>NC_090266.1:872097443-873347443 GCF_040414725.1 Anabrus simplex | reverse complement strand
CGGAGATGACAGTAAGATCGTAGAGCAAAAACAAAGAAAACATTTGAACGTTTGTATGCAACTCCGATGTTTTAGCAGTTTGGAAACACAGAATTACATGAGATATCGGTTTTCGTATTCGAATGGGTCGAGGTAATGTGTGCTATTGCTATACTGCCACAAAATAATTACAGGTCTAGAAGATATTCACAGGCGAAAACGTGCCATGTAGGCGAGTTTTTGTTTTCTTTTAATTACTTTACACGAGCTGTCATGTGATATAAAATAGTCCACCTTTATAACGCAGTTGAATTTTAAATAACTGCCGAATTTATTTCCTAAAGGGTGTATTATTATTTTTATTAATTTCATAATTTATAATCAACAATCAAAGTAAACACAAACTGGCATTAAATACGATCATGAGAGACACAAGTGTGTTTGAAAAACCGTTCCTATGAAGTTATTATCAGCGCTGATCAAACACTTAAATACCATACGTATTGGGACGGGATTACATTGTGAACATTTCTTCACAGTTACTTAACTATTTTCCTTGATTAGGAAAAGGCAGTATAGATATAATTCTTAGCCAGAGTGCAAAACACACAGAGTGGTTTGATGAACAAAGAAGAAAGGAAGGGGTAGGGGGTGAGGGAGCGGTATGAGCACAAAGCCACACCTTCTGGCCACGGCCGCTTCCTTCTAACTCCTAGGCCTTTCCTATCCCATCGTCGCCATAAGACCTAACTGTGTCGGTACGACGTAAAGCTACTAGTAAACACCTTCTGGAAGAAGAACCTATATAACGTTGTTCATCCTCGTCTGTTCTCCATCCTCAGGGTTGGCCAAAATGTACGCCTAAACGTTACCTCTTTCCCTTTCCATCCTGAATTCTTCTTATCATGAGTATACATCACAGCTGAAGGATGTAGTAGCGTTCTTCACTTCTCTCTTTACAAAAACGTTAAAGTAGAGGAGCTATTGAAATAAGTGTTTTGAAAAGAGGGAAACACATTACTGTCCACAATTTCAGGTCATAATTCCATTCTTAAATCAAAAAGATGCCGTAGGCCTCATGAAGACAAACACTTCCACCTTGAAGTCCTGAATGATTTCTCGTCCATCAAGCCCTGAGGACTTGTAAATTGACTCAACTAGTAGACTATTGCTGTATAATTTGGTTGTTAACCTAGAAGTTGTTCTTTTTTGTAGACTAAAAAATGTATTCGTTATTTGGAACTGTTGTGTCAGCTCTTCAAATACGTAAGGCACTTTGAAGTTTTGTTATCCGCCAAATCTCTTCTCTGAGCAGGCTTGTTTCACTGAAGAGAGAGAGAAATTGCCGGAACCTCAACATTTTCAGTACTTTTATGGGGAGGGAGAAATCCTTTTCGCTTATCTGTGTGCTCCGTCGAGCAGAAGTCTGTCTCAGCTTCTTAACTGGTAGACAGTTCGTGTCTGCTCTAGGCATTGGGTAACGCTGTTGGAGAGCTGCAGACGGCTTCCTTTACCCTTAGTTTAACCGAGAAGCAGAGACTGTTATCAGTTCTGTGTGAATGGCGCTGTACGAGCAAATGGATATGAGGCTTGCCTGTACATGCCATCCAGTTGACAGGAGATAATATTGTTTCTAGAACTATAACATTATTTACAGTGAGCGGTCACTGACTCAGCGAATGTTTAAAGTTGCGCAAGAAATGTACCTTACAGTTATATGGACATATGGTGTTCGTCTGGTCAGGTGGAAGAGCGACCTTCACGGCCGAGTGCCCAAGGCCAAAGAATCTGCTACTCGCTTCTATTTCTACGGAAATGCAAAGAAACACTGAATCACCCTTCACACCCATTTGGACGTCGCGACGTAAGGGACGAGGTTATTCGTAAGAGCTATCTTACACGATTTAAAACAGCCGCAATATCTTGGAAGAACAGACCTTTGCCCACAAATCAACGTAGGAATTATTTTTTTAAAATTCCGCAAGGTGCCCGTTGAGGACACTGTACTCTACGCTTCTTGTATATCTGCTACTCACATGTGCACGTTGTAATGTATGCACTTCGAAATATTATTTTGAATGTGACAGTTAAGTTGAAACCTTTTGTTTTGCTAGTTGTCGCACCGACACAGATAGGTCTTATTGCGACGGTGGAACAGGGAATGGCTGGGAGTGGGAAGGAGGCGGCCGTGGCCTTAATTAAGATACAGCCCCAGTATTATCCTGGTGTGAAAATGGGAAACCATGGAATACCATCTTCAGGGCTGCCGACAGTGGGGTTAGAACCCACTATCTCCCGAATACTGGATACTGGCCGCAGTTAAGTTACTGCAGCTATAGAGCTTGGTAAGTTGAAACTATACGTCTATCTGTCTGTCTCGATGTCCCTTTGTTCCATTATAAAATCCAACAGAAAGATAGAAATTATTGGAAACCAATGCAGTTTTCAATCAGGAATTATGATTATGCAAACTGAACTGATGGAACTTTAAGGAAAATCCAGGGTACAAAATGCTTTGAAGTCATTTACTTGTATTTCCGTGACTGTGAATACTGTACCAACGACAATATATTTTCACAGGGGATTCAATATTTTCTACTGTTTTACCATGTTGCGATTTACTTCAGTATTTCTGCATTTGATTGTTCAATACGGCGAATTCATATTGTACATCATCACACATATTCCGAAGTCCGGCTCCCTGGTTAAATGGTTAGCGTGCTGGACTTCGGTCAGAGGGGTCCCGAGTTCCATTTCCGGCAGTGTTGGGGATTTTAACTTTAATTGGTTAATTTCCCTGACACGGGGGCTGGGTGTATTTCTCGTCTTCATCATCATTTCTTCCTCATCAGGACGCGCAGGTCGCCTACGGGAGTCAAATAAAAAGACCTGCATCTGGCAAGCCGAACTTGTACTCGGACACTCCCGGCGCTAAAAACCATACGCCATTTCATTTCATCACACATATTCCGAGTTAAACAAACCGATTAAAAAGTGTTCAAGATATTTTACACTTATTGATCAATTTTACATCAATTTTAATGATAATCTGAAGGTAACATGTGAATAATAGAACTAAATCTGTACATGTCGGTAGATTTATTTTTTAAAGAAGGATTGAAATCGTAAGATGTAATCTTTCTTTAACCTGAATTCAAGTGGCCATGATTTTATTCCAACAACCGTCTTGATAGGCAATCACACTACTTCAATCAATTCCATTAATGTATCGTACAGCTAGTTTATGGTATAAGCCTCATAGGGAGAGTACAGCAAATCTTGCACCTGTTATCAGCTATCAAAGGCTGTTACGCTTTAGTAACGCATAAATATTTCAGTTGTCTTCACAAGACTAATTTCATCCGGTTCCACACCTCAAAGCAGTCTTCTTCTACCAATATATCGAATATGTGAACTGATTTTAAATCATGCATGATGGAAAATTAAATAATGTATTTGTATTCAAATTCGTTATCTACGAATAAGTGAATGAAAGTATGAAATCGTTTTTAACATGCAGTTTTAAGGATAAACACACATTTGGCCCTTGAATGTTACATTTGATATAGAAATAACTTAAACTGATAATAAGGAGAAATTATGTTTATTGGTAAGCGGAAGTAGAAATCTTATTTTGAAAATTCGGCACATATATGATAAATGTTGAGTGGTACCGATTTAAGTCATGAGATATCCGGACATGTCAAAGTTCAACTTTTGAGACACGGGTGTCATTTAAGCTTACGTATGAGTGGTTATAGGGACATTAAATCAGTGTCCGAATTGTATTGCCACTTTGTAACATAGAAAGATATGGTAATTGGAGCATTATGCAGACGTCTATTACGAAAAATATGCAACCTCTCTTGTTTTAATTTTGTGTTTAGGGATGCTCCATGTGTGCACAGATACTGTATTGTCAGATAACCTATTTTAAGATGTCTTCAGCAGCGTGAAACAATATTCTTTGGACTAAACAACCAAAATAAGTGCACAGGGGTATCAAGAAACTAAAGTTTCAGGATTTGTCTGGACGTTATATAGAAGGTTCCGAAGGCCACATTCAGTATAGTCACCAAGGTTCATCTCCATATAGAAGCGAGTCGCTCACTTTCCCTTCCGCAGTCTCATGTACATACAAACAAGAAAAGTGATAAAAATACTTGGTTAAACACAATTAACAGACTTCAGATCAGAACTTATATTTGACATTTTTCTGGTGGTTGCAATTATTGGAAGTAAAATTAGTAGTAAGAGCCAAGAGCCAACATACAATTAATTCAAAGGGAAAGGAATATTCTTGCCTAAGAGACGGTTTCGTAAAACCCCACAGCTATTCATTTCATGAATTTTGTGTTAGTGCTCTGTTACTGACACTGTGTGTGTAACTTTCATACTAAATTTTTTATTCTGTTGAATTATTTTAAAAATCAAGAAATTGGTACTGCATTCATTAGCTGTTTGTTAAACGATTATAAATTTGTTTGACTATGCAAAGCACTGAAATATCTTTTGACCATCGATATCATTGCGTATATATACGTGTGTAGTCAGAGTAGAGTGATATTGAGTACATTGTGGTATTTGTCAGCTATTCTTAATAGTTCTGCTTAATACGTTGGGGATATTTATTATTTGGTGCAATTTATCTACAAGAAAGGTCTAAAATTCCATCGAAGCGCATGTGCATGAATCGGAAGTTGATCATTATACACACATATATATTAGAAGATTGTACCAAAACACTAAATATAAGGATAGCGTTAGGCCTACGTTTACATGTTCTTGTCATGTAATCAATAACTGTGGAAAACGTTCATATAGTAGCTTAAAATAGACTAAGCAGCGCCGTTTTTTCTGTTAAACGGAACATTGCATTATTTATTTCAGTTTTAATGCGATAGGTTCACGCTCTACACTTTTTTGACCGACTGTACTTACAGAATAAATCTTGACTAATAAACTAAAAACGCATTTTCGGCAGATGAATTCAACACAATTCAAAGGTGAGAAGTGAACCTGCCTTGCCTCCCCCGCTGGTGTTGAAGGACCACAAGTAGATAAATCTCAGGTTTCAGTTATTAAATGTGCTCTTTCATTGCGCCTCTCTTGAACTTTCCCCACGATTCACCATCATGTGCCACTTGCTTTACTAATAGTTGTCTCTCCTCCCTCGGAGAATTCACAAGTAGAGGTCTGTCGCATAAATATATTCTTCTTACCGTGTTTGGTGATTCTGGCGCTACTACTGAAGAACATAAGTCCATTTAGGACACTTTACTGACACGAACTTTTTGCCACTGTTTATTTCATGACTACAACCATGGAAGTTAACGTTACACAAATAAAAATCCTGATGGGAGACGCTTTAATTCAAGCAGGATAGCTGAAATATGTGTTATGATGGGAAATTGACAGTAATCAATTGAATAGTTTAGCCTATATGCTTTATGAGAGACGAAATGCATTTATTTACTTATTTATTTACTAGCTGATGTACCCGTGCTTCTCTACGGGATTCTCAAAAAGACTGGCTTTGTGGTTTTCCTAAGAGAAGTCAACATAAGTCATTACAAAAATGTCAGTAGGAATGTAACGATTAAAGGCAATGTTATCATATAAAATGCTCGATCGATTGAAAAACTGCACATTTTCTCACATTTAACGAACAGTACTATGGTGCCGATCTAACAGTCCAAAGTTTCAGAGCTGGAATGACCAGCCGTGAACACTCCTCTGCCATTATTCCGTTAAATATGCACACTGTTCATTCCAATCAGTCCCTCACAGTAGGGATTGAATAGCTCGAATGCTATGAGGTACCAGCGTGTTACGTACCAGTAGTATCAGAAAATTTAGGAACCAGAGGAATGGCATGCTAAGGAAGAGAGTTATCTAACTCCCCAGCTACTTCCCGCCAGTATTCAGGCAAGCTATTAGACTAGGTACGAACGGGCGAGTTCGCCGTGTGGTTAGGGGGGCGCAGCTGTGAGCTTGCATCCGGGAAATAAAGGATTTGAACCTCAATGTCGGCAGCCCTAAAGATGGTATTCCATGATTTCCCATTTTCACACCAGGCAAATGCTAAGAATTTACCTAAATTAAGGCCAAGGCCGATTCCTTCACACTCCTAGGTCTTTCCTAACACATTGTGGCCATAAGACCTATCTGTTTCGGTGCGACGTAAAGCAAGTTTAAAAAAATACTCGGTTCGGAGATGAGTGGCAACAGAAGACACAAAGCACATCACAACAAACAATGTTCAATGAAATGTTATTGTTGATCAATTTTATGAGCTTTCTATATTGTAGCCCTTCATATTTAGTTTTCTTACGACTGCGATATTAGGGCGTCTTATAAAATTACTTATAGCGTAAACTGTAGTTCCTTATTCTCCGACATTACATACCGATTTTCATTAAAGTCTGCTTACATATTTTCTCATGAATCGGTGCTGATGTGGACTTAGCAACAAAAATCAAAATTCATTAATATCTCTGTGGTCATAGCCGGTACGGTAACAATGTATCAGACATAAATGATCGGAATTTTAATACTATATCACTTTAGTTATGTAGTATTTATCGATAACATAAATATTTCAGACTTAAATTATATTCCTTTCCCTAAACTACCATTTCACTCGCGTGAATAAAATTATTTATACACTAGATTATAGCTACTTATTGCTGGACTTCGCATACCTATTTTCATTATGATACGACCACCAATAACATACATATTTGAGAATTAAATTTTAGGCCTTCCCCTAAACTACCATTTTCGCAGAGTGAATACATTTATTTATAGCCTAGATTATAGCGTCATATTATCCGACTTTTTCTACCAAATTTCATTAAGATACAACCACTAATAACATAAATATTTGAGAATAAAATTGTAGGCCTTCCCTAAACTACCATTTCACTAAGCGTCAATACAATTATTTATAGCCTAGATTGTAGCTACTTATTCCCCGACTTTGCATACCGATTTCCATTAAATTCTCTTCAGTCGTTTTCTCGTGATGCGTGTACAGACAGACAGACAGACAGACAGACAGACAGACAGACAGACAGACAGACAGACAGACAGACAGACAGACAGACAGACAGACAGACAGACAGACAGACAGACAGACAGACAGACAGACAGACATTATGGAAAATTAAAAAGTGCATTTCCTTGTTATTTTAGACACGACTGATACAGAAATACTATCATTTTTAAATTCTGATAAATGTACAGACCTAACTCTTATACCAGGTGGCTCTCGAACGCCGTACATTCTACTTATAAATGCCCCGCATGCACAAATGATGAATGGGATGTCTACCAACTGATTTTCACAGGGAACTACTGCCAGCGGGCAGGTTACGTCAGAATAGGAAGAGATAAGAAACTGAGTGTCGCTCGCAGCATGTTAAAGAGCGCTACCGTACTAATGCACCCCTTGCATTAGTAAACATCGTTTTCGACCGCATAGTTCTAGGCTGGTGTATGGTACAGCCGCACTATATTTGCTGTCTGCATATCCGCAATGGCTAGTGTGATCAGCAGCGGTGAATACACACACATTATTTTAAGCAGAACAACCTGGTCGGAGTGCAACAGAAGCTCCAAACAGACGTACCCCTTAGCCCCAAACAGACATACGCCTTCTACACACATATTTCGCCGAACAGTATTAGTTTTTGATCCATACAATCAACTTTTTTGTCGAGTTGAATGTCTACACGTGCATAAATTAGTAAGTCATTCGATTTCATTTACTGCACCTTTGGCGAGTCTGCAAAGAGTAGCGGCGGCTAGGGGGTGGGATGGGGAGGGACAGTCGCTCCCACCCCCACTTTGTAGAGTAAATACTACATTTTATTCCACTTTAGCCAGCTGGAACTAGGAATTATTTTAAGAAAGCTATTTGTACAAGCCTGGCCGAGGCATTTCGCCCGGAAGGACGTTGGTTCGAATCCCCATCAGGAAGTCGTAAAATTTAACAAACGAGATTTCCACTTCCGGAGGTGCACATGGCCCTGAGGTTCACTCAGCCTACACCAAAGATGAGTACCAAAAGTGGCCGGGCGTAGAGCTAACCACTCTACCCGATCAAGTGGCGAGAATACGGATAGTGGAAGCCTTTACCTTCCACCCCTCCAAGGGCCTTCATGACCTGTACGGAGATCACTTTGCTTTGCTTTTATTTGTATAAGCCTTGTTGTCTTATATGGTAAATCTTTCCTTTATTGTATAGCGCTACGGCAAGTAGTGGATACTTTGCATGTGCTGTGAGGGAGGGTAGTAGGGGTACATATATTTTGACGAGGTCGTGGCCACTGAGTTATAATTCACCCGCTTGCCGCGCGCATTCGTCAGTCTGGCAGTCTCTTTATTGTCTGTTAGTTTCTTAGTGTGTGTTCAAATACTAAATGATTTTTAACTCCATAATCATGCCGTATATCTATGTAATTGTACCAGGTGAGCTGCCCGTGGGGTTACGGGCGCGCAGCTGTGAGCTTGCACTCGGGAGATAGTGGTTTCGAATCCCACTGTCGACAGCGATGAAGATGGTTTTCCGTGGTTTCCCATTTTCATACCAGACAAATGCTGAGGCTGTACCTTAATTAACGCCACGGCCGCTTCCTTCCCATATATTCTATCTGTGTCGGTGCGACGTAAAGTCAATTGTAAAAAAGATATATTTAATTGTAATTGTAATGTCAACGCGAGAGAATACCAACTTTACTTTCACCGGACTAAATTATTTCGTTTGTATTATGTTATTTTAAATGTGAATGTAATTAATTTGCCCCGTGGATTATTCGTAATAATAGTTTTTTGAGATTTTGATTCAATGCTGTATAATAAAATTTTCACCAGGTCTCACAAACATACTACGGGGCATTTACTTAATAAATAACATAACACAAAGAAATAATTTAGGGACGTTGGTATTAGGTCCCGTTGAAATGCGATTACAAATGAATATTTTTTACAATTGGCTTTACGTCGCACCGATGTAGATAGGATGTATGGGGACGATGAGTCAGGAAAGGGCTACGCGTGGAAAGAAAGCGACCGTTGCCTTAAAGAAGGTACAGCCCCAGCACTTTCCTGGTATGAAAATAGGAAACAACTGAAAACCATCTTCAGAGCTGCTGACAGTGGGATTCGAAACTACTATCTCCCGAGTGCAAGCTCAGAGCTTCGCGCCCGTAACCCCACGGCCACCTCGCCCGGTATAATTAAATAGAATTACGGCATGATTATGCAATTAAAAATCACTTAGTATTTGAATACTCACTAAGAAACTAACAGACACTAAAGAGACTGCCAGACTGATGAACGCGCGCGACAAGTGGGTGAATTATAACTAACTGGCAAAAAAATATGTACCCCTACTACCCTTCCTCACAGCACATGCAAAGTCTACACTGCTTGCCGTAGTGCTATACAAATTGGTTAGCCGCGACGAACAGCATTTTGTGCGTATTTCCATCAATAATTACGTTAATAATAAAAGAAAATGAACGAAGGAATTAGCAGATAAGATAACAAGGTTTGTACAAACAGCTTTTTTAAAAATAATCCCTAGTTCCAGCTGGCTAAGTGGAATAAAAATATAATGTTTACTCCACAAAGTGAGGGGTGGGGGCGACTGCCCTCCTCGCCCCACCCCGTAATCGCCTCTACTATTTGTAGACACGCCAAAGATGCAGAAAAGGAAATCTAATAACGTATTAATTTATACCCGTGTAGACATTCCACTCGATGGAAGAGTTGCTTGTATGAACAAAAACTAATACTGTTCGGTGAAGTACGTGTGTAGAAGGCATACGTCTGTTTGGAGCTTCTGTTGAATTCTGACCAGATTGTCCAGATTAAAATAATGTCTGTGTATTCGTCGCTGCTGATCATACTAGCTATTGCTGATATGCAGACAGAAAATATAGTGCGGCTGTAGCATACACCAGCCTAGAACTATGCGGTCGAAAACGATGTTTACTAATGCAAGGGGTGCATTAGATCGGTAGCGCTGAGTAACATGCTGCGAGCGACACTCCGTTCCTTATCGCTTCCTATTCTGACGTAACCTGCCCGCTGGCAGTAGTTCCCTTGTGAAAATCAGTTGGGAGACATCCCATTCATCATTTGTGCATGCGGGGCATTTATAAGTACAAAGTACGGCGTACAAGAGCCACCTGGTATATAAATACGGTAAATTAACGAGTTCGGCCCCCTCCTCCTCACGGATGTGCTTTGCCTCACATGACGTCATGACCTGACGCTGGCTACGTGTGCTAGCATAAACTAATAGCCTTGGATTCGACTCGAGGCTTAACCTTACAGGGTTATTAACATTACACACTCAAGTTCGATGGCCTAGAGTGCAAGATTAACCTATCAGTAGACACTATCACGGAACTTTAGATCTAAAGTTCGACACTCGGTCTAACCGCATAAGAGTGCAAGCTTAACCTTGCAGGATCGGATTCGACTCCAGGTTTAACCTCACAGGAGCGTTAACTTAACAGACACAAGTTCGATGCCTAGGAGCTAATCGCAGAAGAGTGCAATCTTAACCTTACAGGCTTGGATTCGATCTCAGACTTAACCTAAACGCCCTGCTAGGCAAGATGGCTGTTATACACATTACGCTTATAAGGACTAAGTCCGGAGCGTTACCTGAGAGGCTCACAACTTGTAACTTAAGACCTATTAGCCTTATCAGGCTCGAAGTTAACTCTCGGGCTGAGGTAGTTTAGATGTTAGCGATTTCTGTGCGTTAGTTTAAGGTTCGATTCTTGTACGCTTGAGCTGGGAGAGAATAACCAAATTCTGAGCCATACGAATTGACAAATAAAAGTTAAAAACCCTGATTCAACTGAGAATCAAACTCGAGACTCCCTTGTACTGAAGTCTAGCATACTATATACTTACTTGTACGCTAAATGCTTGGGTGCGTTAAAAACAATCAACCTTCCGAGTCATAGGGATTAACTAATAAACGTTAAAATCTGCGATGCGATTGAGAATCGAACCCGAGTCTCTCTTGGAATGAATACTAGCGTACTAAGGTACTTATCTGTAAGATAAAAGAAGCTTGGGTTTAATTCAAACACCTAAACCCGGAGCTATGGGAACTAACTAATAAAATTTAAAATCCCGACCCGACGGGCTATCGAACCCGGAACTCCCTTAGACTGAAGACTAGCATTCTAACTACTTATTCGTACGCTAAAAGCATGGGTTCACTCCAAACACCTAACCCCCCGAGCCATAGGAATTAACTAATGAAAGTTAAAATCCCCTGATTCGACTGATAATCGAAACCGGGACTCCCTTGGACTGAACACTAGGATGCTAACTACTGAGTTTTGCGGTATAAGCTTGCGTGCAATTCAAATATACAACCCCCGAGCATAGGAATTAACTACTAAAAGCTAAAATGGACGACCCGATTGGGAATCGAACCCGGGACTACTTAAATGTACGCTAATAGCTTGGGTTCAGTCCAAACACTCAACTCCCTCCCTTCCACGACCGACAGAAATGAACTAATAACAGTTAAAATCCGCGACCGAGAATCGAAACTTTTAACGTACAGTTAAATAGTTAGCATGCTAGTCTTCAGCCCAAGGGAGTCTCAGGTTCCATTCTCCGTCGGGTCGGGGATTTTAACTTTTATTAGTTAATTCCCGTGGCTCAAGGGGTTGGGTGTTTGAATTGATCCCAACCTTTTTGCGCTTGATTAAGTACCTAGCATGCTAGTCTTCAGTCTAAGGATTCCCGGTTGGGTAGGGGATTTTAACATTTATTAGTTAATTCCTAAGGCTCGTGGGGTTAGGGGTTTGGAGTGAACCCATGCTTTTAGCGTACTAATAAGTAGTTAGAATTCTAGTCTTCAGTCGAAGGGAGTTCCGGAGTCGATAGCCCGTCGGGTCGGGATTTTAAATTTTATTAGTTAGTTCCCATAGCACCGGGTTTAGGTGTTTGAATTAAACCCAAGCTTCTTTTATATTAGAGTTAAGTACCTTAGTATGCTAGTATTCATTCCAAGAGAGTTTCGGTTTCGATTCTCAATCGCATCGCAGATTTTAACGTTTACTAGTCAATCCCTATGACTCGGAAGGTTGATTGTTTTTAACGCACTCATTCCTTTCAGCGGTACTTCCAGCAGCTATACCAACGTTTGCAAACGTGCATAACGGCCAACGGCGACAATTTTGGGGGTGGATGTGGTTCTGTTTAATTGGTTAACGGCCAACGGCGACTATTTTGAGGGTGGATGTGGTTCTGTGTAGGTGTACGACATGTAATGCGGCATCGTGTGTAACATAAAGAGTCGTGTGGGTGCCTATCCTCCAGGCGTCAAGTCTCAGAATTTAATGACTGTACTACGTATTTCACACTTCAAAGAGCTCGCAGTAAATACTACATACTTTTAGTAAAAGTAATATGTGAACTTCGAACTCCTAGAGAGCGAAGCTTTGGCTCAATTCAAACACCCAACCCTCGAGCCATAGAAATTAAGTAATAAGAGTATGTACTACGGGGAAATTTGATAAATAATTTATAAATCTAATGCAAAATTAGACAGTTTGGTAATCTTCGCCATAATCTATAACCGTGTAGTAAATTATAATTTTCATTTAGAGGCCTGTTATGCTGTTATCCGTGGCGTACTCCAAGATTTTGTGTCACAATGAGTGACATTTTGCATAGTGGAAAGCACAAATATGGCGAAGTATGGAGTATGATGTCTCAATATGGCATATGGTTGACGTAACCAATGCTTATTTGCATTTAATATTCAGTACAGACCAAAGGCTACCAAGCACATCTGGTCCATGTTGAATAAGAATTAACTTACCCCCGTCTTCTTCTTCTTCTTCTTCTTCTAATGGTCATTCTTCTTCTTCTTCTTCTTCTTCTTCTTCTTCTTCTTCTTCTTCTTCACCCCATGGTCCTTCTTCTTCTTCCTCTTCTTATTATCATTATTGATTATTATTATTATTATTATTATTATTATTATTATTATTATTATTATTATTATTATTATTATTATTATTATTCAGTAGATTTAGAAAGTACTCAGCTGTGGTTTTCCTGCATAGTTATCCTTATCCCTATCCCCATTTTGCAATGTTTTTCACCCACAGTAAACACATGAAAACTGAACATTCGTCAATGTGATATACTTCTGGAATTGGACAAATTAATTGTAAATATTAGTAGGTTATCTACATTATTATTATTATTATTATTATTATTATTATTATTATTATTATTATTATTATTAGTATTGAAATTGTAATTCGTTCTTTGTTGTATGTTAATTTCTTCGCAGGAAGCAAAATGTTAATTTATATTTGTGTATTATAATAGTTATTTTTATGTACAGCAGGATAGCATAGTACCATAGTAATTTGTTTCAGTCTCTTTTTTCATTTATTCAGTATGTTATATATTTTTATGTTAATTATGTATTTCACTGGTTAAGTGTAAGACAGGGACACGTGTCCCTAACTTTGCCAATTAAAATAAATCATATCTATCTATCTATCTATCTATCTATCTACATCCTTGGTATCTTAATTTTTGGTAAGAATGAGAGACATATGTATTAAACGAGCTTTCTCGTGAAAATGATTGACTTCAATTAATGTTAAAGATGCTAAGTTAACAAAGAAGAAAATCGTGAGATACTGACGAGATAGGCTTCCTTGCTCCCTTGGCAGTCATTCTCATGTTATAATTCTTACCTGTCATAATCCCTTGTATTTGCAATTCTACTTTTATTTCCCGATTTAGGATGCATTTGTACTTGCAGTATATCTTAATATAATTAACTCGTCGCCATAAGACCTATCTGTGTCGGTGCGACGTAAAGCCCATAGCGGGGGAATATAATTAACTTTTCACTAGCAATTTGATGAATCTCTAAATATCCCCAAGAATATATTATTTCATTCTAACCTTTTATCATGGCGTTTGTCGATTCGTCTCCACATCGTATAAAAAACTGAAATTCACTCTACCGAAGAGTTTTGAATGACGTTTAACCTTTAGTTGTTTTAGGAGTTCATAGTTGGCAGCCTCCTCGCATTCGAACAAACTTACACTAACAATATTTTCCTGTTGAATAACACCGATGCTTAATTCCTTGAATAATAATATTGGCAATTTTTCCCATTGTCTGGGTAATTTTGTCTACGCTCTTCACTGTTTCAATTGCACTAGCTTTTTCTGAGTTTATTGTTTTCTAAGCAGCCATGTAGATAGTCATTTTAACATAACCTCAATTACAGCAGTAGTTAATGTTTGGAGGCCACAATGGCAGTACACACACTGCCAACGAGGAAGTTAAACGAATATACTGTATGATATCGGAGGAAGATGGGAGGTGGGGAAGTTGAAATCGCGTGATATTTTCCTGTAACACGGACTGTTACTGATAGTTTTCCAGTACTTCTGCAAAGTTTTTATACGAATAGTTTTACTTTCCAGGCGGCAGTAACACTACAGTGTAGTGTGATTCTAAACCAAATTAATATAATGTGTCTCAACTCAAAATTATAAAACAGGAGACTTTAACGTGCCTGTGCCTCTCCTATTATATTCATCCATCCCCGATCAATTACCTTTAGCAAATGCGTTTAACCTATTTCGTGAGACAAGGATTCTAAGTTTCAAGTAGACACCAGGTTTATATTTTGCCTCCTTTTATACAATTCTGTTTACTGTCTCTGTGCCACGGAATGTTTTCTAATTAAATTTAATATCTCTGTTACAGCTGCACGCCCCACTGAAGTATGCTACAGTGATGCTCACTGCCGTCTTTGGAATGCTGATACACACTGTGATTTCTTAATTCCCAAACTCTTTGGCCGATGCCGCTGCAACTCGCCACTGAAACAAAAACGAGACTCTTGTTTCTCTGTCGACGCAGAAATTGATACAACATCATCTACGGAGAAAAATCGCCTCCCAGTGTCACACTCAACCACCATTCTCAGTGACAACACCTCCAGTGTGAGTTCAACGCATCGTCCAGCGGTTACCCACGGTAGTACTTCAGATAGTTATGCCACTTCCTCCAGCGTTTTCCATCATATTCCTACTTCCACATCACATAATACACCAGCTCTGCTGAATGACAATACATATGAATCAAGTACACGAGCGCCGTCTCTTGTGACTGAAAACATTGATGGAACAACGACAGCTAGAACTGTATCAGCAGTAACATTAACATCAACAAATGTGACAGTAACGTCTGACGAATATCAAGCGTTAATTACATCCGCTGACATTGCCTCCAGTTCGTCATCACCACAGTATTCCACTGAGAATGGTACACCTGCTTCGTCAGGCACTAATAATAAACATGATATAATGACAACTGGTTCATCTACGTCCATCGAACTCCAACAGGACGAAGCTACATCACAAGTAACAGCAGACAATTATATCCCAACGAAATTCTCACAACCAGTAACGCAAAGTTACCTTTCCGTTTCATATGAAACGTCCGCAGCAACAGAGGGAAGCCCTTCAAAGCCAACACACACTACTGAAATATCTTCACCAAACATTCCTTCAACATCTGAAGAATATGCATTATCTACGGAATCGTCCACAGAGAGGTCATCACAAACTGTGAGTATTGCCTCCAAGCCAATATCGTCCACTTGGGAATATGTGACAAGAGTACCATCCACTCACGTGGCTGACGACCAATCGTTCGTTACTGAACCAGTTATATTTTATGGTCAACAGGATACATCAACATCAACTGAGTCTGACGAGCAGTTGAATTTAGCAGATTCTTCTTCACAAACAACAGTATTTTTTGAGTCGTCTTCAGAAAGTGCTACTGAGGAACCCTCTTCATCAAACTTCCCGTCTACTGCGATAGAAGAAGACGTCGGAGTAACATCTGTCTCACCTACATCCGAATCTGAGCCTCAGAATTCCTCCACATTAGTGCAAGATATCAACACACTTTTTCCGTTATCTCCAGTTGATTTGGTGACAAATTGGCCAGTACCAACGGAGCAGCTTTCATCATCAGTTCCACCTGATGTTACTCTGATGACGCATCTCCTTTGGTCACCGCTATCAGACTTGAAATCAACACCACGTCCACCGGGAATATATTCATCTATGGAACCTATGTCTGAGGGAACTTTAGAACCTGTACTATCAACATCAGAAACCACTGAAGAGGATCTCCTAGCTGCGTCCACTGTTCTATTAACAGGTAAATAGTACATAAGTTAAAACAACGGATTTCAATTACTACTACAAATTCATGCTAATCGTGGAAGATATAAATATAGACATTCCTTTTGAACAAATTTGCTGTTTCACAGAGTGGATTTATCACTTTGTTTCCGGATATTCACCATTACTTCGCTACAGTTCATAGTCTACTCCAGTTAGAGATATACACGTTTCAATCAAATGGTAATCATAGTATTATCTATCAAGTTTGTCATAGGATTTAGTATAAAATTAAACTGAAGGGAAGAATCATATTACCGAGCTCGATAGCTGCAGCCGCTTAAGTGCGGCCAGTATCCAGTATTCGGGAGATAGTAGGTTCGAACCCCACTGTCGGCAGCCTTGAAAATGGTTTTCCGTGGTTTCCCATTTTCACACCAAGCAAATGCTGGGGCTGTACCTTAATTAAGGCCACGGCCGCTTCCTTCCCACTCCTAGCCATTTCCTGTCCCATCGTCGCCGTAAGACCTATCTGTGTCGGTGCGACGTAAAACAACTAGCAAAAAAGAAAAGAATCATATTATCATAACACCGCTGTATATATTAGTAAATCTCAAGTCGTAATATGCCAACATTTACTGCAGATTAAAAGAGGTTACAAATAAGTTTATGAACAGATGATTAAACTACCAGATCTAAATGCCAAGTTCCGAAAACAAAGCCTTCGTGGTAAGTCATTTTACTCGTTAGGATATTTTAATTTCACCAAATGCAGCGAGGATCACGGTTACATTATGGTAACAAGTATGATAACTCTTAATCACACTCTTCAGTTTAAGCATAATTTTCACAGATTTAAACAGGATGGTTTTAATAATCTGGGTACACTCTCTGTTTCCTTCCCGACAATTTCAGATTATTATTTACGACTCATGACATCGATTCCAGCTCGTTATAGAGGGTTTCCAGGTTCCTCATAGCTCGTAAGTAGAGCAGCTAAGAGAATATATTTCAAGGTTAAAATTAGTTACCACTGATCGATTATGTAGAAATTTTCACAATTTTCATTACACCCTGTCCTTCCTATGATAGTATTATCATAAATTACTTCCACTTGCAATAATCTGCCTTCATTCTTTGTAACACAGGTTAGGCAAACACATGACTCTTTCCCCGCATATAATTAAGGCAAACCCATGACTTTTTCTCCGCATAATATTCAAGTAATTTCCCATCATATTTTCCACCAATTACATAGAGAGTTGTAGTATACATCTGAATTCAAGTTCATATTATTATATGTATTTTCGTACTATGCCTATTTTTTAAGTAGTAGTTTTTATTATCCGAATTTATACTCATCCCTTAATTTCCGATGCCATTTATTTGGTATGGTGTGTGTCATATGGATGCACCTGAAGTAACATTTATTAATTTTGGATTTTACTATAGAAGGGATTTCGAAGTGAGAGAGGAACAAATTTCTAAATGGACTTCTCTCTTTCGCTTACGTTATGCACGTTCTCAAATAGTAGAAATTTCCGTATAAATAATTTATTTTTCCATTCAATGGGAAGAGAATGTGAAATCTACTCGTACATAATGAAATAAACATGCTGAGGCAAGAACTGAAAGCAAAGTTTCCATTCCATAAATAGTGCTTTTCGTCTGTCTCAAAATCTACGTTTTCATTTATTTTAAGACGATATACTGTATGTCAATGGCATTCCACTATTTCCAGTACACATTTATTGTAACGTATTTCTGGGTGTTCATTTACTTTTCCTTCGGTTTCACGTCGCAGCGATTATGATGGTGATGGCATAGGAAAGGTGAGGAAGTGACTTTGGGCTTAATTAATGGTGTGAAAATGGAAAACTATGGTAAACAATCTTCCGACAGTTGGGTGTGAGCCCACTATCTCCAGAATTCAAGCCTACAGCCATGCGACTCAAACCGCATGGCTAACTTGCTCTATTTCGTAGTCATAGCTTTGTTGGTAGAAATGCACAGTTAGTAGCGAGGGAGAATCATGAGTACTTGTCCAGGATGTTCAGCTGAGAAAAGAAAACAATACAAATAAGGGATTGGGGTACATGGGAAGCCCCACTGTTCGTATCAGATTAAAATTGACACCTTGTTGAACATAAACTGTTAATCCTTAATTGAGTTCTTTTTAAAACCACAGGGGAATTAACCTGTATATTTGAAATTCCCCTGTTGCAATGACTTTTGGATTGATATTATTACTTCTGTTATATAATGAAATATTTTTATGAACAAAATCTGAAAAAGGTTTATTGCAACCTTATGTTATACTTCTGCTCCAATTACTATTACTGATACTACTGTAATAATAATCAGAAGAAGCATAAGAAGAAGAAGCATACTCATAATAGAGTGTTCTATTTTATTAGCTTTCTCAAATCTGAGGAGCTTTAAAAAACATGAATTTATTGATAAAAAAATTTGTAATGTTCTACGTATGGAACAAAAACTGTCGGAAATCGTGGGACGTAAATGAAGCACAAGCGAGCGTACATAAAATTAGAAAACTATCTGAAAACCGAGAGAATTTGTCCCATTTGTTAGTTTCAAGAGGATTAAATCTCGGAGAGGAAATGAGAAAGGACATGCGTGGAATTTAGACAAAAAGTGAACTCGCAGATGTTTGCTTTGCTCAGTTAAGGAGAAACTCCTATTTGGAATTACCACTTACACATACAACGTGAGATGGAATAAGCTATCTCTCTTAGGTCTAGGATATCAAATTTAACAACACAAATGACACAACATGAACATTTCTACTTGATTGCTATGTCGTAAAATTCTGTTCTGTGTATATTCCTTCAGAGTGGCCGAAAGGAGGTCACTCAATCTTAACAAATAACTTGTTGAAATTCTCGCTGTGAGAAACGAAACAATTGTGGGAAATTTAATTTCGTAGTTCTATCAATTTGTTGTCTATCGAAGGTATTAGATAACTTGTCTACTAACATTGTTAGAAAATCTTTCACAGCCACGCCATGCCAGTCGCAGCTCTGTTCACATATACAGAATAACGACAGAAATAGGTATATATCAATGACTCCTTGGGTGTCTCTGTCCACTTGTCAACTTATACGTCTACTCCAATTACGCTTTTCATGTTTGTAGCTGAACCAGCCCGACTTCGAGGCGAGGAGAGCAGTGTGAGCCTTGGCTTGCCTTGCGTTGTTGATGCCCAGTGTCAAGCTGCAGATAACAATTCCAGATGTATCCAGGGACGCTGTGACTGTGCTCGGAGAGACAACTCTTCCAACGGATGCAGTGCACTCAATCGTGGCTGCCACTCGTCCACTTTCCAGGTATTCCATGTCTTTCTTCATATGAAACGTGAAATGTGAAAAATGTAAACATGTAACGATTCATCTCAAAAATAATTTCTTGCAAACGAGATATGAAGGAAATTATGTAGAAATAGTATGGAAGACGAATGAGGAGTATCGCTGCTAGGTTTATTGTGCCCACTGAACGAACTTTTTTTGATAGAAACGAAAGCCTGATTATAGTCAAACCAAGCAAATTATCACAAAGCAGGTAAAATAATTTTTTTCTACGTCACACATGTTTCCAGGAACCACAGAAAATGGAATCATTTCAGAATTGGATTTTACAAATATAGGAAAAGAAAATAATTCATACATAAACATGACACGATCCACGCCTCTTTTTCATAGGATAATTTACGCACTGAATGACTTAAATGATTAAACTTTATTGTAAATGAAGGAGACTAATGCTTTCATAAGAAATAATATATGCCTATATTATGGATAAAAACGCGCACAAAATGACATTTTTCTCATGTGCAACCCTGGTAAGAGTGGTTAGCTTTCGTTTATGGAGTTTCACATTCTGATCATCCCTCCCACTTTCTTCGATCGATCAATCAATCAATCAATCAATCAATCAATCAATCAATGATCTGCATTTAGGGCGGTCACCCAGGTGGTGTTCGTCTCTATTGGGACCGTGGCCATTGTCGCTAATGATATTCTCAGCATCATTAATGTGAGAAAGGAAATCTAAATTCCAGTTACTCTTCAGCTATCTCCAAGCCACCTGCAACTGATTTCAGTCTGTCCATTGTTGTCGTAAGCGAATGGCGCCTAATTTGGAGAGTATCCAACAAGATTGCAACGGATTCCCATTGTGTCCAACGTGAAAAACTACGTCCGTGGACATAGCAAAATTTTCCGTCCGTCATTACGGTGGGCAAGATACGATTTGAAACTACAGTCACCTTTAAAATCTTATTTTCATTAGTAAAGCACAGGGTATGGCAAAACTTGCTTTCGCAGCATTAAAGAGGACATTAAAAAGTACACAATGAACCGCATGATAGGCAATCTTGCCCATGGCTGGACATAATAAGGTATGAAATGATACTTGTTTGTTGATAGTTGGATTCAATCCCGTGACTATGATTTTGTCTTGATGGATTTCCCCTTTCATTTCATTAAAATAACTTTAAATTGTTAGACTACATTTTGGGCAAGAAGCACTGGTATCTGGAATGTTCCAGGTCATACTTGATCCAGCGTTTTACAAGCAGTTGTCTTCAATACATCTTCATTTGTGACACTCTTTTCTGGATGTATTATGAATTAACGCTCTGGCCGGATTGAGTGGCTCAGACTGCTGAGGTGCCTGCCTTCTGACTCTAACTCGGCAGGTTCGATCTTGGCTCACTCCAGTGGTATTTGAAGGTGCTCAAATACGTCAGCCTCGTGTCGGTAGTTTTACTAGCAAGTAAAAGAACTAGTGCGGGATAAAATTCCGACACATCGGATTCTCCGAAAACCGTACGAGTAGTTAGTGGGATGCAAAGGCAGTTACATTATTATTCTAACTCTTTTGTCTCAGAAGTATATACATTAATAATCTATTCGTATGATGAACTAGAGAATAGTCAAGGATAATATTAATCGCCAAGGAGTAATTTGGAATCTATAACCGATGACTTTATTACATAAAACAGAAAACTCAGGAACTGGTCTTGCGAAAAAGAAGAACATTGGCGGTATGCTGTCACTATTGTAATGGCCGCAGGATTTTGAGGGTTTCGTAGACTTACTTATTATTCGTTTCATTTCCATTATTCCTACATCATTCACTTGTCCCGTTTCAACTCTTCCTTTTGCACGTTTTTGCCGAATCGCAATCAATTTTTTTTCCATTGTTAAATGTTCTATTCTTTACAACTGACCACGTTTTGTTCATAAGGACAGCTAACCTCCAACTGAGTGAGCGAGTCAACACAGGGCCATCTTATAACAGAGTATGCGTGTGACGTCACATATTTAGCACAAATTTCGCCTTAATTTGAAGCGCTCTTTCATGAAAACTACGTCCCAGATTTTGCAACAGGTAGCTTCCTCTTTTGTAAGTCATTTGAGACATTAAAAATAATCGCAAGCTAAATATTCTCGGCGGTATACGGGTTCTACCCAAACACTAAATACCTCTTAAAATATTTCTTTCCATGTTCCCGTTGTCGAGGGACGGAAGTCTGCGTTAAAATAATTACACATTTATATACGTGCTAATGCTATAATTATGTAAAAAAAAAACTGCCGTAACGGACTGACGCAGTGAAGAAGATATCACTCTGAGGACGTTTTATTTGTCGTAGTGGAAACGTCCATGGTCTGTGATTAAATTGATCAGTGTGTATCAAAAGTCTGCTTGTAAACTGCTGTGTTATTGACGGATATGTGTACAAGTAGGATAGGCTGCAATCCAAAGAGACTTAAATGGTAATACAGTAGGTTTATTCCCATCATGATATGAAGGTCTTGTTGTATAAACATTGACTATTATACACCTAATTAGTGAGGGGAATTTAACTCTTGGTCATGAACCTACCACACGAGCATGACAGATTGCCTGTTATGAATCAAATTAGTTTTGTTTCCTACTTGCAAATTGTAAATAGTGGTTCAGTAGTCTTTTAAATTTAGTTTTATGGCGTAATTGGATATATATATAGACTTGCTAGTGATATAACGTCGCACTAACACATCGAAGGTTTTCAGATACGCAACTATGAGAAAGGACAAAGACGCGGAAGAAAGTGGACTTCGCCTTAATTAATGGTACAGCCCCAGCATTTGCCTGGTGTTAAAATGGGAAACTGCAGAAAACCATCTTCTGGGAGGCCGATGGCCGGATCCAAACCCACCACCTCCTATATGCAAAGATATCATTTAGAGCACAGATTTGAGGATATAAGAATTTTTGGCAGTCAGTTAATATATTAGTTCAACATTAACATGCCTATTAAAATCAGTTTTGTTGACTAAATTTGGTATGAAATTTTTCTTTTCGTATATATATATATATATATATATATATAGGCCTTCAGTTAATATCATAGAGAAAATATATTAATTAATAATAACTTATTTGTGTGCATGCACCTTATAACGTAGTAATACGTAGAAATGGGAGGCAGAAGACCATTTAAAAATTTTCTAGCATTGTAGGGTTCTTTAATCTACATGTACAGCGTATATTGAACCCATAATTCAACCTTGCAAAAAATTGCAACTACAAGCTTGACCTTTTTATTGCAAGCTCATCTCGCGTTCTGTGGCGTAACAACTCACATTGGGGAGCGAGCCACCAAACGTTCGAACGAAGTCGGAACATTTCGGCACACCTGGGGTAATTAAAAATAAAATTGTGGATAATAACCCTCATTGCGAGAGATTTCGGCATTGTCATTAACAAGGAAATAACTAAGCAAGAATTTTGGGAAATATCTGATTAAGCTTAAGTCCACAGGATGGAAATGTATTAAATTAGGCTTGGAGAGAAGTTGGTATACATGCTGGCAGAGTAGTGACACGTGTCAAGGACATACTTTAAAAGTACGCGGGAATTCTGCTGCGTGAAATAAATAAATTACGCCCATTAATGAAACAGGAAAAATCAGCAAACAACACCACCATGACTGGAAAATTGGGTGGAATCTCTGGGGTGAGTTTCGAAGAAATTTGTCCAGTGGTCATCAGTTGGAGTGATCGCACCACAGTAGATAACGCCAAGCAGAGCGTCCCTAGAAAAGGCTTAAATGCCCCTCCTCAACCAGGAGCGTCAATCGTAATTCTATGTTCCGAGAGTGTGAACCTACGTCAGGCAACATTAAGAAGAAGATATGAAGTGGGTGAAATAGACTTGTAAAATCTCTAAAACCAGTCAGCTATGAGGGATGAATATTTTACCAATTGGTAAATGGTGAACGAAGACAAAACTAGCTATTGAAACATTAATAATAATTAATAATTCCTGAACTTCTCATAGGGAGACCGCCGATTCATAGACAGCTTTTGTGACTTAGTGCGGACAATGTTATATTTTTTGATCGGTAAGGGAGGACGATAGTCTGGTGGAGATAAGCTTTGTCTCTCACGGTCAATCACACCTCTTAAACATCTGGATAGAAATGAGTTGGGAAGATACCGCAAAGTGCACTAGTTGAGTTCTCGACACGTTGCGGGGCGGTTTGATTGTTATATGTGTATAGTATAAATTTTGTTTAATGCGTGTTTCTTCAAGCCAAGTGTAAAATCTGTATCCATAAGGTAATATTTAAGTGAAGAATGTATCCTGCAATTATGCGAGGCTAAGTTTGAGGTGTCTGGCATAAAATGAAGCTGAGATAACTCCACGCCAAACGACTACAATTACAGGTCTGTCTAATTTAAATATTATGTTTTGTAGTTAGAGATGTAAATGCTTGTCCCTTTAAATTAATTAACTAATTAATTAAGTAATCATAACATCGCGTTGTATATGGGGCGTGTTTAATCAAGTATATTGCGTTGATGAGGAAGTGTCTTGTCATTCTAGTGTCGAGGCGAATTTTCTATTATTTATGTCAGCGCGCGAGTCTTTAAAATGTGTTTAAATTTCTTTAAAAAATAAAACGGAGTTAAATATTGCAACGAAAATCGATGAAATAATGTTCGGGCCGCTAAAAGCTACAATAATGATAACGATAAAATAACCGTTATGAGTGTGATAAAGTCAAATATCAAATTATCCAATAATAGTAATAATATTCACGTCAGGATAAAATTGAGATGATAAATTATGCGTTCAGCAGTTATAAGCGAGATTTGCGGCTTATATCGAAATCCAGTGAATTATGATCAAGTTGGCAGTTTTCGAAAAACTTAAACTTCGTGACACCGTGTATTTGTGATACAGAAAATCACGGTATGCTATTTTTCTCCTGAGCTTATCAAAAATTTCGAGAAGCTAATTGTGAGATCATTATAGAGTTGTTTGATCATGGGATCGCTTGTATTAAAAAGTTTCAAGTGTAAAGGAAATGGATTGTAATGGAAATGAAATATTATGAGAATAGTTAAGAAGGTGTTAAAGGCAGAGTAAGCCTGTATTTTATGAGTGATGTAGAATAAGCGGGATGCTGTGGATAAGAGGCCCTATATTTCGACGGAGATGAATTTTTTTGACATGCTATATAGGTTGAGATATTATATTTCCGAGACAGGCTGTGTAAGGTGAACGATGTCCTGTAGCAATCCAGAACGGTTGACGAATTTAAAGGTTGTCAAATCCAAGTGAGCGCGTTGTAACGCCTATTTTAAGTACAAGTTGATATTCTCCCATGTGTACCATTTTATGTAAAACCGTAGGTAACGGCAATTATGTTTATGTGATGGTTCTATTTGATACCAGCGAAGTTCATTTTGTGATAGCCAACCGCACGAACAAAATACATTCTGACGCACGGTTAAGATAATACTTACTTATTGTAAATTAAATTCCATGCTGTATCCTTACGAGACGAAATATCGCTGGCTAGAAACATTGCGGGTGTGAAAAATGAATTTCATTAGACTGGGAGTTTGGCTTACGTAGATCGATGGGAAGTTACTTCACTAGACAGTTCACGACGCTACATGTTTGGAATGTTGACATGGAAGGTCAGTTTGGAGCCTCATACTCGAGTTATACTGTGAATATCGTGATGGTAGTGATTACTGGTTTCAGTGATATTACGTAATATTAAACGAGAATTTAGTTTATTTTTATTTAGCGGACTTCACTGCATGTGTTGATATTGCATTGAGGAATAGATTAAACTATTCGGATGTTGTTTAAGTTCGATTTAACGCTTTTATTGTAGAAAATAGACACAGTAATATTTCCAGGTTCGGGTTCATTTTTTAGCGAATTTCACTTCATGTGTTACAGTTTGAACGAAGATCAGATCTAAACATCCGGACATTGTGTTAAAGTTTCGATTTCGCCTGGCAGTATGAATCATGTGTTCACACCATAACGTTGGCTCAACGATAGATTTAGGATGCCACGTGCATTATATAACTTTAGGATGAGTAGACACACTAACCTTGACTCAACTACATGATTAGGCCGTGGTCTGTACACAGTCAAGTCAGAGGTTAGGAATTTTTGCGAATCGACTTGAACGATGTTAGTGTTTGCAGTAGTGGATACGAATGTGAAAGGTGTTAGCAGGTACTATTTAGGCCATAATTCGGCGTAATTCTTACCAGCCAGAAGGTGTTCCCATAATAGCGTTGCACCAGTAGTGACACGAATGTAAGGGTTGTCGCACGTGGAAACCTACCTAATGGAGACTGATCCTTACTGCTTAGCCGCGCGTGTTCAAGTTCGATGAACTTTTGTTCATATTTATTTACTTTTCCTTACTTTAAGATTTATTGTTCAGATGTCCGGTATATTATGATAGTGCCGTGTGTTGACACCTACTTGATTTACGTTGGATTTACGTTACGAATGCGTTTTTGATTTGTCAGCTGTTGGTATATATTTTATTTTCATTTTTCGTTATTCACATTATTTATGTGAGACGTTGATCTACCGATCACTTGTAGTTTAGTTTAATGGGACAAGTGTAGGTAGACCGAATTGAATATTTTTGTAGTCGTAGTTATAGAAAAATTGGAAAGATTTCCTTTCGTGTGTTTTATTGTGGACTTATATTTTAACGAATTTAGCGACGTAATTGTTTCATAACCTGAAAGTTGGTTTAATAAGAACATTTTCAAATGATTTATCACTCTTCTTTAACTTCAGTGTTTGGCATTTCTTCTAAATACATAATGAATTATTGTTTTCCTGCATTTCGCAGTTTTGTTCCTTCAGGCGCTGAAACGTTAGATCACATCGTATCAAGTGTTGTTGGTTCCTTCTGAACATCTGGTTGGGGTGATGCATGTTTCAGCATCGGGATTCTTTTGTAACTTAAGGGTGTCATGAGACGACAATATATTTTGGAATTTTATTTTTGATTGTGACAATTGCTCTTAACTTGTAATGAACACCATGCTTTCTAGTAATATTTCGCAACCTATCCAAGGCAAATGATAGTCGATTTGGTTCGATTAAGGATGCATTCGGGGGTTGTTCCGATATCCGGTAGGATAGTAGATTGGTGGATAACCTTAATTAAATGTAAACTTGGCATTCTACTTGTTGAATGTTAGATTTTCCACAGATCGTGTAGATTATCTCTGAGTTATTGTTTGGGTCAATGGTGCCCGATTTTCAGGTTTTATTCTCGTTTTCTGGTTTTTGCTGTCCACGAATTTTACACTACGTTTTAATTCTCTGAAAGACAATAATTAATATTTGAATAAATCTTTACTACTCACCTTATGCATTGTGACTGCGTTAAAAATGTTGTGAACATTTTGAGTGACTTCCTTGCCAATTTAATAAATGTATTATCGTGATTTAAACTGAATAAATATTTCAGTAAGCACATTTTTGCTCCTTATTTGAAGTAGTTATGCTCTCCTCTGAACCTTATCGTTTGGTCGATGAAGTGACAGAAAAGAACTCGCTACGATCCCAAGATACAACGGTACGATATTGTTTTACGATGGAATGGTAAGTTCAAGGGTTCAATAAAAATTATATAATAAAAGACTATAAAATATATACCATGTACTGGAATTCAAGTATAATACCGACATTCATTTTCTATTTATTTTTGACAATTAACTAAAAGATTTATAAATAGAACAATAATTGAAGTAGGCCTTATATATTCATTGAGAATTCCACGCAAAATATTATAATTAGCAATTCAGTTCAATAATTATTACGTGGTGGAAGCGTTGGATTTTAAGGTTACAATGGAGAAACTAGATCTTTGTGCATTATTGTTCCACTATTTAATGTTTTATATAACATTTGGGGTGGACTGTTCATAATTAGAAGTGAATAATTTTAAGCTTAAGAGCACTGGAATAATAATAAATGTGACAACGATAGTAGAAGTAAAATAGGTCGTATTCTCGAGCGGAGAGATTTATATTACCAGTAATTTGTTAAACTCGACGAATAATGATGTACCTCTACTCTGTGCTTTGAATCATAGCTACTTGGGAGAAGAAATTGCAAAAAGTAAATCAGATATGCTCTGCAGAATTTGACTCTTTCATTACCGAAATCGATCATCCGAACTCCTCTAAAACTTATTTGAACTGTGAAATTAGTAATCTAATTCAATACTGTAAAATAGTCAACTACTAATAACACGAGAAGGAGTAAATGTAACAAAGCAAATCAAATACGAGACGTAGCTGGGCTGAAAATAAGCCATTGTTCACCATGTGTGGGTGACGTTGGCAGCATAGCCACTGTTACCATAGCAACGATCCGCCCACGCGCTGTGATATTCACTTGTTTCCCCGATCGCGATGACGATATTATGTCCTATATTTGGAAATTTGCACTGTAGCGTGTGGAGAGCAAAGGGTGGTTGACGGGGAAGGGAAGGGACGGAAGATCTCTCTCACTCTCTGCTGGGGGAGTGACACAACGGAATTTTCCCACCAGTGAACAGTAACAGTTATGTCCTACCTTCATGCTTTAGAAGGGGTGTCACCGACCGATATATGTACTGTATTTATTTACTAGGAGTATTTTAACATAGTAGGCCTACTTCATATACTATACCGTCGTTGCGCCTCGAAACACCGCTATGTGACAATGTTGTGGGGGAGAAATACCCACCTGCAGCACATGAATAACTTAGAAAGAAAATTCGTTGATTTAGTTCGAGCAACACTGAACCCTTGATGACAGAACAGCTCTAGTCAAAGTTCTAAGCTGAAATACTGTCACATAGTGGTATTTCTGGTATTTCTATGCCCAACGACGATATACTATCCTCTACTGGTGGCAGCGATACATTCATTCGTCTGTTAGTCATTATGTCTTTGCAACAAATCGTTTCAGAATGCTCCTATGTTAGTGGCTGTTTTTCTTCCTTTGTTGTCCCTGATTATTGAACTGCTATCCTGTGAGAAAGCTCGGTTTCTGTGGAACTACCGGCATTCCTTGGGCTTCAGTGGTGTTTATTAACAATACCTCTTTTCAATTCCTAGTGAAAAAAAAGACCAGCCTCTACCATTCTAAGTCAGATAGTACAGAAAACTTCCTCAACATTTCCTAAGTGCTAACACAGGACTTCTATTCATAATTCACTTCACCTGTTCATAATATCACCATTTCAAGAATCATTTAAAATCGTTTACGCAACGTACACAATTTTTTACGTATGTAAACTTAAGGGTGATTTGATAGGATCTCAGCATTTTTTTGTAGAACTAAACATATCATTCCACTTAAAAATGTTCGTTTTATTACAGATATTTTGTAGTGTTCGAAGTGATACATTTCTTGTTTCGACGGACCGAAAAACTTACAAGTTATATTCATGTGAGGGTACAGTAAACGAAATTGATAATTTCGTTAGGAGCACGGGATGTTCCTTATCATTAGTCCCGATGGTAGGTAAGGATGGTACAAGAAATTACTAAATAATAATAATAATAATAATAATAATAATAATAATAATAATAATAATAATAATAATAATAATAATAATAATAATAATAATAATAATAATAATAATAATAATAATAATGTTATTTGCTTTACGTCCCACTAACTACCTTTACGGTTTTCGGAGACGCCGAGTACCGGTAGTTGGTCCCGTAGGAGTTCTTTTACGTGTCATTAAGCGTACCGAAACGAAGCTGACGTATCTGAGCATCTTCAAATACCACCGGACTGAGCCAGGATCGAACCTGCCAATTTGGGGTCAGAAGACTAGCACCTCAAACGTCTGAGCCACTCAGCCCGGCATATTATTATTCAGCGTCGAGTTGAAATTCGAAATGAGGGCATGATAGGCGAGTGGCATCCCCGTAGTTCGGATTCCACTTAAAACTAGTGGTGCTGTAACTATGATCACTGCAGTGACAGTGACGTAATACTGATAGCTTGCTTCAAAATCTGAAGTTTTCCTCAAGGCAGAATTTAAGTGCTCCTTTGTAATATTTCTCACCTTGCTTCTTACTCATTTAGCTTCATGACGCTAAAATAACATCCTCTATCAAGGATCGAACTCAAAACACATGGTACCAGCTGTTGTTTACGTAGACAGTGCGTCACGTCCTCAGTTGTACCTCTGTCTCTGTCGTAAGAACTTAGTGTCCTGTCCAGGAAGTGTCTCCGTATCAATACTTGAATCATGTGCATAAAATTTTTCACTATTTCGTGCTCTGTCCGCAAGAAACCCGTTAGGATCATTGATCAGTCACGTCATACTGCATAATAAATTGCTCTTCATTCTGGCCTTTGGACTCTCTGAGTTGAAGGTCAACAAGCTGCTAGGATAAGCACGTAAAAAATATGTAATTACAAACGTCGTCAATAAAATTAGATAATTGTCTTCACCTGGGCCTCTGCATATATATCATGGATTATTTTGAAAGTGTTATCTCTATTGCTGTCTAGCCAGTCTGTGAAACATCTTTCTTGGTTAAAACGTCACTAGAAAATGATCCACTGTTCAACAATACATGACATGGCATATGAGACACAGATCTCGCCACTATTATGCTGACACAATTCAAAATATTTTACTGGAAAATCGGCAAAATATTGCTTGGCAAGGGAAGGAATCAGGTAAAATTCCTGACATACTGTAGGTTTACTGTGTATTTCTATTACTGTAGATTAATTTAATACCACAACATTAATAGGTTCATTCTAAACAAATTCTCAGTCAACCCAGCATTGTTCTCTAGTCATTTCTCCCTTGAAAATGGTACCTAACCATACAGTGACTCCCTGATTTTTGCGCATCCCATGCATGAATCGTGAATATCTCGGTACTAAAATTATGAGTTTTAAAACCTCTACATTTAATAAATAATAGCAAATGCTTGCAGTCTTCATATTAGTGTCTATTACACCTAATTTGCCTTTGAAGACCTTAACATATTGTTTTACGTCAATACAGTAACATCAGTTGTCCCCTCTAGAATTGCAATAAGAACATTTTCTAGCCACAACGGGTTATAATCTGCTACCAGTTTTTTATATGCACCAGGCTTCATGACATACCAGCACTGAAGTGTCCTTCAGATTACCCTTCACTCTTTCTTCTACGCTTCTTCCATGGCTGTTAGAATATGTCAAGACTTGAGGATACGCTGAAGTTAGGTACCGAGCGAGTTGGCCGTGAGGTTAGGGATGCGAAGCTGTGAGCTTGCATCCTGGAGATAGTGGGTTCGCTCCCCCATGAAGATAGCTTTCCGTGGTTTGCCATTTTCACACCAGAAAAATGCTGCGGCTGTAACTTAATTAAGGTCAAGGCGATTCCTTCCCAGTCCTAGACCTTTCCTATCCCATCGTCACCATATGTGTCAGACCGACTCAAAACAAGTTGTTGAAGTTAGGCCTGTCGTCATCATTGTCTTCTTCCCTGAAGCAAACGCTATCGATGTGGAAGGTTACCAGTTTAGATGTATCTTCTCACTACTGTTGTAAACCTAACGCACAAAATTTATTTCCAGTTTCAATGAATGTCGACGTGGTAGTGAGTGATATTAGGCCTAATATGTCTTTGCTTCGTCCATCTCTTAGAATCTTTCTCACCGGGCGAGTTGGCCGTGCGCGTAGAGGCGCGCGGCTATGAGCTTGCATCCGGGAGATCGTGGGTTCGAGCCCCACTGTCGGCAGCCCTGAAGATGGTTTTCCGTGGTTTCCCATTTTCACACCAGGCAAATGCTGGGGCTGTACCTTAATTAAGGCCACGGCCGCTTCCTTCCAACTCCTAGGTCTTTCCTATCCCATCGTCGCCATAAGACCTATCTGTGTCGGTGCGACGTAAAGCAAATAGCAAAAAAGAATCTTTCTCGCCTTTAATGTTTTTTAAATGCTTGATTCTCTCTTTCAGCCAGTCATTCTACTTTCTGAGACAGAAAAAACATCCTTGTAAAGCTGCCAGGAATTTTATAATAGTCCGGTAAGTCTAATTACATTCGTAGCCCTTCTCCGCTGAAAATGTTTCCATTTGTTACTGAGACGTTAAACAACCAGTCCAGCTCTTAATTACGCCAACTTCTTCGCATCGCGACAAAGCGACTCTGTACGGTACCTTTAATGTTCACTTGTCCGGCTCCATGGCTAAATGGTTAGCGTGCGTGCCTTTGGTCACAGGGGTCCCGGGTTCGATTCCCGGCAGGGCCGGGAACTTTAACCTTAATTGGTTAATTTCGCTGGCACGGGGGCTGGGTGTATGTGTCATTATCATTTCATCCTCATCACGACGCACAGGTCGCCTACGGGAGTCAAATCAAAAGACCTGCATCTGACGAGCCGAACTTTTCTTTGGATACTCCCGGCACTAAAACCCATACGCCACTTCATTTTTTTAAAATGCTCAATTTATCCCGTACACTTCCACATCGGCAATGCTAGCCTTGGACGCAGCGTTTAACATCTTCGGTGACTTAGTTCGTGTGAAGACCGTTTCTTACTTAACATGTGTAGATGTAGTTTTTTAAAATACATTAGGCTTTACGTCGCACCGACACAGATAGGTCTTATGACGACGACGGGATAGGAAAGGCCTAGGAGTGGGAAAGAAGCGGCCGTGGCCTGAATTAAGGTTCAGCCCCAGCATTTAACTTCAGGGCTGCCGACAGTGGGGTTCGAACCCACTATCTCCCGGATGCAAGCTCACAGCTGCGCGGCCCTAACCGCACTGCCAACGTGCCCGGTGTACGTATAAGTATATCTCTAAGTAACTTGGATTACGATTGGAAGGAGTCGATCTATCAAAGAATTACATAAACTACATAATTTAAAACTGTGATATTATCTCAGTCAAATATAATGGTTCACCAGCCAGGACCGGTACTGAACCCATGACGGAAGGGTGGAATCCATCTCATTCAGAGTTGTATTTGACATGACCAAAATTATGTTTAATACTTCATGCTCCAAATCGCCTACCTTTCTGACTAATAATAGTGGCGTGTGGCTTCCGAAGAGGCCTGGTGCAGGTCTTCCGAGTTGACGCTGTATCGGCGACCTGCATATCAATGATAATGGGACCGTACCTATGGTGAATTATAATGATGAAGACGGCACATACACCCAGACCGTGAGCCATCGGAATTAACTAATGAAGGTTAAAGTCCCCGACCCGACCGGAAATCGGATCCGGGGCCCCTGGACCAAAGACCAGCGCGTTAACCATTCAGCAATGAAGCCTGAAATCTTCCTTATTGTCTATTCAAACTTGAATCTACTAATGGACGATCATGAGAAAGTTAGTTAAGGGCTTAGTATGCTTACTTTCAAGATACTAGCGATTTCCTATGGTGAAAGATTTATGCAAAAATTAACTCCATTTTTGAAACAAATGACTTTACATTAAAGAAGTACTGATATGTGTATAAAAGTCACATCACAACGTCGTAAATTTCTCCTCGTAGCGTGGCGAGGCTAGAAATGGACACAAAATACAGTGAAAATATTAAATTACAAAATTTCAAACGATCGAAATACCAAAATCAATTTATGCCTTATCTGGGATTAACTTAATGAACTGTAGTGTAGTGGAAGGAAGTTCAGATCTTGGTAGTTTAAGTAAATGGTTATAAAAGTTCCTGAATCATGGTACTTTTGCAATATTTTCTGCGGGAATGATGAACACATAAATATTGGCAAACACTAAGGCGTCACTGATTCTTGAAGTGCTAACTGTGTTTGTCTGTTTCGCGGCTGAGATTTGTAAGATTCTGAGATTCTATATGCCAAATTTATTTTGTATAATTTATATAAGTGCTCAAATGTGTGGTTAAACCTACAATATGGATCGTTGATTACCAGTATTGCCAGTTCGGTGAACTAGCAAAAGTCGAGTCTGAGCAGTGCTAACACTGAACTGCGCAGCTAGAGTATGTCTCGCGCGCAAAAGTAAAATCTGGTTCAGTCCGTCCGGAACAAACCTCGGGACCATTTTTTGTGTGTGGAAATGAGAGCATATCGAATGCATAAGTGCTAGCGTTCCTTTTATCTTGACTGTAAGGGTCACATTTGTATCAAATTAAATATTGAGTATAAGAACTGTGATCAAGGCAGTGTTTTTCTTGTTTGATAGTACATACACTGACTGACAGAGCAAATGCAACACCAAGAAGGAGTGGTTCGAAAGGGATGAAAGTTGGGGAAAAAACAGAGACGGCACGGAAGAATAATTGATGTTTATTTCAAACCGATATGCAGGTTACACAATGCGCACGGCATCGACTCAGTAGGATGTAGGACCACCACGAGCGGCGATGCACGCAGAAACACGTCGAGGTACAGAGTCAATAAGAGTGCGGATGGTGTCCTGAGGGATGGTTCTCCATTCTCTGTCAACCATTTGCCACAGTTGGTCATCCGTACGAGGCTGGGGCAGAGTTTGCAAACGGCGTCCAATGAGATCCCACACGTGTTCCATTGGTGAGAGATCTGGAGAGTACGCTGGCCACGGAAGCATCTGTACACCTCGTAGAGCCTGTTGGGAGATGCGAGCAGTGTGTGGGCGGGCATTATCCTGCTGAAACAGAGCATTGGGCAGCCCCTGAGGGTACGGGAGTGCCACCGGCCGCAGCACATGCTGCACGTAGCGGTGGGCATTTAACGTGCCTTGAATACGCACTAGAGGTGACGTGGAATCATACCCAATAGCGCCCCAAACCATGATGCCGCGTTGTCTAGCGGTAGGGCGCTCCACAGTTACTGCCGGATTTGACCTTTCTCCACGCCGACGCCACACTCGACTGCGGTGACTATCACTGACAGAACAGAAGCGTGACTCATCGGAGAACACGACGTTCCGCCATTCCCTCATCCAAGTCGCTCTAGCCCGGCACCATGCCAGGCGTGCACGTCTATGCTGTGGAGTCAATGGTAGTCTTCTGAGCGGACGCCGGGAGTGCAGGCCTCCTTCAACCAATCGACGGGAAATTGTTCTGGTCGATATTGGAACAGCCAGGGTGTCTTGCACATGCTGAAGAATGGCGGTTGACGTGGCGTGCGGGGCTGCCACCGCTTGGCGGCGGATGCGCCGATCCTCGCGTGCTGACGTCACTCGGGCTGCGCCTGGACCCCTCGCACGTGCCACATGTCCCTGCGCCAACCATCTTCGCCACAGGCGCTGCACCGTGGACACATCCCTATGGGTATCGGCTGCGATTTGACGAAGCGACCAACCTGCCCTTCTCAGCCCGATCACCATAACCCTCGTAAAGTCGTCTGTCTGCTGGAAATGCCTCCGTTGACGGCGGCCTGGCATTCTTAGCTATACACGTGTCCTGTGGCACACGACAACACGTTCTACAATGACTGTCGGCTGAGAAATCACGGTACGAAGTGGGCCATTCGCCAACGCCGTGTCCCATTTATCGTTCGCTACGTGCGCAGCACAGCGGCGCATTTCACATCATGAGCATACCTCAGTGACGTCAGTCTACCCTGCAATTGGCATAAAGTTCTGACCACTCCTTCTTGGTGCTCGCATCTCCCAACAGGCTCTACGAGGTGTACAGATGCTTCCGTGGCCAGCGTACTCTCCGGATCTCTCACCAATGGAACACGTGTGGGATCTCATTGGACGCCGTTTGCAAACTCTGCCCCAGCCTCGTACGGACGACCAACTGTGGCAAATGGTTGACAGAGAATGGAGAACCATCCCTCAGGACACCATCCGCACTCTTATTGACTCTGTACCTCGACGTGTTTCTGCGTGCATCGCCGCTCGCGGTGGTCCTACATCCTACTGAGTCGATGCCGTGCGCATTGTGTAACCTGCATATCGGTTTGAAATAACCATCAATTATTCTTCCGTGCCGTCTCTGTTTTTTCCCCAACTTTCATCCCTTTCGAACCACTCCTTCTTGGTGTTGCATTGTCACTGTCAGTCAGTGTATGTGTATTATTCAACGGAGTAACTGCAAATGGTAGCTTGGTCCTCGCTTTTGTTTACCCACTGTTTTCTTTGTTGTTGCTGTTGTTGTTGTTGTAAATATGGAGTCTTCCAGCAATATTTTGTGAGTGTATTTTACGTATAATTTGGTGCGTTGACGAAGTGTTCGTGCACGGATGTTATTCAGAATATAGTTACTTATTTTTAGAATCACTGGAGTTATTGATGAACGAAGGTGCAGTTCCTACCTATTTAGTCTTTTTCAGAAGGTTAGGTAATGCCAGAAGCAAATGTACCAGCACGTAGCTTTATGTACACGCTCTGGGAGAGAAAGAATTATCACGGTGTATCAAAATTTGAGGGTGAACTCTGACGCCCATACTACGGACATTTCGATCAATTATTTTAATAATTTTATTCTAGTAATTTATTCAGTTATTTATTCATATATTTGGAATTAGATTACAATTTACACCCAAGCGTGAAGCGATTAGGTATTTATTTCATTCATATTTTATTATTTTTATCATATTGCTATGGTTAATAATTCTTATTCTAATTGCTATTCACATATATTACACTTGGTGGGTGTTTTCTATGCACGTTGTGTGTAAATTTGTGAAAAATACATGTAAGAAGAGAAGATTTAATATGATTGGTTAAATCCAGCAGAGTCGTCACGATGGTCACCTGGCAAATCTAGGAGGGATGTCCCCTCCTAAAATGGGAGGGTTGAACAAGAATACATTTTATTAATAGAATATTTAAGGCTGTTTCTGCCATTTTAGGCATATTTGAATACGTGTGGGCTAATGTAGCTAGTCTGCGTCAAGGGAGGTTTTCGTTTCATGTCACAGTAGAACGGTACGGCATCTCTGTTGGCTTAGGATCTGTGAATTAATAATCATGATAATAAGTTTCGGGTCAGCTCAATTTGAAGTTAAATTCAGGAGGTGGCTTGCTTCCTCAGTTCATGTTTGGAATATTAATGACTGATTTATTTATATCAGAAATACCTCATACATTTTCCTTTTGATGTTAATAATATCCATATTTTAATGGGTTATGGTTTAGGCCATTTAACTATTAGTTTACACAATTATCATGTGAATGGTTGTACTAGTGACTAAATACGTACAAAGGATGTAGGCATATACTGCAGGTAGTTAAAGGATAATAATAATAATAATAATAATAATAATAATAATAATAATAATAATAATAATAATAACACCTTCAGAGCCTTATAATACTTCCTGGAAACAGGTGGCGAGTGTCATAGACACGTGTGCAGTTTGTAGATAAGCCCAGAGTGGTGTGCATTGTAGCAATAGGGTGGAATTTTGTTTCTCTTGTGTTTCAAAGTGCAAAGAGATGCCACCGTCTGATAGAGAAGTGAGCTAAGTACAATTTAACATGTTTAGTGGAGCACTGATCGTGTTTGTTTTAATTTGGAATTATTTATACCATATTTGAGTACATTTCTGCTAAGGGATGACAGTAGTACTCCAAGTTAGGCGCAGGTTACTTGTGAGTCATCAACTCTCCCTTACGATAGAACCCTAATTCATGAGATGAGGTTTCGAACACGTCATATCTTCTGAAATGGGAAGTATTAAGGCTCCTTCCTTGGAGAGATCTCACTGGGATGATATTATAGTTCATTTTAATTGTTTCAGACCATTGTCTGCACGACATACCTATCTTATTACTGATCCAACGGTTTCCTTTCTTCCAATAGGAAAAGAAAAATTCCCTTACCCTTGGATGATAATGTGTACCAACTTATAAAGGAACCTTCACGGAGTACTTTTCGGATGATTTCGGTAACAGGGTTCTCGAGATGTTGAACCTGTTCCTTGTACTGAGCTCTTTAGTGGCTTTTCACACCCATCAGCCTTTTGCAAATATTTATATGCTGAATGAAAACCTGCCATTGAGCTTTGAAAATGTCAAGTCCTCTAAGACAGCGTGGTGCGCAAATCATTGCATCTGGGGCTTCAGTAAGTAATCCAATCATTTCTTTAACGGAACTCATTATAATTTTATCAATGTCGCCAAGAAATTTCATTGTCAGGTTTTTAAGAGGTGCACAGTGGAATGGATAGATTAGCTATAGCCAAATATATTGGTTGTGTGTATTTAGGTCCTGATCCAGAACGAGAAGTGGTGAACTAACCAGCTGGTTGAAATTCCCTGTGACCTGATCGATTACTGCAGCAGGATTAAATGTAATTTCGTCTTGATATGTTACCCAGCGTACCATATTGCTTCAGCCGGTCAAATGCACTCCATTGTATTCCCGTCCTGAGTTGTGAGAGAAGAGGTGATCAGCGGACCTTTACGCATCAATATGACCTTGGTATTTATTTGGAGTCTGTAAGATGTTCAGCTGCTGCTTTGTTCTTACACAGAAGCGCCGAATCATCGTATGCATAGCTATTAACATTACTTACGAGGAATTGACCCAGATACTTCTGGGATGGTTCTCGCTTGGTTCTATCAGCAGAGTAACTGAATATCAGTTGCCATTTTATCGAGCGACTCGTTTACTTGCCGTTCACAGTTATGAAACTGCAGAGAAAACAATCTTGTAGTTTGACGTGACTGTTGATATTGTGTTTTTAGCAACAGAACCTTCACCTTTACTTGGAATCTGAACTACAGGGGCACAACATTTTATTTACAAAATCCCGCATCCTTTCGTCGGGATTCGTAACGCAGCTGTCTTGGTATGGGGCTGGGGTTCTTTACCTAGTTCCGAGGGCTGGTTTGAGGTCCATTCAACCTAAGCGAGAACAATTGAGGAATTGTATGACGGTGTGATAGTGGCCCCCGATATAAAAAGCCTAGAATAACGGCTGAGAGGAATTGTCCTGACCACAAGTCACCTCGTTATCTCTAGGCCTCCTGGTTGAGCAGTGGTTGCATGGTAAGCCAAGGCCGATTATGGGGCCTCACTTCTTGAGACTAGAGAACAATATTGTAGGTTATTAGCCTACTCCACCTAAATCAACATAATAATGATTCATTGTTTTCTAGTTAATTTCTTAGGCATCATATTCGTGTGTTAAACCACTCGTGAGATTTATGCAAACAATATTTCATCCAGCCACTCCGGTAAAACTGGTTGGTAGCTTTGCTCATTATCGGGCTACAGTAAGGCACCTGCCAGACTCTACAGTAGATTCGTTTAACACCAAACTACGTATATTACAACATATGGAGCGGTAATATTAAATGGCACTCTATCATTGTGAGGTATGTTAATTTGATCATGACCATACTGAAGAAGAGTTAGTTATAGGCCTCTGAGGGACCGTTGTTGTAGTTTAATAAAGTGGTGACATGATGTATGATGTTTCTATTGGTGTATGTGCCTAAAATTAATTTGAGCTGGCTTCAGAAAGGAAGATGATGATGATGATAATAATAATAAGAAGAATAATAATAAGAATAATATCCAGTGAATTTTGTTGCATGGCTTGTACTGTTAATTTGCATTCTGGAGGTGATGGGTAGAACCGTACTTTCGGCGGCACTGAAGACAGTTTTCCAGGTATTCTCGTTTTTACATCAGGTAAATGAGCTGGACCTTGTTAAGATCACGGTTGCTTCGTTGCCTGTCATAGCCCTTTCCTACCCCATTGTCACCACAAAAGCTTGTCTAATTCGGTCCGACGTTAAGCCACTAGCAAACCACGTCACACCAACTTCTTTTAAGGTTTTACGCTGATATGCTGGAATTTCGTAGCGCAAGAGTTCTTTTATATGCCGGTGAATCTACCAACACGAGGTTGACGTATTTTGGCACCATCAAACACCACCGAACTGAGATGGGATTGAACCTGTCACCTTGGACTAAAAAGGCCAGTGCTTCTACCACCTGAGCCACTCACTCCAGTTTTAGTAAAGAAGAGGCTTTGGATTATATATATTATACACTGAGTACCATCGCAGCATTCACTTGGAACTGAGGTATGAAAACTATAGAAAACCACTTCTAAGATGGCCGAGGGAGAATCTATTAGCTAATTCCCTTCCCAGTTATGTTCGCAGGCCCTCAAACTAGAATTCCCCTTGTTCATTAATTGAAAATATTACTTGCTCTTACAATAAATCGTTAACTACCGGTCTCATCACTGTCTCTTGTATCAAACACCGACTCAATAACAGAGAAGAGAATCATTTCACAGTCACCTTCACTTACCCTCTTAATCTCCCGGAATGCGGATGATGAAGCATTCAGACCACTGCTCCACTTTCCCCTATCTGTCTTGAACTCCCAACACCTAACTGCTGAAGCTTACGAGCCACCAAATCACAGCTGTTACATTATTTGCGGTTCGTCTAGCCTTAAGATTTCATTCGGGAGATTGTAAATTCGGACCCAATCGTCGGCAGCCCTGAAGCTAGTTTTCTGTGTATTCCCACTTTACAAAAGGTAAATGCTTGAATTGTACCTTGATTAAGGCTACGGGCGCTACTCTCTCACTTCTAGTCCGTCCCTATCCCAACGTCGTTGAAAACCTGCATATTTTAGTGCTACGAGTAAAACTGATGGTATAAACCGTTGATCTTGACCCTAAGGGTCATATTTGTATCATATTAAATACTGAGTGTGAAGAAGCTGTGATCAAGGCAGTGTTTGTCACGATGTGTGTTTTCTCTGCAAGTTATATATAAAACTTTGTGAAAAAATTCCAAGGTTTGCATACCATTGCTGACAAAGGCTTTCTAAGGAGCTATACACTGCATCATATAACAGCGACTTTCAACAAAGTGTGTAGGAGCACCACATTCTAATCTTGGTACATATACACTGACTGACAGAGCAAATGCAACACCAAGAAGGAATGGTTCGAAAGGGATGACAGTTGGGAAAAAAACAGAGACGGCACGGACGAATAATTGATGTTTATTTCAAACCGATATGCAGGTTACACAATGCGCACGGCATCGACTCAGTAGGATGTAGGACCACCGCGAGCGGCGATGCACGCAGAAACACGTCGAGGTACAGAGTCAATAAGAGTGCGGATGGTATCCTGAGGGATGGTTCTCCATTCTCTGTCAACCATTTGCCACAGTTGGTCGTCCGTACGAGGCTGGGGCAGAGTTTGCAAACGGCGTCCAATGAGATCCCACACTTGTTCGATTGGTGAGAGATCCGAAGAGTACGCTGGCCACGGAAGCATCTGTACACCTCGTAGAGCCTGTTGGGAGATGCGAGCAGTGTGTGGGCGGGCATTATCCTGCTGAAACAGAGCATTGGGCAGCCCCTGAAGGTACGGGAGTGCCACCGGCCGCAGCACATGCTGCACGTAGCGGTGGGCATTTAACGTGCCTTGAATACGCACTAGAGGTGACGTGGAATCATACGCAATAGCACCCCAAACCATGATGCCGCGTTGTCTATCGGTAGGGCGCTCCACAGTTACTGCCGGATTTGACCTTTCTCCACGCCGACGCCACACTCGTCTGCGGTGACTATCACTGACAGAACAGAAGCGTGACTCATCGGAGAACACGACGTTCCGCCATTCCCTCATCCAAGTCGCTCTAGCCCGGCACCATGCCAGGCGTGCACGTCTATGCTGTGGAGTCAATGGTAGTCTTCTGAGCGGACGCCGGGAGTGCAGGCCTCCTTCAACCAATCGACGGGAAATTGTTCTGGTCGATATTGGAACAGCCAGGGTGTCTTGCACATGCTGAAGAATAGCGGTTGACGTGGCGTGCGGGGCTGCCACCGCTTGGCGGCGGATGCGCCGATCCTCGCGTGCTGACGTCACTCGGGCTGCGCCTGGACACCTCGCACGTGCCACATGTCCCTGCGCCAACCATCTTCGCCACAGGCGCTGCACCGTGGACACATCCCTATGGGTATCGGCTGCGATTTGACGAAGCGACCAACCTGCCCTTCTCAGCCCGATCACCATACCCCTCGTAAAGTCGTCTGTCTGCTGGAAATGCCTCCGTTGACGGCGGCCTGGCATTCTTAGCTATACACGTGTCCTGTGGCACACGACAACACGTTCTACAATGACCGTCGGCTGAGAAATCACGATACGAAGTGGGCCATTCGCCAACGCCGTGTCCCATTTATCGTTCGCTACGTGCGTAGCACAGCGGCGCATTTCACATCATGAGCATACCTCAGTGACGTCAGTCTACCCTGCAATTGGCATAAAGTTCTGACCACTCCTTCTTGGTGTTGCATTTGCTCTGTCTGTCAGTCAGTGTATCTCAATCCTTGGTTCATTTTACCGCAGGCCCAGGCAATCGCAGGCAACTTGGCAGATTCTACCACGCAGTCCATGAGACTCATGACCAAAGATGACAAAATTCCGGAAAGTAATTTAACAACAATCATCAACTTAGAAGAAAGGGATTCGAATACACAGCCAACGAACTAGAGAATATTTCAGCTCATCGAAAACTATCAGGTGGAAGACAGTATGGGATTTTATGTCTTGTAATATTAGTATTATTACGTGTTCAAAATATGATTGCAATCGGCCGTGCCAGAAATTACTGCGTGTTTACGTTCGGTGCTCTGTCATCCGGTTCTGTCGACTGGTACAGCAGCGCGCTTAATCTATCACTGTTCAGCCCTTGGTGACAGAGTGATTCCTTTCACCATAACATCGCTAGCCCCAGAACGATCCACACACCTTCGAATTTTTAATTCACTCTATTGTTATTGCATTTGTAGCACTCACAAATTCTCCTCTAAAATGCATCATGTCCTGTCGGTAATGCGAGACTCATGTGATGACCGTACTTGTGTTAACTGACGTGCCCCTGATGGCCACACTGTCCTCTCTCAGTTGTGATCTATAAATACTAGCGCCACCTCACCCAAGTAGAACCGCATTTTGTATATGTACAACAACAACAACAACTACTACTACTACTACTACTACTACTACTAATAATAATAATAATAATGCCAGTTTACCTGCTTGACTTCTCTTCAGTTGCAATGGCTTTTAAAAGATAAGACGACGTCAGCGTTTTTACTTAATATAGGTTCATATGTGGCAGTAAATCTACTTCAAACCCCTATTAAACGCCACTGACTGCGTTGAGATTCGATCCCACAGTCCTGAACATACAATGCAAGCGCCACACCACTTTATAACGCAGATAGTTACCTGCATGTTTAGTGAAGTCGAAGACGGTGGTGTCAACACTTACCGGATGGCCACCAAATCTCATAGTTTTGAAGCAGGATTCAGTGGTTAAAATCGTTCGAAGGTGATTTAAGTAAAATTTTGACCGATGTTTTAGGGGTTCGTTAGCTTTAAAGCATCCCAATACTGTTACTCTGTTCCGCTCCATGGCTAAATTGTTAGCGTGGTGGCCTTTGGTCACAGGGGTCCCAGGAACTTTAACCATCATTGGTTAATTTCGCTGGCACGGGGGCTGGGTGTATGTGTCGTCTTCATCATCATTTCATACTCATCAAGACGCGCAGGTGGCCTATGGGAGTCAACTCAAAAGATCTGCACCTGGCGAGCCGAACATGTCCTCGGACACTCCCGGCACTAAAAGCCATATGCAATTTCATTTACTGTTACTCTTTCTTTAATTTTATTAGATATTGTGAAACAAAGCTTGAAGTAAAGTGTTGAACTGTAGGGACACTAGTAGCTGTAATCCCGAGGGCTGGTTGGATCCTCAAAAATCACCGCCAAAGTTTAAAGGAGACCGCAAAATCCGATTGCGGTGCATTATGAAACATATAATGCATGATGAGAAGTGGAGCGGTTTGCCATTGTTTTCCTTGCCTGGCCAGAAAGTTCTTTCTTTTTTGCTAGTTGCTTTACGTCGCACCGACACAGATAGGTCTTATGGCGACGATAGGACAGGAAAGGGGTAGGAGTGGGAAGGAAGTGGTTGTGGCCTTAATTAAGGTACAGCCCCAGCATTAGCCTGGTGTGAAAATGGGAAACCACGGAAAACCATTTTCAGGGCTGCCGACAGTGGGCTTCGAACGTACTGTCTCCCGAATACTGGATACTGGCCGCACTTAAGCGACTACAGCTATGGAGCTCGGTCCAGAAAGTTCTAATGCAGCACGACGATCCGTACGAGTAACACATTTCATATCATCCCGATGCGTTATTCAGCACAGTTACTACGATAAATGAGACATTTGCTCAGACCTGTGCCATAAATACTGCATCCATCAACAAATAGTAATAGGATTACCTAATTTTTATAAGAGGACATTTTAAATTATTTCAAAATAAGCATTGGAGTCCTTCTGTACATCCCATGGCGGAAGAATTTCACTTGAAGCCGTTGCAGGCAGGGTTGCAAGGTTCCAAGTAATCTTATGAAAAATACTACGTACTGTAGAGTACGTTTTTCTTATTTGATTTTGATTTTCGACCACCTCGAGCACAGAGGCAGGTGAGTGACGTTGAACCTGGCGCACGTGAGGGACGAATCCCACAGTGACACTGGTGAGAAAGTTCGCTCTTTACGAGACCATCTACACAAGGCTAGTAGAATTTACGATCCAGCTATACTGGAGTCACAGGGTTGAAGGTCAAATAGCAATGCTATCATGATACCATGAGGTGGAGGTAGGAATATAGTATTCAACGAAAGAATGAATTCCATAATAACTTGTGCATAATGAATGAAAACTTTTTTCACGTCGAACACCAAATATCTCTCCAGTAGTATCATCTACTAATGCCCGGCGCCATGGCTAAATGTTTACAGTGCTGACCCTTGGTATAAAGATTCCCGAATTCAATTCCTGGCCGGGTCGGGGATTTTAACTTTCATTGATTATTTCCGAAGGTTCGGTAGCTGGAAGTGTTTGTGCTGTCTTCATCATTAGAATTCATCGTAGATAGGATGCCGTCCAGAAAGACCCCCAGGCCGACTGTAGGCGTCAACTCGAAAGACCTGAAGCGGTCCTCTCCGGAGGCCGCTCGTCATTATTGCCCAATAATGAGGACACTGAACTTATTAGACAAATTTTTATCGATAATGACACTGAATCTCCTAAGGAAGTAATTCTCATATTTCTAACAGGTATACTAAATTATACTCTCATGTGGATTATAACTAGCTGGCTGTTCATCTCCATTCTCCCAAAACACATTTGTGTGATTACTCAAACAGGAACACCACGTATTTGTGAGATATTTAATTTGTTCTAGTTACTTCCTTCTGCCATCACAGTCATTGTCACCAAGTCTAAACTACCAGGACACTGCAGAGGAGTTCCAAATATCCAAATATACACTGACTGACAGAGCAAATGCAACACCAAGAAGGAGTGGTTCGAAAGGGATGAAAGTTGGGGAAAAAACAGAGACGGCACGGACGAATAATTGATGTTTATTTCAAACCGATATGCAGGTTACACAATGCGCACGGCATCGACTCAGTAGGATGTAGGACCACCGCGAGCGGCGATGCACGCAGAAACACGTCGAGGTACAGAGTCAATAAGAGTGCGGATGGTATCCTGAGGGATGGTTCTCCATTCTCTGTCAACCATTTGCCACAGTTGGTCGTCCGTACGAGGCTGGGGTAGAGTTTGCAAACGGCGTCCAATGAGATCCCACACGTGTTCGATTGGTGAGAGATCTGGAGAGTACGCTGGCCACGGAAGCATCTGTACACCTCGTAGAGCCTGTTGGGAGATGCGAGCAGTGTGTGAGCGGGCATTATCCTGCTGAAACAGAGCATTGGGCAGCCCCTGAAGGTACGGGAGTGCCACCGGCCGCAGCACATGGTGCACGTAGCGGTGGGCATTTAACGTGCCTTGAATACGCACTAGAGGTGACGTGGAATCATACGCAACAGCGCCCCAAACCATGATGCCGCGTTGTCTAGCGGTAGGGCGCTCCACAGTTACTGCCGGATTTGACCTTTCTCCACGCCGACGCCACACTCGTCTGCGGTGACTATCACTGACAGAACAGAAGCGTGACTCATCGGAGAACACGACGTTCCGCCATTCCCTCATCCAAGTCGCTCTAGCCCGGCACCATGCCAGGCGTGCACGTCTATGCTGTGGAGTCAATGGTAGTCTTCTGAGCGGACGCCGGGAGTGCAGGCCTCCTTCAACCAATCGACGGGAAATTGTTCTGGTCGATATTGGAACAGCCAGGGTGTCTTGCACATGCTGAAGAATGGCGGTTGACGTGGCGTGCGGGGCTGCCACCGCTTGGCGGCGGATGCGCCGATCCTCGCGTGCTGACGTCACTCGGGCTGCGCCTAGACCCCTCGCACGTGCCACATGTCCCTGCGTCAACCATCTTCGCCACAGGCGCTGCACCGTGGACACATCCCTATGGGTATCGGCTGCGATTTGACGAAGCGACCAACCTGCCCTTCTCAGCCTCGTAAAGTCGTCTGTCTGCTGGAAATGCCTCCGTTGACGGCGGCCTGGCATTCTTAGCTATGCACGTGTCCTGTGGCACACGACAACACGTTCTACAATGACTGTTGGCTGAGAAATCACGGTACGAAGTGGGCCATTCGCCAACGCCGGGTCCCATTTATCGTTCGCTACGTGCGCAGCACAGCGGCGCATTTCACATCATGAGCATACCTCAGTGACGTCAGTCTACCCTGCAATTGGCATAAAGTTCTGACCACTCCTTCTTGGTGTTGCATTTGCTCTGTCAGTCAGTGTATTTGTCATTTCTTTGAAAGGATTATGGGCAGTAGACATTAAGATCACCAGCCACGTATACATTCTGACAATACATGTTATTGTTATAAATGTGCTAGAACACATAGAGAACCGGGCGAGTTGGCCGTGCGCGTAGAGGCGCGCGGCTGTGAGCTTGCATCCGGGAGATAGTAGGTTCGAATCCCACTATCGGCAGCCCTGAAAATGGTTTTCCGTGGTTTCCCATTTTCACACCAGGCAAATGCTGGGGCTGTACCTTAATTAAGGCCACGGCCGCTTCCTTCCAACTCCTAGGCCTTTCCTATCCCATCGTCGCCATAAGACCTATCTGTGTCGGTGCGACGTAAAGCCCCTAGCAAAAAAAAAAGAAGAACATATAGAGATTGTCTGATAGTCAGGTTATAAATTCAATATTATCCTTAAGCTTTGCAACGTGATTGTGCAAAAGTCTTAAGAAGTGATCACACTTAAGACAGCCGCTACCAGCGCTGGGATTGGAATCATAGTTCACCGAACATCACAGTTTCCCACTTGTGACGGGGTGAACTTATTTGCTTAGCTGTAAATGTGATTTCATTTCTATGGGAGATAATTGAATTGAATTGAAATTAATTGAATTTATTGATGAGCCACTGGGGCTAATGACCACCTTTTTCTAGCATCTACATTGAAAACTGTTCACAGAACTATTATTGCAGGGAGAAATGGAGAAAATTAAACTAAAATCTGAAGTTTGAAATCTGAAGAACATAAACATTATGAACAAAACCCCGACTCGTTGGCTGAATGGTCAGCGTACTGGCCTTCGGTTCAGAGGGTCCCGGGTTCGATTCCCGGCCGGGTCGGGGATTTTAACCTTCATTGGTTAATTCCAATGGCCCGGGGGCTGGGTGTTTGTGCTGTCCCCAATATCCCTGCAACTCACACACCACACATAATACTATACTCCACCACAATAACACGCAGTTACCTATACATGGCAGATGCCGCCCACCCTCATCGGAGGGTCTGCCTTACAAGGGCTGCACTCGGCTAGAAATAGCCATACGAAATTATTATGAACAAAACCTACGTAAAAATAACATACAATGGTTGACCATAAGTATTACAAACAATGAAATTGGTTGTTGGTTGCAATAAAGATCATCAACAGGTATTTTTGAGAAAAGTGATGTTGACAGAATTCATAAATCGGTGATGATTAAAGTCTTTAAAAATCTGTGATGCTGTGCAGAGGAAAGAGATAAGAGGGAAACAACGGGAAAAGCCTTGGAGGATGCCTGATTATGGGTTTCGAATTCACAATGGTGAATGTTGCCGGTCTTTTAATTTGACACCCCTAGGCCACCCGCGCGTCGTGATGAGGATGAATTGATGATAAAAACGACATATACGCCCAGTCTCCGTGCCAGCGGAAATAACCAATTATGGTTAAAATTCATGACCCTGCCGGGAATCGAACTCTGGGCCCCTGTGACCAAAGTACGCTAACCATTTAGCCATGAAGCCGCACAGCGACAGAGGTGAGGACCACCTAAAGCACACTTGGTAGGCAGCACGCGAGTGGCACCTACTAAATGAATGGAGTAACGGTTATAAGAAGCACAAAGCAATAGATGTTAGATGACGCGCGTGCTGGCAGAAGTAAAGGTGGGCTACGTGTTGGAACGTTCAATAAGTACTGCCTCTTTCCTCATGTCAATGTCTTATGGAGACGTTTCCTTGTCATGAACTTCAGAAGAAATACCAAGGTGACGATAGGTGTCTGCACTGCTCATCGACATGCATTAACCTTCAACTACGTTATTTTCTTATGTTAACATTTGAATTTAAATATAACAATTTGATTCTCCTGGAAACGTACGGAAAAATCATTATTTATCTTCTTCTTCTTCTTCTTCCTCTTCTGGTTCCTGGACTGTTTCCCTATTACTTGGTGGTCAGCCCATTTTTTGATCAGATTTCTTCAAAGACGGCAAATCTATGTGGAGGGATGTCTCCTCTAGTGCATGTTTCTCTGATTGTTGGTAGTATTGTATGTTGTGATCCAGACCCGAGCAAGAGGAATTAACCAAACGTGGCTAATATCTCCGACTCGGTCAGAAATCGAACCCACAAGTCTTGTAAGCCGAAGGCCACTACGTTGACCATTCAGCCAAACACCAGGACTTTATATAAAAATAATATTGTTCAAAAATATACCATTTCATTTTTAAAACAATACACATGTTTGTATCCTGAAAATATTCTATACTATGATTACGGATATTAATCCTAGTAATCTTATCTCCTTCCAAAATTAAGCTGTAAGAATTCAGATAGAATAAACGTTAGCTAAATGTAAACAGGTGTAGGTTTTCGTGCTTCCCCAAGAGATGGTTTGTAAGTTCACAGTAAAAACAATATATGGGCAAACAAAGTAAAATATATTCTTTCCCTACTTTTATAAATATGTATTGTTTCAAGATGTACTTTCCTGAAGCGTGAGAGTATTTTAAAATACTGTATATTGCTTGTTTGCTACACTATGGATGTAAGGTAAAATGTTCACTTATATTTCTGACGTATTCATCTACCATATACTCCAGAGTGTAACACAACTCACACAGCGTTCATTCGAATAACTATGCTATGTGTGGTTTCAGTTAATATTTAAAGCCATCGAATAAAACTCTCAACAGACGCCAGAATTTTCACCTGCTAAGTGGTTCCTTAACATACCAGTAGATCTACATTCATTAATTTAAGAATCCTTAAAAACCAGTTGACTGACATACAATATTACTATTATTATTATTATTATTATTATTATTATTATTATTATTATTATTATTATTATTATCGTAGATACGGACAGTGAAACGTTTACTTTCTGCTCCTAAGGGGCCTTCAGAGTCTACAATGAGACAACTGAAAACAACATCATGAAATGTATGCAGTATAAGAATCATGACATCCTGTTGGAATGGTTAGAAGCGTTTGGTGCTTATTTGTCTTCATTTGATATCGGAAAGCATGCATGCGTCTTCTAAATCCATTTCTTTATAATTCCACCTATTCAGGTATAGGGTGCAATTTGAGCCATCAGGGGTCGCATATTATGAGTTATTTTTCTCGATACCATACCCCCTTCTCTCCATGGTACAGCAGTTTTACTATACTGACTTTTCTATATCTTGTAATATATATTAAAATCTCATAGGGAATACTGATCTTCGTCAGATTCGTGTTGTTGCTTAAATTATGGACCTCGTCTGATATTATTGATAGGCTATGAACCATTGCATGAACTACATTTTTAATTCCAAAACGCTTACAGGTGTGTGAGACATGAGATATCACTGCCTTCTTTTAGGCTCCAAGGCTAAAAGGTGAGCGTGTTGACTGGTGGGTCAAGGTGGGCCAAGAGTTACCGGGCTCGATTCCCGGCCATGTCGGAGATTTTGACCTTCATTTGTTAATTTCAATAGATCGAAGGACTGGGTGTGTGTGTGCCGTTTTCAGCATTAGAATTCATCACAGCTAATCCTAAGATTCTGCATTTATGGCTGTGGTTACGTTAGAATTTTCCCACATTTAGACAAAGGAATGTGATAAGATTGGGCCAAATATTATCCATTTCTAGCGAAAACTTCACATCGTGTAGTTTCACTCATTTAAATATACGTATTTCAAAGTAGCTTTTTTCTAATATCAGCCTTTCTGACGAACCTAATCTATCTTCTTTTATTTTGCTTCAACCTTTGCATAGTTTCTTAATTCATTTCTTCTGTACTTCTTTCTTTGTAAACGAATGCAATATTCATGTCTTTACTTCGTCAAACGTACCCAGTGCTCCGTTCAAATGAGCTTCACATCCCTTTGTTCAGCTGAATGGTACTGACACGCAGCCAATCACAGTCCATTATACAGGACAAATGAAAACAAAGTTTTGAAAAATATGCACGTCCTCGCACTGTTGATTGTATCGCTCTTCCTGTAGACGGCAGCAGTAACTTGACTCATACAAACAAGTTCCCGTACCACCTATATCCTGTCAGCACTACGTGCTTCGACTTGGAAAATTATTTCTTAATTGCCTGAACAGTTCACAATACAGAGCAAACCACTCCAGAAACTCATTAGACCTAGCCTCCTCCTGTAAGTTATACGACAAGAACGAACAGCTGCTAAATATGATGAGAGTAAGATTTAGGAATGTGCGTATTCTAATTTTGAAGGGAAAATGCACTGAACTGAAATCAATGTCTGGAAATAACATTAGTGTCGATATTTTTACGTCATCAAGGAAATGTTTTAAAACACAATTACGCATTAGACATTAATGTATATTTATCGCCAATTATCAAGAATATCTTCTTACTGATATCGTCATATATTGCTGTAGAAATAATTTAAATTATATTATGTCATCTTCCTTCCTTTTTCTCAGTTAAATGGAGTCACCTCTACATGCGGATTAGATTCAGATTTCCCAGTATCCAGTGTTCGGGAGATAGTAGGTTCGAACCCCACTGTCGGCAGCTCTGAAAATGGTTTTCCGTGGTTTCCCATTTTCACACCAGGCAAATGTTGGGGCTGTACCTTAACTAAGGCCACGGCCGCTTCCTTCCCACTCCTAGCCCTTTCCTGTCCCATCGTCGCCGTAAGACCTATCTGTGTTGGTGCAACTTAAAACAACTAGCAAAATTTTTTAGATTTACGGCTAGATGCCCTTTCAGACGCCTACCCAATGTGGAGGGATGTCTCCGTGGTGATTGGTAGTGTGATGTGTTTTATTTATATGAAGTGATGTGTATTAAGATGAACAAAAAACTCAGTCCCCGAGCAAGCGACATGAATCATATGCGGCTAAAATCCCAGCCCTACCGAAAATCGAACCCGAAACCCTCTGAATGTAATACAGTAGAGTCTCGATCATCCGACCTAAACGGGACCTGGAGTACGTCGGATAACCGAAAATGTCGGATAATACAGAATAACATTGAAAATGAATTGAAACAAACAGGAAGGCTATACTGTATTACTATGTTTTACGGTACTCTATTTATTGACCTTTAAATTCAATTGTGCAGTAGATGCAGTACTGAACGAAAACATTCCAAATGTCTTAGGAAAAGAAACTTGTCAATAATGTCTCGTTGGCTGCTGATTCACGTTTTCTTGCTGCGAGATCCCGCCATCGACGATAATCGTTCACTGTGAGTCATCGTTTTCTCCTTTTGTTCCGCAATGCCTCGTTCTTGTTGTTGTTGTTCTTCTTCTTCATCCTTATTTTCGTTAGCATTCACAAAACCAATAATATCAGGGTCAGTTAGTTCAAATAGCTGATCTTGTGCACACTACTTGCTTACATCTTGAGTCGTAGCATCCTCACAGCCAGGAATGCAGTTCAGTAAGGGAACAATGTTGTCCCACCTCCTCTCGATGTTCAAACTCACTCAACAATATGTTCCATGACTTTCTAACGTCGTCATTTCAACTTTTTCCCAAGATTTCGCTATCCAGTATGTCACGTCTTTCATGTTGTTTCGCTTTAATTTTTCTATCATGTCCTTGCCATTGACCATTTTCTCTATCAGGGATGAAAGGAGTTTCCTCCGATATTTCCTCTTCAATGTTTCCAGTACACCTTGGTCCATTGGCGGCTTAATGACGTCACGTTAGGAGAGAGGAACATGACTTTGATGTCACCATTTCTAAGTTGCTCTTCATTTGGGTGTGATGGAGCGTTGTCTAGTAGAAGAAGAGCTTTTCTATGGAGATTGTTTGAAGCTAGAAATGCTTCTACATCTGGAAGAAACTGTGTAAAGAACAGTATTTTAAGAAGTCATCAGACATCCAGACAGCCTTCTGATTCATGTAATGGACTGGAAGAGCATTAACGGAAATATTTTTTAATGCCGTAGGCTTCTTTGCTTTACCGATCATAAGCAATTTTACTTGTAAGTTCCCAGTAATATTACTACAGGCAAGAACAGTAACTCTTTCCTTACTACGTTGTAGCCAGGTGCAGACGTCTTGGCTTGGGCTGAGAGAGTTTTGATGGCAGCATCTTGAAATTCAGTCCAGTCTAATCACAATTAAAAATCTGATCACCGGTTTAATCTTTCAGCAAGAATTATTTCTTGAAATTCCTTTTTAAATTTCACGATCTCATCGGATTTAGCTGACAGTTTTTCTACACAGATATTAAGCTGCCCAATGCCGTACCGTTTTTTCCAGCGATCAAGCCACCCGGCACTGGCAGTAAAATTAGGGTCCCCTTCATTAAACTCCTTCTGGAAATAACACTGCCATTTCTTGCAGAATGGGGCCAGATTGACAAGCCCTTTTCCAGGTTTTGAGCGAACCAAAGGAATAGTGCTTCACTTCCTTTTTCGTACTCACATTATTCTTCATTTTTTAAAATTTTCAGTGCATTACTTGTTGCTCCGGTAGAGCACCACTTTTCAATTTATTCCCTCTTATGTTTCCAGTCTCCCTCTGTAACACGTCCAAGACCATAATCTGAAGCCACTTTTGAAGAGTTTCCCCTTTGTCCAGTCTCTTTAACCCACTCAACTTGTCTTCCACAGAAACAATCACTTTCTTCTGTTTACTCGCCATACTCACGGAGGATATGAAAACTATAACATCCGCGCCCAACCAATACTACACTGAACAATCCTACCGCATGACTGCCAGTGCTTGTCCCATGGTCGCACCCTCCACACAGGGTGACTCAAAATTGCCTCCACCTAAAGTTCAAATTAAGCATACCAGTGTCGGATAACACGGAAGGTCGGATAAGCGAAGGTCGGTTGAGGGAGACTCTACTGCAGTCGTCCCACTCCGTGGCTAACTGGTTAGCATGCTCGCCTTTGGTACAAGCTGCCCCAGGTTTGAATATTGGTCGGGTTAGCGATTTTAACCTTCATTGGTTATTGGATATGGCGCGGGAACTGGGTGTTCATGCCGTCTTCAGTATTAAATTTCATTAGATTAGTCTCAGTAATAATAATAATAATAATAATAATAATAATCGTATGGCCTCAGCTACCGTGTGCAGACATTTCAATTTGACGCCATCTGGCTGTCTGCTCGTCAATTTCGACGTTCCGTTTTACTCTAGGCCCACTAGATGGCAGACCGATTAAACCGAAACTCTCTTGGGCGTCTATGGCTGAGATTTAATGAATTTTGTCGGGTAAATGCCAAATGTGTCACCAGACATCTTTTACATGTCGACATCGTACGACATGGAGTGTCGAATGGACTTTTTTCCGCCCTTCAAAAATCCGACTACCTCTGCCGGGTTGGAACCCGCTATCTTGGGATCGGGAGGCCGACACTCTACCACTGATCCACAGAGGCAGCTATTAGCCGCAGTGATCACGTGATACACATCCAATTAGGGCCCCATCTCAACAGATGTGCAGGTATGGATGTCAACACGATAGTCCAGTAACAGGCCTCTCTGGAGGCCACGCACCATTCTTCTTATTATTACTATAATATTCTATTATTATTATTATTATTATTATTATTATTATTATTATTATTATTATTATTATTATTATTATTATTATTATTATTATTATCATCATCATCATCATCTGCTTACCCTCCAGGTTCGGCTTCTTCCCTCGGACTCAGCGAGGAATCCCACCTCTACCGCCTCAAGGGCAGTGTCCTGGAGCTTCAGACTCTTGGTCGGGGGATACAACTGGGGAGAATGACCACTACCTCTCTTCCCTTAAAAAGTCTTCAAAGATACTGATGAAATATATTGACTTAAACAATGGTTGCACATGATTTGGTAGATGTAATGACTCCTTATATTCACAGTAACAGGACACGATAGGACAAAAGGGGCTGACGGCGTCAATAAATAATAATAATAATAGTAATAATAATAATAATAATAATAATAATAATAATAATAATAATAATAATAATAATAATAATAATAATAATAATAATAATAATGTCCGCCTCTGTGGTGTAGTGGTTAGCGCGATTAGCTGCCACCCCCGGAGGTCCGGGTTCGATTCCCGGCTCTGCCACGAAATTTGAAAAGTGGTACGGGGGCTGGAACGGGGTCCACTCAGCCTCGGAAGGTCAACTGAGTAGAGGTGGGTTCGATTCCCACCTCAGCCATCCTCGAAGTGGTTTTCCGTGGTTTCCCACTTCACCTCCAGGCGAATGCCGGGATGGTACCTAACTTAAGGCCACGGCCGCTTCCTTCCCTCATCCTTGCCTATCCCTTCCAATCTTCCCATCCCCCTACAAGGCCCCTGTTCACCATAGCAGGTGAGGCCGCCTGGGCGAGGTACTGGTCATACTCCCCAGTTGTATCCCCCGACCAAGAGTCTGAAGCTCCAGGACACTGCCCTTGAGGCGGTAGAGGTGGGATCCCTCGCTGAGTCCGAGGGAAAAGCCGAACCTGGAGGGTAAACAGATGATGATTATGATGATGGTAATAATAATAATAATAATAATAATAATAATAATAATAATCGTATGGCCTCAGCAACTGTGTGATGGCATTTTTATTTGAAGCTTTTCTGGCTGCCTATGCGTCAGTTACGATGTTCCATTTTATTCTGCCACTTGAAAGATTAAACTGGATATCTCTCGCTGGTCTGTGTCCGAGGTTTAGTTAATTTGCTCTGGTGAACACCAAATGTATCACCAGGTAGCTTTTACATGCCCATATCGTATGACTGGAGTGTCGAATGGACATTTTGCCATCCTTCCCTTCCGGCTTTAAACGCACTATCTTTTGATGCGGAGGCCGAGACTGTGCCACTGAACCACAGAGTGATCTTTAGTGCTAGACCCATTGAAACAGCAATCATCATTATTATCATCTCTAATGGAACAAAACATAAACTTGCTGAAAATGTAAAATCTCTCCTAGTCTTCGCTAAAATATATCATGTCAACTCCCAATATTAATTTAAATCACATGAGTTCGTAACTGAGTTCGAAGAAGCAGCATCGTAGGCCTATTTTCTTCTTCCATTCATTGATATAATTAATGGAACTGTGTTTTATAAATTCATATTGAACAATGAGATTGAATCCATGACTTCTATTATTAGAAACGCCTAATAAAATGTCCATCGTCCAAAGTTCAATATTTTCAGAAATTTTATTTCACTCTTATGTTATAACTTGTGACTGTAATTTAAAAGAATGTGATAATTTAAATGTTTTCTAGTAAATTCCTGAAACCTACGGTATGCGAGCTTTTATATAAATTAAATGGTGCAAAAAGAAAACGTGGAAACTTCAGCATAATCAAACATATAATTTACAAGTTGGTGAGTGTGTCGAACACTTAGAACACTATCTGTAAAAACGAACTATTTTTCCACTTATAATTGTTCATTTTCTACGTTCATTTTACAGGTACTTTATAGTGTTCTAGTAATATATGCGTGTTCAACTGGCTCAAAAGCTTATAAGTTATATTAAGTGAGTCCACAGTTCAAAGTAATGGCTTCATTATTAAAACATTACCAAAGAGAATTTGCGACACTAAACCTCAAGTAAATAATATTTATTGCAAAGTTAATGTATTTTGACAAACAGTTCATTTGGTGGGTTTATTTCAGTGCCGTGCGTCTGGGGCATGCATCAGCTGGTTCTTCGTCTGTGATGGACGACGGGATTGCACAGACGGATCAGACGAAGAGTGCAGCGGGGACTCATGTCCATCCCAAGCTTTCCGCTGCGGCCTGACCGGTGTGTGTGTATCCCGAGCCGGTCGGTGTGACGGCGTGCTGGACTGTCCTGCAGGAGAAGACGAAGCTGGCTGTACCCCTGCAAGGGGCCGTGAGTATCTCCATTACTAAAAAGAATGGGCATAGCCTGCCACATATTCCGACGATACGTGTATACTAAACATATGACAACTGCTAAAGTTACGTTAGTTAACAAGGGCTGCGACCAGTTACATCTATTATGCTTCTCTCACATACTTATTATTATTATCATCATCATCATCATCATCTGTTTACCCTCCAGGTTCGGCTTTTCCCTCGGACTCAGCGAGGGATCCCACCTCTACCGCCTCAAGGGCAGTGTCCTGGAGCTTCAGACTCTTGGTCGGGGATACAACTGGGGAGTATGACCAGTACCTCGCCCAGGCGGCCTCACCTGCTATGCTGAACAGGGGCCTTGTAGAGGGATGGGAAGATTGGAAGGGATAGGCAAGGATGAGGAAAGGAAGCGGCCGTGGCCTTAAGTTAGGTACCATCCCGGCATTCGCCTGGAGGTGAAGTGGGAAACCACGGAAAACCACTTCGAGGATGGCTGAGGTGGGAATCGAACCCACCTCTACTCAGTTGACCTCCCGAGGCTGAGTGGACCCCGTTCCAGCCCTCGTACCACTTTTCAAATTTCGTGGCAGAGCCGGGAATCGAACCCGGACCTCCGGGGGTGGCAGCTAATCACGCTAACCACTACACCACAGAGGCGGCTTATTATTATTATTATTATTATTATTATTATTATTATTATTATTATTATTATTATTATTATTATTATTTAAACGTCGCACCGACACAGATAGACCTTATAGCAAAGATGGGGGAACGAAAGGCCTCCTAGTGGGAAGGGAGCGTCTGTCGCCTTAAATAAGGTACAGTCCCAGCATTTGTCTGGTGTAAAATGGGGAAACAGGGGGAAATCATCCACGGGGATACCGGCAGTGGGGTTCGAACCTACTATCTCCAGAATGCAAGCGCACAGCAGCGGGCCCCTAACCTCAAGTTTCAGTTGTGTTTACCAGTTTCATCTGCTCTCTCAAAGCCTATATCTAACTGTAAAATCTTTGAAGAAAGGTGTAGCACTTGATCAAAGGAGCTATTGACCTCTAACAGTGTAAAATTATTAAAGTTATTTCTTCTCGGTTGTTGAGAATTTCTGACAAGATTCTAAGACAAGAGCGTACGGAGCGAGTTGTCCGTGTGATTAGGGGCGTGCAGCTGTGGGCTGGTCTTCGGGAGGTAGGGGTTCGAACCCCACTGTCGGTAGCCTGAAGATTGTTTTCCATGGTTTCCCATTTTCATACCAGGCCAATGATGGGGCTTTACCTTAATTAAGGCCACGGCCTGTTCCTTCCCACTCCTAAGCCTTTCCTATCCCATCGCCGCCATAAGATCTATCTGTGTCTGTGCGACGTTAAGTAACTTGTAAAGAAGAAAGACAAGAGTGTGGCGGGCAAGTCAGGGACCAAGATAAGAGGAAACAGAAGAACTATACTCCATGAGTCGCTCAGAGAAGCACGTAAGAGTTTGAAATTCACAAGTTATCATAGAGAAATGTGGTGTAGTTTGTGAGTGACCAGTTTGCATTCACTCCGTGCATTCCACACTATTATTTTGGTGACAGATCCTATACTCGATACGTGAGCTGTGTTCTTACATTTACATGCTCAACAACGTATCAATTTACAATATTAAAAGTTGACTTGGAATATCTCAGGCTTAGCTGAGACTGAATAAGTATAATTGGTAGATGTTTAACTGAATATAAGATCGTTCCTAGCCCCGAGCTAGTGCAGCTTTTTTCAGACACATTCCCAATGGCGGTGAGCTACGTGCATCTTTTCAACCACATACATTCCTGCCAACCTTAAATTTCTGGCAGTTCCCTGAACCGAACCCGGGCCTCCGAGGATGACAGGTAATAGTTCTAACCCATTACATTATGGTGGTGGACACAGGTAAAGCTGACGATATGCTCTTTCAAGTTCCATAATTAAATTCTATCATTTAACGATGGGCATTACGAATCAGTGCACTTCATTTTTAGATATAACTATTGTTACACATTTTGCGATTCAGTGACACTTTAATCTTTGTACATCAAAATGTTATTAGTGTTGGTAAGGCAGGTTTAATTTTTACCTGTTAGTTTCCCTTATGTTACACTAAAACCAAACCAAACCCCACGGCACTTAACGAACTTGAAAGGGACTTGGCCTGCCCAGCGACCGCTGCTTAGCCCGAAGGCCTGCAGATTACGAGGGGTCGTGTGGTCATCACGACGCATCCTCTCGGCCGTTATTCTGGGATTTCGAGACGGGGGCTGCCATCACACCGTCAGATAGCTCGTCATTTCTAATCACGTAGGCTGAATGGATATCGAACCAGTCCTCAGGTCGAGAGAAAAATCCCTGGCCTGGCCGGGAATCGAACCCGGGGCCTCGGGGCGAGAGGCAGGCACGCTACCCCTACACCACAGGGCCGGCTTATGTTACACTGCCTGACCAAAAAAATTAAAGAACCCAGAAAGTGATGAGGAAACGAATTGGAACTTCACTTATTGAGAAGGTATGTGATTTTATTTCCAGTGATTACAAAATCGAGTCATATTTACAAAAGAACTTGGCAGTACGAACCCATTTACCAGTATGACGTTGAAACCCCTCTGGCCTGAATCCGTGCGCTGATTCGGTTGGGAATGGTTTCATAAAACCGCTGTGCCCACTCCTGAGGCTAGCTGGTCCACAACTGTTGTATATCGTGGATACTGGCACTGGGACAGAGCTGGTCTCACACATGTTCTATCGGGGACAGAACTGGGGATCTTGCTGGCCAGAGGAGTAACTCAACATCACGCAGACAGTTCATAGACACACTTGCCGTGTGTGGAAGAGCATTGCCCTGTCGAAAAATGGCACCACGATTCTGTCGCATGAGAGGTAACACACGAGGACGCAGGATGTCCGTGACGTACCATTCTGCCGTCAGAGTTTCCTCAGCTGTGACCTGAAGTCATACCTGATGGCTCACCACACCATGACGCCAGGAGTAACACCGCTGTGCCTCTCCAAAACATGGGAAGAATGGGACCTCTCTCAGGTCGCCGCCATACTTCCAGACTTGCAGACGATGATCATCCGGGGCAGTGCAGAACAGCGATTCATCGCTGAAGACAATGCGGCATCCATGCTTCAAGGTCACGGCACCACTCCAAACGCAGCCGTTTGTGTCATGGTGTTACCGGTCGCCAAGTCCGTCTGCTGCTAGTCTCCGACCAATGCTGTGAGATGACACAGAATGTTGCGTGCAGTCCATTACTTGTTCTCGGATGGCAGGAGCAGATATGAAGGGGTTACGATATGCTTGGTGCATGAAACGGCGATCCTTCCTTGTGGTGGTCAGACGCGGTCGACCGGAACCTACACGATGAGTATACCTGCTCTCACGCTCCCATGCAGTCGAACATCAGACCACTGTCACATCCGAATGCCACATAAATCTCGATATTGCACGATTTATGGTTGAAAAACTCACTGGGCTGGATTTCCACCTTACCTGTATAAAAGAACATTATCGAATGTGGCTTGAGGATGTCTCTTAGTGCACATACCCTCCCCCAAAGGAGGTCTTCTTCAACATTGCCAGACATGATTCTGCTGAAAGGGAACATCGAGCTTTTCTCCATGTAAATGACATTGTTCTCACATGGCGAAGTAGTTTCATAGTTTCATGCAGCTAGTTTCTTTGAAATAGTTGCTCCACTAACAAATTTGTGAGATCTGATACTTTGCCAAGTAAAGGAATAACCTACCACATCATATTTTGTCTTTTCCAGCACAGAGTGGCTTTTGGGAACTGTCTGTTACATCAAAAGTCAAGGGACAGAAGCTAACGGTGACCGTTCACTCTGTTTCTCTATAATAGGAAATACTTGGACTTCAATAAATGAGTGGTTTTGTATACTGTATTATGGATACTCTGAATCCACCTAGTTCTCAGCCGAGTCTCAAAGTGATTACACATTATGTTTTTCCGCATGGTCCAGTTACAACTCGAAAGACTTCCGATTCATCAATGAACACTTCTCAGCACAGATTAAGGAGACATACAATTTCAGTGGTTCCTTACGAGAGCTAAATAACTGACAGCACTCGAGGTCGAAGGCAGTAATGCCACAATGAAACACATAACCCATGATTACTGTATCTGGATTTGTCATGTATAAACTTAAGAGGCATATTGACGATTCAAATGTGACAGGTCCAATGAAATCTGCATGCTTTATAAGACGTCCCCATATAAAATAGGAGTTTTATCTGTACGTTGGTCAGAATTAAAAATAACGGGCGATTTGGCCGTGCGGTTAGGAACGCGCAGCTGTGAACTCGCATCCAGGAGATAGTGAGTTCGAACCCCACTGTCGGCAGCCCTGAAGATAGTTTTCCGTGGTTTCCCATTTTTACACCAGACATATGCTGGGGCTGTACCTTAATTAAGGCCACGGCCTCTTCTTTCCCATTGCAATGCGTTTCCTGTCCCATCGTCGCCATAAGACCTATCTGTGTCGGTGTGACGTAAAACAAATAGGAAAAATACAAAGAATTAAAAAAATGTTTTTTAAGAATCCTTCATGTCCGCTGTTAGAAGGAAATATAGCTTTTATTTTTCCGTCATCTCTGTCTGTCTATCTGTCTGTTTGTAGGGCCGATGACCTCGATGTTAGACCCCTTTAAACAACAAGCATCATCATGAATTTAATGAAAATCGTATATAAAGTAGGGGAAAAGGGTGCTACACTTTAGACTATAAATAATTGTATTCATGCTGAGTGAAACGGTAGTTTCAGGGCCTAAAAGTTTAGTCTTATACATCTGTATTATTAGTGTTCCTATCGATAAATACTACATAAAAACGTTATACAGAATACAATTTCCGATCATTTATGTCTTACACAGTTTTACTGTGCCGGTTGTCACAACAGTGATATTAATGAATTTAGATTTTTGTTGCTTAGTTCATGTGAACGCCAAGGCACGGGGAAATGGGGGAACGGGATTAAATGAAAATCGGGTCGTAAAGTCGCGGAATTAGGCAGTACAGCCTTGCCTATAAATAATTTTGTTCACGCTGGGTAAAATGGTAGTTTAGTGGAAAGCCTTAAATATACTTTCCAAATATCTTTTATTAGTTGTCCTATCGATAAATAATACATAACTAAAGTTATACATAATACAATTTGCGATCTTTTATGTCCTTTACAGGGTTACCGTGCCGAGTTCGATAACAGAATTCATTAATTCAGAATTTTGTTGCTCAGTCTATATCAACGCCGAGCAGCGCATCGTGTTAACTAGCGGTATTGGTAGTTTTGTCGCGATTGTGAGGTAAGAAATCGCGTGATCATCAGCCCATATCGACGAGGAAAATTGTGAAGATAATAATAATAATAATGGCATGTGGCGTCCGAAGAGGCCTGGTGCAGGTCTTTCGAGTGGACGTCATATAGGCGACCTGCGCGCCTATGAGGATGAGACCCTACATATGATGAGTTGTAATGATGAAGACAGAACACACATTCACCTCCCGAGTGGTTGGAATTAAGTAATGAAGGTTAATCACTCACTCACCTGGCCGGGAATAGAACTTCCACTCACATTAGATGCTCTAATATCAGAGATTCGGAAGAAATCTAAATATGAAGGCATTCAACATCGAAAGCCCATAATACTGATCATCAATAACTTTACATTGACTACTAATTTCTGTGATGTGCTTTGTCTCATCTGCTGCCACTCATCTCCGATAGATGGGATTACTGCTGCCTCCCGAATAGAACAGCCTGACTCAATATTGGCGGGAAGTAGCTGGGGAGGTAGATAACTCCTCTGGTTCATACATGTTCTGATACGTGACACACTGGTTCATCATAGTATTCCAACTACTCGATGTCTGCTCCGAAGTACTGATACGAAAGGGGAGTGTGAGTACTTACTGGAAAACGGCAGAGGAGTGTTCAGCGCTGACTGTGCCCGGGTCGTTCCAGCTGTGGGACTTGGTACTGTTAGAACGTCAGCGTAGTACAGTTCGTCTAAAGTGAGAAACTGTGTCCTTTTCCATATGATCGAACATTTTCATCTGATAACATTGCTTTAAAACGTAAGGTTCCAGTCTGTTAATATTGTATTGTAATGACCTATGTCGAGTTCAGTTAAATATTTGTCCGTGTCTGTTACAGCATCACAGGAAAATGGACGAGTGGATTCTAATGAAACTTCGTATTTCACTTTAGAATAAGGCCGAGTAGGATTTTAGTTATAAGTTATTCAAAAAATTTCACAAGCCGCTGACTGAGGAGGCATCCCGCAGAATCTGGGGAACAATGTGAACTGTGGGAAAAAGTGTCAACGTAAACATTCTCCCGTCAAGGACGGTTACTGGAGCTAGTATAAGTATTTACGACTTTCGAACGTAATGGATAATTTTGTTTTACATTGCTCCTTATAAATTCATCAAGCATCACCGTTTCATTCGAGAAATGTTAATAATATTTTGCTTAACGTTTTTTTTCTTTCAGAATATTGTTCACAATTTAAAGGCCACCCGTTCAGTCGCCCATGAGAATTTGCATAATGAGGTTTTCTGGATAAAGAGAACGACCGCAACTATTTACTCTCATGACCCAAGGAATTTCAGCACCACATCAATCCCTAGTCTTAGTTTTGTCTTCATATTCATATTTAAAATTAGTATTACGACCTCATGACAAGTGTTATTACAAGTTGTGCATTCTTAGGTATTGTATTATTTATAAGAAGCATAACACACTTGGTTAATTTCCATATTTCCAAATGACTAATGGCAGATGCGACTGACTTATGCAGGATATATGGAACGAGGACATCAATGTAAGGAACTGCCAATATATTACCACAGGACGTCTGGTATCAAAGGATTGCTCTCCATATTAGTCACGGGTAATGTTTTGGGTATAATTTTCCGCTCTGTTTAATCACAGACCAACCTGAGGTCTGTTTTGCTATGAATAAGGCTATAATCAGGGGAAGCAGGTACCATGTCCCGCCAGGAACTTGAGTCTAATGTCCGCTTCTAAGATTTTTTTAATTTTACATTTTCCTTTACGCCGCACCGACACAGATGGGTCTTACGGTGACGATGGGACAGGAAAGGGCTAGGAGTGGAAAGGAATCGGCTGTAGTCTTAATTAAGGTACAGCCCCAGCATTTGCTTGGTGTGAAAAGAGAAAACCACGGAAAAGCATCTTTTGGGCTGCCGACAGTGGGGTTCGAACCCACTATCTCCCGAATGCAAGCTGATAACTATGTGACCAAAGCCTCGCGGCGACTTGCTCGGTTCTAAGATAACGAATAGTGCTGCAGAACAGAAGAAAATTTAGTCACATCAACATAGAGGCATGTAAGTTATAATACTTATAATATATCTGTGATAACTCTTCATGAAGTGGGATAAACGGATGGAAATTGTTTCAAATCCTAAGTTTCATGATGTTGAACAGGCGTCGTTATGAAGATAGACAATCATGTGATCTCGAATTTCACATTACGCTGTTATGATATGCTGTCGTAATATTTAACATCCAATAACAAGGATGTGTGTCCTCAGGAAAGGCCTAGTGCGGGTATTTCGATTTGACGCCTACAGGCAAACTGATCCTTTATGACGATGGGACCCTTAGCTATGATGAATTCTTATGCTGAAGACGGCAAATACGCCTAGTCCCCGAGCCACCGGAATTAACCAATGAAGTTTACAGTCACCCACCCAGCCGTGAATCGAATCCGGGACCCCTTTTATCAATGGCCAGCATTCTGAACATTGTTTTAACATCTACATTTATTGATACAACATGTCTATGAAACTATGAATTACTCCTAAGGGTAGAGGTGAAGTGATAAACAACGCAGATGACGTATGGAGAACGTGAATATAGACATAATTCCGAGAAATGTGAAGTTGCAGAGGTGAGATAAATTCTGCCTTTGATACCCAGTTCGAAATGTATTCATCTTCAATGGTCTCCCTTCCTACCAGTATAGCAATAGTAAGGTACAGACTATCTACAGTCTACGGTACACTCCCTGATAGATCCGGAAATGCCATTCCCAGCAGTCATACATTAGTGAAACAGAATGTCATTTCCATAGACATCTGGATATTATAAACTCCATGACAGTGGAGATTTCGACACCTGATTCTCATTTGAATTCTATGACGCCCATGCTACTGACGTTGTAGACATCTAATACTGTGACGTCCATACCACCGGATTTGTGTACAACTAGCAGTCATCTGGATACTATGATGACCATGTCACCAGCACCTGATAGTCATCTGTATACTGTGACGTCCATACCACTGAAATTATGGACACCTCATACGAATTTAAACATTAAATAAGTCCATGTCATTTTATCCTTGAAGCGATTTCAAGTCTCTGGCTTTATTTTATTGTTTATTATTATTATTATTATTATTATTATTATTATTATTATTATTATTATTATTATTAATTGAAACAAATTCTTCAGCATTATGATGAAATATGCTATCTCCAGAAGTACCAGTGGTCGATTATCTGTAAAAGCTGAATAAAACTAGTATTGTTGTTGTGCTGTTCTACCTTAGAGGGTTATTTATCATAACTTTCATAACATAACCATTTAAATGTCCTAATTCAGTTACACTAATCGTCTTAAGTTATTATTTCCAGAAATACACATTACAGTTTAATTTTTTTTTGCTAGGGGCTTTACGTCGCACCGACACAGATATGTCTTATGGCGACGATGGGATAGGAAAGGCCTAGAAGTTGGAAGGAAGCGGCCGTGGCCTTAATTAAGGTACAGCCCCAGCATTTGCCTGGTGTGAAAATGGGAAACCACGGAAAACCATTTTCAAGGCTGCCGATAGTGGGATTCGAACCTACTATCTCCCGGATGCAAGCTCAAGTTTAAATTTATACTCCTCTTTCTCTCCCTTTATAACACATTATATACACGTTCTTTAAGTGCATAGCCTAGAATGTGAGTTAGGAGATTCAGAAACAGAACATACATGTTTTAGTAAATAAAATTCAGGAAACTCAATCGTAAAAAATTACCAGTGTTTCGCCCCAGTGCGGCATGGGCTCATCAGTTGGATACCGCACCTTACCAAGACACTGGCCGGCTAGCACGCCGGTAGGACACCACTGCAAGCTATACGTGTGATAAGCACAATGCAGTGCCGACGTACTAGGGGAGAATTGCATCTCCACTTGCTACTATATATGCCCCCCCCCCCGGGCTAGTATGACGAAAACTGTTATGTTATATGTTAGGTGTTCAAATACGAACAAATTACGTCATGTTCGCAATGCAATACAGACCTAATTTTTAAATAAATTTTGAAACAATATACTGTAAAACTTCAGAGCAATTGATAACACTTGCTGTAGAATGCTTTACTGGTTGACACTGTATTGCTGTTGTTTTGTTTCGTTTACTCCATGTAAGGTACATCGTCGTCAACAGCCCCATGTTCATTGCGTGTAAACCAGCGCAGCTGACAGATGTATAAGTAATAAATGGAGGCTAGTGTTAGGAAGGAAGCAACTGTGGCGTGTTTATGTTAGATACCATTCCAACATTCCCCTTGGGGTGAAGTGTGTAATCACGGAAAAACCACATCTATTAAGACCGAGACTGCAATTTATGTGTTATGTTACTTTTCATCTGAGTTCTCAGGCTTAAGGATTCCCATTTCATATCTCAAACTGTCTAAATTTAGTTACATAATGGGCAACATTCCGGCCAACCTGTAGCGAAACAACCGTGTTTAACTCGAGGAAACGACGGGGAATATATACCTGGTTGAAATGTAGACGGAGTTGTGTCCTAGGTAGTTATTAATCCCGTCGACAGACCGCTTGAATATCCACTACCTACATATGCCCACAATCTGACCTACAGCTTCTTGTTTTTCGATTGTTTCATTCCTGCTCCCTCTATTTGTGAAATCAATGCAGAGATTCCAGAGAACTGATCCATCCGTTTTAGCACAATCACAAGTAGACCTAATATGAGTTTCGTTTTAATTACTTCAAGTACGTTGTGTACATTTATATAAAATATCATAGAGTATTGCTGTGTGTATTATCAATTCAAGATGATCATCAATAATGATTTTAGACAATACCACAGGTGTAGGAGAATCACGAGACCATATTTTGTACTGTTTGGTAACGTTTATTTAGTCGCAATAAGTTTTAAGCGGTGATTTATAATTTTCCTTTAGGGGCATAAACGTATTGATCTTAGGATAAAAATGCTCCCAGACACATCCCGGATGAGATGCAGCGTTTACTGAGCACCACATTTTCCGGTATGGACTAAACAAATGTATTACTTTGCGACCTGTCTTAGTTCTATATCTGGCTTTGACAATTGGACACTGTCAGTAATACAAGTAGCTACAGTGACACACAGTTTGTGTGATGGAAAATGTGGAGGTATTATTCGTATGATCGATGAAGGAATTCATTTCAGTAGACTTGGCATACACATATGTGACAGCATATCCTTCCTCAATAAGGAAAGCAAAAGGAAATTTCTTCCTTTGTGAACAACGGATAAATAAGTACATTTTTCAGGAATAGTTCTAGATTTCAAATGCAATAAATATGAGACACATGTTTGTATGTGATGAATTTTCGGAGTCTTAGAATAAAGACGCACCCAGTTTTTTACCTGGTGAGATCTATAGTGCACTAGATTTTGTGATGAGGTCTAGAACAATTTTATTACTTTCGTCCATCTGTCTCAGTTCCATACTTGGCTTTATCAATTGTGCATCCACTTCCTGTGATAAATAAAGTGAGAGTGTCACTTGTCTATTTGCGCATGTATACATGTATGTAGACGTGGCATATTAATATGTAATAGCAACTCCTAACTCGATTAAGAAAGCAACGCAACATTAACTCACTCCTCAGTTATGATATTTACATCTTTAGTGTCCCTTACATTTTCTTTTGGAGATCCGACCACACTTCAGAGTGAGTAATGGTAAAGTATTCTACGTAAGGACTCGACAGAAGTAAGATGCCACTGGTAAAGTCTTCTGGGTGAGGACTCAAAGAATTAATATGCCAATGTTAAAGTATTCTGGGTGAATACCGAACAGAATTAAAAGAACACCGGTAGAGTCTTCTGGATGAGGATTCAACAGAATGAAAATACCTCTGGTAGTCTTCTGGCTGAGGACTCAAAACAGAATTAATATATCACTGGTAAAATTTTCAGCATGAGCACTCAGCAGAATTAAGATGGCTGTGGTACATTCTTCTGCGTGAGGACTCAACAGAATTAAAGTGCTACTGCTGAAGTATTCTAATCAGTTTTCTCCTTTCAGGTTGTCCAGACAACAGTTTCCGGTGCTCAGATGGAACTTGTCTACCGGAGTACGAGTATTGTAACGCCGTGGTGACATGTTCTGATGGCAGCGACGAACCACCAGCAGCCTGCAAGGCTCGAGGGAGGAGAAATTCTGCTTATTGCCCATTCCGCTGCGACAACGGTCGCTGTCGGTCAACTGCCATCCTGTGCTCAGGTCGAGATGGTTGTGGGGACCATTCCGACGAGGCGCATTGTTCTGTCTGCAGTAAGTACACATCATTAGCAATACCAGAAACCTAACACACCTATAGGCAAATAATCATCAAGTGGAATGAATGGATGAAAATAGTTATTCCTTTATCAAGGACACTTGTCCATGTACGTACATAAAAGTGTGTAGTAAACCCGAGAGAATGCAAGGTGCAGAACTCAGAATTGTCTGGTTCGATCCAAGGGTATGGTGACCTCAATTCAAGTTGTTACGGCTGTTTTGTCCTTCCTCATATTAAAGAAATCTTGGAGTAATACACTTTGAATTTTCGGAGAAATGTCTCCTAACCTAGACCAAGAGATGCACAGGTTACGCACATGGAGACACAACTGTAAAACGCGATGTGAAACAGATTCATCATTTCATACACTAGAATAACACATAATTTTCCCAAACAGTAGCTGTTCAATAGCACATCTAAACTCTCTCTCGGTGGGAAATACCAGTAAACATGACGACCATCAAATTGGTCCCTTTGTCATCAAAATATGATCCACTAACGATGGTATTTTAAACTATTCCACACAGGCTAGTGCATTCAGAGCCTCAAGAGGCTGAAAAGCACGCACGTCTCTAAGACTCCAAATTTATAAGGGTTCGTAAACTACGATTGGTGGATGGCTACGTCCATGGTGTCTTCCCCTTTAAAAGAAGCAACATATCCATAATCATAAAAACAATTTTATGAGTAGTCATTATATACACACACCATTTTAAAATGAATAATAAACTGTATACTGAATCAGCTGGGCCTATTTTTTCTTGAACATCCTCTAGTTGTATACTAGGCGAGATCTTACAGTAATTTTACGAACATGTAGCCTGATAAAGGCTTCTTCGCTCAATGTATAAACAGTGAGCGGAGCCTTTTTTATAAACACTTCTATGTAAAATTTACATGAAATATTACTGTACTGTACAAACTATACCCACCCCTATTGCTGTCGCTGGAAGAATAAGAACCTGCTTGACCCAAGTAGCCATTTAGTTTTGAGAAGAATGCCGGAGTGGTATCACAGAAGAGGTGATTGGCTGCCGCCAATTACAGACATGCCTATTCACCACATTCTCGTCATATAGACATTGATAGAAAAGTTGGTTTGTTAATTAAGTTATGCACTGTGGTACTTAAATAGTATAAAGTAGGTGTGATATATTACGTCATGTAATTGCTACTGCTTTAGAGTTTTCAATAAAGGCTTAAAGCTGAGTCATAAGTAATTTTTCGAATTGAAAACTTCCCGTCTCCTAGTGATAAAGAGTTAGAATTCGAAACCTTGCACGCGTTCGATAGCTGTGTGGAATTATATACGGTTGATATATCTATCTTCTCAGAGCAGGGAGGGTCCTACCCCTCCAATACTTGTGACCTTTTAATTTCCATTTTGTACCCGGACAGGCCTCCTTAGGACAATTTGACATTCCTGAAATCTCAGATATCCTTACGATGAAGTTATAATAAATATAAATATAAGTTATAATAAATAACAAATATCGCACCATAAACACCGACTACGGACAAACGTACAATATTGTCCATACCATTATCAGAATAATGCTAGACACATTAAACTAAGTAATAGTTACACACGCCGCTCATTAGGAATGCTTACAACTACCAAGGCTTACAAGGAGCATGTTTCAACTCGCTGTAGTAAATCTGTCTATACCTTGTAGTGTATTATTGCTGGTGACTCAACGTCAAACTTACACAGCGAAGATTTTCGGCGACGCAAGGATGTGAAACGACTAGGATAGTTTCTATACATTCGAGTCATAGTTCTTGTACAGGCAACCACTAAGCGTAAGGTAATAAGTACGTGCATATATTACTCTACGGAGAAGCTGGACGTATTGCTTGAAAACCACAAAGTTTATACCAAGAACGAGTTCCTAGATGAATACCACCGGATTCGGATACGTTTCGAAGGGTTTAAAGATGTCTTTTGGAAGGGACTGTTCTGGATGAGACAGCGTCGTATGATGATAGCGAAGAAGTTATGCATAACGAAATTGAGAACAATCCGCACAAAACCTCCTTAACGATTGCACATGATCTGAATGTTAACCAGACAACAATGTTGCGTAACAAATGTTGTACGTCAAATATGATAGGCTATCGCACCACATCTGGCGAATGATTGCGGGTCATATAAAATAAATAAAATAAATAAATATAATAAAGTAAAAGCATACCAAGGTCCGCCTCTGTGGTGTAGTGTTTTGTGTGATTAGCTGCCACCCCTAGACGCCCGGGTTCGATTCCAGGCTCTGCCACGAAATTTGAAAAGTGGTACGAGGGCTGGAACGGGGTCCACTCCGCCTCGGGAGGTCAACTGACTAGACGGGGTTCGATTCCCTCCTCAGCCATCCTGGAAGTGGTTTTCCGTGGTTTCCCACTTCTCCTCCAGGCAAAGGCCGGGATGGTACCTAACTTAAGGCCACGGCCGCTTCCTTCCCTCTTCCTTGTCTATCCCTTCCAATCTTCCCTTCCCCCCACAAGGCCCCGGTTCAGCATAGCAAGTGAGGCCGCCTGACAGAGGTACTGGTCCTACTCCGCAGTTTTATCCCCAGACCCAGAGCCTGAAGCTCCAGGACACTGCCCTTGAGGCGGTAGAGTTGGGATCCCTCGCTGAGTCCGAGGAAAAAACCGACCCTGGAGGGTAAACAGATTACGAACGAAAAGCATATCAATATTCTGCAAACACAGATGAACACTTGCTCAACATCGGCAGTTAACAGGCCATAGAGATTCGGTTGCAATTGTCCTGATACCGTAAAGTTACCAAAGTAAAAGCAGTTTCTAATCAACACGGATCGTTCGTTTTACGGTTTTATGTATTCATTCAGTATTACCTCCTTATTGCTCAGCAACGAATACCTATATTTCAAGCAAAGTACCTACACACGGACTTATTATCGGACAACAAGAGAATTGTTTTACGTTAGATTATGACCTGCTGGTTGCATAAATCCGAAGAAATAGGGCTGGCTGATTCACCCGGTGTCAATAGCCCTTCGTACATATGATATCATAATTTATTGCTATCACTCTTCCAAAGTACACAAGTAATACTTCTTAATGTCAGTGTCTGTAGAGTATTTGTTAGCATACACATTTCAGGTGGATGAATTATTTTGTTAATGAATTAAATATTATAAATTTCATTATTCGGACTGGTATATTCAATCGATTGATCATAATCTTATCTGTCATTCATTTCGACTCGTATAAGGAAACGAAGTCATTCAATTATTACGCTCGTTTTCTTATGTCGTTCTCGTGTATGCGTGTAACGCTGTAGAGTTACCGACATGAACGAGTGTTTTAAGGTTTTAATTTTCGGAAAAATACATCACTTCTCCAATTATTATCAAAGAATATTCGTAGATTTGTGAATGTAGTTCATCTGTAAATGTGTTTTTAACATTGTATCATTCTAGTCTCAAAACCTACAAAACAAGTGAGAGTTTTGAAATCATATCCTAGGGAATCGAATTGAAAATGCAATCTCATTTTATAGCAAGAAAAGATAGAGGATATTTTAAATTTCTACGTAGAACACAGATGATCATTTAACAGTATTTCTTACTTCTCACGTGTGCATGCATTACGTGTCTATTTAATAACATTTACTCAAGGATTTGGTAAGTATTCACTCTAGCATAAAGAAGAGACAGTGCACTCCACACGTTGATTTATCATACACTTTATGTTGTATTATGACCTGAGGGTTGTGCACCGAGCTCGATAGCTGCAGTCGCTTAAGTGCGGCCAGTATCCAGTATTCGGGAGATAGTGGGTTCGAACCCCACTGTCGGTAGCCCTGAAGATAGTTGTCCGTGGTTTCGCATTTTCACACCAGGAAAATACTGAGGCTGTACGTTAATTAAGGCCACGGCCGCTTCCTTCCCACTTCTATCCCTTTCCTGTCCCATCGTCGCCATAAGACCTATCTGTGTCAGTGCGACGTAAAGGAACTTGTAGAAAAAAATTGATTTGCGCATTATTTATTATTGAATAGTTACAGTATCTTTTATAACAATGTTACTGGTTGTACACCCCTTTAACTACTTTTTCACTTTTGAAAGACGAAAATACTTATAATATGATGAACAAATAATAAAAACATTAATTTCGTGTTTGAGAACTTCCCTGAACAAAAGCTGTTTGTTGAACACTATTAGTGTCACCTGGCAAAGCATTTAGGATTTTAAAACAAAGTATAATGCATATTTTAATGTCATTGCCTCAACAAGGACAGGGATCTTTTAGAACTGCCACGAATTGCATTTGAACAACCCCTCGTTAATAGTAAACTGATGCATATATGTGTTTATGATCACACTTACCATACCACAGAATGGTATTTTGTTCATTAGTAGGAAATATCAGTAGATTGTGTACATTAGAGGAGCTCACTTACTTCCAAAGTGATTGCCACATTTGTAATAAATCAATGAGGAACTTCATAAAATGACGCTTTGGACGTTCAAGTAAGCTGCGTTTAAAGAGACGGAGTACCCACTGAGCTTTGAAGAAAGTGGTTCATAAAACTCGCCAGATGAGATATAGAGTGACACAATCATCTGTGAGTTCCGTAGTCCCACTAATTGTACAGTCAGTACCATGTGTGATGGTATGTATATCACAACACCGCATTGTATTTATTACAAAGTATTGTTATTATTATTATTATTATTATTATTATTATTATTATTATTATTGTGATTATTATTAGGGCCTACTACTTTATTATTATTATTATTATTATTATTATTAGTTCATTGGTGTGTTTGTGTGTGTGTGTGTGTGTGTGTGTGTGTGTGTGTGTATGTGTGTGTGTGTGTGTGTTGGGTATTCAGACCAAAGGCTGGTTGGATCCTCAACAGGTCCACCATTGGCTGTCATAGATTGCCTAGGTGTCATTGAAGAGGCGTACTAGGGAAATGAGGAGTGAGGTAGTTTCCCGTTGCTTTCCTCACTGGGCTAGAAGTTGCTATTGCATATCAGTCTGCCAAGCTCACTTAAATGCGTGCACCAACCAACCGTATGAACGACATTTTCACACCATTCATAACAGGGACTGACTACATAAGGAATGGCATTACTAGCATCACACATACTTCAGCCACTTTCATATTGTCAAAGCCAAGGATAAGACTGAGACAGGTCAATGAATGTAACAAATTTATTCTAGTCCATACCAGAAGACATAGTGCACTGTAAACACTACATCTTGCCAGCAAAGGCAAGTTCATTGGTGTATTGATGTCAAAATATTTGAAGCTGGGAGGTCTCCATGTTAGATATTAGAAATTTATTTTGCACAGCCAGTTGGGAAACACAGAACTACTTCAGGATTGGAAAAACATCCAGGGACCATTTTGGTGAATCATACGGAGAGGCCAAGTCATGGGACATGGACATCCCGAAGTCATAGGTTCTGTGTAGAAGAAATGGAAATTGCGGAAACAAAACTACCTCAAGTTAGCAAAAGGGATCCTAAGTTAAAGCGGCCGAAAGATGAAAATGGCAAAAAGAAAGGTACTAAAATTATCAAACATGTTCCGAATAAATCACTTCCGCACTCGTCTCCACCTCCAAACTCAGCATTATGTTTGGCGCTGTGTTATTTTCCTTAATCATTCTACTTCTTCATTCCGTAACATAACTTAATGTAAATTGCCCGGAAAGTCGTAGCAAAGTACTATTACAAGAATTTATTGGACATTATGACATCGATGTACTTTTCCTACAAGAAGTTAACGTCTTTGCATTGCCTTGCCTTGGTAACAATTACCAATATATTGCCAATCCTGAGGAAGACTCGAGAGGTACTGCAATTATATACAGATCTGGATTAAGCATTAAAATTTGAGAAACACACCCGAGTGGGAGGATCACGTCAATATTAACAGAAGATAACACACTGTACGTAAACATCTACTTGCACTATGGAACACATCGTCGCCATGAACGAGAGGAGTTTCCGACCTCTCAACTACCGTTCTAATTACGACATAACTACCAAGATTTAATTTTCAGTAGGAATTTTAATTGTGATTTACACGCGAAAGACCAGAGAGGAGAATTCAACCCTTCTCCAGCTTTTGAAAGGATATATCAGGACTTACAGTTTCGCGATGCATGGGAAAGTAAACACGGAAATTTCGTACAATTTACATTTTTACGACGATCATATGCCTCTAGATATGGCAGATTTTACATAAACAGAGACCTAGCATCGAATCTACATGATATCAGTGTTAAAATAATACCCTTTAGTGATCACCACGCTGACCCACTGAAGATTAGTACCACTAGAAGAATACCTGCTATCGGGAAGGGATATTGGAAAGTCAATAATGCGTTTTTGCTAGATGACGAACAAGTGAAAGAGAACTTTCATCAGATGTGGTCAGATATGCTCAGTCGTCTCACAAAACAGTGACTCTTAACTGTTCACAAATGGTTGCATAAGGTTAAACCAGTGATTCAAATCTTCTTTAAGAAACACGGAGAAGAAGAAGAAGAAGCAAGTAAGAGAAGGAAAACTCTACACTCCCTCTACACTATAAAGCAGGTTACAATGTGAACAGTCGAATAGCCGCACTTAAACAAAAAATAACAGCCACTCAGAAAAACATCCTAAAAGGATCCTTAGTTCGTTCGTGTTCTAAATCACAATTAGCAGAAGAAAAACCCAGCTCTATCATGTAGCCAATGGACAAAGGAATGCGAAAAGCAAAATAATGTCTATTATTCATACAGATGACAGCAGATGACTCTTTTCTACCAAAGGCTGTCTAAATGAAAGAAATACTTTTGAGAAACGTTCCAGGACTTTGAAAATTCCCCGCTAGATCAAACGACCATTCTGTCCTTTGTCGATCTACAACTAAATGATAATGAAAGGCAGCACCTCTTACGTCAAATTGAAGAAAGTGGACTATTCGAGGTCCTGCGAATAGCCAGTAAGAGATCAGCTCCTGGCCCTGATGGCCTGGGTTTCCTTTTCTACAACAAGTACTGGCATATCATGAAAGGAACCCTTTTAACACTGATGCAAATGTTGTTCACTAATATAGAAGAGTGCACAGGGTTTAATGAAGGAATTATAATGCTTATACCCGAAGTCCCAACACCGCGAACTGTATCGGATTTCCGCCCGATAACACTCCTCAACACCGATTACAAACTCTTCATGTAAATACTGGCAAAAAGAGTTCGACCTTATCTTAATAACATCATCAAAGTAGGGCACCGAGCTCGATAGCTGCAGTCGCTTAATTGCGGCCAGTGTCCAGTATTCGGGAGATAGTAGGTTTGAACCCCACTGTCGGCAGCCCTGAAAATGGTTTGCCGTGGTTTCCCATTTTCACACCAGGCAAATGCTGGGGCTGTACCTTAATTAAGGCCACGGCCGTTTCCTTCCCCCTCCTAGCCCTTCCCTGTTCTGTCGTCGCCATAAGACCTATCTGTGTCGGTGCGACGTAAAGCAACTAGCAAAGTAGGGCAAACATGTGCTATTCCCGAAAGGAAAATAACTCACATCCTGCAAGCAGTAAGAAATGCAGTGTTATACTTTAAAGCAGAACCAACTGAAATGGGCGCGATTCTCAACCTGGATTTCCGAAAAGCTTGCGACAGAGTGCATCACGGGCACTTGTTAGCAGTGCTGCAGGGCTTGGGTCTCCCAACCGCTATATGCAATCTTATTCGAACCCTTTATAGTTGGGCGCATTCTCGCGTACTTCTTAATGGACACTTCTCCAGACCAATTCCAATTTAAACATCGGTACGACGAGGATGTCGCCCATCAATGACTCTTTTGCTTTAGATATTGAGCCCTTTCTTCGGTCAGTCCACTTTGTGATGTACACCATACCCCATCCCCATAGACTGTTCACGGTTGCAGCCTATGCTGATGACGTCAACATATTACTACAGGCACCAACCATTGCCCCACAATTGAAGTGCATAATAACAACTTACGAGACAGCCTCTAAAGCCCAAGTCAGTTATCAAACATCAGAGATAATACCACTTAGCAGCTGGTCCATAGATACGAAAATAGCGTCAGTACCTATTAAAGATAGAATTAAGGTTTTGGGATTAGTATTCACCTCTAATATGGTCCAAAATATTGACTTAAACTGGACAATCATAGTTTCAAGTGTACGCGCCACATTGTCAATTAGCTTGTGTCTAAACCTGAATATCATTCAAAAGGTGTGGTATATAAACCTGATTGCCTTATCTAAATTGTGGTATGCGGCGCAAATTCTACCCATGCCGGTAAAAATAACCCAGGGAGTTAAACTATGTATTACTTATTATTTCTGGCGAGGACATGTTTCGTGTAGGATGATCACTAGTGAGATATTCAGTAGATAATGGAGGGCTGGGTCTCATCGCAGTCGGTGAAAAATGCCAAGCGCTCTCAAAGCGAGAGTTAATGACTGCTAAGACAGGATTAGGAAGTGATCATGATACGTATTTCTGGAATACACGTCAGCAAAACCCACATTATTCAGTGCCGACACGAGATTTTAGAAGAGCGCTGCAAGCGATAGAGACGATAAGAGTATCAGAAAACAACGTACCTTCTACAAGACAAATATACGGTCATCTGTTAAGAGAAGAACGAAACACGACCCCAGATCATGGATAAGTATCCAAATAGGAAATGGAATGATATATGGAGAAATTTCAAAAATCCTTATATCCCGACTGACTGGAGAGTAGCCGCATATAACGCTTTAACGAAATTATTCCAACAGAAGATAAAAATTTCCGTCATAAAATCACACAGTCCCCACTCCGTAAACAATGTCTGGAGGTGGACGCACAGATGCATAAAATTACTAACTGTGGAAGTGTCAAAGTTGTCTGGAAATGGATTTGTTCTGTGCTAAGACGGAGGACAGGATGATCTCATCCTAAGGAAGCTTAGAGAACAGCTTTAGAGCTCGGTTTCAGTACACAGCACTTTGCTTGTCATGGGGTATCTCTATTATGTCCAGGAAAAGGAACAGTGCTCCCTGAACTCATTCATAACCCTTCTAATAGATGCCAAACAAAAATTATTGAAACGTGTGCCACCGACTGAGAAAAATCACGTCAAGTAACTCATGAATGTTGCATTATAACATTCGATTGATCATGCAGTGAACAGTGCAGTGTTTTCTATGGTGTGTTTTGTGCCAACGCTCTTCTTTCTTCATTAGTTGAAATGAATATATTCTAGACAAACGTTGTAAGAGAAAAATAATGTAAAGTGTATTGTTCAAATATCAAAAGGAGATGTGACAAGTGAACATTATACTGTAACAAGAGATTGAGGGATGGCTATGATTTGTTTCTTGTGTTACTTTTGTCTGTTCGTTTCATACCTTGTAAATTGTGATAAATAAAATACATACACTGAATAAAAAGAGTGTACTTATCTAGTGCATATACTTGGTCCTCTTGTATCTCATGGCAACTTTCGGTAATCTATGCCCTGTTTTCAACACATAGACGAACAGCGTGCTTTTGTGCGAGCAAAAGTGTCTATAAAATCAAGTGGTACTGTCAGTGCTTGAAGTGGCAAAGTATAAAAGTTGTGTACCGTGTGTTGATGGTGAGAGCCGGCAGTTTTCGTTGACACGCAAAAACAGTGAAGGACAATATAACATATAAATGAATTGTAACTATTGGTTATTGGGCTCAGTACGAAAGGTAGTGCAGTGCTCGCTGGAATTTTCCAGTTTTTGTTCTACGGTTATTGAATGTATATAGGGAGTCTTCCAGCAGTTGTAAATATTTATTGAATGTGTTGTTATTTTATATTTACTGTGTCTTGTTGATGTGCTAATGTACAGATCCTGATTAGGTCAGAATATAGATAGTTACTTTAAGTTAATGGAGGAGTTATTGGAGAAGCTAGGTGCAGTTCCTACCTGTTTAATAACTTTGAGAGTGTTAGATAAGGCCCGAAGCAGATGTACTAGTACGCAGATTTATCTATACGCCCAGGGAGAGAATTATTATGCTCTGTCAAAATTAAAGAGATCCATTAAGTGAACTCTGGGGCCCAAATTAATGACATTTCAGTTAATTATTTCCTTTATTTTATTTTATTCATTCCATGGTTGTCATATTTATTTATTTTACAAATGGCACCCAATAGTGGGTTAGTAATGGTTATTGGAATATTACACATGATTGTATATCGAGAGTTGAGAGGAATGGTGTTCTGTGGACAAGTAGCTGTTCTAGATGAAGTATTTCTCCACTGAATGCTAATTGCCGCATAGAGTGGTGTAAATAGTGAGACACTGTGCTGTGGAAGACGGGAAACGTGTTCTTTGGAATGGTGAAACGGGTCAGATATGAGAGTGTAAATGCGATGAATATCTGTAGAAGGATGCTGGTAACCAATGTGCATAATACTGTAGCATGAATTAAGCTGAAAATGAAATTTTTTGCAGATAGTAACGTTCAGAAAACGACTGGGCAGCCCAGAGCTATAAGCTGAATCCCATAAAACATCCCTCTAGATTAAATGACGAACTGCTTAGGCTACAGTTCTTCAAGAAGAATGAACTCGGGTTGGACCTATTCTTTGCTTCTATGCCAGTTCCAATTTTGCTATTGAGACTTTCTGCCGCCTGAGACACGGAGGGTCCTCTCTATATGCATAGATGTTCAAAATATCCCCGACTCGAATAACTCTTCTCCATCAATTATATCATTTCGTCAGTTGCTAGCATCATTTATGTATGACATAGTCGAGGACAGAACGAAAGTAAGAACTAATATAGTGGAACTAGATTTTATTTTACTTCAAGCTTTGAACTCCAGCGCGCGTTCAAAGGCGAAAGTGCTGCAACTTATTTACCACCAGTGTCCAACATGCTACATAACCACAAGGCGAGGTTGTAATGCATGCCTGTTAAACGGGTGGCATACCACTGCAGAGAGCTAAAGAAGTTGGTAGTGATTCCCAGTAGATGGCTGCCGATGTGCGATTCAGAGGCTGCAATGGTTAGTACCAACAGCAAACTGCGACGTTCTAACTTCCCGGTTTACTCCAATTTACATTCGTTTGTCGTACGCCGTGGAACCCACTGGCTTTACCTTAGAGCTCTACCATTTCTGAAATCTCATATTCACTGATCCGAATTTAAATCGCAGTGTCCTCAGTAAACTGCAGTAGCATGCTGGACTCAACACCACGATAGTCCCAGCAAAATAGTATCCATATCATTTTTATTGAAAACCGTTCTTACAAATAATGGTTTTATGGAATATCGAGAAAGACGAGCCAGCTTTAACTGAAATAAACCGACTCAGCAGAAACGAATCACGCGTGATGGGAAGAACGTATCCCTAAAATACATTTGACGAAAGCCTTTACTCCACGCATTAGCATGAAATAACTAAAGCTGAATTCTTGCTCCAAAAGCGGAATCATCCAGTAAATAGAAAACGAAACCTCCCAAGCCATAGTCATAATGATCTTACTGCATCAACAAACTTAAATTTCTTTAACCAAATCAACTTAAATACCCACCAGCGTTCGTTTCGTTTTTCCCTCGGATTCAGTGAGGGATCCCACCTCTACAGCTTCAAGGGCAGTGACCTGGATCGTGAGACTTCGGGTCGGTGGGGAGACAATTGGCGAGGTGGACCTGAATCTCTCCAAGGTGGCCTCACCGCGGAAGACATAGACAAGGAAGAGAGAAGGAAGCAGTCGTGGCTTTAAGTTAGGTACCATCCCGTCATTTGCCTGGAGGAAAAGTAGGAAACCATGGAAAAACACTTCGAGGATGGATGAGGTGAGAATCGAACCCCCTGTACTTAATTGACATCCCGAAGCCGAGTAGGTCGCGTTCCAGTCCTCGTACTACTTTCCCAATTTTGTGGCAGAGCCGAGAATCTAATCCGAACCCCGGGAACGGCAGCTAATCACACTAACCACTACACCACGGAAGGCCTAATCGGAGGTTCTGTCGTACAAGGGCTTCACTCGTCTAGAAATAGCCGCAAGGAATTCAATTACCACAGAACGAAACTATCTACTTAGTTTTATAAAGTCATGAACTATTTCTGCAATATGATAGTCTTTTTGAGAAGCACCTACACTACTTACACTATTGGATAAGAAAGAATAGCGTCTTGTTTCTTTTTACTGTACAAGTGCCACATAATGGACACTGAAATAATAAAATGTAAATATTTTTGTGGATTCGCATTTATCTGGCTTGTCAGAAGACGATAAAAATGCCAACAAATTCATTTGATTACTGAGACATTCTTCGCTTGGTAAAAAATATGGCAAAGTAATTTCTAAGTGCCAATTAATTCATGCATACTTATCACCTTCATGAGTAGATACTGAAAACCGCATATTCTCTGCTATGTTATATCACTCATTCCACATGTTTTCCAGTACACTGCTTAGAGTTGTCCGTCTAATATGAGACTCCATCTGAAATTCGCACCTTAAATATCTGAAGTTATTGTGTACTGAATGTGAAGCCTAATTGATTTCACTTCCCTAAATGTCTTAATGTTATACTGTGGTGAACATTGTGCATATCTAAACGTTTACCTTAAATATCTGAATGCTACATTGTAGCGAACGCCAGTCCTGAGAGAAATTTCTTGCCTATATGTCCGTATGAACCAATCTAACCTTTCTGCTTTAAATGTCTGTATGTTGAAAAGTAGTTAACATTGAGCAAATCTGAAATGTATTAATGTTATATTGTAGTGAACACTGTGTCTACCCAAACTTTCCAATGAAATGAAATGGCGTATGGCTTTTGGTGACGGGAGTGTCGGAGGATAAGTTCTGCTCGCCAGGTGCAGGTCTTTTGATTTGACTACCGTAGGCGACCTGCGCGTCGTGATGAGAATGAAATGATGATGAAGACAATACATACACCCAACCCCTATGTCAGCGAAATTAACCAATGATGGTTAAAATTCCCGACCCTGCCGGGAATCGAACCCGGGACCCCTGCGACCAAAGGCCAGCACGCTAACCATTTAGCCATGGAGCCCGACTTCCAATTTAAATGTCTGAGTATTATAATGTTGTGAACATTTTGCCTATCCAAAAATTCTACCTTAAATGACTGAATGTTATATTGTAGCGAGCATTGCGCTTATCTGATCTTTCTACCTGAATGTCTGAATATCGTATTATCGTGAACATTGGGCAAATATAAACTTCCTGCCTTCAATATCTGACTTTTATATTGTAGTGGTCATTGTGCCCATTACACTCCATTCCTTAAATAATTTAATATAATGTTAATGAACGTCGAGCCTAACTGAATTTCCTTCCCTAAATATTTGAATGTTTCATGGCACCGTCCATCATTGTCGATGGAAATTTTACTCGCATATCTTGTTGTTATTATTACGATTATTATTATTATTATTATTATTATTATTATTATTATTATTATTATTATTATTATTATTTTACCAGTTGTTTCTGAACATTCCCTCTGTTACAGAGTGCCCAGCTGTACACTGAGGGATCAGTACTTCCCCTCGTTACTTCATTTATTTACATCCCCAACCCCATGGCCAGTGTGAGGGTGAAATTGATCGAAGTGCGTCATCCTTGCTGCTATTGTCACCAAGCACTTTGCATATGAAAAGGACTACGGAACGCGTTGTGAGTTACGTCATCGCCATGACGCAATACAAATGAAGGGACCTTAAAAGCAATAACCAGAGGCACACATCAATTACAAGGGACTGTACAATTGTGATCTTTAATATGTACCAATAAGACGTGCAAGTTTATCATTTGCATGGCATATTTTTGTATGTGTGTTTCCTTAAAAATGCCTGTATTTCATAAGTGCAATTATGTTGATTTACCATTAAGATATACGTAAGAAATGCAGAACAATTTATTTTTCATTAATCTTCCATTACTTACACCTTCGAACACATTCCACTAGTACAGAGCAAATTACTGAAGTCACTGCTGTCAATGAAACGTTTGTCTGTAATAACAGATTATCATTTATATTAATGCTGCCATTACCTACAGTACGTCCCTTAGTCTAATACATTAATTATATACCAGTCAGTTATTGTAAAACTGTTCATCTTATGTACTTCTTAAAAATAATGAAGTTGAATATTTGGAAGTCCTTGATGTATACATTTATTCAGTTCTTAGGGAGTGTTGTAAGTTTGGTGTGATGATGGAGACAGGGCAAGAAACTGAGAGATATTGGACGAGAATTTGATTCTCCAAATCTTCCGAATCCATATAAAAGTCAGGGAACGAAAGTTTCTAATTTTCTTGCCATTACAAACTCTCTCCAGAGGGCTATTTATATAAAATATGAATTTAAGAAATTTGTACAGGATTTCCTATATTTGATGTTCTTCAACTTTAGGAATTGCCCAGAAGGTATAATAATCGAGTTCATTGATAAACTGCAGTATAATATATGAAAAACACGGACGAAAAACCGGGTGAAGCACCTCCGCAGAAATATCACTTACCAGCTTGGCTTATTGAACTGGTGCACGCAATTCTATGTCAACAAATTTCAATAAGCACAAATTCGCCATATTTATAATTTAGTTAATCGTTGGTGTGGAAAGGACTTAGGCAATTCTTATCAGTCATAACTACAAAACAGTATGGCACGTACCTTGCATATGCTTTATTTCTGTCTAGGAAAATATATTTGAGATTTATTTTACGATACACTTATCGACATTTTCTCTCAACTAATTATTCAGACTTCAGAACTGCGGGTCCACAGAAATTATCAATATATGCTTTATATTTTATATGATGAGTTTGGCTATAAATTACAATATGGTATATATTTTCCTCATTCCATTAGTTACTAACCACATTCCGCATTAATTCTGCTCTGTTCTTCACGAGTACACTGTGTTATAGTAATAAATTCCTTCAATTTATTATTAGAACAAATGTGACGTTACGGAATACACTCTAGAGATCTTGAGCATGTTTAATAATTATGTTCGTTTATTTTTCTTCCATTAACAAAAATGTATTTACTACCTGCAGTTAGTAAATGTTCCTCAGAACGGAAGGTATTCTATAACTATGGAGATGTATCAAAAAATCAGTCCACATTTACAAATAATGTATCCTACTTAGTTTGATGTTAAACTAACACTAAAATTCTTGCCACAGTGGGCAGCTCTTCAATGTGTTATACAGTCAGTTATGATTAGTGTTCAAGGAAATTACTTCTATTTCTTTTGTATTTATGCTAGAAAAATAAGTCACCATTTATTTTTATTAATGTGTGGTAAATTTTAGATTAGATTATGATACTAGTAATTTAAGTGATCATGAAATTATGAAAGACGTCGGATTATTGCATCTTATGTCATACAGGCATTTACTGTTATAGCTATGATCTAAACCGAACGGAAGACTGTCGTGTGCTAGTTAAGATGTGAATAAAATATATACAAAATTTTGATACTAGGTATATTTCGAGTTGTTTTATAGAAGGCATCTTATTAAATGTTTTGCTATCCACATTTACAAGTGAGCATATATTTATTCATAATGTGTGTCTCGAATGTTTATTATTTACTAGTATGTAACAACCAAAGAGGGAACATTTTTATATATTTATATCATTGTACTTAATTGATATAGAATTGTATTTTCTCTGTAAGAGTATTAAATACTGCCAAGAATTTTACACTCGTCTGTCGATGCAAGGAACATATAAACTCATGTGAAGAGCTTTATATGAACTTGTGAGAAGTATTTCATCTATGGAATATCGCTTGAATAAATTTGTACTCTTCGCTTTTCATTGTGTTAATAAATAATGTGAACAGAGGCTTCTTGTATAATATGTAAAGGTACGATTCCATATAGTAGTCGTAAATTATAGATTATTTAGTTTGTTTTCCGGGTTGAACCGTGTTGTTGTTGTTTGTACATCACGTACAGTTTGCCGATTGATTACCTCGGATCGAGTAGGGGTATTTCAGATGCCTTGACGTCGGACTATTGCATCTTATGTCATGCAGGCAATTACTGTTATAGCTATGATCTAAACCGAACGGAAGACTGTCGTGTGCTAGTTAAGATGTGAACAAAATGTTGATACTAGATATATTTCAAGTTGTTTTATAGAAGGCATCTTATTAAATGTTTTGCTATCCACATTTAAAAGTGAGCAAACGTCGGCAAACTGTACGTGATATACAGACAACAACAACACGGTTCAACCCGGAAAACAAACTAAGTAAATTATAGACGCTTGAGCTGTGATGTAAGAGAGAGTAGGAACTCCCACCTCTGCTCTCTAATTCGTTGGTTTGATTCGTTCCCCTTAAATTACTGGTGACTCTCATTTGATAACGAATGTGCTGACACTGTCTAGTGAAGTAACTATCGGGCGACAGAGATTTTAGATTTAGAACACCACCATCACAAGGATCTCTGTTTATCTTTTACCGAATAGTCAACTGACATAATGATACATAATGCATGGAAGGTGTCAAAAATCAATTACAACGTTCGGTACTGAATATGCTCGGCTCACTATTCTATTCATAATTTGTACCTTTCGGAATATTATTCACAACTACAATTATTTCGGTAATATATATTTCTAGTTCCTGGTCGTATGTTGACTTTTAGTGTGTCTACAGACCATTGTTTATGTTTATGTACCCAATCCCTTCCCTTCTTCACCACCCTTTCGACTGACATCTTGACTGATACCGCATGTCAGAAAAATTCCGAAAGAACACTCTTGATTACGTCAAGCGGATTAGTGTAACTAATTCTATGATAACGGAATTGTTATGTTGATATATATTTTCAAATATCCAAGAACCGTGTTAAGAAAGGAGAAAATATTATTCCTTGAGTTACTTCACTACACAGCGTCAGCATCTGGGAATCTGAAATATTTCAATTTTTGATTTACGCAAATCGAATCGTATTATGAACACATTTTTCATGTTTTAGGAATATCTGTTGTACAAACAGAACAAATAATCTCTGTACACGAAGTTATTGTGAATAATTTTAACTACGTTGGTCAGGGTAACGTATACGAATATTTAGATGTGTTTTTACGGCAGCAATAACTGCATGATACAACAGTAATATTGTGCTTAGTTTACGGCAACCAACATAACTGCTTAAGTTTCCATGGCCGGCGTCACGACTATTACAGAAAAAAATTTCCAGAATTGTATCGGATCTAAGTGCCAGCCGCGCGTTCTAATGGAAGTACTTGAACTTACCCGGAGGTTCCGGGTTCGATTCGATTCCCGGACAGGTCGGGGATTTTTGCCTTAAAATGACGGCTTGTTCGAGGTCAACTTACCGTAAGTGATAACAATTGAAGAGCTATCTGAGGGGGAGTTAGTGGTCCTGATCTTGAAAACCAAGAATAACGGCTGAGAGATTCATCGCGCTGACCACCAGGGCTCTAGTGCCATGGAGTGCGTATGATTTGTTTGTTCTGTATCACTACTGACTTTCGGTGATAGTGTACTCTTGGAAACGGAGGTAAAGTTTCTGATGAAATGTTGGGGGCTAGGAAACCAACAGTACCGCTGCCTACAAATTAATCTGGAAATATTCCTCTGTATTAATCTTAACGGCAACATTTTAAACAATCTCCATCGCACTACTTTTAATACCACCGAGCACGTGGATTCATGGTTTGGGTCACGTAGCTATACGTAGCTTGTATTCGGGAGATAGCGGGTTCGAACCCCACTGTGAAGATTGGTTTCCGTGTTTTCCCATTTTCATACCACCAGTCAGCTGTACCTTAATTAAGGCCATGGCCTCTTCCTTCTCACTCCTAGTAGCTCCTTCCTATCCCATCGTCACCATAAGATCTATCTTTTACATAAAGTATGCTCACACTGCTCAAAAACTTTTTGTGGTTCAAATTATTTGCTGAATCGTCAGAGAGCCCTGGGTTCGATTCACTCCGGATCGATTACTTAAACGGCGTATTAGTAATTCGTCTAGCTCGGAGATTTGGTGTTTGTGTTCCCTTTAACACATATATTCTACTAATACACATCACACAACTCTACGAACCACCACATAAGCACATACTTCCCTCCACACAGCGTTGACATCGGCATTTGGCCGTAAAACTAGGACTAATCTTCTTCAAGCGCCTACCCCAAAAATATGGTACTAAGGTCAGTATTAATTAGTTAGTTAATTCATTCATTCATTCACTTATTTATTTATTTAGTGATAATCAAATACAGGTACAAAGTAAGGAAAACAGAATATGACTGTTATGGAGGAAGTTGTCTACTATGGTAATGTTTACACTCACGATCTCACAGTTGTCACAAACTGAATTAAATACTTGCAGGAAACAGAAAAACTAATAAGGAAGGTGTTTAGTGTCATAAGCAATCTTAAGTTATGTAGCTCTCGTACATTGTTGATTGAATTGACGGAAAAATATGTTACAAGACTTTGATTTTCCTATTAACTTTCTATATAGCTCTTCTCATGAGTTTGGAAGGAAACTCCTCTCGTAAGCATAAGTCTACTTTTCAAAATTAAGAGTTCCGCCAATTGAAGGTTGTATATAAAAGGCCCCTTCGTCTTGTTATAGGACTAAATGGATTGTACAAATTTAAAAAAGAATAAATATGTCTGAATAACTTTCCTTTAATCCTCTACTGTACTGAAGCTGAAAATATTCCGTATACATTTATTGCCTCGTACAGACATTTATGGTTCATGTATATGTGACCAACTGTACCAAACTAGATAGTTGTAGTACTGAAAATATTTCTGAATTCTGTAAGACGGAAATGTTCGATAATAATAAATTTAATTGTAACGATTATTATCATTAAAATCGGCGTACAGTAACGTTCAACAATGTTTCTGATGAGTAAGTAAGAAAGGCGTTATTCTGTACTGTAGCAATACAACACAGTATTGTAAAAGCGAACATGGACTGTCAATAATATTATTATCTAACAATTTGTAAATAAATAATACCGTAACTTTCCGCCGTCTCGCAGTACGCTAACAGTTAAATGAATTCTGCAACTTCAGAAATCTGTTTGGTTTCCGGCACATCTCTTTAACATTGTTCTGAAGAAACTTCATGAATTTATTCCACATTTTTCAAAATTGATGTAGAAATTTGAGTGTCAGTGAATTAAAACGATTTACATATATTAAAATCGGACGTTTTCAAGTGAATTTCACATTGTACTAACGGTGTTGTGACTTCAAAGGTTCTTGAAATATGTGCAGTATAACATCATTTATGTGGGAAAATAATTTCAAGTTTGAATATGCCTTTGTGGTCCTGATCACTGTGCGGGGAGGTGTGTTTGGGTTTACATATTAAAACGGTATTAACCGAGTCTAATTACGAAGAGTTTTCCTACTCCACTGCAGTACATTGTTAATGACTTCCGATACCAGTCTACAGTCGAGACACGGTTGTGTAATTCTGAAAACTTCCACGTCGATCGTGAGTAGCAGAACAGTGGAGGGCTCTAATAACAATTCGGGGGCAATTCATCAACAACAAGGAAACAAAATTGGTAATTAAGTTTCTAAACGTTGGAAGTACCCATTTTTTGCGTAATAAGTAAAATTAAGAAGTAAACTCTTGCCAATTATTCATAAAAGTTAAATGTTTTACTAAATTTGGTTTAGTTATACAAAGAAACAATGGAGCAATAGCCTTTAAGGCCCTCGTCCTGCAAAGACGACTACTGCCCATTCAAATGACATGCACGTAATAGAGCGTTACGTGGTCAGCCTGATGACATCCTCAGCCGTATTCCTTGGCTTTCACGTCCGGGTATGATGCCTCTCGTATCAAATAGTTCCCCTGTTAGACTCACGAGGATGAGCGAATCCCATTCCAGTCCTCAGTCTGGAACTAAAATCCATGGTTTGGTCGGTAATTGAACACCAGGCTCTCAGGTAAGAGGCAGACATATGGGACAATCAGGTGCATGCTGGCATTTTACTTACGCCTACGTTTCACATACTCTACCAGGTGCAATGTTAACTACAAATTACACTACAGGAAGTGAGATAAGAAATTCTGCCGTATTACCATTACTCTACCGGCTCAGTAACTCTGCAGTAATCAATATTAGATACATCTCAACAACTACCTACACAACGAGATCTTCAAAAGCAGAAAAATGTAGAAATTGGAAACATGGATTTTATGACTTCCGAATATAAAGTTTTCCTCCGGAATGACATGAATAACTTTTCAGTCACTTTCAAATGCCTAATGTACCATCCTATTTCCTGTCAATGCTTTGTGTACACTGTATTGTACTCTATTTTCAGAAATATCTTATATTTTTTCAAATATTTCTAATCTTCAACTCAGATGGAATGAATCTGTCCTCGCTATGTGCACTTTTAACTGTAAGTGATTTTTACATAGACTAGCTGAAATGTTTACTTGTTTTTTATGAGACAGGACAATCGTGACCATCCTTCACCTGAACAAGTTTGCGATTAGAACATGGCTCATATTCAGTTGCATAAAATAGCGACTTCTTTTTAACTTAACGGTGATACTTTTGGGCTAGAATTGACGGTCTCATGGCTTGTAACAAGGTCCATGGAATTATTTCTCTGAGATATATATGGAGCGACACTCTTACGATAGCAAATCGAAGTCCTAGATACAGGTCACTTACAACTTGAGGTTATTTAAGAACCTCGTGTTTGATTGACTCACTTTGCTCTCTTGCAAGACATAGCGGCAAGTTGATTCAAATTAAATCTGCTCGCAGATGGTAAGTAATCACCTTGGTAGCTCAAGGAGGAGTGCGTGGAATATTAATGTCGAGTGTTCAGAGCACATCTCACCTCTTAGAGCAGAAAACGATGTCTCATTCACTACAGAGCCGTGCAAGTGACACATTTCTCTCTGGTTAAGTAATTTATGTATGAGGGAAAGTATTAAATAATTGTGGAGGTGCTATTCAAATATTCATGTGTGTATGATTTTTCCAATCGTTACAAGGTGAAGTTCCTTGGAGTTCCAGATATCAGCAGTCTTGACCGAAGTGAACACCAGGACTATTCTGAATGTTGATGAGAAGTTCATCAGTTGAGAACTTTGTTGTGTGTTTGTAATAGAATGTTCAGTTTTCAGCTTGAAGTCTGGGTGGATCCCCATCAGCGGCTGTCACAAAGAGCTTGGCTGTCACTGAAAAGGCATCCAGGGAAATGAGGAGTGATGTATTTTCCCGTTGCTTTTCAGACTGAACCACATGCCTCTATCACATATCAGTCCGCACACACCACCGACTTATGAACGACACTTTCACATCAATCATCAAAGGGACTGACGTCATCAAAATGTACTAGCATCGTTCACACTTCACTCATTTACATATTGTCAGAATGTGAATGCGACAGGGGGGAAGTAGCAAACTTGTTGCAGCCCATACCGTAAGACATAGTGCACTGTTAACAGTACGTCTTATCAGGGCTTATTTGTAAATAAGAAACACCATTATCATAAACGATCGAGTAGGTTGTGCGGTTAGGGACGCGCAGCTGTGAACTTGCATTCGGGAGATAGTGGGTTCGAACCCCACTGACGGCGGCCCTGAAGATGGTTTTACGTGGTTTCCCACTTTCACGCCTGGCAAATGCTGAGGCTGTACCTTAATTAAGGCCATGGCAGCTTCCTTCCCACTTCCAGTCCTTTCCTATCCTATCGTCGCTATTAGACTTATCTGTGTCGGTACAACGTAAAATAAATTGTAAAAAATGTAGAAGGTATTCAAAATAAACTGTCGGTTGCTAACAGAAAATAATTATTGGTAATAAGTAAATCTAATTTATAACAGTTAGGTTCTTCACTCTGTCGATAATTTATGAATAAACAAATTTATAATCTACCTGGATAAGAAATAACTTAAATATTACTAATATAATAACTGTATTGCTTTTATGTCCCACTAACTATTTTAACGGTTTTCGGAGACGCCGAGGTGCCAGAATTCTGACCCACAGGAGTTCTTTTACGTGCCAGTAAATCTACCGACACGGATCTGACGTATTTGAGCACCTTCAAATACGTCCGACTCTTTGGCTGAACGGTCAGCGTACTGACCTTCGGTTCAGAGGGACCCGGGTTCGATTCCCGGCAGGGTCGGGAATTTTATCCTTAATTGGTTAATTCCAACGGCACGGGGGCTGGGTATATATGTTGTCTTCATCATCATTTCTTCCTCATCACGACGCGCAGGTCGCCTAAGGGAGTCAAATAGAAAGACCTGCACCTGGCGAGCCGAACACTTCCTGGGATATCGCGGCACTAAAAGCCATACGACATTTGATGTTACCTTCAAATACCACCGTCTGAGCCATGATCGACCCTGCCAAGTTAGGCTCAGAAAGCCAGGCCCTTAATTAAAAAATAGAATGAGGAGTAGAGTGAGGACTTCATTAAGATATGTTCCAGATTTCTAGTATTTAAGGATATAAACATAAATTTTTATACATTTCGAAGTGATTTGATAGAATCTGGTGATGTTATCTCAAAAACGAACATTCTATTTTTAATTACGTTGTTTCGTTTTCAGGTAGAGTTTTCTTATCATATGTTTCCTTTCAGGTAGTTTCTAAATGTATTTATTCTAAATTAGTTTTGACAATCTGGAGAACTGTTGTAAATTAACTGAGTCGAAGCTGAAAAAATGGCATCAAATAACACAAAAATCGAATATAGGCCAAAAGTTAAAATTAAATTAAATATATATACTGTGACTTATTGGCCTACGAAAAAACATAAATTAGTAATACAGAGGTAAACGAATACTTCAATCATAAAATATTAAATACTGGTACTCACCAAATGTCTCAGCATTTTCCACAGGGATTCGCCGGGGATGAAGTTTTCTTTTCGGGAGTTGAATTTATCTGCTGAGCGTCTTCCGGACGACAACCAAATTTTCACATATAGTATTGGATCCAAATGCTGGAGTGTCGATCACTTAATATTAATAAACGGAGAGTCCACTACGTTTTTCATTGAAAGAGTGATTCTAATAGGGGTCAAAATGTCATTCATTTAAATGAAGGCTCGTTCACACTCTGCTATGGATACTGTAACTGGTGACAAAAGGGGGAGGAAATCTTCTGGTTGCTTTCTTTCATTTGTCTTCCATGTATTGTCTGTAACCTATTATTAGTTTCCTTGATTCCTGAATGTTGATTTGATCACACAAAACATGTCACTCCCCTTTCCATACAATGCATCTCAGATTTCTCACTATTCAGATGGGTACAGAATATTTGAGTGATTAGTAAGATTGTCATAGATATTATTGTCTAAATTGTCATTTCATAGTCTTCAATCAGATGACTGTGTCTCAACTCCAAACTGACTACCAGACTTGTCTGTCAATAATGGAATGAATGTCGTTGTCATTAGTTAATGGAACAGATTTAAATTCACGTTATTTAACAGTCTCTAGCCAATTTGATGTAATGACCTGAATACTGGAGCGCACGGTACCACTACTTTCTAACATGTATGATAACTTCCGGTATTCTTTTGAACTTTTAGTAATAATCACCGGTTGGAAACGGCTCAACTAAAGCCTGTACGGAACTACAGACCATTAAACATGGAAGAACCGTTTCACGTTATGAAGGTAAAGGTTATTAATGGTACAAAAATAAGCAATGAACTAAACGGAAACACCAGAAGCGCGCGCGCGCACACACACACATACACGCACGGGCTAACTATGGGGTAATTCCCCACCTCGTGAACATACAACCGTCTTCTTTTTCTTAGCCTTTTCCGGATGTTTTCGAGGTTGGCACTCGTGTGCTTTGCACCCAGCTTCACGGCCGGATCCCCCTTCTCACTCTAATCCTATGTGGAAGGACGTAATCACTATTGAGTGTTTCTGAAGTGGTTGCTATGTGCTACGTTGTTAGTAAATGAAGAGATATGTATTCAGACGAACAAAAACACTCAGTCACCGAGACTGAAGAATTACCTATACGCAGTTAAAATCCCTAATCGAATTCCGGAACCTCTGAACCGAAGAACAGTAAGCTGGCCATTCAGACTAGGAGCCGGACTATCGTTTACGCATGACCACGATGCACTAACCATCCCTTCACTAGCTCAATCAGAAATATGTCTTGTAAAATTAGAGAACTATCACTACAATATTATCCCATGCTGTTGTTTGTTAGTAAGCAACAGTGGAATTGAAGTCAAATACATTTATTTATTTATTTATTTATTTATTTATTTATTTATTTATTTATTTATTTATTTATTTATTTATTTATTTATTTATTTATTTATTTATTTATTTATTTACTTATTTATTTATTGTCTGTAATGGAGCACAGCAAATATTTCATTGGCATTGTAATGCTTATAATTCATTTCATTGTGCTTGCTATTTTAATATAATTTGTTCAGATGAACTTTATTGCTATCCAATGATACTCAGTGCGGTAAATATTTTTATCACTATGCAGAGTAAACACTTAAATAGAGATTATGGATCTATATAGTGTAAGTCTTCTGCCCCTTTGAATTTTAGCTCTACAACCACCCTTCAAACGTCAAGAGCACGGAAGGTCTAAATTCCTTTGTCTACATGTGATATTGTACCATGGCAATGAGTAGAAGTTGCAGAGGAAATAAGCCTCCAATGATGTCTTCACAAGAATATCGTTGTTAAAACATGTGTGCTTCCACTGGTTACTAAATGCATCTATTTGTCAAACGATAATGTTAATGGATCCTGCCAAATGATCTGACATTATAAAATATGAGGGGAATGCTGAAAACAACGATACAGATGTACTAAAGGTGTTAAATTTATTGAAACGAAAGTGAACGCAAAATTACGTACGATTTGTAGACGTTTGACTTACTTTGGTGGTGTTGCTAATTTGGCAGTTCTGCTATGTATTTGGTAGAGGAAGTGCGTCTTACTTGTCTGCTTGTGCTTCAACAGTGTCTACAGCATAAGAAAGGCTCATTAAAGCGTAATATAAGTGTAAGTGAACAACCCTTCTCTATTTAATTTTAGTGGAAAGAAAAAGACAACAGCATAACAAGCTGCTTTACGTCGCACCGACACAGGCAGGAAAGAAGACCCCGTGGCCTTAATTATGGTACAGTACCAGCATTTTCCTGGTGTGAAATGGGGAAACCATGGAAAACCATCTTCAGGGCTACCGACAGTGGGGTTCGAAACCACTATCTCCCGGATGCAAGCTCACAGCTGTGCACCCCTAACTGCACGACCAACTAGCCCGGTAAAAGAAAAAGAAAACGAGAAAATGTCGACGCGGTTTGTGGGATAGCCAGAGCCCCCGACCTTCACCTATGGAAATTCATCGGTGGATTGCTACCACTATAAGGACCAAGTGGAAGCCATTCAACTGAATGCCCAGGAGCGAGCCATGTACAGTAAGTTAATTTGTGTTTATATTTATCAGAAATGCTTAAAAAAATTTCAGGATCCTGTACAATTTTCCCATGAATCGGGGAGTAGTGTAAATGCAGGGGTTCTGCGACATCCGGAATCCGGTGGCCCCTGGACGAGTCCTGATTCGGTGAGTGACATCACAGCGCGGTGCGGGCTGCTAGCTAACAGCGTGCTGTTAACGTCCCATGACCTTACGCTGGCTACGTGTCGAAGCTTAACCTTACATACCTCCATGTCCAGGCTTATCCTTACAGACCCGGGTTCGACCCTAGGCTTAAGGGCCTAAGTCCCAAGTTCGATGCTAAAAAGTGCAAGCTGGTCGCAACTGCTAACGTGATTAACAGGTACGGATTGGACTCCAAGTTTAACTTTACAGGTCGTGGATTCGACCCTAGGCTTAAGTGCGTTAGCTTTAGACCCAAGTTTGATACCCATGAATGCCAGGTTTACCTAACTACTGGCGTGATTATAGTCAAGAGTGCTAGGTTAAACTAACAGGCACGCATTTGATGCCAGGCTTAACCTTACAAGGGCGTTACAGACTCCATTTTGAGATTCGATCCCAGGCCTAACCTAACCAGACAAGATAAGACATGGTCCAGAGGCTTTTGGAGCTGACATTGAAACAATATAGCTGCTACACATAGGAGTAGGGAGATGGTGTAAGGCGTAATACATATGCTTTATTCATAGCGGGCGTAAGATTGGGAAGCATCTTTGAGGTTCTAAAACGGAGGTCGAGTGTGAGCAAGAGAAGAACGACTGCGGGACTAAATTCCGGCACTTCGGCGACTCTAAAACGTATTTAGTAGGACGTAAAGCAAATGTCATTAGTAATAATTGGCCTAAACAGAGGTCGAGTCTGGGACTCCCTTGAACAAGAGAAGAACGACTACGGGAAGAAATTCTGGCACTTCGGTTACTCTATACTCATAACCAAAGGGCGTTAAACGTAGATACCCTAATTCGAAACGTACTTAGACTAAACTAGACAAGATGATACATGGTCTAGGGTAACTTTAGGGAGCTTAGAAGCTGGGATTGGTAGAAGCTGAACTTAAAACAAGATAGCGGCTACACATAGTACTAGGGAGATGGTGTAAGGTGTAATACATATGCTTTATTCATAGGGGCGCAATACTGGGAAGCATCCTTGAGGTTCTAAAACGGAGATCGAGTCTAAACAAGAGAAGAACGACTGCGGGACTAAATTCCGGCACTTCGGCGACTAGTAGGACCTAAAGACAGTATCATAATTAATAGTTGACCAAAAACAGAGATCGAGTTGTGGGGCGTCCCTGAACAAAAGTAACATTAGTCGAAATGTCTAACCTACACAGAGATCAAGTCTAGGACTCCCTTCAACAAAAGAAGAACGGATATCGAACTTGAAACTCTCATAGACTGAAGCTCAACATTAACCAGGAATATCGAACACTACAGTTTTTTCTTAGACTGAACCGACCTGACTAGAATTCGAACCTGGAGCTCACTTGGACTAAACTAAATAGCTTAAGTGTATAAGAGAAAAAATCAGTAACAAGCTGTACTTTCCCCGGAGTGAGATGATGATTATTTTTGGAAGTACTTGCTGAGACATGATATGACAAGTGCATTGTTTTAGCATTTAGCTTAGTATGCACATATCAGCAAAAAATAGCTGCACGTGCAAGTTGACTAGCTTTGGAAGTATTTGCTGACACAGGGAATACAAAGTTTATTGTTTCTACAAGTTCGCGACTTAGATACAATCACACAGGAGGACTCAACCTATCTTCGTACTGAATACTTAATATATTACGTTAAAAAAAGGTGGTGCTGGAATATAGCTTCGCAGGATTTCGCGTATTATCATAATTCCCGAATAAAGAATAAAATCTCCCGACCCACACTTCAAGTTCGTTACCTGGGCTAACTGCAGGTTTAAGCTCACGCTGACCAGGCGTTAACGTAACTTAACCTCCCAGGATTTTGAGTTGAAATTGGAAAAAAATAGCGGCATAAAACTTAATACATGTGCTTTATTCATAGGGGCGTAACATAATAAAAGAAGGCTACGCAGGGTGTAATGTGCAAGATAGCTGCTATACTAATTGCCTGCGTAATGTTTACATCACTTACTGATTAAAACTTTATGTTCAGAATCGAAAAACAGTTCGCGCTGCAACTGTAGTGGGAGGCTGCGGGTTTCTGACTTGATGCTATATAGACGACTAGCACATTAGAGATGAAAGCAACTTAGGCTGTGTAGCTCAGGCGGCAAAACGCTAGGTTTAGATTCTTTAAAACTGCTTGGGCATTAGCCCAACAGAGATAATCATGAATTTAGACTTTAGGAGCTGAGCGATCGATCCCTCCTCCTCCTCCTCATTCGTCTGGCAAAAGTGCAAAAGGGCTCTACCTCCTCCTCCTCATAGACTTGGTAGCGTATAACCACCTACACCGCATCATAGACTTAGTAGGGTATAACTACCTCCTCCTCCTCCTCCTCATAGACTTAGTAGCGAATGACTACCTCCTCTTCCTCCTCCTCCTCCTCCTCATGGACCTAGTAGCTTATGACCTCCTATTCATAGACTTAGTAGCATATGACCTCCTTCTCCTTCTCCTCATGGACTTAGTAGCGTATGGCTACCTCCTCGTCCTCCTCCTCATGGACATAGTAGCGTATGACTACCTCCTCCTCATGGACTTAGTAGCGTATAACTACCACCTCCTCCTCCTCATGGACTTAGTAGTGTGTAACTACCTCCTCCTCCTAAGTGCAAGTTTAACCTAACAGGTACGGATTCGTTTCCAAGCTTAGCCTCGTAACATTGGAAGGCATATTTGGGGCTCGAAGCTGAGTGACTGCAAAGTGATTCCTCCTTCTCATTCTCCTCCTCACAGACTTAGTAGCGTATGACTACCTTCTCCTCCTTCTCCTGAGTACAATCTTAACCTAGCAGGCTCTGGATTCGATTCCAAGCTTAACCTTTTAAGGGCTTTACAGACTTAAGTTTGATGCCCAAGAGTGCTGGCTTGACCTAACTACCAACCTGATTATGGGTAAGAGTGCTAGCTTGGTCTAACAGGCACGGATTTGATGCCAGGCTAATATTTTAAAAACTTCTTCATGAAATAATACTTACCTGTAGCACAGTAAATTATTTCTGCATAGCTGTACCTGTGTTCGTTGATGAAAGTAGAAATTAAATTGAGGTATACGAGTGATGATCAAAGGGACAGGCTTATTGGAACGAAGAAATAAACCAGTGTTAGTTTATCATATAGACTATAGGACCTGAGTAACCGCGCTCTCCTCCTCCTTCTCAGTCTCCTGGCAAAAGGGCTAAAATGCTTCTCCTCCTCATTCGCCTGGCAAAGGGCAAAAGAGCTCCTCCTTATAGACTAAGTAGCGTATGACTGCCTCCTTCTCTTCTTCCTCCTGCTCCTGAGTGCAAGCTTAACCTAACAGGCAGGGATTCGATTCCAGACTTAACCTCACAGGCTCTGGATTCGAACCTAAAGCCCATACAAGGGCTTTAATGCTGAGCTTGGGGGAAGCTGAAGTTGAAACAACACGGTAGCTACACATTGTACTAATAAGACTATGGAGATGGTGTAAGGCTTAATACATGTGCTTTATTCATGGGGACATAACTTTAGAAAGCTACTTCAAGTTATTAAAGCTGAGCGGCTCCAGTGTCAAAGATGCTAGATTGTGAGCTTGTGCGTAACGAGCTATAATTTTTTGGTGTTTGGAACAATTAATTTTTGATTGTAATATTCGAGCTTATAGATTTGAACATTAGAGAGTTTCAATTGCCTACTGTAATGTTGACATCACTTTGAGATTAAAATTTTGTGTTCAGAACCGAAAAAATGAAGTTTGTGCTTTACTCGACTGGGAATGGAAACGGGGGATCTTCCCTTTGGACCACTGAGTATCGTTATAAGTAAATGACTGCGTTTCGAAAGTGAGCGTTGAATTAAAAAACACCCAACTTTCGATGTACAAGAAATTTTAAAAAGTCTTCAACCCGAATAGGTTTTCTTTTTTTGCTATTTGCTTTACGTCGCAACGACACAGATAGGTCTTATGGCGACGTTGGTATAGGGAAGGCCTAGGATGGGAAGGAAGCTTTCTTGCCTTAATTAAGATACACCCCCAGCATTTGGTTGGTGTGAAAATGGGAAACCACGGAAAACCATCTTCAGGGCTGCCGACAGTGGGGTTCGAACCCACTATCTCCCGATTACTGTATACTGACCGGACTTAAGCAACTGCAGCTAACGAGCTCGGTAACCCGAATAGGAATCTTGGGGTCTAAGCCGTGGTCTGTAAGGTTAAGCCTTGGCAATGAGCCAGCGTAAGGTTATGTGAGTTTAAGAGCGCGCTGTTAGCTAGGAGCCCGCACAGCGCTGTGACGTCACTCACCGGATAAGGCCTCGTCCAGGGGCCACCGGATTCCGGATGTTGCAGAACCCCTGCATTTACACTAATTCGGGGGAAAGGTGTTATGTCGAGATCACTACAGCTGACATGAATTTGTCTACGATTTTTCTTTTCAATGTTCCTTTAGAGCTCCCACCTGAAATATTCAAATCAGTACTCACTAAATATGGCACCGTTAGTGAAGTGCGTAAAGAACAGAGGTCGTCTTCTTATATATTTCCTGTTTATAATGGCATTTATTTGGTATCTACGGTTATTAAGAAACCGATTCCCTCAAAAGAAAATTTCGGTGGCCACCCCGGGTACATCTCGTATAATGGACAGGAACAAACATGCCCTCATGTGTAATGAAACGAACCATTTATGTAACAACTATCCGAGCCGAATCGTTCCGCTTGCAGCCAGCAGTAAATATTCCCGAAGCGTGCAGTGTTCTAAGGCAGTCACTGGCGTTAACCCGGGAATCCACACACTTAACTCAGAGAATACAGCGTTTAGCTAATCTTGGGGATACCCCACTGACCGCAAGCGAACATATGGAAACGGAGAAAACACCTGATATGCACGCTGTAAATAAACCGGACGAGGAATAAAATGCGGATGCCCCTTCCTAACTTATCACGAATTTGTGACACTTGCATGAAGAGACACTTGCACGGAGATGAAATATGTTGATATTTGCATGGAACGCCAACAGCTCTTGCGAATGGCTAATGAGTTCATTCAGCGGGGCTACTATTCCGAACTCTATGGCATAATGCCGTCAAAGCTCCATGGAGTGTAGGCTACCCAATGAAATCCGTACTATGTCCACAACGATGATTATAGGTGGTCTATAAAATGCGTGTATGCGGAGTTTGGTCTTAAAGTGCGTTCAATGTGGCGGAAGACTCCGCACTGCATTACACTGCCCTACCGTTATACCAGGTGGTCCACAAGCCCTTTTCGATCTAGTTTTATGCATCACGCTGTGTACACTAAAATTCCGAAAAGGACCGTACCTCTTCTAAACCGGTGGAATTTAACGACTTGATCGAGCGAGTTGGTCGTGCGGTTGGGGTCGCGAAGCTGTGAGCTTGCATTCGGGGGATAGTGAGTTCGAATCCCACGGTTGGCAGCCCTGAAGATGGTTTTCCGTGGTTTCCCATTTTAACACCACAGCCGCTTCCTTTCCTACCCTTTCCCATCCTTCCGTCATCGCAAAACTTCGATGCTTTAGGGCGAAGTTAAACCAGTAGAAATTAAGAAACATATAATGAGATATGTGATTACGGGCTAGAAGACAGCAGGAATTGTGAACGCCACTATTAATTCATATGAACCTGTAAAACGAGCACAGGTACGAAGAACAAGTACCTTACGACAGGAGGTGTACACACAGTCCAGGAGCGGGTCTTGTATAGGCTGGGAACTGCACGTTCTTGCATTAGCTCACATGGCAAGGGCGCGGTGAGATGTGGTAGTTGACAGGGCTCGAAAGATCGAGTCCCAATGAAGTATATTTCTTTAATGCCAACTGCCTGGGATGTGGTATGGTTGCATAAATGTATAGCTTCCTCAAACTGATTTGTTTATTTGGTCCTGTAATGGACCGTGTGTCATGGCATAGGGTATGGAGCTGAATTGGACGAAGATGAGTAGGTAATGGTCTATGGTTAAGACACAGGCAACGAGTTAGCTACGTCGTACCTGTTCCATACTTCGTAGACCACAGGTAGGGCAAGGAGTGTCCCATTGGAACGATAACAACATTCGATGGCATGTAGGTATGTAGCAGCGCGAACTCTCCTCCTTAGAGGCAAGTTACAACACAACACAAAGTTTACAAAACATAAAGCTTATTCACTGCCTCGTGATGCATTCCAGCGGTCGGTTTGTGGATATGTTATTCATCAATAGAGAAGCTAGACAGAATGCATGCCAGGCACAATGCCTGTATCAAGAACGCTATCCGGATACATGACGATCGACAGGCATGACTTTTCGGAGTGTGCAAAGGCGTCTGAGGGCTTCTGCGTTCCTGGGAAGGACACGGCCTCTTCGAGATCATCCCGCGACGCCTGCTCACAATGAAGAGGTAGCATTGGACGGTATCCCTCATAACCCTCACTCGAGCACACAAGCCATTTCTCAGGAGACGAACATCACCCGGGCGTCTGTAGTGCGGATATTGCATACCCAGCAGTTTCATCCGTACCACCTACACTTACACCACAGTTCCATGGTCATGATTTCGAAGCCTGGGTGGCGTTCTGCCAATGGAGCCTACAGTATGTGAACACGGATACTAAATTTTAGTGGCCATCATATTTACGGACGAAGCACTGTTCCACAACAATGGAACCAGTAATCGCCATAATATGCATTACTGAAGTGTGGAAAATCCCCATTGGGTACGACAGGCAACTTTTCATGAATAGTGGGGCGTGAACGTATGGTGTGGCATCGTGCGTGACCACCTCATTGGTCCCAATTTCTTCGAGGGACAATGACGGAATAACACTCTATGCGGTTTTTCCAAGATGACCTACCACCTTTCTTGAGAAATGTGCCACACCATGACAAATGTGGGAATAGGTTCTACGATATGTAGCCATTAGAAAAGAGCTTCAAGTGTTAGCTACACACTTCTCAGGCGATGTGCAAACTATTCAATTAGAACTCCAGCAAGAGCTGGTTGACTTACAGTGCAATACTCAAATGAAAATGTAACTTTGCAAACACAAACACTTGGACTGAATCATATGTTAGTTTCCTTAGAGAGATGTCCTACACCTAACAAACGTAATGCACATACTTTCAGCATATTCAGATCAACAAATTTATGCGAACAGCTGGTTTTATTAATGACGATCTTTTTAAATCTGCACGCGTAAACTCACCGATGAAAATATAAAATGTGTCTTGAGTTGCCAGTACGCAAATGATGGTACCAAACATTAAGACAATACTATTTAAACGAACCAGAAAGCCCTTTGGAGGAGCAGTACACAAGTGATAGGTTTAAATTCGTATGTTTAGTGTGTTGTCAAATTCATAAATAACATATATATATATATATATATATATATATATATATATATATATATATATAGCACCAGGAGCGCATGGTACATGCCGTATTTATTAAGAGCAATGCCGTAAAATTAGCACGCGGGCCGAGAACTAAATACTCCATATGTTTACATCTACCAGGATGAGCCAACGTGTGAACAAACAGCTGTGCGTGACGTTGATGCACGAGAAAGACTTGTCCCGGGAGATTCGCCATTCTGTAAGCAACCGCAAGAACGTCTCTATTGTCAAATTCCAAGAAAATAACATCCAGGTATTTTCGAGTAAATCCACTTTGAAAATGATCACGTTATCCTATGACGTGTAGGCCTCCACCATACACAAGATTGGGCTACCCAGCGATAGACAGGCATTCTTCGGCAAAGGCTCTGCATGGTCAGACCCTATGTTATTCTGTCCGTCGGAATCAGAGTCGAGTGACGACGTGGTGAATATCAGACGCAACTTGTAAATTCTCGCGCCGAGAATTAAACTCAGCGTATCTCTCGAAATGCGAAACTTAATATTTTTTTCGACCAAAAACCAAGTAAAGTGTTTAGTTTATTTCGTGCTGTGCAAGTGTTAGAACATTAATTAATATTTCAGTAACTGTGATATTTACGTGTGCTTGAAATATTTCATAGTTATAACAGAAGTGTTTGCCTGTTTCTTACTATTCAGCACTTAAGTGCTCCTTAACTAGAGATAAACTTTGAGTACGATAGACTGTGCTAACCGTACTGTTAAATGCGAGCAACTTAAACTGATAATCCATTATAGTGTTAATCTTAATTGGATTCCAACTGATTTCTGCACATAATTGTATATAAATGCTTCTAAATAGTCTTCAGTAACTTTATTATTTTGCGACACTCACTGTGCTAAGAGTGACTGACGAGTTATTATTTATTTCATCGTTATTAGCAGTGTCATGCAGATAAACTCTTTAACAGCTCTTTTTTGTGTCAAGTGCGACAGTATTATTCTTGTTGTGGCAAATAACCACAGACAGTGTATTTCAAGTGAACTGTGTTTAGTTTCATCATTTTCAGTTGCATATAACCATGAAATGTGCTCCATGATTGCGTTTCTTAAATCAATGCTATCAACATTTTTAACATAATGAAGTGACATTCATTAATTTCTATTTGCAAGTGTCAAGTGAAGTTTATCGGTATATTCCAAACAACGAGTTGTCCGACCATATAAATTAAAGGCAGTGTTTTGCAAATTTTGGGGACAAGTGATAGTGAACCTGTCGGGGAACTGTACGAATGTGAACACTCGTACATAGGTAAACCACTAGAGATTGTCCCAAATAAAGACCGCCGTAGACCTTCGAGAAATTCGAGACCTTCAGGTACGGGGTACGGGTTCGATTACACGGTGGCGAGCGAACTTGAGTGTACGAGTCCAGTTCCATGGTAACGAGAGTATCCTGGAGTACGAGTCTATTTCCATGGCTACGAAAGGACCCTAGAGTACGAGTTGCCTGGAGAACCATTCGGGAAGACGATTAGGGAGATGGCGGCTCACTGCGCAAATATGATAGGAATTTCAACTTGCCAATATTTTGAATAAACGGACTATCCAAAGTTCACCTTAACTTATTGTAGACAGAACCTATCCTCCTGTACAAAGCCCTAACTATGTTTGCATAGGAAACACCTTGAGAAATTTAATTCATGCCCTTTTCAAATAACAAGTTAGTACGGGCTCTTTTACTGGTACAGAGAGGAATAGGTATACGAGTCCCGCAAGAGCGTGGGGCTCGATAGCTAGGAAAAACAGTGCTGTCAGTGTTAGACAGATTAATGCAACACCCTGGACGTGGTGTTAGAGTAAAATTCAATCGATGCCCTGGAAGTGGCAACTAAATTATTCTTGTACAAGTGTTTGTATATTTTCTATTTGTTCTCTTCATAATACTCTACATAAGACATTTCCAAGTCTGATATTTAGATGTTTACAAAGAACTGAATGCTTTTTTGAACTTTGAATGCCATTTCTATACAATTAACAGTTTAAAATTTCTAGTGCTGTATTTTTCAGTATTAAAGTGTAATAAAATGGATAACATTCTTTTAGCCATTGAAGCCCTTAGTCTTAATGTAAATAACTTAGATCAATCCAGTGCTGAAGCAAATGCTAATTTAGAAACCAGGCTTACTGAAACGTTCGCTAACTTAGAGAGACGTCTTACAGATATCAATAACAATCTTTCTAGTATAGCTGAATCTAATGTCCAAACTAATGCTCATCTTGCTAAGTTTGATCAGCGGTTAAGTAACTTAGCCCAATCCAATGGTGGAGCAAACGCTAATCTAGCTAACTTAGATCAGCGATCTAAGCCCAGCCTCAAAAAGAATCCACTGTCAACATTTCAGTTGAACTTAATGCTAAACTAGATACGCGTTTAGCAGAATCTAATGCTGAACTGTTGGCCTAGTCTAAGGCTAATTTTACCCAATTTTAGGACAGATTTTCTGAAACCAATGATAATTTGGGGTTGCCTCTACATCAACAAGTGCCATGATAGAGAAACGGTTTGCAGAATCTAACGAAAAGATTCATGATCGATTCACAGATATTACCTCCTAACTCACCAACAATGTCGAAGTGATGAGGAAAACCATTAAACCTCAAGTAATATAAGTCGTTAGGGAAGATATAAAAGACGTTATTCCTTCATTCCAGCGGCTCACAAGAGACAATGAAATTTTTAAAACCGAATTTCACGAGTCACATGATCAGCTTTCCCAGGCGCAGGCTAAGATTATTTCCGTGCTACAAAATCTTAGAGACTCAATCAGAAAGGTATTTTCCAAAGTAGAAAATGAGATAATGTTGTTAAAATCTAAACGGGGCGATTTTGACAAACGGTTAACGCAACAAGCTAAAAGGACGAATACGCAAATCACTCGTATTTGTAAATATGTTAGTGAACTAAAGACGGATTTTAAAAAATGACGTCAAACAGGTATGAGGAATCGTCCAACTTCGTTCAGGGGATCTTGAGACCAATTTGGAAGGAAAGATGGACCAGTTGGCAGAAAAAGTTCTCAACTTAGAGTCTCGAGAGATACCTAGACCAGTCTATACTACGATAGAGAGAGTAGGAGAGACGTCATATTAGACGACAGTAATCAAAGTCCTAGACTAAACACCTCCTAAATTCTCCGGCAATTAAGAATATAATGCCAAGGAATTCTTGCTTAATATAAAGGAATACTTCCAAGAGCATACGATTAGTGAGTATAGGAAGTTAAGAACTGTCACCTAGTTATTAGAAGGCAAGGCTCTTTCGTGGTATTCTGCCTTCAAATTTAACATTAAAACCTACTCAGAGTTGAAGGATAGAGTGCATAAGCGCTCTTGGAACGCAGAAACAGAGAACTTAATCAAACTTCAACTGTATTCGAGAAGGCACAACACCTCGATTAATACCTCTCGATATTCACATATCTACTGTCAAAATTAAAGGAGATGCAATAATTGGATCCTCCTTTTCCTGAGAAAGAACTTATTCAGGTTATTACTTTGCAGTATCCTTCTTAAATCCAAGAGATTTTAGTAGCTGCTAATATTCAAGACTTAGACTAATTAGATGTGATACTGAGACATCTTGATGCTGCTCATGCAGAAGGTACTCTAAAACCTAGCAAGAGTAAGGACCTAATTGCACATTAAGTTCAGATCAGCACTCCTGAACAACCTAATCAAAGTCCAGGGCGGGTGAGAGAAGGGAAGAGAAAGATACTCAGTCAGCTGCACCTATGCGATATAGAAGGTACGGAAAACGCCCATATCATGGCAAGCACCGTAATAGCCAAAATCTGCTTGGCGAAGGCAAGGTGGACAGCAAGAAGAGAGTAGAGACTCTAATCGAGCTGACCTGAATAAGAGACGGAGAGAGGCGCAGGACTATATCCAACAACTCAAACAGGAAGATAATCCGCTACGAGCAACTTCTATCGAATTATAAGAGAATAATAGAAGAAACAACACATTTGGTCAGATATCAGATTACACAGGTGCTGCTATCAAAAAAGGAATTACATTTTTCTCAAACAAGACTGCCTGAAAACGAGGACCCAGATTCATTCTATGTGGACATGGTCAATAATTGGCACATTAGCGACGCGTGATTACTGCAAGAGGACGAGTCCCCTATTCGTCAAAGGGTAAAACGTAGCCTCTCAGTCATTACCATTACCATTAGGGACTTTCAGATTTCCTCATTTTTGGATTCCGGCGCTCCGATTCTTTGCTTTCAGATGAGTTAGTAACCATGATTAAGGATAAACACAATATTCTTATCTTACCAGCGGCACAAGTGAAGGTTAAGGGTATCATTCCTGACAGAAACATCAAATGTTGTAAAGAACAAGTTTCTTTAGTTTGCCACAGAAGAAGAAATGTTGAACATATTGTTTTATAATCTCCCAAATGAAATTCAAACTTATACTAGGTTCAGATTTTCTATGAAACTGTAAGGAAATTATAGATTACTCTCCCAACGTCATTACTCTATGCAGGATGGTTCCGTAGAATTTCAGCTGGTAGATGGTGAAGAGAGTTGACTCCAAGGGACTGTATTTGCCCAGTATAAAAGTCGATGGTACGATTGGCGATTCCGCCCCAGTCGACCACGTACAAGATGAAGAGGGTGATCCCGAGGAGGAAGAAGAGAGAAGCATGTTACTTGATGAGGGTGATCTTAAGGAAGAGGGACCCATTTTTGAAATTTACGTGACGAAAGACCTGATTTCTGTACCGATGTTGCCAGTGTGATTGAAGCAACAGGACACAATCCAGACCTAGTTCCGGCAGAAGAGGAGATGTATCGTACCTACCCTGATGTATTCGACAAAAAGCCAGGGGAAATCAGATGGTTCAAATATCTCTTCCTTATCATGTTTACAAACGTAAACAATACCCGGTACACGAGAAGTACAAATATGAGACCAGGGTACTTATCGTCAGATGGAGGATGTCGGAATTGTTTCTAAATGTGTCACTGCTTATGTTAATCCACCCAAAATTGTAAGAAGAATCAGTTCTAGTCTACGGCAGTGTCTTGATGCTCGCGCTCTCGATGACCATCTGGTCTTAGAATACGATCACACTCGTCCGCTTAAAGATGTAATTAAGCGATTTTATGGATGGTACCTACCAGGTTAACAAATTAGACGACAGCTCTAAGTGTATTTACAACGCATCCATTCTTAAAAAAGTACTTTGAGAAGCGAGACAAAAAAAAAAGAAAATCCGCATCGTATTTTCTTTTTCCCTGAGATGGAGGGATATGTACCAGGAACGCACGGTACATGCCGTATTTATTAAGAGCAATGTCGTGTCAACAATCACGCGCGCCGAGAACTCAAAGCTCGATGTGTACACATCTACCAGGACGAGCCAGCGTGTGAACAAACAGCTGTGCGTGGCGTAGATGCAGGAGAAAGACAGGCTATCCCGCCCAAATTGTCAACCTACCTCGTGGCGAGCACTGGATGCATCTGGAACCATGAGTCATGCATTCGAGAACTTTCGATTCAGAAATTTATAAAACGTTTTTAATAATGGCCGTACCGTCTTGGGAGATGCGCCATTCTGAATCCAATCACAAGAACGTCTCTATTTTCAAATGCCAAGAAAATCCATCGAGGGATTTTCGACTAAATCCATTTTAAAACAATCACGTTATCCTATGACGTGTAGGCCTTGACCATACACAAGACGGAGCTACCCAGCGACAGACAGGCGTCCTTCGTCAAGGGATCGGCATGGTCAAACCCTATGCGATGCCCTCCGTCGGAAGTAGAGTCGAGTGACGACGTGGAGAATATCAGACACAAATTGTAAATGCTCACGCCGAGAACTGAACTCAGCGTAACTCTAGAACTGCGAAACAATATTTCTTCCACCAAAATCCAAGTAAAATGTTTAATTTATTTCGTGTTGTGCAAGTGTTAGAACGTTATTTAATATTTCGGTAACTGTGATATTTAAAAGTGTTTGAAGCATTTCATCATTATTACAAAAGTGTTTGCATATTTCTTACTATTCAACATTTAAGTGCTCCTTAATTAGTGATAAACTTTGAGTACGTTAGACTGTGCCAACCGTACTGTTAAATGCAAGCAACTTAAACTGATAATCCATTATAGTTTTAATCTCAATTGGATTCGAACTGATTTTTGGACATACTTGTATATAAATGCTTCTAAATATTCTTCAGTGACTTTATTATTTTACGAGACTCACTGTGCTAAAAATGATTGAAGAGTTATTATTTATTTCATCACTATTAGCAATGTCATGCAGATAAACTCCTTAATAGCTCTCTTTCTGCGTACCGTGCTCGATAGCTGCAGTCGCATAAGTGCGGCCAGTATCCAGTATACGGGAGATAGTGGGTTCGAACCCCACTCTCGGCGGCCCTGAAGTTGTTTTCCGTTTGTTTCCCATTTTCACATCGGCAAATGCTGGGGCTGAACCTTAATTAAGGCACCGTCCGCTTCCTTCCCACTCCTAGCGCTTTCCTATTCCATTGTCGCAATTACACCTATCTGTGTCGGTGCGACGTAAAGCAACTTTTTGTGCGTCAAGTGTGACAGTATTATTTTTCGTTGCGGAAAATAACCACAAACTACAAGTGAACTGTGTTAGTTTCATTATTTTCAGTGGTATGTATCCATGAACTGTGTTCCAATACTTCGTTTCTTAAATTAATGCTATCCGCATTTTCAATTTAAACATAATGAAATGGCATTCATTAAAATCTATCTGCAAGTATCAAGTGAAGTTTATCGGCATATTCCAAACAACGTGTTGTTTACCCATATAAATTAAAGACAGTATTTTGCAAATTTTGGTGACAAGTGCTTGTGATCGTGTCGGGGGCTGCACGACTGTGGACACTCGTATAAATCTAAACCACTAGAGATTACCCCACATAAGGATCGCCGTAGACCTCCGAGAAATTCGAGACCTTCAGGTACGAGGTACGGTTTCGATTACATTATGGCGAGCACACTTGGGAGTACGAGTCCAATTTCATGGTGACGAGAGGAGCCTGGAGTACGATTTGCCGGGAGAACCGTTAGAGAAGGCGATTCGAGAGATGGCGGTTCACTGTACCAAGGTGATATGAATTTTATCTTGCCAATATTTTGAATAAACAGATTATTCAAAGTACATCCTCACTTATTGTAGGTATAACCTATCCTCCTGTACAAAGCCCTAGCGATTCTTGCCTAGGAAACGCCTTGAGAAATTAAATTCATGCTCTTTTCAAATAACAAGTTAGTACGGGCTCATCTTTTACTGGTACAATATATGTATATTGAAATATAGATTAAAGCATGTGTAAAAAATTCCCGTAAATTTTATTTTCTTTGAATAAATGCACGTGTCCCAAAACTCTAGTTACTTACTCGTAAAAATGTATATATTCAAGACATATTGCATACTGTTGTGTTTTTCCTTTGTCGATTAATAATATTCTTGCCCTGTTATTCTATATAATCTGTATCCTATTCGTTCCACACGATCCATGCTCCATATCTTTATTATTATTATTATTATTATTATTATTATTATTATTATTATTATTATTATTATTATTATTATTATTATTATTTGCTACGGGCTTTACGTCGCACCGACACAGATAGGTCTTATGGCGACGATGGGATAGGAAAGGCCTAGGAGTTGGAAGGAAGCGGCCGTGGCCTTAATTAAGGTACAGCCCCAGCATTTGCCTGGTGTGAAAATGGGAAACCACGGAAAACCATTTTCAGGGCTGCCGATAGTAGGATTCGAACCTACTATCTCCCGGATGCAAGCTCACAGCCGCGCGCCTCTACGCGCACGGCCAACTCGCCCGGTATTATTATTATTATTATTATTATTATTATTATTATTATTATTATTATTATTATTATTATTATGGCATTTGTTGTTCATATGGTAACATCTCCGTGCGGTTATCTGCCACAGTATGCAACCTGCCGGCCCGCTGCTCTCTTCTCACGCAGTAGTCCGCCGTCCCGAGCGGAACAACTTGCGCCTGCTCCCTATGGCAACTATGCAATGACGTGTGATACAATGCATCAAATGTTTATTTTTTCAGCCCTTCAGCGTTATAAAGCGGCTGCCTGGCCGACGTTGTAAAGGTGGGCTCGGTTCACCCAAAAGGAAGGGGGTTCGATTCTCCGTCAGGAACGCGAAAAATTTAAAAAAGTAATTTCCAATTCTGAAGGTGCATATGGCCCTGAGGTTAACTCAGCCTACTCCAAAAATGAGGACCAGGTTAATACCTTGAGGAAAAGGCGGCCGGGCATATAGTTAAACGCTCTGTCCCAGTAAGTGCCGAGATTACGTGTATTGGAAGCCCTTACCTTCCACCCCTCCCAGGGCCTTCATGGCCTACACGGCGATGTCGTTGCTTTACTTTCCTTTCCAGCGTTATAAACCAAAACGCGAATAAAATGATGAAGTTGTTGGAGCAGAAAAGAGTAGGCCAATGAGCGACCTTGGAAAGTAAAAGAGATGCGATAGATATTAACCTTCCGAACGATGAAAACATGCGGGGAAAAATGAGAAAGTGTGTACGAAATGAAAACATAGGATGGCCCATGAAACGTTATCGTTAAGGAATGGATAACATAAAAAAATTAATTAGAAAGTCCTCCCTTTCCCTTGTTAAAAGGCCTGTAACAGAAAGCCAGTCTCTTTCTGTTTTAAGTTTAATATCTTAGTTTAAAAATCAAATACTTATCTCCACCTGCGTATCACCGATGATTCTTTTTTTATGATTGGATAATTTCAGACTCTGACATCAATTAAACATTCATGTATTACAGACATAATTCACGGGATAGGACTAAACATTTAGTTTCCGGATATTCCTGAATCTGACAGATATATCTTCGTATTATTTCAGCCTGACCTCAACTAAACGCTTTGTTTGTCCAACATGAAAAATGTCACACTTAAATAGAAAGTTATAAATCAATGACAGGTCATACCAGAAGCGTAATGTTCATTGAATGGCTGAAAAGTGCTGTATGCTTTGCTTTGCTTTGCTTTTATGGACGCTGTACCCACCATACCACCTCACCTGTCAGAGAAGCGTTAAAACAAGAATTACCTTGATGCTTTCACATATTCACTGCTTCTATTATGCTGTTATTTTTTGTATTCATTATTTGGCCAGTCTCTAACACTGCAGCCTCGTATCCCAGGTCACAAATCATTCTACCGATTATTTCTTAAATGTCAGAAGCCCATCCTTAAAACTGATAGTTTTAATGATTGGATCAGCACGTGCTAGTATTTGTAGACTGGTGGTAAAAAGGAGTGATAGGGACTGTTAACATAAATTATCTAAAACATTCATAAATACCTATTTTCATTTACATGTCCGCATGCAACCCATGTAAATGCTCAAGGAAGAGGTTAACTTTTAAATTATGTGGGGCTGCATAGCAATGACGTCACAATATACCTCAGTCGGTGATATCGATTTTTGAAATCGACGTTTTACGGGCTTGTATGCCGTGGTCCAGTTCAGTCTGAATTTTTCAGCATTTCACTGGATACTGTACCCGATATTTTTCAGGGTGTGAGGTCCAGCTATACAGTAAGAATCATGTGCCTCCTCCAATCTTAGGTCTTCGAACACCCTTCAGATATCTAGAACATGGAATGTATAAATTCATTTGCCTACCTGTGGTACTGTAACATGACACTGAATAGAAATTGCAGGGGAAACTAGCCTCTAAATTTAGGTGACATCAGGTTACGTCATCACACCAACGTGGTTGTATGCACCCAGCGATTACAATATGCATCTATCTGTGAAACGATACTGTCAGCAGATCGTGCCAATGATCTGGTACTGTAAATATGAGGTGAATGCTGAAAACAACGATACACTGGTATTAAAAGTGTTCGCCTTGATGAAACGGAAGTGAAGGCACGTTAAGTACGATTTGTAGACGTTTTGCATGTATTGGTGGGGTGACTCAGTTGGATAAACGCCTCGTTCATTGATGGTTAGAATCTTCCCTCGAAAGATACTTTGTCTGTCTTTTTCTCTTTTCAATCGGACCTTCGGCTATCAAACACAAGCCTGTACATGCCACATTCGACCAATAGGACATTGGTTTATTGGGATATAAATGTTAACTGGCCCCTCTCAAATACCGTAGTGTATGGTCTGAGGAGTGCTGTTCATTTCTTCGCTAAATTTTCACCGGATGAGTACATTGATATACTCCTAATTTACGACGAATCAAGAGCGAACGCACTACAGGCACAGCGCATTTACAAAAAGAGTTTTCCACTCAGACGTCAACACCCCACAGATACTTTTAGCAATGTCGAACATCGTCATCGTACAACAGGGTCACTCTTCCGACTACCTCAAGTTAGAGAAGCGTCTGTGCCTTCTGGAGCTCATGCAAAGGTTGTGATGATGGGGCGTTTCGTTTCGATAATCTTGTTTTCGGACGAATCACAGTTTCACAATAATAGGACCGTGAATTGACATAACATACATAACTGGAGCCTTGATAATCCCCACTAGATAAGAGAGGCAGTATATCAGGTTTAATGGGGTATATACGTATCTGGTGTGGTGTTTTGGGTAACGGCCTAATTGGCTCACATCTCTTTGCGGTCAGTTGACGGAAGCCCGTTACCTACATTTTCTCCGCCACTAATTGCCACTTATGTTTGAGGATGTGTCTGTAGGGAAGCGTGGTTTCAGAATGGCGGAGCTCTAGCGCAGGAACCGGCAGTCGTCCGTAACCACCTGAATGCTACACACCCCGGTCAATGGGTAGATATCTGAGGACCTGTCTTCCTGCTCGCCAGATCACCAGATTCAACATCATTGGACTTATTTCTGTGGGGACATTTAAAACCACTAGTCTACGCACAACAGCCGGAAGATCCTGAGAGCCTTCGAAATCGAATGATGGAAGCCTGCAGCTCCGTTACACATAAACAAGCTCCAGAAAGTCAGAGTCGCAGTTGAATGGAGTGCCCAAATATGCATTAAGCAAGGAAACCATTTCGAGGACATACTGGCTTAGCGAACTTGCATTCACGTACCTCAAGTCGCTTCCATCGGCCATATTGCTCCCGTCCAGACCTGATCAAAAAATTACCCCTTTCAGGGCCATATAAATATCCAGTCGCTGAAAACATTTGCATGAGACGACATACCCGTGAAGTAAGGCGAAATAAGAATATAAAAATAGCACTTCCGGGGATTCTAACCAGCTTCCACTTTATCGAACCCCTCATGAATTCACTGTCGGTTCACACTAAGATAACGAGGGTCCTGCTTAGTTTTCGGAAGACCGGGCGAGTTGGTCGTGCGCGTAGAGGCGCGCGGCTGTGAGCTTGCATCCGGGAGATAGTAGGTTCGAATCCCACTATCGGCAGCCCTGAAGATGGTTTTCCGTGGTTTCACATTTTCACACCAGGCAAATGCTGGGGCTGTACCTTAATTAAGGCCACGGCCGCTTCCTTCCAACTCCTAGGCCTTTCCTATCCCATCGTCGCCATAAGACCTATCTGTGTCGGTGCGACGTAAAGCCCCTAGCAAAAAAAAAAAAGTTTTCGGAAGATTGTACTTTATCCAGTACGCTTGGCGTAGACTTAATGCACTCTTCCACGTGTATAAAGGATTTATTCGCTGTTGCGATTGGCTAACGAGTTCGTTCAGGAGCGATAACACTCCCAAATCCATTGCATAATGCCAGTAAAGCTCTACGGAGTGTAGGAATCTTAATAACATCCGTAATATGAGCACTCCGGTATGGCCTGATGTTTGTAGGATGTGCATAAAACGTGTGTGTGCGAAGTGTGGCCTAAAACTACATTCGAAAGAGCAGAAAACTCACACTGCGTATATCGTGATTGTAAAGTGCTCTCCTTGTGGTCCGAAATTTTTCTCTGTGGAGGTGGTCGACGCTGGTCGGTCTGCAATGGTGGCGGGCCGATGGTTCTCATTCCTCCTGCTGTTCCTCACTCATGGTTTTGATTATGGGCGTCTAGACATTCTTTACGTGTTCAACTGCTTCCTTTCTTTAACATTTTGCTACGTTTTAATATTTTTATGCAGTGAGAATTGTAAAAAGAATGATATATTTTCCCGTTGACGCCAAACGTGTTAAATGTGAGTGCAAGTCTACAACTCCAGGAATATTCCTTCACCATCCTTGTACTGGCCGTGAAAACCATAGTTTCACGTTATTAGTTGCAAAGAAGCGTTATTCCAAGTACTTCAAGAAAACAATATTATTACCGCAGGTAAAAGTAATTGTTCCATTGAAACCCCGTCTGTAATAGTTCTAATTCTGAACAACTCGATATTAATTTTCGATTGCAGATCTCAGTTACCCAGTCATTAATCATCGTCTTTCTGCTCCCAAGGCAGTAGATTCGATCCCAGTTGTAGCTAGTGAAATTTAAGGCTGTATAAATGTGACAATTTAGTGTTGGTGACTCCAGCAACGGGTCAAAATGTCGTATTGTAAAAATCTAAAACAATAGTACAGATATTAAACAACTATGCAGATTAATGTATGCGGAAGTATAAGGCAATTATTGTTAATTTGTTACCATTGTTGTCAAGGATGGTGGCAGATCAGAAACAGAGGACAGAACACACTCGAGTAAGGTGACGATTCATGCAGAGGAACGCATTTAGATGACAGATATTTCTATATGTAGGACGGAAATAATATATCTATGCTGATTTCATGGGACATCTTTTAGTTTATTTTGAACACGATTGAATATTGTCGGTACAATTTACAATGTTTATATTATTATACTAGCAAGATACCCGTGCTTCGCTACGGTATTATACTGAAATTTAAAATTGAATGCTTATTGTTTTAGATACACAATCCGCCGAAATTCGCGATCCGACTCGTTTCCTGCGAGAATCCGCCAAAGTTCGCGAACTGACTCGTTCCCTAATAGATTACGGCAAGTTTCCTCCCATTTTTCAATCTTCCTTTCCAGCAATCGATTTCGCGCTTCCCGGGCTAGGTCCAGGTATTCCACCCGGTCATTTGGGTCACAAAATCTTTGCCATATTTTCATATAAGCATTTTTAATACGGATCAAATCCTTCAGGAGATCTGGCGTGGTGTCATCTTGGGTGCCTTGGCGGTACTGAACCCGCCGCCGGACTGCAATCGTAGTCATTACCCGTCCAGGACCTGTTTCCAGCGCGTTCCGCACATTTAACGACGGTCCAGAACATTATTATTATTATTATTATTATTATTATTATTATTATTATTATTATTATTATTATTATTATCATTGATGGTCTGGAAGCCACAACAAAATACTAGATCGCTACTTGGCGGTAAATTACATCTGCTGCCATTGTCATTGTTGACAAGCACCATTGTCGCGCGTAGGAAAGTGTGCGGGATTTCTGGCGATATGAACGACATACTTCCGTGTATTTTTGACCTTATTATAGAGGTGAACAATTGCACGGTCAATCTTATACTTATCGTTTATTTCAAATGTGTTTAAATTTTTATTTATGTGCCAGAAGAATCTACTGTAATCTATGAACGTTCTCCGAAGGAAAAGATGGCTGTTGAAAACGATCCCAGGAAATATTGAAAATGATCGGTTTATGATGAGAATAAGTACATCGAAAATCTACAGCCAGTTTCCAGTCATTCGACAGGGTCAGGAATGGAATGAATAAAGCCCCATCTAGCGGCGACAATAGGAATTCTGCCGGCTGCCGAACCACTCCCCTGGGGCAATGATCGATGAATGACAAATTAAATTAAAAATTGAACAGTGTTGCAGGAATGAATGATGACAGGGAAAACCGAAGTATCCGGAGAAAAATCTGTCCCGCCTCCGTTTTGTCCAGCACGAATGTCACATGGATTGACCGGGATTTGAACCACGGGACCCAGCTACGAGAGGCCGGCGCTCTGCCGCCTGAGCAACGGAAGCTCCTTATAAGTACATTATGAACAGTAAAATCAATTGGTCTCACCTCCTTTTACACCCCACCGCCGTTAAGCATATTTAACCCCCCCCCCCCAAAAAAAATATTAAAAGAAGGCGTGCTTCCTTATGTTTAAAGGAGATTCCAAACACCAATGTTCACGTCTATTACCTTAAGTTTTGAGATATAAGTATCCCCATAAAATAAAATAATGAACTTTTTTTCACTTCCTTTCACACTCGCCCCCCCCCCCCAAGTGAATAATACTTGCTTCGTTAATAGTAAAGGATCTTCCAAATACCAATTATCACAACTCTAACTTCTTCAGTTTTTGATTTATGTGTCCTCATGAAAGGAATTCAACTCCTTTTCACTCCCGCCCCCAAGATGGTTTCCCCCCAAAACGCGTTTTTCTTTGTTTTTATAGGAGATCCAAATACCAATTTTCACGTCTGTAACATCTTTAGTTTTTATTAGATGCAAGTATCCTCATACAATTAATTCAATTAATTTTTCAAATCTTTCACCCCCCCCTTTTTCATTTGATTTTCCGAGAATACGTGTTTCTTTAATTTTAAACCAGATTGCAAATACCAATTTTCACGTCTGCGAAATCTTTCATTTTTGAGATAATAGTATCCTCACACAAATAATTCAACTAATTTTTCAATTTTTCTCCCCCCCCCTTAGGTGGAATTCCTAAAACAGAAAATTACGTATTCCTATATTTTTGAAGTGGATTCCAAATACCAAATTTCACGTCTGTAATGTCTTCAGCTTTTTAGATATCAGTCTCCTAATTAAAAGTATTCAACCCCATTGTTAGTTACTTTTACCTCTGCACCCAAGTGGTTTTTCAGAAAACCGAATGCACATGTTTCTTTATTTTTAGCAGAGATTATAAATACTATTTTTCACTTCCGTAACATGTTATGTTTTTTTAGATATACTGTAGAAATGCTCATTTTAAAATTTCACCACCTTTTCAGTTCCCCTTAAGTGGACTTTCAAAATACATATCACCTATGTATCTTTAATTTTACAGGGGATTCCAAATACCAATTTTTATGTCTGTAACATTTTACGTTCTGAGATATAGTCTACTGTAGATATAGTCTTTTAAAAAATTCACAACAATTTGTCACTCCTGCTTAACACCCATTAATTGGATTTTCCAAAAACCAAAAATACGAGTTTCATTATTTTCAAAGGAGATCCCAATCTACCAATTTTCAGGTTTGTAATATCCTCTGGTTCTGAGATATATCCCCATTTAAGGCATTCAACCCCCTTTTCATCGTTTTCACCCCTCTTATAGGTATTATCCGAAAACAAAAACTACGTGTTTCTTTATTTTTAATGCGGATTCTATATATCAATTTTTGCATCTGTATATTTTAAAAGTTTTGAGATATAAATATACTCATTTTAAAAATTCACCCCCCCCTTATCACCCCCATTAATTGGATTTTCCAAAAACAAAAACTACGTGTTTCTTTATTTTAAAAAGATATCCCAAATACCAATTTTCAGGTCTGTAATATCTTTAGTTTCTGAGATTTGAGTATCCTCATTAAAGCCATTCAACACCTTTTTCACCCTTTTTCACCCTTTCTATTGGGATTTTCGGAAAACAAAAAATACGTGTCTCTTTACTTTTAGGGGAGATTCTAAACACCATTTTTTACATATGTAAACTTTAAAAGTTTTGAGATATAGATGCACTCATTTAAAAATTTAACCCCCAATTAACCTCTCATTAATTGGATTTTCCAAAAAAAAAATACACGTTTCATTACTTTTATAGGAGATCCCAAATACCAATTTTTAGGTCTGTAATATCTTTAGTTTCTGAGATATAAGTATCCTCATTAAGGGCATTCAACCCACTTTTCACCCCATTTCACCCCTCCTATTGGGATTTTCCGGATTACGCGTATCTTTATTTTGAAAGAAGATTCCAAATACCAATTTTTGCATCTGTAAACATTCAAAGTTTTGAGATATGGACACACTCATTGTAAAAATTCACCCCCCTTTCCAACCTCCCATTAATTGGATTTTCCTAAAACAATACGTGTTTCTTTATTTTTAAAGGAGATTCCAAATACCAATTTTTACTCCTGTAACATTTTACGTTTCTGAGATATACCGTAGAATTAGTCTTTCTAAAAATTCACCCCAATTTGTCACTCCTGTTTAACACCCATTATTTGGATTTTCCTAAAACCAAAAATACGTGTTTCTTTATTTTCAAAGGAGATCCCAATTTACCAATTTTCAGGTTTATAATATCTTCTGTTTCTGAGATATAATTATCCCCATTTAAGGCACTCAACCGCCTTTTCATCCTCTTCACCCCTCCTATTAGTATTTTCCGAAAACAAAAATTACGTGCTTCTTTATTTTTAATGCGGATTCTATATACCAATTTTTGCATCTGTACATTTTAAAAGTTTTGAGATATAAATATACTCATTTTAAAAATTCACCCACCTCTTCACCCCCATTAATTGGATTTTCCAAAAACAAAAAATACGTGGTTCTTTATTTTAAAAAGATATCCGAAATACCAATTTTCAGGTCTGTAATATCTTTAGTTTCTGAGATTTAAGTATTCTCATTAAAGCCATTCAACACCTTTTTCACCCTTTTTCACCCTTCCTATTGGGATTTTCCGAAAACAAACAATACGTGTCTCTTTATTTTTAGAGGAGATTCTAAACACCATTTTTACATATCTAAACTTTAAAAGTTTTGAGATATAGATGCACTCATTTTAAAAATTAACCCCCATTTAACCTCTCATTAATTGGATTTTCCAAAAACAAAAAATACATGTTTCATTACTTTTATAGAAAATACCAAATACCAATTTTTAGGTCTGTAATATCTTTAGTTTCTAAGATATAAGTATCCTCATTAAGGGCATTCAACCCACTTTTCACCCCATTTCACCCCTCCTATTGGGATTTTCCGGAAACAAAATAATACGCGTATCTTTATTTTGAAAGAAGATTCCAAATACCAATTTTCACATCTGTAACCCCTTAAAGTTTTGAGATATAGATACACTCATTTTAAAATTTCACCCCCCTTTTCAACCCCTTAGCGACAGAATATCCAAAAATCCCCTCTTAGCGAGCACCTACATAATAATATGAATATTTCCAGAAAATTTCATTTCTTTATGTCCAGTAGTTTTGGCTCGGCGATGATGAATCAGTCAGTCAGTCAGTCAGTCAGTCAGTCAGTCAGTCAGTCAGTCAGTCAGTCAGTCAGTCAGTCAGGACAAGTTATTTTATATATTGTGCCCTTTTAAAGGCACCCAAGGCGGTGGTCTTCTTTCTTGATATGTGCTCCGGCTGCTCCTGAAAATAATGACATTTAAAAAATATACCTACCGCCTCATGTAGACTCTTCTTCCTCAGAGGTGGTGCATCCTTCGATCCCTCGGGTTGATGGGCCACACGTCGATCGGGGGGTGAGGAAATGAAAGATGGGGTAAACTAAACTATTAAATGACGGTACCCAAAGACTGAATTAAAATTTAAATAAATAAAATGGCTTATTTAACAAAATTTGCAAAGTGTAAAAATGAAAGTAAAATGGTGTAAAATAAAATAATGTGAAATGAAATTAAAATTTAAAACAATTGAAAAATCTGCGTTACAATAAATTAATTCTCTGCCTTAATAAATTTCGACTGAAGGTCGATTAAATTTAAATATTCTGAATTACATCGAACCACTGTCTCCATGACGATGAGGTGACCGCCTTCAAACATTGATCAGAAATACAGCCTCATTTGAACAAATGATTTACAATACCTTGGACAATGTCCTCTCAAAATAAATTTGAGTAATTAATTAGTTAATTTATTAATTCATCCAATTGACATTGACGTGAGGTGCCTATCAAACATTTAACCCATGTTTAAATTCATTTGGGAAGCACCCAACTCTAAAGTAATACTAGAATGCACTAACCATGTGTAACAACAAAAGAAAAAGAGGAAAAATAAAACAACCATGAACATGGTACTTTATCCGTTATATAACCTTTGCCACATATTTAAACTACTCGTGGCTGAAAACAAGAAAATTTATTGAACCAAAAACCTGAGTGCTACCATCACTCATTTGTTATGTTAAATCTTATTTACTTAACTGTGATAGTCTGGACGCTTAAAATACTTAAATTAATTAGGCTAAGTGCCTCAAGTTTACATCTCAAATGAAAGGGATCCCTTTACATCATTAACTTTACCTAGTTTGCCGCTGCCTGCATTATTATTGCGAATGCATATTTTTGTGGTACCAACTCTAGATGGAGGCAGATTTCATCTTATTTATGTAAGTCATCTGCGGAACTTGTGATACAACTGCTTATTAAAGATCGCTTCATTTGCCTAACTGAAATGTAGTGGATTTCTAAGGCTTGGTGATTACTGACTGTCTTCTGGTATGAGCATACCACTACTATGGTTTTGACTATGAACTAATCGATGATCTCTTACCCTAACACATGAAATCTTATTTACATAAATGAACATGTCAATGGAGAAACACTGCTCCCAAGAAATATTGAATTTAAAATAACTTCACTACACCTATTTTATTTTATTTTATTTTATTTACAGACATTAAATCAAACACAATTCACGTATCATATTTTAAAATAATACGGTGACAAAATATATACAAAGATATGATATCATAATAAAAATCTAGATCCCAAAAATCGCTGCCTAATAAAATTTAAAAATAAAAATGCGCAATGTCGCAGTATAAAATATTACCCTGATCTAAGTGGCAAAATTACGTGAATTTGATGGCAATCTTCTAACCTCAGACTAAAAAAATGTCTGGACCTGACCTTATTCAATCTTTACGGAGAATAATTATTGGTATTACATGTCATCAATGATTATACTTGACTGTCGAAACACACATTGATCGGTCGCTCTGTTCACAACTTACCTCGGACTCCAACTCGCATATTTTCCGAGCATTTATTTTCCCTGGAAATTATTTGAAACAATACAGGCTTTCCGCCTACAACCATAACACATGTCGTCGCATATTTAACACTCTCGGTTAAATTATTCATCTCTCAATCCTATTTATTCATCATTATTCTCGACGTAGTAACTCATAGTACGGCCTCGCAAGTATCCGGCGGTCGAAATAACTGTGTCGTTCACACATCCATTTATACGACATTATTCATGACATGGTCCAAATATCACATTTTCCATTTCTCAACGCAGAACATCAGGGATATTACTATTACTTTGCCCGTTATTTTGATCATCCACCGTTTCACATATTATGAAATATCATAGCTAACTTATCAATGGCTTCCTGTCACTAATTAATTAACTGAAATAACGAGATTGCCTCTCAAAAACACGGCTATCGAAATGTGTAACCACGTTACATAAAGAAATTAAATCTAGCTTATCAACCATATCGTCTCGAAGTACAAAATATGAGAGCTACCGGAAACGGTCATCTGAATAATGATTACATAACATGAAATAATAAACTGAATGCGCTAGCAGCAAAAGTAAACATTTAAACTAACATGGCGGCATCTACAAAATCAAAAAGTCAACAAAATTACACTCATTACCGCAATTATTATTATTATTATTATCATCACTTAAAATCTGCACTACACCGTATGTAAATTTCTTAGTAAAATAGGATTCTCATATATCAAAATGACTTACTTCAAAAGGAAACTACGCAAGTAACACTCGCTAACACTTATTTAATTATTATTATTATTATTATTATTATTATTACTATTATTATTATTATTATTATTATTATTATGATCCTAATTTTTATAATTACCATCCGATCAGTGAATTATTTACAATCCTATCTAAAATTCTAAACTACATTTTTGATCATCGATTGTTCATAGTCCTACATATTTACATATTTACATTTTGCTCATTTACCTTATTTGTGCTGGAGGCAGATCATCCTCCGGACCCCGTCATGATGAATTTAGTACTCCATCTTCAAGCTGTTGTTATTCAAGATGTCACACACGCAAACTCGATGCATTTTTACAATAGCGTTGCACACGTCCATATTTATATTAGCACTCGCATTTTAACACTCCTACGAAGAATATTCAATGACACTGCATTGAGCACCTGACGTGAAGTTGAAAGTCTGGACTCCGCTACCTGCCTGCTGTCGTCTCTCTCTCACCCCTCTTAGTTTGTTTGTGTAAAGGATTATTGGTTATTTACCTTTTCTGACCATAACACTGGACTCAAGGTGTTAGTGCGGCAGCATTCCACAAGCGAAACAAAGTTTTTCTCTCTGTAACTGGCTTGACTAATTCTGCTCCCAAATATCTCACTTGCAATAATAGTTCTATGAGAGTGTGGAGAAACTAAAATGTAATGTTCCCGATGATGTGGAAAATTTTATAATAATCGTCCTCCAAAATATGACTTTTCCACGAAATATACAAGCTGCTCGTGAACTAGGGAAATGTTATGCAGCTACGTGTTACGAAGAAATTCATTGTTCATCTCGGTCCTAGCACTTTAAGTTCATTCAAGGCAAGTGTTGATAATATAACTACCATTGTCATTTGTTAATTTAATTGCCTGATCATCTCTGCATAAACTAAAGTTGAATAAAAGTTTGTCAAAGTGTTCATTTCGGCTAAGATATTACTCACACAAATAACTACGTTACTCACTCGGATGTCAACTACTGCATAAGACACTGAAGATTCTTACAGGACTGCGAATTCTCACAGGACTGCGATTCACCACAAGACTGAGAATTCCGACGAGACTGAGATTTCGTACAAGACTGGATGTTTCCTACGAGACTGAAGTTCACGACTCTGGTGTCATCTGTTTTGTAAACAGTCCTCTCCCCACTTCGAACATAGTTCTGTGGAAGGGATGTAGCGTAATAATTCTGCACTTGGGACCGATTTATCATACGTCCGTAGGTTAGAATTTTAGGAAATGTGTTCTAAACATTCCTAATTTTGGTCCGACTTATGTGTTACATTGCGTTATGAGAAACGATCACAGGTTAATTTATACGACGGCGCGCGTCACTGGCTCTATTTTCTATAAGAGTATGGCGCCTTCCCGCCATGACTGTTCACTTCCTGGGCGATACCACTCTTCCATGTAAAGTTGAAAATTTCTTATTTAACCACTGATTAATCACACATTTGCACTGATGAATCCCCAAATATTGTTTGGAAGTCAGGACACAATACTTCACAGCTACTTCGGGCACCAAATCGCGAAATACTAGCTGTAGATTCCCGCTATGACAAGACATTAAAATTTGCAATTTTGTGATTGGCTGAGACGTTCGCGCTCTTAGTAGTTTGGGTTCTTCCATTCTCTGCCAAGGGATGACGGGTATTATTCGTGTCTCTCTCGCACTTCTTAGGCAGGGCAAATTCCGACGTGCGGATTCACGTGGGAACTGGATAGAAAGTTTCCACTTCTCGTCGGCATCATAAAACATAATTGGACGTACCACTCAGGCTAGCTACTTCCTGTTCAAGCCTTAAGACGTATTCTGTGGATATATTTTCAGTCTGAATGGCGCCTGGCTGTTGCTTTGTGAGACTGCAAGCTTTTTCCCAGCCTACTGCAGTATTCCCATATGCGAATTATTAAACTTTTAATTTATACATTCATTATGCACATTCGCTTATGGGTGCAATATATAGATTTATTTGGATCCACGAATGTCCTCCTGAATAAAGTTGTGACTAAACTAATTATTTTCGAATTCATGTCTTCACAGTTGGACTTCACGACACCGTAGTTTCTTTTCAGATGAGTACACTGTCATATGGCCGCGTCAATATGTCTGTCAACTGACTCTTGAATTTTATCGGTTCTTTCATGGATAGCGTCGATTGTTTGAATGATTGGTCTTGAACTAAACATAATGTGTTAAACTTATTTAAAAAGAACTGAAGAAATTCAACATAGTTTGAAATATAATATTGCAAGTTACGATTGCAAGAATTTTTCACGTATTCAATTCAAGGGTAAAACCTCACTTTAGATCCTTGTAATGTAAATAACTATTCAAATGGTGTACTTATGTATAGGTCCACAGCTACCTGAGGAAAATTGTAGATTTCTTTAATCAGGTCCAGATCAACAGGTATTTGAGGAATGTTGTACATTGCTTTACTCCAGTAGAGATCCACATCCACCTGAGGAATGTTGTACATTACTTTACTCAGGTACAAATCCATATCCACCTGAGGATGCTGTACAGTACTTTGTTCAGGTCCAGATCAACAGGCACCTGAGGAATGTTGTACATTACTTTACTCAGGTACAGATACATATCCACTTGAGGAATGCAGTACAATACTTTGTTCAGGTCCAGATCTATAGCCACCTGAGGAGTGTTGTAAATTATTTTACTCAGGTAAAGATACATAACCACCTGAGGAATGTCGTACATTACTTCACACAACTCCAAGTCCATAAACAGGAGAGGAATGTTAAACAATACATTACTCAGGTCTAGATGAATAGCAAAATGAGGAATGTTGTACATTACTTTACACAACCCCAAGTCCATAACCACGTGATGCATGTTGTACATTACTTTACTCAGGTCCATATCCATAAGCCACCTGAGGAATGTCGTACATTACTTTACACAATTCTAATTACTTAACCACCTGAAGAATGTTGTACAATACTTTAGTCAGGCCCAGATCTACCGCAACCTGAGGAATGTTGTACACTATACTCAGGTTTAGATCCATGGTCATATGTAGAATCTTGTACATTACTTTAGTCAGGTTCAGATCTACAGCAACCTGAGGAATGTTGTACACTATACTCAGGTTTAGATCCATGGTCATATGTAGAATCTTGTACATTACTTTAGTCAGGTCCAGATCTACAGCAACCTGAGGAATGTTGTACACTACTTTACTCAGGTTTAGATCTATGGTCATATGTACAATCTTCTACATTACTTTAGTCAAGTCCAGATCCATAGCCTCTTGACGAATTTTGTACATTACTCTACACAACTCCAAGTCCGTGGAGATAGATTTACATTGCTTTATTGAGTTCTAGATCCATAGTCACCTGATGAATGTTGTACATTGCTTTACTCAGTTTCAGATCAATGGCAAACTGAAGAATGGTGTACACTACTTTACTTGGGACCAGTTCCATAGCCACTTGAGGAATGTTGTGCATTACTTTACTCAGGTCCGGATCCATAGCAACCTGAAGAGTGCTGTGCATTATTTTACTCAGGTACAGATCCACAGCCACCTGAGTAATGTTGTACATTACTTTTCTCAGGTCTAGATCCATAGCCACTTGAGGAATGTTTTACATTACTTTACTCAAGTCCAAATCTATAGCCACCCGAGATATGTTGTCATTACTTTACTCAGGTCCTGATTCATAGCCGCCTGAGTAATGTTGTACACCACTTTACTCAGTTCCAGATCAATGGCCACCTGAGTAATGTTGTACATTACTTTTGCCACTTGAGGAATGTTGTACATTTCTCAGGTCGAGATCCATAGCAACCTGTGGAGTGTTGTACTGTACATTACTTTACTGTTCCAGATCCACAGCCACCTGAGGAATGTCGTACATCACTTTACACAACTCCAAGTCCTTAGTATATCTTAGAAACAGTTCATATGTCACTAGGACCGTCGCGAATGTTCGACATAATTAGACGCCGGTGAAGAGTCGATGCCAAACTGATAACTGGTTAGCCATATGGACATAGGCCTCAGGTACGCGAACATTTACGGAAGTTCCGGGCCGTTGAAGGTGATACCGTTGTATCACGGGTTCCTTAGTACCGGGAAGGAACGAAGTATGTATGTGTAAATTAAGCGGAGCAGATAAAAGGGCAGAAGTGTAAAAATTTCCTTTGTAATATTAGAGTGTAAAATTATCCAAATGTTATTTTTACAAATTATTATGTGCAAATTTGAAAAGTGTAAAGGATTACCTCTACATGCTGGTACTGAGACAAGCAGGATAACGTGCTAAACTGGACAGGTCATGTGCTCCTCGTCCTGTGTAGCAAACTACAGGCAGAGATAAGTACCATATCAACTTATTTATCTAGATTTGCTAACGTTAACGGGGGAATTATATTATTTAATTATGGTATCGTAACGTTAAGCGAGCCCATTTCAGGCTCGTCCAATTCACATATGGGTAGACAAAGGGACAAATTAATATGTAAATAATTACATCAAACATTCTTTATATTCTTGTTTGTTTTATTAGAGTCATTTAGAGTTTGTTTTGTTTTTCATGTGCTTGACTTTGTTTATTCATTTATTCTGGAGGAGCATGATTCATTTAAAATAATTTGTTTTCATGGTAGAATTGCGCCAGATGTGTTTGACTGACTTACGTCAGGTTCTCGTATTTTTTTATCTATATTAAGGCATGTTGTATGATAATCCAGAGGTACCGGGTTGCCAGCAAGTTTTAATATTGATGTAGAGGATTGCTGTCCGCTTGTTTTAATGTAAAGATAAATGATTATGTGTGCCGCGAAGTTTCGCCAGTGGACGTCATTCAAAATATCGAGATGATAAGTGGACACGGGTTATGTCTAAATTAGTGTGTGATAATAATACTTTGTGAATAAGGCACGGGCCTGATTTATAATATTTATTTAAAATAAATTAAATGGGGAGATAACATGTGGCACGTGGAAGCCCATAATTCGTGCAGGAAAATTGAATTAAAAATGTATACGAATTTTAATTTTTTCGGACCCGATAATGATCAAAATAATTATTTTAGAAACGATAGAGGAACTAGGATATGATGGCCACACCATGTTGAAGTCCCGGTGTGGGTCAAGCCCATTTTCGTTTTCTGAGGTCTTGCGGGACAAACTTCCGGTACGAGAGGAAATTGAGTCATACTGATATTGATGATGGAAAGATGAATCCCGAGGCCTCCGTGATTTTTAATTTTTTAAATCTACTACTAATGGCGTTAGGCCTCCGAGCACCATGCTGCCAGCATTTAAAAGTCGATATTTTATGTGGCAGAGAATTCCACGCACCGAGGATAATGAATAAAATAATATGAAGAGTTCCAGGGAAAGAAGAAATAATTTGAAAGAAGGAAGAATTTAGCACTCGCAAGGACTGAATGGAGAGGCCCAGCTGCCGGATGCCATGGGATTTTCGATTTGTCTTGGGAGGACATGGTGTCCCCGTAAATTGCGGTTCGATTACCGTTATTGTGAATTCGGATCTTAGTCGTCCATCTGGGATTTAACATGTGTGACTAAATTCTAAAAATAGGAAATAAAAATAAAAATGAATAATAATAATAATAAATTAAGGGTTAATAATAATAGTCAAATGCTGTGAAACAATCTATAATAATAATAATAATAATAATAATAATAATAATAATAATAATAATAATAATAATAATAATAATAATAATAATAATAATAATAATAATTACTTAAAAAATTATTAATGATAATAATGGTGAAATGAAACTAAAATAATAAAATAAAATAATAAATCAACGATGACTACAGGTTAAGATAATATTTATCACCAATAATAATAATAATAATAATAATAATAATCAATTACGGATTAATTAGTATGATGATGCTGACGGCGAGTAGGGAAGTCAGTTGGCGAAATGACTTAATAAATGTCAAGAGACTATAAATAGGAAGCTAAGTTTTATGATAGCATCGATGGCAAATCCCTACATGTCGTATCCTGTATCGCATTCCTTCCATTAACTGTAGTACGTCTTGGGTTAGGTACTCGGGATGGTATTGAACAATCCCGGGTGGGTCTCGTGCTCGTTCCCACCTTTCCAACAGGTAAATTGTCTCGACCATATTGATCGTTCTATTGTTTTAAGGGTCGCTGTTTCAACCCCCGGCGATCATAGGTCGTATAAATATTCATTTTGTAGATCATGACTTCCTCTTTTCACTGATCTACTTTCGTGTAAATCGCATCGCAGGTTCTTTGGTAATTTAACAAGCTTTCACTTGGCTTCCAGTGCGCGAAGTTGTTGAAGACGGTTACTCACATATCTCTGTCAAGAAAAACGCTAACGATAGATGGTTCCTACCCCCAAAAATCTGGCTAATGTGCGTCATTAATAATACGCTCGTTATGTCATACATCTACTTAAGGTAAGGTAAGAGTGTATTCTGCCCGAAGGCAGGTCCGAACCTCCGCAGAGGTGTGCCTGAGCCGGAGATTTACGTACGGTAGGGTAGCCAGTTCCTTTCCCCTCCTCCATTCCCTTACCCCCCCAACAGCGCGTGGAAACCCATCCAAATCTTGACCACGCCCAATGTTGCTTAACTTCGGAGATCTCACGGGATCCGGTGTTTCAATACGGCTACGGCCGTTGGTTATACATCTTACATTATCAAATATTGTAAATTATGCTGATTTCAATACGGCCGTTGGTTATACATCTTACATTATCAAATATTGTAAATTATGCTGATTTCAATGAGTCCTTACTTATAAATTTCTAAGGCTTGTAACGAATTATTATTATTATTGTTATTATTATTATTATTATTGTTATTATTATTATTACTCGACGCTCGAAATTTGTGGGTTGGTATCCACGAATATGCAGGGTAGTCGGTAAGAATATACAGTTCTCAAGTTGGAACCTTGTAAAGTTAACTCCGCCTCCTGACATAGGCAGTAGTAGAGTGTGGCATCCTGTTTCCTTCTCGCTTGTCAGATAGAGAGCGTAATTCCAAGGTTTCGTTGTACTGAGAGATCTATCTCTGGGTACGCGCAATTAGAGATTCCTCCTTTGAGCTAGCGTAGCGCCGCTCGTATCCAGGACTGGGCAAAAAAGCTTGTTACAACCAAATACGGCCTATATAACTTGTTGGGCATCATCACATGTCCCTTAGAGTGGTATTTAACGGTTACAATATAAATTGGTGATTCCGCATCTTCATATTTTTTATTTGCTTATTTGAGCCGTATATCGAACTGTAACACCCCTGAGATGAATGCTGGTTGGGACTCGGCCTCGGGCGGGTGCACTAAACTTAATTCCAGGTCCATAGCCACCTGAAGAATAGACACCTGCTGATAGACACCTCATGGATTTCGTATATTGTTTTACTCAATTTTACACAGATGCCTGCAATTAGATGCTAGCTAAGCCAAGGCTCAGAGACTTTACATTTAAAATGACACAGGTATCTCCATCCATGTGTAAATCAGTTTTCATTAATGAATATAATCGCATACGTATGTATTGTCATATGTATTGCCATCATCTTTCTTAATGAGAGCGGAATCTTCACCAGGACGTCGGAATGTGAAGATTTTAATTCAGTTTACATACAATCCTTTAGGATAACCCTAGAAATATTTCAGGGCGAATTGCTGTAACAATGAAACTTTCAGATGAAATTATTCAGAAATTGCATTAATTTAACTTTCTTCAAGACTATAGAATATTCACACTAAATGTTCTTACATAAATCAAATTGAAATGGTATTGGTTATCTAGGAAATACGTCATCGAGTATTTGGTTGATATCGTGCTTGCAGTTATAGACTCCTCTACTGTCAATTAGAAGGAAAATTTTGATAGTTGACATTTGGTAAGTGAGGAGTGGACGAAGGAATAAACCGGATTTAAATTTGTATGACCATACTCTCCCTCCTCCTTTAACCATTGTTTGAAAATAGTGAGGAAGAAGAAACTCTGTGGAAATAAATTCTGGAAGATACATACTTATTATTTCATTCTGACAGATTATTCAGTCTGCAAATCCTTGAGGTTATATTGAGTGTGTCCATAATTGCATCTAACACTGTGACGAACGTTCTGCTCAACTTATTTTAATTAAGATAATTGAAAACACAGTCTATACGTCTTTATCAGTCTCCCTCTACTTATCTTATCCTCTATGGTTGAGTCCATTATTCTCCTTAGTAACCCATCCTCCTCAATTTGACTGACATCAATTAACCTCAAAAATCAGTTCACAAGCACAGGTTCATCCAACGTCCTTATTTCTGAGCCATCATGCAAGATTTCGTTATCTATATCCTCCTGACATTTTCTCCATCTGTTTGCATCCGCAGTCGATATTACTTTCCTCATGGATATTATGACATGAGGAGTACAGCCTTCACTCAGACTTAATAAATGTTTTTTCTCTTTTTATCCTAGTGTTCCATTGTAACACCAACTCACTGTGGTCGTAATTAAGGTTCAAGGTGTCTGGTGCGAAAAATGGAAGACCACGGCAAACCATCTTCAGGGCTGCCGATAGTGATATTCAAACCTACCAACTCAAGAAGGCAAGCTGACAGAGCCATAACTGCGTAGACAAAATGCTCGCTATTTGATAAAGCCTTCTTGAAGAACACAGTAATGTAAGGATAGTTTTATTTGCGTAGTGTAACATGCTTTTGATAGCAACCCAGAATTAACTGCATTAGCTTAGTTGCGTCTTGTTTTTGATTTTTCTAACTTACATTTAATAAAGGTGGCTGGGGAAGAAACCGTTATTAAATGTGAATGAAAGCTGGATTGACTCAATACATAACACGCAAATGCTAGATATGAAAGTAGTGATATCGACTGCCGATACAAACAAATGGGAAAAATAGCCGTAGGATCATGATAATGAAATGCTGTAGGAAAAATCCAATTTTAAACTTGGTCTGAGGCAATGATAGTCGATTTAGGAATCCTGGATGTCATTGAGATTCAATCCTGAATCCTGTCTGCCATTCGAGTACTATCCATTGCCCTGTTTATATAAAATGATCGTGAACTGTGCGAGCTGCTGTTAGCTTCCCCAGCATCCCATCACCTGGCAACAGTGGGTTGTCTCTCCCATCCACGACGTTTTGAATCCCAGCCAGAGGGCGCGACGTTCGATGTGTTATTGATCCCCCGGGCGGGTGATGCGCGGCGCGTCAGGACAAGTGTACTTAACTCGATGATAATAATAGCCTACCGACTATTTCATAGTTAACATTAGTGCGCTCTATTAAACTACACAAAATAGTCATTTCTGTAATGTTCTATTTTGCACTGAAAGTGCATATGCTGCAATGTACACTGGGCGAGGCTATAGTGAAGGCCATTCTCTCCCAAAATAGCATTGACTGTTTTACGGACGAATCTACAAATAAACAACAGACACGTGCAATGAAGTTACATTAAACACGCCATATCCATGTTAACGTTTATCTGGTACTACCGAAGTCATAATATCCTGGTCAGAATTGCAACAAAAGTATCCAGGAAATGTTATTCATTTGACGTATGTGTTCCGCAGCAGAGAGAGATATTTTACATTTTCATAAAGCCGACCTCAGTTGTTTAATGGTTCTCCCTTTTTCTCAAGATATCGGGTTCGATCCCACCTAAAGTCGACAGCATTTGTGAATATTCAGATGCAACAATAACTCTGCGTCCTCGGCCTCCAGTGCGTAAAAGTGACTCCTGGGGGAGGAAATTCCGACATCCCGGCGTTTCTTCAAACAAAGCGATTGAATGGTTTATAAATAACGTTATTGTCAAAAAGATAGGTTTATGAAAGGTATTTTGTAAAGGTTTTATTGTTGCGATGTAGAGCGTTCTGCCGCACTACTGATCCATTCTATGGATATTTATCTCAGTTCTGATTTCGTTACGAAAATGTTGCAAAGCTTGGACTGGGACGACTGGAGAGGAAGGAAACGAGCTGTGCGACTAAGCGGTTCGTTCCTAGCAGGCATTGTAGAGATGGCGTGGAGTTACATTAGTAGACGAATAAAACTGAGTGATGATTTTTAAAGAAGGGGAGATCACGTATGAAGACAAAGGTGGAATTCAAGAGGACAAATTGGGACAAATGTTCCTTTACAGAAACATGAGTTAGGAATTGGAATAATTTACCAAAGGAGATTTTCGATAAATTTCCAAATTCTTTGAAATTATTTAAGATTATTTACAATTTGCTTTACGTCGCACTGTCACAGATAGGTCTTATGGAGACGATGCGACAGGAAAGGAATAGGAGTGAAAAAGGACCGACCGCGACCGTAATTAAGGTAAGGCCCCTAAAGTTGTCTGATATGAAAATGGGAAACTACGATAAACCATCTTCAGGGCTGTCGAAATTTTTGAACTCACTATCTCCCGAATGCAAGCTCACAGCTGCATGGCCCTAACCGCCTGGACATAGCAGAATCTGCCTCCTGGACGACTGCCCTAAATATAGATCAATGGTGATTGATTGATTGATTGATTGATTGATTGATTGATTGATTGATTGATTGATTGATTGATTGATTGATTGATTGATTGATTGATTGATTGATTGATTGATTGATTGATTGATTGATTGATTGATTGATTGATTGATTGATTGATTGATTGATTGGTAAAAGATACGAGGATTGTGACAGTTGTCTTTACTATCATTATCAGGGAGTTGATATTTATGCATTAATACTCACCTTCATAAAAAAACAGAACACCTTGAAAGACTAGAGGTAGAAAGTTCATATTCACAGGACATGTTCATCAGTATGCTCTGCAGAAACGATTAGCATTTCAGTCACCTAGGTTCAGCATGTGTTCTGTTGCCTAGTAGGCACTGGGCCTTCTCGGACATCTCCCTAACCCGTTAGAGGAGAGATCCTGATTGAATTATGTGTAAGTAGGGTAGCATTCTGTTTCATGAATTTACCGAGCTCAGAACATTTTAAGCAAGCCTCGGATTTATGGGAGTAACGGAGTCCCACTCCCATTTGACAGGCGGGGGACACCTTGAAAACATCTTAGCGAACGAAATGGAATTCAATAGAGAGCTATCCATATTAATGGGGCTTGTGGAAGAAAGAAAGTATAAATGGCTGAGTCAGCAAAGAGGATGTGTCTGGATGTGTTAGGAGTAAGTGATATTCGGGTAAGGGGAAATAACGAGGAAGAGATAGAAGATTATAAAGTGTACTTGACGGGTGTTAGAAAGGGAAGGGCAGAGTGTGGGGTAGGGCTGTTTATCAGGAATACCATTGCACTCAACATAGTTTCTTTAGGAACGTAAATGAGCGAATGATGCGGGTAAATTTGGCAGTTGGAGGAATTACGACGAGAATTGTCTCAGTGTATTCACCATGTGAGGTTCCAGATGAGGATGAAGTTGACAAGTTTTATGAAGCATTGAGTGACATCGTAGTCAGGGTCAACAGCAAGGGTAGGATAGTGCTAATGGGCGATTTCAAGCGAGAGCTGGAAGTAGAACTGAAGGATACGAAAGGGTGATTGGCAAATGTGGGGAAGATATGGAAGCTAATAGGAATGGAAAGCGTTTGCTGGACTTCTGTGCTAGTATAGGTTTATCAGATACGAATACATTCTTCAAGCATACGGCTATACACCGCAGCATATGGGAGGCTAGGGGTACTAAATCCATAATGGACTATATCTTAAACGACTTCAAATTAAGGATGTCTGTCAGGAATGTATGAGTTATTCGGGGATTTTTCGATGATACAGACCACTACCTGATCTGTAGTGAACTAAGTATCTCTAGGCCTAAAATAGAGAAAGTGAAACCTGCCTGCTAACGAATGAAAATCCACTGCCTGTTTCCAGTCATTCGACCGGGTCAGGAATGGAATGAATGAAACCCCCATCTAGCGGCGAGAATAGGAATTGTGCCGGCTACCGAAGCCTGTCGCACTCCTCTGGGGCAATGATATGAATGACAGATGAAATGATATGATATTGGAGAGTGTTACTGGAATGAAAGATGACAGGGAAAACCGTAGTATCCGGAGAAAAAGCTGTCTCGCCTCCGCTTTGTCCAGCACAAATCTCATATGGAGTGACCGGGATTTGAACCACGGAACCCAGCGGTGAGAGGCGGGCGCGCTGCCGCCTGAGCCACGGAGGCTTTTCTGCTAACGAATAAGAGTAGAAAATCTCCAGGAGGAAGAAATTGGACTGAAATACAGTACATGGATATGATTAGCGAGAAGTTTCGAACGGTGGAAAGTAAGCAGGGTCAGTATATAGAAAGAGAATGGGAGGCATAGAGGGGTGCTGTAGTAGAAACAGCAAGGGAATGCTTAGGAATAACTGAGTGTAAAGATGGGACAAAGAGAACTTCTTGGCGGAATGAAACTGTACTTAGATGAAGGAAACAGAGCGAAACAAATAATTATTGAATCCGAAACGAAGTCGTGGGTCGATTTTGATAATAACCTGGAAAGGCCAGGTCAAGCAGCAGGGAAACCTTTCTGGACAGTAATGAAGAATGTTAGGAAGGGAGGGGGTGAAAATGGACAGTGTTTAGGGTAATTCAGGTGAACGCATAATTGATCACAGGGAATCACTGTGGAGAGGTGAAGGGATTATTTTAAACATCTTCTCAACGTAAAAGGAAATCTTCCTGGTTGTGTCGCGAACAACCAAGCTCATGGGGAGGAGGAAAATTATGTTGGTGAAATTACACTTGAGGAAGTGGAAAAGATGGTAAATAAACTAAATTCTCATAAGGCAACAGGAATAGATGAAATTAGACCTCCAACGATGAAGTATAGTGGTAAGGCAGAGATAAAATAGCTTCATAGATTAGTAAGATTAGTATGGAGTGTTTGATAAGGTACCTTCATATTGGACAAAAGCAGTAATTGCACCTATCTATAAGCAAGGTAACAGGAAGGATTGCAACAACTATCGAGTCATCTCATTGATTAGTATACCAGGCAAAGTATTCCCTGGCGTCTTGGAAGGGAGGGGTGCGATCAGTTGTTGAGAGAAGCTGGATGAAAACCAGTCTGGTTTCAGACCACAGAGGGGCTGTCAGGATCAGATTTTCAGTATGCGCAAAGTAATTGAAAAATGCTACGAGAGGAATAGATAGTTGTGTTTATGTTTCGTAGATCTAGAGAAAGCATACGACAGGGTACCGAGGGAAAAGATGTTCACCATATTGTGGGACTATGGAATTAAGTGTAGATTAATGAAATCAATGAAAGGCATTTATGTTGACAACTGGGCTGCAGTGAAAATTGATGGTAGAATGAGTTCTTGGTTCAGGGTATTTACGGGGGTGGGTCAAGGCTGTAATCATTCACCTTTGCTGTTCGCAGTTTACATGGATCTTCTGCTGAAAGGTATAAAGTGGCAAGGAGGGATTCAGTTAGGTGGAAAGGTACTAAGCAATCCGGCCTTTGCAGAGGACTTGGTCTTAATGACAGATTGTGCCGAATGTCTGCAGTCAAATATCTTGGAACTTGAAAATATGTCCAATGAGTAGGGTTTGAAAATTAGCCTTTCGAAGACTAAACTGATGTCAACAGGTAAGAAATTCAACAGAATTGAGTGCCAGATTGGTGATACAAAGCTGGAACAGGTAGATAATTTCAAGTATTTAGGTGGTGTGTTCTCCTAGGATGGTAATGTAGTAAGCGGGAAATAATCAAGGTGTAGTAAAGCTAATGCAGTGAGCTTGCAGTTGAGATCAACAGTGTTCTGTAAGAAGCAAGTCAGCTCTCGGACGAAACTATTTTTACATAGGTCTGTTTTAGACCAACTTTTCTTTACGGGAGCGAAAGCTGGGTGGACTCAGTATATCTTATTCATAAGTTAGAAGTAGCAGACATGAAAGTAGCGAGAATGATAGCTGGTCAAACAGGTGGGAACAATTGTAGGAGGGTACTCGGAATGAATACATAAAGTCCAAGTTAGGAATGAACTCGATGAATGAAGCTGTAGGCATAAACCGGCTTCGGTGGTAGGGTCATGTGAGGCGAATGGAGGAGGGTAGGTTACCTAGGAGAATATTGGTCTCTGTTATGGATGATAAGGGAAGTAGAGGGAGACCCAGACGACGATGGTTAGGCTTAGTTTCTAACGATTTAAAGATAAGAAGTATAGAACTAAAAGAGTCCATAGCACTTTTTTTTGCTAGTTGTTTTACGTCGCACCGACACAGATAGGTCTTACGGCGACGATGGGACAGGAAAGGGCTAGGAGTGGGAAGGAAGCGGCCGTCGCCTTAATTAAGGTACAGCCCCCAGCATTTGCCTGGTGTGAAAATGGGAAACCACGGAAAACCATTTTCAGGGCTGCCGACAGTGGGGTTCTAACCTACTATCTCCCGAATACTGGATACTGGCCGCACTTAAGCGACTGCAGCTATCGAGCTCGGTGCCATAGCACTAGTTGCAAGTGGAGGATTGAGGTGAAGTTTAGTAAATTAACAGAGGCTTCCAGACTCATCGCTGAGAGGCGTAACGGTCTATAAAAATAATGTATATTATTATTATTATTATTATTAATATGGTGGTGTCCACCCTTTTACTGAAGTCCTTGAGAGGAGCAAGTTAGCCTGTCCATGGCCATGAGTGAATTAACCGTGGTAGGGCTACACCTCTCGCAGTGCAGCGAACAAGTCAAGAACAAGCCGGGCGCACGTGGCCAACCCCCACTACCACCAACCGCTTCGCCCTGTCGTCTCACTTGAGGCCTCCCGGTGGTGTGAGGAAGATCTGGAAGGTGAACCTAGGTCATTCGGAATCGAGATGACTCTGGAAGGCTTTACCTTTTGAGAAGAATTTGGAAGATCTTTCTCCGTATTTAAGGCAGACCGGACGAGCTTTAGTGGTTCGAAGTTCATTCAGAGAGTTAGTGCTCTTGAGAAAGTGCTGTATGCGAACACTGGGGAGAGTCCTGTGTATTACAGTACTCCCGTGGAGTTCACAGTGTCAGTCAGCAGTTCACTGTATGTGTGCCAGCCTCAGTGTGGTACAGTGCAGCTGAACAGTGCTGTGTAATGAAGCAGTTCTGTACGTGAAATGACTTTTCGTTCCCTTCTGTCCTTCATCGAGGAATTGAGTCGCCCGTGTCCAGCTGCTGTAAAGGAACGTCATGCCGCTATGCATCGTGAGAGAGTTCGACTGGGTATCGGCAAGGAAGAGGGAACGAAGCCTGTTGTGAGTGTACGGACAGTGTACGACATACAGGATTGTATGATGTTCGTGCACGAGCTGTGAGGAAAGTTGCTGTTATACGGTGCTGCGAAAATAACTGTGGAACTCTCTTAGATTATACGTGACAGTTAATGATGAGTGTGTAGGGTGATAGTTTTTGTTTGTCAGTGATAGAGTGAATAATTGGTGTGGCTGAGCAGTGAGAGCAGAGAGAGCGCAAACTGGTGTAATTGTGTGTACTGTGTAGTGTAAGTTCAGGTCCTGGTTTTCCTGTGTAGTGTGTAAGCAATTAATTGTAATTAATAAATATAAGTTCTAGAGTTTTACGCTGCCAGTGCTGTTTGTTTATTTACCAGTCACATTACGTTACTTGATTATTATTATTATTATTATTATTATTATTATTATTATTATTATTATTATTATTATTATTATTATTATTATGGGAATGATTAACCTTTTATGTTTCCTTCCTTCCTTCCATGTAGGTTTTCTGCGACGCTGAGATAAAAAAAAACTGTGAGGACTAGCAGTTGTGGCCATCTTCAGGCTGGCACAGTCGAGCTCGAACCAACCATCTCCTGATTGTTAACTAACAGGTGCGTAATCCATACAGTATAACCAATGTGCCCGATTATTATTATTATTATTATTATTATTATTATTATTATTATTATTATTATTATTATTATTATTGTTCCGGGATTCTGTGGAACGCAGAGATGAAAGAAGGTGCGGCATGAATGGGTGGATATATAAAAGACTGAAGATTAATTTCAAACTTTAAAATTTGCTATTATATTCCTTCCTTCCTTTTTTCTTTTCTTTTCAAACTTTATACTTTGCTAAGGAAATAACCAAAATCAGGTACAAAGTCTAGCTCGTGAGCTTGAGTAACAATATTAGAAAAATATTGAATAATCATGTAACAACCATTTAACAACCTGAGCTTGAAGCTTCCTAGTTACAACTTTAACAAGAGCACTGCTGCTCCCTTCAATCCACACTCAAGGAGACGGAACTCCAAATTTTACATCAATAGGAAGAGCGTCTTTGCTCTATACAATTAGTCTTTAGCAAACTATTCGCCAAAATTTTCATGTTCCAGGCCTATCAAAGTCACAACCTACATTTAACAAAAACCAACAGTAGGCACTTTCTTCTATGCTCAACAGTCTGGTTTACCTTAAAATGAAATGAATAGAAGTTGACTTTAACAGGGGTAACAAGTACTCAATCTCCGTGGCCTTTGTTAGAAACAAAAGGTTAAAGTTACTGGCCGAAAATGAAAATGTTAGGAGACGAGCTCTTGCACTCCTTGAAATTCACACGGACATACTTCAAACCCTATTTGGGCTTATGCCCCGACTGTACGGAGGCTAGGCCTATACTATGGAAGTGACTAGATGAAATGAAAATATTACGTCACAAAATTACGAGATCAGTTTAAGTTTTATGAAAACATAGTCACCTCAATATCAAATTGAAGGGGAATACAAGAGGGTACCACAGTCTTATGTCAGCAAGCGGCAAGTGCAGACGTGTGGAGAGTGGAATGCGGTGAGGCATGATGGGAGTGGAGCAATACCCGGCACCTATCGGGAGCTGGCAGAGAAGATGGAAGATAACTACGGGGAAGACGGCAGGTAAGGATGGAAAGGGGAAGATTAGCGAGGTTCTACTGGTTGCGACGGTGATTGTGGTGATGCTGGTGATACGGGAGGGGTGGAATTGAACCCCATGCCCGAACGGCAACCTGAATTGTGAAGATATGGAGAAGATTCGGGAAGTGGTGAATGGAGTGTTAAAGGAGTAAAGCAACTCTGATAAGGTAATGGAGAAGTTGGTGGCTTTGAGCAAGGGGCAAGAGGAACTCAGTGACTGGAACAAAACGCTTAAGGTAGAGGAGGAAACTAAGTCAGGAAGACGCGAGAAAGAGATTCAGGGGTTAAGAGAAAAAGTGACAAGTCTTGAAGAGAAGGTTGTGTTATTGAAGAGAGAGTCAGCAGTCATAAGCCGGGATAGAATGAAGAAATGCTTTTTCATATATGGAGTGCAAGAAGAAGGGACCGAATCGAAGATAGATATAATATAAAAAGTCGTGGACATTATACAAAACAAAATGAAAATTAACTTTAGTGAGGTGGATATTGACGGCGTGGTAAGAGTAGGGAAAGTGAAGGGCAGTACCCGATAAATGTTCAACTCATGTCTACAATAATGGCGGATATATTAATAAGAAACTCGAGCAACCTGTAAGGAAAGAAAATTTGGATTAAGAGAGACATGGGGAGAGAAGGCAGCGAGATCCTAAGAATCCTGAAGAGGCACCAAGGAAGAGCAAGGGGCTGAAGGCGTATATTAGTGTGCAACGGCTGTTGGTGTCCAATGGAATTTGAAGACGATCCTGGACCGTAGCAGAGCTGAAAGTTATGGAAGAGAAGCTTAAAGAAGAGGACCTGGGTTCAAAGCAAGATGGAAGACAGGCGGCAGATCAAGAGGAGCGAAGGATCGAGGCAAGAAATGAATCCAACGAAGGGGTAAGTGTGCAGTGCAGCAAGGAACTAAATACAAGATCCCAGGAGGTAGGGGTGGAGCGTGACACTCAAGAAAATTCTAATACAGCATTAAGTGGGCACGGGCATAATAATGAAGGAATTGGATCGAAGGACGATAAAAATGGGAGACACACGCTGCTGAAGGGAAGAAGCAGGAGTTTAAAAGAACTGTGGGGTAAGAAACATAAGGTTACGGAGGAAAACGATAAGACAGAATGCCCTAAATCGTCAAAATATGAAGGAGTGGAGGTAGAAGGAGAAATACTAATGATGACGAGAAGTAAAAATGAAGAAGGTAATTGAGGAGGAAGAGAGGGCAAGTTATAACTAGATTGGAAGGTAGGATTTGTAAATATCGAAGGTCTGTTAAGCAAAGTAAATAATACCGAGGTGATTAAGGTAGTTGAAAGTTCCAACATTGTAGCATTACTAGAGACTTTGATACAACTGAGTATGGAGATAACTTGGGGGTACCTGTTAAATGTAAGGCAAGAAAAAACAAAAGGAGAAGGGACGAGCGCCTGGAGGAATAGTGGTGTTAATTAAAGAAGAAATCAGCAAGTTGATAGAGGAAATTGATAATGATCTAGATGAAGTGTTAGGGTTAAGATTTAATATAGGATGGCAGGAGGGAAAGAAAGAAAGATATGTAGAGCGTGTGTTTATGAAGTTTAAAAAAATATAGATTAAGTGAAGATTTGAGGATAGAGGATCTTTCTGTAGGTTAAGGAAGGAGTACAAAAGGAAAATTGTTCAGAGGAAGAAGTTACGGATAACGGAACAAACGAAGGCGATTAACAGGGAATATAGGTTAAACCAAGCGGAGAGAGTATGGGAAAGAATAAACAGAATTAATAAAGGAGGGAAAAGGTTTGATAAGTTGAAATCGACTACGACTAATGGGTGACTTATTACAACGGCTTGTTAGGAGTCAGGGATAGATGGAAGTGTGAGGACGGGATTTCGAATACAGGGAGAAATATAGAAGTTAGTATATACGAACTAGACAAAGAGATCTATATAGAGGAAGTACAAGAGGTAACACCAAACTCAAGAATAATTCGGCGGGGGGGAAGGAATGGCATAAACAATTCATGCTGGGAAAAAATATGGAACTACGGTCAGATGAGGGAGGGAATAGCTAAATTATTCAATAGGATCTTCAATAATGGTATCATATCGAATGAATGGGAAACTGGAATCATCTGCCAAATTTACAAAAAGAAAGGGCGCTAAAGCTTACCAAGTAATTACCTAGGAATAACGTTACTAGACTCACTGAGTAAGATTTATACAGGGTTTTGGCAAATAGGTTACTGATCTGGGCCGAAGGTCTGTCAATAATATCAATATTCCAAGGAGGATTTCGGAAAGGAAGAAGAACAACAGACAATATGATGACAGTTAGGATGATATTAGATAAATACTTAAGTAGGGAAAGAGGTTGTGTGTACCTTGCGGACATAGATTACGAAAAAAGCTTTTGATACGGTTAGCAGAAAAGCACTTGCAGAAAAAATAGGCAGGTCGGGGGTCTCAAGAAAAATTATACGAGTGATAGAGGCGTTCTACAAGAAGGTTCATTGCTGTATCAAGCTAAAAGACAATTTAAGTGAGCCCATAGACTGCAAGACGGGGAAAAAACAAGGATGTAAACTTTCGCCGTTGCTATTCTTGTTGTTCATTAATGACATTTTGGAAGGGGACGGTGCAGAAAAATGAGCAGTACCGGTCATGAATAATTTAGAGATCCCGGGTTTGATTTTTGCAAATGATGTCATATTAATGGCTTTGACAGGAGAGGGTCTTCAAAAGAGCTCGAACGAGCTGTCGGAGTTCTCAAAGAGGTGGGCATTAAGAGTTAACAGCAACAAATCAAATGTACTAACTATAAGTAAGATTAGGAGGCGGAAAGCGAAAAGGAAATGGAGGTTACAGCGAGAAAGCCTAGAAGTAGACAAGTTAGAATACTTAGGAGTGCTATTAAACCGAAGGGCAGGATGGGAAGATCATATCAAGAGGGCAAAGTGGATAGGGATTGCAGCACTTTGTATAGTTAAAAACCTTAATAAAAAAATTCCCGGGGACAAGCTATAGGATATTGAGATTAGTGTCAAAGGCGTTAGTTTTGAGTAAGGTACTATATGGGGCAGAAATGTGGGGGATGGAAAAAGGGATATGTTAAACCAAATCATACATAAATGTAGCAAGATAAGTATGAGACTATCTCAATGTACAGCGAATATGGGGGTGGCATTACTATGTGGAGAATGTATACGAATAAACTGCGTTGTAAGAGTCTGATCTACTGGATGCGACTGGAAAGAAGACAGGGTGGCCTAGTAGTCCAGGAAGCCTTCAAGCAGCAGGAGAAATGTATGTATGCAGAGAATTGGTTGGTGAAAATTAAAACTTACGTGGAGAGGATAGGTCTGCGTTATATTTGGATGGATCATGAAAGGCCAAAGGAAGTAGTGGCCTGAGAGCTATGATAGCTAGAATTAAGGACATTCAAATGCAAAGGTTTATAGAAGAGTGCGGGAAGAACGCTTCTCTTAGTTTATTTTACAAGGTTCTCCGAGTTTCTAATATAAATATAAGATTTGGAAATAAAAGGGGCAAAGGGGATTGATTTGGTGGATAATGGGGTTGCACAAGAATAAGGGATGGATTAGGAGAAAAGACACTTCATTATGTACTTTATGTGAAAAGATGACGGGTGATTTACTTCTAATTGGGGAGTGTGAGGCAACTGAGAAGTTGAGGAAGAAGTGAGAAGCAGATAGTGATGTGTAGACACAATGATAATCCAAGGGTTGTTGCTTGGATTGTAAAAGAGTGGAACAGTGAAGACAATTTGAACAAATACTTAAGAGCCATGATGAATCTGTGAGAAAAGGAAGTGTGCTCGGAATGTTGCTTAGTTGGAAGTAGTGATTATGTAAGTGATCAAGCAGAACGGAATTTAAATGGTAAAGAGTTTAGACCAGTTTCAGCAAAAAAAAAAAGGTTCGCGTACTCAGCAGAAGGTCAAGTTTTGTCGGGGCCAAGCAGTAGTGGTATATCGTAATACTAGACCAGCTGTCCCTTGCAGGGAGTGAGCACTGCGTGGAGGGCACAATACTCCGGGCTCCACCGGGCGGTGGTCGCTGCGTGGAGGGTCTATTTTACCTATCACAGAATGGTTGTTTACTATAACTGTATATTTGTTTTGTTCATTACTAACAACACAGGGTCCAAGTTGGAGGTGACCTCTGTATAGACCCTTTGGAAATAAATAAATAAATAAATAAATAAATAAATAAATAAATAAATAAATAAATAAATAAATAAATAAAATAAATAAAAGGATAAATACAAGAGGTTACCACTCACTATTCCCTTAGTTAGACAAGAGTACTCGTACTTATTTGAAATTTACATTAAAAGTTTGAAATGTACGCGGAGAAAATAAAAGTTACATTACAGAATATTTGAAACCTTCCCTTCAAGCTATCTTTCTGAGACTATTACATGGTTATCCAGAGTCTGTCATTAACTTGAGCTGGTGGACCTTACGGAGATGTAAGAGGCAGCTGTTCCCCCTGCCTCCGTTACGAACACACTCTAAACCCTTTGACTGGAGCGATCACAAAATACAACATGGCCCGAAATGTCCCAGCTTTTATAGCGGAGAGGAAGGTTCCAGATTTCTCTGGGCCGAATCCATGACACACCCCCAATTTTCATTGGACAATCAAATAAATATAAAAACTCTGAATGGTTACTTAAACATATATACAGAATTTCTTATTGTCTAAAATATAAGGTTGGCGGGAAGTGATAACTTTAGAACACAAAAAAAAAGTCAATAAGAAATTCAGTTTAAGAAACCTTGACACACAAAATTATTTCAAAAATTAATCGTTCATCCTCACCCCAGAGGGCGCACCTAAGTTGATAGTAGAGACATCTGTCGATGAACATTCACACTTTTTCTACTAGCAGTTTCAGGGTTTATGTTATGGATGGCCTTCTAAAGGGCGCTTATTTTAAATACACGGGGCGGGTGTACCTCCGGTACAATTACTATTATTATTATTATTATTATTATTATTATTATTATTATTATTATTATTATTATTATTATTACTCTTTTTTACTAGTTGCTTTACGTCGCACCGACACAGATAAGTTTTATGGCGACGATGGGACAGGAAAGGGCTAGGAGAGGGAAGGAAGCGGCCGTGGCCTTAATTAAGGTACAGCCCCAGCATTTGCCTGGTGTGAAAATGGGAAACTACGGAAATCCATTTTCAGGGCTGCCGACAGTGGGAGTTCGAACCTACTATCTCCCGAATACTGGATACTGGCCGCACTTAAGCGACTGCAGCTATCGAGCTCGGTATTATTACTCTAACAACTACTACGTTAGTACTCCAGTTGCCTTTTCCAGACACTTTTATTTTTCAATGCCGCTGGATGACTGTGTGTTACTTCACGAACTGTTAATTTTGGGATCTGAATTTGTGTAGTCGATGAACTATGATTACGATATAAGTGTTTGCCATAGACAGAGGAAGGAGAACCATTCCAATAATTGCTACCGGCATGAGTCTGAAGAAGTTGAATTTAAATATACAGTATTTCTTTGTTAGAACAGCAAACTTGCACATTTTTGGACTCTCCTGTAGTCCTCTTGTAATTGTGAAACAGGCACACCAAGGCAACCGTTGGTTTCTGTTTCCTACCTTCCAACTGTATTCCTTAGTTTTCTGCACTTCTTTCCATAATGAGCGAGTGGGCAGCCTTGGAGATATTCTTACGTTGCTGGGACTGTACTGTAATTACAGCTACGGACGCTTTCTTCCGACTCCCAGCCCTTTCCTATCCGATCGGCGCCATAAGACCTGTGTGTGTCGTTGCGACTTAAGGCAAATTGTAAAATAATGCTCTTTCTTTCTATCTTTCCTTCATTCACATTAGCTTATTCAACTCCCTAACAAAGAGCCTGTCCCTCTCGAGAACATATTTTTGTGCCTTATCCCCATCGAGACTCTATATTTGCATCTTCATATTTACAAACAACATGGAAATGTTCCACGAATAAGTATGCAGAATGGCGAAAGAAAGGGGATAATGTGAAGAATATGGATATTCTCTTCCTTAAATAAGAGGCATTAGGTAAGATGTTCAGAATGTTTTCCATGCGCTACGACCTGTCACACCGTCACCTTTAGTTGACAATTGAACCGGTGAGTGTTGAAACATTATCCCTGTAATTCAAAATTCGGTCATTTTGTTTGATTGAGTTTTCTAATTCAGGCCCCACGGTGTAGAGGTAGAGCGCCTGTCTCTTACCGGAAGGTCCCGGGTTCGATTCCCGAGCAGGTCAGGTATCTGAGGGCTGGTTCGAGGTCCACTCAGCCTACGTGATTACAATTGAGGATCTATCTGATGGTGATATGGCGGCCCCGATCTAGAAAGCCAAGAATAACGGCCGAGAAGATTCGTCGTGCCGACCACTTGTGTCCTGCGGGATACCAAATTTTCAACTCATGTTTTAGATTTGGTTGCTATTAGAGAATCAGCCTCCTACAGTTTCAATCCTCAACTTATGATCCAGCGATGCATGAGGTTCCGTAGGTCTGAGAAAAGTTTACGTGTGATATTTTTATTACAAAGGTAGTATCAGACAGTCGGATTCTGGGGAGTCCACACCAACAGGCTGCAAGAACGCCCCTCCCGTTATCCTCACTCCAGCCCCCACTTGTCTCCAACGATTTTCAGTCCGGCAGGTACCAGCCAGGCCGGTTGTAAGAAAGTGATCTTTCCCACTGCAAGCGGTCCGATCCGTCTAATTACTGTTAGATGACAACAGCTGATTGACACACCCTGGCCAAAGATCAGTCTGAAGAAATGTAAAAGGACTTTGAGGGCACTGCCACATGAGGTTATCACGGCAATTAACGAGGCCACAGCGGAGACAATTATTGATAATGAGTACAACAGCGCATGACTTCAAGGCACACTAGATAACCTCACCACCCGGGGCACAGAAATTCATGAACTCTTTCTTCTCCGTCAAGGAATGCTATACTGATGCCGCCAAGTGCGAAGAGCACTTAGACACTCTTATGAGAACAATTCTTAAGATAAAACGCACGACGGGCTAAAGAATATCCTCATCGATCGCCAATCTGAATCTTAATTTTTTTTGCTAGGGGCTTTACGTCGCGCCGACACAGATAGGTCTTATGGCGACGATGGATAGGAAAGGCCTAGGAGTTGGAAGGAAGCGGCCGTGGCCTTAATTAAGGTACAGCCCCAGCTTTTGCCTGGTGTGAAAATGGGAATCCACGGAAAACCATCTTCAGGGCTGCCGATAGTGGGATTCGAACCTACTATCTCCCGGATGCAAGCTCACAGCCGCGCGCCTCTACGCGCAGGGGCCAACTCGCCCGGTCCAATCTGAATCCTACTTCAGTCATTCATGTAGCACCAACCCGCAACATATAACGGATACACCGAGCTCGATAGCTGCAGTCGCTTAAGTGCGGCCGGTATACAGTATTCGAGTGATACTGGGTTGTAACCCCACTGTCGGCAGCCCTGAAGATGGTTTTCCGTGGTTTCCCATTTTCACACTAGGAAAATGCTGGGGCTGTAACTTAATTAAGGCCATGGCCACTTCCTTCCCATATCCCATCGTCGCCATAAGACCTGTCTGTGTCGGTGCGACGTAAAGCAAATAGCAAAAGAATATCAGGGATACCGTGCAACTTCCACCCGTTAGATTAGAACCATTTTCAGGGAACTTCGAGAATTGGTCTCAATTTTCGGAACAATTTATTCCTCTGTAGACAGCAATCCTTCAGTCTTTGTCGTAAATAAACATGTCTTCCACCGTGGGTATCTGAAGCACAAGCCGAAGGACTTAGTGCTGCTGTCGTGTATGAAGAAACAAAAGTCTTCCCGATTTTACATTACGCTAATACGAGCCATAAAATCCAGGATCACTTAAACTTCCTGGAGGCACTTAAACCGACGTCACACATCTCAGCCTACTTCTTGAATAGCAAGTAAGTTAGATAGCGTGTAACTGAAGCATACAGGCTCTAAGGGCTTTTCTGGACAGAGCGCCGAATATCTTACACTCGCCTTTCTATAAGCTATATCGTCTGCCGATGGACAATTCAAGCTAGAATGCAAGTCATCCGGAAAGTTGTGTCAGTAATTAGTGGAGTTCCTTAGCTATTAGATAGAAGGAGCCAAGACTCCACAATAAATAAAATAGATTATTTCATACCAAACATGTCCACATCAAGAGCTGCTACTGTACAAGTTAATATGAAATCAGTGAAGAAAGTGAGAGTAGTGATAAAAGAGCCGTCGCAGTTCTGTGTCTTCAGCGATTTACGACTACATAGGGCTCAAGGCATTTAGCCGTATCCAATAACGTAAAGAAAACTAAAGACCAACCATGAAATGAAATGTCGTATGGCTTTTAGTGCCGGGATATCCCAGGACGGGTTCGGTTCGCCAGGTGCAGGTCTTTCTATTTGACTCCCGTAGGCGACCTGCGCGTCATAATGAGGATGAAATGATGATGAAGACAACACATACACCTAACCCCCGTGCCATTGGAATTAACCAATTAAGGTTAAAATCCCCGACCCGGCCGGGAATCGAACCCGGGACCCTCTGAACCGAAGGCCAGTACGCTGACCGTTCAGCCAACGAGTCGGACAAGACCAACCATGATTACTTGATACGAGTACTGGAAAGAATCCAAAGGAAAGCAGCACGATTAGTTCCGGGTGATTTTCGGTTTGGTGAAAGAGGTCCCATGCTGCGAATGGTCAAGACGGATTACTCAGCCACTACTAATACTGGAATGTTGCGAGACCAGAACACTCCACACGCCCTTCCGCGTATAATGGAAAGCAAACGGGATTCGATCTGCGACCACCAAGGTAGAGTTCCAAAGAGTTTAATTTACGTCTAGTGTAATCTAAAAGCGAACCAAAGACCTCAGTGCAACGGTAGCCAGTGAATATACTGATTAATAATAATAATAATAATAATAATAATAATAATAATAATAATAATAATAATAACAATAATGTCCAGTAGTGAAGCAATATGAAGCAATGTACGTACAATTTTGCCAAGCTACGTATGATAAGAGTTGTTGTTGCTTGTCGGAAAGTTTTGGGGACTCATCTCGGGTAGAATTCTTAGGAATAAACCAGACTCTTGTCATGTAACCAAGACTTCCTAAAGTTAGGACGCAAATGGAATGGCGTCATTTAGAAATCAAATGCTTCCTAAACGCCCTGGAGCCAGCAGCCATCAGCATGTGGACAGATACTCGTGAGTAGGTCCTGCGAACGGTGAACCAATAAGAAGCCCGCATGTCAGTCATGTGAGGGGAATTGTGTCACGATTCTGTAACAGGGCGTAATATTTCAGAACATTTGGAAGGACAATAAAAACTAAGGACCGCCGTGCGAAGGTGCTTTTCGTTGTCGTCAGCAAGTGGAGATCACTCCCGAGAGATGTCGGACTGAAGGCCTGTTGGGTAGGGCACACGTCACAGTGAGCTGTGAATTCGCGAAATGAATAGTTAACGGGAAAAGAACACAAGTCCATGAATACAGTGCGCACCTCTAGTTGAGCTTTCTTGTTTTTGAGTAGAACATCAGTTCTTGTTGTGAGAAGTTCGCTAAGAAAATGGAGTGGAAAACAGTGTAAGTTCGTTCGTGAATAGTATCGCCCTTTGTGAGCGCGCCAGCCTGAGTGTTTCGTTTTTGAACCCAGAGCACAGCAGTTAAGATAACAGTGGACCCCATCAACGAGGGACAAGAAGGAAGATAGACGACTAGAAAGGGAAGATAGAATCCTTCTATATCCCAGCTAAGTATCATCTGTTTAACAGACTTAAGGACTTAAATAAAGGAGCTCCATAAAATGTTACCAGTATTTTGTATTACAAATAATATTTAAGAGACTGATAAATGACTCGTGTTATTGTGTGCAATCCATCATATTTAAGTAGTAAGTAAGAAAGGTAAAATTTAATTGTGTTCACAAATATTGAAGCCAATCTGATTAACAAACCCAATCTCCCAGCCTGTCCAATACTTACGATACGACAGGAGTGTATTCCGGTAGTGGAGCCATCCATGTCCCTCGTTGTGAGGCATTTTTGCAAGACTGGAAGTGAACAGATGTGATTCTTATATTAAGTAAAGGGTACAACAATAACAACAAAACAACAACAACAACAATAATAATAATAATAATAATAATAATAATAATAATAATAATAATAATAATAATAATAATAATAATAATAACAATTGTACCGGGCGGTACACCTCCACGCCGCTAATTCAAACTTTGCGCCAGTTGAAAATCCTCTGCTGGAGGAATTCCGAACTTTATCTAATGTATTAATTTTCAAGTTACCCAGAAGATGTCACTACTTGGAAATTTTGAAGTTTCTGAACTGGGTCGTTTTCGACGTATTTGTTGTTTTGCTTGTAGTAAGAAGTGTGAACTTTCTCTTCTAGAGGACACTACTGAAGAACTACAATAGTGCACCCTATTGCAAGGTGAAAGAACTGTTTTTTGGAGAAATTTTTATTTCAAAAGTTTGTTTCTTGTTAAATTTCTTTCTGGTATTGTTTAAGTTGGCTGTATACCCCTTTCTTTCCCCTTGTTTTGAATTTAACCAATCCCGAATTTCTTTAATTAATTTATGACCAATACGGTGTTTCTTCTTCAAATTGGATATGCTGCTTAACCCTAACCAATAAATGATTGTGGGCGGGTGTTTTCTTTCCTGAAACGCCTCGAACTTTCCGCGAGAGTATATAAACTGCTGATTTTAGGGTCTCGGCGCCACTTCTCTACCATCTTTTAGTGTGTAAAGTACATAGCAGGGGGCGGGAAGCGCCTCTTTCTTCGGGCAGCAGTTCAACAACCAGGTAATGGCCGTATAATAACTTCTTTTCTTGCTAGCTCAGCAGTTTAACTCTCGGGGCGGGTCCGAAGCTTTTTCACCATGTAACCTTTCCCTAAAATGTAACGACTCTAAGTATCTATTCTCTTTCAAGCTACGTATTGGGATAGAGAGTGCTTATCCCTCTCGAGCTCCCACTCATATTGTTTTGAGGTGAACTTATTTCTCACAACCGATTCTTCCTTAATGTAATGTAAATTGTTCTTTTCTAAAGTCACCTCCGTAGTATGGGATTAGCCCTTGCATTAGCGGCCTACAGCCAGATTAGGTTTTAAACAAAATGTATTAGGAGTGCAGATCGCCTCCTCTAAAATTATTATTTTGGAGGTCATGTAATTAACCTTTTTCTCAGTTAATAGACCTCAGTAGGTTGGGTATTTTACCCCCGTGTCTATGTCCTTAGAGGACCACTTGAAGGTGGAGTTTGGTGTGGCCTTTGACAGGCTTAAAGTTGAGAGCGAGTGGCTCTTTTTGAAAATTGAGTGTGTATGCCTCGATGAGGCTTTTCTGTGTAATTTAGAGCAAGTGCTCCTGGGCATGAATGGGGTTTTCTGCCCCTCTGTTAAATCTTGTTTTGGGGTAAAGTTGGGCTAGTCGCCCAAGAATTGTGAGTTCGGGGCTCGAAGCCCAAATCCTGTAAATACTGTAATTGTACTTTTGTTGCCTTGCTACTCTGTACCTGCCATTCTTGTTATTTCTGAATTTTGAAAAGAAAATATAACCTTGTTAAATTTTAAATTAACTTTAATTTCGTAGCCTGGGACCTGTTCACCCCGGCACCTTCTTTCACCTCTAACTACCACGGAAAACTCCGTAACAAGTGGTAGCAGAGCGTGGTTGAATGGGTCTCAATTTAGGCCCTTTTGACGGCTAAACATTGCTTTGATCCGAACTCTAACAATTTTCTCAGTTGCTGGAATTTTTTATTTTTCCTGTCTCAAAATTGTTCTGTCATCATGCTCCGCCCTCGCGATGTTCTCCATCTTAAATATTTGCGCAAGGAGGAGTTGATCTATGAGTTAACTATCAGAAATGTGCAATCTGGAGGCACGGTTGCAGTAGACACAAACAAGCTTAGAGAGTCCCTTGATTTGCCCATTTCCATCCCCACTTTGGGAGAGAAAGAAATTGACGACTCTCTTTCCACGATCATCGAGAATATTACTGGGCTAGCATCTGTAGTTAGTTTTTTGACGAAAATGATCCTTCCCCTAATCAAATTAAGCGTGTGCAAGCCAGGCTATTTCATTTTTCAAATAGAGTTAACGATCTGTTGTCTCTAAAGTTGAATGACGTTCAGAGGAAGGAAGCTAGTACGGTGCTTGAAAATATTTCTGAATTATCTAGTAAGGTCACTCAATTGTTAACTGGGGAAGTTCCTCCCAAAACTGATCAACCCGCTACGGTGAATGTAGGTAGCGAGGAAGAGCCTCCTAAGGGAGAAGTCAATAGGAAAACCGTTGGAGCTCAAACTATCTCTGCCCCATTGGACAACGAGTCTGAACGCCGTATGTCGTTGAATAATGTACGTTCTGAACTAACTTCTTTGCCACTGAAACCTTTACCTACTATGTCACGTGGGTTCAGCAGCTTGCCTCATCCATTAGCAATGTTGCTCAGAGGTACCTCTAAGTTTTCTGTTAATACCACCAGTGAAGTTATTCCATTCTTAAGGTTTTTAGTTGAATTTCAAGATCATGCCCTTGTTTTTTATCTTTCTCCGTGTCAAATTTTACAGATAATTTATCCTTATGCAATTGGTATTCTCTCAGATAAAATAGTAAGAGCCATTGCCGAACAGTCATCTATTGAAGATTTTCATGCACATCTGCTTGCAAATTTTATTCCTGCTCGCGCGAGGTCATCTCTGATTCAGAAGTACTATTATCGAGTACAGAGATTGGATGAAAATCTGGCTGATTTCATACAAGACATTAAGTTCTATACTAGGGTGTTTGCTCTTCACTTCCCGGAGGATCAGATTGTACAGGCTATTGTGGAAGGCATTTCACCATCTTATAGGTCATATTTGTGTTTCGCGGCGTGCCCGCAAACCTTCTCTGAACTTGAAGCATTGGCCGTCTCAGCGGAAGGAGTTAGATACGCCGATTCCTTGCGTGTCGCGAAAGAACCCCCTCCTTCTTTTAGTAATACTCGGCCTCCACCTCGCCTACCAGTCACACCCCGTAAATGTTATGCTTGCGGGTCGCCTGACCATCTTCGCAATAAATGTCCATTGGTCAAAACTAGTAGGGCAAATAATGGAGCTGGTTCATCACAAGGCTGCTTTAAATGTGGGGCTTTCTCACATATCGCCAAGAATTGCCCAAATTCAAATAGCGCCCCTCCTGCTCAACCTCTGGTGCAAATTCCACCAATGCCAATAATAAAAAGTGACTAGTGGCTTCGGCTGAGTCGACTAATCCATCTTTCTGAGGCTCAGCCCCTGGTAAACAGATCGAAAATTCAGGGAACGTTCAATCTGCAAATCCATCTTTTGAATGCCCCAAAGAGTGTCGTAGGATTGCGGCGGACACCCCCGCACCGGTCCCCTTTCTCAAAATTGAGTTAAATAATGAGCCTATAACAGCTCTATTAGATTCTGGCAGTGTTTGTTCTATTATTTCGGCTGAATGGTATGCAAAATTGAAATCTGTTTGTAAACTTCCTGACTATTGTTCCTCTTCGATCCAATATGTTTCGGCTAATTCATCTCCATTAGAAATTCTAGGTTCTTTACAGGTCAAAATTCGTATGTTTAAGTTTACATGGAAAATCAAATTGTTTGTGGCTAAGCACTTGTCTTGCCCCATTATATTGGGAGCTGACTTCATTTCTTACACTGGTCTTGTGCTCGATCTTCAGAGTAGGTCGTGCACTTTCAAATTTGCTTCCAATTGTAAAATCCCCTTGTTAAAATGTAATTCTGCATCATGTTCATCTATTTCACCTACCCAGGATGAGATGTTGTTAGACCTTAGACATCTACCTGAGGAGCAGGCTGATAGTATTCGTAAGTTGTGTCAGTCGTTTCCAGAGGTGTTCTCTGATACTCTTGGTGTTACTGACCTTATTGAATACAAAATTGAGGTCACGGATTCGATTCCTGTCCGTTTTCCACCTTATAGGCTATCTCCACCAAAAATGAAGGCTCTGAAAGAAATCATCGATCAGATGTTGAAGGATGGTATTATTAGGCCCTCTAAGTCGGCGTATTCTTCGCCTATTTTTCTAGTCCCGAAACCCCAAGGGGGCTTCAGGCCTGTCGTTGATTATAGGGCTCTCAATCGGAAGGTGGTGTTACAATCTGTGCCCCTTCCTGACCTTCATTCTTGTTTTTCATGGTTTCGTAAGGCCAAGTTCTTTACTATCTTGGACTTGAATCAGGCCTATAATCAAATTCCCCTAGCGGAACAGTCTAAACACCTTACAGCGTTTGCCACGGATTGGAATTTGTACGAATACAACCGCGTGCCTTTCGGGCTCCCCACGGGAGCAGCTGTACTCACTAGATTGCTAGATAGAGTCTTCTCCGACATCAAATTTGAGTACTTGTATCACTACCTGGATGATGTCGTCGTATTTTCGGAAACCTTTGAAGAACATCTAGATCATCTGCGAGAAGTTCTCAATCGCCTTTGTAAGGCTGGGTTAACTGTGAAGTTGTCCAAGGTTGCCTTTGCTAAGCCCTCCATGTCATTCCTAGGGCATATTGTCTCACCTGATGGTGTTGCAGTCGATCATTCTAGAACACAGGCCATCCGTGATTTTAAACCTCCCAAGGACATCAAAGGTATCGCCAGGTTCATTGGTATGGTGAATTTCTTCAGAAAGTTTATTCCTAACGTCGCTAATAGAGCGGCGCCCTTGAACCTTCTTCGTAGGAAAGGCATCAAATTCGAGTGGGGACCTTCTCAACAAGCCGCTTTTGAAGATCTCAAATTAGCTCTCTGTAATGCCCCTGTCCTTGCTATGCCTGATTTCTCAAAGAAATTCATCGTCCAAACCGACGCGTCGTCATCGGCGGTAGCTGCAGTCCTTCTTCAAGAGACCGAACTAGGGAGGCGACCCATCGCCTATGCATCTAGGACTCTGTCGGCTCAAGAAGCCAAGTATTCCATCTATGAGCTCGAAGGTTTGGCAGTCTTATTTGCCTTAGAAAAGTCCGTCTCTATCTGGAACATGTCAAATTCGACCTGGAGACAGATAATCAAGCCTTAAGCTGGGTCTTAGGTAGGCCGCGTCGTACTGGTCGTATAGCCCGTTGGGCCATTCGTATTTTTGCCTTCCAATTCGACGTCAGGCATATCAGAGGTACCGAAAATGTTGTTGCTGATGGACTCAGCCGTATGCTTTCCAACGACGTTGAGACCCATGAACCGGTCGACAGTTCATCACCTCCCGAGTCCATACTATCTGATGTTAATGCCATCTTAACAGATGCTCCCATGCTCTTTAGGGATATCGAGAAATACCAACGTGATGATCCGACGCTGGCTCCGATAATGGAAACCCTTTCTTCTGGGGAACATGTCGTCCCTTATGTACTGAGGAATGGTGTTTTATGTTGCCCTTCGAGGCATGATAAGATGATGAAAGTTGTCGTTCCAGCTGTTCTTGTGCCTATGATCTTCAAGTACTATCATGAGACCCCATTAGGGGGGCATCTTGGAATCTTTAAAACTCGTGAAAAGATTCGTGAAAGGTTCATCTGGAAGGGTATGGACGGTGAAATCCGTGAACTAGTAAAAGCTTGTAAATCTTGTTTGCTTAGTAAACCCACCATGTCCACCAAGGTAGGCCTTTTGTCTTCGCATCAAGCGTCGCGCCCCATGGAACGCCTGTATATTGATTATGTAGGACCCTTCCCCCAGTCGAAGGGAAATGCCAACAAGTTCATCTTTGTATGTGTAGATGGTTTTACAAGATTTTCCTGGTTATTTCCGACTAAGCTGGCTACCGCTCAGTCCACCATTACTTGCCTAAATTCTATTTTTGCTTCTTTTGGTCCGTGCCAATATATTGTGTCTGATAATGCTAAGGCGTTCACATCAAATCTTTTTCGTAAATTCTGTTTTGACTTGTCCATCTCTCATGTGACGACTTCTGCTTATTACCCTCAACCATCTCTGGCTGAACGGGTTAATCGTAATCTCAGGTCCGCGCTTATTGCCTATCATCATGAAGATCATTCTAGGTGGGACACGTCCCTGCATTGGTTAGCTTTTGCTTTGAATTCGGCGGTTCATGAATCTCACACGTTTACCCCAGCTTCGTTGATGTTCAAGTTCGTTCCCAACACGCCGCTCTCTAACCTCTGGTCTCTGAGTGACATTCTACCCGAGACAATAGATCCGGATAATATTAAAGATCTTTGGAAGAAAGCTAAAGCCAATCTTAAGGTGTCTCATGAAAAGGTTAGGGAAAGATATGATCGTGGACGGAGACCCACCAATTTGAAGGTAGGTGACCAGGTGATGGTCAAGAATTTTTTTCCCGCGGGCAAGCTTGCCCCCAGATTTCATGGGCCGTGTATCATTCTCGATTTCCTTACGCCGGTTACGTTGTTATTAAGTAATCCAGCCACCGAGAGGATATTTAGGGTTCACCTGTCGCAGGTGAAACCGGTATAATTTCGGTACTAATCTATATATATATAAAATAGCTTGTCCTGACTGACTGATTCATCATCGCCGAGCCAAAACTAATGGACATAAAGAAATGAAATTTTGGGGATATATTCACATTATGATGTAGGTACTCGCTAAGAGAGGATTTTTGGATATTCCTTCGGTAAGGGGGTGAAAAGGGGGGATGAAATTTTAAAATGAGTGTATCTATATCTCAAAACTTTAAACGTTTATAGATGTGAAAATTGTGTATTTAGAATCTTCTTTAAAAATAAGAAAACACGTATTTTTTTGTTTTCAGAAAATACCAATAGGAGGGGTGAAAAAGGGTGAAAATGGGGAAAAATGGGTTGAATGCCTTTAATCAGGATACCGGTACCTATATCTCAGAAACTGAAGATATTAGAGACCTGAAAATTGGTACTTTTGACCTCTTTTAAAAATAAAGAAACACGTATTTTTTTGTTTTTGGAAAATCCAATTAATGGGAGGGTGAAAAGGGGGTGAATTTTTAAAATGAGTGAATCTATATCTCCAAACCTTTAAAGTTTGCAGATGTAAAAATTGGTATTTAGAACCTTCATTAAAAATAAAGGAAGACGTATTTTTTTTGTTTTCGGAAAATCGCAATAGGAGGAGTGAAGAGGGGCTAAAAAGTGGTTGAATGCCTTTAATGAGGCTACTTATATATCAGAAACTGAAGATATTACAGACGTGAAAATTGGTGTTTGGGATCTTCTTTAAAAATAAAGAAACACGTATTTTTTTGTTTCTGGAAAATCCAATTTAGGGGGGGGGGGTGAAAAGGGAGTAATATTTTAAAATGAGTGTATCTATCTCAAAATGTTTAAAGGTTATATATGTGAAAATTGGTATTTAGAATCTCCTTTAAAAATAAATAAACACACGTATTTTTTCGTTTTTGGAAAATCCAAATATTGGGGGGTAAAAAGAGGGAGGGTAATTTTTTTAAAATGAGTGTGTATACATCTTAAAACTTTAAAATTTACAGATGTAAAAATTGGTAGTTAGAATGTCCTCTAAAAATAAAGGAAAACGTATTTTTTTTCCCCTGTAAATCCCAATAGGAGGGGTGTAAAAGGGTGAAAAATGGGTTGAATGCCTTTAATGAGGATACATATATCTCAGAAACGAAAGATATTACAGAACTGAAAATTTGTATATGGGATCTCCTTTAAAAATAAAGAAACACGTATTTTTTAGTTTTGGAAAATCCAATTAATGGCGGTTAAACAGGAGTGACAAATTGGGTGAATTTTTGAAAGACTATATCTACAGAATATCTTGGAAACGTTAAATGTTACAGACGTAAAAAGTGGGTGTTTGTAATCTCCTGTAAATCTAAAGAAACATAGGTGATTTGTGTTTGGAAACTCCACTTAAGGGGAACTCAAAAGGGGTGAAATTTTAAAATGAGAATTTTTACAGTTTATCTCAAAAAACTTAACATGTTACAGAAGTGAAAAATGGTATTTTTTATCTGTATTAAACATAAAGAAACGTGTATTTTTAGCTTTCGGAAATACCACTTGGGTGGAGGAGGGGGGGGGTAAAAGTGACTGAAAATGGTGTTGAATTCTTTTAATTAGGCTACTGATATCTCAAAAATGAAGATGTTACAGACGTGAAATTTGATATTTGCAATCTGCTTTAAAAATAAAGAAACACGTATTCTCGGAAAATCCAATGAACCGGGGGGGGGGGGTGTGAAAGAATTAAAAAATGAATTGAATTAATTGAATGAGAATACATACATCTAATAAAAACTAAAGTTGTTACAGACGTGAAAATTCGTATTTGGATCTCCTTTAAAAACAAAGAAAAACGCGTTTTGGGAGAAAACCATCTTGGAGGGCGGGAGTGTAAAGGAGTTGAATTCCTTTCATGAGGACACATAAATCAAAAACTGACGAAGTTAGAGTCGTGAAAATTGGTATTTAGAAGATCCTTTACTATTAAAGAAACAAGTATTTTTTGCGGGAAAATTCACTTAGGGGGGGGGGGGAGTAGTATGAAATGAAGTGAAAAATGTAAATTATTTTTATGGGGATACTTATATCTCAAAACTGAAGGTAATAGACGTGAACATTGGTGTTTGAAATCTTTAAACATAAGAAACAAGCCTTCTTTTAATTTTTTTTGGGGGGGGGGGTGCCGGTAAATAAACTTAACGGCGGTGGGGTGTAGAAGAAGGTGAGACCAATTGATTTTACTGTTCTTAATGTACTTATAAGGATCCTTGGCAGCGCGCCGGCCTCTCACAGCTGGGTTCCGTGGTTCAAATCCCGTTCACTCCATGCGACATTCGTGCTCGACAAAACGGAGGCGGGACAGGTTTTTCTCCGGATACTCCGGTTTTCCTGTCATCATCCATTCCAGCAACACATAATAATAATAATAATAATAATAATAATAATAATATTGTTCCGGACCGTCGTCAAATGTGCGGACCGCGCTGGAAACGGCTCCTGGACGGGTAATGACTAAGAATGCAGTCCGGCCGCGGGTTCAGTGCCTTCTAGGCACCCAATATGACACCACGCCGGATCTCTTGAAGGAGTTTATCCATATTAAAAATGATTATAGGAAAAGATGGCAAAGATTTACGGACCCAACTGACCGGGAGGAATACCTGAGCCTAGCCCGGGAAGTACGAAATCGATTGCTGGAGAAGAAGATTGAAAAATGGGAGGAAACATGCCGTAATCTAATAGAAAACGAGTCAGATCGGGAATTTTGGTGGGTTCTCGCAGAAAACGAGTCAGACCGCGAATTTCGGCGGATTATATATCTAAAACAATAAGCATTCAATTATAAATTTCAGTATAATACCGTAGCGAAGCACGGGTATCTTGCTAGTATGTTTCATATGATTTTGAAAGAAATAGGTAGGTTTTATTTTTTTGAGGGGTTTCACTTTTAAGGCCTTCCGCCCTTGGAATCTGTTTACTTTGTCTGTAACCATTGATTGTAAACCTTCCCCGATTAGTTAAACTGCCATCCTGTCCTTGCCACGGCCATTACCACGCTCCCGTCTCCTGCTCCACAACACACAGTGGCTTAGAGGAATGAAATAAATATCTCCACGCCGCTGGCCACTCATCTCCTCCACTGAGACTGTACCCTAAAAATCATTCTGGTCAAACAAAATTCTGCCGCCGAGCTTTAATGTTTCAGTGCCCCCGCAGCAGCGCGGCGCCGTACCGTTCCTGAGGCAGGGTATGTGCCCGCCCTTCCCCAGTGAGGCCAACCTGTGTACGGCGAGCAGGAGCCCTCCTCCCGGCCAAGGCTGATGTGCGGCGCACGATCTGCTACCGGCCCGCAGCCTGTATATGTTCACTGCGGGCGCGGCGTGCTTCAACACCTCTACTCCTCTCATAGTGCGGGCGAGCGGTATCTCAGGGTACTTGAGGGGTCCGAGCGGCCTCCTCTGGACACAAGCTGCAGCGGCCGGTCTGGCCATCCAATTTAATCAACTACATGGACATTTACTATCAGCAATTACTACACTTGGGAATTCTACTGCAATATTTGGTGGACTTAGAAAATTTCTCTTCACTTTCAAGTATTAAAAGTTTTTTTCTTCTGAATTCAATTCCTACAAACATAAAGACATTACTTCAACGGTTACTACAAGAATTTTGAAACTGGATCAAACCAAATTTAGAAAATTTTTATAAATGCTTCTGCAATGAATCTCCATATCAACATCATAACTTGGACCTTATTTTCAAACAAATTTCATGTGTCACCCCTGGAGGGACTTTTGGGGGGGGGGGGAGGTCTGTACCGGGCGGTACACCTCCACGCCGCTAATTCAAACTTTGCGCCAGTTGAAAATCCTCTGCTGGAGGAATTCCGAACTTTATCTAATGTATTAATTTTCAAGTTACCCAGAAGATGTCACTACTTGGAAATTTTGAAGTTTCTGAACTGGGTCGTTTTCGACGTATTTGTTGTTTTGCTTGTAGTAAGAAGTGTGAACTTTCTGTTCTAGAGGACACTACTGAAGAACTACAATAGTGCACCCTAGTGCAAGGTGAAAGAACTATTTTTTGGAGAAATTTTTATTTCAAAAGTTTGTTTCTTGTTAAATTTCTTTCTGGTATTGTTTAAGTTGGCTGTATACCCCTTTCTTTCCCCTTGTTTTGAATTTAGCCAATCCCGAATTTCTTTAATTAATTTATGACCAATACGGTGTTTCTTCTTCAAATTGGATATGCTGCTTAACCCTAACCAATAAATGATTGTGGGCGGGTGTTTTCTTTCCTGAAACGCCTCGAACTTTCCGCGAGAGTATATAAACTGCTGATTTTAGGGTCTCGGCGCCACTTCTCTACCATCTTTTAGTGTGTAAAGTACATAGCAGGGGGCGGGAAGCGCCTCTTTCTTCGGGCAGCAGTTCAACAACCAGGTAATGGCCGTATAATAACTTCTTTTCTTGCTAGCTCAGCAGTTTAACTCTCGGGGCGGGTCCGAAGCTTTTTCACCATGTAACCTTTCCCTAAAATGTAACGACTCTAAGTATCTATTCTCTTTCAAGCTACGTATTGGGATAGAGAGTGCTTATCCCTCTCGAGCTCCCACTCATATTGTTTTGAGGTGAACTTATTTCTCACAACCGATTCTTCCTTAATGTAATGTAAATTGTTCTTTTCTAAAGTCACCTCCGTAGTATGGGATTAGCCCTTGCATTAGCGGCCTACAGCCAGATTAGGTTTTAAACAAAATGTATTAGGAGTGCAGATCGCCTCCTCTAAAATTATTATTTTGGAGGTCATGTAATTAACCTTTTTCTCAGTTAATAGACCTCAGTAGGTTGGGTATTTTACCCCCGTGTCTATGTCCTTAGAGGACCACTTGAAGGTGGAGTTTGGTGTGGCCTTTGACAGGCTTAAAGTTGAGAGCGAGTGGCTCTTTTTGAAAATTGAGTGTGTATGCCTCGATGAGGCTTTTCTGTGTAATTTAGAGCAAGTGCTCCTGGGCATGAATGGGGTTTTCTGCCCCTCTGTTAAATCTTGTTTTGGGGTAAAGTTGGGCTAGTCGCCCAAGAATTGTGAGTTCGGGGCTCGAAGCCCAAATCCTGTAAATACTGTAATTGTACTTTTGTTGCCTTGCTACTCTGTACCTGCCATTCTTGTTATTTCTGAATTTTGAAAAGAAAATATAACCTTGTTAAATTTTAAATTAACTTTAATTTCGTAGCCTGAGACCTGTTCACCCCGGCACCTTTTTTCACCTCTAACTACCACGGAAAACTCCGTAACAATAATAATAATAATAATAATAATAATAATAATAATAATAATAATAATAATAATAATAATAATAATAATAATATTAATAATTGTCACGGGGTTACCCGTGGAACGCAGAGGTGAAAGAAGGTGCCGGGTAATTGGGTCTAAAAACAATGTCACGAATTGATTTAAAACTTTAACAAAAGGTATATTTCTTTAGAATTTCAAAAATCAGCAAATAACAATGTAACAGGTACAAGTAGCAATTCATGAACAAGTCTAGGAAAGACAAGATTGGTGGTATAAACAGATCTTGGGCTTCAAGCCCTCACTTTACAGTTCCTGAGCTCCTAGCTCAAATTTACAAAAGGCACAAATTTACACAAGGGCAGAAATCCCACAAAACATGGAGCGCTTGTTCCCTACACACAATATCAAGCCTCTCAGAGGCACTTTTACAACACTAGAAAAGAGCTGACGTGCTCTCAGTTTCCCAAGCCTATTTTAGGCGATATCAGAAAATTACAATCACTCGCCATCAAGGCACAACTTACAAATTCGAAACAGAGGTATCTAGTACCCAACCTATTGGGCCGTTGCGGAATAGAACAGGTTAAGTAAATGGCCCGAAACACAAATTGAATGGAGGCGAGTACTTGCAGTCCTAAACATGCATTCTTAAAACCTACGGGGCACTAGGCCTATGAACCAGGGGCTATTCCCAAACTATGGAGGTGACTCGTATAAGAAGGTAATTTACCACACTACAGAATGAAAAACGTAGTCACCTCAAACCAAGATGAAGGGGAGCTCGAGAGGGTACATCACTCCCTATCCCCGATTTACAGTTAAAGATTAATGAAATTCTTACATGAACCAAAAGGAGATTTACATTTTACAGAAGTTGGTTACATAGTTAAAGTTTCGAACCTTTCCCTCGGGTTAAACTGTGGAGCTAGCAAAAAAGTAAGATGTTGGATGGCCATTACCTTGCTGAAGAGCTGCTGCCTGATGAAAGAGGCGCCTCCCGCCTCCTGCTTGGCACACACACTTAGTTAGATGACGTTCAAGTGGCCAAGAGACGTGAAAATCCGCAGTTTATAAACCCTCGGGGAAAGTTCGAGACCTTTCATGAATAAACCAGCCACACCCTCTCACTTTATTGGTTAAATTCAAAAGTAACACTCAGAATCGAGGAAGAAGCTTGTGATAGGCGGAAAATTAATTACAGAAATGAGGGATTGGCTAGAGTCAAAACTGGCGGAAAGAAAAGATAAATATTGCCAACCCAAAAATAAATGATCATCATTTAGTAAAAAACACTTATGAATACAAAACTTCTTTAAATCAAAAGTTCTTTCACTTCGCACCAGGGTGCATGATCATAGATTTTAGCAGTGACATCTATTGAAGAAAGTCCAAACTTCTTGATGAAGGGCAAACAAAACAAATAGAAATTCACACAGTACAGGAAACTTCACGATAACAAAATTACGTTAAATTACGGTAGTGACATCTTCTGAGTTAAGGTTTAAGTAGTTCTAGTTTTAAGTTCACGGTTCCTCCAGTAGAGGAGTTCTTTTTTAGGCGCAAGATTTAAATGCGCGGCGTTGGGGTGTACCTCCCGGTACAATAATAATAATAATAATAATAATAATAATAATAATAATAATAATAATAATAATAATAATAATAATAATAATAATAATAATAATAATAATAATAATTGTACCGGAGGTCCACCAACTCCGTACATTAAAACTAAGCGCCTTTTAAAAGGTCATCTTAATACGAACTGTGTAACTTCTAGTGGAAGACGTTTGGACGTTTATCGTCGGACGTCTCTACTGTCGATTTAGGTGCTCCCTCTGGTGAGAGGATGGAGAATTAATTTTCAAAAAAAAATCGTAGTTATTACTTGGTAAAACTGAATTGTTTGTAGATTGCTTTTGGTGTTCTAAGGTTATCAGCACTTCTATCTCTTCCCGCCGGCTTAAAATGTTAACCAATAAGGAATTTTTGAAATTTATTTAATCGACCAATGTAATTTTTGGGTGTGTCCAGAGCTTCGGCCCAGATCATTCTGGAACCTTCCTCACCGACATAAAAGCTGGGACCTTGGGCCATGTTGCCTTTCGATCGCTCCAGTCCAGCAGTAGAGTGTGTTCGTAGAGGAGGCAGGGGAGTGCTTTCCTCATCCATCTCCGGAAGGTCTACCAGCTCAAGGTAATGGCAGACATCTTGTAATCATGTAATAGCTTCAGAAAGCTAGTTTGAAGGGAAGGTTTCAAATTCTTTCGTAATGTATTCATAAATGTAAATTTTCAAACAAGTCCAAAGACCTTAGAGTAACCTAGGGAATAAAGAGTATAAGCCCTCTTGTATTCCCATTCAACTTTGTCTTGAAGTGACTAGGATTTTGTAATATTTAACATTTACCTCTTCTTGTAATTTAAAATTTTCTTTCCATCTAGCCACCTCCGTAGTATAGGCTTAGCCTCTGTAACATCGGGCCATAAGCCCACATAGGGTTTTAATGATGTTCTAGTGAATTTCAAAGGAGTACAAGTGTTCGCGTCCTAACATTTTGATTTTCGGCCAATAACTTTAACCTTTCCTTTGTCACTAAGGCCATGTAGTATAGGCATTTATTGCCTCTGTTGATGTTTAACTATATAAATGTAACTTAGACTGTCGAGCGTATAAGTCAGTGGAAAATGGTTGTTGTTTACCTAACGTAAAAGCTGAATTGTGCCTTTTAAAGGCACAATTGTAAATTGTAAATTTTGGTGAGTAGTCTCCTAGAGAGTAATTGTGTGAAGCAAAGGTGCTCTTTCTAATGTTGTAAATTTTGGAGCCCAGTCTCCTGACTTGTAATTAATTGGAGCAGTTGTGCTCTTGGTAATTGTAACTTTTGAGCTACCTACCTAGGATTTTTTAAGATATCTGATTACACTTTAACGTCAAGTAACTATAGTTTCTAGATCTGGAGAGCTCCCCTTATGTATCTCAAATTGTTATTTGTTATTGTCTAATAAAGTTAAAAATCTGAAGGAGAAAAAGCAAGGGAAGAAATAAAATTTCGAGTTTTAAAGTTTTAAATTTAAATTTGATGTTCTCTCTATGCACCCATTTAAGTCCGCACTTTCTTACACCTCTGTGTTCCACAAAACCTCAGGAATAATAATAATAATAATGAAAATATTAACGTGTCTGAGAATTTTGGAGTAACAAAGAAAAATGCAGACATATAGTTTTTGTAAATAAACAAGTTTGTTCAATATTCTTCTATCGTACGCACCAGCATCCGAAGGCTCGCTTACCAGTACTGTTGCACGTAACACAGTTTGGGAACCCCTGCCATAGAGCCATTTGTAACAGTTTGGACGTTTATACTTTTCCCTAATGTTTCACGGACACCGCTATGGAAAACTGTCACGTCTCCAGAATGTATCCATCTTCAAACAGCTAAAGTACGGGACAAAGGCCCTACTGGGTTAAACAAGCCTACTTGATTCCTGTTGGATGGAGGCAGCCAGACGAGTTGCATACGGAGGTCTTCGGTTGAGGATTTGAAGCTGAAAGTAATTGCTGAATAACGAATTACAGTTAACGCTTTCAATTTATATTCTGCCACATTTGACGCATGTAGATGAGTCCACTTAAGTGAAAAGAGAATGCGCAGTAATTCTCATTTTCTTCTAACGGCCTTCGAGAACACCCACTCCTTTCCCCATCCTATGAAGTAACTACTATGAGACACATACAGAAGCTGCAAATGGCTGACCACCTAGATGGATTTGCAGAACTTCCGATTGATTTTCTTATTGGAGAAGATCCATTCTGGAAGGTTATCAAGGATGACACGCCGAAAAGTCTCTCCCCATTAATGGAACTTCTGCCGTCTGAACTTGGATGAATATTTATCGTCAAACGTTCGGGACAACTCAACAACAGTGCATTTGATTGATATTAACTACAATGTAATCCGTCATTATGCCCTTCGACTTTTCTGGGAAGTGAAGGAGATCTGAATCACGAGCGACCAAAATTTAGCAGCTAGCACCAATGCACTGCTCTTCTGAAAGATATCCATAATTCGTGTTCCCTCCAATAATAAATAAGAATTATCTCTCTTCCAGGAAAAGAGAATATCGTACTTCCCATCAATTCCCGTAACTCAGAGAGCTGATTTAATTCACTGAAAAAGAGACTAGTTCTGAATGAGCCTCTCAGACATGTTTATGAGGCAACGTTTTTGAAGCAACTACAGTAGTTCGAGAATGGAGCAGGGCTGAGAGGCTCAGACGGTTGAGGCGCTAATCTTCTGAACCAAATATGGCAGATTCGGCCCAAGCTCAGTCCGGTGGTATTTGAAGGTGCTCAAATACGCCAGCCTCGCTATGGTAGACTTACTGGCACTTAAAATAACACCTGCTGGACTAAATTCCGACACCTCGTCGTCTCCGAAAACCATAAAAAGCAGTTAGTGGGACGTATAAACCAATAACATTATTATTTATTTGTAAATAGAAAGCAGAAGGCCAGAAAATTATTTCGAAAACTCACGTCCTGAGAGTTGCTCTGAAACTAAGAAAGACACATTCTTCACGGACCTGGAAGACATTGCAGATATAACGAGACGCACTGCAACGACGAGGCAGGTGGTTAAGAGCAAAGCAAACGAAACCAAATCAAACCCCATGGCGCAACAGCTCCGGAGGGCCATGGCCCACTAAGCGACCGCTGCTCAGCCCGAAGGCCAGATTACGAGGTGTTATGTGGTCAGCAGGACGAATTCTCTCGGCTGTCATTCTTGGGTTTTTAGAACAGGGCCACTATCTAACAGAAAGATGGATCCTCAATAAATCACGTAGGCTGAGTTGACCTCGAACCAACCCTGAAATCCTGGTAAAAATCCCTGAACTGCCCTGGAATCCCTGGAAACCAGCTGAATCCGGATAAGAGACAGGCGCGCTACCCTATATCGCGGGGCCGGCGCTAGTTAAAACCATTTCCCTGACCACCAATATTACTTTCAACAAGATATCAGTTGGAAATTCATCGCTCCAAGTGCAACCTGGTGGGGAGGATAGTCGGAGCGATCAGTCGCGTCGGCCAAGCTATGTCTGAAGAAGGTACTCGTGCGTTCCAGAACTGATGAGGAGGAACTACACACTATTCTCCTAAGCGCCGCTGAAGCCACATTAACACAAGACGAGGATCATAATTCCATCTGGCGTCTTACCACATAGAAGGGAGCCTTACTACCCTACCAACTGGACTAGAACAACCCACGAATACTCTCACTAAAGGATTTAGACTGCGACAAACAGACGACTCCAGGAAACAGATACGAAACAGTTACCAGAACTACAAAATTTCCACACAGTTCGGCACGTGAAGGAGAAGAAGACAGTCAAGTTAAGAGTAGAACATGCGCACCTTCAAAATGATGTGCTACCACGGGTTCAAGTGCTGCAGAAACTAGGTGTTCGATATTGTTCCACTTCAGAGTGAAAGCAAACTCCTCAGCATGTTTAAATGGTCATCTGCTCCCTGGAGGCTGACTACGACTAGGGTGGGGAGGATGTTGGAGATTAAATTGTTTCTATCAGTAACCGGTGTATTAATACCCAGGTATACCGAGCAAGTGGCTGTGCGGTTTGGGTCACGTAGCTATCAGCGTGTATTCGGGAGATAGTGGGTTCGAACTTCACTGTCGGCAGCCCTGAAGATGGATTTCCCTGGTTTCCCATTTCGACACCAGATACATGCTGGGGCTGGACGTTAATTAAGACCATGGTGGCTTCCTTTCCGTTTCTAGCCCTCTCCCATCCCCTCGTCGCAATAAGGCCTATCTGCGTAGGTGCGACGTAAAACAGCCTGTACCAAAAAAATAGCTATAAGGTAATGCTAAACCTAACCTCACCCCATGACACTACAGCCCTTGAAGGGCCTTGGCCTACCAGCGACCGCTTCTCAGCCCGAAGGCCTGCAGATTACGAGGTGTCGTGTGGTCAGCACGACGACTCCTCTCGGCCGTTATTCTTGGCTTTCTAGACCGGGGCCGCTATCTCACCGTCAGTTAGCTCCTCAATTCTAATCACGTAGGCTGAGTGGACCTCGCAACCAGCTATCAGGTCCAGGTAAACATCCCTCTCATGGCCGGGAATCGAACCCGGAGCCCCCGGATAAGAGACAGGCACGCTACCCCTACACCACGGGGCCGGCATCACGTAATGGTAGACAGAGGAACATCCTTCAGCTCATGCTCCTTGAAATTACTCCGAGACTAGGTGTTTTATCTTTATGCATAGAGAGTATGTTCTTTTAAAACATGACTGAAATACGCACCATAAACGTGAATTTACGCAGCAAAACGTATAATGATTTCTCTAACCTTCAAGAGAGCTTCATTAACACTTGTACAAGCTCAAAAATGACGGATATTCCATTGTATTTAAAACAGTTTAAACAATCAATATAACCACTACGAGCAGTGAAAATAGCATCAACCATGCACGTACTTTAATGTATCATTTGATTTTCGCACAACAGTACTTAACCCGTAGAAAGAATCAAAAAGGGAGAGATGAGACCCCTGTACCTCAAAATGTTAATGGTACCTTGAGCAATATGCACCCACGTGTCAATCACCGACATTTAGAGGAAAACAATTTTATTACCACACCTGCTGCTTGATCACGTCTCAGACATACTCGATTGATGACAAATCAGGTGATTTAGTGGGCCATGATTCTAGGGGAGTGTTCTTTCCTGCGACCTGCAATCTGACATTGTTTTACTGAAATGTGATCTGAAAACTGGTAAGGAGGAAAGAATGATTTACTGATCTCAGAACGTTATTGGCACTTTGGAAATTTTCAGTGGTGATACGGATAATTATTCCAAATGATTTGATGTGCATATTGAAGTGCAGATTACACCATATTGGCTTGCAAATGCGTGGTATGCCTTGTGGGACCACAGACCTGATGATGCCACTCATTAAGCCATCGTCTCAGAGATAAGCGCCCGTCAATTTAACTAAACAGCAACGTTACTCATGTCAAAACGAAGTATTCTACCATTCCACTTTCTAGGAAGCCCGGCACGCTTGTGATTATTTGTCAATAATAACCTTCAGCCACCGAGCTCGAAGTGCAGCCAGTATCCAGAATGTGGGAGATAGTGGGTTCGAACCCAACAAAACCGTCGGCAGCCCTGAAGATGGTTTACCATTGTTACCCATTTTCACACCAGGCTGTACCTTAATTAAGGCCACGGCTGCTTCCTTCCCACTCCTACCCATTTCCTACCCCATCGTCGCCATAAGACCTATCTGTGTCGGTGTGACGTAAAGCAACTTGTAAAAAAAAAAAAAAAAAGAACCTTCAGGCGACAACAAACACGCAAGCTCCGCTGTAATAAACGGTTCGTCAATGAACTGTTGCAAAAGCCATTGCACACTATGTAACTATTCACCTATGCTGTACTTTTTCACAGCAGAATAAGTACAACGGTAACTCTGTGAAACTCTTAAAATTACGGAGGTTATACCTTGTATATGGGACATTCCACGTTAAGTCGGACAAATAACTGCAAAATATAATATTAATGGGGCTTATGGAAGAAAGAAGGTAGAACTGGCTGAGTCAGCAAAGAGGATGCATCTGGATGTGCTAGGAGTAAGTGATATTCGGGTAAGGGGAGATAACGAGGAAGAGATAGGAGATTATAAAGTGTACTTGACGGGTGTTAGAAAGGGAAGGGCAGAGTCTGGGGTAGGGCTCTTTATCAGGAATACCATTGCACGCAACATAGTGTCTGTTAGGCACGTAAATGAGCGAATGATGTGGGTAGATTTGTCAGTGGGAGGAATTAGGACAAGAATTGTGTCCGTGTATTCACCATGTGAGGGTACCGATGTGGATGGAGTTGACAAGTTTTATGAAGCATTGAGTGACATCGTGGTCAGGGTCAACAGCAAGGATAGAATAGTGCTAATGGGCGATTTCAATGCGTGAGTTGGGAATAGAACTGAAGGATACGAAAGGGTGATTGGTAAATGTGGGGAAGATATGGAAGCTAACGGGAATGGGAAGCGTTTGCTGGACTTCTGCGCTAGTATGTGTTTAGCTGTTACGAATACATTCTTCAAGCATAAGGCTATTCACCGCTACACATGGGAGGCTAGGGGTACCAGATCCATAATAGACTATAGCTTAACAGACTTTGAATTCAGGAAATCTGTTAGGAATGTACGAGTTTTTCGCGGATTTCTCGATGATACAGTCCACTATCTGATCTGTAGTGAACTAAGTATCTCTAGGCCTAGGGTAGAGAAAGTGAAATCTGTCTGCAAACTAATAAGGGTAGAAAGTCTCCAGGACGAGGAAATTAGACGGAGGTACATGGATATGATTAGTGAGAAGTTTCGAACAGTAGACAGTAAGCAGGTTCAGGATATAGAAAGTGAATGGGTGGCATATAGGGATGCTGTAGTAGAAAAAGCAAGGGAATGCCTAGGAACAACTGTGTGTAAAGATGGGAAAAGGCGAATATCTTGGTGGAATGGTGAAGTGAGAGCAGCCTGTAAACGTAAAAAGAAGGCTTATCAGAAATGGCTCCAAACAAGGGCCAAGGCAGACAGGGATTGGTACGTAGATGAAAGAAACAGAGCGAAACAAATAGTTGTTGAATCCAAAAAGAAGTCATGGGAAGATTTTGGTAATAACCTGGAAAGGCTAGGTCAAGCAGCAGGGAAACCTTTCTGGACAGTAATAAAGAATCTTAGGAAGGGAGGGAAAAAGGAAATGAACAGTGTTTTGAGTAATTCAGGTAAACTCATAATAGATCCCAGGGAATCACTGGAGAGGTGGAGGGAATATTTTGAACATCTTCTCAATGTAAAAGGAAATCATCCTGGTGGTGTTGCAAACAGCCAAGCTCATGGGGAGGAGGAAAATGATGTTGGTGAAATTATGCTTGAGGAAGTGGAAAGGATAGTAAATAAACTCCATTGTCATAAGGCAACAGGAATAGATGAAATTAGACCTGAAATGGTGAAGTATAGTGGGAAGGCAGGGATGAAATGGCTTCATAGAGTAGTAAAATTAGCGTGGAGTGTTGGTAAGGTACCTTCAGATTGGACAAAAGTAGTAATTGCACCTATCTATAAGCAAGGGAACAGGAAGGATTGCAACAACTATCGAGGTATCTCATTGATTAGTATACCAGGCAAAGTATTCACTGGCATCTTGGAAGGGAGGGTGCGATCAGTCGTTGAGAGGAAGTTGGATGAAAACCAGTGTGGTTTCAGACCACAGAGAGGCTGTCAGGGTCAGATTTTCAGTATTCGCCAGGTAATTGAAAAATGCTACGAGAGGAATAGGCAGCTGTGTTTATGTTTCGTAGATCTAGAGAAAGCATATGACAGGGTACCGAGGGAATTAAAGGTAGATTATTAAAATCAATCAAAGGCATTTATGTTGACAATTGGGCTTCAGTGAGAATTGATGGTAGAATGAGTTCTTGGTTCAGGGTACTTACAGGAGTTAGACAAGGCTGTAATCTTTCACCTTTGTTGTTCATAATTTACATGGATCATCTGCTGAAAGGTATAAAATTGCAGGGAGGGATTCAGTTAGGTGGAAATGTAGTAAGCAGTTTGGCCTATGCTGACGACTTGGTCTTAATGGCAGACTGTGCCGAAAGCCTGCAGTCTAATATCTCGGAACTTGAAAATAGGTGCAATGAGTATGGTATGAAAATTAGCCTCTCAAAGACTAAATTGATGTCAGTAGGTAAGAAATTCAACAGAATTGAATGTCAGATTGGTGATACAAAGCTAGAACGGGTCGAAAATTTCAAGTATTTAGGTTGTGTGTTCTCCCAGGATGGTAATATAGTGAGATTGAATCAAGGTGTAGTAAAGCTAATGCAGTGAGCTCGCAGTTGCGATCAGCAGTATTCTGTAAGAAGGAAGTCAGCTCCCAGACGAAGCTATCTTTACATCGGTCTGTTTTCAGACCAACTTTGATTTACGGGAGCGAAAGCTGGGTGGACTCAGGATATCTTATTCATAAGTTAGAAGTAACAGACATGAAAGTAGCAAGAATGATTGCTGGTACAAACAGGTGGGAACAATGGCAGGAGGGTACTCGGAATGAGGAGATAAGGGATAATTTAGGAATGAGCTCGATGGATGAAGCTGTACGCATAAACCGGCTTCGGTGGTGGGGTCATGTGAGGCGAATGGAGGAGGATAGGTTACCTAGGAGAATAATGGACTCTGTTATGGAGGGTAAGAGAAGTAGAGGGAGACCAAGACGACGATGGTTAGACTCGGTTTCTAACGATCTAAAAATAAGAGGTATAGAACTAAATGAGGCCACAACACTAGTTGCAAATCGAGGATTGTGGCGACGTTTAGTAGGCTTGCAGACTGAACGCTGAAAGGCATAACAGTCTATAATGATAATGTATGTATGTATAATATATGCATTTCAACTATATGTAAATCATATGTGTAGTTCACGATATTATTGCGATAACAATTAACATATTAATTTTATTGTCCAGGTCCATGGCTGAATATTTGGCATGCTGTCCTTTGGTCCGATTCCCGGCAGAGTCGGGGATTTTAACCTTAATTAGTTAATTCGCCTGGTTCGGGGGTAGGGTAGGACCCCATCCTCACAGACATGCAGGTCGCCTATAGGCCGTCTACGAGAAAGAAGATGTGTACCAGGCCTCACCGGAGGCCATACGCTATTAATATTATTATTATTTATTTTATTCCAAAATGGAATTATACGTGAGTCCTTTCAGTTTCGGCATTTGAATAAATCTGCGTTGTCAAATTTACAGGTCCATGAATGAAATACGAATTCCTTTGTAGGTAACAATGCAGCGCGTGATCACCTGTAGTGTGCAGAGACTGCACTTCGTGTAGGGATGCCACGAGTTTCGAAAACTAGGCAAATAAATTCACAAATTCAATAACAGGAAGGCCCCCCAAACTTTTATGAAACAATCCGACTCGTACTTTGAAGAGGAAGCCGTAGTGACTTTCAAAATATAGTTCTTAACGTGAAGAAGATGGCCAAATTTAGTAAATTGTTTTCAGAACATGCAAATACATGAAAATAAATAAGCAAATTCCTACAGCAGTACTTCTATGAAATATTACATTTACAGTTTATTTTTTAAAAGTGAAGGTTTGGTCTTTAATAGTCTGTTCAAAATATTTCTGTAAAACGTTGAGTGACGGAAAAATATCGCATATTCAACATTTAATACAATGAAGATTGTTGAAAAAAAGACGTTGATATTGAGCTGAAATAAATACCTACCTGATGCCCAGAGACTGGTTGAGTCCTCAAATAGCACCACCAAAGGCTATGCAGTTATAGGAAAACCATAAAAACCAATGGCAGTACCAAAATGAGGCGTACTAGGCAAGTTGAGGAGTGAGGTAGTTTGCCATTGCTTTCCTCACTGGGCCAGACAGTGCTATTGTAGCATGACTGACCCTATGAGCAACACCTTTCATAACGCTCTGTGCTCTGAATGCCATTACTCAGTGAAACCAGTATCCAGTATTCGGGAGATAGTAGGTTCGAACCCCACTGTCGGCACCCCTGAAGATGGTTTTCCGTGGTTTCCCATTTTCCCACCAGGCAAATGCTGGGTCTGTACATTAATTAAGGCCACGGCTGCTTCTCACTCCCAGTCCTCCCCTGTCCCATCGTCGCCATAAGACCTATCTGTGCCGGTGCGACGTAAAGCAACTACCACTAGCAAAAAAAAAAAAAAAATACTCAGCACAACCTATACCCCAGCAGCTTCCATATTGTCACAGCCATGGATGAGACTGGGACTTCAGTGGAAGCTACACTTTGCTCTGGTCTGTGCCAAGAGATGGATGCAAAAGTACTGTATCCATCAAGACATAACATCAAAATTTTTAAAAAATATACTTCTTTCTTTTTGCTGTAAAATTGAGCACGGAATGCCTCTTATGTCAGTATAGGACGACCAGAACGAGTAGAATGTCCTGAAGACCAGTCTCAGCATACTCTCCGCACAACGGGACACTGTGTACCGCAGAGTGTGCAATTGGCAATTTCTCAGAACGACACATCACACTCTCGCATATCATTACATTGCGCAGTATGAAAGGCCTAGAGCCACTACGCCAGAATCAATGAGATTACACTGCTAATGTATAGTTTTTATTCGTTATGCCCAACTAAGGAGTGCGTGTAAACTTATTTAGGTCAAAGTTTCTTCTTGTCTTCCCCAAATCTCTTCATCCTTTCGCCGTGCTCCTTTTTGCGTTCTTCCGTCCATCCTGTAGCTTGTCTTTTAGGTTGATCAGCAAATGGGTGTTTGTTTGTGAGATTTCTGAATTTTGTTCTGTCTTGCATGATTTCTTCATTTGCATCAATTTCCTGAAGATCTTTGTTTATTTCTGTAAGCCAGTTGTGATTTCTTAGAGATACTGCGAGATTTAGTATTTTCTTTGTTAGCCTATTATTATCCATCACGATCAGGTGATCACAGAATTTTAATCTCCTTTTTCTAATGATGTCCGTGATTTTCTCTGTTATTTGATAGATTTCATATGATTTCCTTTTCATCCAAATGCCATTTTCGCATTTAGGTTCTAGAATTTTACTGAGAATTTTCCTCTCTTGCTTTTAGATGTTTCTTGTGATCTGCCACCAATTATCAGAGTTTCTGATGCATGAAGTGGTTCTGGTTTGACAACTATATAGATATAGATTTTTGAGATATAGATTTTTTGCTATATCTGCTCCAGACAATTTTGTATGATTTTTGTAATTTTGTAATTATTTCTTTGTTGCTTGCTGATTTATCCCGTTTGGTTGTATAATTTCGCGTAGGTATTTGAATTTTCTACTTGGGAGATTTTCCCATATCTAGTGATAAGCGGATGGTTGTTAAATCCTGATTTTGTACCTCCGATATACTTTGTCTGTTCGTATGAAATTTGCAGACCTGTTCTTACCGTATTTCATGAAGTTTTTCTACGGACTAGCGTGCTTCTTGTCTGTTGTTGGAGAGGGTTGCAAAGTCATCTGCAAAGGCGAGGCAGTCAAGGAGAATTTTGTTTTTGAGAAGTATACCAATATTGATCTCTTTAGTTTCATTTTTCCATTCTCGAACCACTTTTTCCAGAACTACATTGAATAGTACTGGTGATAATCCATCGCCTTGTTTTACCCCTGTTGTAATTTCAAGTGGCTCTGAATTTTCTCCTAAAAATTTTACTTTCGTTGTTGTGCCTGTTAGAGTTCGTTTGATCTATTCCCTTGTTTTTTTCTATCGACTTGAAATTCCTCAAGTATGTTGAATAGAATCTGCCGGTCTATTGAATCATAAGCTTTGTTGAAGTCAACAAAGGTAATCATTGTTTGCTTTGTTTTATGAATTTGTAAAATATTTTCTAGGTTTAAGATTTGTTCTGGGCATAATCTTCCTTTTCGAAACCCTGCCTGATATTCTCCAATGAGATTGTCGGTTTGTTTTTCTAATATATTCAATAGGGCTTTAGAGAAAATGTTGCAGACGACTGATAATAAGATATCCCTCTGTAATTGTTTATATCTGATTTATCCCCTTTCTTGTGTAGTGGGTGAATTAGTGCACATTTCCAGTCTTCTTGAATGTTATCAGTATTCCAGATGTCCTGTATGATTTCTTGAATTGCGTAAGCCACTTTCTCTTGAATTATTTGCTTGATTTCTTCTAGATTGGGAGGTTATGAGTCTGAATTTGGTGTAGGTTTCTAACAGGTTAATTGGTTTTGAGGGCTTTTGCAATTTAATAGACTCTTAAAGTAATCTGCAGGAAGTTTCCAGTTTTCTTTGTTATTTGTTTCTAATGATCCGTCGGAACGTTTGAAGCAAAGACTGGGTGCTTGGTAATTTTGGAGTTCTTCTTTAAAATTATTGTAGTAGTTTATATAGGTTCTTTCTGAAAGTCTTGGTCTATTTCCTTCAGACGGGCTTGGTCTCTCTTTCGTTTTACTGCTCTAATAATTTTGAATATTTCCTTCTGTACCTTAAGGAATTCTTGCCATTCGATTTCAGATTTATAAGAGTTCCATATTTTCCATGTTCTACTTATTATCTCTATCGCTTTGTCACATGTGTCATTCCACCATCTGTTTCCGTTTTCTAGGTGGTGTGCCAATTTTCTGGAATGCCTTGCATACTATACTTTTTAGATTATTCCAGTATGAGGGGACATTTAATAGTAAATTTGCAAGGAAAATATCGGAGATTAATTTGAAATATTCTGGGTCTACTTTCGATGTTCTCATGTTCTCATTTTGGACCTGTTAGGCTGAAATTTCACTTTTACTAGAGACAAGTAATGATCTGAATCTATAATTCCCTTTTTGACCTTAACATTCATTACTTATTTTTGGTTTTGCCTGGTAATGACTACATTATCAATTTTAAATTCTTCTAGAAATTGAATGGGGGATCTCCAGGTCATTTTATTTCTGGGTTCGTGCCGAGAAGTGTGTTGACATTAGTTTTAAATCGAAGATTTTGCAGAAGTCTGTTAATCTTTCTCCGTTTCTGTTTGTTCTGTTATATGCTGGATATAATCCTACTAAGCTCCTAAATTTATTTTATTTACCAATTTGTGCGTTGAAGTCTCCTAACAGTATTTTGACATGTTGTTTTGGTTTCTTATTCGAAACTTCCTCCAGCAGTTCTCATAATTCGTCTGCTTTACGTGGATCATTCGAATTGTGATTATTTGTGGGAGCATGGGCATTGATTAATGGGTACGGCGTACGCTTTGTTTCCCTATTTCATCGAAAGGAGCGAGATTCTTTCAGAAGGTGACGTGAAATTGAATACACAATTGTAAGGCTTTTCTTGGCTGCAAAGTCTGTGCCGAACTGCAATAGAGTTTTGGGGGAGCATAATACTGGCTTCCCTTTATAAATTCTGTAGTTCCCCGATTCCAGGCGATTTTCGTCTGCATATCCAGTTTCTTGTATTGCAATAATGTGTAAGTCAAGTTTGTCCAGTATGTCTTTTAGTTGTTCTAATTTGCTAGTTTTAAGTAATGTATTCATGTTTAAAGTAGCTATGAAGTGTTTTCGCTTCGGTGGAAGAGATTTGGGAAGCTCCGATTCATCTCGCATGATGTTCTCGGTCCCCCAGAATCCGATGACCGAGATAAACTAGTACTTGTACTAGGGCCTGGGGTAATTGTTTTGTCAACTGACATTTCCACCTTGCTAACAAGTTGAAGATAGTGGGGGTATCGATCGAAGTCGGTCTCAGGCATACAACTAAGGTATTGAGCCTTAGAGGTAGCCTCAAGATGTTTCCTGACTGTTATTTTACTGCTTTATGCCTTTACGAATTTATTATTATTGAATTACTTTATTATTATTATTATTATTATTATTATGTTATTTGTTTTACGTCCCACTAACTACTTTTTGAGGTCTTCGGAGACGCCGAGGTGCCGGAATTTAGTCCCGCAGGAGTTCTTTTACGTGCCAGTAAATCTACCGACACGGGACTGTCGTATTTGAGCACCTTCAAATACCACCGGACTGAGCCAGGATCGAACCTGCCAAGTTGGGGTTAGAAGGCCAGCGCCTTAACCGTCTGAGCCACTCAGCCTGGCATATTATTATTATTATTATTATTATTATTATTATTATTATTATTATTATTATTATTATTATTATTATTATTATTATTATTATTATTATTGGTGTATTGTGAACCCGTCCAGGGTATTTCAGGCATTTATCGATGCTAGTTCATGAAGTTCGTACGTGAATATTACCATATCATCTGCAACAACATTTCCGGGAAGACCAGTCAATACTCACTCACAGGAGGTTAAAAATGTGAAGGTCTGCTGCAATAGCCAGAAAGGAAACACAAAGGAATCTGGTACGATTTGGAAAAGGAAAAATAATATAGGTACAAGGTGATTTATATGAAGAAGAAAAATAGAAAGGGAATAGGGACTGCTATCATTAAATGTAATGAGGAATACTTATCAACTTCTAAGAGAATGACTAAGTCAACGTGGGAACTTCAGGGATGCATATAACGCAAATCAGATGACACGCGAAGTGCGGTAAGTGGAGCTGTTACGCCATAAAAGACACGCAAGAAGGAGTGGTGAAAGTTACCGAAGGTACGAGAATGAATATCGGTCAACTTATGGTCGACGAGTAGCCTACCTTTGAATTACTGCGACAATAATATTGTTGGCTTTGTTGTTGAAGCGCCACTTCGTGAAAAACGGTATTCATCAAGTTATGAATAGCAGATCTTAGTATTGGAAAACAATACCAACATTCAAAACTTGACAGACAATGGAAGCAATTTACACCACCCCGATAAGCAAACTGAGTACTAGCAGCAGATGTAGACTGGCTTTGTGTAGACTGACTAAATATACTGTACATATCATTAAAATGTACGCAAATTGTATCAGTGTACTCCGGGAAACTAGGGTATCCGAACCAACTGGAAAAGGAGAAAAGAAGAACACATTTCCTTTAAACATGAAAAATATTACAGTGTTTTTCTTCTTTCTGATTTGTGTGACTTCAAGTTTGTAATTATTTAAATTCAATTTGAATACTATTTACGTATTATTAAGAGGGACAAATTTCTCATTCACTTAAAACCTTAAATTTACCACGGATTTTGTAAAGAAGTTGAATGTGTAATAGGTATATAAACAAAAATATTGACATTTTGATATATATTACTATTTTTAATAGTGTATTGGTATAAATTAATGACTCCAGAGGGAATAAAACTCATACATCTTTATAGGTGCGCGTGGAACAGATAAATCAGCATGTACATGAGGATGTTCAGTTGGCATCAGATCAATAATTAAATAACCCGATGACTGTATAATATTATCAATTAATTTGGAATTTGAGTCGGTTTGAACTAGAGTTGTTGCACTCTCATTGTTAGACTGGAAATATCGCGGCTGTCAACACAGGAACAGTACATATTCTGTTAACGAATATTACCTGTTATTTCGCGATATCGTAATTTTTCCATGAAAAATGGATCTTCAAATCTTTAACCTCACACTGATAGTGTAGGTTTGATACTATATCAGCATTTTCCAGGAAAGAGGGTGGTATACTCAGGTAGAATCATGGACGGGTATCAGTCTAGAGTCACAGTAGTGGGGAAAAAACCAATCAAACTTTGACACGTTTAGCTCTCTCAAGGTGTGACGGTAACTCAAAAAAATATGTTTCCCTATGTTATTGCTCAGAAGCAAACTCCCTGCAAATTATGTATCCGCTAATTTGTGGTCCCATCTACAGAAGACGCACAGAATCATAAGTCAATGAAACATATCCAAACATATCCTCGACGCAGGTAATGAAAGGGATGTCATGGAAAGAGGTGCACACAGTGGGCTATTTTCCCTGGGCAGAAAACATTAAATTTGTCAACACTCGTAAGTGAACTGCATGTGCATACATATAGAAAGTAATATATGTCTAGCAAGTAAGGAAATCGTGCCCTGAAGTTTCAACTATCCTGTAAACCATCCGGACTTGATACATTCGGACTGTTCGGGAACATGTAAAAACATAAACGAAAGTAATGATTTTCGAGGAGTAATGAAGTGTGAAATGTCTCAATGAACAGAATGGCGCCTTCTATTGTCATGGAATGGAAGAACTAATTTTACGCCATGACATATGCTTAAAAGTGGTACCTCTTTGTCTCGACCTATCCTTAACTGTTAACCTACAAAAAACTAGGGAAATGTCTTTTTCGGGACTTGCCGTTGTAAACGTCGTAGATCAGAAAGTTATACAGAATGTAAGTGAAATAAGGTACTTCCGTCTAACAGTTGATAGAAGAGAATAATCTAAGCAACATATGTGAATAAATTGTCGGCCATCTTTAAATTAATGAGGCAAGGCCGATGAGGAGAAATTGTTGCATAATCTGTTGCCAGGGGTGAGAAGGGGAGGGAGTCAGCTGACAAGAGAATAGCGGTGCTCATCTTTTAAAATCCCTACGCAAATAAATTGCTGTTGTTGTTGTTGTTGTTGCAGTATCACATAAAGGACTGGGGTCATTTGGACCGGTAGCATTGAGTATCCTACCTGGTAAGCGTGGACGTCATTTGTTGATTGATTGATTGATTGATTGATTGATTGATTGATTGATTGATTGATTGATTGATTGATTGATTGATTGATTGATTGATTGATTGCTGTTTTCAAGAACAAAATAATTTTGATAATCAGCCCCAGTCTGAAAGTATGTTTTAAAACCTATGTTAATGAATTGTATGTCAAGTACAGACCTACATACATTTCACATGGTCCTGCCGAGATTTGAAGCAGGGTTCAGTGGAGAATGACTAGGAACAAAAGCTGTTCACAATGTGGAAAGTTGAGGGCTGAAATGAAAGAAAATCAAGCTCCTCACTGTGCTGAAGATTAAGGGACGGAATAAAATAAAATATAGACCCTTGCTGTGTTGATGATTACGGGATGAAATAAAAGAAAATATAGCTCCTCGCTGTGTTGATGAATACGGGATGAAATAAAAGAAAATATAGCTCCTCGCTGTGTTGATGAATACGGGATGAAATAAAAGAAAATATAGCTCCTCGCTGTGTTGATGAATACGGGATGAAATAAAAGAAAATATAGCTCCTCGCTGTGTTGATGATTACGGGATGAAATAAAAGAAAATATAGCTCCTCGCTGTGTTGATGATTACGGGATGAAATAAAAGAAAATATAGCTCCTCGCTGTGTTGATGATTACGGGATGAAATAAAAGAAAATATAGCTCCTCGCTCTGTTGATGATTACGGGATGAAATAAAAGAAAATATATCTCCTCGCTGTGTTGATGATTACGGGATGAAATAAAAGAAAATATAGCTCCTCGCTGTACTGAGGAAAAACGACGAAAGAAAATTACATGATGTGGACCGATGATACACACTTACGCAAGTTCTTTATTGAGAAGAGGTGTACAACGGGCTACCTCCAGCCCGAACGCATGCTTTGTCACGACGAAGCCAAATTGCTCGCATTCGTTTATACATCCGTGCGTCATTTCTTGTTGCGCCTGCAGCCTCTGGAGGTCGTCACGTTCCTGTACCACACTTCTGTAAACTAATTCGTATGGCCCCAAGGGACTGAAATAGGGGCTTCGAGCTGGCCACTGCACAGGTCCATTTTGACCAATCCATTGGTCCGGAAATGTGTTGTCTAAAAGCCTGCATACAGGTCCAAAAGTTTGAGAGGGTAACAACCGAATATCTCTACGTATGTTCTAAGGAATACTATCCATAGCTTCTGGTAACATACTGATGGGAAAATGCAAGCTGCGCTCTCCTCTCAAACGGGTTAGGAGTACAAAAGGACCAAAAATTATGACGCCTATAATTCCTATTCGTACGTTTAAAGAGGAACCGCTCTCGGAAGTATCTCTGAACAACGTGGTGGAGGTTTTCTACACTCCAGACATGAGTCTTGTGACAATTCATTACCTCATCTCGCGTTAAACAAGATTCGTCAGTCGCAAAAAATTCTGGTAAGGAAATACGGCTGTTGCCGTTTCCTACTAAAAGAACCCACTGGCAGTACAATCATCAATCAATCAATCAATCAATCAATCAATCAATCAATCAATCAATCAATCAATCAATCAATCAATCAATCAATCAATCAATCAATCAATCAATACTAATCTGCATTTAGGGCAGTCGCTTAGGTGGCAGATTTCCTATCTCTTGTTTTCCTAGCCTTTTCTTAAATGATTTCAAAGAAATTGGGAATTTATTGAACATCTCCCTTGGTAAGTTATTCCAATCCCTAACTCACCGACCTATAAATAAATATTGCCCCAGTTTGTACTAGTGAATTCCAACTTTATCTTCATATTGTGATCTTTTCTACTATTATAAACGCCACTCAAAATTTTCTTCTACTAATGTCATTCCACGCCAACTCCAAGCTGACAGCTCGGAACATACCACTTATTCGAGCAAGTCGTCTCCTTTCACCCAAGTCTTCCCAGCCCAAACTTTGCAACATTTTTGTAACGCTACACTTTCGTCGGAAATCACCCAGAACAAATCGAGCTGCTTTTCTTTGGATTTTGTCCAGTTCTTGAATCAGGTAATCCTGGTGAGGGTCCCATACACTGGAACCATACTCTAGTTAGGGTCTTACCAGAGATTTATATGCCTCTCCTTTACATCCTTACTACAACCCCTAAACACCCTCATAACCGTGTGCAGAGATCTGTACCCTATATTTACAATCCCATTTATGTGATTACCCCAATGAAGATCTTTCCATATATTAATACCTATATACCTACAATGATCCCCAAAAGGAATTTTCACCCCATCAACGCAGTAATTAAAACTGAGAGGACTTTTCCTATTTTTGAAACTCACAACCTGACTTTTAACCCCATTTATCAACATACCAATTCCTGCTGTCCATCTCACAACATTATCGAGATCACGTTGCAGTTGCTCACAATTTTGTAACTTATTTATTACTCTATACAGAATAACATCATCCGCAAAAAGCCTTACCTCTGATTCCACTCCTTTACTCATATCATTTATATATATAAGAAAACATAAAGATCCAATAATACTGCCTTGAGGAATTCCCCTCTTAATTATTACAGGGTCAGATAAAGCTTCGCCTACTCTAATTCTCTGAGATCTATTTTCTAGAAATATAGCAACCCATTCAGTCACTCTTTTGTCTAGTCCAATTGCACTCACTTTTGCCAGTAGTCTCCCATGTCCACCCTATCAAATGCTTTAGACAGGTCAGTTGCGATACAGTCCATTTGACCTGAATCCAAGATATCTGCTATATCTTGCTGGAATCCTACAAGTTGAGTTTCAGTTTCCTAAAACTGAACTGGCTTCTCTCGAACCAGTTATTAATATCGCAAACATGTCTAATATAATGAGAAAGAATGCCTTCCCAAAGCTTACATACAATGCATGTCAAACTTACTGGCCTGTAATTTTCAGCTTTATGTCTATCAGCTTTTCCTTTATACACAGAGGTTACTATACCAACTCTCCATTCATCTGGCAAAGCTCCTTCGACCAAACAATAATCAAATAAGTACTTCAAATATGGTACTATATCCCAGCCCATTGTCTTCAGTATATCCCCAGAAATCTTATCAATTACACCCGCTTTTCTAGTTTTCACTTTTGTATATTATTGTAAATGTCATTGTTATCATACGTAAATTTTAATACTTCTTTAGCATTAATCTCCTCGTCTATCTGGACATTATCCTTGTAACCAACAATCTTTACATACTGCTGACTGAATACTTCTGCCTTTTGAAGATCCTCACATACACACTGCCCTTGTTCATTAATTATTCCTGGAATGCACTTCCTGGAACGTGTTTTTGCCTTAAAGTACCTGAACATACCCTTCCATTTTTCACTAACTTTTGTATGAGTGCCAATTATGCTTGCCATCATGTTAACCTTAGCTGCCTTTTTTGCTAGATTCAATTTCCTAGTAAGTTCCTTCAGTTTCTCCTTACTTCCGCAGCCATTTCTAACTCTATTTCTTTCCAGTCTGCACCTCCTTCTTAGTCTCTTTATTTCTCTATTATAATAAGGTGAGTCTTTACCATTCCTTACCATCCTTAAAGGTTTTCACATTCCTCAACAATTGCTTTAAACCCATCCCAAAGTCTGTTTACATTTTATTTGCCGTTTTACACCAATCATAGTTACTTTTTAGAAACTGCCTCATGCCTGCTTTATCAGCCATATGGTACTGCCTATTAGTCCTATTTTTAAGACCTTCCTTTCTATCACACTTATTTTTAACTACGACAAAAACAGCTTCATGATCACTAATACTATCTATTACTTCAGTTTCTCTATAGAGCTCATCTGGTTTTTACCAGCACCACATCCAGGATATTTTTCCCTCTAGTTGGTTCCATCACTCACTTTCTGAATCAGCTGTCCTTCCCATATTAACTTATTTGCCATTTGCTGGTCATGCTTCCTGTCGTTCGCATTTCCTTCCCAATTGACATCTGGTAAATGCAGGTCTCCCGCTACAATCACATTCCTTTCCATGTCGTTTCCCACATAGCTAATTATCTTATCAAATGATTCTTAATCTTCTTTGCTATAGGCTTTACGTCGCACCGACACTGAATCCGTGTCAGCGCTACCCTTTCCCGGTCTGTACACTCCAAATATATCAAGTTGCCTATTATCTTTAAAAATGAGCCTCACACCTAGAATGTCATGCTTATCATCTTTAACTTTTTCGTAGCTTAAAAATTCTTCTTTCACCAGAATGAATACTCCCCCTCCCATCATTCCTATCCCATCTCTACGATACACACTCCAGTTCTGTGAGAAAATTTCTGCATCCATTATATCATTTCTCAGCTTTGATTCAACTATTACAATATCTGGTAAATATATATCTATTTACCTTACCTTACCTATGGCGCGACGGCCCGTTTTCGGTCCATGGCCTCCCCAGTTGCTCTCCGCCAAACTTGTCGATCTCGTGCAGCTACTCTCCAATTCCGGATCTTGAGGATATGTGCTGCGTCCTGATGTACACCATCTTCCCATCTGTTACGTGGCCTTCCCACAGGCCTTCCGCCTGCAAAGTCTCCTAAGAATACCTTCTTTGGGATTCTATGTTCTTCCATCCTAATTAGATGACCTGCCCATTTAAGTCTCTTCATTCGAATGGCATGTGGCAGGGGTGCCTCCTCATACAGGGAATATAGTTCATTGTTATATCTAATTCTCCATTCCCCTTGTACGCATATGGGTCCATAAATTCTCCTCAGGATTTTCCTTGCATGCACGTCCACGCCGTGGCCTCTGGGCAACGGGTACATTTTTTAAGGTACACGGCTAAGTCATGTAAGGGCAGAAAGCGAGTTCCCGACGCTTAAATGGGGACCAATCAGCTAAGGGAGACAACCCTAACAGAAAACATCGGTCCTCCAGGCTTGCTGGGGGTTGGAGCAAGGCTAACAACCTCGCTCCTGAAAACCAACTGTTGCGAAGCCCCAGAATATGGCTCGGAATTGTGGATATCTATCTATTAAATTACTTAATTCTATTCCCTTCTTTATAATACTTCTACAGTTCAACACTAACATTTTTATGTCATCCCTACTTGATTTCCAATTCCCTGTTCCCTTATCACCGCTCCCTAGGCCACCCCGTTTCCCTGAACGTACCTCCCTATTACCCTTCCAAACAAATTTCCTAACTTGTACGTAGCACTGCGTTTTAAGGGAAGCCATCTGAGCGCAGATCCCTATCTTCTACCCACCCATTAGGATCTAGAAATTTCTGGCAGATAATGGGTTCGAATCCCACCGTCGGCAGCCCTGAAGATGGATTTCCAAGTTTTTTTCACACCAGGCAAATGATGGGGCTCTACCTTAATATCAAAGACCACGGCATATTCCTTTCCCACTCCTCGGGCTTTCCTAGCGCAGCGTCGCCGTAAGGCCTATCTGTGTCGGTGCGACGTAAAGCAACAAAAAGAATCCCTACTACAGCCAAGGAGAGTGTATGTTGCACACTGAGGCATTTAAGTCACTGGCACGACAGATAATTGTACTGGAAGTGTTAGACAAGGGAACCATTCGAAAATAGGAATCGAGTAGCCATAGGAGATCGTGAATTAGGTGACGAGAAGATATTCCTATACACAACCTGTTAGAGCCATGACAGTTGTCAGAGGTTGCATCCGTCATATTTGCACATCTTTTAGTTGAAGAAGAATGCCTGTTTATAGGGATAATTTTAAACTGTGTGACAATTATTAGCAAATTACAAAGTACAAGAACACAATTTAAATATACGTCGTTAATGAAACCATGGTTAGAGCAGAAACGTTGTTCGTATTGCCCTCATGACAGTCAGTAACAAAACCACGCTTGATAGGAAGTTGGATATGTCCCGGATAACTTCAGTCACCACTGATCTGCATTTAGAGCTGTCACCCAGGTAGCAGGTTCGCTATCCGTTGTTTACCTAGTCTTTTCTGACCTCCAATACAGGCAAAGTATCCTTCGCGACACTGGAAACTAATATGGAATAATATTGCTAATAAATGGATTCCTCTTCCGTGGAAAACAACTTTATACTTAACAATAAATGAAACTATGCCAACAAAGGATAAGTTATTTCGACATGGACGATCTGACTCCAATATCTGCGAACATTGTCAACAAAGAGATACATTAATACATCGTGATAAGTCTTGTGTAAGTGAGGACATATGGGCGTGGTCTTTTGCAAAAATATGTAACATACTTCACATGGCTCCACATCCCATCTTAGAATATCGACTTCTCAACATAGAATATGCTTTCCTCCCGGCCACGGTCAACAACGCAGTTCTATGGCTCACTGCAGCAACCATTCACTTCATTATGGAACACCGACGGAAACCAACACAACTGAACTTACGATCGTTTCAGCAATACATACGGATGGAAAGATGGACATAAAAGTGCAATCAGAAGATGACAGCAGGTTTTGATTCATTATTATATCAGTTTTAATTCATGGCGTAACAGTGTTTGAATATTTTAATTATTAGATCAGCATAAGGTGTTAATGTGCCACGGACTACTTAAGGAACCGACAAAAACAACCAAAGTTAAAATGTGATCAGTGTTTGACATACTTCTGTTTAGCATTAAGGAACTAGGACAATGAACTTCAGAGAGTGTATGTCATCATTTTTTTTGTGTGTACATTATATATGTTTGTTGTAAAAGGTTAATAGAGTAATAAAAAGGTGTTAAAAAACCAGCAGAAAAAAATTCTGAAATGATTTCAAATAATTTAAAAACTTATGGAATTATTCTAATCTCTAATTCCTCTTCTTATAAAGGAATCGTTCAACGCCATGTGTATGTTTGCCCGTCAGAGGGCAGCACTAATCAGACTGCTACATCCCCCGTGGAAGGGGAGACTAGGTGACGCGACTCACCGGCGTCAGGGAGTTAAGGTCTGCACACACCAACGTGGGATGCGGGAGGGGGAGTGGGAACGATCCCGTCGCGAACTATTATAAGTACAGCGGGATGTGGATCCATTCACACCGGTGTGTCACTCTCCCACCTACACTGCGGGATTGCTGAGAACCATTTTCAGTTCGCTGCATGCAGCGTTTCCCCACTTCCCTTGTGACAGTAGCAATGGCGACTGAACTGTTGATAGAGTGCGTTAAGAAACATCCAATGCTTTACGATATGAGTAATGAAGATTACAAGCATGTAAGGAAGAAAGATATTTTGTGGGATGAAACAGGAAAAGAACTGCGTATACCTGGTATCAATTCTCTAATTATCACTGTTTGTTTGAGACCGTTTTTTGCACACATTTCTCCGTTCATAAACATCCAGATACATGTAATATGTATGCTATATACTGTTGTTATGCATGACAAAGAACTCCAGAAATTTCTCACGATCACCGGGTGCTCGTCGTGTTTCATTGTCAACATTTTCGAAGGCGCCAAGTCCTGATTCCGGTGGATCTACAGTAAATCTTCGTAATATACTGAATTTTCTCTCAGGAAATTGTGCAAAATCCACGTTGTTCTAATGGTTAGCTTAGCTGTGTTCGCATGAACTTCCATGGGTCTGTAATAAATTCTCCATTTCTGTGCTAAACTGCCAAAGGCATTTTCTACGACCCTCCTTGCTTTACACAGTCGATAGTTGCAATTTTCTTTTCGCTTGTCTCCTTTTTCTTGCCTGTATGGAAACTGTCCCGTTAAGCAACTTTTCAGAGGAAACGCTTCGTTGCCGATTATAACAAAAGGCGCAGGCACGTTCTGTCCAGAAAGATTTCTTGTCTTTCGGAACACCAAGAGGACCCGCTTCTAACCGTTGTCCCATTACAGAGTTCTGGAAAATACCACCATCACTGTTTTTCCCGTACCCTCCGATATCCACACATACGAACTTGTAATCTGGACCAACAATTGATAAAAGTACAATAGAGAATTTCTTCAGGTAACAAAAATAATTTGATCCACTGTTCCCGGTTATTTATTGTAACGTGCTTCCCATCGATACTACTAATCCAGTTTGGGAATTGCCACATTCTGTAACATTCTTGAGATGATTCTATCCATGTTTCGGTAGACGGCTCTGGCACGTATGTTACTTGCATTCTGTCACAAATAGCTTGACAAACGTATCGCACAATAGCACCAACTGTTGTGAATCCGACCCGGAAACTGTGATCAATTGTTTTTTTTTTTGTTTTTTTTTTTTGTTTTTTGCTAGTTGCTTTACGTCGCACCGACACAGATAGGTCTTATGGTGACGATGGGACAGGAAAGTGCTAGGAGTGGGAAGGAAGCGGCCGTGGCCTTAATTAAGGTACAGCCCCAGCATTTGCCTGGTGTAAGAATGGGAAACCATTTTCAGGGCTGCCGACAGTAGGATTCGAACCTACTATCTCCCGAATACTGGATACTGGCCGCACTTAACCGACTGCAGCTATCGAGCTCGGTGTGATCAATTGCAGAATAGGAATCTCCAGTAGCCAGAAATCTGATAGAGTGGGGTGGAGTCTCGCAAAACCGAGCGTTATTTGAATTTTTATTTTCGTAAATTTAAAATGATTTTTTCTACAGCATTTCATTCCGTGTGTATTTCCGCCATGTCATCGTACTGTGGGTCTCCTCTACGGAGACCAAGTCTGCCTAATAAAGCAGTTTTACCGCCGGGAAACACAGGGCCACATCCAGATGAACATGACCTAGTATGTGATGGAATTCGTACTTTGCTTTTGTCCCCTAACGTAACAAGTTTCATACAACCTATGGATCAGGCCGTTTTGGAATGTCTAAAGAAAAAAATAAAGTATCGGCACCGCCTGCTGCATTCACTCCTGGAAGCAACAGAACGTGAGAAAACCATCACGAACTTCCTCAAACAGATAGCCATGAAGGACGTAATGTATTGGACGAACTTAGCAGCGACCGCGGGATTGTAGGTTTCGCTCCCGCTCCCGCTTCCCGCTTCCCGCTTCCCGCTTCCCGCGTCCGGCGTTGGTGTGTGTAGAAGGACGAACTTCGCAGCGACCGCGGGATTGTAGGTTTCCCTCCCGCTCCCGCTATCCGCGTTGCTGTGTGCAGACCTTTACGAGACTTGAACTACCGTGGGTAGATGTGTTGAGTTTGTTGTGCTACATCATGGGCCACAGCGTCCTGTGTGTACATTTAGTACAACGTAATTGGTTTACTGAATAAATTAGGTAAGTAATGTACATTATGTTGGCCTTCCCTTTGCACTTAATAATGAAATACATTTCGTGGACCGTGGGAAGAGCAGATCTCGTTCGACATGAGTGATCCACTCGAACACGAGACCGAACAGGAATATCTGCCCCATCTTTTCCTTTTAAATTCCAACTTTATCTTCATATTATGATCTTTCATACTCTTAAAAACTCCACTCGAGCTTATTCTTCTACTAATGCTATTCCACGACATTTCTCCACTAACAGCTCGGAACATACCACTTAATCGAGCTACCTGAATATTCAGATACAAAACGTAAAGAACGTATGTTTAGTGTCGACTCTCATAGCTTGGGCTCATTGTGCTCAGCATGTACAGTTCTTTCTTTCTTTCTTTCTTTTCTTTCTTTCTTTCTTTCTTTCTTTCTTTCTTTCTTAATCCGTTTAACCTTCGCGGTTGGCTTTTCCCTCGGATTCAGCGAGGGATCCCATCTCAACCGCTTCAAGGACAGAGTCCTGGAGCGTGATACTTTTGGCTCGGGGATACAACTGGGAATGAGGGCAGGTACCTCGCCCTGGCTGCCTCACCTGTAGGGCGGTGGGAAAATTGGAAGGGATAGACAAGTAAGAGGGAAGGAAGCGGCCTTAAGTTAGGTACCATCCCGGCATTTGCCTGGAGGAGAAGTGGGAAACCACCGTAAACCACTTCAAGGATGGCTAAGAAGGGAATCGAGCCCCCCTCTACTCAGTTGATCCCCCTAGGCTGAGTGGACCCCGTTACAGCCCTCGTGCCACTTTGCAAATTTCGTGGCAAAGACAGGAATCGAACTCGGGCCTCCGGGAGTGGCAGCAAATCACGCTAACCACTACACCACAAAGGCGGACAGGTAGAGTTTTGTTTATAAACATATTTGTACATCTGATATGAAACGCTTCCTCCCGTGCTAGCGAGCGAGACGACAGGAACAAGGCGCAGCGCGCTCTACTGACTGTGTTATCATGTGTCGCAGCCCACACACTACAGTACGCTCTTGCTTGCAGCTCTGTACGGCTGCGTCTCTCCAGTGCGCCGGGTCGCGGCCTCTTTTCTTTACGTACTCAGCCGTTGTATTCCGCATCATGGATTAATTAAATGGGTCTATTAATCGTTTCACCCGGAGCAGCTCGAATGGAAATACCTTCAAAATTGAATGAGAGTGTTCCTTTCCATCGCTTGAGACTCATCTACTTTCATCATGTGGAGTAGTTGAAGAGGAACGAATGTCGTGGATTTATTCCGAGTAAGCATCCAGTACTATTTCTGTGAGTGAGTTCAAATAATTACAGACATATAGTTGTTGTTATCCGTTCGATTCATATTCTATATAGGCCGATCAATGTACAATACTTCATCGCCCATCAAATGAACACATTGCACTTGGAGATTCCCTCATTTTCCATCGTTTTAGAAGAATTCATGGTGTTACTTCACGTTAAGATATTAGATCTACCCTGTTGTGCAGATTCGTACTAATACTTTTATTGCGGTTTCCCTATAATAAGAATCCATCGGGAGTTTTCTTTTTTTAAATTTTTATTGGTTTTATGTTACACTGAATCAGGCAGGTCTTATGACGACTATGGGGTAATACAGGGGCTAGGGCTGAGAACGAAGTGACCGAAGCCTTAATTAAGGTACAGCCACAGCATTTGCTTCGTGTGAAAATGGTAAACCATGGGATTCGAACCTATCATCTGCCGAATTCAAGCTCACAGCTACGTGACACAAACCGCACGCTATTCCCCTCGGTCTATCGAGTTTATAATTGGGATAATAATGCTTTTTATTTTACATACCATTAGCAACTTCCACAGTTTTCGCAGTGGTCAAAATGCCGGAATTTTGTCACACGGCAGTTATTTTCCGTGCCAGTAAATTTGCAGACATGTGGGTAACGTATAGCCTATGCGATCCTTCAGATACCACCGGGATGGGCCGAGATCGATCCCACCAACTTGGGCAAGAGGGCTGAGCCGTTGAGTCCCGCGTTTAATTGGGAAAGTTCCTACGGTATTTAAAATGAGCTGTTATATTCCCAGCATTGATGTCAGTGAGGATGGACGCCTTGGCTTCTAAGATTCCTCATTTGTTCTTATCTGAAGGCAGGTCGTCCTGAGAGAAGAACACAGCGCTCAGAGGAATTACCATGTACAGTTTTCTGCTCCATCAGTCATATTAGAGCTGCACTGATGAACTGAAGGAAGGTTTCTATCATCAAACAAACCGCCCATTTCCGTAGCAAAACGGTTAGCGTTATTAGCTGCCATCCTTGGAGGCCCGGGTTCGATTCACGGTACTCTCAGTGATTTAAGGAGTGCTGATATTTGGTTAAAATGGTACATGCAGCTAATCTCCATTGGGGGTGTGCTTGAAAAGAGCTGCACCACCTTGGAACAAGGACACGAGGTTTTTTTTTGCTATTTGTTTTACGTCGCACCGACACAGATATGTCTTATGGCGACGATGGGGTGGGAAAGGCCTAGGAAGTGGAAGGAAGCGGCCGTGGCCTTAATTAAGGTACAGCCCCGGCATTTGCCTGGTGTGAAAATGGGAAACCACGGAAAACCATCTTCAGGGCTGCCGACAGTGGGGCTCGAACCCACGATCTCCCGATTACTGGATACTGACCGCACTTAAGCGACTGCAGCTATCGAGCTCGGTAGGACACGAGTTTACTAATCAATCAAACTATAATTATACTCAGATACACATTTAGTTCGTGTTCGAAACATAGTAGACATGAATATAGCAAACAAGTTAGAGCAGATGTGGAATATGATATTGACGTAGAGAGAAAGACAGCAACACAGGACAGGGTGACCGCGTTAAGTTAGTCTATGGATTGACATCACAAATAACAACGTTAAGAAGTGTATGCTTAGGAAAAATACAAGACTAAACTATTCGCAAAATTGCCTTATTTTTCAGGCATTATGTAAAGCAATTCTAATTTAATGTGTACATAAGGAGAAGGGTGTATTCACAATTGGTTCGATGACAAATTACTACGTTGTTGCCGGGCTATAATAATAATAATTTCGTGTGGCTATTTCTAGCCGAGTGCAGCCCTTGTAAGGCAGACCCTCCGATGAGGGTGGGCGGCATCTGCCATGAGTAGGTAACTGCGTGTTATCGTGGTGGAGGATAGTGTTGGGGACATAACAAACACCCAGTCCCCGGGCCATTGGAATTAATCAATGAAGGTTAAACTCCCCGACCCGGAAGGGAGTCGAACCCGGGACCCTCGGAACCGAAGGTCAGTAAGCCAACGAATCGTTGCCGAGCTTAGTGACTCAGACAGTTGAGTCGCTGGTCTTCTGACACCAGTTTAGCAGGTTCGATCCTGGCTCAATCCGGTAGTATTTAAAGTTGTTAAAAATGTCAGCCTCGTCTCGGTAGATATACTGGCACGTAAAAGAATTCCTCCGACACTAAATTCTGGCACCTGAGTGTCTCCGAAAACAGTAAAATAGTTAGTGGGACGTAAAGCCAATAACATTATTATTACTACGTTATTGATAGAGGAAGTTATTTGTTGCACTCTTCTTCATCAGGTGCGTAAATACACATTGAAGAGTGATGTAAGAAATTTATCTCCAAGATGGGAGAGAATTACAAAAAATATTACCTTGTTGGAAAAGAAAACGTACTAATCCTATTCCTTGTAAAATCCAGCCATTTCATTTAGTGGGTTCATAGTTCTACAGAGATAATTTATCCTATTTCTCCCCAATATACGAATGTTAACAGAAGAATGAAGTTGATGTATTTGTTTAATTCAATTTCAGGTACACTTACTGGCTAAGCAGCTAGGGGCGCGCAGCTGTGAGCTTGCATTCGGAAGATAGTGGGTTCCAGCCCCATTGTCGGGAGCCCTGGAGATGGTTTTCTGTGGTTTCCCACTTTCACACCAGGCAAATGCTGAAGCTGTACCTTAGTTGAGGCCAGGGTCGCTTCCTTCCCACTCCTAGTGCTTTCCTCTACCATCGTCGGTGCGATGTAAAGCAACTTGAAAAAAGAAAAGCAAGCAAACTTGCAGTTTTACGTGACTGTTGTTATCCATGGAACTTCCATTTTACGTGACTTGGCATCTTGAATATAATCCCGAATGAGCTTTCATTTTCGAGATATTAGCGTTTCAATTCTCAAACACCAGTTACAAGCCGTCATATAAGCGAACGTTCATAGAAGTGTTCTCGTAGAATAGAGTGTTGCGGCGTTAATGCAGATTACTTCCTGTCAAATCAAATGATGTTCGTTTAACCTTTAAATATCACGCGATCGCAGGTGATGGCATTGTGGAGACATTTTGCTTCAGAATGGGTTTATTGATGTATCAATGACATGATGTCCGCCCCTATGGCTAAATGGTTAGCTTGATGGCCTTTCGACCAAGGGGTCCTGGTTTTGAATCCCGAAAGGATTGGGGATTTTAACCTTCATTGGTTACTTTTGATGGCTCAGAGTCTGGGTATGTGTTTGCCGTCTTCAGCATTAGAATTCATCTTAGGCAGGACTCCATTCTCACAGATGCGTAGGTTGCCTAAAGGAGACAACGCAAAAGACCGGAACCAAGCGTTTTCGGAGGCCACATGCAAAGAATAAAAATACTGACATGATTCTTTCAAATTTAAGAACCCTTCATTGCCAGTTGACAGTACCAGGGATCCCTTGGACAGAAAAGAAGAATGCTCGATTATGTGCTCCACTGATCCTGTTCGCATCTTTCCTAATCACAGCGAGAAAGAGGTATGTGTTGTGTCCAGTGAACTTCCAATAGGCCTATTTTAAACTAATTCTTAAAAGCTAACTTACAAAGTAGACTTAAATCTATTAGCAGATAAAGGTCGAAGAAGCAACGGAGACTGAGGTCAGAAAGCCTATACGTTTTCCTGTCACCAATCAGTATAGTAAATATTCAATTGATTTACTATTTCTGAAAGCGGGTAATTAGGAAAAGTATCGTTTCTTTTGGGATCGCAATAGCCGAGTGGCAAAGTCACTCTTTTTCATCAAGTTCGCCACAGTACGAATTCCGGTCAATGCTTGTGGGATCATTTAAGTTGAACGTCACGTTCAATGTTCATGTTGATGATGTTCTACGTAAAACTGCAGATCCCGTGGCTATGGTCACGAATCGACAGTCGTATAAAACTACAAACATCCTTCCCTCCTGTTAGACAAGCCGGTATCAAACCGAAGGAATAGTGTCAGTTGGTTATAAAGAGTACCAAACGTGTCACAAGGCTAAAGGAACAGCTTTGCTCCCAACATTCCCAAACAAAACTAACATCTGTTTTGTAATCGGAATTGTTATTTCTATATAACAAACGTAGTTTGTTGTAATGTGTTTTACCTTTACTTAAAGTACAAAGTAAAATTTGACGTACAATTTTTGTTCTTTGTGGAAGTGGACAAATGACGTTCTGTATTTGAAGAAAGGGTATATTTTTGTATTGTTTTTTGATATTTCCAATACGAAACTTTATAGACATGTATTTTTTTTCTGGGATATCTTGAACTGTTCACTAATATTTGGTCAGCTCTGGGAAATTCTAGCATTAAGGCTTTAGTATTACACACAACCATTTCATCCGATTGCCTTTTTTATGTATTACGCCACTTAAGTGTTTCACTGCCTACAGTAATGTGAGGCAGCAAAACTAGGCTCTGCAGTAAAACACTTTATGCTCTATCAACTGAATTCTCTACAAGGGAACGCTATAACGTACTTTACGAAGTCGACAAATCGGTCTTTCTGCGTTACCAAATTCATAAACAATCGTAAATTTCTTAGTAACACACGATCTTAATGCAAGGCTTGCAAATCTCACATTTGAACATCAGAAAAGAAAAACATGAACTGTTCCCAAAGTTTTCCATCGGAAAAGACACGCTGCAATGATTTCGACGGGCTGTTCTCGGCAGAATTGAGCATACTATAATCCCTTTCGCTTCTGGAATCTTAGACCGAAACTGAACACTACCAGTAAGCGCACTTGTCCGGCTCCATGGCTAAATGGTTAGCGTGCTGGCCTTTGGTCACAGGGGTCCCAGGTTCAATTCCCGGCAGGGTCGGGAATTTTAAACGTCATTGGTTAATTTCGCTGGCACGGGGGCTGGGTGTATGTGTCGTCTTCATCATCATTTCATCCCCACCATGACGCGCAGGTCGCCTATGGGCATCAAATCCAAAGACCTGCACCTGGCGAGCCGAACTTGTCCTCGGACACTCCCGGCACTAAAAGCCAAACGCTATTTTTTCAGGGCTCTTTGTTATTATAATTCTAATTGTGACTCGAACGATTGGATGTATTTAAAGGAGACTAGCGGAAGAGAGACATATCCTTGTATATAAAGCCGTACTTGGGGTCAGGACTTAAAAGGAAGTGGCCATGTTGGGCTTATCCCGGCATTCTTTCGCAGCTCTCCTCGAAAATTTCAAATACTCTAGCTATGAACGGTTACAACGTTGTTTATGATATTTTGAGATAAATATTGCAGGCTTCTCGTATTCTTTCCTAACGGCAGTAAAATATCTTGAACTGGTCACGAATATTTGGTCAGTTCTGGGAAATTCTAGCATCAAGGCTTTAATATTACACGCAACCATTTCATCCGATTGCTTTTTTTTAAAAAAGGATTACGCCACATAAGTGTTTCGCTGCCTACAGTAATGTGAGGCTGCAAAACTGGGTACAGCAGCAAAATAGTTTATGTTCTATCATCTGAATTCCCTACAGAGAAACACTATAACATACTTCACGAAGTCGACAAATAGGTCTTTCTGCGTTACCAAATTCATAAACAATCGCAAATTTCTGATTATTCATACTGGTCGACTTACTTATATTGCATTATTTTGTACTTTATTCGTCTTCGAGTTTGAAATGCAAGCATTTCAATAGAATACCGTATCACTACCAGTCTGAGTTTTGAAATAATGTTTTATATGTTATATATTAAGTTTAAATCCATTAATTAATGTAATTATTATTTACTGTAGGATTAATGGCCGCCCACGCGAAGCGATAAAGCCCTATTTGATTAACGAGAGTTTCTCTGCAGTAGAGGTTCATGTCCCGGGTTTCACTCAGACTACGAGACAAATAAGCTGCAGACTAACCTCTGAAAGCAACATCGGCCCGATAATGTCGAAGTTACGGCCAGGGTAATTCTTAATCTTCTATCCTCACAGAACTCTTCATGGCCTGTAACGGCGACGGCTTAAAAGAAATCCATCATAAAATCGTATTTTCCTTTTTTAATGTCCATTCAGTTTTTCGGATTCCATGCCATAGTGAAAGTGCTAAAACTGACTCTGTGGTCCAGAGGTTATCATGGCCGCTTCCCATCTAGCTAACCCTGCTTGATTCTCGACTTTGTCATCAAACATTTGAAATTGATTTCCAAGGTCATCTCCAGAAGGATTCCGCAATTTTCAATATACCGGCCGTGAAGGGAGGAGCAAATTCGATCATTATGTGACCGGTTTCAATGCTACAGTCCGTAGTCTTGCCGTGGCACCTAACTCGAGACATTCGATCTAGCTTGGAACGGATATTCTGAGCTGGTACTGCTGCCACAAATACTAATGAATACATGATAAATGTACTTTCAAAGTCTCTTCCAATCTGTTCTTAGACCTTATCCCACGTGAACCAAAAGTAGTACATTCTTATACAGTAATGTAGTGCACCCTACGGGTCAGGGTAACCACAGTAATTCCCAACTAGTCAGTTAAACACATCTCAGGGTATCCTTGCCTCCAGAAAAATGGTTAATTTTTCTATGTTTGGTTTTACGTGTGTCCGAGGAGAAATACCGGTACCATACGCAGTTCAGAGAAAGTAACGATGCCATGCGCGGTGCAGAGACAGTAACGATTCCATATGCTCAGTAATTGTTTCGAGAACGCAAACTTCAGTCATCCTTTTAGAAATAAATAAATAAAAAAATATATATATTCGCACAACGAGAACCTTACATACTAAATAAAACTATTAACTACCAATATAAATGAAAACTCACTTCATTATATAAGAAACTAATCAAGAAACACATTTATTATATTGTCAAGTTTCGCAAAAGAAATGGTTAATATCAGGTATGTCTCATTAGCTTCGATTATCAACTTAATAAATAAATATTTTTAATCAATGAGTCAAATATCTTAGGTCAGCGCTGCCTATTTCCTAAACTAAGCTTTCATCTTAATACATTGAGTAACGTATTCCTGAAATGAATTATCTTCCATTTTAAACATTACATTTGGTCACAAGAATATATTACTTCACAGTCTTTTGGCCACGGTCGAAATTCGTTATTTCAATAAATTATTCCATCAGTCACGGTATAATTATATACCTCAATGAAATACAACCATCACGTTGTTCAAGTCTCTACGAAAATGAATTGAATTTGAATAATATGTCCTGAATACAAATATCAGTGACCTATGTTATGTTGAGAAGTATCTGAGTTCGTTGGTGCTGGTTAGCGTGAAGAAAATGAAATACTGAATGACGCACTAAGTTCCTCGGTCCTATTGCCACATAAATTATGGCTCCTAACTAAGTATTCACTCTAATAATATTCCATATAAACAAAACATCGATGATATCCTACGTAAATGTCAAATAAATTCCCTATTCTAGCTAAATAATTTCTTATGTATCGTATACCAGCTCGATATACATACAGCCAGTAAGCATTTATCATATACATGTGTGCTAATGCCAACACAAGGATATTTCACTACTACATTACGTTACTACTTGCATACAAGCTTATTCTTCCATGCATTAACCATTCATTCAGAATATGACATAATCATGTATTCATTTATACATCACCGGTTGTTATTCCTGTCAAACCACTTTCACACATCATTAAAATATACGAAATATTATTGTTCGTACCTTGCTGTAGTTCCTCGCTGGGGCATACTTATATTCTGTAATGGCACTGCATGTGCTCCAATATCACATATTAAACTTTTCTAATACGCTTTACTTCCTATTACTCTGCGCAATATATCATTTCAAATACTATACACACTTCCTATATCTCACCATTAACCTCCAATTCAATTCATATTTAACTCATTTAGCATTCACAACTAGCACGTTTAACCTCCAATACTTAATTATACAACGATATGTATCCCATGAATAGCGCAGAATTCGTTCCTCAGAACGCATTTTTAATCTTGCAATTCCGTATATAACCCCAAATTCAGTATCTTTCCTTTCAATAAATCATACAGCAAAGAGTATGGTAACTAGTCTTAATCAATTCAACGTGCGTCCCTCTGTGACGTAACCGGGTTTGACTATTACTACATCACGCATGAACCTTCCTAACTAACCGGGATTCCTTGAAAATAGCTGTTGCACTATGTCGTATTTTTAAATGGTATTCCTTCATCCTTGGATAAAGTAATGTAGTAACACGCTATCACCTCATAACGAGATGTCAACTTAAATATTTCACATTGCACTTTCTTATATTCATAAGCACACTTAATTATCTCATGCTTAGGCTATTCAGATCTACTGTATATACTGGTAATACTCCACATAAGAAATTATATTACTTAATACTATTACTTAGCTCGCCATTCAATATCTCGGGCCTTAGTTGCTTCTCGGTGCGGTCGTAGTCCTTGGTTCAGGAACTAGGTAGAAATTCCACCAGTGGGATGTCAGGTAGAATGACCTCCTCCACACGGGTCGGGTGGTTTTAACGGCCAGGACGACATCTCCCTCCAGGTTGGTCTATGCCGATTTAGCAAGCCATCATCTGCTCAGCAAGACAGTAGACAAAATGCGATGATTCTGAAAAATATAAGCTCATCATAGTTCTGCGTAGAATATATATTTTATGGTGATTGCTTCCTTATTTGGTTTTCCTAGTGATTATTTTCACTCAGCGTGGCTTAATCTCGAGCTCTCTCGTCTCAATCAAGTTCCTATTTTCAAACGGCTTTGCGTCTGAGTATCTGGACGTATTATTCTAAGCTTCAGGATTTTACTTGCTCCTTCCAGTATTTTAACGCTTATTTATTTAATTCGCTCAATACTTCCTTGTTCTCAGCGTAATACTTCTCGCTAAATGTTTCCAATATTGCTTATTTTAGAGTGCGAAGTTCGATACGTCTTGTTCTCACCGCGTCAATTTTTCAAGTCAGTTTTTTTGTAATAATCTGTTTTATCCTTCTTATTTTTTTAAAAACAATTCTATCGATTATGTACCATTGTACACCGCCTTCATAGTGGTAGGTTTAAGTTAGTCAAGGCCTCCTAGCATACATCAATATCGATATCTTGTTATACATTTCTTTGCCTTGGCTGGCCTCTACCTTCCGTAGGCGCCATTTTGAATACGTCCAGTAAATGCATCGGGTACATTTTATTCCCCCAGTACAGATTAAATATATTGCTTGCGATATATTTATTCTCTTGAATTATGATTGACAAATGTGACGATGCATTTCTGGTATTTCTCCATGGTTCTTTGATCGATTAATGGATTTTATTTCTCTATGGAATCGTATCGATTATTCTGTTATTATGATTGATGTTTTTTAACTTCTATAAGCCTATCTCTTTGCATATCAGCTGACTCACAAATATGTTTACTCTAGACTTGGTTTGCACTTCTGTGGGGCTTATATTATCGTTTCTCCAGCCTTATTTTCTGGGAAATATAACTTCATATTACATGCATTGTGAACGTTTTTGTATTTTCCATCCATGCTTATAATAAGATATGCGTTATTTCCGTAAGCATGTTCAATTCTATACGGTCCTTCATATAAATGGTTGAACTTAGCGCATATTTTGGCTGGTGCGTTCGTTATTGGTGCCTTTTTAATTAAAACGAGATCGTTTTTCTTGAATGGTGCGCGAAATCTTGTCTTTCGTAACCTTCTTAGTCTCTTCTCAGACTGTTGTTTTAGCCTCTCTTGAACCATTTTATTGATCTGCTGGATGTCTGGTTTCTCTTCAAGTGATATGTTTAATATATTGTCCCATGTTCTTCGTGATTCTCTATTGTGATGTACCAAGTTTGGGACCTGAGCAGTTGATTCATTTATGGTGTTATTTAGGCATTCCTCTATTGTCTCCATTACATCAATCCATTTCCAGTGACAATGATTGCAGTATATCCTACAGAATTTTGCTATTTCTTGTGTAAAACATCCACCTAACTATTCTTTCGTTGGTTATCATGTCGAATATTCCCGTGGTCTACCTGCGTAATTATTCCACTACGAATTTTGCCAATTATACCATTTCTTTTGCTAGTTTAGAGTCCAATTTAGTTCACGTTTAGTAATTTCCTTCTCTTCCTTGGTGGTTTGGATGTTGCCCGTATTTGCTTCGACTTTATTCCGCCTTCCGGAATCAATCTACCGTTTTCGTAATAATTTTCTTGACATGTTTCCACGATGTATTTTAACCTAGTTCTAACTTGCTTTGTCAATGTTCCTATCATCTCGAGTATACGGAAATCTCCTTGTTCTTGCATATCACCCTGATGTAGGTTTATGTCATCGTTCATTTTCAATATTTCTGTTTGCATTATTTTAATCTTTATCTTTCTCAGTTTCCGCAACTTCTTTTCCATCCTTTTCATCTGATTTAGCTGATTATGTTGCCATTCATTTTGAATACTCCGTTCTTCCAATTTTGCTCTTCTCCTTTCTAGTTCAAGCAATGTTTGCAGTTTTCCTACTTGTTTCTTGGTCTTCCTCCGTAACTCTTTTCCCTCATTCTTAACTACTTCTTTTTGTTTCTTCTTCTTTCTCTGGTTTCTCTGAGTTAAGTCCGGTTTATTGCTTATTTTATCTGTCTGTTCCGGTTGATGAATTATCTTTTGCAGTAGTTCTTGTTTATTCAATATTTCCGGTGATAATCCCTGATTATCAAAATTTTCTTGTGGTACTTCTGCTTTCTTCTTTATTTCTTGTGTTAACTCCGTTTGATTCTCATGACACTCTTTTCTATCCGTCTCCTTGGTGAGTTTTTGCTGATCCTCCTCATTTTCTTCATTTTTCATCTCCTGAGTGTCTTCTTGTTGTTCCATAAACTTCTCTTCTTTTTCTGTTTCTGCGTCCAGTTCCTGGTTTTCCTCCATTTCTTCTTCTCTTGGAGTTTGAATGACTTCTTGGCTCTCTGTTACCTGTCCTTCATTTCTGTCCATTTCTTCGTGTATCGGCTTGTTTCTATACTCCATACTCTGCATCATTTTAGCTAGCCCATTCAGTACTGTCAATCGAATTCTTCTGTTGTCTTCCTTTATTTCCTCCAATTGCTTTCTCCTTTCTTCACGTTCCTTTTGTAGCCATTCTTCCTGTTCTTTCCTCCTTTCTTCACGTTGTCTTTGTTCTTTCTCTGCCCGTCTCCTAACCTTCTCTTCTTCCTGTTTCCTTTCTTTCTCTTCACGCTCCTGTTTTTCTTTCCGTCTTTCTTCTTCTCGTTTCTTTTCTTTCTCCTCACGTTCTTGTTTTTCTTTCCGTCTTTCTTCTTCTCGTTTCCTTTCTTTCTCCTCACGTTCTTGTTTTTCTTTCCGTCTTTCTTCTTCTCGTTTCTTTTCTTTCTCCTCTTGTTTCTTTATATATTCTCGGAACCACCACGGCATTCCTTCATATTCTTCCTGTGCTCTTTCCATTTCTTCTTCTTGTTCCCTTCTGGTTTGCACTCTTCCCTGAGTTGCCATTTTCTCATCAATTTCAGTAATATTTCGAATAATTCCTTAATTTCCTAACCAACTTTAAGTTTTTAGGTACTCTAATATCACACAGTGTCAATGGATATGCGAAATATTCAATTACTAAATCTAAAATATCCTTAAAGCTAGCAATCAAGTCTTATATACTAAATGTTCAGTTAGTTTCTCAAAATTATTTGAAATATAGACCTTCCTGAAGATCGATATCATCCTACCCGTTAAAATATGAGCAACTTCCCAACGAACTCAGATCATTTTCCTTTGAATTCATTTCAGAAATAGTTTCCCAAAAAGAGAAAAAAAAATGGTTATCCACCCTGTGGTATTCATCATTTACTTACATACTAATTATTAATTCAAATATCAAAAGTAAATTCAATCATACTTTAAAAATACAATGAAATATGAAGAGCTACAATTATTTCAATAAAAATGATAAAATATCCTCCTATAACTCCATCTAATAATCTACTTCTGGAAAATATTCATATTTACCCATCATTCTCTCAATACTTAATTATCAGTTTCTCATCCGAGCCTATTTTCTTGAGAAATCTCCAAGTATTTCTTTCATCAACTGCACGTTGGGTTCCTTTGCTTCCCACAACGTTCCGCAATATCATTCTCTTTTGACCTCCATGTTGGTTCAGCAGTAAGTTATCGGGTTATTCTCTCGGGTCTGACTCTCAATTAAATATTCGATCCCGCGGTGTCTTTCTCTTCAAGCGCCCCATTCGTGTATACCTTTTCCTCATTTCGCACGGCACCTTTCTCCTTATTTTGCTCCACTGTTGGGGGCCAAAAATTACTGCACCCTACGGGTCAGGGTAACAACAGTAATTCCCAACTAGTCAGTTAAACACATCTCAGGGTATCCTTGCCTCCAGAAAAATGGTTAATTTTTCTATGTTTGGTTTTACGTGTGTCCGAGGAGAAATACCGGTACCATACGCAGTTCAGAGAAAGTAACGATGCCATGCGCGGTGCAGAGACAGTAACGATACCATATGCTCAGTAATTGTTTCGAGAACGCAAACTTCAGTCATCCTTTTAGAAATAAATAAATAAAAAAAATATATATATTCGCACAACGAGAACCTTACATACTAAATAAAACTATTGACTACCAATATAAATGAAAACTCACTTCATTATATAAGAAACTAATCAAGAAACACATTTATTATATTGTCAAGTTTCGCAAAAGAAATGGTTAATATCAGGTATGTCTCATTAGCTTCGATTATCAACTTAATAAATAAATATTTTTAATCAATGAGTCAAATATCTTAGGTCAGCGCTGCCTATTTCCTAAACTAAGCTTTCATCTTAATACATTGAGTAACGTATTCCTGAAATGAATTATCTTCCATTTTAAACATTACATTTGGTCACAAGAATATATTACTTCACAGTCTTTTGGCCACGGTCGAAATTCGTTATTTCAATAAATTATTCCATCAGTCACGGTATAATTATATACCTCAATGAAATACAACCATCACGTTGTTCAAGTCTCTACGAAAATGAATTGAATTTGAATAATATGTCCTGAATACAAATATCAGTGACCTATGTTATGTTGAGAGGTATCTGAGTTCATTGGTGCTGGTTAGCGTGAAGAAAATGAAATACTGAATGACGCACTAAGTTCCTCGGTTCTATTGCCACATAAATTATGGCTCCTAACTAAGTATTCACTCTAATAATATTCCATATAAACAAAACATCGATGATATCCTACGTAAATGTCAAATAAATTCCCTATTCTAGCTAAATAATTTCTTATGTATCGTATACCAGCTCGATATACATACAGCCAGTAAGCATTTATCATATATATGTGTGCTAATGCCAACACAAGGATATTTCACTACTACATTACGTTACTACTTGCATACAAGCTTATTCTTCCATGCATTAACCATTCATTCAGAATATGACACAATCATGTATTCATTTATACATCACCGGTTGTTATTCCTGTCAAACCACTTTCACACATCATTAAAATATACGAAATATTATTGTTCGTACCTTGCTGTAGTTCCTCGCTGGGGCATACTTATATTCTGTAATGGCACTGCATGTGCTCCAATATCACATATTAAACTTTTCTAATACGCTTTACTTCCTATTACTCTGCGCAATATATCATTTCAAATACTATACACACTTCCTATATCTCACCATTAACCTCCAATTCAATTCATATTTAACTCATTTAGCATTCACAACTAGCACGTTTAACCTCCAATACTTAATTATACAACGATATGTATCCCATGAATAGCGCAGAATTCGTTCCTCAGAACGCATTTTTAATCTTGCAATTCCGTATATAACCCCAAATTCAGTATCTTTCCTTTCAATAAATCATACAGCAAAGAGTATGGTAACTAGTCTTAATCAATTCAACGTGCGTCCCTCTGTGACGTAACCGGGTTTGACTATTACTACATCACGCATGAACCTTCCTAACTAACCGGGATTCCTTGAAAATAGCTGTTGCACTATGTCGTATTTTTAAATGGTATTCCTTCATCCTTGGATAAAGTAATGTAGTAACACGCTATCACCTCATAACGAGATGTCAACTTAAATATTTCACATTGCACTTTCTTATATTCATAAGCACACTTAATTATCTCATGCTTAGGCTATTCAGATCTACTGTATATACTGGTAATACTCCACATAAGAAATTATATTACTTAATACTATTACTTAGCTCGCCATTCAATATCTCGGGCCTTAGTTGCTTCTCGGTGCGGTCGTAGTCCTTGGTTCAGGAACTAGGTAGAAATTCCACCAGTGGGATGTCAGGTAGAATGACCTCCTCCACACGGGTCGGGTGGTTTTAACGGCCAGGACGACATCTCCCTCCAGGTTGGTCTATGCCGATTTAGCAAGCCATCATCTGCTCAGCAAGACAGTAGACAAAATGCGATGATTCTGAAAAATATAAGCTCATCATAGTTCTGCGTAGAATATATATTTTATGGTGATTGCTTCCTTATTTGGTTTTCCTAGTGATTATTTTCACTCAGCGTGGCTTAATCTCGAGCTCTCTCGTCTCAATCAAGTTCCTATTTTCAAACGGCTTTGCGTCTGAGTATCTGGACGTATTATTCTAAGCTTCAGGATTTTACTTGCTCCTTCCAGTATTTTAACGCTTATTTATTCAATTCGCTCAATACTTCCTTGTTCTCAGCGTAATACTTCTCGCTAAATGTTTCCAATATTGCTTATTTTAGAGTGCGAAGTTCGATACGTCTTGTTCTCACCGCGTCAATTTTTCAAGTCAGTTTTTTTGTAATAATCTGTTTTATCCTTCTTATTTTTTTTAAAAACAATTCTATCGATTATGTAGCATTGTACACCGCCTTCATAGTGATAGGTTTAAGTTAGTCAAGGCCTCCTAGCATACATCAATATCGATATCTTGTTATACATTTCTTTGCCTTGGCTGGCCTCTACCTTCCGTAGGCGCCATTTTGAATACGTCCAGTAAATGCATCGGGTACAGTAGTCCTCACCACCGTCGTCATGATATCGAATAAATGCGATCCAAATATACTCACTCGTTTGTTTTCATCCAGTGGACAAGAAATAGGAGTCAAGGAGCAATGGTTTGCAAATGATGATATGCTACTTCCGAAACTGGATACTTTCCAATTCATTTTTTTAAAAGTGAGTTTACTTCCGTACAGTGGTTGTAGATACATTTATGACTGCAGGGTGACTACGTAACTAGTTCGCCTACCTTCTCATTTAGATGGTTATAGCACTAAATCCGATGCATACAAGTGAGATTTTCTAAATACAATAACACGAAACCATGGATTCCGATTCCACGTAAAACTGTAGATTCACTGGTATACATTTTAAGATCAAAATTCACATGAAATTTCTAGCTTTCTTCGTAATTGCCCTCTCCGCCCCTTTTCATTTGCGATATTGACTAAAGAAGATGCAGACAGCAATGACTGTATTACTATCTAGCCGTTGTTCCACACAAGGGCAGTAAAAAGACAATAAGAATGCTGGATAACGGGAAACAAAGAGAAAGAATGTTTTTTTTCTCGTAAATGAGACAAAAGACAAAAATAAATACATGTGACAATTCGTCATAATCACTCAGACAACGAACAAAGCAGAAAACAAGTTTGTAGTTTTACGTGACTGTTGATATTGTGGTCATAGCCATGGGACCTCTAGTGTTACATGGAATTCGAACCACAGGAACATGACTTTGCCATTTCAGGAGTAACACATGCATCGGTCGCGATTCAACCGGTGGCCATTTTGATGGGAAGCCAGTTACAATGTCACTCAGTTACCTCCACAGAGAGAGGAGTAATATTTTAAAATTGGACACACCATTCTTCTTATCACACTTCTCCACCTCGATTTATTGAACTCAAATTATAATAATATGACCAAACATAAACCTTTCTTTATCAGTGTAATCACTCTCCCCGTTGATTTTAACTTTAATTGGTTAATTCAGACGGCTAGAGGGCTGGGTGTGTGTACCGTATTCATCATAGATAGGCTCCATCTTCAAAGACGCTTACGTTGCCTGCGCGGCGTCAACTCTTCGGGGCCACACGCCATTATTAGTTTTACTCTCCCCATTTCCGTCCACAATAATGTGTTATTCGTATTCTTGTATGCAGAAGTCGCGTACTTAAGCTGTTTTAACTTGAGCCATTACACGTATTCCCTTTGCTCAACTCCTTATATGAAATCTACAGGTGACAGCACAGAAAGTAGAATTTTACTGTGGACCTGTCCTTATATTCTGAAGTCCCTGAGATCGTCTCGAACATTTTGGTTCACCTCGGCTTTCTCATTATTCTGTTTTAACCGTTATATCGGCTTACATTTAATTTACAGTTGAAGTGGATTTATCATTGTAAAATTGTTCACAAGCTGTTTTACGTCGCCCCAACACTGATAAGTATTTTAAAGGGCTATGAGTGGAAAGGAAGCGGCCATGGCCTTAACTGAGGTACAACCCCAGCATTTGCTTTGTGTGAAAATGGGAATCCACGGTAAACTATCTTCAGGGCTGCCGACAGTGGGGCTCGAACGCACTATCTCCCGAATGCAAGCCAACAGCTCCGCGCCTCTAATCACACAGCCAACTCGCTCAGTAATGTAAAGTTATGCGTGATATATTTACTTTACCTACTGTCATGTGTCAGAGGGCAATATTTCACAATAGAACAATAGACACAAGAAAGTGCCTGTGTTCAAGCCCGAGAATTAACTTACGCGGTATGTGTGAGTCTACAATTATGTCACAGAATAGGTTACAAGTTTCATTGTAGATGGTTGTATGTGTCGATCCTCAGTGTGAAATACCTACATAACTCACAGTCAGGTCTGTATATTCTTCTGCTCCCACGTAGGTTATATTACCACTTTCCCTTAATGCCCGTGGTCAAATGAATTAGGTAACTTATTCTTTTCCATTCTCCTCACATCCCTCAGCACATATGCCGGTTAAATTTTGCACTATTTATTGTAACGTATGTTTTCTGTCCAAGTCTTCATTACGAATATCCTTCTATCCTTGTTATCAACTGACCTTATCAGCTAAAATTCTCCCCATATTTTGTCTGCTATCCCTGGATTCGCTCCCTGATATCAAAGTGATGAAGAGATAACTTGGTCCGCGAACTCGCTTCATTCGTTGGCAGAAATGTCGAACTCACTGCGTTAGCTTTCCTCCACATTCATTCAAAATCTCTCATTGCACCTCTCCTTCGAGAAAGTACACACTTTTCCCATGTCCTCTACCCCATCTGACATCCGAGCTCATTAGGTCGTCTTCTTACACACGCATCTCAAATCTTGAAACCGCTGAGTTCCATTCCATAGAGGTACCATAAAAACTGCTCCAAATACTAGACTGCAATAGAGTCATTGGAAATGGATCATCAGAATAAACCAAACTGCACCGAGCTCGATAGCTGCAGTCGCTTAAGTGCGGCCAGTATCCAGTATTCGGGAGATAGTAGGTTCGGACCCCACTGTCGGCAGCCCTGAAAATGGTTTTCCGTGGTTTCCCATTTTCACACCAGGCAAATGCTGGGGCTGTACCTTAATTAAGGCCACGGCCGCTTCCTTCCCATTCCTAGCCCTTTCCCGTTCCATCGTCGCCATAAGACCTATCTGTGTCGGTGCGACGTAAAGCAACTAGCAATAAAAAAACCAAACTGCTTGCGGCATTTTTATCTAACTGAATCTCACCCTGCCACATAATGTTTAATTACTTTCAGGAAGAGATCCATGTAAATTATGAACAGTAATGGTGAACTGTAATTGATTTGAAGTAAGTACTCATATTACAAAGAGTCTGAATGTGAACATAAATTCCTTTAATCACCCTTAACAGCGTACCTCAGATGTCATGGTTACTCCGTGGTGGGAGGGACTGACTAGCCAACTCGGAAGTGTGTGTTCCGTTTCACCGCCAGGAAGTCGAAAAAATTCCACTTTTGAAGAGGCACATGGTCATGAGGTTCACTCAACCTACAACAAAAATGAGTACCAGGTTAATACCTGAAGGCAAATATGACCAGTCATAGAGCAAACGAATCCACCACACTTCGTGCCGAGGTTACGGATAGTGGAAACCATTACCTTCTAATCCTATGAAAATTGCTTTGATTTCCATTTTACCCCATGATATGTATTATCTGGGACATTATTCTTCCGTTCGTCTCTTTCGGACGTTATTGGGGTCGGCACTTGATGATAATTGTGTCCTGTTTTACAGCCGAATGCCCTACCCGGCACCAGCTCTATGTGAGGGATGTATTCACTATTGAGTGCTTCTGTCGTGGTTGGTTCTGTGTTGTGTTGTGCATAGATGAAGAGAAGTGCATTAAGACGAACACAAACACCCAGTTCCCGAGCCAGAGGCATTAATATACACAGTTTACAGCCTGGCCCAGATTTTCAGAATTTGAATTGTTAGAAGTTTCACTGCCTGTTTCAAAATTCTTATGAGCTACAACCTGTTACTAAGGGATCAAAAGTTTTAAATTCAAATGTTTTTATTTCCCTGTCAATGCTCAAATTTGAAAGACTACAAAGAAGATGCCTTCGTTCCATGTACTTTTAGTATTTATTAACATTCTACTGTATATGTTTTTTACATACGAGTATATATGCGCATACATACATGTCGGGCACTCACAATCTAATTATTAAGTAGGTAGTCAGTATTGATTATAAAATTGGATCAACTATTTAATGGAAGAAAACCAAGCGTGTTGGCTAGGCGGTAATGGTCGTGTTATAGTGATTTCGAATACAAACGTTGGCAGCCCTGACGATGGTTTTTACTGTTTTTCTATTTCTAGACTTGATAAATATCGAGACAGTGCCTTAATTAACGCCCAGTCTCATCTCTATTCCACCGTTGCCCAAAATATACCTGGGTTAGTGTGTCGTTGAAAAGCAAGAGAAAATGTGTTGAAAGGCACAGTAGTTCAATAGAAAGTTTACCTCGACATTTGAGGCGCTTAGAATAATGATGACACCGAGCTCGATAGCCGCAGTCGTTTAAGTGCGGCCGGTATCCAGTATTCGGGAGATAGTAGGTTCGAATCCCACTGTCGGCAGCCCTGAAAATGGTTTTCCGTGGTTTCCCATTTTCACACCAGGCAAATGCTGGGGCTGTACCTTAATTAAGGCCACGGCCGCTTCCTTCCCACTCCTAGCCCTTCCCTGTCCCATCGTCGCTATAAGACCTATCGGTGTCGGTGCGACGTAAAGCAACTAGCAAAAAAAAAATGATGACAGATCATTTTAAGTAGCAGAGGTCATCATCATCATCATCATCATCATCTGTTTACCCTCCAGGTTCGGTTTTTCCCTCGGACTTAGCGAGGGATCCCACCTCTACCGCCTCAAGGGCAGTGTCCTGGAGCTTCAGACTCTTGGTAGGGGGATACAACTGGGGAGTATGACCAGTACCTCGCCCAGGCGGCCTCACCTGCTATGCTGAACAGGGGCCTTGTGGTTGGATGGGAAGATTGGAAGGGATAGGCAAGGAAGAGGGAAGGAAGCGGCCGTGGCCTTAAGTTAGGTACCATCTCGGCATTCGCCTGGAGGAGAAGTGGGAAACCACGGAAAACCACTTCCAGGATGGCTGAGGTGGGAATCAAACCCACCTCTACTCAGTTGACCTCCCGAGGCTGAGTGGACCCCGTTCCAGCCCTCGTACCACTTTTCAAATTTCGTGGCAGAGCCGGGAATCGAACCCGGGCCTCCGGGGGTGGCAGCTAATCACGCTAACCACTACACTACAGAGGCGGCGTAGCAGAGGTAAGCTTTAATATTAAGACTTCATCTTTCAGAGTTTTAAAATATGGTATTTAAATAGTTATCTGTAAATTATAGATCCCTTGCCTTTAGTAGTTTCCCTATTTTCGTGCTGTTTAGCTAGAAGGAATACATGGAAGTGAACAAAATGGGATAATGAATCTTTATTAATTTAACATTCCAAATTAACTACCACATTTCCTTGTTTTCACACTGTTCGGCAATATGAACGCTATCATGAACAATATTATTGAAATCACCGTAGATAGTTGGTATATATTTCAATATTTTCATCGGGTAATTGAATTAAGCTTTCTATTATCTTCCTTCGCACATTGCTCCTAGGCTGTAACGAAAGCACTGAATCATCTGAAGTTTTACTTTTCTTCCTAAAATTATTATTTTTATGCAATTCACGTGGTTGAGATATTTCAATCAATCAAATTTAACTTTAGTCGCCACTGATATGCATTTAGAACAGTCGCCCAGGTGGCAGAACCTCTATCAGAATGCCAGAGCTTTGACATATCCCAATTCACTTGATACTCTAGCATATCGAAGAATATATATATATATATATATTGCTAGTTGCTTTATGTCGCACCGACACATAGAATGGTTAGGGGTACCTAAAATTAATAACATTATTATTCCTCATCTCAAGGCTACAAATTCCGGAGACTACTCATCGTAACACTGCACTATGCTAAAATTCCGGAGACTTCGCATCTCAACACTACACTATGTTAAAACTCCGGATACTTCTCATCTCAACACTACACTATGTTAAAACTCCGCAGACTTTTCAACTCAACACTACATTATGTTTAAACTTCGGAGACTTCTCATCTCAACACTACATTATGTTTAAACTCCGGAGACTTCTCAACTCAACACTACATTATGTTTAAACTGCGGAGACTTCTCAACTCAACACTACATTATGTTTAAACTCCGGAGACTTCTCAACTCAACACTACATTATGTTTAAACTCCGGAGACTTCTCAACTCAACACTACATTATGTTTAAACTGCGGAGACTTCTCAACTCAACACTACATTATGTTTAAACTGCGGAGACTTCTCAACTCAACACTACATTATGTTTAAACTCCGGAGACTTCTCAACTCAACACTACATTATGTTTCCGGAGACTTCTCGTCTCAACACTACACTATGTTAAAACTCCGGAGACCTCTCATCTCAACACTACATTATCTTTAAACTCCGGAGACTTCTCAACTCAACACTACATTATGTTTAAACTCCGGAGACTTCTCATCTCAACACTACACTATGTTTAAACTGCGGAGACTTCTCATCTCAACACTACATTGAATTAAAATTCCGGAGACTTCTCATCTCAACACAACATTGTGTTTAAATTCCAGAGACTTCTCATTTATACGTTACACTAGGTTTAGAATTCAGAGTCCCTCTCAACACTACGCTTTGTTTACAATTGAGGCGCCCGGCTCAGTGGCTCAGATGATTGAGGTGCTGGCCTTCTGACCCCGATTTGGAAGTTTCGATCCTTGCTCAGTCCGGTGGTATTTGAAGGTGCTCAAATACGTCAGCCTCCTGTCAGTAGATTTACGGGCACGTAAAAGAACACCTGCGGGACTAAATTCCGGCACCTCGGCATCACCGAAAACCGTAAAAATGTAGTTACTGGGACGTAAGGCCAATAACAATATTATTATTATTGACAATTAGACAAATGTTCACCTTAACACTTATAATATCAACAAAACTTCAATTTTGCAATTCATTTCAACTTAGCACTACCAAGTATTTACACACGAAGACTTCTCATTACAATGAAATGTTAAGTTCAAAATTCAGAGAACTACCATCCCAATTACCCTGTATTCGGTGGTCGTGACTACTTCAATGGGCCAATAGTTTACCTGCAATAGATGTCCAATACATTAATGATACTTTAACCTTGTTGTATCTCACGTGTTGGGAGATAGGTTACAAGTGCAAGCTATCTGATGCGTACCATCTAATGTTTGTTTCACGACATTTAACGCTCAATTCATCAGGGTGTTTGATGTCCAGATGCTCCGACTACGACTGACGTAGGCGGACACGTATAGCGAATTAAAGCAATTGAATGAAATTGGTGTGGGCATCGCGATACGAAACCTTGGCTAGTGCAAGGTTAGACACTCTTGGGGATATCGGATGTAACTCTTTTCTCCATAAGACCTCCCTTGGAGGTAGTAACGAGATGTGAGCTTGCATTCGGGAAATAGTGGGTTCGAATACCACCGTTGCAGCCCTGAAGATGATTTCAAATGGTTCCCCTTTTCACACGGGTCGTATGCTGGGAATGCCTTTATTAAGGCCATGGGAGCTACCCCTGCATTCCTTGAATTAATTCCCATCTTTCTGTCGCCGAAAAACCGTCGATATGTTACTGTGACGATAAACAACTATAAATAAAAAGAAGGTGCTAAATAGATGAGCGCCGTGCTAAGTAGCTTAAATGGTAGAGCGCTGGCCTTCTGAACCCAGCTTGGCAGATTCGATCCCGGCTCAGACCGGTGGTATTTGAAGATGCTGAAATATGCCAGTCTCTTGCCGATAGATTTGTTGGCACATCAAAGAACTCCGACAAGAGAAAATTCCGGCCCCTCGGCATCTCAAGACCGTTAAATTAGTTAGTGATATACAAAGCCATTATTATTATTATTATTATACTGTCGGCAGCCCTGAAGATGGTTTTCCGTGGTTTCCCATTTTCACACCAGGCAAATGCTGGGGCTGTACCTTAATTAAGGCCACGGCCGCTTCCTTCCCACTCCTAGCCCCTTCCTGCCCCATCGTCGCCATAAGACCTATCTGTGTCGGTGCGACGTAAAGCAAATAACAAAAAATTATTATTATTATTATTATTATTATTATTAATATTATTTACTTTACGTCCCACTAACTACTTTTACGGTTTTCGGAGAACCGAGGTGCCGGAACTTAGTCCCGCAGGAGTTCTTTTACGCGCCTGTAAATCTACCCACACGAGGCTGACGTATGTCAGCACCTTCAAATACCGCCGGCTTGAGCCAGGATCAAACCTGCTAAGTAGCTGTTATAAGGTCAGCACCTCAACCGACTGGACCACTCAGCTCGGTTATTATTATTATTATTATTATTATTATTATTATTATTATTATTATTATTATTATTATTATTATTATTATTATTCGATGTGGGTTGCTATCGTGGTGTAGGGGTAGCGTGCCGGCCTCTTACCCGGAGGCCTCGGGTTCGATTTCCGGCCAGGTCATTGATTTTTACCTGGACCTGAGGGCTGGTTCGAGGTCCACTCGCCTACGTGATTACAATTGAGGAGCTATCTGACGGTGAGATAGCGGCCACGGTCTAGAAAGCCAAGAATAACGGCCGAGAGGATTCGTCGTGCTGACTACACTACACCTCGTAATCTGCAGGCCTTCGGGCTGAGCAGCGGTCGATTGGTAGGCCAAGGCCCTTCAAGGGCTGTAGTGCTATGGGGTTTGGGGTAGGTTGCTGTGCTCTCGTCCTAGTTTGAAAACCATAAGAAACGACTGAGTAGCCAGGTAGGTGGTCCTGAGACTCGGGTTACCAGTTGCTATGGAATGGGAGTGGTCAACTCGGACCTTTTCTGAGTCATGGGCCTCCTTGTGCTCTGGCGGCTAGATCTATACAATCCACCGGTGGTCCCAAATCCAACAGAGCAGAGATCCTCACTCAGACTATGTGTAAGTAAAGATAACATCCTGCTTCACTGCCACCGAGCACGCTCAGAACGTTTTAAGCAAGCCTCGGACTTATGGATGTATTGGAGTCCCCCTCCCATTTGACAGGCTTGGGACTCCTTGGAAACAATTTGGCGAGCAAAATGGAATTCGATGTGGAGCTATCAATATAATTGGGCTTATGAAAGAAAGAAAGTAGAACTGGCTGAGTCAGCTAAGAGGATGCATCTGGATGTGTTAGAAGTTAATGATGTTCAGGTAAGGGGAGATAACGAGAAAGAGATAGGAGGTTATAAAATGTACCTAACGGGTGTTAAAAAGGGAAGGGCAGAGTGTGGGGTAGAACTGTTCATCAGGATTACTATTGCACACAGCATATTTTCTGTTAGGCACGTTAATGAGCGAATGATGTGAGTAATTTGGCAGTTTGAGGAAGTAAGACTAGAATTGTCTCAGTGTATTCACCATATGAGGGCGCAGATGAGAATGAAGTTGACATGTTTTATGAAGCATTAAGTGACATTGTGGTCAAGTTCAACGCAAGGATTGGATAGTGCTAATTGGCTATTTCAATGCAACGGTTGGAAATAGAACTGAAGGAAACGAAAGGGTGATTGATAAAAGTGGGTAAGATATGGAAACTAACAGGAATGGGAAGCGTTTGCAGGACTTCTATGTTAGTCCGGGATTAGCAGCAAAAAATACATTCTTCAAAAATAAGGCTATTCACCGCTACATATGGAAGGTAGGGGAACCAGATTTATAATGGAGTATATCTTAAACGACTTCGAATTCAGGAAATATGTTACGAATGTGCGGGTTTTACGAGGATTTTTGGATGATACGGACCAGTATCTGATCTGTAGTGAACTAAGAGTCCATAGGCGTAGGAGAGAGAAAGTAAAATCGGTCTGCAGACGAATAAGGATAGGAAATCTCCAGGACGAGGGAATTAGACAGAAGTACGTGGATGGGATTAGCGAAAAGTCCCAAACAATTGACGGTAAGCAGCTTCAGGATATAGAAAGAGAATGGGTGGCATACCTATAGGGATATTGTAGTAGAAACAGTAAGGGAATGCCGACGAACTGTTGGGTGTAAAGATGTGAAAAGCGAACATTTTGGTGGAATGATGAAGTTCAAGCAGCTTGGAAACGTAAAAAGAAGGTGTATCTGAAATGGCTCCAAATGACTGGTGTAGACATTGATTTGTATGTAGATGAAAGGAACAGAACGAAACAAATAGTCGTTGCTTCCACGAAGAAGTCGTGCTAAGGTTTTGGTAATAACCTGGAAACGCTAGGTCAATCAGCATGGACACCTTTCTCGACAGTAATAAAGTATCTTAGAAAGGAAGGGAAGAAGGAAATGAATAGTGTTTCGGGTAACTCAGGTGAAGTCATAATAGATCCCAGGGAATCACTGGACAGGTGGAAGGAATATTTTGAAAATCTTTTCATCGTAAAAGGAAATCTTCCTGGTGACGTCGCTAACAACCAAGCTCATGGGGAGTAGGAAATGGTGTTAGTAAACTCATGCCTTAGGAAGTGGAAAGGATGGTAAATAAACTTCATTGTCATAAAGGAGCAGGAATGGATGAAATTAGACCTGAAGTGGTGAAATATTGTGGGAAGGCAGGGATGGAATTGCTTCATAGAGTAATAAGATGAGCATGGAATATTACTAAGGTACCTTCTGAATGGAGAAATGCAGTAATTTCACCTATCTATAAGCAAGAGAACAGGAAGGATTGCAACAACTATCGAGGTATCTCATTAATCAGTATACCACCGGGCGAGTTGGCCGTGCGCATAGAGGCGCGCGGCTGTGATCTTGCATTCGGGAGATAGTAGGTTCGAATCCCACTATCGGCAGCCCTGAAAATGGTTTTCCGTGGTTTCCCATTTTCACACCAGGCAAATGCTGGGCTGTACCTTAATTAAGGCCACGGCCGTTTCCTTCCAACTCCTAGGCCTTTCCTATCCCATCGTCGCCATAAGACCTATCTGTGTCGGTGCGACGTAAAGTCCCTAGCAAAAAAATATCAGTATACCACACAACGTGTTCACTGGCATTTTGGAAGGGAGGGTGCGATCAGTGGTTTAGAGTAAATTGGATGAAAACCAGTGTGGTTTCGGACCACAGAAGGGATGTCAGGATCAGATTTTCAGTATGCGCCAGGTAAATGAAAAATGCTACGAAAGGAATAGACCGTTAATTATGTTTATGTTTCGTAGATCTAGAGAAGGCATACGAAGGGTACCGAGGGAAAGTATGCTCGCCATACTGGGAGACTATGGGGTTAAGGGTAGATTATTATTAAATTTAATCAAAGGCATTTATGCTGACAACTGGGGTGCAGTGAGAATTGATGATTGTATGAGTTCTTGGTTCAAGATACTTACAGGTATTAAACCCTGTGGGTGGGAGACGCAGATGAAGAATACACCCATAGTATCCACGACATGTCGTAAGTGGCGACTAAAAGGGCCCCAGGGGCTCTCAACTTGGGAGCGAGGTTTGGCGACCACTGGGCCCTTGGCATAGTCCTGGCATTGCTTCCACTTACGTGTGCCCGGGCCCTCACTTTCATTTACCCTGTTCGACCTCCTTTGGTCAACTATTGTTCTTTCCCGACCTCGACGGTATTAGAGCATTCAAGACCTAGGATGACTCATTTTCCTTCCCTTTGTGGCCCATGTCATTCTTTGTCCGGTACATATTTCGAAGTGTCTGATCCTTCCTTTTTTCCTATTTTCTCTCTCTACCCTCTGTGGGTGGGAGACGCAGACGAAGAATACACGCACGGTATCCCCTGCCCGTCGTAAGAGTTGACTAAAAGGGGCGACCAAGGGATGATGTCATCAGAACCATGAGACTACCTGTGATTAGTAACATTACGTGCGGAACACCATGGGTCGATGTTACTTGCGACTAGTACCACCATGCGTTACATAACAGCACTACCACTACGGGTCAGGGCATTTCTTGTGATAATTGTCATCGCGTGCATTCTACCAGTCGGCTCCACTCTGTTCAGAATGGGTCTGCACTTTATGAAAAACACAATTTTCCACGTTGCCTGTGATTAGTATCAATATTTGAGAAAAACCACGGTCTTGGCGGTTACCCGTGATTAGTATCACTATGTTGGAAAAACCATGGGTGTACGTTGCTTGAGGGTAGTGCCATTATGTAAGGAACACCATGGGCTTGTGTTGCTTGTGGGTGTTACCATAACGTGTGGTACACCGTGGGTCTGCATTCCCTATGATTAGTACCACTATGTGAGCGAGATCTTGAGTATACGTGGTCTGTGATTAGCTCCACTCTGTGAGGAACACCATGGGAATGCCGGCGCCCGTGATTAGTCCCACTATGTAAGGAACACCATCGGTCTGTACCCTTACGTGCAAAACACCACAGGTTTGTGTTACCTGCAAGTGGTGCCATTGTGTGTGACATACCATGGGTTTACATTACCCGTGATTAGTACCACCATGCGAGAAACACCATGAGTCTACGTTACTTAGGATTAGTACCACCATGCGAGAAAAACAATGAGCCTACGTTAACTGTGATTTGTACAACTATAGGAAGAACATCATATGCTTCTGTTGCCTGTGGGTGTTATATCTTTCATCTTAACATCTTTATTACCCCACCACAGTTACAGACCGCCGGTATAAGGGAATAAAGGAAATATTACAAGGCTAGACTAACTACTTAACTACAACTAAATCTATACGTAATTTAATCTAAATCGTCTATGCCTAAATTACACTCTAACTAACTTGGTGGCGCCCCGCACGGGCGGGATACCAGACACCATGCACGGCACCAACCCTAACTAAATCTACTGAGCTGCCTAACCTGGGCGGATAACCGAACCGCATGTTAGGGCACCCCCTGCATCTACTCTAACGTCCTAACTAGTTATTCTACTGCCTACATCTAATTTTAAATAACTGGCTGGTCGTGGCATCCCCTTGGTAAGGAAAACTGCCCGTCCAGCCCGTGATTCCACTCCCAGCCACGCCTCGAGGGGCAGATGGCTGCCCCCACCGACACCTAGTTGGCAATGTGTTTCCCTCCCATAATTTGCGTGGGGAATCACATGAGGCGGAAGCCAATCCATCATGTGACCCGTCACTTTCTTATCTACTGTCCAGCCTGATTAGTGGCAAGTGATTAGTTCCACTATTTGAGGAACACTATCGGTCTGTACCCTTACGTACAAAACTCCATAAGTTCGTGTTAACTGTAAGTGGTGCCATTGTGTGTGACATACCATAAGTACTACATCCTACATCGGTTCTAATCTGCTTGTCATATTCGTACCTTGGTCTAACTCTACCGTTCTTATCGCCTACAGTTCCCTCAAAAATCCAACTGAACACGTCCTGGGTGTCTCAAGATGCATCCTATCATTCTATATCTTCTTCTCGTCAAATTTATCCCCTATCACCAATTCGATTCAGTATCTCATCACTCGTGATTCAATCTATCCATCTCATTTTCAGCATTCTTCTGTAAAATCACATTTTAAAAGCTTCTACTCTCTTTTTTTCTGAGTTAGTTATCGACCATGTTTCACTTCTATACAATGGCTCACTCCAGACGAATGTCTTCCTAAACATCTTCCTAATTCCTATATCAATGTTAGAAGGGAGCAAATTTCTTTTCTTAAGAAAGGCCTTCCTTCCTTGCGCTAGTCTGCATTTTATGTCGTCCTTACTTCTGCCATCCTTAGTTTGCTGCACAAGTAACAATATTGGTCTACTTCCTGTCAGACTTCATTTCCTAATCTAACACTTACTGCATCACCTGACTTCATCAGACTACACTCCATTACTTATTTTCATCTTGTACTCCTTCCCTAAGATTCGGTCCATGCCATTCAGCAATTTCTATAGATCTCCTGCAGACTCAGATAAAATAGCAAATCACCGGAAAATCTCAGGGTTTTGATTTCCTCTCCTTGGATTGTGGTCCATTTTAAAATTTCTTTTTGATTTTTTTACCGCGCTTTCTATCTGAATATTGAAAAGGAAAGGGGAAAAAATTCAGCCTTGCCTCACTACTTTTTGGATTTCCGCTTCTTTATCGTAGCCTTCGATCCTGGTCACTACAGAGTGATGTTTGTACAGATTTTAGATAACCTCTATCTCAGCATTTGATCCCGATAATCTTCAGAATTTCAAATATCTTGGTCCAATCAGCATTATCGAATGCCATATCTTGAACTACGAACGCAATATTCGTGGGCTTGTCGATCTTAATTCGGTTCCCTAAGATCAGACGCAAAGTCGAGATTGCTTCACGTGTTCCTACATTTCTTCTGAAATCAAATAGATCCTCTCCCATCTCAGTTTCAAATTGTCTTTATATTCTTCTCTAAATAATAAGTGTAAAAATTTGCAGGCGTGATGTACTAAACTAATTGTGCTGTATTTTTCATACTTGTCAGCACCTGCTTTCTCGTGAATAGGTATAACAGCATTCTGCCGAAAGTCGAATGGCACTCCTCCTGTCTCATATATCCTACACAATAAATGGAATAACCTCACCATGCTGGTTTCTGCTATGGCAGTTAGTAATTCGGCGGAAATGTCATCAATTTCAAGTCCCTTCTTCCTATTTAGGTCTCTCAGAGCTCAGTCGAATTCTGATCTCATAATTGGGTCATTTCATCAACATCAACAGCCTCCTCTTGTTCAAGAACCAAATCATCTACGTCTTTACCATGAAACAACAGTTGGATATTTCCTGCCATTTGTGTGCCTTGTATTGTACTTCCTTTAGTCCTTGTGCAACATGTTCCTGGAAACAATCCCTCACACTATTTTCTTTCAACTTGTCTAGATCCCATCTCCTTGCATCCCTTTCTTCAATTTCCTCAACTTCAGGTGGCATTTCATGACCAACAAGTTGTGGTCGTAGCCCACATCTGCTTCTGGGGTAGTATTGAAATCGAACACCTGGTTTCTGAATCTCTGCCAAATCATAATGAAGTGTATTTGATACCTTACAGTGTCTAAGGATCTCGTCCACGTATACAGCCGTCGTTTGTGGTGTTTGAACCAAATATTAGCAAGGACTAAATTATGATCGGTGCAGAATTCTATCAGGTGACTTCCTCATTTATTCCTTTCGTCCCAATCTGAATTATTATACTGTATTACCACCTCTTACTTGGCCTACCACTGTATTCCAGTCTCCCATCACAACTAGATTCTTGCACAACTTGTACATATTGAGTTAAATCTTCTATCACTTCATGTATTCTTTCGATTTCCTCACCATGCGCTGTACTCGGAGGAATATAGACCTTCACTGTTATCCTCATTTACCTAGAGCTGATGCAGCTCTTTTACAGGTGCACCTTCAAAGCTGCATATACCGCTTATTATCACGTACAAGCCTTCCTGCCAGTCTTAAACACTGACAGGTCCAGGAATCGAACCCAGGCTGCCGAGGACGACAGCTAATAGCACTAACCTTTGTACTGTGGAAGTTGAAGAAATCTATATAAATAAAATTGTAGGGGGTCCGCTGTCTGTAATTTCTTTTGTTTTGCCAATTTTTCAGATATTTATCCGTTTCACGTCAACTCAAGATCGAACCGGTGGTTTTTACATTTCGTGTCTGTTTGTTTGTCTGTTTGTCTGTCTGTTTGTCTGTTCCACCATGACGTCGAAACGGCTGGATAGATCTCAACCAAACTTCATATTTAGGGTATACTCATCCCGGGGAAGGTTTCGATATGCATATCATTTTAAAATCTTTGAATACACGCCGGGTTCATAGGAAAACCGGAATGGTTTTTCCACCATCACGTCGAAACGGCTGGATAGATCTCAACCAAACTTCATATTTAAAGTATACTCATCCCGGGAACGGTTTCCATATGCATATCATTTTAAAATCTTTGAATACTCGGGGGGTTTATAGGAAAACCAGAATGGTTTTTCCACCATCACGTCGAAACGGCTGGATAGATCTCAACCAAACTTCCAATTTAGAGTATACTCATCCCGAGGAAGGTTTCGATATGCATATCATTTTAAAATATTTGAATTTATAGGAAAACCAGAATGGTTTTACCACTATCACGTCGAAACGGCTGGATAGATCTCAGCCAAGCTTCATATTTAGAGTATACTCATCCCGGGGAAGGTTTCGATACGCATATCATTTTAAAATATTTGAATAGGCGGGGGTTTATAGGAAAACCAGAATGGTTTTCCTCCATTTTCTCTTATACTATTGATTTTCTGTAAACTTCGTCTACCGTACGTGAAACGTCTCTTCATTATAAACAACTTTCGTTATGTTCATAATTTACCTTATTCTTCACATGACGGAGAAATTTACAATTTTCCGCTGGTATCATGCTCTGCATTGAGTGACCGACAGACCGAAAACGAACCTACAGGTTACCATGGCAACGTCTCTGACTGCATGCCAGCAGGGAAGTAACGTATTGCCATTTTCCCCATCATGATTTTAAATTCGTGGTTGTTCCTTGGGTAGAAGGCAAGAGAGGCGTCAATCGGCCTATCTACGGGATATTGGCGGAATATCGTTGGATGTTATACCCGCCCTCGAATAGATTAAGTAATAACACCATTAGTCATCTTCTTCTTATTTGTTTACCTAAGAATCACTGGACCTAAATTTCTCCTCTGTTACCGCTTTATTATATCCATAACTCACACTAGCATAATTTATTGAGGGGCATCTGATTTTCCAATACATTCACTTGCCATTTACACATTTGTCGTTATCCGGCTGTCGTCAGTTATAATCCATTTTCTATTACTTTCAACTTTCTTAACTGTATTATTTCTTCCTTAATTACGCCGTATGTACGCAATTGCTACAAACTACTGGATGTATTTCCACCAAGACTCATATTTAGAATACACCTGTCCTTGATAGGTTTTAGGGCAAATATTGTTTCTAAATCCCTGAACTGACTGGGGGTTTATTCGAAACCGAAACAGTGATTTTGCACTTCCACAAAATATACACAACCAAACTTAATGGAAATCTACCTACCTTGGTAGAAATTAATTTCTAAACCTTTTTTATCATGTGCATCGTTTCGATACGAGGATTAATAAGGGAGATATCATTAACGGACCGTTTTTCTGTACAAGTCCCATCGGACTTGACTCACGAGCGGGTGCGTGTAAAGCGTATTCCTTACAACTTGAAAACTACTGAAGACATTCGAACCAAAATTTATATTTAGCATCCACCTGTCCAAAGGTAGGTTTTAAGCGTAAATAACATTTCATGTTCCGGAATGGACTGGCGGTTTATAGGGAACACAAATGGTGAATTTACTCTTCCACGATATATACAGAACAAGACCAACCTGACTGGAAATTGACCAAACGTGATGGAATTCCACCTCTAAACCTTTTTTCATGTGCATTTTTTCGTCAGGAGGATTAATAAGGGAGATATCATGAATGGTCACTTTTGCAGGTTAAGTCCAGCGGACATAGCCCAAAAGGTGTTTTACATGGAGCAGATTCCTTATCTATATAAATCAAGTCGTAACGTCTGTGTGCCTCTACACTTACTATTTTGAGGAAATTTTCGTACAGCTTTCCGTTTAAGGGGTAATGATGACCATTTCCATAATTTTTGGTTTAGTTTCCTGAAAGTCCTAATTTTTACCCGCCTCGCCCAAAATCCAGATTGCGGCATAATCTGCCAGAAGAAAAAGAAGATAATTGAAATTTGACAAAATTATACGTTTTAGCCTGTAACGAACGTAAAACATCCTAGTTCATTAAATTTTTCACTTTTTATCCCCGAAGAATATCGAAATATGCAGGCAATTTTAATGATGGTGCAGACCTTCGGAAATTCCTATCACATAACGGATTGCACAATCTCCGTTCAATTTGGAATGATCTACAACCTTGGTCCTAAGCCTTTTTGCCGTATCTGTATCGCTTTTACGTTTGATTTTTCTCTATTAATCGATGTTAAGTCAATTTGGAATTTTCACATGCATAATTCATACTTTCAATTACTTATATCAAATACAGAATCATCAAACTCTTCACGAAAATTGGCCCACCCAGTAGCCATATATGAGCCAAATGCTATGTATATAACTGTCACATAATTATCCGAAAAGTAATGTAATGTGAGATAATCTTACAAAACTTTTACCCTGTTCCAAGTTTCTAACTGAATCTGACCCAAGAATAGATGACATATCATAGGACCAGCCATTTAGGCCACTAAATCCGGCGTGTCTTATGGTATAATCCTTTATCTATATGACGTACGTTTAGTAGCAGTTAATCTGTGAATGAAGGTCTTCAATATTGTAAACACGCATATACTTTCGTATGTCGATCTATATATATTCACTGATGTCGATTTTTGGCGATTGAGAAAGGGTGGGTCTGATATTGTAATCAGTACTCCCCACACCGACTTTGACTGGCAGTAGGAAAGGGTTCCTTCTCCAACTCCTGTGTAACTGTCATTAGTAAGGAAGGCCTACAATTGTAATGAATAGTTTCCTTCTCGATTTGACTTGCAGAAGGCAAGTGATCATGCAATTTTGTTTAAAACTCCCCTACCCGATTGTGTTTGGCAGTAGGCAAGGGTGCCCGCCGTTATAAAGAAATGTCCTCATCTAAAATGTGATTGGCATTAGGCATAGTGGCCAGCTATTTTGATGGAAACTCACCAACTTGGTGTGACTGGCAGTAAGCTGGCTGGCAGTAGGAAAATGGGCCTGGCATTATAATGATAACTGCACACCTCAATTTCGAGTGATAGTAGCGTAATTGCCTACCATTATAATAGAAACTCCTCAAGTGTAGTCTGTCTGGAAGTAGGAAAGGGGGCTGCCATTTAAAAAAAATCTCCCCAAATCGATTCTGTCCGCGTAGTAGGCAATGGGGCCTGCAATTTTAATCTAAAATTCCCAACTCGATTGTGAATGGCAGTAGGCAAGTGAGCCTGCCGTTATATCACAAATCCGTAACAAACACTTTACATTGGAAACAACGTACGGGGACCTCCCCATGCTCTTTCTCGGATAACGCTAAGAGACACGCAATTTTAAAACAATCTTATTTACTGCATGTACACAACTTACTTCGATATTCGAATACAATGTAGAATACCGTAGCGAAGCACGGGTACATTCGCTAGTATACAATAAGAGATTTTTCTATACATTGCTTAGAATTTAAAGTGGATATTATTTCTATATCAGTCGTGTCTACAGTAACAAGAAAATGCACGTATTAATTTTCCGTCTTCTCTCTCTCTCTGTATGTATGTATGTATGTATGTACGCGCAACACGAGAAAATGGTTGGACGGAATTTAATGAAAATTGGTATGTAAAGTCTGGGAATAAGGTACTACGAACACGGCCATAAATAATTTTTTCACGCTAGATGAAATAGTGGTTTAGGGGGAGGAACCTACACTGTATTTTTAAAATACCTGTTACTGGTCTTATCGAATAGCATTATTAACTTACATAAAAGAGTTATAGAGATTACAAGTTCCGATTATTTATCTATATAAATAAAATTGTAGGGGGTCCGCTGTCTGTAATTTCTTTTGTTTTGCCAACTTTTCAGATATTTATCCGTTTTAGGTCAACTCAAGACAGAATAGGTGGTTTTTACGTTTCGTGTCTGTTTGTTTGTCTGTTTGTCTGTATGTTTGTCTGTTCCACCATCACGTCGAAACGGCTGGATAGATCTCAACCAAACTTCATATTTAGGGTATACTCATCCCGGGGAAGGTTTCGATATGCATATCATTTTAAAATCTTTGAATACACGCCGGGTTCATAGGAAAACCGGAATGGTTTTTCCACCATCACGTCGAAACGGCTGGATAGATCTCAACCAAACTTCACATTTAAAGTATACTCATCCCGGGAACGGTTTCCATATGCATATCATTTTAAAATCTTTGAATACTCGGGGGGTTTATAGGAAAACCAGAATGGTTTTTCCACCATCACGTCGAAACGGCTGGATAGATCTCAACCAAACTTCCAATTTAGAGTATACTCATCCCGAGGAAGGTTTCGATATGCATATCATTTTAAAATATTTGAATTTATAGGAAAACCAGAATGGTTTTACCACTATCACGTCGAAACGGCTGGATAGATCTCAGCCAAGCTTCATATTTAGAGTATACTCATCCCGGGGAAGGTTTCGATACGCATATCATTTTAAAATATTTGAATAGGCGGGGGTTTATAGGAAAACCAGAATGGTTTTCCTCCATTTTCTCTTATACTATTGATTTTCTGTAAACTTCGTCTACCGTACGTGAAACGTCTCTTCATTATAAACAACTTTCGTTATGTTCATAATTTACCTTATTCTTCACATGACGGAGAAATTTACAATTTTCCGCTGGTATCATGCTCTGCATTGAGTGACCGACAGACCGAAAACGAACCTACAGGTTACCATGGCAACGTCTCTGACTGCATGCCAGCAGGGAAGTAACGTATTGCCATTTTCCCCATCATGATTTTAAATTCGTGGTTGTTCCTTGGGTAGAAGGCAAGAGAGGCGTCAATCGGCCTATCTACGGGATATTGGCGGAATATCGTTGGATGTTATACCCGCCCTCGAATAGATTAAGTAATAACACCATTAGTCATCTTCTTCTTATTTGTTTACCTAAGAATCACTGGACCTAAATTTCTCCTCTGTTACCGCTTTATTATATCCATAACTCACACTAGCATAATTTATTGAGGGGCATCTGATTTTCCAATACATTCACTTGCCATTTACACATTTGTCGTTATCCGGCTGTCGTCAGTTATAATCCATTTTCTATTACTTTCAACTTTCTTAACTGTATTATTTCTTCCTTAATTACGCCGTATGTACGCAATTGCTACAAACTACTGGATGTATTTCCACCAAGACTCATATTTAGAATACACCTGTCCTTGATAGGTTTTAGGGCAAATATTGTTTCTAAATCCCTGAACTGACTGGGGGTTTATTCGAAACCGAAACAGTGATTTTGCACTTCCACAAAATATACACAACCAAACTTAATGGAAATCTACCTACCTTGGTAGAAATTAATTTCTAAACCTTTTTTATCATGTGCATCGTTTCGATACGAGGATTAATAAGGGAGATATCATTAACGGACCGTTTTTCTGTACAAGTCCCATCGGACTTGACTCACGAGCGGGTGCGTGTAAAGCGTATTCCTTACAACTTGAAAACTACTGAAGACATTCGAACCAAAATTTATATTTAGCATCCACCTGTCCAAAGGTAGGTTTTAAGCGTAAATAACATTTCATGTTCCGGAATGGACTGGCGGTTTATAGGGAACACAAATGGTGAATTTACTCTTCCACGATATATACAGAACAAGACCAACCTGACTGGAAATTGACCAAACGTGATGGAATTCCACCTCTAAACCTTTTTTCATGTGCATTTTTTCGTCAGGAGGATTAATAAGGGAGATATCATGAATGGTCACTTTTGCAGGTTAAGTCCAGCGGACATAGCCCAAAAGGTGTTTTACATGGAGCAGATTCCTTATCTATATAAATCAAGTCGTAACGTCTGTGTGCCTCTACACTTACTATTTTGAGGAAATTTTCGTACAGCTTTCCGTTTAAGGGGTAATGATGACCATTTCCATAATTTTTGGTTTAGTTTCCTGAAAGTCCTAATTTTTACCCGCCTCGCCCAAAATCCAGATTGCGGCATAATCTGCCAGAAGAAAAAGAAGATAATTGAAATTTGACAAAATTATACGTTTTAGCCTGTAACGAACGTAAAACATCCTAGATCATTAAATTTTTCACTTTTTATCCCCGAAGAATATCGAAATATGCAGGCAATTTTAATGATGGTGCAGACCTTCGGAAATTCCTATCACATAACGGATTGCACAATCTCCGTTCAATTTGGAATGATCTACAACCTTGGTCCTAAGCCTTTTTGCCGTATCTGTATCGCTTTTACGTTTGATTTTTCTCTATTAATCGATGTTAAGTCAATTTGGAATTTTCACATGCATAATTCATACTTTCAATTACTTATATCAAATACAGAATCATCAAACTCTTCACGAAAATTGGCCCACCCAGTAGCCATATATGAGCCAAATGCTATGTATATAACTGTCACATAATTATCCGAAAAGTAATGTAATGTGAGATAATCTTACAAAACTTTTACCCTGTTCCAAGTTTCTAACTGAATCTGACCCAAGAATAGATGACATATCATAGGACCAGCCATTTAGGCCACTAAATCCGGCGTGTCTTATGGTATAATCCTTTATCTATATGACGTACGTTTAGTAGCAGTTAATCTGTGAATGAAGGTCTTCAATATTGTAAACACGCATATACTTTCGTATGTCGATCTATATATATTCACTGATGTCGATTTTTGGCGATTGAGAAAGGGTGGGTCTGATATTGTAATCAGTACTCCCCACACCGACTTTGACTGGCAGTAGGAAAGGGTTCCTTCTCCAACTCCTGTGTAACTGTCATTAGTAAGGAAGGCCTACAATTGTAATGAATAGTTTCCTTCTCGATTTGACTTGCAGAAGGCAAGTGAGCATGCAATTTTGTTTAAAACTCCCCTACCCGATTGTGTTTGGCAGTAGGCAAGGGTGCCCGCCGTTATAAAGAAATGTCCTCATCTTAAATGTGACTGGCATTAGGCATAGTGGCCAGCTATTTTGATGGAAACTCACCAACTTGGTGTGACTGGCAGTAAGCTGGCTGGCAGTAGGAAAATGGGCCTGGCATTATAATGATAACTGCACACCTCAATTTCGAGTGATAGTAGCGTAATTGCCTACCATTATAATAGAAACTCCTCAAGTGTAATCTGTCTGGAAGTAGGAAAGGGGGCTGCCATTTAAAAAAAATCTCCCCAAATCGATTCTGTCCGCGTAGTAGGCAATGGGGCCTGCAATTTTAATCTAAAATTCCCAACTCGATTGTGAATGGCAGTAGGCAAGTGAGCCTGCCGTTATATCACAAATCCGTAACAAACACTTTACATTGGAAACAACGTACGGGGACCTCCCCATGCTCTTTCTCGGATAACGCTAAGAGACACGCAATTTTAAAACAATCTTATTTACTGCATGTACACAACTTACTTCGATATTCGAATACAATGTAGAATACCGTAGCGAAGCACGGGTACATTCGCTAGTATACAATAAGAGATTTTTCTATACATTGCTTAGAATTTAAAGTGGATATTATTTCTATATCAGTCGTGTCTACAGTAACAAGAAAATGCACGTATTAATTTTCCGTCTTCTCTCTCTCTCTGTATGTATGTATGTATGTATGTACGCGCAACACGAGAAAATGGTTGGACGGAATTTAATGAAAATTGGTATGTAAAGTCTGGGAATAAGGTACTACGAACACGGCCATAAATAATTTTTTCACGCTAGATGAAATAGTGGTTTAGGGGGAGGAACCTACACTGTATTTTTAAAATACCTGTTACTGGTCTTATCGAATAGCATTATTAACTTACATAAAAGAGTTATAGAGATTACAAGTTCCGATTATTTATCTATATAAATAAAATTGTAGGGGGTCCGCTGTCTGTAATTTCTTTTGTTTTGCCAACTTTTCAGATATTTATCCGTTTTAGGTCAACTCAAGACAGAATAGGTGGTTTTTACGTTTCGTGTCTGTTTGTTTGCCTGTTTGTCTGTATGTTTGTCTGTTCCACCATCACGTCGAAACGGCTGGATAAATCTCAACCAAACTTCATATTTAGAGTATACATCCCGGGGAAGGTTTCGATATGCATATCATTTTAAAATCTTTGAATACTCTGGGGGTTTATAGGAAAACCAGAATGGTTTTTATCACCATCACGTCGAAACGTCTGGATAGATCACAACCAAACTTCATATTTAGAGTGTACTCATACCGGAGAAGGTTTCGATATGCATATCATTTTAAAATCTTTGAATAGACGGGGGTTTATAGGAAAACCAGAATGGTTTTTCCATCATCACGTCGAAACAGCTGGATAGATCTCAACCAAACTTCATATTTAGAGTATACACATCCCGGGGAAGGTTTCGATATGCATATTATTTTAAAATCTTTGAATAGACCGGGGGTTTATAGGAAAACCAGAATGGTTTTTCCACCGTCACTTCGAAACGGCTGAATAGATCTCAACCAAACTTCATATTTAGAGTATACTCATCCCGGGGAAGGTTTCGATATGCATATCATTTTAAACTCTTTGAACAGACGGGGCGTTTATAGGAAAACCAGAATGGTTTTCCTCCATTTTCTCTTATACTATTGATTTTCTGTAAACTTCGTTTACCGTACGTGAAACGTCTCTTCATTATAAACAACTTTCGTTCATATTTACCTTACTCTTCACATGACGGAGAAATTTACAATTTTCCGCTGGTATCATGCTCTGCATTGAGTGACCGACAGACCGGCAACGAACCTACAGGTTACCATGGCAACGTCTCTGACTGCATACTAGCAGGGAAGTAACGTATTGTCATTTTCCTCATCATGCTTTTAAATTCGTGGTTGTTCCTTGGGTAGAAGGCAAGAGAGGCGTCAATCGGCCTATCTGCGGGATATTGGCGGAAAATCGTTGGATGTTATAACCGCCCTCGAATAGATTAAGTAATAACACCATTAGTCATCTTCTTATTATTTGTTTACCTAAGAATCACTGGACCTAAATTTCTCCTCTGTTACCGCTTTATTATATCCATAACTCACACTAGCATAATTTATTGAGGGGCATTTGATTTTTCAATACATTCACTTGGCATTTACATATTGTCGTTATCCGGCTATCCTCAGTTATAATCCTTTTTCTATTACTTTCAACTTTCTTAACAGTATAATTTTCTTCCTTAATTACGCCGTATGTACGTGAGTGCTACAAACTACTGGATGTATTTCCACCAAGACTCATATTTAGAATACACCTGTCCTTGATAGGTTTTAGGGCACATATTGTTTCTAAATCCATGAACTGACTGGGGGTTTATACGAAACCGAAACAGTGATTTTGCACTTCCACAAAATATACACAACCAAACTTAATGGAAATCTACCTACCTTGGTAGAAATTAATTTCTAAACCTTTTTTCTCATGTGCATCGTTTCGATACGAGGATTAATAAGGGAGATATCATTAACGGACCGTTTTTCTGTACAAGTCCCATCGGACTTGACTCCCGAGCGGGTGCGTGTAAAGCGTATTCCTTACAACCTGAAAACTACTGAAGACATTCGAACCAAAATTTATATTTAGCCTCCACCTGTCCAAAGGTAGGTTTTAATCATAAATAACATTTCATGTTCCGGAATGGACTGGCGGTTTATAGGGAACACAAATGGTGATTTTACTCTTCCACAATATATACAGAACAAGACCAACCTGACTGGAAATCGACCAAACGTGATGGAATTCCACCTCTAAACCTTTTTTTCATGTGCATTTTTTCGTCAGGAGGATTAATAAGGGAGATATCATGAATGGTCACTTTTGCAGGTTAAGTCCAGCGGACATAGCCCAAAAGGTGTTTTACATGGAGCAGATTCCTTATCTATATAAATCAAATCGTAACGTCTGTGTGCCTCTACACTGACTATTTTGGCGAAATTTTCGTACATCTTTCCGCTTAAGGGGTAATAATGACCATCTCCATAGTTTTTGGTTTAGTTTCCTGAATGTCCTAATTTTTACCCGCCTCGCCCAAAATCCAGATTGCGGCATAATCTGCCAGAAGAAATTGAAGATAATTGAAATTTGACAAAATTATACGTTTTAGCCTGTAACGAACGGAAAACATCCAAGATCATTAAATTTTTCACTTTTTATCCCCGAAGAATATCGAAATATGCAGGCAATTTTAATGATGGTGCAGACCTTCGGAAATTCTTATCACATAACGGATTGCACAATCTCCGTTCAATTTGGAATGATCTTCAACCTTGGTCTTATGACTTTTTGCCGTATCTGTATCCCTTTTACGTTTGATTTTTCTCTATTAATGGATGTTAAGTCAATTTGGAATTTTCACATGCATAATTCATATTTTCGATTACTTATATGAAATACAGAATCATCAAACTCGTCACGAAAATTGGCCCACCCAGTAGCCATATGTGAGCCAAATACTATGTATGTAGCTGTCACCTAATTATCCGAAAAGTAATGTAATGTGAGATAATCTCACAAAACCTTTACCCTGTTCCACGTTTCTAACTCAATCTGACCCAAGAATAGATGACATATCACAGGACCAGCTATTTAGGCCACTAAATCCGGCGTGTCTTATGGTATAATCCTTTGTCGATATGAGGTACGTTTAGTAGCAGTTAATCTGTAAATGAAGGTCTTCAACATTGTAAACACGCATATACTTTCGTATGTCGATCTATATATATTCACTGATGTCGATTTGTAGCGACCGAGAAAGCGTGGGTCTGATATTGTAATCAGTACTCCCCACACCGACTTTGACTGGCAGTAGGAAAGGGTTCCTTCTCCAACTCCTGTGTAACTGTCATTAGTAAGGAAGGCCTACAATTGTAATGAATAGTTCCCTTCTCGATTTGACTTGCAGAAGGCAACTGAGCATGCAGTTTTGTTTAAAACTCCCTTACCCGATTGTGTTTGGCAGTAGGCAAGGGTGCCCGCCATTATAACGAAATGTCCTCATCTAAAATGTGACTGGCATTAGGCATAGTGGCCTGCTATTTTGATGGAAACTCACCAACTTGGTGTGACTGGCAGTAAGCTGGTTGGCGGTAGGAAAATGGGCCTGGCATTATAATGATAACGGCACAACTCAATTTCGAGAGATAGTAGGGTAATTGCCTACCATTATAATAGAAACTCCTCAACTGTAATCTGTCTGGAAGTAGGAAAGGGGGCCTGCAATTATAATGTAAACTGCCCAACTCGATTTTGAATGCCAGTCGGCAAGTGAGCATGCCGTTATATCACAAATCCGTAACAAACACTTTACATTCGAAACAACGTACGGGGACCTCCCCATGCGATATTCGAATACAACGTAGAATACCGTAGCGAAGCACGGGTACATTCGCTAGTGTATATAAATAAAATTGTAGGGAGTCCGCTGTCTGTAATTTCTTTTGTTTAGCCAATTTTTCAGATATTTATCCGTTTTAGGTCAACTCAAGACCGAATCGGTGGTTTTTACGTTTCGTGTCTGTTTGTTTGTCTGTTTGTCTGTCTGTCTGTCTGTTTGTCTGTCTGTTTGTCTGTTCCACCATCACGTCGAAACGGCTCGATAGATCTCAACCAAACTTCATATTTAGACTATATTAATCCCGGGGAAGGTTTCGATATGCATATCATTTTAAAATCTTTGAATACACGGGGGGTTTATAGGAAAACCAGAATGGTTTTTTCCACCATCACGTCGAAACGGCTGGATATATCTCAACCAAACTTCATATCTGGAGTATACTCATTCCAGGGAAGATTTCGATATGCATATCATTTTACAATCTTTGAATACACGGGGAGCTTATAGGAAAACCAGAATGGCTTTTCCACTATCACGTCGAAACGGCTGGATAGATCTCAACCAAACATCATATTTAGAGTATAATCATACCGGGGAAGGTTTCAATATGCATATCATTTTAAAATCTTTGAAGAGACGGGGGTTTATAGGAAAACCAGAATGGTTTTCCTCCATTTTCTCTTAAACTATTGATTTTCTGTAAACTCCGTTTACCGTACGTGAAACGTCTCTTCATTACAAACAACTTTCGTTATGTTCATAATTTACCTTACTCTTCACATGACGGAGAAATTTACAATTTTCCTCTGGTATCATGTTCTGCATTGAGTGACCGACAGACCGACAACGAACCTACAGGTTACCATGGCAACGTCTCTGACTGCATGCCAGCAGGGAAGTAACGTATTGCCATTTTCCTCATCATGCTTTTAAATTCGTGGTTGTTCCTAGGGTAGAAGGCAAGAGAGGCGTCAATCGGCCTATCTACGGGATATTGGCGGAATATCGTTGGATGTTACAACCGCCCTCGAATAGATTAAGTAATAACATCATTAGTCATCTTCTTATAATTTGTTTACCTAGGAATCACTGGACCTAAATTTCTCCACTTTTACCGCTTTATTATATCCATAACTCTCACTAGCATAATTTATTGGGGGGCATTTGATTTTCCAATACATTAACTTGGCATTTACAAATTTGTCGTTATCCGGCTGTCCTCAGTTGTAATCCATTTTCTATTACTTTCAACTTTCTTAACTGTATTATTTTCTTCCTTAATTACGCCGTATGTACGCGAGTGCTACAAACTACTGGATGTATTTCCACCAATACACCTGTCCTTGATAGGTTTTAGGGCAAGAATTGTTTCTAAATCCCTGAACTGACTGGGGGTTTATACGATACCGAAACAGTGATTTTGCACTTCCACAAAATATACACAACCATCGTTAATTTAAATCTACCTGCCTTGGTAGAAATTAATTTCTAAACCTTTTTCCTCATGTGCATCATTTCGATACAAGGATTAATAAAGGAGATATCATTTGCGGACCGTTTTTCTGTACATGTCCCATCGGACTTAACTCACGAGTGGGTGCGTGTAAAGCGTATTCCTTACAACTTGAAAACTACTGAAGATATTCGAACCAAAATTTATATTTAGCATCCACCTGTCCAAAGGTAGGTTTTAAACGTAAATAACATTTCATGTTCACGAATGGTCTGGCGGTTTATAGGGAACCGAAATGGTGATTTTACTCTTCCACAATATATACAGAACAAGACCAACCTGACTGGAAATCGACCAAACGTGATGGAATTCCACCTCTAAACCTTTTTTTCATGTGCATTTTTTCGTCAGGAGGATTAATAAGGGAGATATCATGAATGGTCACTTTTGCAGGTTAAGTCCAGCGAACATAGCCCAAAAGGTGTTTTACATGGAGCAGATTCCTTATCAATATAAATCAAATCGTAACGACAGTGTGCCTCTACACTGACTATTTCGGCGAAATTTTCGTACAGCTTTCCGTTTAAGGGGTAATAATGACCATCTCCATAATTTTTGGTTTAGTTTCCTGAAAGTCCAAATTTTTACCCGCCTCGCCCAAAATCCAGATTGCGGCATAATCTGCCAGAAGAAATTGAAGATAATTGAAATTTGACAAAATTATACGTTTTAGCCTGTAACGAACGGAAAACATCCAAGATCATTAAATTTTTCACTTTTTATCCCCGAAGAATATCGAAATATGCAGGCAATTTTAATGATGGTGCAGACCTTCGGAAATTCTTATCACATAACGGATTGCACAATCTCCGTTCAATTTGGAATGATCTTCAACCTTGGTCTTATGACTTTTTGCCGTATCTGTATCCCTTTTACGTTTGATTTTTCTCTATTAATGGATGTTAAGTCAATTTGGAATTTTCACATGCATAATTCATATTTTCGATTACTTATATGAAATACAGAATCATCAAACTCGTCACGAAAATTGGCCCACCCAGTAGCCATATGTGAGCCAAATACTATGTATGTAGCTGTCACATAATTATCCGAAAAGTAATGTAATGTGAGATAATCTTACAAAAACGTTACCCTGTTCCACGTTTCTAACTGAATCTGACCCAAGAATAGATGACATATCATAGGACCAGCCATTTAGGCCACTAAATCCGGCGTGTCTTATGGTATAATCCTTTGTCGATATGACGTACGTTTAGTAGCAGTTAATCGGTAAATGAAGGTCTTCAATATTGTAAACACGCATATACTTTCGTATGTCGATCTATATATATTCACTGATGTCGGTTTGTAGCGATCGAGAAAGGGTGGGTCTGCTATTGTAATCAGTACACCCCACACCGACTTTGACTGGCAGTATGAAAGGTTTCCTTCTCCAACTCCTGTGTAACTGTCATTAGTAAGGAAGGCCTACAATTGTAATGAATAGTTTCCTTCTCGATTTGACTTGCAGAAGGCAAGTGAGCATGCAGTTTTGTTTAAAACTCCCCTACCCGATTGTGTTTGGCAGTAGGCAAGGGTGCCCGCCATTATAAAGAAATGTCCTCATCTAAAATGTGATTGGCATTAGGCATAGTGGCCTGCTATTTTGATGGAAACTTACCAACTTGGTGTGACTGGCTGTAAGCTGGCAGGCAGTAGGAAAATGGGCCTGGCATTATAATGATAACTGCACAACTCAATTTCGAGTGATAGTAGGGTAATTGCCTGCCATTATAATAAAAACTCCTCAACTGTAATCTGTCTGGAAGTAGGAAAGGGGGCTGCCATTTTAAGGAAAACTCCCCAAATCGATTCTGTCCGCGTAGTAGGCAATGGGGCCTGCAATTATAATGTAAACTTCCCAACTCGATTGTGAATGGCAGCAGGCAAGTGAGCCTGCCGTTGTATCACAAATCCATAACAAACACTTTACATTGGAAACAACGTACGGGGACCTCCCCATGCTGTTTCTCGGATAACGCTAAGAGACATGCAATTTTAAAACAATCTTATTTACTGCATGTACACTATTTACTTCGATATTCGAATACAATGTAGAATACCGTAGCGAAGCACCGGTACATTCGCTAGTATACTATACAGCTTTACCATGACGACTATTATAATAGAATTCATGAATTTTTAATTTTTTCTTAGACCTCATTGGAAATATTGTTTAATCTTGTTAAGTGGTGATGTTTCTTGTCATGATTGTTAAAAGTGTAAAACCACGTGGTCATCGGTCCATATCAATTAGGACAATTGTAAATATGATTATAAAAATGAGAAAAATTATAAAGGGATCGATCGCTTGAAGAATAAGACAGGAGGGAGCCATGAAAGAAGGAAGGACTCCATTTACATTAGATGTTTTAACATCATAGAGTCGGAATATATCTAAATGTACCATATCAAAAGTACATCAAAATGATCAACAATAACATTATGTTGACCATTGTTGTGATGTGGTTTGTCTCTCCTGCAGCCATTCATTTACGATAGATGGGAATGCTGAATAAAACAGCATGCCTGAATATTGGCGGGAAGTACTGTAGCTAGCGAGTTAGTTAACTTTGTACATGCTATATGGCTGTCCCGTCAACAACCAGTCCTACAGCTAGTCTTCTTCTTCTTCTTATTTATCTGTTTACCCTCCGGGGTTGGTTTTCCCTCGGTCTCAGCGAGGGATCCCACCTCTACCGCCTCAAGGGCAGTGTCCTGGAGCGTGAGATATTGGTTCGGGGGATACATCTGGGGAGGATGACCAGTACCTCGCCCAGGCGGCCTCATCTGCTATGCTGAACAGGGGCCTTGCGGGGAATGGGAAGATTGGAAGGGATAGACAAGGAAGAGGGAAGGAAGCGGCCGTGGCCTTAAGTTAAGTACCATCCCGGCATTTGCCTGGAGGAGAAGTGGGAAACCACGGAAAACCACTTACAGGATGGGTGAGGTGGGAATCGAACCCATCTCTACTCAGTTGACCTCCCGAGGTTGAGTTGACCCCGTTCCATCCCTCGTACCACTTTTCAAATTTCGTGGCAGAGCCGGGAATCGAATCCGGTCCTCCGGGGGTGGCAGCTAATGACACTAACCACTACACCACAGAGGCGGTCTACAGTTAGTCAATAAATAAATTCGGCTACACATTTAATGTCATAATAAAAGATTCGTATGGCTAGTGATAGCCTAGTGCAGGCACATCTTCCGGCGAGGAAGGGTGGTGTCTCCCGTTTGTAGGAACTGATTGTTAGTTTGGTGAAGGATAGTGTTGTATGTGGGAGAGCGCAAACACCCTGTCCCCGATCCAAGTTCATCAACGATTAAAATCCTTCGCCCCAGCCAGCAATCAAACCCTGAGCCCTGATGATTGAAGACTTACATGTTGACCACTCACCCCTATTTACAGTAGTGTAATGGTAACAGGCTTTGGACTTGATTCCCGGTCCTTACACTGGGTTGTCCATCCTCATGAGTTAAATTATAAATCTAGCCTGATGAAGGTGCGATGAAAATGGTGACCCATCTACAGCTAATTACACGCCTACATTCGTCCAGAACAATGCAGTGTACCGGAACATTCCTACACATACGATGAGCCATTGGAATGAACCGTTAATAGGAGAAGGAGAAAGTAGCTGAACATTTTAATATTCCATGCACGTTTCAAATCAGTATTCTTAGAGCATCATCTAAAAAAAGTTTCATGAGGAGCCTTCCTCAGTGTAAGATTTCATGTTCTAAAAACACTTGGAAATGGAATTATAAGATCCTTCCTCAGTTACATATGGCTGATATTGACACACTATACTAAACGGATTCAGATATCTATAATAATGGTATTATCTTCATGTCAGTTGAATACTATACTCGTAACGGAACGAAACAACGCTCGATAACTTTTCTAAGGTTTGGTAGCAATGCAGTTTCGGAGTTTACTTTCTCATTCACTAATGAAGTCATACGATGGAACCTACCATAGTGAGCTGCCCGAGTCTAAAGGAAACTGCAGGCGTGTATTTGTAAGAAACAAATTCGTCGAGCGTCTAACATTATATATGTAGCAATTTTCTGGAACTAAATGTAATGATTTCTTCGCTTTTTCTTCCCTCAGTACGTTTGTTTCTCTGACAACCACAAATATATCCGTTTGAACGATGTTGTAAAGAAATAATCAACTGTAGTCTCAACAGTAGTCATGCCAGTAAAGTAGATACGGGTAGGTAGTGTATTTCAAGACTGGGCCGGTGACATCAACAGCGGATCCTAAGTAGATACGTCTGCAGTAGAGAATGCCACTGAACCAGCATCCTGAAGCAAGATTAGCCATATTGGTCCCACAAGAATTGACCACGTATTTTGCGTTACACTGTGAGGGAAGTACTTTCACCAACAATATGCTAGGCTGTGCGAAGAAATAATGAACAAGCGATAACATGCAACGTACCCAAGATGTTCTCCTACCACGGAGAGTGTTGTTAGCGAAATGTGTAAATTTAACTCACCAGTATAATAATTTCGTATGGCTATTTCTAGCCGAGTGCAGCCCTCTTAAGGCAGACCCTCCGATGAGTGTGGGCGGCATCTCCCATGTGTACGTAACTGCGTGTTATTGTGGTGGAGGATAGTGTTGTGTGGTGTGTGAGTTGCAGGGATATTGGGGACTGCACAAACACCCAGCCTTCGGGCCATTGGGATTAACCAATGAAGGTTAAAATCCAGACCCGGTAGGGAATCGAACCCGGGACCCTCTGAACAGAAGGCCAGTACGCTGACAATTCAGCCAACGAGTCGGAACTCACCAGTTACAATCAAGCTGTACTATGCAATGCATAGGGTGGGCCAATGAGAACATTCACCTCTAATATCTCCATATCCGTTGAAAAAAAAAAAAAAGGAAATGTCGTATGGCTTTTAGTGCCGGGAGTGTCTGAGGACAAGTTCGGCTCGCCAGTTGCAGGTCTTTTGATTTGACGCCCGTAGCCCGTAGCCGACCTGCACGTTGTGTTGAGGATGAAATGATGATGAAGACGACACATACACCCAGCCCCCTTGCCAGTGAAATTAACCAATTATGGTTAAAATTCCTGACCCTGCCGGGAATCGAACCCGGGACCCGTGTGGCCAAAGGCCAACACGCTAACCATTTAGCCATGGAGCCGGACTCCATATCGGTTAATGATATCGGAATTTTGTTCGTATATTCCCAAATTGTGTAAATAGACTAGCGGAAAGGACAGGTGTTTTGAAAGTTGTATAATACTAATTTACGTGGAACATGAAAGCAAACATAGAAACATTCAAATCGTTCGACAAGTCCTGGTGAAATGTGTACGCAGCGAGATTTACTGAGGCACCGCGTCTGTGCAACATTCAACATACGCACTACATTTGAAAGTTTGTAGTTTGGAATATCGGCTTGCTACCAAAGGAATGGTTGTATGTTAAAAAAAACCACACCGGTGAATTTACCTACTTTAACACTGCTGTCTGGCACATACAACACGTAGAGTTCTATTTTAAAAACCAAGTTAGTATCGATATCTCCGTTATTAACAATGTCACTGAAAATGGGAGGCAGCACATTGTTTTATGAACCTCTTAATACCATTTAATAATATGAAAGGAGAGCATCAGAATCTTAAACAGATCTGGGGGTTATTTGAGGTGCAAGTTCTTATGGAATGACTCTGTGTAATTAGTGTTATTTGAGGTAATTTTGTTTAGAGTTATTCAGGAGCTACTGCCAGACGGATTGACCATTCTTCTTGTCAATCTCCCTCTTCTTACCTTGAATCGATGTGGAGTCGAATAAAGGTAGTCTATATATAGAATTAAAATATAATGATTTAAATAGCGTACTTGAGACAGAGCAACCTTTGTTTACAAATACCTGGTAAATAAGAAGGGAAAGTTTAACGAAATTATGTACAGTGACTTAAAAGAACGAATGAGATCTTGGTATTATAAGAGCAGATATTCTTTTCTCCGAAACAACTTTCTGATTTACTTTTACAAATTTACTTTACGTCACACCGACACAGGTAGGTCTTATCGTAACGATGGGATAGGCTAGGAATTGGAAGGAAGTGGCTGTGGCCTTAAATTCAGATGCAGCCTCAGCATTTACCTTGTGTAAAGATGGGGAACCACAGAAAACCACCTTCAGCGCTGACGACAGTGGGGTTCGAACCCACGATCTCCCGAATGCAAACTCACAGCTGTGCGACCCTATCCGCACGGCCAACTTGTTCGGTCAAAAACAATTCAACATATATAGATAAAATGATAGTTTCAGGTATCTACACTGAAGTGTATTGTATTTCGATAGTAATTAAGTTTTATACAGTATTAAATGCGGGGAATATACAATACCAGGCGTCCATTCATTTTTGAGCGACTATACGTACAGTTGATGTTTATCACGTACATCAGTGTCCGAAAGTTAAGCATAATCACTAAACGAGGCCATACCGCCTGATAGGAATATCAGACGGATTGCTGAACAAACGGAAGCTGAATCACACACCATATGTCACTCAAGTTGTCCGTAAACAGTGTTAGAAAGGTTCTGATAGAGAAGATACACCTTTGACAACAACTAAGAAAACTTGGCAATATCTTCCACAACAAAATATGCTGTTAATAAGGTGTATGGTTACCCCTAACGGCCACGCATGCTTCGCAGCGACGTGGCATGCTCTCTATCAGATGGTCCAAGAGCTCTTGTGGCAGTCGATCCCATTCCTAAGAAAGGGAAATGCGAAGGTCTTGGAGGGTCCTTGGTGGAGGCTGACGGGATGCAAATCGTCTCCCCAATGCATCCCAGGTATGTTCTATAGGATTCAGATCCGCAGAGCTTGCTGGCCAGTTCTTGCGTTGAATGTTTTCCACAGCCAGAAATTCATCCACCAGAACAGCGCGGTGCGATCGGGCATTATCTTCCATTAAGAGGAAGTCTGGAACAACCGCACGTCTGAAGTATCGAACATGTGGTCTCAGTACCTCATCCCTGTATCTTCGAGCGTTAACAGTGTTCCTCTGACCGCCCTTGAAAATGTGCAGGTCCGTACGGCCATTCAACATGATGCCGCACCACACCATGACGCCACCACCACCATACTGGTCCCATTCGTTGTATCGACTACCCAGTCCTCTCCAGATTAATGTGCGACGGGAATCTTTCTGCAAACTGATGCGGGGTTCATCAGTGAAGAGCACGTGTCTCCATTCACTCATGGTCCAGTTTTAATGTTGACGGCTCCACAGTAAACGGGCCCGCCTCTGTGCTGGAGTGAGCGGGACGCACACCGCTGGACGTCGGGCAAACAGCCCTACTGTTCTGAGCCTCGGATACGCAGTTTGCCGGGAAACGGCAATCCCTAAGACGGCTGCAAGCTCCGCCGACAATTGTCTTGCAGGTGCACTCCGATTTCGTCGGTCGGTTAAAGCCAAATATCGGTTCTGCTGTGGGGTGGTTACTGGCCTAGGACTAACATCTCCTGTGTCTCGAAATCGTCTCCAAAGCCTGGAAATGACACTTTGTGGCACATTCAAGGATACTGCGACTTCGGTCTGTGTCTGGCGTGCTTCCAAGCGGCCGAGTATTCTACCCTGCAAAAAGGGGTCCAAATCGCGTCGTTATGCCATTTTGTTGTCACGTTCACCACGAGGCTGCACTCCGTACGCTATAACAGGGCAATCACGACTGAGGGAATATGGGGCGCAAGCATTGACTGTGTCTACCTTGCGGTTACGCCGCTAGTCAAAGCAGGCAACAGTCCTTTACTATGCAGAGCGAACATGTAAGGTTGGTAGGTGCATATGTCGTGCGATTTGCGGTCTATTTCCTGTTGCCATGCTTACTCGTCACTTATGCTTAACTTTTGGACACTAGTGCATATAACGTGTGCCACAGAACAAACAACACTGGAAAATGATTAAATTACGTCAGTACAGTATGTGTTCAAAATGTGTACCATCACGTGCTACACGTTGGTCATAATGTTTTTGAAGATTATTGAACACACATACATGAAGTTATCTTCTGGTGTAATCTGTCTTGAAAACTGATTCTGGGGCGGGGAGATCCGGGGAGATCCGGGGAGATCCGGGGAACGGGAAGGGTACGGGAATGGAGTTCCAAGAGAAATGAGGTATTCTCCAGGGTGTCGTTATATAAGGATAAGCGACTGTAAAACCTATTGGAGAAGTCGTCCATGATTCTCTTTTGTGGTGACGTTTCCGGGAATCCTATTTGTTCCTTTCGTTCACATAAGACTGACCCAATATGAGGGAACTAGTCAGCGACAGTAACCGTTATCATGTTAACTGTCAACATTGTACTGTTTTTGGTGCCTCCTTGTTAAAATCGCTCCTCGTACTGTTCTTTGACGTGAAGCAAACTTGACCCATTCCGAAGCCCCACTCCGTCGCACGATAAACACCTTCTCCTCGGCTGTGAGAACCATATTTGATAAATTAACACAGCACTGAATTCACAATATGTTGTACTACTGTATGATATACAGGGTTATTCACCTAAGATGTTACACGGAAATAACGTCTAAACCATTGAAGACATCAGTATTCTGTTTTCATATTCCTAAATGATACCCAGGGGCTTGTAAAATGTTGTTCTACTTATTCTCATAGGGTGATTAATAATCGAGATATTGATTCAAACTCCATATTTTAAAGAGAATGACACAAATTCATACAGCTGACCTAAACGTTCAAAGTTAAAAGTTAAAAGTTCAAAATCGGACAGTTACTTTTTGAGATATCAATAAGAACAGCACGCGCGGCTTTGCATGCCGCATCAGGCGGCGTGCAGTCGGGCACGGACATATTGACGCGCAAGCAGTTTCCTGGATGTGATTTCAGCCACAGAATGGATACGAGGCATGTAAGCATACCGTACACATGTGATGGGTTTGCAAAGTGTGTATGACAGGCGAACTCATGACAGGACTGGGAATTTTTATAAGGAATAAAATAAATACGTTAGTACTTTTGAGATAGTCCTCGACCGACACTCTTTCCAAATCCTTCCCATTCCCACCCATGGGGAAAAACGCCAAACTGAGCGCAACCTGATACGCATGAATTTCAAGACAAAAAAAAAAATGAATTTTAAATCTCCCTTCCCCGTTGTGTTCGCCAGTCATACAATAACGTTGCACACCCATGGTATATGATGGTACATCACATTATGTGTACGATAATTTACAATACATAGCTGGTATCCGTTCTGTGGCTGGAATCAATACCACGAAACAGCTTGCGTGCCAATACGTCCTTGGCCGATCGCACGCTGTCTGATGCGATACTCAAAAGCTCAAATGCGGTTTTTATTGATATTTCCAAGATTTTGAAAATACATATTTGAACTTGTACGCAGTTGAACTTTTAGGCCAGCTGTATGTATTCGTGCCGTTCCATTTAAAAATATGGAGTTAGTATCAATATCTCGGTTATTAATCAACCCATGAGAATAATCAGCATATTATTTTACAAGCCCCTGGGTATCATTTACAAATATGAAGAAAGAATACCGACATCTTCAATGGTTTAGATGTTATTTCCGTGTAACATCTTAGGTGAATAACCCTGTATATGTTCGTCCAACCTTTGTCCCTTTCTCCAGGGGTCGGGAATGAGGTGACTCTTCGTAGCGAGTTTTTACGAACCGATGCCCTTCATGATGTCAACCTCATCAGAGGAATTAATTAATGGGTGAGGTACACAGTTCACTAGTATAAATTTAGTGATATTCAATAAACAAAATTTCAGCAACCGTACTGTAGATCCTATCCTCATGCAAACCTGCAGTTTTGATGTTTACGACTTCTATATTGTTGGGACATCCTCAAATTTAAATAAAAGTTGACCTTTAGACTTCAGTACACTTAAAGTACTTACGGTGTAATTTGAGCAGTCGGTCAGCGCTTTCATCACAAATACCCCAATTATGTTATTAATTATGTTATTATGTACATGCTTCTTGTTTTATGTTCCTTACTAGACCCTCAACTAGAACATACACTAGAATCTCTGACATGGAACTGGAAATAATAAGTATTCTTTCCTTTTAACGAAATGAACAAATTTATTTTTACTTTTTGAAATAATATTTTGTTTTAAATAACGACAAGTGCAATGTCTAAGATACTATTGTATCTTGTTTACATGATTAAAGTATACATTCATGCAAAATTCCACGGCAATAGCTCAAATACTTAGAAACTTATGATGCAAACGCTGTAAAAAACATTAAATAAGAGAATGTATGATAAAGTTACCAAAGGGTTGGAAGTGATTAAAAATTCCCCAGCTGCATATGTTGACCCCTCCTGTTAATTCACTCTGGCTCTCATTCCAATCTCAGTCTCCTTATACATTTTCCTCTCTCTTTTGTACTCTCCAGGACCCAGTACTTCTTGAGCAACCGGCCAGTGGGGACGTGTGGTAAGGCGAGTGCAGTATAACATGATTTGTATTGAGCAATATCGTGCGGCGATCGGCGGCTGGCAGAGCAGGCAGAAGAACACGAAGGGAAATGAGGCGGACAAGGGAGAACTGGGGAAGATTGGAGAAGCTATATTGGCAGTGATGGTGATAACTATGCTATTAATGATAGGGAGAGTGGAGATGAATCCAGGCCCTGACATGAGCTGAGAAGACTGGGATAGAATCAGAGGGCTGATAGGAGTTGCTGTAAAAACATATGCTGAAGATGCACTGGTAAAGGAATTGAGAAAGGAACACGCCAAGGATTTTGAAGATATGGATCAAGGAGCATTGGGGAGTTACGGAAAAAAGAATAGAGGAAAATGAGAGAGCAACGGGAACGCTAAAAGAGCAGGTGAAAATCTGGAGAAGGAAGTGGAGTCCCTGAAGAACGAGCTAGGACTTGTTAATCAAGAAAAGACGAAGAAATGTATATATATCTATGGATTACAGGAAGAGCGAAATGAAGATATAGTGAAGCTAATATACAAAGTGGTGGACCTCGTCCAAAATAAGCTGAAAACTAACTTCAGTGAAGTAGATATGGACGATGTAGAAAGAGTAGGAAAAGTGAAAGGCAAGGGACCAGTGAAAGTGAAGCTGTTGTCAACCTTAATGGCGGATAGAGTGAAAAAATGCTAGGAATTTACAAGGTGAGAAGATCTGGATAAACAGGGACTTGGGAAGAGAAGGAGTTGAGAATAGGAAAATCTTACTAAAGCATTTAGGCCGAGCTAGACATCAAGGCCTTAAAGCATTTATTAGGCTGGTGGTAACGAACGGTATCTGGTGGCGTGTTTGGTCCGTAGCAAAGCTAAAAGGTATGGAAGAAGAGATGAAACAGGAAGAGGAGCGATCGAAGCGGCCAAAGGACATACAGGTGGACGCCCAAGAGGAGGGAGGAAACGTGGTGACCATGGCTGAAGCGACGAGACAAGAAAACAGTGCAGTGCAAGGTAGTGTGAGTGGAAGATCAAATGTGCAGGTTCAGGAAGTGTTATCGGATAGTGTTGCGAAAGAAAAAGAGGATCCATTGATTGCCGACCTGGAGGGCGACAAGAAAGAGAGAGACTTTATGACTAACGGGAGGAACAGGAGCTTGAGAGAGCTGTGGGGGAAAAGGAACAAAGGTTTAGAAGATAAAGAGAGGAAGGATGACAATAAAGTGTCCAAGAATGACGGAAGGGAGGTAGAAGCTGAGAACGAGAGGGTGACAAGGAATAAGAATAAAGAGGAGTGGTTCGGAGGGTAGGGAAAAAAAGCCGTAACTAGGCTGGAAGATAGGCTTTGTTAATATTCAAGGTATATTGAGTTAAATAGGCAATATAAAAGTGGAATATTTAATAGAAAGCTTTGATATTGTAGCGCTTTTGGAAACATGGCTAGAAATAGGCAGGGAGATAACTTGGGGAGGATTTACGGTGAGGCAGAAGTCAAGGAAGAGATTAAGTAAAATGGGGCGTGTGCCAGGAGGAATAGCCGTGCTAGTTAAAGAACAATTGATTGAACGTATTGAGTATATTGAGAGTGGCATTGAAGGTGTGATATGGATAAGATTTAACATGGGGAGAGAGGCAGGGAGAGAGAAACATGTATGTTTGGCTTTCGCCTACTGTCACCCCAACGAATCTCCATATGCAAATGATAACTTCTTCGAGGAGTTGTTATTAGAAATTAGCATCATTAGAGGAAGGTATGAGGAGGACGGAATATTATTATTTGGAGACTGGAATGCCAGAATAGGTGAGCGAAGCCCGAGGTATAGTAAGGAAGAAGAATTGATAGTAGGATCAGGAAGAAGTAGTAACGATAAGGTAATTAATAACTACGGTAGAGAACTTTTAGATTTGTGCGAAGTCAGGAATTTCTACATTTTGAACGAAAGGAAGGAAAATGACATATATTACTGAACAGAGGGAGGAGCGTTATAGATTTAGTAATGAGTTCAGAGGACTTGCTAGATAATATCAAAAGCATAATGGTGGAGGATTGGAACGAATCGAACCATGCCCCGGTATGGGTGAGTTTGGTAAGGAGAGAGGAAACCAAAGAGGAAGAGAGGTATAGTACGATAGAGGGAGAGAATGGTTACATTAAATATATATGGACAGAAAATTCAAAAAGAGAGCTAGGTGCATTTATGGATAAGGAGATACAGTTAATTAGAATTGTTGGGAAAGGGGGATGATGGAAAATAACACAGACAGAGCTCTCGAGCTGTTAGAATACCCTGTAAGGACAGTGACACGGGCAGTTGAAGAAGAAAAAAAGCAGAAGGGGATGGCTGGTATTACAGGGAATGTGAGGTCTGTAGAAGAGCAGCGCTAGGGGCATTAAAAGAGTACAGAGCAAAAGGAAGGAACTTAGACCGTGAAGCATTCTGTAAGTTGAGGAAAGAATATGAAAGGAAAATTGCGGAGAAGAAGAAGAAGTGGTTGAAGGACCAATAAGAGCTAATAAATAAGAAATGCAGATGAATCAGACTGAAAAAGTTTGGGAGAGAATAAATATGATTAATAAAGGAGGGAAGGGTCCGAAGAAAATGAATATTGACTATGTAAAATGGGTGACATATTTTAGCGAGCTATTAGGGGGAAGGGACGTTTGGGAGCATAAGGAAAGAAAGCAGGCCGTGTGGTCTAACGTGGAAGTAAGCATCCACGAACTAGATATGGATATCACGATAGAAGAAGTTAAGGAGGTTATTGGGAATTTGAAGATAAAATTAGCGCGGGGGGGGGGAGTGGTATTAGTAATGTATGCTGGAAACAAATAAGTAAATACGGTCAGATGGTAGAAGGAATTGTAAATCTATTCAATAGGATTTTCAACGGAGCAAAGGTACCGAAGGAATGGGAGTATGGGATAATATGCCCAATATACAAAAAGAAAGGAAATATAAATTTACTCAATAACCACCGAGGTATAACCCTGTTAGACTCATTGAGCAAAGTGTACACAGGTGTCTTAGCCAACAGACTAAGAGATTGGGCTGAAAACAATGGCATAATCTCTAAATACCAGGGAGGTTTCAGGAGGGGGAGGCAAACGATAGATAATATCATGATTGTGAAAATGCTAGCGGAGAAATACAGTGTGCGGGAAAAAGGAAGCTTATTTCTAGCAGCAGTAGATTTTGAAAAAGCGTTCGACACGGTGAGGAGAAAGGCGTTAATAGAAAAACTAGGGAGGTTGGGAGTCTCTAGGAAAATGATACGTGCGGTAAAGGCGCTGTATCAAAGAGTATATAGTAGTGTCAAACTAGAGAATAATTTAATAAGCAAACTGATAGAATGCAAGCAGGGCCTCAAACAAGGGTGTAAATTATCGCCCATATTACTTATACTATTCATAAATGATATAATGGATGAGCATGGAGGGGCTAGGTGGGCTGTACCGGCAGTGGGTAACATGGAGATCCCAGGACTGATTTTTGCTTATGATAGTTTGTTAACGACGCTGACTAGGGGTGGATTGAAGAAAAAGTTTGGATAAATTAGTAGATTATGCGAATAAGTGGTCGCTGAAAATCAACTATAATAAAACAAATGTGATGATTGTAAGTAGAAGAAAGGGGGTAAAAAAGTAAGGCAATGGTGGATACAAGGGGCAAGAATAGAGGAAGTAGATAGATTATAATATTTAGGAATGATACTGAATAGAAAGGGAGGTTGGGACGATCACATAAAGAGATGCAAGCTGAGGGGCCTGCAGCCCTTGCAGAATAAAATTTCTAGTCGCCAAATACCCAGGAGCAAGCTATAAAATACTGAGGCTATTACTAAAATCTCTGGTCCTAAGCAGAGCTTTATATGGGGTTGAATTGTGGGGATTAGAAAAGAAAAGGGACAGCCTGAATCAAATAATATATAAGTTCAGCAAGGGTGTTATGAGGCTACCACAATGCACAGCTAATGTGGGGGCGCTAATCTTATGCGGAGAGGTTAGTGAGTTGGATTGTGTCAAAAGGGTATTAAATTATTCGACTAGACTAAGACGAGGAAGAAGCGGCATCCTACTGGAAGAAATATATAGATACGAACTGGAAGGAATGTATGATAAGGATTGGCTCGCAAACATCAAAAGTTATGCTGAGGAATTGGGTATGGGATATATTTGGCGAGAGGGATGGAAGGGGAACAATAGCAGAATGCAGAGGGCCGTAACAATGAGAATTTAGGACATACAGATCCAGAAATGTTTGGAAGAATGTAGGGAAAGGCCTTCGCTTAGCCTATTCTATAAGGTATACCAGTTCTCCAAATTAAGTATACGATTTGGGGACGGAAGATTAAAGGATGGGTTACTATGGTGGCTGATGGGGATGCAAAGAAGTAAAGGGTGGAACAGGAGCGGGAAGAGCTCCCGGTGTATACTATGTGAGGCTGAACATGATGACTTATATTTTCTTTGTGATTGCATAGGAACAGAGAAATTAAGGGCAAAATTCTTAAATGTTAAGCAGCAAAAAATGTGCAGACAAAGAGATGAACAAAAAATTACTGTATGGATTGGTTTCAGTGGCCTAAAAAAGTTTTTATGCGCAGTGAGAAAAATACGAGGTAGTATATGATATAATGGCATGGAATGTTAATAGTGAAGTAGCCACCATAAATAGGTCAGTAAGAGATTGGCACTCAGTAATTTCGAGGCTAGGACAACGTCAGCATTTAGTAATAATTCCATTAGACATGCTGACTGGGTAGGAGGTAGAAGTAGGTTCACATGGTTGCGACATCTTGCTCCTTATTATCATCTGTCTTAACTTTGCGTTAACTATTCTATTCTATCATGCCATTTTAATTTGCCGAATTGCCAGGGCCACTAGACCTCCGAGAATGAGCTTTTCAAGGCCCATATAGATATAGAATTTAATTAATTTTACTTATTTTATTTTATTTTATTTTATTTTATTTTATTTTATTTTATTTTATTTTATTTTATTTTATTTTATAACCTGATGTGAATAAGAACATGTATTGGGCGAAAGCCTGTTATGTTCAGCAACAAATACTAAATACTCTTCAGGACCCTTTTACTTGCTGAAAGTATGCGTTTCTCAACCTCAACGATATGTTCCAACCACAAGCCTAACTTTTGCAGAACTTTCATTTTAGCCCTCATTCCATCAGTAAAAGTCATGACGCATCATTTGCACTAATATGAACAGTTCTTCATCCAAGAATTCCTATTTTAGGGCATATCTTCCAGATTTTGGAGTTGAAAGGCGTATTGTTGTTTTGTGTGTTACCAACAGTTCTGTTTTAACAATATTCTTGAATACTAAACGCACATAGCCTACTCCTGCCGAGTAGCACCAAGGGGTCTGCTCAAGTCTTAACGTCCCCATCTGACGGACAAATCATTATCAACAGCGTCACATGCTCTCACTCCATATGAGCACAGCAGAGAGGTTTTTGCACGCAATGATTGCATAGACAAGATTATTTTTATGTGTATATTTGTCGACAGTGTCCTGTATCACAGCTTACTGTTATGGACACCAGAAGTCTAAACCTTCAAACAAAGGTAATGCTGCGGTTGATGATCACTGGAAAACTTGTGGTACCAAATGATCCAGATTGATGTTCTCATATCAATTGCAGATAAATTATTAGCCCTCATCGCATTGCAATGATAGACAGTGAGGTTATTATCACAGCATCAGTCAGTTGATTCCTGCCAATAGAGGTGAGCTATAATTTTCTTCTGAGAACTCACATGTACCAATGAACATGTTCATTACCTCGGAAAGGAACTTATATTGCTAAACAACGGAATAACTTCCTGTTCCTAAGATATAACGAGAAATGGAATGTGGTTTATGCTTGGTAGCACGGAGGAGCAACAGAAACGAAATATTCAAGCAGAGTAGCGCTAAAACGTGGCCCTAGCCGAACTTAATTTGAATGGGAGGAACAGCTTACACCCCTTTTCATTTATTGGTATATCTCGGAAACTGTTATAAACATTCTTTCACGAATAAAAGGCGGGAAGTCCTTTCTACACATATACACTGCCCTCCAAACATAAGTGAAACACTTTATATGTTGGTACAGGTAAGGTAACGGTTATTCTGCCCGAAGGCAGGTCCGAACCTCCGCAGGGGCGTTCCTGAGCCGGAGTTTACGTGCGGTAGGGTGGCCAGTTACTTTCCGCTCCTCCATTCCCTTACCCCCACCAACAGCGCGTGGCAATCCATCCAATTCCTGACCACGCCCAGTGTTGCTTAACTTCGGAGATCTCACGGGATCCGGTGTTTCAACACGGCTACGGCCGTTGGCATATGCTGGTACAAAGCTCAGTTAAATTCTTCGTTGAATACAATTACCCTAAGTTTTCCAAAATGTATTAATTGCCTATCGTTCTATGAACACCACTGAAGGAGAATCTGCAATGAATAACAACAGAAGGATTTTTAATGCGATATGGTATCCCATTCAAGCAATGGTATATGCTCCCGCGCATTTCTTATTCATTTCTCGCTAGTTATGTAAAGCAATCTTTCAGCTTCGTAGTCGCCCATACATCTTCGACGCTGATTGACCAGTATCCGTGCATTACCTGAAGGGTTTGCGAGCCATAAACAACTCATCAACCTGCCTCTAAGTCCAGTGAACTTGGCGGATACAGCAGCATTGGTTAATGATGGCCGCTAAGTAACGGAGGTCTTGAATACGTCTCCAAGAAGCATTCATTGGGCTGTGATATGTTTTCAGAATCTTCATACTCAACACAGAGAAACTAGTTCAGGCCGTTCCAGGTGCACTTCTGCCTTGCAAGACTGCTATTCTTGATATTACAAACGTTGACGAACCGACACTGAGAATCTGCTGGGACACGTACTCTTCAATGACGAATCTAGATTCAACCTGAGGTCACCTGATGAAGGAGATTGGATGTGGAGACGGACAGGAGGACGCTTTGCTCCCTATACCTTTGCTGACAATACGCCGCACGGAGGAGGTTCCCTGATGGTGAGCGGTAACGTCACTTCGGATAAACATTCCTCACAGCACACATGTAAGTTGAGGAGATTCTCATTAACCACGTAATGCCATTTGAATTGGCTTTCGGCGAAAACTTCGTGCTTATGCCTGATAATGTCAAACCCTGTGCCGCTGAGTGTATAATGGACTTCCTTCAGGAGGTCAGCAAGTCAAGAATTTTAGCTGTGTATTGTATTTCCTCTTGTTCGAGGAACCGATGTTAATGTTAGTTTTATGTATTTTTCTTCATCTACTTACAACGTAACACACCACCTCTCACCGCAGAAATACGCAATACTATTTACAGCCCTCCACATAAGGTTGGCGTCAGAAGAGCATCCGTTTTTAAAAGTCTTATCACCCTCAAGTATGAACCCTCAATAAATTGGGAAAAGGGTCAGAATAAGAATAAGAAGACGAAGTGAATGTGAACTCGCCGGGCTGAGTGGCTCAGACGGTTAAGGTGCTGGCCTTCTAACCCCAACTTGGCAGGTTCGTTCCTGGCTCAGTCCGGTGGTATTTGAAGGTGCTCAAATACGACAGCCCCGTGTCGGTAGATATACTGGCACGTTAAAGAACTCCTGCGGACTAAATTCCGGCACCTCGGCGTCTCTGAAGACCTTAAAAAGTAGTTAGTGGGACGTAAAGCAAATAACATTATTATTATTGAATGTGAACTCTACAGAATACTGAGCAAGTGGGCCGCTCGGCTTGGGTCACATAGTTGTCAGCTTATATTCGGGGGATAGTGGGTTCGAACTCCACTGTTGCCAGTCCAGACGGTGGTTTTCCGTGGTTTCTCGTTTTCACACCTGGCAAATGCTGGGGATGTACCTTCATTAAGGCCACGGTCGCTTCCTCCCCACACTTAACGCTTCCCTATCCCATCGTCACCATACGAGCGACCTGTGTTGGTGCGACGGAGAACACATTGAAAAAAGAAAGTCCACAGAGTATCCAGTGTGTTTATGGTGTCCGCACCAGCATGTGTATTTGTATTTCATTCTCAAGGAAAATAACTTGGCCGGTATGCTGGACACCACCGCGATATTTACCTAGAGTTGAAATGTACAACCACGATAAACACTTCTAAGATAGCCAATAGTAAGATTCGAAACCACTTCCTTACTTTAACTTGTCCTACGCTCCCAGTCGAATTACACTACGGTGGCGCATGACTTGGAGGACAATCATCATCGTGATCATCATGATCATCATCAGCATCACCACCTCATCATCAGTTAGTATAAGTAGGGGCTGGTTACTAAACTCAATACACGACCATATTGGTTAAGTTCGCAGTATAAATGGTGATCACAGTAAGCGTCCTGTTCCAGTCTTCGAACTATCTCAGACTTTTATTTAGAATGGTGATATGAGACAGGATTTGCTTTGTTTCACTAGGACGGTTATGTAGCTATCAGACTTGATAAATAGTGACCGGGGTGTAGGAAACTCAGATTTAGAAGATATTTTTTATTATTATTATTATTATTATTAATATTATTATTATTATTATTATTATTATTATTATTATTATTATTATTATTATTATTATTGTTGTTGTTGTTGTCCAGCTCATAGCTAAATGGTTAACGTGCTGGCCTTTGGCCCAGCGGGTCCCGGGTTCGATTCCCGCCCGGGTCGGGGATTTTAACCTTAATTGGTTAATTACGATGACTCGGGGGCAGGGTGTGTGTGCCATCTTCGTCATTAGAATTAATCATAGGTAGGGCCCCATCCTCATAGACACGCAGGTCTCCTATACGGCGTCAACTCGAAAGACCTGCACCAGGCCTCTTCGGAGGCCACACGCCATTAAATCATTATCATTATCATTATCATTAATAATAATAATAATAATAGTAGTACATGTTTATATCCATTCATTTAGTACTGACAGCTGTAGTCACACAGTGAATATATGGTAATATACTAAAAATTAATGACAGGTAGATGATTAGGCTTTTCCGCCTTGTAAACTACGTTCTATCCAAATTTGTGTATAGGTAATTGCTTGCTTAAAGCTGGCACTAGGAAGAATTTAACAGTGAAGGGATAATTTAATTACACCACAATATAACTTGCTTTTATTACACCAATGAATGCATTTCATAACGAACAGAGGTTCCTTTTGCATACCAGCCTGTTGCAGCATTCAAACTCATTAATAATGCTGCACGTAGAGTTAACAATACTTTCATCATAGTGATGTGTACGTTGTCTCCGTTTGTACTCGCTGACCAATATAGCTAATATAACGGATGTCCTGTTTCACCACTGGAAAGTCGCTCTCGCTGTCTGCTTCAAATTTGTCGAACGTAATTCCTTGGCCAAGACTTACATAAAAGTTGTTTTTGCTTTACGTCGCACCGACACAGATAGGTCTTATGGCGGCGATGGGATAGGAAAGGGCTAGGACTGGGAAGGAAGCGGCCGTGGCCTTAATTAAGGTAGTCCCAGAATTTTCCCGGTGTGAAAATGGGACATGACGGAAAACCATCTTCAGCGCTGTCGACAGTGCGGTTCGAATCCACTATCTCCCGGATGCAAGCTCACAGCTGCGCGCCCCTAACCGCACGGCCAACTCACCCGGTCTTAAATAAAACAGAGGCATGACTACTCATACAAGTTCCTCCCGTTCGCAGGGATTAAAACAGCACACTGAGTCTTCGAGTGTCAATGTGATAAAGTAGATTATTTTTTTTTCTTGTTGTTTATGTCACATTAACAGATGAGATCAAAAACTCAAAAAGAAATAGATATTTTATTTCCAAAATTTTGAAATTTGTGTAACAAATGTCAAACACAAGATAATAATTTCGTGTGGCTATTTCTAGCTGGGTGCAGCCCTTGTAAGGCAGACCCTCCGATGAGGGTGGGCGGCATCTGCCATTTGTAGGTAGCTGCGTGTTATTGTGGTGGAGGATAGTGTTGTGTGTGGTGTGTGAGTTGCAGGGATGTTGGGGACAGCACAAACACCCAGTCTCCGAGCCATTGGAGTTAACCAATTAAGGTTAAAATCCCCGACCAGGCCTGGAATCGAACCCGGGACCCTCTGAACCGAAGGCCAGTACGCTGACCGTTCAGCCAACGAGTCGTACCAAAAACAACAAGATGACTGTATGTAAAAAGAATTCTTCCGTAACTTTAACAGCCCTAACGGAAAATGTTGTTAAAGTTATCGTGTAATATTATAAGGAGCTTGAATTAACTCGTCCTGTTCGATCAGTCACCTAGGTGGCAGAATCCCTATCAGCTGTTTACGCAGTAAACTAATTTCTTGAACATCTCCCTTTACAAACAATTCCAGACCCTAATTTTTCTTCCTATAAACGAATATTCTTCCCAATTTCTCCACTTGAACTCCAAATTTATCTTCATATTACGATAATTCCTGATTTTTTAAACTCCATTCAAGCATATCTGTCTACTAATGACATTCTACACCATCTCACCACTGACAGCTTGGAGCATACTACTTAGTGTAGCAGTCCGTCTCCTTACTTACAAAGTCTTCCCAGCCCAAAGTTTGCGATATTTTCATAACACTACTCTTTTGTAGGAAATCGCCTAGAACAAATTATGGTGCTTTTTTATCTTTGCCGTTCTCGAATCAAGTAATCCTGGTGCTAGTTCCATAAACTGGAATTTTACACTAATTGAGGTTTTACCAGTGATTTATACGCCCTCTCCCTCACATCGTTACTATAAACCCTAAATATTCTCATAAACATACGAAGAGATCTGTAAACTTTATTTAAAATTCCGTTAATGTGTTTACCCCAACGAACATCTTTCCTTAACACCTTGGTACGTACAGTGATCCCCATGAGGTACTTACACTACTTCAACACAGTAATTGAAACTGAGAAAACTCATAACCTGACATTTCACCCCGTTTATCATCACAACATTGTCGATGTCTTTCGCTCACAATCCTGTATCTTATTTATATTCCATAAAGAAGAACGTGTCCGCCTCTGTAGTGTAGTTCTTAGTGTGATTAGTTGCCACCCCCGGAGGCCCGGGTTCGATTCCCGGCTCTACCACGAAATTTGAAAAGTGGTACGAGGGCTGGAACGGGGTTCACTCTGCCTCGGGAGGTCAACTGAGTAGAGGTGGGTTCGATTACCATCTCAGCCATCCTGGAAGTGGTTTTCCGTGATTTCCCACTTCTCCTCCTCCAGGAAAATGCCGGGATGGTACCTAACTTAAGGCCACGGCCACTTTCTTCCCTCTTCCTTCTCTATCCCTTCCAATCTTCCCATCCCCCACCAAGGCCCCTGTTCAGCATAGCAGGTGAGGCCGCCTGGGCGAGGCACGGGTCATCCTCCCCAGTTGTATCCCCGACCCAATATCTCACGCTCCAGGACACTGCCCCTCGCTGAGTCTGATCGAAAAACCAACCCTGGAGGGTAAACAGATTAAGAAAGAGAGAATAACGTCATCCGCAAAAATCCTTATCTATGATTCCAGTTCTTTAATCACAACTATGAAGGTCCAATGAAAATGCTTTGCGGATATCCCCTCTTCAGCACTGCTGGATCAGATAATGCTTCACCTACTCTTATTCCCTGTTATCTGTTTTCTAGAAATTTAGCCACCCATTCTATCACAATTTTGTCCATCCAAAAAGCCCTCAGTTTCGTCAGTAGTCTCGCATGTTCTACTATAATAAAAGCCTATATCTGATGATGATGCTTGGTGTTTTAAGGGGCCTAACATCGAAGGTCATCGGCCCCAAAGCCTATATCTTCCATTTGATCTCATGAGTTTAAAATATCCGGTATATCTTGTTGGAAACCTACATGTTGAGCCTCATTGGAATAAGCCCGCACTGCCTTCTATCAAACAAGTTAGGGTAATTTCGCAAACGAGTATAATATTAGCAGAATAATGCTTTCCTTGAGCTTACATGCAACGCCTGTCAAGCTGACTGACCTGCAATTATCTGCTGTAAGTTCATCACCCATTTATTCGTACACAGGGACTACTACAGCGACTCACCATGCATTTAGTATAAATCCTTCATGCAGACAGTACTCAAATAAGTACACTGGCGGAAAAAAATATCAAAACACTATGAAGTAAGGAATGTAGAATACGGAAATTTTGGCAATATATGTGTACAGGTAACATATTTAACTGATTAAAGGTACAAGACTACAGATTAACATGCGCGCGAGAAAAGCCATCGCAAATGTGTTGTGCTTGTCCATTAATAAACGGTGTAATGACCTGACTGTTGAATGCAGGCATGCAAACGTGCATGCAATGTGATGTACATATGCTGGATGTCAGCTTGTGGGATGGAGTTCCATGCCTGTTGCACTTGGTCGGTCAATACAAGGACGGTTATTGCCGGTTGTGGATAACGCTGGAGTTGTCCAATGATGTCCGAGACGTGCTCGACTGGGAACAGTTCGGGGATCGAGCAGGCCAAGGCAACATTTCGACACTCTACAGAGCACGTTGCGTTACAACAGCGGCATGGAGGCGTGCATTATCCTGTTGGAAAACACCCCCGAGACTGCTGTTCATTAATGGCAGCACAACAGGTCGAATCACCAGACGGACGTACACATTTGCAGTCAGGGTGCGTGGAATAACCACGAGAGTACCCCTGCTGTCATAGGAAATTGCTCCCCAGACCAGAATTCCCGGTGTAGGTCCAGTGTGTCGACGCCGCAAACAAGTGGAATGCATGCGCTCACCTGGCCTCCTCCTAACCAACACACGGCCATCACTGGCACCATTAGAAAACACAACGGACCTCCACTCGATCTTCCAATGAGCTCTCGCTTGACACCACTGAACTTGCAGACGGCGTAGTTTGGGGTAAGTAGAATGCACGCCGCAGGGCGTCTGGCTCGGAGCTGTCCTTCAAGTAACTAATTTCGAACAGTTCGTTGCGTCACTGTGGTGCCAACTGCCGCTCGAATTTCTGCTGCAGACGCAGTCCGCTGCGCCACGACAATACGCCGCATAAGGTAGTCCTCCCTCTCGGTGGTGCCACGGGGACGTCCGGAGTCCGATCTTCTTGCGAGCGTACCTTCTCGTGACCACTGCTGCCAGCACGAATGAACCGTGGAGACATTCCTACTAAATCGTTCTGCAATAGCGCGGAAGGAAAATCCACCTTCACCTAACCCTATTATACGGCCTTGTTCAACCACAGTGAGCTGTTGATATCGGCCTCTTCGTCGTCATAAAGGCGTTCTTGACCCATTCAAGTCACTCCGTCCAATCTCACAGGTAACTAACGCTGTCGCACAGTACAGCCCGCATTTAAAACAAACCTAATGTGCAAAGTCATGGGGCCGCTACTAGCGCCACGCTAATGCGAATTGCGGGAAATTTGAATCAACGTCATATTTCAGATGTATAAACACGCCTAACAACGTTCGTTAATCTAGCACAACCCTTTCTTGGTGTTTTGATATTTTATTCCGCCAGTGTGCATACATACATACATACATACATACATACATATATTCATTATAGACTGTTACGCCTTTCAGCGATCAGTCCGCAAGATTCTTGAATTTACTACATAGCTCCAAAATCCTCTACTTGTAACTAACCCAGTGACCTCGTTTATTTACAAACCTCCTATCTATAAATCATTAAAATGGGTCTAAAATCGTTGTCTTGGCCTTCTTCTACCTCTCTTACCCTCCATGACAAAGACCATTATTCTTACAGGTAACCTATCCACCTTCATTCATCTCACATAACTCCACCACCGAAACCGGATATGCATACCGACTCATCAGTCGAGTTCCTTCCTAAATTACCTTTATCTCCTCATTTTGTGTACCATCCTGCCATTGCTCCCATCTGTTTGTGTGAGCGATTATTCTTGCTACTTTCATGACTGGAAATTCCAACTTATGAATTAGTTATCCTGAGTCCATCTAGCTTTACCTCCCGTACAGCAAAGTTGGGCTGGAAATAGACCGGTGTAAAATATTTATCGTTCGGGAGTTGACTTGTTTCGTACAGTGTACTGTAGATCGCAGCTGCCAGTTCAGTGCATTGATATGCCTTGATTCATTCCTACTTACTATAGTGCCATCCTGGGAGAATACACATCGTAAATATGCGAAATTATCTGATGATGATGGTGATGCTTGTTGTTTAAAGGGGCTTAACATCTAGGTCACCGAGCTCGATAGCTGCAGTCGCTTAAGTGCTGCCGGGAGTACCCGGGAGATAGATAGTTCGAATCCCACTGTCGGCAGTCCTGAAGATGGTTTTCCGTGGTTTCCCATTTTCACACCAGGCAAATGCTGGGGCTGTACCTTAATTAAGGCCACGGCCTCTTCCTTCCCATTCCTAGGCCTTTCCTATCCTATCGTCACCATAAGACATATCTGTGTTGGTGCGACGTAAAGCAAATAGCAAAAAAATCTAGGTCATCGGCCCTGTGAAATGATCTACCTGTTTCAGTTTTGTATTACCAACCTGATATTGAGATCTCTTAGGTTTCTTCCCTACTGATATCAGTTTAGTCTTGGAAAGGCTAATGTTCATTTCATACTCACTACACATATATTCAAGTTCCAAGATACTAGGCATTCAGCGTGTTTGCCATTAAGAACAAATCGTTGGGGTAGGCCGAACTGCTTACTACATTTCCACCTAACTGAATTCCTACCTGCCAGTTTACAGCTGTCAGTAGGTGATCCATGTGAACCATGGACAACAAAGGTGAATGATCACACCCTTGTCTAACCGCTGTAAGTACCTTGAACCAGTAACTCATTCTACCGTCAATTCCCCCTGCATTCAATTGTCAACATAAATGCCTTTCAATGTTTTAATAATGTACCCTCAATCACATTATCTCTCGAAATGGCGAACATCTTTTTTCTCGGCACTCGGCCTTCTCTAGATCTACGAAACATAAATATAATTCTCTATTCCTCTCGTAGCATTTTTCTATTACCTGACACATACAGAAAAGCAGATAATTAGTAGCCTCTCTGTGGTCTGAAACGATTCTGGTATTCATCTAAATAACTCTGAACCACTGGTAGCACCCTCCCTTCCAAAATGCCAGTGAACACCGGTATACTAATCAACGAAATACCTCAATAGTTGTTTGTACTCTTCCTGTTCCCTTGCTTAAAGTAGGCGCAATTACTGCTTTCGTCTGATCAGAAGATACCTTACTAACATTCCACACTAATTGTATTACTCTGTGAAGACATTTTATCCCTTCCCTCCCAATATACTTCACCATTTCAGGTCTATTTTCACCTATTCCTGCTGCTTTATGGTAGTGGAGTTTATTCATCATCCTTTCCATTTCCTCAGGCATAGCTTCACAAACATTGTCCTCCTCTGTATGAGATCGTTTTTTAACGATGTCAACAGAAAGATTTATTTTTACATTGAGAGTTCTTTTCAAAATATTATTTCCAACTATCCAGTGATTTCCTGGGATCTATTATGAGTCAGATTACCATTTGTTCTGTCCCTACAACATGATAATTCTGAGCGATACTTCTGTTCTTTTACGAATGTCAAAAATTGGTTCAAGAACTGGGTCATCTCAAAGGAACCTGCATTTTTCTACCCTGGAATCCGTTTGTTATCCGAACCGTGGGAAAAGTAATAAATAATTATTGGTATAGATTTTACGCCGCAAAAACTACTTTTAGGGTTTTCGAAAACAACGAGGTGCCGGAAATTTGCCCTGCTGGTGTTCCTTTTACGTGCCGATAAATTTACCGACTCGAAGATGACTTATATGAGCACTTTCAAATACCACGGGCTGAACCAGGATCGAGCCGGAGAGCGAAAGCGGTAGGTCTATTCACGACTTCATTATCTAGAGGAAGCTTTTGACAACCCCACGACTTCTCACGTGGTGAGCGAGTTCTAAACAGTGGTACCGGTAGCTCCTTTAATTGATTTACGGAACCTCTCTCAGAGATTCCCTGTGTTAAGTATTCATGGGCCTGTAGATTGCTAATATTAGAGATTGTTTTGTACGAAGGGAAAATAAATGAATTAATTTAAAAAGTTACTAACTATAACTGATTGTAAGATAACATACAGTAATAGAAAGTGCCTCCAGAAGGTGTTGCTTAATGCCTACTTATGTTAACGGACAGTAATTAATTTCATGTGGTTATTGCTAGATTCGTGCAGCCTTTGTAAGACAGACCCTCCGACGAGGGTGGGCGGCATCTGCCATGTATGGGAAACTGCGTGTTACTGTAGTCAAGGATAGTGTTGTGTGATTGTTGTGTATGAGTTTCAGGGATGCTGGAAACGGCACAAACACTCACTCCCCAAACCAAGGGAATTAACCACTTACGATTAAAAATTGTTGAACAGGACGGTAATCGAACCCGGTTCCTCTGATCCGAAAGCCATTACGCTGACCATTCCGCCAAGTAGCCGCACAGCAAATTGTAATATGACATAACACAGTGATGATTTGATTATTTTCTTTCACACATGAGCCATCATAAGAAGTGCAGGTTATCTGGTAATTTTACGTGACTCTTGATGCCGTGATTATGGCCACAATAGTCTCATGAGACCTTATACATTAGATTCCCAATACAGGGAATATGATGTTCGGAGAGACGAGAATGGAAACGGATTGAAGAATAACGCGTAGATGAAAGTGTCGCCCAGAATGTGTCAAAGTTCAGCTATCATGTTAACGAATAATACTGGCCGTTGTTGTGTTCATAATTATACTGGGAGTAGCGTAGTTTAATCAGAAAGGAAATAACTTCTCGAATACTTCCGGTGTAAGATACGCAGAAATAAGTTGATAAACACGAGTCTAGTCGTGGTAAGTTATGACCGTCATCATCTTAAACTCTCTGACAAAATTACATTCTAATCTCGCCCTTCGTATTCGTCTTCATTAATTTGTATCCTCTGATAAGACTCTCATTACTAGGGTAGGCTTGACAGTCTGTCATCCAATTTAGGGAATTTAGTTGTAGTTACTTGGTGACTTAAGCAATGGAGATTCCAGATATTTCCGATTATGTTACACATAACTACACTCTCGCCTTTCACACAGGGGGTGATGATCAGTCTATCGTCCATGTGGTAAATGTCAGTCTTCATCGCCCATTTACCTTATCCTTTTCATGTTTAAATATGAGACTTAACATGACAGGAGATGGAATAAAATGGACTTTCGCACTGGGAGAAAAATCATCTTAGTTTTCTTCCTGAGAAAGTGAAGTCCATAACATTTCTAAGTTTTCTGACGTTGAGATTTGAATCCATCCGCCTGTTTAATAATTTCCACACAAAATATAAAAAAGCATGTCATGTTTATAACTCTGCACCGTATGAAATACGTAACACCACAAAAAGATGTAAAAACTGCAAATCTGCATATTGATCATACCGGACGGGGGTTGGACATGAATGCGACAAGACTTTTCGGTTCCTCTGTAGACACGTTGGGACGAAAGTGTACAGGGTATGAGTACAATAATAATAAGGCTTAGATTCAGTAATGCCTTGGACCACTTCATATGGAATTATGGCCCATGACTGCAGGAGCTCGAGAGTCAGATGCTAAAATTCGAGGAGGCTGAGGAGAATGTTTCAGTCACCTACCCACCATGTCACATAGATGTCCAATAGGACTTACGTCTGGAGGCCAGCATGGGGGAAGGTCGTTGTAACGTTCTCGTGCCGTGGAAGACATCCCTGGAGATTCGTACAGAGTGAACGCGGGAATTATCCTAATGAAATATCGTATTTGCAACGCTCTCAGTCACGCGCGAGACTGAGTACAATATTTGTCAACATACTGTCGCGAAGTCATATTGCCATCAACAATCACAGTTTGCGATTTTGCATTGAAACCTTTTACGACGATCGTTGTGGTTCACTGTCTGTAAAGTGGATTGATCCTTTTCAAAAATGCCTAGACGGGAGAGAAAAACTCTCACAGTTTATCTCTAAGGATTTTTTCTAGGGGCTTTACGTCGCACCGACATAGATAGGTCTTATGGCGACGATGGAAAGGAAAGGCCTAGGAGTTGGAAGGAAGCGGCCGTGGCCCTAATTAAGGTACAGCACCAGCATTTGCCTGCTGTGAAAATGGGAAACCACGGAAAACCATCTTCAGGCCTGCCGACAGTGGGATTCGAACCCACTATCTCCCGGATGCAAGCTCACAACCGCGCGCCTCTACCCGCACGGCCAACTCGCCCAGTTCTCTAAGGATTATAGCTGCATGTGTCACCCAACATGGTGTCGATTGGATACTTATATGGCACTATTCCATGTATCAAATTTGAAAAAAAAAAACAATTCCTTCCTGGTGTTGCAATTTGTAATTTCAGTTAGAATATAATAATTCCTAACCACGTCGTGAAAATCAATCGATACGACTGAGAATGTCTTTACTTGGTGACACTCAAGCATCGACATCAGTAGTCTGTTTGGGCAGCAGCTGTCATGGCACGCCGAAGTCCCAAATCTGACTGTATGCGCCACGAGTTTAAAAATTAATAATTCCTAGGTAGTAAACTCCTGCGATAAAGAGCAAGACCTGAGGCTATATACAAGGGACAGCTCTCCTGCAGGTCCTATCGCATTCCACTATTCCAAACGATGCAATGAAACGATGAGTAGGAATATGCTTCTTGCTGCAGTAAAACTATTGCACGTTGCTCATGTCACCGAAAAGAAAGACTGTATTTTACGGAAACAACTCTAAGTATGTACACAAGACTGGAATTAAATACTCGCTAGTAACTTTGTGGATCTACAGGATGTTCGGGAATTCCAATTACAAACCCCTAGCACTTGTAGAGAGGACTGGGTATGTAACGTCTGAATATGAACAATGCCCATAAACGTACTGTTTCAATGCTACAGGTACAGATCCAAATGAAGTGCTTAAATCTCCCGCTTCTGCTGGTTGAAGAAGTGATAGCCATTTAATTAGCTGTGACTCAGTCAGTTACATTTCTAACAAAACCGACATTCACTACTAACGATATCCAACGGCAAGGGAAAAATAAAGTAACTTATTCATTAAGTTACATTAATAATTATTTCCAGTTTTTTAAATTTCGTGTAGCTATTTCTAGCCGAACGCAGCCCTCCGATGAGGGTGGGCGGCATCTGCCATGTGAAGGTAAATGCGTGTTATTGTGGTGGAGGATAGAGTTATGTGTGGTGTGTGAGTTGCAGGGATGTTGGGGACAGCACAAACACCCAGCCCCCGAGCCGTTAGAATCATCCAATGAAGGTTAAAATCCCCGACCCGGCCGAGAATGGCACCCGCGATCCTCTGAACCGAAGGCCAGTACGCCGACCATCCAGCCAACAAGTCGGACAATTCCTTCCAATAAACTAAGCAATCTGTTTTCTCTTCTTCAAGTAATCGTAAGTCCATTAGAGCAGCACTTCGATGTGGTAACCACCAACTTGGATGCATACATTGTACCTATGAATCATGTTCCCGTACTCTTGTTCAATCACACCTGGACTCTGCTGAATCTCTTGTACAGCGAACAAAACTAATCTAGCCTCTTTAAGAGGCCCCACATGGAACAATCAAGTGGAATTAAATGCAGGAATCGTGTAGGCCGTGATATTCATCCGTCCTGGCCTACCCATCCTTGTCCGAGTCGTCGGTTGCGATGAACTCAAATGGCAAGGAAAATGATGCGGCATCCTACTGGACCCAGGTTTGTCGACAACCATATAATGGTACTTCTTCTAAGAACTCGTCCAGAACGTCTTCCAGAAGATAAATTCCGTGCGTCCTATTATTTGGAGTGAAAGAGCGTACGAGACCCTCCAGAATACCTGCCCACACACTTTTGCCTGGAATCCATGGGCATGCGGGGAATGAAGTTTTAAGACACCCCAAATGTGGGTGATACGAAAGTTTAGAACTGCGTTCTTAGAGAATTTACATTCATTTGAAGAAATAATTAGTCGTGGAAATTGGGTCTCTTCCGCATGTGATTGAAGGAACAATGCACAGAAGTAAGCACGTGATGCAAAATCGGCTGAGCCCTTGGTACTTATTATCAGACTGTGGTAAGGGTGTATAGTTTCTGCTCATGCAGAACGTCCAAGACGATGTTGGGAGCCACATCAACTGCACGTGCAATGGTTCTGGTATTCGTTGACGGAATCTTTCCAACTTGATGAAGTATGGCTTTTTCAGTCTTGAGTGCGGTGCCAACTTGGAGCACCACAGTTGACGCTGTTGACGGTGAAGGTGCCTGTTTCCCACAGCCATTGAATAACTTAGAGAAAAGTTATGTGATGGAGTCACACGACGAGCAGCTTTCTTATTAGGTGGGCATCGCCGTACACTAAGGTCATGTCGGTGTATTCTGTAAATGTGCATTCAACCACGTTCATCGGAGACGAAATGGTAAGTAAATACGGCGTACACTTCGAAGGAGTATTATGAATAATAATAATAATAATAATAATAATAATAATAATAATAATAATAATAATAATAATAATAATAATAATAATAATAATAATAATAATAATAATAATAATAATAATAATAATAATGTTGTTTGAGTCATCAGTCCATAGACTGGTTTGATGCAGCTCTCCATGCCACCCTATCATGTGCTAAACTCTTCATTTCTACGTAACTATTGCATCCTACATCTGCTCTAATCTCCCCGTCATATTCATACCTTGGTCTACCCCTACCGTTCTTACCACCTACACTTCCTTCAAAAACCAACTGAACAAGTCCTGGGTGTCTTAAGATGTGTCCCATCATTATATCTCTTCTTCTCGTCAAATTTAGCCAAATCGATCTTCTCTCGCCAATTCGATTCAGTATCTCTTCATTCGTGATCCGATCTATCCATCTCACCTTTAGCATTCTTCTGTAACACCACATTTCAAAAGCTTCTATTCTCTTTCGTTCTGAGCTAGCTATCGTCCATGTTGCACTTCCATACAATGTCACGCTCCACACGAAAGTCTTCAAAAACATATTTCTAATTCCTATATCAATGTTTGAAGTAAGCAAATTTCTTTTCTTGAGAAAGCTGTTCCTTGCTTGTGCTAATCTGCACCTTAAGTCCTCCTTACTTCTGCCATCGTTAGTTATTTTACTGCCCAATTAACAATATTCATTTACTTCCTTTAAGATTTCATTTCCTAATAATAAGAAGAAGAAGAAGAAGAAGAAGAATACCGAGCGAGTTGGCTTTGCGGTTAGAGTCACGCAGCTGTGAGCTTAAATTCAGGAGACAGTAGGTTCTAACCCCACTGTCGGCCGCCTTGAAGGTGGTTTTCCGTGGTTTCCCAGTTTCACACCAGGCAAAGGCTGAAGATGTACCTTAAGACCACAGCCGCTTCCTTCCCACTCATATCACTTTCCTATACCATCGTTGCCATAAGACCTATCTGTGTCGCTTCGACATAAAGAAAATAATAATAATAATAATAATAATAATAATAATAATAATAATAATAATAATAATAATAATAATAATGGTCTGACGTCCCTCCAACTAAATTTGTATGGTTTTCTGGGACCCCCAGGTCCCGGAATCCCGCAGGAGTTATCTTACGTGCCACTAAATCTACCGACACGAGGCCGACTTATTTGAGCACCTTCAAATACCACCGGACTGAGCCCGGATATCATCTTCCAATTTGTGCTCAGGAGGCCAACTCTCTACCGCTTGAGCTAGTCAGCCCGACGAATGGGTATTATGAAAGGCAGGGTAGAGATGACGAGCTATCAAGAGATCGTCGTAATGTATTGACGTAACCTCAGCACCCTACACCCTATCAACTCGTTTACATACCAGTACAGGCAAACTTGATACACAGATGCAATCGCTCCTTCTAAGAGGAACATTTGGGCACTTGATTTGAACTTGTTGTACGTGTAGCACGGGAACTGTACTTTTCTGGACATCAGTACCTATTCAAAACGTTATCTACCCAGCACTCTCAACAAGCTCCAGGAGTTTGTAATCACAATTTTCGAACACTCTGTATATAGGGTCTACAGTGTAAAATGACCAAGAATCAGGCACGTACTCAGAAAGAAACAACCTTAAGGCAGTCTGATTAGACATATTCCTTGTATATTTCAAGGTTCGCAATCGTAGTATGCCTACAAGAGTACAGGTGTTCAGAAAAGCGAATTTGGTCTCATCGATTGATAGGAATAATTTGCTCTTTGCTTAACGTTGCACCGACACAGATACTCTTATGGTGATGATTGGAGAGAACAGGCCTAGGATTAGGACGTAAGCGACCGTGACCTTTTTTATAACTTGTTTTACGTCGCACCGACACACATAGGTCTTATGGCGACGATGGGATAGGAAAGGCCTATGAGTGGGGAGGAATCGGTCGTGGCCTTAATTAAGGTGTGAAAATGGGAAACCACACAAAAGAGCTTCAGTGTTGCCAAAATGGAGTTCGAATCCACCAATTCTCAAAAGGAAGCTCACAGCTTCGTGACCCAAACCACGTAGGCACCACGCTCAGTGTTATGAACAACAGAATGCATCCATCGGTTGCAAATAACATGTACTGATGGCTACGTTTGCAGTAATTCCACAAGTAACAATATTGGCTGCATGAGAGAGTGATCGTAGCCTATATCATAATTTACAATCTCTTCATTTAAACAATATCGGCTCAAGTATATATAGTTAAATTGTCGTGTCCAAAAAATGTTCTGTCAAGAGCTCGCTGTCGAAAGGTGGTCCTCCAGTTTCTCTGACGGAATAAAGTAAACAAAGAAATCAGTCCTTGTTGATTACTTGGTGGATTAGTGAGGTAATCATGGTGAATATGGTACAAAGGTCCTTGAGAGAGTGGAAGCCCATCACGTGCATTCGAGTAGCTCACAGTATGAACACAGCGGACTTGAAATTGAACCAACAGCAGTCAATGCAGATGCACTGTTCCTATTGGATTACAAATGTCAGCTGGCCTGTAGATCAGTCACCTCCCTCACAGTCACAGTAAATATGCTGTTTCGGTATTGCAGCAATTTTTAAAATGAATGAATGTGATCAATATAGAAGGTAAAATATATAATAAATACTCACTTGAGATTAAATTACACTGATAATTTGTTGAATCTATATTATGTTGGTTTCCTACCAGGTGTGTGCATAAGTCTTTTCCGGTTTCACTAAGGGATGGCACCAGCGAACAGTACGCAGCGTATGAATTTGACATATACGTCAGTTTGTTCGTCTGGCATTAACCTACCAACACACACAAGTTGGCTCCGCCAAACACTAGCGTGTGTGTTGTATCGTTCAGTGGTCATGTCGACGATTGTGCCTGAAAAATAACATTTACGGCACGTATTGTTTTCTTATTTATTCAAAAGGAAAAAAGGTTGTGAAAAGTCATCGTTTGCTGGTAGAAACATATGGTGAACACGCTCCATCGTTCAGAACATGTGAGACACGGTTTCGACTATGTAAACGTGGTGATTTCAATGTGAAAGGCAATGCGCTCTCGTAGACCACAAAAGTGCGAAGACGAGCAAATGCAGGCGTTATTGGATGATGACCCAACTCAAACTCAACGCTATAGTCAACAGATGATTACTTTAAATCACACATTGATCGAAAGACGACCGGAATGGGCCAGAAGATATGGCAATGTGATTTTGTTACACGACAATGCGCTGTCTCACAAACCAAAACCAGTGAAAGACACCTTAAACTCGCCTGGATGGGACAATCTTCCTCACCCGCCGTGCTGCCCAAACCTGGAGCCATCTATCACCTCTTCGCATCAATGGGGCACGCGTTCGCAAAGCAGCACTTCAGCAATTTTGAGGAAGTTGGACAATGGCTCGACGAATGGTTTGCCGCAAAAGGCAAGCAGTTTTTCTGGCATGGTATTCATAACTTACCTGAAAGATGGGCGAAGTGTGTAGAAGCCGATGGCAAATATTTTGAATTAAAAATGAAGCTCCTTTGAAAATTACGTGTTTTCTTTACCATAAAAACCGGCAAAACCTTATACATACACCTGGTAGTTCATATTTGCTTTAAACCAACCTCTTCCATTCTCTGTTTAAGAATTCAGTAATACTTAAGTTAATCAAGTCTTTAATAGTGTAAGCTCTTATCAAATATTAATTCTTCCCGGCAACTCGGAGTCCCTGAAAACAATAAAAATATAGTTAGGGGTACGTTAATACAAGACTTCTTATCAGTGTAATGTTCCGCACTTCATTGTAATTTATCTCCAGCTGGTAGTAGATACATTACTGTTTTCCGTCATAGCAATGGGACATTACCTCATGTTAGTCATATTGTTGCTTAAGTGCGGTCAGTATCCAGTATTCGGGAGATAGTGGGTTCGAACCCCACTGTCGGCAGCCCTGAAGATGGTTTTCCGTGGTTTCCCATTTTCACACCAGGCTGTACCTTAATTAAAGCCACGGCCGCTTCCTTCCCGCTCCTAGCCCGTTCCTGTCCCATCGTCGCCGTAAGACCTATCCGTGTCGGTGCGACGTAAAGCAAATTGTAAAAGAGGAAAGTCATATTTTCCAGCATCACGTATTAGATGGCAGGGTTGTCGGGAACTTGGTCAGATAATGAATTTTGTAGAGTAATTCAATTTCTACGCCTAGAAGGCACATAATAATCAGAAATTCGTAGAAAACGACCAGCAGTAAGGTGGCTTATAGCTGCACGATTACGCCAAGCCACATACAACCCGTCACACAGCACTGCCGTTGTCAGGTCGAAGCATTTTTGCTGCAACTAAAGACTGGCATCACTTAAGACCATGGAAGGTACACTTAGATGGAAGATGAATCACAAACTATTATCAAGTACAAGAAATCGTCATGTCCTTGATTCAAGGGCTTGGTACTGATTTATTCTAGTTATTATGATGTACCCTTTAGATGACTGTGAGTTCTGACTCCACCGTCAACTGAGCTCAAGATGGTTATCCGTTTATTCGTATTTTCACACCAAGCAAGAGCACGATCTCTAACTTACAAGTCGTAGTTCTTTCCTATCTTCGCCGATGACCTAGCTTTTAGGTCCCTTTGAACAACAAACATCGTCCTCTTTTCTATCCCAGCGTCACCCAATCCGCGCGTGTGACGTTAAACAGATGGAAGGAATTACACTTACAAAGCAGTTTCATGGATTATGCTTAGGTAACAGTTACAAATATCGTTTTCTGCCTTGGTTACAAATGACACGTACCAATAATACTGTCTCCGTCCGAGTTGGACCGCGTCATGTACATTATATATGAGTCGCCAACGTTTCAAATACATTGCAGAATTCGTTGTCCAGGGGACTGATGTAGCGCTACGCGATATGAGATGATCAGTCTCCCCAGAAAGCTAAAACTGACTGAGTCGAATAGGAATACATCAGTCGCTTTGATAAAGATTCTGAAATTTATTGCAACCAGTAGGCTACATAAGTAAGGAACATAAAACAATGACACGATTCAATGCATACGAAGAGTACAGCATTAATTTAACAGACTGTGAGAGCTTCAGCTTAAAGATAAATTCCAATATGTCACTATCACAGTATTCTATCCCTTTCTTCGCACGTGTGCTTGTGAATATATTAATTTATCCATCCCGCTCTTATAATATTACGATCAAATTGAAAATACGAAATTTAATAATGGTAACTAAAATAAAGTAAAAATAAGGAAATTGGGCGCAACCTGTAAAAGATTTACAGGAATAATTAACTCTGTAGCGCATGAAAGAACCCCCTCTCCCAAGGCGACGTTCGCTGGGCTGACGAGGCTCCAAACTTGCTTCATTACCTTGCCTACTACTATTTAATCCTGAAATTAAACTTGGGTAGCATGCCAGCATTTTCGTTACTCCACCAAAAAAAAATTGCTCTCAGTTTCACTACTAGAATTTACTCCCGAAGCAAAATTAAAACAAAACAAAACGAACACCAACAATTATCATAAAGTGACGAGACCAATATCCAAAATATCCAATATTAACAAACAATATCTACAAGCTACATAGTTCTGAAGGCAACGCTTCAAATTAATGATTTCCTACGGATAAGACGACAGTTCATTCTTAACCTTATATACATAAACACCATAGCATCTTCGGCGTGGAATCTATTTATCCCGAGTTATAACTGTTTGTAAAACAAACCCAGTCACCTTATGTGCACTGTTAATCAAACAACTTCACCATGTTAAAAATATTCTGTGGTCTAGATGTAAGAGAAACGCCACGTCCAATCAATTAAAAAAACAACAACCAAGCGCTCAACACTTGGCCTACAATTTCTTGTAGCATTAGTGAGCAACAGCAAAAGCACATATCTCCAGATTCCCTATAAAACACTACGTACGGTATGCATTTCCTCGGAGAGGAATAATCCACAGCCTCACTTACAAAAGAACACTATGTAGCGTCTTCCACCAACTGCCCAATGGGAATGTGAATTAGTGAGTAATGCAGTCGTCATGACTCCGTAATGAACCCGTAAAGAACTCGTGCAGCAAAGACTTCGTAATGGTAACCGTCATCAACAGCAACCGCAACGGTCATTAACTGTAACAGTAAATATCTCGTTGCACATGCGTACTCGTGTATATATATAAATATATGTATATGCTACCTACAGCACTCCGTAGTAAAAATAAAAAAATGACCTCCGTCGCCCGCGCACACATGTATATATCGGCTAGGCCATGTGCACAGACTCTTACCCAAATAGAAATGTAGACAAAATATAATTATGCACATATGCAATAGTCCCTAACTACAAATTCTTCCTACAATATTATGTTCTTACATCTTAATTTAACAAACTTACATGACATTTCCTAAGTTATATTACATATTATTTTACAAAAATGTTCTAACTTAAAATCGGGGATCGTACTCTTGTACGACTACACTCTCTTGCTGCAATCATGCACTTCAGATTACTCCGTGTGTATAGCACGAGCCACTTATGCCATGAACTGAATACATAGGAGTGTTAACGTAGAGCTCCCTGTCGGTAGATTTACTGGGACGTAAAAGAACTGAGGGCAAACTTTCAGCACCTCGGCGTCTCTGAAAACCATCAAATTTACTTAGTGGAACGTAAAACCAATATTATTATTATTATTAAAATGTAGATACCGTCAACCCTCCAGTTCCATCTCTAACCACTTGGGGAGAATGTAGTACCTACATAAATGACACATCAATTAAAACCTATTGGTGTACGTGAGCATTAGGAGGTTCGCAGCTAGGGACGGTACAGGAATTCGCTTTACCAGGCATTTATTTGGTAATATTTCAGATGATCGACTGTAACAGTTGTGTGTTCAAACCACCATTGGAACTTGATCTACTGTAGTATTTAGGCCTATATGTTTTTCCAGGGTTATGTCGAATAGTTATCAGTCTTGCAACTGCATCAATATTGAACCAAATACAGTAGAGACAATACGCGACACTCAGCGAGATATCGAGGGACAGCTATTAGAGCTCACTCTAGCGGGTAGACCTGAGGACTACTGATTCTGCCATAAGAGCACGTGTATTTGTGTGTGAAGTTTTTGGTGTTATTTATGCGTTTTCAGTCAGTTGACATAATTAAATAGTAGCGTGTGTCATTGCTTGATATCTCCTCTCAACACGAGGGGAAAGGTATGTGCTGTGTTTGGCTGCAGTAACTATGAAGTAGAGAAGAATGCGCGGTCTTTCTTTCGCTACTCTCGTGACAAGAAAATGTAAGTAATATTGTGTTTGCATATATATTCTTCCAGTGACAAAGAGATTTTTATAGTACTTCATAATCTTCTGACCTGCTCGACCTATATTTTAACTGGCTTAAAATATATTACGCATATTTTATTGTATAGTGCAGCAGTTAACCTTCAATACCGATGTGTTCTTGTAGGTGTGATCTGTGGGTTTTCAAATGTCACAGAAGTGATTTGGGGTGTACAAGGAAGAAGGGACGTTACGCTTATATAAGAATTATAAGATCTGTTCAGATCATTTCAGGCCAGCGACTTTAAAAATCCTCGACTATACAGCCAAGGGTATGTTACATTTTTACTCTAATTGTACGTAAATATTCTTCAAAGCATCACTATCGACAATATTTTCATACTTTTCTTTCTTTTATGCCTCTTCTCAGATTAAAACCGGGATTTTGTAGATTTTCTTTCTGTTAGTAGGCTTCATGTTAAGAGGAAAATTGTCCAGCTTTTAAATGTTAATTCATTGCATCATGTGTGTAAGGAATGTGCCGATATTTTTATTGACAAGTGTCTTAATGTGATGCTACAATGTTTTTAAATGAGAAAAAAGACAAATCTAACCGTAAAAGTTCAGACAGGAATGCTAAAGCAAAAACAAGTAATGCATAAATGAAAGATCAAGCCATTTCACAGCAGTCCATTTCACATCTTCTTTATATGTCTAATTTGAGTCTTTAAATAATAACCTTTTAAATAATTCTTCGACAGGGCGAGCTGGCCGTGCGCGTAGAGGCGCCCGGCTGTGAGCTTGCATCCGGGAGATAGTAGGTTCGAATCCCACTATCGGCAGCCCTGAAGATGGTTTTCCGTGGTTTCCCATTTTCACACCAGGCAAATGCTGGGGCTGTACCTTAATTAAGGCCACGGCTGCTTCCTTCCAACTCCTAGGCCTGTCCTATCCCATCGCCGCCATAAGACCTATCTGAGTAGGTGCGACGTAAAGCCCCTAGCAAAAAAAAAAAATCTTCGTTCATTTATCCAGAATTGCTTTAGCAACATCGAAGTTAATATCTCAATAAAACTTTCTTTCTAGACGTAATTTATTTATCTATTTTCGTATATGCATTTCCATTGATATTTGAATTTAGCGCGACTTTTCAGGTAAAGTCACTAGGAGCGCCACCGTCGAATTGTCTCCCATTTTAAAAAGGCTAAATCCGTAAGTGTCGCGTATTGTCTCTACTGTATTTGATTGAACCCGCCCATATTTCATCTCAGGACCAAGTTACAGCGCATAATATGTTCTGTGTGCATTCTACAGAGCACGAACCTATAGCTCAGATTGCAGGCAGGCCCGATCCCAAGCACGATAACAGAAAAGACAGGCCGAGCAACACAATAGCACCAAATCTGGGGCCGGGAACTGTTGTGAGTTACATAATAAACGATATATCAGAGTAAAATAAATAATAAGAGGCCAGCACGCATAGCTGTTAATTAATGAAAACCTATCAGACCCTAATAGGGGCCTGGCCGAGGCGGTGAAGGCGTGTTCGGTTCACCCGGAAGGACGTGGATTCGAATCCCCGTCAGGAAGTCGAAAAATTTAAGAAACGGGATTTCCACTTCCGGTGCACATGGCCCTGAGTTTCACTCAGCCTACTCCAAAAATGAGTACCAGGATAATTCCTGGGGGCAAAGGCGGCGGGCGTGGAACTAACCACTCCGCCCCATTAAGTGCCGAGGTTACGGATCGTGGAAGCCCTTACCTTCCACCCCTCCAAGGGCCTTCATGGCCTGTACGGAGATGACTTTGCTTTTTTACTTTGCTTTTTATCAGACCATAATGTGCGCTAATTGACTGTTTTCTAATTTACAAAGTTTGTTGAGGCAGTTGGTGTCATTCAAATCGTTCAGGACAAAAACCCCTGAACGACAGTAGGGGATGCTTGCATTATAAAACCTGAGAGTTCCGTTACCTAGGGCTACTCTAGTCTTCTTTTGTATCGCAGAGCTAAGGGAACGTGTCGCATTGCGTGAACACAATCTGCAGTTAAAGACAGCATAATATTTGTTAGATAGGGTTGAAACATGGGACAATGGAACACAAATTATTTTCCTTCTTTAATAAACATATAGAGATTTGGAGCACGCCAACACTATATCGTTCTACAAACTGTTTTGAACTAACGATCTCAAACTACTTTGGACAATGCAAACTTTTATTGCTAAAATAATTTTAAATTTCGTGTGGCAATTTCTAGCTGACTACAGCCCTTGAACGGCAGACACTCGATGAGGGTGGGCGGCATCTGCCATGTGTAGGTATGCGTGTTATTTTGGTGGAGGATAGTGTTATGTGTGGTGTGTGAGTTGCAGGGATGTTGGGGACAGCAAAAACATCCAGCTCACGAGCCATTGGAATTAACCAATGAAGGTTAACATTCCCGACCCGGTCGGGAATCGAGCCCGGGATCATCTGAACCGAAGGCCAGTACGCTGACCATTCAGCCAATGAGTCGGACCATTGCTCAAGTAATGAATACAGAGTAATTTCAGTCTCGATTTTGTGAAGGTCACGGGCTAAGAAACAATTTTTCCCGTGCGTAACGAGTGGAGAATCCCAAAGTTTCTATGTTCGAGGACCGCTGTCGGTGTCTTGGTGCGGAGCGCAGTAACTGCATGGGCTGTACAGCTGTTCGTAATTCATTGCATTTCTTACGCCATACCAACACAGATACGTCTTATAGCGTCGATGGTATTGGAAAGGACTAGGAGTGGGAAGGAAGCTGCTGTGGCCGTAATTAAGGTACAACACTAGCACTTGCCTGGTGTGAAAATGGGAAAACCCTGAAAACCATCTTCAGGGCTGCCGACAGTGGGGTTCGAACCCACTATCTTCCGAATACTGGATACTGGCCGCACTTAAGCAACTGCAGCTATCAAGCTCGGTAATTTTAAATAACTGTTGAGGTTATTTCCCAAGAGCCGTATTATTATTATTATTATTATTATTATTATTATTATTATTATTATTATTATTATTATTATTATTATTATTATTATTATTATTATTTATCATTAACAACCAAAGTAAAATAATCTGCCATAAAATACTTATGATCAATACAGACGCAAGGTTGTTTGAAAAACCCTTCCTATGGAATTATTATCAGTGCTGAACAAACATTTAAATGTCATACGTATTGGCTCGTGAAGTAGATACCTTTGGGGGTTCTGCGGCCACCATCACAACCCGGCCCCCGGAAGAGGCTTGCACCTCATGGAATGTGCTAAGACTGCATGCTTAACCTCACATGACCTTACTTGGCGGGCGATTTTAAAAGTAAGGCGGTTGGCTAAGAGTTCACCCTTAAAACCACATGATGTTACACTGGCTACGTATTCAGGCTTAACCTTACAGACTACAAGTTCGACCCTAGGCTTAAGGGCGTTAACATTAGAGACCCAAGTTTGATGCCAAAAAGTGCAAGCTGGATCCAACTGCTAACGTGATTATAGTCAAGAGTGTAAGCTTAATGTAACAGATACGAATTCGACTCCAAGCTTAACCTCGCAGGTTCTACATTCGACCCTAGGCTTAAGGGCGTTAGCTTTACAGTCCCAAGTTTGATACCCAAGAACGCCAGCTTAATGTACCTGCCAGCGTGATTATGGACACCAGTGATAGCATAACCTAACAGGCACGCATTTGATGCCGGGCTTAACATTAAAAGGGCGTTACAGTCTCAAGTTTGAGATTCGATCGCAGGCTTAACATAACTAAACAAGCTGAGACATGGTCCGGGGTAACTTTAGGGGGCATTGAGACTGAGACTGGTGGAAGCCAAACTTGAAACAAGGTGGCGGCTACACATGGGACTAGGGAGATGGTGTAACGCATAATACATGTACTTTCTTCATAGGGGGCGTAATGTTGAAAGGCACCCTCAGGCGGCTTGGAGCTGAGCTTGGCACAAGATGGCGGCACGGGCCTACGGAGACGGTGCAAGGCGTAATACATATGCTTTAATCATAGAGGGTGTAATATTGGGAAGCATCTTTGAGGCTCGAAGCTAAACGACTGCGGAGTCATTCCTCCACTACCGGGCGAGTTGGCCGTGCGCGTAGAGGCGCGCGGCTGTGAGCTTGCATCCGGGAGATAGTAGGTTCGAATCCCACTATCGGCAGCCCTGAAGATGGTTTTCCGTGGTTTCCCATTTTCACACCAGGCAAATGCTGGGGGTGTACCTTAATTAAGGCCACGGCCGCTTCCTTCCAACTCCTAGGCCTTTCCTATCCCATCGTCGCCATAAGACCTATCTGTGTCGGTGCGACGTAAAGCCACTAGCAAAAGAAGACATTCCTCCACTTCCTGCTCCTCCTCATGGACATAGTAGCGTATGACTATCTCCTCCTCCTCCTAAGTGCAAGCTTAACCTAACAGGTACGGATTCGACATTTAGCTTAACCTCGTAACATTGGGAGGCATCTTTGAGACTCGAAGCTAAGCGACTGCAAAGTGATTCCTCCTCCTCCTCCTCATGGACTTAGTAGGCTAGCGTATGATTACCTTCTCTTACTTCCAAGTGCAAGCTCAACATAACAGGCACGGATTCAACTCCAAGCTTAACGTTGTAGCATTGGGAAGCATCCTTGGGTCTCGAAGATGAGCGACTGCAAGTGATTACTCCTCCTCCTCCTCCTCATAGAATTAGTACCGTATAACTGACTACCTTTTCCTCCTCCTGAGTGCAAGCTTAACCTAACAGGTACGGATTCGACTCCAAGCTGTGTCTGTTTTATTGTAATGAGATAAATCTGTTACGATCGATTAACGAAAGCCCTTCCTAACGTCAGGGAAGATGGAAATGAATGTCATGATATTTGGAGAGAAGGTAAAACCCGGTAGTCGCACATAGCCTTCTCCTGTCGAATAGCATCGAGAGGTCTGCTCAAGGTTTCACGTCTCCATCCGACAGACAAATAACTAACAACAATACCGTTATATGACCTCATTGCGGAGAGGATTAGAAGGCTTTCTGGGCACACAATCTAGTGATTAGAAGTTGTATGCTACCACCTACATTACCACGCTAGGCTGAATGGCACAGACGGTTGAGACGCTGACCTTTCCGTCGAGATTTTTGCCTTACCTTATAGAAGAACCTCCTTTTCCTCCTCCTCTTCCTCCTCCTAAAACACATTTCTACTTGGTTGAATACCTGTGCCAGAGTTGGCACCGACGGGACTGAGCACACGCGATACTAAGGTCATTTCGTTTTAACATGCAGCGGTTATGTCAACATGGTTATGCACGTTTAGACTTGTTCGTTATCAAGGTTACTCTCTAGTAAACTCAAGCCTTTATAGATGGTATAAGTGTGAACATTTTCGAAGGTGTAAGGAGAAAAAGGGAATGCAATACGTAGAACATTTTGAATTTAATGAAATATTTATTGTGTAATTACTTACAAAATTAAACAAACTACTACCGGTTATACAACAGTCTTGGTTATTCTGACGACAAGGTTGCAGTACTCCCTAACAGCTTACTGCGAAGAGGTAGCATGCTTCCAAAATTGTAATGCCCCCTTTTTTAAATAAAACAAAACATTTAATATTTATGAAATTAGGTTTTTAAAATATATTATACTATGTATGTTATGCCTTAAAAGTTAATGCACTTCTTACCTTGTTGCTATTCTTGTGATTTGTTCCTTTCTGAATTATTATCAGGTACTGTAATGAAGGGAAAAAGTTCATCCATACACTGTGTGCAGTTTACAGTTTTCGGATTATGTCCATGCCAATCATCCGAACCATTTTTACCTCGATGCTTGTAATGACGTCGATAGGGTCTGCATAAAGCTACATCGATTAACATCTTACTGTGGAAAGGAACATGTCCAAAAAACATCTACGAAAGGAGCAGCGTACATAGATAAAAATCCTGGTGGTAAACATTGAATCAGATGTCTTGGCATCTGATATAAGGTTGTATGTGTGTAGAACATCTTAATAGCCTCACTTACTTGTGTGAGATAAATAAAATGTTGCGTTTGTTACAGTGGTAGACGAACAGGATGCACATTCACAGATTTGTGTGTTAACAAGACGATTGTCTGTAACCGTGTAGACTTTTTCTTCTTTCTGTTCCATACTGTATGATGTAAGAAGGACACACCAATGTTCATGATAAAGGGCTATCCATATTTATAGTACTGTAACAATATGTTTTAGTGGAAGGTAAGTGACATCACTCACATGAATAATAAGACAATAGGCTGTTGTGTAAGGGGAATGTTTTCAGATGTTTCAAATTCTGAACGAATATCGACAGGAGGTTCTTTTATACATTCTTCATAATAAGAGCAGTCTGTAACTACAATCGGTGCTTTAATTTAAATTCTTCAGGCGAAAATAGCGGGCGATCTTCTTTCTGATAAAACAATGATTGAAATTTACAAAACATATCATAGAGCAACCCACATTTATTTTTCTCAAAATTAATGGAAATGTTTTCGTAAGGTTACGTAATTCCGTTGAGGTATAGTCTAACATTTCTTAATTTACAGTGATCAAACTGTGAGCTATCTTTTTCATGGTTGAATTTACGATGGGGTTGAAATCCACAAATAATATACAAGGGCTTTTCAGAAAAACGTGACGTTTTAACAGCCCAGCTATGTTTGTTTGTAGGTGGTAACACAGGATATTCATGTAGCTCCCAACTTCAGAAACGTATAGTTAATGGTGTATCATTTTCTACAAACTTGAGCTATCGAAGTTTTCTCGATCAGATAATGTTGCATGTGGCATCCTCCACAATATACGATGCAGGGCAATTTTCGAGTCTACTGGTGTTTCTGCTGCATTAAAGGATTGTAATCACTTCGATCACGTATTAGAATTAGCTCTTGTTTTGCGTTGATTAGAATACGTCTAAAATCATCTACAAAGCCGAGAATATGTTTTAATGGTAACATACCAGAAAAAGTACCGTCCTCATTAATCATCCAGTTGTTATAAGTTTCCGGACACCATCCTGTCAACCGCAAAGATTACTTCCTTCATCACTAGAGTTCATTGCACATGTAATACCAACATTCTTCGATTTATCCGTTTCACATTATTTACTTCATAACGCGCCTCAGAAAAGAGAAAAGCTAGACCATGGTTGCTTAGTTGAGTTGTGCTTGATCCACTTCCATCAGCCTTATCCAGGCGTCCATCAATATAGATGTAGCTTTCATGTGGTAGGGTGTATACATATTGCTGATTAATGATAAAGCGAATTTCAAAATTGTTATTAAGTCCAAACGTAAAAGGTTGATAAATGAAGCTCATTTCGTAATACACCTCCTTGTGTTTCTACTGTGTTCCTAATGTATAGCATTTCTTCCATTTTGTTGTAGTAGTGTATAATCAAAATCTTGGATAATCTGCTTATGGGCATCTGTTAACTCGTTGAGTCTTCGAAAACATGTACAGTAGTATGTCTCCGAAATGTACAACGTGTTTTATAGATTTCTTTAATACTGGTTTAAGATGAAGTTTTTAAGCTACGTACTTGTGTCGATCTAAATTAATGAGCATATTATGATTACTCACAAGCCTAAGAGTGATGTTATTAAGGTGGTTTACAGACACAGGATGATAAAGAACTACTGACGGTTTCTCACAGATAGTATATCCACTTTCGTCTGTAATGGTGAAGTCGTGCAGGACGAGTGAAGGTTTTTGATTACTATTCAAATCTGTAATAATATTAAAAGTAATGTTTACATGATGATCATCGAAGAGCGTTATAGGTTGATCAGACGCGTAACGTACGTTTGGTATGAGCTCTCTTGGTGAAAATCTAAGCAATGGTCCAATCGAATCAGGTTGTGATTTGAAGTCAATCTTGAATGACGACTCAATAACATATTCATGTGTGATGTTGCTCACAGTAATTGAGAACTCTCTTTTCCAAGCTGTTAAATTAACGTACCTTCAATGTAGTTCTGAATATCGTCTACTGAATAACCGCCTGAAGGTAGCGTTAGCACACACTCATCGTAATAGAACTTGTTTACGCCATCACGCACATTATTGATTTTATTGTAACTTTCAAACGACACAACTCCAAGACTATGTGCCTTATAACCGAGTTGGATCGGAGGATTGAAGTAGAAGGTTGTTTCTGGTCCTTCTCCGCGTACAGCGGAAGTTCTTACACCGTTAGTCATCATGTGTACCCTGTTGCCACCAGTATCATCTCACTCATCATTCTTGTTACCACTTTACCTCCTTTAATTTTGGCTGTTTCATTCTTCCACCTCCTCTGCCATCTTCCAATAGCTGCACGATATTGATCCACGCCTATCATCATCCTCTTCCCTCTCGTCTTACTTTTCCACACACCGTTCACACTCCACGCCGGCTCTCCCGGCCCCTCAACTCAATACGTCTGTCACCGATCGCTGACTAGGTTAGACTGATTATGTATTATGTTCTTATATCAAACCCAACAGGGTACTGTGATTATGGTACTGCTAACCATAGGAGGTGTAGAGGTTAACCCCGGCCCAACCCCCAGTGGCAACATGAACTGGGAAGATGTGGAGGTTATAAGAAGAGTGGTGAAAGAAGTGGTGGAAGAAGTATGCCCGTTTGAACAGATTAAAAATATGATGAAAGAACAAGTGAAGGAATTTGAACATATGAGGCGTTGGATACAGGGAAAGGCAGAAGAGACAATGAACAAAGTGGAAACCAGCGAGAGAGAAATTATATTACTCAAAGCAAAAATAAAGGAGATGGAGGAAGAGGTGGTGAAGCTGAAAGCAGAAATTGGAGACTGTAGCCGAGAACGTAGAAAGAAATGCTTATTTATATATGGAGTGCCGGAAGACAAAGGAGAAGTTAAAGTGCTGACAACCTACAAAGTCATCCAGAAAATGATGAGAATTAACTTCAGTGAAGTGGATATTGATGATGTAGAAAGGATAGGTAAAAACGGGGTGATAGGCCGATAAAACTGAAGTTGTTTTCCACCCTGATGGCGGAAATAGTGTTAAGAGGCGCAGATAATATACGGAATACAAAAAATTGTATTAAAAGGGACATGGGAAGAGAAGGGGTAAAGAATATAAACAATCTGAAGAAGCATTTGGTCCGGGCTAAAATTCAAGGGTTGAGAGCCTATATTAAGGGCCAACAATTAGTAGTAACCAATGGACTTTGGACCAGAATGTGGACAACGAAGAAATTACGAGAAATGGAAGAGAATAGGAAGTACGATGTGGTAGTGGGGAAGAGTGTGGAAAAAAGGCAAGTCAAAGACAGTAAAATGGGCGGAAACGGTCATGGAGGCAAAGAAAGAACCAAAGAAAACAAGGCACTGGATCTAAGCTCGCAGCAAGAAGTAATGAACTTGACAGATGAGATTTGCAAATCGATCGAAGAAGGAACCAGCGAATTCGTAAATGAGATGAGGAAGGAGATAAGGAAGGAGACCAGGGCGACAAGGGCACTAATTAAGGAGCTGACCTCGGAGTCCCATGTGAGAGAAGAAAGGAAGATACAGGGAGCGATTGTGGGGGCGGAAACTCAAGATGTGACAAGAGCGCACAAACCAAGTGAAAATACGGCTGGGAGACAGGAAGAAGAAGCAAGACGTGCACTGGCGAAAGGGAGAAGTCTGAGCCTAAGAGAGATATGGGGTAAAAAGGAACAAATTGGACGAAGGCACAGTGACAAGAAGCAAAAAAGGAAATGTGCAGTAGAAAGTAAAGTGCTGTACATATGAGAATAGCTGTGTGTGTGTGTGTGTTACGCATAACTATGTCAAGAGTGGCTAAATGATAAGAGTGATTAAATAGGCAAATTAGCAGGCGGTAAAATGCGTAGTGATTGAGGAAGAGAGTGATTATAAATTGGACAGGAGTTAATGGATAACGCTAATACGTGGGGATGGCTTGCTTATGAGTTGAGGGTCCTAGTTAACTGTGAGTGAATATGGTTTCATTTAAGGTGGTGAGTTGTCTGGATTCTAAAGTTAATAAATATTGTGGAAAAATAGAGTCTGAATAGTGCTCAACAGTAACGCAACGTAAGGTGAATAAATTGCACACCGGCACTACAATGGAGGTAATACGAAGCCAGGTGTGCAACTTAAGTAGGATGTAAGAGAGGGCAGTGCTCAAGGATGAATGCGCTGAGTGCGAACCCGGCCGGAAGTGACATACTCTCTGTCTAAAGTGCAGATACAGTCGGACACAGCATTGTACTCGTTTCAGTAATACGATGCCAGTTTTTAGTTTATTATGTTGCCAGTTTTAGTTTCTTTCTCCATTACTGCCATATTGCCAACAGATGAGAATACCTTGTTGCAGTAGTTATATTTGTTTTCGTTCTATCCCTTTTCTTAATAGTAATATTGCGATTTTTTGAGGTTTTGTTTTATATCTGAAAAGATGTCTCTGCACCATTGCCATTTGATTTTATTATTTACATTAATATTGCCTTTTTCCTTTGTTTATTGTTAGTTATGTTTACTTTACGAGAGTTATTATATGTGCATGTCAGTTTATGCTGCCTAGGTTGGACATTATTATTTTTCTCCCTTAATAGATCAATAAGGCTTCATTGCTGTAGATCTGGAAGAAAAATAAAGACATCTATCTATAATACATAATCGCCCGCACATGCGTGAATTGAACTTTTGCACACGGTTTTCATTGTAAACAGTGTCTGCAATACTTCCTAAATAACGTATGAAATCCAATGGAGGAAGTAAATCTCCATAGCTATCGAAATACCATACTTAGATTTACGTTTTACTTAGACAACGCAATGAGATCCAGTTCCGCGACTGTTGTCTAAGTTAATTACAGCACTCTCACGCTCACTTGGGCGTGCTGGTAGTTGAACGCGCATATACACTCCTCGAAAATAATGAACTCCTAGTTGTTTAGCAAACGTACACACTCCTTTGAGAGTTTGAGCTAGATGAGGCAGTGCATTCCGTAGAAGATTTTGGAGATATGTAGAAGCCAAGCCCTTTTTTGTATGCCACAAGCTTCATAAGTACGCTTTTGCCTCTTAATGCAGTTGCCTCCATTGTCTTTTTATGCCGCTCACACTTTTTCAACTGTTGCTTCGCTTCTTCTACAGCCTTAGAAGTTCTTGCTACAGCACTAGCACCACCTAACAAAGACCCTAAGGCTGCTAGTCCAGCAAAGATCGCAGGAAGAAATTCTCCTCGTTTTGGTACAGGAATAATTTGTGCGCGTTTACAAAACATTGCTCTGCACTTTGGAGAAATTCTCGCTCCTGCTGCGCGTAGTTCCTTACCAATAGCTACACGCGGATTTTATTCCCCACGTGTAGCTTTTCGTGCAGCCTTTACAACTTCTATCCATCCAACTGTTTTGTTCTTTTTCATAACGTTTGGATATGAGAGTTTCAGCATTCTGTACACGAATTTAGTCGTCAAGAGTGATTTATGAACTGACAGTTACTTGTTGTTTTGTTTGATATATATATTACTATGGCTACTTTACCATTCACTTACCATGAAGATCATAAAGCAACAAGACACTACCTGTTAGTGACATAGTGCCACATCTCTTATCTACTTCTGGTACAATTACAAAAAGACGACATGGAAAGTTGTTTCCTTTTAATATTCGATGTATTATATCTGGCCAATCGAAATTTGGGAGGACAAACCATTTACTCACACTCATTACTTCTTTAAATGGCGTACGCTTCGAGGATATTTACGTTTTCGCAAAGTTACTCTATCAACCGCTATATACTATTCTACAAATTGTAATGCACAGTCTGATTAAAGATGGTTTGAAATATTTCAATTTAATTCATATGTGAAAGTACGATCACCGGATGATGTTCTTTCCAATTTTCTCACTACTTTCGACGAAGTCGCAACAGAACAGCAAAATGTTATTCGTGCATATTATAGTATGGGGCTACATAAATACACTGACTGACTGACAGAGCAAATGCAACACCAAGAAGGAGTGGTCAGAACTTTATGCCAATTGCAGGGTAGACTGACGTCACTGAGGTATGCTCATGATGGGAAATGCGCCGCTGTGCTGCGCACGTAGCGAACGATAAACGGGACACGGCGTTGACGAATGGCCCACTTCGTACCGTGATTTCTCAGCCGACCGTCATTGTAGAACGTGTTGTCGTGTGCCACAGGACACGTGTATACCTAAGAATGCCAGGCCGCCGTCAACGGAGGCATTTCCAGCAGACAGACGACTTTACGAGGGGTATGGTGATCGGGCTGAGAAGGGCAGGTTGGTCGCTTCGTCAAATCGCAGCCGATACCCATAGGGATGTGTCCACGGTGCAGCGCCTGTGGCGAAGATGGTTGGCGCAGGGACATGTGGCACGTGCGAGGGGTCCAGGCGCAGCCCCAGTGACGTCAGCACGCGAGGATCGGCGCATCCGCCGCCAAGCGGTGGCAGCCCCGCACGCCACGTCAACCGCCATTCTTCAGCATGTGCAAGACACCCTGGCTGTTCCAATATCGACCAGAACAATTTCCCGTCGATTGGTTGAAGGAGGCCTGCACTCCCGGCGTCCGCTCAGAAGACTACCATTGACTCCACAGCATAGACGTGCACGCCTGGCATGGTGCCGGGCTAGAGCGACTTGGATGAGGGAATGGCGGAACGTCGTGTTCTCCTATGAGTCACGCTTCTGTTCTGTCAGTGATAGTCACCGCAGACGAGTGTGGCGTCGGCGTGGAGAAAGGTCAAATCCGGCAGTAACTGTGGAGCGCCCTACCGCTAGACAACGCGGCATCATGGTTTGGGGCGCTATTGCGTATGATTCCACGTCACCTCTAGTGCGTATTCAAGGCACGTTAAATGCCCACCGCTACGTGCAGCATGTGCTGCGGCCGGTGGCACTCCCGTACCTTCAGGGGCTGCCCAATGCTCTGTTTCAGCAGGATAATGCCCGCCCACACACTGTTCGCATCTCCCAACAGGCTCTACGAGGTGTACAGATGCTTCCGTGGCCAGCGTACTCTCCGGATCTCTCACCAATCGAACACGTGTGGGATCTCATTGGACGCCGTTTGCAAACTCTGCCCCAGCCTCGTACGGACGACCAACTGTGGCAAATGGTTGACAGAGAATGGAGAACCATCCCTCAGGACACCATCCGCACTCTTATTGACTCTGTACCTCGACGTGTTTCTGCGTGCATCGCCGCTCGCGGTGGTCCTACATCCTACTGAGTCGATGCCGTGCGCATTGTGTATCCTGCATATCGGTTTGAAATAAACATCAATTATTCGTCCGTGCCGTCTCTGTTTTTCCCCAACTTTCATCCCTTTCGAACCACTCCTTCTTGGTGTTGCATTTGCTCTGTCAGTCAGTGTATCTAGATTGCATCTATTTATCTAAAACCAATTCTCGTTGTACCTAAGTAGTTGATACACGACGACGCAAATATTGTGTTTTTTCGGCAAGATGAGCGCAACATGCGGCTTGCATATAATGATCATGTTAACACTGATATGACATTCAATGACTTCAAACGTATGTGTGCTACATGTAGGTCATCACATCGTTACGGCCTTTTTAGTTATTGATATAGAAAGTGATGTTCATTTTGGAAGATATCGCATGGGGTTTGATCATTTTATATGCATTAATACAGAGTTACAGTCACCGCTTGATCAAAAACCACCATCATGTCAACATCCAGCAAAGAGATTACAAAATATATAATCCGTGCTCGAAACAATATTCGACTAAAATTTAATGACCTTAAACGTATTCAAGCAGACAATGATTTATTTTTGAAAACACAACTATGTATACCACTGAAGGACATTTTTAATTCTACTTCATTGCCCCAGTCTACTACAAGTTTTGATTCTATGCAATCATCTTATAATAAAGAGAAGCACGAATGAGAAAAGCATGAAGAAGAAGAGAAGCATGAACAAGTAAAGCATAAGGAAGAGATGAAGCCGGATGAGGAAGAGGAGAAGCAGGATATGGATGAAGAAGGGGATGGGGAAAAAGAATTTATTGATACTTTACCATCTAAGCATATTAATTTTTTAACTGCAGATGTTATTACTGAAACACCTACTACATCAACACAAGTTCTACCTTCTTTGCCTGAGGTTATGATCACGCCAGAGTATCGTAATCAGTATAAAACTTTTATTCGAAATACCTATGGATCTCTCTTTGCTCCTTATATAGAAAAACTCTTTACAGGACAAACTGACGCAACCTACGGTTTCCGGATAGGTAATGCAAATTTTAAAATTAATCGCAACAGACTCACTGTAAAAATGTGACCAATAAACCTACTAAGGGACCCTTACAACTTATTTTCTCACTAATACCTGACAAGGATATAATTTTACGAGATGATCATAGAAAATATAAAGCAATATTTTTGCTACTGACGCAACACGACGTAATTACAAGAGGACAGAAGCTATAAATGCAACTAAGAGTCACAAGTATCGAGTGTTCATTTCTAAGCTGTTTCCATCACATCAGCCGACTGCACGTGATCTTAATGTTATCTACAAGCCTTTGTTGCCGTATGTAGACGTAAGAATCTGGAATGACCCTAATTTACTCGTTGAAAGTTTTCAAGTTCTAAGAGCTTCGCAAGGTACTGGTCACACTGGTCACGAATCAGAAATTCTAGAACTAGAGAGAGAATTACGACATGCGTGTATTATTCACTAATGGCTCGTCAAGATAAGAAATCACCTGTAAAGATAATCATCGCACACGAGTTACAAAAACCAGTACGTCGCACCTACTGCCGCAGACGCATTATTACACGTGGAAAAGCTGATCTCTGGCAAGCAGGCTTTGTAGAAATGATTCCATATGCCCCTAGCAATAATGGGTATCAACTTACTCTCATCGATGTGTACTCTATGTTTGCATTTCGAACATGTCATTCGACATTGTGGATATGAACTGTATGTCAAATGGCTTGGTTATAATAACAACTTCAATTGATGGATTAATAAAGAGAATGTACTTTAAAACTTGAGTTTCTTTTTATTTTCGAAACACTAACTCTCTTTTCTTCTAAGTCAAAAAGCAAGATTAAACTTTCAAGTCAACATTATTACTAATAGTTAATTTAGGACATGCTGTAGGGTATTATTGTTAAAAAATTACCAACACCTGCAATATGTTTCACAATTCCTATTTATTTTTGATTATATACATGTTTCTTTCTTCAAGTAAATATTTTTTGTCCTTACTTGCATAGATTATTTCTATTGTCTTCGCTGTTTGATGCTACCACCCACAAACACTTTTCCTTTCATTGCGCCCGCAACGACAACTGCTGCTATCTTCTCAGCAACTGTAGTATTAGGTGAGGACACACGCTGCATAGCTTTACGATATAAATTTTCATCAGCTACACGTCTTAGTTCAGGTGGGTTTTGACGATAAGCAAAGCCATGATCTTTGCAATCAGCATCTAACGTATTAATACCAGGATCAACCCGTTCCAAGCGGACATCAAGTCGTGTTCCAGGGCCATAGTACTGGTAACTAGGAAGATGAAGCTCAACAGTAGGAAGATCAAGCACCTTATTGATGAGTCCATGCCCAGCATGCTTCCACACATTTCTCCCAGCACGTTTCTTCACCTTTTTCTGCCACAACTTGCTTACTCTTTTCTCAGCCATGATTAGTGTTTATAAGCGAAGACAACTCGTTGGTTTTAGGTCCGTGATACAGCTAAGTGAGTTGACATGTACGGCACTGTCTCACTGAAGGTGTCCTATCTATACTTACTTGTTCATAATGTAAATTGCACGTCTGAAGTTCTGACAAAACAGGCTCTTGATTCCACTCACGAGGCACCTTATTCCAAATCTTCTTTACAGCATTCGCAGCTACATGCCTTTGGTAATGCTTTCAACTCTTCTTCAGTAAAACTTTTTAGTTTCTTTTTGCATGCATAAAGCTTTACGGTTGCCCTTTCAACTGCGTAACACTGAGTTTCAGATAAAAATGACATGGTGTCTTTACTCTACAAATGTTTATTTAATACAGACGTCATTTCGACACTACAATTTACATATGTTTTTAAGCTCCCGCCAAATCAAAGACATGCACACCTGCCGTAAAGATTGTTTAATTGTGTCTCCACTACGCTCCTTGTCGTGAGTTTTAAATGATGGATTCCCTAATTCATGTACGTCTATAATTTCACACGATGATGGTAGATACTCACGCAAACTTCCTTCTTTTCACAGCCCTTTAAAAAACAAGATCTGCTCTTGCAATGTAAGCGTTCATGATCACACATAAAATGCGATACGGTATTCTTTTTCCTTCCCACTACAGACCTAAATATTTTTCTGTCCGTTGTGTCTGCTTTTTGTCTTCATCTGTTTGCAAAGAGTAAGGAAAATATGGGCTAAATTCTAAACTGACAAGTTTTGGCGCCCATAACACAGTGCAACCCAACACAGCCACCTCCTTCAACACACATTTGTTGCCGTTCAATTTTGAAGACTTGTACATCAAATATTAATGTTCTTGTGATGATTGAATAATGCGCTCTACTCTCTATCACAGTATCTCAGAGACTAAAGAAAAATTAACAGTTGTACCATCTATAAAGGCTTGAGTTTACTATAAAGTAACCTTGATAACGAACAAGCCCAAACATGCATAAACATGTCGACTAATTCACTGCATTTTAAAACGAAATTTTTGAAGTGCTGGCGCTTATTACGTTACAGCTCTGTCACTACTCCATGGGGGACTATGCCAGTTGAGGAGGAGGGAAGGGCATCTGCCCGTAAATCTTGGCCCAACATGGCAACTGCGTTGTTAGGCCCCTCCAAGTAATGGCGTCTGTGAGGAGGGAAGGGCCTCTATCCGTAAAACTCGGCCCAAGATGGCGACTGTTTAGTTGGCCCCTCCAAAATGGTGATGGAAAGGCACCCGTCCATAATACTGAGCCCAAGATGGCGTATGTGTATTTAAGCCCCTCCAAAATGGTGACGGGAGAGGCATCTGACTTTAAAACTGAGCCAAGGTGGCGACGGTGTGGTTGGGACTCTCAGAAATGGTAAGGGGAAAGACATCTGAGAGTAAAACCAGGTCAAGGTGGCGGCGGTGTAATATGGCCCCTCCAAAATGGCGTCGGGAAGGGCATCTGGTCATAAAACTAGGTTAGGCCATATGTGCCTCGTCAGATGGAAGGATCGAAATGGTGACGGGAATGGCATCTGACCGTAAAACTGGGACCCTATATAGTTAAGCCCCTCCAGATGGCGTCGGGAAGACCATCTGCCTTTAACATTAGGGCCTGTGTAGTTCGGCCCCTCCATGAGGTTAGACGTGCTCTCATATACGAATCCCCGTTGCCCTACTACTCAAGATTGCGTCGGTGAGGGTATCTGGCTGTAAAAGTGAGGATAGACTCCTTCAAGATGGCCCCGGGAAGGTCATCTTGCAAGATGGCGTCGGAATGGCATCTGCTAGTAAAACAAGGCCCTGTAAGGTTAGGTCCCTCCAAGATGGCTTTGGGAAGGGCATCTGGCAGGGTGACGCCGGTAAGGGCATCTAGACGTAAAATTAGGGCCTATGAGGTTGGGCTCCTCCAATATGGCGACTGTGAGGTTAGGCTTGCTCTCTTACGCTAATCCACATTGCACTACTACTATATTAGGGGTCAATGAGTGAGAGGTTGAACCCGCATAGGTAAATTAGTAGTGGTCAATGACCTCGGGAGCTGTCTCAGCATGAAAAGTTCTGACACGGTGTTTTAGAACATACATTGTCCTACTACTAATAATTTATTTAAATTTGTCACACAAATTGGCGATTAGCATGTTTGTTGTTTATGTGATATACGGAGACTTCATATTTTCAAGGCAGAACGGTATGTCATTATGAGAAGTGTGTAACTTTAGAGGATAAGGTAAGTCGACTTCAAGGATATACCCTTTATTAGCATCATCGCCTCGGGTGTGCAGCTGTAAATCGTGAAACCCGCACTGCGGTAGCCAGCGGAAGCTATTTAGTAGTAGATACTGGCTCATTTCCCGCCCATAATGATTGTTAGCATCAAGACAAACAATATACTGAGATTGTTGGCTAGAGTCAAAACTCGGCATGTACTTATTATTTGTCTTAGAATACCGCCCACTGCACCTCCTTAATTCACCTCGAATAGATTATTTTATGAAGTGCAGTTCCAAATTCACTTGCTAGTATTTTAATATGGCATCCCAACTTAACCCAGGTGCTGTGAAATACGGGCATGGGTCAAGGCTGTATGTTTCCTTGCAAACACAGCGGTACTCTTCAAAAGCATCAGCTAACAAAAGTACATGTCTTTAAATATAAATCTGAGTATTCCCCTAGCGTTTGCATGTGGAACTGCTCCCAGATACGTTGTGCATATAAATAGTGTTCGTCACTAATATCAGCTGAAATCAGCGAGCTGTAAAGTAATTGTTTTAATGGTAAGGAGCATTCTTTGAGACATTTTAAGCAATGTATATATGCATAACAAAATACATCTTTACGTCGAATTAAATTAAAATGCTTTTCTTCAGAAAAAAACACGTCGAATTTCTGTAAATTGTACTGGTTGCAAAATACTTGAAAGTTTATCAAGGCTACTCGCCATAAAGCGAAACGAGTCAAGAAATTTATATTTTATACTATGCTTCTCATCTACTTTTAAGCATTTTGAAATGCAATTTACGTTTCTTTGTTATGAGGGATTAGATCTATTTTGTCATTTGAAGCTCCAAATTATCTAATAATAAAATGTGAGTCGAAACCAGATATGTTAGGCAGAATTAGAGGAATGAATTTAGCATCTCTGTACTTAAGATTGCAGCTATTATGTGCTGGACATCTATACAAGCCAGTTAAATGGTCATGACCGAAAACTTTAGGGTCACTTCCTGAAAATTCACCATCATAAATACTACAACTTGTAGCACGTTCATGTTCTTGTAACTGAATTTCAGTCAGTGGTTTCATAGGAATGTTAGTATTAAGAATTCGGCTAAGACGTAATGCATCGCTTGCATGTTTTTCTAAAAATACTTTGACGGCATCAGGTCCTTAATACAATTGTAACTTATTAAGCGAACTATGATAACTACATATAATATAATACGCGAAGCTATGCGGGACATGCATGTGTGTAGTCGTTGCCTACGAGATATACAAGGCCGGGAAGTGGACAGGTAGAATAGCGGGTAGCAAGTAGTTTCACGAACGTCCGCTAGAGGTCTTGACATTGTGCTATACTGCTCGTGAGAAATACATTATATTAACAGTACATGTTCGTTTTTAAGCACATAAAAACTACAAATAATGAAGTTAGGACCACCTAAATGTGATTTAGAGTGATTTGATATAATGTAAAGCATATTTGAGTGATATTTGGAATTATTTTATTATTAAGTGCAATAAATAATAAAAATAATACATTAAAATGACTTACCAATATCACTGCTCGTATATCCCATATTTTTAAGATCTTTCGACTTAAAGGCCTTATCCTCAACTTCTTTTCCATGTCATGAGCATCTGTAATTTTACGAGCGTCATTGTAGAGAATTGGTTTTAAAAATTTTGCAATGAGAGTTACAGCAAGTGCTCTCTGATCACACTCATCACATTTGAATGTTTCAATGAATTTTGGAACAACAAAAACGTTAAGATTTTTAACTAAATTCGTATTGTCCAGATAACGAAAGGTGTGACGCGTAAAATTCAAAGTATTTTGTAGAAAGTAAACAAATTTTCTTGAGGGGTAGCGTAATGCTCCACGATCTTGCATCCTAATGAGGCACATCAGTGGACTGTCATTAGCGGCCGAGGATATCTGTCCCAAGCACGATTCACATTTGGAATTTTCTTCAGCAACTCGAACAAGATAACCACCTATCATGGCCAAGGAAGACAACTCCAGAGTGACAGGTTTCTATGAAAAGACATGGTATCATTCTTAATATCAATAGCATCTAAGATAATAAAAAACTTGCAGATCTTTGAGGCCTATTAAAAATAATACATCAGAAAGGAAATACAATAATTGCGAAGTGATTAGTTAGCTTACCTTCGAGCGTCCTACCAAGAAATTCCAAACTGTTGTTGTAAGAGCAGTAGGTTCCAGACCTCATTTGCTCTGATCTTTTGATTCTTTCTGACGAATTGCAGCTGATGTCCTGAAAGCCTGCCTTTCTACGTTCGAAGAGTCAGATGGATTTATCATGCCCTTAATTAAAGTCGTTTCCATGGCATAAATGCAGGACCTCACATCCATCATATCATTAAATCCTCCTCTTCTTCTTAGATGACTAAACAGAAGTTCAATATCGTCACTATTCAAGTTCCGACTTAGGATATAATGGAACCCAACTAATAATAAATATTTAATGCACCGCACAGTTGATTTGGTAGTAAGAACCAGGGCTTCATAGGTTTCTTGACTAATCCGGTGACTCTTCACAAATTATTTCTGAATTTATTCCAAATAAGGAAAAAACGTGTCTTCCAGCCATTTTAGTCTTTCATCACCCGACTCCATAAATATCATTTTATCCGCATTTCTTAACATGTAAGAGTGCTTAATGTTACATACGTCATGAATATCATTCCATTTCCTGATGTGTTCCATAAATTCTACGGTCTTATTAAGACACTGCTTCTGGAGCAACAATAGGTAGTGTTTTAAAGCTCCTGTAACGCATGTTGAAAATAAAAATTTAGCCCTTTGGACATTCAGTTTTTCCAGGTTAGATGGAAAAACTACTTTCCTTGTTAAGCCACGAATAGGCTTCATTGTTTGCTGCCTTTGTATATTATATAATTTCTTAATATGGATGCTTGATACCATTTTTTCTCATGGAAAAAATCTTTCTGTAAAAACTGGGAACGAATGTTCTTTAGCACATGTCTAGAGTCGAAACTCAGAAAGAGAGGACGATTTTGGTCATTTGGATGCTGAATTTCAGGCGAGATGGTCCCATTGCACAAGTCTTTCATCATATTTACATTAACTGTACAGTTATCAGTAACTAACCGCAAAATTTGAAAACCTGTGCTTTCCACTTCAGACAACACCTTCAAAGTTTATTTGCGCAGTTGTGTACTCGTTAATTGGCGAGTGAAATAGGACGCCACAGGAATCCGAAAAGAAGTAGAGAGTCCTCGAAACAAAAAGCACAGAAGCCTGTTTGCAATCCTGTCGCTAAGGCCAAATTCTTCAAGTTTAGCCTCGGAGTATCCTAGAATTCTGTCAAGATTACGATCATAGTGTACTCTGGGCTTGATAGCCATTTCATCTATGATAAGGGATCCTAACTTATCCTCCACGCATGTCAAATTCATGACTTCGTAATGGAGCCTTTGTTTAATGAGGGATGTTATTCCTGTTTCTCCATTACAAAAGCCAACATAATTCTTAAGTGTTTTTTGGTGCGGAATTCGGAGGCAATGAAGTGATCTAATGAATCTGTAGCCCACTGGCGATTTTCTTTGCCAAAGAAAAGAAATTTTTGAAGTTGTCTCTCCGTATCTTACATACTTCATCCCATAAGCGTCTATTTGTTCTAATAGGAATAATGCTTTCATTTCCACCACCTTTCCTTATTTTATTGACTTGTTCATCAAATGCAGAATTTTCAACTTTCTTCGCGGACTTCAGTTCTTTTATTTTACTTCTTAGCTTGCGTATTGTTTGTCTCAGTCGATAGTTTGATTTCCTTTTCAGTATATATTTCGCTTTTGGAGTACTAGTGTTATGGTCAGCAAGTGGAAAAGAGACTGAATTCCTGTTTCATTTGTGGTATACCTACTTGCATAATCCGGTGGAGTGATTACATGTTCATAATAATCTGTAGAACACTGTTTTCTTATTTTATTTGGAGTTGTACGCGTAGCTTCCGGTTTCGGGAAATATATTTTTCTACGCTCGACAACAGGTTTGACACCTTCCTGTTTGTAGGCGGGGTAACCTATGAAGACTGAAGGGACTCTATTCGGAAAAAGCTGTCCTTTTACTGTACTTAAACTGAAGTCACAATCTTTAAAATGTAAATTACAGACTTTGGATGACGTCGTAGGCGACCAAGGGGAAACAAATTTGTCCCCCTGTCTAGATATATCAATTATCCACTTCTCCTTTAAAACTGGATAGGCAGGAAACGAATGAAAACTCCAATGTTCTCCTTTCTTCGACGAATCGGACTTACAGTACGGTACACAACAATACACCATATTTTATAATGTAAATGAAACTTACTTGGAGTTCATTTGAACTAACATTAAGTGAAAAATACACGCAAACGTATTAAAAACACTTTTCTCCGTATGTTAATACACTACAGAACATGAAATCTATAACAAGATGTCGAGACATCTGGCGGCGATACTGCGAACCTGGTGGGGGACGGTTTTTCTGTTCAGAACTACCGCACACTTCCCGGCCTTGTATATCTCGTAGGCAACGGTGTAGTATTAGTAAAAGTGATGTCTGGATTAGGCGCGCATGTGTTAAATGTTTTGAGAATGGCTTCAAAATCTGTGCAGTTAACAAAAGGCTGCTTGTTATAATTTGTAAATTTTAAAAGATTATTGTCTGTGGTAGGTATCTCTGTACATACATGATTGCAGTCATATTTAGAATGTTTTTTTAACTTATCATCAGTTCTAAAATACTGCAAGAATCCATCACATGTTTTGACAACTGGCTACTAACAAGTTCACTAAAATATTTAATCCAAAAAAGTGACAAATCTCACTATCTTCTACATACATTAAGTTAACATCTGTGCCTTTCTTATCACTTGTATAATACAGATGTCCTCCCACAGTTTTTTGTCTACGCCATACACCACATTAATGCTAATATTATTTAGTTGTTCAAAACACTCAATGTCTTTTACCTACATGGGAAATTCTATACCTTCTAAATTTACTTGCGATAAACAGTGAGTATAAGTCTGATTTTGCCGGGTGTAAAGCCGACATAACAGCCCATGCAAAACACGCCTCGTCATTGGTTTTGACGTTTACAACAACTTTTTTATGCTTAATCCATGTCAGTATCTCGATGTACAAGGATCCTCGCAATGGATTATACTTATTGATATTAATTAACCTCTTGTTAAAAAATTCAACTAATGCCCACCCTGATGCATTGCTTTGTAACTCTTCACTAATAGTAGAGGTAACGTTTGAAATATCTCCAAAAATATTACTAAAATCAGTTGACTCACTATATCCTTAGTATTAAATGATTTAATACCCGTTAGTTCAAATTCATCTGTGCTCTTAATATACAACGCAAAAAGTTCAAAATGAACTTTTAAATAAATTATAATCATACAATATTTTGTTAAGTAGCTGCTGCACGTCCGGTTTATCGCAATTAAAGAAGTTTTCAGTGCTTTGAAACTTCTTACTAGTATGAATTCCGCAACTCAAAATCCTACTTCTGAATGCACTGTCAATTACTTCGATTTTTGTATTAGCTGCAATTCTACAAGCATTTCTTTATGTGCATTACTTCTTAAGTATCCCCGAATATGTGAAGATTGTACATTAGAATTGCAGTGTTCGCAATCTATAGTTCGAAGTTATTCACACGGTTCAACTTTATTTCTTCTAGGTTTCTTCTTACTACAGATTTCTTCACCTGTATCAGTATTTATATGATTTCATCGCATAGCCTGGGGATATAGTCACAAGTAGATGCCTGAGCTTGATGATCTACTTCTACTAAGTGATACTGGTACTGTTCTATATTAGCGAAATATTCCCCACAAACTTCACAAAAGGTGGATGTAATGCTACGATGTTTTACTTTAATATGACGTGCAAGGCTATATCGTCTTGCAAACGTAGCCTCACACTGCCCGCAGGGAAACATAGTGTGACTGTGTTCAGCACCTTTATGTCTAGCAAGAGCCCTTAATACCCAGGTCACACTTAAACATAGTAGACGCTATTATGCGTACTTCAGCTAACTGTTGCAGCTTGTTGAATATCTGCAAAATAAATTAAATGATTGCTCACAGATTACCTCATAAACAACTTTTCGGAATACACTTATTGTTCCTTTTTTCATACCTAAGAACATAGAAGCATTCTTGCGGATAATAATAGATGAGTGTGTTGCCGCTGTTAAAATGTAACAACTTCAGGTAACTTGTTAACTCACCCTCTTCGGTTGAATGTACTTCTGTCGAGTCGCAAGGTTAAAAACTAGAAGAAACGAAAATTCAATGAATAAAGGTCAGATACGGTAACCAGTTTGAAGTTAGAAGAGGACAAAAATTTAACAATTCAGATTATACGTAACAGTAAAGAGTCAAACATGGTTGCAAAGTTTCAATCGGAAGAAACCAAGTGTTGACAAATAGAGGTCAAACATCGTCACGAGTTTGACGTTAGAAGAGACCAACCATTTACCAATAGAGATTAAATGTAATAGGAAAGGGTTACATATAGTTACAAAGTTAAACACGAAAAACACGTTTTGACCAATAGAGATCAGACATCGTCGCGAGTTTGAAGTTGGAAGTGACCAACAGTATCCCGGTGGGGATTAAATGTAAAAAGTAAAGAGTCCGTCTTAGTCGTAATGTTGAAAACGTCAAGCATGATCCACTAATAATAAGAAGAAGAACGTATCATATCAAGCATCAGAAGAGTAATAACCGACAGGCTGTTAATATCCTCCGGTCTTTAAATATCAATCCAAACTTCAAACGTATGCATATATTTTCCTCGCGCTGAGCGGACAATGACATGTACCTCGTATGAACACCTGCACAAACATTTATATTTGCAATTATTTTCCACGCACTGAGCGGACCATGACATGAATGAACACATGCACAAAAAGCTATATTTGCAATTCTTTTTCAACGTGTGGACCGGACAACGGCTTGCATAAACGCCTGCACAAAAAGCTAGCTGTAACATGAAAATTTCCCTTTGATTGTCAGCATTATTGCAGGCCTTGTAGTTAGACGAAAACCTGCACAAAGAAAGCTACATTTGGAGATTCTTTCTAACAGTTCTGATGATTTCTGCACGCATCTAGCTTGAGAGGTCCGTAGAATGCAGTAACAAGAAACTTCCTGTTTGCTTGTTAGCATTATTCCGAGCCTTGTAGTTGCAACAAAGTAACCGCTTTGGTCTCTGACAACGTGATTGATGAAAACGTCTTTATTCTAGATTTTTAATTCACAGCTGGGTCGGGGATTTTATTCCTTATTGGGGAAACCTGATAATACACGACTCCTGCGGGACTAAATACCTGCACCAGACTATATTATTGATTTTGTAATTCCCAGCTAGGTCCGGGATTTATTGGGTAATTCTGATAAAACGCGAATTACTTCGGGGCTAAAAATTCGGAAACCAGATAACTTTTTCTTATTAAGTACGCATGTTGAGTATTCAGTACGAAGGTAGGTTCGATCCTCTAAATTCGGGGCGGGTTGGTTGTGCGGTTAGGAGCGCGCAGGTGATGTAAACATTAGAGTAGGCATTTGAATGTCTCTAGTGTTCAAATCTACAAGTTCCATATGTGCCGCCATATTGTTCCAAATTCATCTCCAAGTCCTGGGAGTTTCAGTTGGGTTATCACGTGTTCAAGGTAACGTTAGGCCTGCTGTTATCCCGGGTACCGAACTTGAAGTCCAGCAGCATACGTATTAAGCCTTACAGCCGCCATTTTCTACAAGTTCAGGTCCAAGTCCTGGCAGGTTAAATTATGTTATCGCTTGGTCAGTGTAACCTTAGACCTGCAGTTAGCCCGGGTATCGAAATTAAGGCTTATAGCCGCCATCTTTTTCCAAGTTCAGCTCCAATCCTGGGAGGTTAAGTTAGGTTAACGCTTGGTCAGCGTAACTTTAGGCCTGCAGTTAGCCCGGGTATCGAACTTGAAGTCTGAAAGCATACGTATAAAGCCTTATAGCCGCCAACTTTTCCAAGTTCAGTTCCAAGTCCTGGGAGGTAACACGTGGTCAGCGTAACGTTAAGCCTGCAGTTAGCCCGGATATTGAACTTGAAGTCCACAAGCATTCATATTAAGCCTTATATCAGCCATCTTTTTCGAAGTACAGCTCTAAGTCCTGGGAGGTTAAGTTAATTCGTGGTCAGCGTTACTTTAGGCCTGCAGTCAGCCCGAGTATCGAACTGAAGTCTAAAAGCATACGTTTTAAACCTTAGAGCCGCCATTTGTTCCAAGTTCAGCTCCAAGAGCTCGGAGGTAAAGCATTGTCAGCGTAACATTAGGCCTGCAGTTAGCCCGGGTATCGAACTTGGAATCAAAAGCATACGTATTAAGCCTTATACCCGCCATCTTTTTCCAAGTTCAGCTCAAAGACCTGGGAGGTAAAGCATTGTCAGCGTAACATCAGGCCTGCAATTAGCCCGGGTATCGAACTTGGAGTCTAAAAGCATACGTATTCAGCCTTATAGCCGCCATCTTGTTCCAAGTTCAGCTCCAAGACCCGGGAGTTAACGCGTGAAAGGTGGGTCGGGAATTTTATTCCTTATTGGGGAATTCTGATAATACGCGAAATCGTGCGGAGCTAAACTTCGGCGCCACATTATTTGTTCTTATTGTGCATGTATATGTTGAGTGTTCAGTACGAAGGTAGGTACGTAGGTTATGTCCTCTAAATTATTATTAGGGTGCGTGATTGTACCGAAGTCACGAACTTGTGGAAACAATGAACTTTTTATTCCCTGTCTCAGCAAATAAGTTACTTCCAAGGCTAGTCAACTCGCTCGTGCAACCATTTTCCTTGCTGATGTGTGCGTATTAGGCTAAATGAGGAAAACATTGACCTTGGTATTTCATGTCTCAGCAAATATTTCCATGTCTAATCAACTTGCACGTGCAGTCAATTTTTTTGCTGATATGTGCATACTAAGCTAAATGCTAAAACAATGAACTTGTTTTTTCATATCTCAGCAAGTACTTCCAAGAATAATCAATTTGCTCATGCAGTCAATTTTTTGCTGAAATGCATTTCCTGCCACGACTTGACTTTCGCAAGTCTTCTGGGGTGAACGAAAAAGCTTGCCAAAATTTTTCCTCTTATACATTCAAGCTTTTTAGTTCTGAGTCCAAGAAAGCTTCATATTCGAATCCTAGTCGGGTTGAGAATTCCCGCAGCTCAAACGTTATGTGTTTCGAATTTAATAATTGCACTTGAGCTGTGTGTATAACCAAGTGAGTTCCAGATTCGAAACCCAATTCGGTCGGTGACCTTTTGTTTAAGTTCTTGTAGCGCTAAAGCTTTTAACGTACAGTCACGCTTGTTTGCTGCCCACGTAGAGGAGTCACGGTTCGATTCCTAGTCAGGTCGGCGATTTCTTGTAGCTCGAATATTGGGTGTTTTTGAATTTAACGCACAATTATTTACTTAGCATGGTACTCAGCAGCCCAAAGGGATGTGTAGCGTGTCATGTGTCATGTGTAGCACGAACATTTCTTCAGTTCTAAACACAAAGTTTTAATCTCTAAGTTATGTCAACAATATTATAAGCTACTATAAGTCCCTAGATTTCAAATCTATAAGCACGAAATATTAAAATTTTAAGTTCAGTATTCCAAACACTAAAATCCAATAGTGCGTTACGCATCAGTTCACACGCTAGCGTATTGGACACCGAGGTCGCTTAGATTTGAGCCTCAAACATGCTTTCCTATAATACGCCCCCTATTAATAAAGCATAATTGTGTATTACACGTTACACCATCTCCCTAGTCCCGTGTGTAGCTGCCATCTTGTTTCAAGTTCAGCCTCCACTAATCCCAGCATCAAAACTCCCAGAGGTTACCCTAGACCATGCCCCATCCTGTCTAGTTACGTTAAGCCTGGGATCGAATCTCAAACTTGAGACTGTAGTGCCCTGGTAAGGTTAAGCCTGCCGTCAAATCTGTACCTGTTAGTTTAAACTAGTACTCTTTTCCTTAATCACTCTGGCAGATTGTTTTAAGCTGGCATTCTTGGGTATCAAACTTGGGTCTGTAAATCTAACACCCTTAAGCCTAGGGTTCAGTCAAGGGCCTATGATTAAGCTTGGTGTCGAATCCGTACCTGTTAGGTTAAGCTTTTACTCTTGACTATAATCACGTTAGGAGTTGTGTCCAGCTTGCACTTTTGGGCATCATACTTGGGTCTGTAAAGTTAACGCACTTAAGAGTAGGGTCGAACCCGTGGTCTGTAAGGTTAAGCCTGAACACGTAGCCAGTGTAACATCATGTGAGGTTAAGCGTGAACTCTTACCCAACCGCCTTACTTTTCAAATCGAAGGCCAAGTAAGGTCATGTGAGTTTATGCATGCAGTCTTAGTCAGCACATTCCTGGTGGTGCAGCCCTCTCCCTGGGGCTGGGTTGTGATGGTGGCTGCAGAATCCCCCAAAAGTGTCTACTTCTGGACTACTTCGTTCATATTTTTTCACAATGAAATTTGAGTTATTAGGTGTTTTAGTTGATTAAGCAAAGACAGTATAGCCAGAATATTTATTCAGAGAAACATCTTAAACAGTTCCCCAGAAAATGTCAATCGAGTAGTAGCGATCTCTGAGTGCGTGTCGCAAGACGAACACATGTGACGTTGCCCAGCCTCCACGCTCAGGGTTGGCCAAAGTCTTCGTCCAAACGTTAACCGATTCCCTTTCCACCCGGAATTCTAATGATCGTGAATATACATGGCTCACTGTCGGAAGAGATTACGGTGGCTCATGTGCGAGCCAGACACCTTCCTACGTTGAGGCCACTGTGCCAGGTGTATGCATTAATTTTTGCCGTGTTTTGTGGTAAAGAAAACACGCAATTTTAAAGAGAAATTCATTTTGCATTTTTTTAATATTGGACATCTGCTTCTACACACTTGGCCTATCTTTCATGTAACTTATAAATACCATGTCAGTAAACTGCTTGTCTTTTGCGGAAAACCATTCATTGAGCTGTTTTCCAACTTCCTCGAAATTGCTGAAGTGCTGCTCTGTGAGCGCGTGTCCCATTGATATGAAGAGGTGATAGTGAGAAGGCGCCCGGTCGGGGCAGTATGGCGGGTGAGGAAGGATGTCCCATCCAAGCGATTTCAAGGTGTATTTCACTGGTTTTTGTGTGTAAAACGGCATATTGTCGTGCAACAAAATCACATTGCCATGTTTTCTGGTCCATTCCGTTCGTCCTGCGATCAATGCGTGATTTAAATTAATCATTTGTTGGCGATAGCGTCGTGCATTAGCGGTTTCACCGGGCTACAAGAGTTCATAACACACAACACCGCACAGGTCCCGCCAGACACAAAGCATGAATGGTCTTCTTGCCGAAGCGTTTTGGCCTTGGTGTTGAAGGACCGGTGCCTCCAGGTGACAGCCACGAATTTTTCCGCTTTGGATTTCCAAAATAAATCCATTTTTCGTCACCCGCCCCAATTCGGTACAGAAAAGATTTTCCTTCGTGGCGTTAGAGCAGCATTTCACAAGTGACTTTGCGATTTTCCATTTGCCGTTCATTCAAATCGTGTGGGACCCATTTACGGAGTTTATTGATCTTCTCCATTGCTCGTAAACGTCTGCTGATTGTTTCTTGTGACACATTTAATGCTTGTGCCAATGGCTGTTGAGTAGCGATGGGTTGCGCCTTGAATCGCGAAGGGTCGATTCCATAAGCCTGGAGAATCGGGTATCCGATTCCGGAAACGATTCCTTGGAACTTGTAGCAACATCTATGATGCAGATACGTAATCATGTGGAACACGAATGTGTTCTGGAATGTGAGTTCATTTTCCTTTATAACCAGGTCACTGTACAAGCCATGCCTGTTCTCATTACAGTGTCCTGGAGTCAGGCCCGGAACTAGAGTGGGGCAAGGGGAGCACGTGCCCCGGGCGGCAGATTTCAGGGGGCGGCAAATTTTGAAAAGTTTAATAAAAAATAATAAGTTATTTAATTTTTCAAAATAATTATACCACAATTAGTATTGTTTAATTTTATTTAATTCTGTTGCCCAATTTATCAACTTTATTACACTGACACCGTATGCCTCTTCATTATAAGACACGACACAAGAACCAACGTACTTCATGGGTCTGCAGTGAGTCTTATACTGTTATGAATAATTAGTAGCCTGAGCGCTCGGCAGCGGGGTCGGGCTCGAAACCAGTCTGAACTTGACGCGATGCGCGAGCATCGCATCTGCCTCACCCCCTTTCTCCCCATGCTAAACAGACACCTGCAGTCATCGTTGTCGTTATCGACGGCTACACATGCAGCCTGCGTGTGTTGATACGAACCGACAGTTGTTTTATTTTATTTGCATTTACTGTTTAGGTATTACTGTTCGGAGTGTTACCGTGTATCATCGTTCGGAAAACGGAATTGTTTAGTACACTTTGAGCTGCGTTTTCATCAGTTTCCAAATTATGGATGGCAGAAAACGACTCAGTGGAGCCAAAGAAAAAAGGAAGAAAGAAAGCGATGTGCTGTCACATACACAATGTTAATGAAGATGAAGGCTGAAAAGAACAATCAGGTAAGTAGATATTATTTTTTATTTCAATAATTAAATTATAGCACATTAGGGAAGAGATGAATTAATTGTGCCTTATCGGACTTTACGACAATTTTTTAATACTTCATTTTGTAATATATCATATTACTGATTGAATTTGAATCCCGGCTTTTAATATTTTAGATGACGTTGAAGCTGTCGAACTTTGCAAGAAACTCAGTCCTATTGGTGAAGCGAATGAAGATGAATTATCATCTCGTCCAGACCCTACAACTGGTCTTGAAGAAACATCCGAGTTTACCTTTGATTTTAGGGATCCTGGTTCATGGCCACAGAGTTTTTCAGATTCTGAAAGGTGTTACATAACAAAAATGAGCTTTGAAAATCTGATTGAGCCAAATTTAAGTAATAGCAGCAGAGAAGGACATAACTCAACCAAAGATTGGTCTGATAATGTTCTCAAAAATGGAGAAAAATTAAGAGATCATGGTTAAGCTACAGTGAAAGTTAGAAAGCTCTATAATGTGTTCCCTGCAGGTTGTTTTCACACTTAGCATCAAATCAAGTGCCTCCCTTAGCTAAAGAAAAAGGACTTACTAATTGGAGAAAACTCCGTGAAAAATTGCCTGAACATGAAAATTCATCCATCCACAAACTTTGCTTTCGTTCGTGGAAAGCGTTGGAATCTTGTTTAGAAAAGAGAGGTATTGATGCAGAACTCCAAAACCAGATCCATCAAGAAGAGTCTCACTGGAAAGCGGTATTGCGCTGCATTATCGATGCTATTCTATTCCTAGCAAATCAAAGGGAGTCCATTCTGAGGAACTAAAGAAGACTGTGGTTTCAGCGACCCATCCAGTGGAAAGTTCCTGAATACAGTAGAACTTATATCGCATTACAATATCCCTCTTCTACAACATATTGAGCGGCATAAGAAAGGGCAAATCTCGTATTTCTCACATAAAATACAAGACGAGTTCCTTGAAATTATTGCCAATAACATAAGGCAAAAGAAAATACAAGACATTTTGGATGCGAAATATTATTCCTTAATATTTGACTGCACTCCGGATATCAGCCACAGTGAGCAAATGACTCAAGTAGTTCGTTACGTCAAAGCAAATATATCAGAGGTAGAAGACAGTTTTATTGATTTTTTCCCAGTTAGTGACAAAACAGGTGAAGGTCTCAGCCAAGAAATCCTAAAAAAGTTAGACAAAGATGGACTAAACTTAGAGAACTGTAAAGGCCAATCCTACGACAATGAGGCAAGCATGGCCAGGAAGTAAAAAGGAGTTCAGTCAAGACTACTTCAGAACAACGAGCTAGCATATTTTGTCCGATGTGATGCTCACTCCCTCAATTTAGTTGGTGCTAATGCGGCCAGTGCTACTATTGGGGCTCAGAATTTTTTCGAAACTTTGAACGTTATGTATTCTTTCTTTGCGGTTTCAACTTCACGCTGGGAAGTTCTCCGAAAGTATGTGCCACTGACATTGAAACCTGAAAGCAATACAAGATGGTCTGCAAGATTAGATGGGTCGAAGCTGTGTATAAACATTACGGTAAAGTTGTGCAGGCTCTAGAGGATCTTAAAAACCATGATCTCTCAACATCTCAAACTAAGAGTGAGGGCAGATCCCTTTTGAAAAATATTGGGAAACTTGAATTCATCGTTTTCACATGTTTTTGGCATGCTTTCTTCTAAAAGATCAATCATGTCAATGAGTTTTTGCAAAGAAAAGATGTAACAGTAGATTTGGCTACCCGGAACCTTCAAGGTCCTTTAACGTTCTTGAAGTCTTGCAGAGAGTTTGCTCCATCTGAGTCCATTACTGAGGGTAAATTCTTAGGAAGCATGAGTTATCTACCATCTGAGTTCTCAGAAAAAAGACAAAGAGAACAGAAAAAAATGCCTGATTAGCTGTGTGGCCATGAAGCTCCGACAAGTACTGAGAATGTGTACCAAGTAGCTATGTTAGAGGTTATTGACCAGATGATTACGGAACTCAGCGACAGGTTTAAGGCTTTGGACAACATAAACAGAAAGTTTGGATTTTTGAATGCAGTTCGAATTAAAGAAATGCAAACAAAAGGTCTAAAAATGAAAGCAGAAGAATTGGCAAATATCTACACGCCGATCTCAACAATGAAGAATTTAAATTTGAAATAGAAAGTTTCAAGCACTACGCTATCAGTTGACGGAAATTTAAAGGTAGCCACATCAAGAGAAATGTTAAGTCTTATTTATAAAAATAAACTAGAGGAAGGCTACCCTAACATTACTTCTGCACTGAGAATGCTCCGCACCTTGTCAGTTGCAGTTCCACCTGGAGAACGAAGTTTTAGCAAACTCAAAATCATATCAAAAACTGCATGAGCAGTACAATGGGACAGGAGAAGCTCTCTGATCTAAGTATAATATCAACTGAACACAAACGAGCATCCCTTATCAACTTTGATGACATCATCAGTACATTTGCAGCTAAAAAGGCTCGAAGAATTCAGTTTTGAGGTACAATACATAAGATATTTTGCGTAGTTACAATTGAGTTACACTACAAACAAATTATTTGTGATAATCATGTATAAGTGTGTTAGTATAAGTGTTTTTCAATATAAGTTTAATGTATGTATTAATATGTATATATTAATATAAGTGGTTTTTTTTAATAAATAAAACTTCTTATTAGTATACATATGCTGTGTAATTTGAACTGCCGCATCTAAAAATATAGCTTACGGAGGTATTATATTTTAGCGTTAAGGAGAGGGGGAGGGAGAGGGTCGGGGGATGGAGGGCGGCAAACTGATCTTTGCCCCCCCTGATAAATCTCCTAGTTCCGGTCCTGCCTGGAGTTATATACTCTAATGCGACTGTAATTTGATCAGAAAATATGATTCTCTGTTTGAAACTAATAAAATTGTATGAATTTTCAACAAATCGAACTTGTACGGGGATTATGACATAATATAATACTACTAATACAACAAAATACAATTGTAATAAAGGGACAACATTAACTAATGTTAACCAGTGATTAAAAGTAAAATAGTAATTCTAACAGTTTCTCATAATAATATTTAGCATTAGTACGAAATGTTCTTCTTCGTCGTCTTCTTCTTTTTCTGCCACTTTCCCACACCTGTGCGATCGCGGGTGCGAACTGTATCGCACATGTGGATTTGGCCCTGTTTTAAGACTGGATGATCTTCCTGACGCCAACCATATATGGAGGTGTGTAATCACTATTGCGTGTTCCTGTGGTGGTTGGCAGTGTAGTGTGTTCCCTGAATATGAACAGGAAAGTGTTGGGACAAACACAAACACCCCGTCCCCGGGCCAAAGAAAACTAATCAGAGGTGATTATAATCCCCACCCGTACGGGAATCGAACCCATGACCCTCTGAACCGAAGGCCTCAGCGCTGACCCGTCAGCCAATGAGTCCGACAGTAGTACGAAATGTTCATTCCGAATTAAATGTAACGGAAGACAGGTATACTACGAAACAGGTTGTGTAGGTACTTATTAAAATGTGGCTTAATTACACAAACTTTATACGTTTAAACTAGCGATATTCAGAAACCACATTAGAAAACTACAGTATAAGCATAAATAACAATGTCGATTGCTACACCCTGTGTCAAAATGTGTAAGGTGATATCCAGACTAGGATGTTAAATTGTTATTTCATTGTTATGTGGTATAATTAATTCAACCAATAATACATTTACTTTTAATGGGTGTTATATCGTACTATACTGTATACAAAAGAAATAGTAAATATTGCACGTTCGAATTTGCCCGACTTATATACGGACGACGCACTTTAGCGTCCAGCACACTCTATGACGTCATTGGGGATCCAATTCCTCGCGTGCGACATTGGGCGATTGCAGAAACGATGACTAGTTTTAAACCTTAGACATCGTCTACCTAAACAACGTCTAAATCATTCACGATCTTCCATTGCATAAACAATGTTCAGTCGATGTTTAACTAGACATCCCTTAAAGTTTCAATTTTGGTTTGAAAATGGAGACAGAAGTATCTTTCATGCAACTCTTTGCTTGTCGCAACCAATGAAATTCGTCGGTGCGCGCGCCGAACGCCAGTCAGCTGTTTGTCTTCCTACACATTACTCAAATATGGCTGAGCATGACTTGCCCACAGATAAGAGTATTGCTTTGGGTGCAAATTAAATCTCATAATATTATCGACACTAAAGCGACACGGCACCGTACGGGGAAGTGTAGCTTACGCTTTCATTATAGCGTTGTTACAGTGAGTGTAATTTACTCATAAATACAGTAGCTTCAACGAAGAGAAGATGAAGCAATAGTAATGTGTAACGGAGTGTGTTGGACGGGCCATATAGATGTAGCTTGCATTCTAGAGATCGTAGATTCGAAACGCATCATCGGCAGCCGTGAAGATTGTTTTCCATGGTTTCCCTGTTTTTACACCAGGCAAATACTAGGGCTGTTATTACGGCCACGGCTCTTCTTCCCCAGTCCTCTTTAAACGATAATCACCACCACTTGCCTTTTCCTATCTGATAGTTGCCGAAAACCCATGCGATTATATATATATAAAAATCCCATACAACCTACTTTTTAGTTTTCACCATTATGTGTGTTTACTTGGCAGTAAATATAAGTGAATCTCTCCCGGTTGATGTATGTGACGACCCTCGGACGATCGGGACACGTAATTGTGATATGTATGTTGTCGAAGTGACCTATAATTCCATGGAAATTACCCCATATATATATGATAAAATATATCGATTGCCAAGAATTTATTCAAGTTGACAGTTACCGGACTGTCACTTAGTCAGTCTCAAGAAACAAGTCTCTCGTAAAGCGAAACCTTATTTTATGATTATCTCCCCGTGCATGTCAAACAAATTGCTGCGATTTAGAGGCGGGCGACCCACAGAGAGGCCGTCGGACTAACCTTTCTTCCCGGTATCGTCTCAACATGACAATACAAATTACATATTTCACGGTACATAACCTCTGATTGTGAATTCACTCCTGTCATTTGAGGTTAAACAGTGCTCTCGGCAGTGTTTAAACATGACCGGTTGAACATCGGTTTTAGACAGTGTCTAAGTGATAAATAACGTCTCTGCAATGCGGCAGCCATACTTAGGCATTGCTTAACCGTAGATATCGTCTAAATGCCGTTTCTGCAATTGGCCCATTGTGTGCGAACTCGTTTTTTTTCTTTTTTTTTTTTTTTTTTTTTGCTAGTTGCTTTACGTCGCACCGACACAGATAGGTCTTATGGCGACGATGGGACAGGGAAGGGCTAGGAGTGGGAAGAAGGAAGCGGCCGTGGCCTTAATTAAGGTACAGCCCCAGCATTTGCCTGGTATGAAAATGGGTAACAATGGAAAACCATTTTCAGGGCTGCCGACAGTGGGGTTCGAACCTACTATCTCCCGAATACTGGATACTGGCCGCACTTAAGCGACTGCAGCTATCGAGCTCGGTATGTGCGACCTCGTAGTCGTAGGAACCGGTTCTCGCTATTCCAGGCGTCATTCGCGCACATCACTACTGTTGAGTCTGAGTTGAGTCACCATCCAGAGCGCGCACTGTCTTGTACATTGTAATCACCACGTTTAAATTGTCGAAGCCATGTCTCACTTGTTCTAATCGATGGAGTGATTTCACTATATGTTTCTACCAGCAAAGGACGACTTTCCACAGCCTTTACCTTTTGATTAAATAAGAAAAGCAATGCGTGCCGTAAATGTTCTTTTTCAGACACAAACGTCGTCATGATCACTGAACGATACAACAGAGGCGCTAGTATTTGGCGGACTCAACATATGTGTGTTGCTAGGTTAATGTCCGAAGATCAAACTGACGCATGTGTCAAATTCATACGCTGCGTAGTGTTCGCCGGCGCCATCGCTTTGTGAAACCGGAAAACATTTATACATACCTCTGGTAACAGCAGTAACATCAGTAGTCTTGCTCCTTAACTGAATGGTCAACGCAGTGACGTTCGGATCAGAGAGCCCCGGGATCGATTCCCGACTGGTTCGGGGATTTTAACAGTTTGGGCTTAATTCTTCTGGTTTGGTGGCTGTGTGCGTGTGTTATTTATACATATCCCTATTATATTCAACATATCAGTCTACCAGAAATACGCCAGAGGAAATAGATTCCTCCACATAAGACGGGCGTCAGGAAAGGCAGCGGGCCGTAAAACGTATGAAGTGCTGAAATCCATGTAATTGGGACAAGACCAAGAAGAAGAGGGAAATTAGTAGCAGGTGCTGTTATTGTTCTCTGTGAAAACTTTGAGATCATGTCTGAAACTCTCCGTTAACTACATGAGGCTAGTTGCTTTGGGTGACAGCCTAACTGGCACTCGGCCAATATAGCGCGTACGTGTTTGAGTGTGTAAGTTCATCGCTAATTAATGTAACACAAACACAGTTGGTAAGAGCTTAATTGTTCTCTTCATCCACCGTTTTAGCTGCTTCAGTGTGTCCAAGCAAAACTTCGTTGACAAATACAGTAAGTAAAATCGAGCAAGTGGCTGTGCGGTTTGGATCACGTTGCTATCAGCTTGGATTCGGGAGATAGTGGGTTCGCACTCCAATGTCGGTAGCCCTGAAGGTCGTTTTTCGTGGTTTCCCATTTTCACACCAGGAAAATGCTGGGGCTATACCTTCATTTTCATGACCACTACCTTCCCCATCCTAGTCCTTTCCCGTACTTGCGTCACCGAAAACATTCCATGTGTTAGTGCGACGTTAAACAAGTATGACATCATGTTGTATTTATTTCGCATTTATTTATTTTATTGTAGTTGTTAATTTTATTTCATACTTTCCTGATGTATATTTCAGCGCTTTGGATATATGGTCAGAGTCAAAGCCTTGGGTCCAAAGAGCTTGAGTTCGCACCCCAATCAGTTGGGGTATTTTAGCCGCATCTCGTTAATTCCTCTCACTCGGAGACTAGGTAATGGTGTGTGCCCCAGATAAGCACAATATACTACACTAACAGCCTCTATAAAAACACGTAATAGTGTATGACGAGGTCAGAAAGGGCATCCGGTCATAAATCGGACCCAAGTCCACACGTGAAACACAGTTTACACCCCAAAACCCCACACGAGTACGGGGCAAGCGATGATGAACAAGAAGAACAAGATGAAGAAGAAGACCTATGAACATATTGGAGTGAGAAAATATGGGATTTACTACTACTACTACTACTACTACTACTAATAATAATAATAATAATAATAATAATAATAATAATAATAATAATAATAATAATAATTTCATAAAATGTTTCATTATTTGAAGAACTAAGTAGGGGCTACACTGCAAAACAACAAAATAGATCCTCGTTACCTAAGGACAAGAGAGTGGTAGAACTGACTGTGTTGACGGCTCCAAATTCGTCTGTGAGGTTGTGACGTACCCACTCAGCCCACAGATGTGTGACAGTATAACAACGTGGCGGGTCACATTAATAGTAATATAAATAAATGATATCTCATTGTTTCTCAATAAACAAAATCCCATGGGCGCCAGCCTTCATGCTTATGGCTTGAAAACGATAGTTGATAATTAATAATAATAATAATACTCCATAAGACTCAAAAACCTCCCAGGGGTAGGGTGACGGGACACTAACCATTAAGTACACTAACTTGGAACTTAAGGATCATTAATAATCATTTCATAAAATACAAATTAAAACACCTATTTATTACGATGAAAAACGTGACGTAACGGCGTATTAAGGAAATCTGAACTTAGGGAAGCAAAAGAAAAATTGAATGTAATTAACTCTAAGAAAATGAACTGTTGCGCGAAGACTTGCAGTAACTTATGCCATAAGCTCACCATTTGTAGACTCTGTTGTCTTGAAGCTGATGAGCGATGGATCTCTCCTACCGACTGCCTCATCTGTTGTTGGATTCCAGTCCAACTTATGCTTTTCCTGCCTTTAACACTTCCTACTCTACTCCTTATACAAAGTCGTAATGAGTCCAAATTTTAAATGCAAAACCACCATGGGTTATGTTCATGGAGAGAATACATTTGTATTCTTCCGTATTACGGAACAGTAGCGTAAGTAAATTCATAATAAAAGCTCTCCTCCCCTGTACTAGTCAAAACCGGTCTCCCGTTGACTACCTCTCGTCATTGAGATAACAGGTCCCAATGAGAGTAACTTTTGAGTAGTATATACTCAGATGCGAAGCGAACTAAGTTAACATCTTCTCCGATGTGCAGACGTAGAATCGTAGTAAGAGTGTCTTCCAAGAGTGTCTCTGTGTCTCAGAGTAAAAACAAGAATGTCCGAATACGTGTGTCCTCTCCAGCTCTTGTCGGCTGGTATATAGCCGTCAAAAGTCTCCCTCCATCAGCCATATCACATGGTCCAGTAAGATTCGAGGTCTCATCCCTTCTCCTATGTATTGCTAGAAATCCATCACGTTGCTTCATTACGTCCATTCACATAGGCTGAAATTTTCCGCTGAAATATAGCGTCAGGTAGCGAAGTTCGAAAAGTCGGCGTTCATAATGTTTCAACTGTCTCTTCAGAAGGTGGAGAGGGTAGTGTCTCTCGTAACCTTGATGACGTACTTTTCCTGGAAATGGGCTGAAATTATCCTGCTGACTCTGGTCACCTCACAACGGCTATTGGAAAATTTACTGCAAGCTATTAATATGAAAGATGATAAAATACTTTACCCAATATGTGGTTCGTTCAAAATACGTTATAGCCGCGATACAAAGAAATGAAATGATGTCAAATGGATGATTAAAACCGTACATATACATATTAATTTAAAAATGACCTATCAGTGATTAAATATATACATATTATCAATTAATTAGACAGTTCAATAATTTATCACATGCTGTGATGTTACAAACATCACATTCGCCCCTCTGAGCCTGAAACAAGTAGCACATCCGTTGAGGGCTCACACCTACACTTTGCCACTTGCGTTTCACTTGTTTTTAAAGCAGCTTTACATTCACACATTTTACAACATAACAACATTTTACAAAATTACACCTTGATGTTTCCACCTACAACTTAATTACAACAGATAATATTTAACAATTCAAAATTTCCTTTTAAAAAACACAATATTATAACTTAGCGAATTTCTGATGTCTCACTTTCTCAAATGTTCGTCATCTCTTGCTGATTTTATGAACCACAGGATTAACCACTTCATCACCAGAATCTAAATAATTACGATCTGGTTCACTCATTAGATCTTCCTTAACATCTAGGTCATATGGCAATAGTTTCATAACACAGTTTCTAACTAAAATTAAAAATTAAAATTAAATTAAACTCCTCACTGGGTTTCTCCTCATATCTAGAAACCTCAATTACACTCCACATAGCACAAACATTCGTTTTCACGTGAATTTCATTTTTCAGTTCGAGTTTGACATACTTATTATCCCACTTCAGGGTTACCGTTGGCTCTTTGTAATCTAACTGAGCCGATTTCAAAGTCAGCCAGTCACATCCCAAGATGAGATGAAATACCAGGTGAGTAATGACCAAACATACCTCTACTGAAAGAAAACCCTCAATACAAATCGGCACCGCGACTTGCTTGCATATTTGTTTCGACTTTTTACCAACAGCTGTAATATGAGTGTAGACTTAATAGGCATCTCTTCCATCATAATACCCTGTTTAACTAAAGACTCATACCATTCTGAGCTAATACATGATTTCTGACTTCCTGTATCAATTAATGCATTAACATACGCCCCCCATACTTCTAATTGAACCACAGGATTAACCACTTCATCAACCGAATCTAAATAATTATGATTTGGTTCACACATTAGATATTCCTTAACATCTAGGTCATATGGCAATAGTGTCATAACACAGTTTCTAACTACTTCCTGGTAAGGCTGGAATTCTGACCCATCATTACAGCCTGCATTTCGTTTAAAGGTTGCGATCGTGTACCTATACTTGGCTCGTTAGTAACTTGTCCTCTGACTTGTTGGGCATTTCCCGTTCTATTTTCAGGTGCTCCACCCCTAACGCTTATTCCTTGGCTGAAACTGATTACGATTCTCGTAGTTTCGCTGTCTCCTACTGTCCCTTGGTTCACTATGAGGAACAAAATTATGCGAGTTTCTTGTTCTATGCCCGAAGTTTCCTAGTGCATCAAAACTCCCTAATAACTGCTCCATTTCCTGGATAGATTTAATACTTTGCATACACGCTGCTTCGCGTACCCTGACCGGAAAATGTCGTAACAGTAATCTGTCTACGTCTGAATCAGCCGTGATTCCGTCTAAATTCTGGGAAATCATAACATGTGACAATAAATTCTCAGTCATAGAGACGCCTTCATTATGTTTGAATTTCCCAAATACTACCCTTTCTCCTTCACGGCTTTGAACGTTTTCGTTCCAGTATTTGTCTGTGAATTTATCTTAAATTCCTTCAGACTTTTCATGTTACTTTTATAGACTGAAAACCAGGAACGCGTCTCTCCCACAAAAGCATGATCAATAATGTCGATCGCCTCTTCCCAGTCCATAAATCCCTCCTCAATCCGTTTCCCAAACATTTTTTCTACTATTTTCAGAAATTCTAGTGGGTTAGTTTGTTTCCCATTGAACTTCGGTAATTCGACTTCCTTACTGTAAATCCCTCCATGACTTTGCCTCTCAGTGTTACCTTGGCTCTTACTTCTCGTCGTATGCGTGCTTCTGCCATCACTATGCGGTTATCTACATCTTTATCTCTTCTTTCAATTTCATTCACTACAGTGTTATTTTTTTTTCAATGTCTTAATGTCCACTGTATTGCCATCTACGATCGCAAACTTTTCTCTTTGTTCCCTAGTGTTGTCTTCTAATATACACTTAACAGTATCGATATTGATTTGTACCCGTTCCTTAAATTCTCTTATTTCTTCATTTTGGGTCTCAACGTAATTATTAATACTTGTCACCTGGGTCTCTAACTCATTTCTGGTGTTGTTGCTTTCTTTTTTCATTAATCCCAACAACTCATTCCACTGCTCTACAAATTTCTTCCCTACTTCTTGTTTGTTTTGCATAGTTATCTCTTTCTGTTCCTCTATCTGCTTGTTAAGTCTTTCATTTTGTTTAAATAATTCATGTAACTGTTTGCTATGTTCGTCCATCCTTTTATTAGCTTCGACCTTGTGTTAATTCAATGCCTTACTTAATTCTCGTTTAATTTGTTCTACTTCATTTTTAATTTCTGATTTAGTTTGTTCCACATCTGTTTTAATTTGTTCCACATCTGTTTTAATTTGTTTTAGTTCATTTTTATATCAGATTTACTATCCTCTATTTTATTCAGCATTACCTGCATCATTTCAAGTAACTGAGTATTATTACTCTCAATGTTAGGGCTAACCTCCGCCTCGCCCTCCATCGTACTATCGTCCTTCGCTATCTTCGCTCCTATTATCAGTTTCCTCCTCTACACATTTATCTACCTCTTCCTTAGAATTACTTAAAGTATTACGCTTCAGCACGTGCCCACTAAGCAGCGTTATGTCTTTCTCCTCTTGCTCAGCCATGCTACCCCAAAATCAAACACACAAGAAAATTATACAGTGGATACACAACGGTTACCCCAAAAATACTGATTCTAGCCGTTCTATACAAGTACTTAATGATTTACGAGCCCCACACTTGCGGTGTCAATATGTCACGTACCCACTCAGCCCACAGATGTGTGACAGTATAATAACGTGGCGGGTCACATTAATAGTAATATAAATAAATGATATCTCATTGTTTCTCAATAAACAAAATCCCATGGGCGCCAGCCTTCATGCTTATGGCTTGAAAACGATAGTTGATAATTAATAATAATAATAATACTCCATAAGACTCAAAAACCTCCCAGGGGTAGGGTGACGGGACACTAACCATTAAGTACACTAACTTGGAACTTAAGGATCATTAATAATCATTTCATAAAATACAAATTAAAACACCTATTTATTACGATGAAAAACGTGACGTAACGGCGTATTAACGAAATCTGAACTTAGGGAAGCAAAAGAAAAATTGAATGTAATTAACTCTAAGAAAATGAACTGTTGCGCGAAGACTTGCAGTAACTTATGCCATAAGCTCACCATTTGTAGACTCTGTTGTCTTGAAGCTGATGAGCGATGGATCTCTCCTACCGACTGCCTCACTGTTGTTGGATTCCAGTCCAACTTATGCTTTTCCTGCCTTTAACACTTCCTACTCTACTCCTTATACAAAGTCGTAATGAGTCCAAATTTTAAATGCAAAACCACCATGGGTTATGTTCATGGAGAGAATACATTTGTATTCTTCCGTATTACGGAACAGTAGCGTAAGTAAATTCATAATAAAAGCTCTCCTCCCCTGTACTAGTCAAAACCGGTCTCCCGTTGACTACCTCTCGTCATTGAGATAACAGGTCCCAATGAGAGTAACTTTTGAGTAGTATATACTCAGATGCGAAGCGAACTAAGTTAACATCTTCTCCGATGTGCAGACGTAGAATCGTAGTAAGAGTGTCTTCCAAGAGTGTCTCTGTGTCTCAGAGTAAAAACAAGAATGTCCGAATACGTGTGTCCTCTCCAGCTCTTGTCGGCTGGTATATAGCCGTCAAAAGTCTCCCTCCATCAGCCATATCACATGGTCCAGTAAGATTCGAGGTCTCATCCCTTCTCCTATGTATTGCTAGAAATCCATCACGTTGCTTCATTACGTCCATTCACATAGGCTGAAATTTTCCGCTGAAATATAGCGTCAGGTAGCGAAGTTCGAAAAGTCGGCGTTCATAATGTTTCAACTGTCTCTTCAGAAGGTGGAGAGGGTAGTGTCTCTCGTAACCTTGATGACGTACTTTTCCTGGAAATGGGCTGAAATTATCCTGCTGACTCTGGTCACCTCACAACGGCTATTGGAAAATTTACTGCAAGCTATTAATATGAAAGATGATAAAATACTTTACCCAATATGTGGTTCGTTCAAAATACGTTATAGCCGCGATACAAAGAAATGAAATGATGTCAAATGGATGATTAAAACCGTACATATACATATTAATTTAAAAATGACCTATCAGTGATTAAATATATACATATTATCAATTAATTAGACAGTTCAATAATTTATCACATGCTGTGATGTTACAAACATCACATTCGCCCCTCTGAGCCTGAAACAAGTAGCACATCCGTTGAGGGCTCACACCTACACTTTGCCACTTGCGTTTCACTTGTTTTTAAAGCAGCTTTACATTCACACATTTTACAACATAACAACATTTTACAAAATTACACCTTGATGTTTCCACCTACAACTTAATTACAACAGATAATATTTAACACTTCAAAATTTCCTTTTAAAAAACACAATATTATAACTTAGCGAATTTCTGATGTCTCACTTTCTCAAATGTTCGTCATCTCTTGCTGATTTTATGAACCACAGGATTAACCACTTCATCACCAGAATCTAAATAATTACGATCTGGTTCACTCATTAGATCTTCCTTAACATCTAGGTCATATGGCAATAGTTTCATAACACAGTTTCTAACTAAAATTAAAAATTAAAATTAAATTAAACTCCTCACTGGGTTTCTCCTCATATCTAGAAACCTCAATTACACTCCACATAGCACAAACATTCGTTTTCACGTGAATTTCATTTTTCAGTTCGAGTTTGACATACTTATTATCCCACTTCAGGGTTACCGTTGGCTCTTTGTAATCTAACTGAGCCGATTTCAAAGTCAGCCAGTCACATCCCAAGATGAGATGAAATACCAGGTGAGGAATGACCAAACATACCTCTACTGAAAGAAAACCCTCAATACAAATCGGCACCGCGACTTGCTTGCATATTTGTTTCGACTTTTTACCAACAGCTGTAATAATGAGTGTAGACTTAATAGGCATCTCTTCCATCATAATACCCTGTTTAACTAAAGACTCATACCATTCTGAGCTAATACATGATTTCTGACTTCCTGTATCAATTAATGCATTAACATACGCCCCCCATACTTCTAATTGAACCACAGGATTAACCACTTCATCAACCGAATCTAAATAATTATGATCTGGTTCACACATTAGATATTCCTTAACATCTAGGTCATATGGCAATAGTGTCATAACACAGTTTCTAACTACTTCCTGGTAAGGCTGGAATTCTGACCCATCATTACAGCCTGCATTTCGTTTAAAGGTTGCGATCGTGTACCTATACTTGGCTCGTTAGTAACATGTCCTCTGACTTGTTGGGCATTTCCCGTTCTATTTTCAGGTGCTCCACCCCTACCGTTATTCCTTGGCTGAAACTGATTACGATTCTCGTAGTTTCGCTGTCTCCTACTGTCCCTTGGTTCACTATGAGGAACAAAATTATGCGAGTTTCTTGTTCTATGCCCGAAGTTTCCTAGTGCATCAATACTCCCTAATAACTGCTCCATTTCCTGGATAGATTTAATACTTTGCATACACGCTGCTTCGCGTACTCTGACCGGAAAATGTCGTAACAGTAATCTGTCTACGTCTGAATCAGCCGTGATTCCGTCTAAATTCTGGGAAATCATAACATGTGACAATAAATTCTCAGTCATAGAGACGCCTTCATTATGTTTGAATTTCCCAAATACTACCCTTTCTCCTTCACGGCTTTGAACGTTTTCGTTCCAGTATTTGTCTGTGAATTTATCTTAAATTCCTTCAGACTTTTCATGTTACTTTTATAGACTGAAAACCAGGAACGCGTCTCACCCACAAAAGCATGATCAATAATGTCGATCGCCTCTTCCCAGTCCATAAATCCCTCCTTAATCCGTTTCCCAAACATTTTTTCTACTATTTTCAGAAATTCTAGTGGGTTAGTTTGTTTCCCATTGAACTTCGGTAATTCGACTTCCTTACTGTAAATCCCTCCATGACTTTGCCTCTCAGTGTTACCTTGGCTCTTACTTCTCGTCGTATGCGTGCTTCTGCCATCACTATGCGGTTATCTACATCTTTATCTCTTCTTTCAATTTCATTCACTACAGTGTTATGTTTTTCTTTCAATGTCTTAATGTCCACTGTATTGCCATCTGCGATCGCAAACTTTTCTCTTTGTTCCCTAGTGTTGTCTTCTAATACACACTTAACAGTATCGATATTGTTTTGTACCTGTTCCTTAAATTCTCTTATTTCTTCATTTTGGGTCTCAACGTAATTATTAATACTTGTCACCTGGGTCTCTAACTCATTTCTGGTGTTGTTGCTTTCTTTTTTCATTAATCCCAACAACTCACTCCACTGCTCTACAAATTTCTTCCCTACTTCTTGTTTGTTTTGCATAGTTATCTCTTTCTGTTCCTCTATCTGCTTGTTAAGTCTTTCATTTTGTTTAAATAATTCATGTAACTGTTTGCTATGTTCGTCCATCCTTTTATTAGCTTCGACCTTGTGTTAATTCAATGCCTTACTTAATTCTCGTTTAATTTGTTCTACTTCATTTTTAATTTCTGATTTAGTTTGTTCCACATCTGTTTTAATTTGTTCCACATCTGTTTTAATTTGTTTTAGTTCATTTTTATATCAGATTTACTATCCTCTATTTTATTCAGCATTACCTGCATCATTTCAAGTAACTGAGTATTATTACTCTCAATGTTAGGGCTAACCTCCGCCTCGCCCTCCATCGTACTATCGTCCTTCGCTATCTTCGCTCCTATTATCAGTTTCCTCCTCTACACATTTATCTACCTCTTCCTTAGAATTACTTAAAGTATTACGCTTCAGCACGTGCCCACTAAGCAGCGTTATGTCTTTCTCCTCTTGCTCAGCCATGCTACCCCAAAATCAAACACACAAGAAAATTATACAGTGGATACACAACGGTTACCCCAAAAATACTGATTCTAGCCGTTCTATACAAGTACTTAATGATTTACGAGCCCCACACTTGCGGTGTCAATATGTCACGTACCCACTCAGCCCACAGATGTGTGACAGTATAATAACGTGGCGGGTCACATTAATAGTAATATAAATAAATGATATCTCATTGTTTCTCAATAAACAAAATCCCATGGGCGCCAGCCTTCATGCTTATGGCTTGAAAACGATAGTTGATAATTAATAATAATAATAATACTCCATAAGACTCAAAAACCTCCCAGGGGTAGGGTGACGGGACACTAACCATTAAGTACACTAACTTGGAACTTAAGGATCATTAATAATCATTTCATAAAATACAAATTAAAACACCTATTTATTACGATGAAAAACGTGACGTAACGGCGTATTAACGAAATCTGAACTTAGGGAAGCAAAAGAAAAATTGAATGTAATTAACTCTAAGAAAATGAACTGTTGCGCGAAGACTTGCAGTAACTTATGCCATAAGCTCACCATTTGTAGACTCTGTTGTCTTGAAGCTGATGAGCGATGGATCTCTCCTACCGACTGCCTCACTGTTGTTGGATTCCAGTCCAACTTATGCTTTTCCTGCCTTTAACACTTCCTACTTTACTCCTTATACAAAGTCGTAATGAGTCCAAATTTTAAATGCAAAACCACCATGGGTTATGTTCATGGAGAGAATACATTTGTATTCTTCCGTATTACGGAACAGTAGCGTAAGTAAATTCATAATAAAAGCTCCCCTCCCCTGTACTAGTCAAAACCGGTCTCCCGTTGACTACCTCTCGTCATTGAGATAACAAGTCCCAATGAGAGTAACTTTTGAGTAGTATATACTCAGATGCGAAGCGAACTAAGTTAACATCTTCTCCGATGTGCAGACGTAGAATCGTAGTAAGAGTGTCTTCCAAGAGTGTCTCTGTGTCTCAGAGTAAGAAAAAGAATGTCCGAATACGTGTGTCCTCTCCAGCTCTTGTCGGCTGGTATATAGCCGTCAAAAGTCTCCCTCCATCAGCCATATCACATGGTCCAGTAAGATTCGAGGTCTCATCCCTTCTCCTATGTATTGCTAGAAATCCATCAAGTTGCTTCATTACGTCCATTCACATAGGCTGAAATTTTCCGCTGAAATATAGCGTCAGGTAGCGAAGTTCGAAAAGTCGGCGTTCATAATGTTTCAACTGTCTCTTCAGAAGGTGGAGAGGGTAGTGTCTCCCGTAACATTGATGACGTACATTTCCTGGAAACGGGCCGAAATTATCCTGCTGACTCTGGTCACCTCACAACGGCTATTGGAAAATTTACTGCAAGCTATTAATATGAATGGTGATGAAATACTTTACCCAATATGTGGTTCGTTCAGAATACGTTATAGCCGCGATACAAAGAAATGAAATGATGTCAAATGGATGATTAAAACCCTATATGTACATATTAATTTAAAAATGACCTATCAGTGATTAAATATATACATATTATCAATTAATTAGACAGTTCAATAATTTATCACATGCTGTTATGTTCCAAACATCACAAGGTTGTACATATGAAGACGAGATAACGAGAAGCCAACAAATGCTGAGGAAGAACCCGTTCCCTGCTGTTCCTAGAAAACATACGCTCTACAATAAATACTCGACCTCAAGACAAGATTAACTTATACACTACAGCACAGTGATTAAAATTGACAAGGGAAGGATGCGTAGCGAAGAATATCCGACCTTACGATTGGCTGTTTGTATAATAGTAATCAACATAGGCGAAGTTATATTTGCGTTGGAAGAAATATATGGAACATGTGATATTAAGCCTCTCAAGGTTAAAGATCATTGAGCTGGTCGCTGTCGACAGTATGTTGATGGGTCTGTTTATTTGTTGCTTTGCGTCTGTTTCAAAGCTTGTGTTTAACTTTTTACGTACTGATATTTACAGGTGTCTTCAGAAGCTACCTAGAAATTGATGACGTTTAGCCTACTTAGACAAAATGTTGTGTCTCACTTTCGCCTCAAATGATATGTCACATGATCCTGAAGCCAACGATTCCGATGACAAATGTTTGGTAGAAGGTGATAGCCAACCAGAGAACGCCAAATATGAACTTAGAGATATTGACTATAAAAGGAAGGCTGTTCAATATTTGAGGAATTGTAAGCGGGGCGCACGTTCATTTTCGTCGGTGAAACAAAAGTTTGATCGTGTCGAAAGCACAAAAAAGTTTATGTTTGTGGGAAAAGCATGTAAAGAACGATGCGTAGTAAGGCAATATAAGTTCTAAAAGAATGGGTGCTTAGTCAGCATTTTAAGACGAGGTCATTGACCATTAGTTGAGTAGTAAGGCTATGCCGATCTTGCAACGAGGTCATTGACCCCTAGTTGAGTAGTAAGATAATGCAGGTTCTAAACCACTGAACGCGGAACTTTGTGTACAAGAGCAAGCCTAACATCACAGACTCCAATGGAGGAACTAATTGGTCAGGGAATTATCTGGGGTGCTTTTCGAAACCCTAGGTGAGGTTATGACGTCGTACGCATACGTACGAGTAGGAAAGGTCACGGATCCGTTACGTACGAGGAAAATACCAACCTCACGGCCGACTTTGGAGGAGCCGAATCGGACGGCCCCCATGGAGGAGACACAAATCGGTTCGTTGACCTGCAGATGAGGTTAAGACGTCATTGTGACGTGCTAACCTAACCTTGTGAACCAACCCTAACTTAGTTGCAGGAGTCCAACAGGTGGTTGAGGTTATGCTGCGTTATCCTAACCTCGTTACGATGAACGCTAACCTAACCTCAGACGGGTTCCCCTTGGAGGAGCCGAACTAATGAGGTGAATTTTAGGTGTAGTTAACACGTGTGTTAACCTAACCTTGGCCACGAACGGTAACCTAACCTCACACAGGCTCTTTGTCGTCTCCCCCCTTAGTGTAGTGACGGAACTGTGACATAATAAGCGCGGGCGATTCAAAATGCATGCTTATATGTAAATAACCGAACGCGCAGGCCTTCTCCTGACGGAGCTGTAAAGTCACAGAGTGACAAATGACTGTCAGATCCCGCTACAGACATATCAGTGCACTATCGCGACTACTTCGTGAGTTACCGGACGATTTAAAAATGCATTCCTATCTTTACACACCCAAACGCGCAGGCCTTCTCCTGACAGAGCTCTGACGTCGCAGCGTGGGTGATTTTAAACGCGGACTGCTGGCTTAGGGTGCATGACGTTACAACCTGACATGTCTCTATTCCTCCATCCGTTCCTCTACGATGTTGTGTTTCTGATGAGATGAACCTGTTAAAATGGATTTTTTAATAACCGCATACCCTTACTGACGTTAACCTCAACAGGAAAGATAATAAGATGAAATGAATGACATGATATATGATGGTAGAAATGCAGACGGTAAAACCCGGTAGTGGCACACAACCTTCTCCTATCGAATAGCATCGAGGGGTCTGCTCAAGGCTTTATGTCTCTATCCGACGGACAAATAACTATCAACACTCCTCCTCCTAAACGCAACTATTATTAGTTGAGCAAAATATTTAATAGGTGTGACGAGACGAAGGGATTGCAATAAGAGTACCATTTTAATGATAATGAAGTATTTATTTTGTAATTATTTACAAAATGAAACAATCTACTACCAGTAATACTACAGTTGTTGTTATATCGCCTACAAAGTTGATGTACTCCTTAACATCTTACTGTGAAGCGGTAGCATGCTTCCAAAACTGTACTACCCCCTGCAACATTAAATTACAGAAAATATTTACTGTTTATGAAATTAAGTTGTAAAATATATTATACAGCGCATGTTATGCTTCACGAAGATGTTGATGCAGTTCTTACCTTGATGTCATCCATGTGTTTAGTTCCTTTTAGAACCATTATCAGGTACTCTAAAGGGGAGAAATTTCATGCATACGCTGTTACAGTTTTCAGTCTACGGATTAGGTCCATCCCAATCGATGTGATTTACACTTCGATGCTTGTAATGTCGTCGACAGCGTCTGCATGAAATTACATTGATTGATATCTTACTGTGGAGACATAGGATATCCCAAAAAGCATCTACGAAAGGAGCAGCGCACGTAGATAAAAGTCCTGGTGCTAAACACGGAATGAGATGTTTAGGCATCTGATATAAGGTTCTATGTTTATAGAACATCTTAATAGCCTGACTTACTTGAGTAAGGTAAATAATATGTAGCGTATTAGTTTTACTGGTAGGCGAACAAAATGTACATTTACAGTTTTGTTTGTTCACAAGACGATTGTCTGTAACCGTGTAGTCCTTTTCTTCTTTCCGATCCACAGTGTACGGTGTAGCATCATCCACTAATAATCATGATGAAGGGCTATCCTTATTTATAGTATTGTAACAATATTCGTTAGTGGATGGTAAGTGACATCACTCATATGAAAAATAAGGTAATACTCTGTTGTGTTAGCAGGAGTATTTTCAGATGTTTCAAATTCTAAACGAATATCGACAGGAGATTATTCGTGATAAGAGCAGTCTATAACTAGAATCGACGCTTTACATCTAAATTCTTCAGGCGAAAATAGCGGACGATCTTCTTTCTGATAATATGATGATTGGAATTTACAAAACATATCAAAGAGCAAACCAAATTTACCTTTCTCAAAGTGAATGTCCATGATTTCGTAGGGATACGTAATTCCGTTGAGATATAGTCTAATATTTCTTAATTTACAGTGATCAAACTGTGAACTATCATTTTCATGGTTGAATTTACGATGGGTTTGATATCAACAAATAATATACAAAGGCTTTTCAGAAAAAATGATGTTTAAACAGCCCAGCTATGCTCGTTCTTACGTGGTAACACAAGATACTCATGCAGCTCCCAACTTCGAAAACGTATAGTTAATGTTGTATCATTTTCTACAATCTTGAGCAATCGAAGTTTTCTCGATCAGATAATGTTACATGTGGAAACATCCACAATATACAACTAAGAGTAATTTTAGAGTCCACTGGTGATTCTGTTGCTTTAGGAGAATTGCATTAACTTCGATAACGGATCATAATTAGCTCTTGTTTTGCGTTCATTATAATACGTCTAAAATCATCAGCAAAGCTCAGAATATCCTTTAATTGTAACACACCAGAAACCGTACCGTCCTGATTAATCATGCAGTTGTTATTAACTTTCGGACACCATCCCGCCATCCGTAAATGATTACTTTCTTCATCACTATAAGAAGGGTAGAGTTTCATTGCTAAACCATGGTTGCTTACCTGTAGTTGAGATGTTTTTGGTCCACTTCCATCTTCTTTATCTACGCGTCCTTCAATATAAGAGTAGCTTTCGTGTGGTAGGGTGTATATATCTTGCTGAATAATGATAAAGCGTTTTTCATCATTGTCATTGTGTATAATGATAAAAGGTTGATAAGAATGAACTACACATCCTTGAGTTTCTACTGTGTTCATAACGTCTAGCATTTCTCCCATTTTGTTGTAGTAGCGTATAACCTAAAATCTAGGAGAATGTGCTTATGGTCATGGGTTAACTCGTTGAGTCTTCGCAAACATGTAATAAATCTCCTGAATGTACACCGTGTTTTATAGTTTTTCCCTGCTGTTTTAGATGAAGTTTGTAAGCTATATATGTGTGCCGATGTACACTAGTGAGCTGATTATGTTTATTCACAAGCCTAAGAGTGAAGTTACTAATGTGTTTTACAGACACAGGATGATAAAGAACTACTGAAGGTTTCTCACGAATAATAAAAACCACTTTCCCTATAATAATAAAGTCGTGCAGGACGTGTGATGGTCATTGATTACTATAGAAGTCTGTAATAATATTACAACTGACGTTTACATGATGATCATAGAAGCGTGATCTAGGTTGATCAGAATCATAACGTACGTTCGGTATGAGCTCTCTTGGTGATCATCCAAGCAATGGTACAATTGAATCAGGTTGTGATTTGAAGTCAACCTTTAATGAAGACTCAATAACGTATTTATGTGTGATGTTGCTCAGAGCAACTGAGAACTTGTAATTATTATTACTCTCATCAGCATACTGTTCAGTTAACACTATTTTAATGTACTTATGAATATCGTCTACTGAATAACTACCTGACGTTAGCGTTAGCAAATACTCATCGTAATAGAACTTGTTTACGCCATCTTGCACATTATAGATTTCATTGTAGCTTTCAAACGACACAAGTCCAAGACTATGTGGTTGATGACCGAGTTCGATGGGTGGATTAAAGTAGACGGTTGTTTCGGGTACTTCCCCGCGTACAGCAACGTTCTTACACCGTTGGTCATCACGTGCACTCTGATGCACTTTGTCTATTGTCTGGGTTTGATATAAGAACATAAGACATAATCGTCCGCATATGCGTGTATTGAATTTTCGCATACGGTTTCTATGGTAAACAATGTCTGCACTGCTTCCTAAATAATGTATGAGCTCAAAAGGAGGAAGTAAGTCTCCACAGCTATCGAAATACCATACTTTTGATTTACGTTTTACTTAGACAACGCAATGAGATCCAGGTCCGTGACTGTTGTCTATGTTAATTACAGCACTCTCACGCTCACTTGAACGCGCATATACACTCCCCTAGAATAATGAACTCCTAGTTGTTTAGCAAACGTACACACTCCTTAAAGGGTTAGAGCTCGAAGAGGCAGTGCATTCGGTAGAAGATTTTGGAGATATGTAGAAGCCAAGCCCCTTTTTGTATGCCGCAAGCTTCACGAATACGCTTTTGCCTCGTAATGCAGTTGCCTCCATTGTCTTTTTATGCCGCTCACACTCCTTCAACTGTTTCTTCGCTTCTTCTACAGCCTTAATAGTCTTTTCTACTGCACTAGCGTCACCCAGCATAAACCCTAAAGCTGCTATTCCAGCAAACAGTGCAGGAAGAAATCCTCCCCGTTTCGGTACAGGAATAATTCGTGCACGTTTACATAACATTGATCTGCACATTGGAGAAATTATCCCCATTGCTGCGCGTAGTGCCTTAGTAATGGCTACTCGCGCATTGTATTCCTCTCGGGTAGCTTTCCGTGCAGCCTCTACAACTTCTTTCCATCCAACAGTTTTGGTTTTCTTCTTCATAACGATTGGATGGGGTTGCTTCAACATTTCTGTACACGACTTTACTCGTCTAGAGCGATTTATGAACTGACAGTTACTTGTTGTTTCCTTTGATACATATATATTACTATGGGCTACTTTGTTATTCAGTTATCATGAAGATTATAAAGCAGCAAGACACACTACCTGTTAGTGACATAGTGCCACATCTCTTACCTAGTTCTGGTACAACTACGAAAAGACGACATGGAACGTTCTTTCCTTTTACAATTCGATGTATTATATCTGGCCCATCGGGATACGGGAAGACAAATCTTTTACTCACACTCCTTACCTCTTTAAATGGCAAATGCTTCGAGAATATTTACGTTTTCGCAAAGTCACTCTATCAACCGCTATATAGTACTCTACAAATTGTAATGCCCGATCTGGTTAAAGATGGTTTGAAATATTTTCAATTTAATGCACATGTGCAAGCACCATCACATGATGATGTGCTTCCCAATTCTCTTATATCCTTTGACGATATCGCTACAGAACAGCAAAACGTTATTCGTGCATACTTTAGTATGGGACGACATAAATATGTAGATTGTAGCTATTTATGTCAAATATATTCTTGTGTGCGTGAGCATTTGTTACGCGACAACGCTAATACGAGTATTCTTATGCTTTTTCGGCAAGATGAACGCAACATGTGACATGTGTATTACGATCATCTTAACATTGATATGACATTCAATGGCTCTAAACGTATGTGTGCTACATGCTGGTCATCACATCGTCAGGGCTTTCTTGTTATTGATAAAGAACGTGATGTTAATTATGGACAATCAAAACCCTGCCAAAGGCTTCTTCGGACCGATCAAGTTAAAGAGTTTTACATCAAGGATTTTCCTACTTACCTCAAGTTACTTGGCATTCATCACTACTCTACGTACAGAAATCTCAAGGCAAGTGTTGTAGAACGCTTTAATCGCATGGGTTTTGATCATTTTATATGCATCAACACAGAGTTACGTACTCCACTTTGTCAAAGGCACCATCATTACAACATCCAGCAAAGAGATGACACAACCTATAATCCATGTTCGAAACAATGTTCGACGAAAATTTAAAGAACTAAAATGTATTCAAGCAGTCAATGATTTATTTTTGAAAACGAAACTATGTACACCACTGAAAGAAATTTCCAATTCTACTTTATTGCCCATGACTACTACAAGTTATGTTTCTATGCAAACGTCTCATGATAAAAAGAAGCAAGAACAAGAAAATCCTGAATAAGAAGAAGAAGAAGAAGAAGAAGAAGAGAAGCAGGATGAGAAAGAGTAGAAGCAGGACAGGGATGAAGAAGGTGATGAGGAAGAAGAACTTAACAATACTGCACCATCTAAGCGACTTAAGTTTTAACTACACATGTTTTTGCTGAAACACCTACTACATCAACTCAAGATCTAAATGCTTTGTCTGAGGTTATGATCACACCAGTGTATCGTAATCAGTTTAAGATTTTTATTCAAAATACCTATGTATCTTTCTTTGCTCCTTATATAGAAAAATACAGGACAAACTGACACAGCCTAGGGTATTCGCTATGAAGACGAATGTTTCTGGATAGGTAATGCAAATGTTGATATTAATGCCACAGTCTTATCGTTAAAGTTGTTACCTATAAACCTACTAATGGTCTCTTTGAACTTGATTTCACAAGATGACCATAAAAATATAAAGCAATACTTTTTGCTACTAACGCAACATGGCGTAATTACAAGAGGAGAGAAGCTGTAAATGTAAATGAGAGTCGCAAGAATCGAGAGTTTATTTCCAAGCTGTTCCCGTCACATCAACCGACTGCACGTGGCCTTCATGTAATCTGCAAGACTTTGTTGCCGTATGTAGACGTAAGATACTGGAATGACCCTAACTTACTCGGAGAACGAATAAGAGCTTCGTAAGATACTGTTCACACAGGTCACGAATTAGAAATTCCAGAAATAGAGAGAATTACTACATGCGGGTATTATTGAGTAATTGCTCGTCATGATAAGACCTCACCCGTATGATTTAATATGCCTCTAGTATCTACTTACTGTCACCGATGTGTATTCTAAGTTTGCATTTCCACATCCTGTGCGTTCTAAGACAGCAGCTCAAGTCAAGACGCGTTCTGAACAATCAACACGCTACCCAAGACTTCTTCAAACCGATCAAGATAAAGAGTTATCAACAAGGATTTTTCTTCTTACGTCAAGTTACTTATCATTCATCGCTAATGTACGTACAGCAATCTCACGGCAAGTATTTTACAACGCTTTAATCGTACACTCAAGTTAATGAGGTGGCGAGAATTTACAGTTCAAGTTTCTTATCGTTGGATTGAACTGCTACCTAGTCTCGTGTCTACCTACAACGATACACATCATCGCACTATCAGCACAAAGTCACGTCTCGTTACTAAGAATACAACATGCTTAGACGCAATTCATCTTTTAATCAAAAAAGCTTATCCGCGCCGGCCTCGCTTTGGAAATGGTGATTTCGTTCGCATCAGTAAAAACAAGTCTATATTTGCATAAGGACACACACCAAACTGGAGTACAGAAATTTTTCAAAGCAGGAGTGGTAAGCTTACTAATCCAGTTACGTACATACTTCGCGATCTTTCATGACAGCCTATTGAAGGAGGATTCTAAATCGAAGAACTGGAGAAAAATATTCTGGTCACTATTTAATCGACCGTGTTATTCGTCGTTGTGGAAATAAACTGTACGTCAAATGGCTTGGTTTTAATAACAACATCAATTCATTGATTAATAAAGCGGGGTGTACTTTAAAACTTGTTTTTTAAAATTCTGGAACCTCTACCTCTCCTTTCTTCTACTGCATAAGACATGTTTAATCTTGAAAGTCAATATTATTACTACTAGTTAATTTTGGACATGGTGTAGGATAGGATTAATATTAAAAAATCAAACAACTCCTGCATTACGTTTCACAAATCGTATTTATTTTAGTGTATATATATTTCTCCTTCTTCAAGTAAATCTGTTCTGTCCTTTCTTACATAGATTATTTCTACTGTCTTCCCTGTTTAGTGCCACCACCCAGTAACAGTTTTCCTTTCATCACACCGGCAACGACAAGTGCTGTTATCTCCTCAGCAACTGTAGCATTAGGTGACGACACATGCTGCATAGATTTACGATACAGATTTTCATCAGCTACTCGTCTTAGTTTAGGATTGTTTTGACGATAAGCAATGTCTTGCTCTTTGCAGGCAGCATCCAACGTATTAATACCAGGATCACAATGTGCCAAGCACACATCACGTCGAGTTCTAGATGTACAGTACCGGTAACTGTGAAGATGATGCTCAAAAGGAAGAAGATCAATCACCTTATTTATGAGTCCATGCCCAGCATGCTTCCTCGCCTTTCTCCCAGCACGTCTCTTCAGCTTTTTCTGCGATAGATTGCTTACTCTTTTCGCAGCCGTGATAAGTGTTTATAAGCTAAGACAACTCGTTAGTTTTAGGTCCGTTATAGAGCTTAATGAGTTGACATGTACGGCACTGTCTCACTGAAGGTCTCCTAGCTAAACTCATTTGTTTATGATGTAAACTACGCGTTTGAAGCTGTGACAAAACAGGATCTTTAGTCTACTCACGAGGCACCTTATCCCACATCTTTTTTACAGCATTCTCTGCTACACTGACCAAAAACGCCTTTGGTAATGGATTAAACTCTTCTTCAGTAAAAGTGTTTAGTTTCTTTTTGCAAGCATAAAACTTTACCATTGCCTTTTTAACTGTGTTACACTTAATATCAGATAGAAATGACATGATGGCTTTACTCTGCAAATGTTACTTTCACACTGTCGTCATTTCGACCCTCTAATTTACATATGTTGTTCACCTCCCGGCATGCACTGCGACACAACCAATCAAAGATCATGCACACACGGCGTGAAGATTGTTTAATTGTTTCTCCACTATGTTCCTTGAGAAGAGTTTTAAATGATGGTCATCCTAATTCATGCATGTCGATAATTTTACATGTTGATCGTACCCACGCAACCATTCCTTCTTTTCACAGCTCTTTAAAAAAACAAGATCTGCTCTTGACAAATGAGCGTTCATGATCATAGCTAGAAAGCAATAAGGTATTCCTTTTTCTTCCCACTGCAGACCTAAATTTTTCTATCCATTGTGTCTACATTTTGTATTCAAACAGTAAGGGAAGGTGAGATGAATACTAAACTGATGAGTTTTGGCGCCCACAACACAGCCATCTCTTTGAACACAAATTTGTTGGCGTTCACTTTAGAGTCTTGTACATCAACTATTAATGTTCTTGTCATGATGGAATAAAGCGCTCTACTCTTATCATAATATATTAGAAACTAAAGAAAATATCTTCACTTATAGCATATATAAAGGCTTGAGTTTAGTAGAGAGTGGCTTTGATAACGAACAAGTCTGACGACGTGATCACCGCATATTAAAACAGTGTGACCTTAGTATGGCACATGCTCAGTCCCGCTATTATATAACTACACATGAGGTATGTACAATGTGTTAGATTCGCAGCTCTGTTACGAAATTTAAAAAGCGGTACAAGGCCAGAAACCGAATCAACTCTGGCACAGGTGCTCAACTAAGTAGAGGTGCATTTGGCCGTCGGATGGAGGCGTAACGCCTTGAGAAGACCCCTCGATGCTACTCGACGGGAGAAGGCTATGCGCCACTACCGTGTTTTACCCTCTCCCTTCCTACTGTCATATATCATGCCATTCACTCCATCTCATTATCTTCCCTGATGAGGTTGACGTCAGGAATTGCATGCGGTTATTAAAAATTCCATCAAAACAGGTTCATCTCACCACAAACCCAACACCGTAGAGATACAGGACAAGGAATAAACACACGTTAGGTTATAACTTCATGCACCCTTAGCCAGCAGTCCGCATTTTAAATCACCCACTCTCTGACGTCTCAGCTCTGTCAGGAGAAGGCCTACGCGTTCGGTTATGTAAAGAAAAACATGCATTTATAAATCGCCCGCGCTTATTACGTCACAGCTCCGTCACTACACCAAGGGGGCAGACGACAAAGAGCCTGTGTAAGGTTAGGTTACCGTTCGTGGCCAAGGTTAGGTTAACACACGTGTTGACCACACGTGCAGTTCACCTCACTAGTACGGCTCCTCCAATGCTAGCCCGTCTGAGATTAAGTTAGCGTTCCTCGTAGCGAGGTTAGGTTAACAAGCTATAACTTCAACTACCGATTGGACTCCTCCAAGCAGAGCCTATGAGTGAGGTTGGGTTAGCATTCATGCGTTAGGTTAGGTTAACACGTCCTAATGACGTCTTAACGTCATCTGCAGGTTACCTAACCGATTTTTGGTTCCTCCACGGGCGCCCGATCGATTCGGTTCCTCCAAAATAGTTCAGTGAGGTTAGCATTGCCCTCGTACGTAAGGGGTCCATGAGCTTTCCGACTTGGCTCCTCCATGTGGGCCGTCCTATTCGGTTCCTCCAAAGTCTCCCGTGAGGTTAGCATTGCCCCCGTACGTAAGGGATCGTTGACTTTCCGACTCGGCTCCTCCAAGGGGGGCCCGTCCCTTTCGGCTCCTCCAAAGTGGCCCGTGAGGTTAGCATTGCCCTCGTACGTAAGGGTATGACGCCATAACCTCACCTAGCGGTCAAAAACACTCCAGGTTGGCCAGTGAGGTTAGCATTGCCCTCGTACGTATGCGTATGACGTCATAACTTCCCTTAGGGAGTCAAAAAGCACCCCAGATCATTGCCTGACCAATTAGCCCCTCCAGTGGAGTCTGTGAGGTTATAGCTTGCTCTCGTACGCAAGCTTCCGCGTTCAATGGCTTAGAACCTGCATTGCCTTACTATTCAACTAGGGGTCAATTACCTCGTTGCAGGATCGGCATAGCCTTTCTACTCAACTAGTGGTCAATGACCTCATGGGAATATGCTGACTCAGCACTCATTGCTTTAGAGCATACTTGTGCTACAGTGGGACGCACTGCAACAAACTGAGGAAAGAAAAATCTATTTTGACCATTAAAATAATGAAATAATTCAAGATGTAAAAATAATGTTATTGTCCCACTAACTACTTCTTTAGGTTTTCGGGGAAATTCACGATTTGACCATCCATTAGTGGGCTATGCAAGTTGTTCATGAAGCACAATGCGCAGGGTTTGAAGCATGCCATATGTAGGTACGTAACTTTAAGAAGCGTAATGGAATTTTGTCGCGGAAAATAACATCTGTAACGACGATAAAGAAGACCAGTAAAGAAGTGGAAACCGTGACAGCAGCAGAAATACTCGTAGAATTAGTTATATCTGTTATTGAGTCTTACGGCCTCGAAAAACCTGTGTAACAGTGATCAGTGTGGACTCAGCCTGGATATGTGTACTGAAGGACATTGACTTTAAAAGGGGGAAAGTCATTTATTGCAGAAGTGCAATCTGTGGTGTCACCACCAACAGTTACACCATAATGCCGACAGTTATTGCAAAAGGCGAAATTATGGGGCATTTATGCATCATTTTAATGGGGTCGAAAGGTGTATTTGGTAAGACGATGAAAAGTAACATGTTTCTTGCATGAAAATATTCATGTTGGTTGCACTATGTCCAAAAAAATGGATCTATACAAGTGAACGGATGGATTAATGGCGTATTTAAGCAAAATGCACCGTCCGGTAAAGTTCCACTCATTCAGGATTCCTTTTATGGACATAAATCTATACAAAATGAAGATACCGTACAGCTGATGATGATCCCTCCTGGTGCCACAGCTTACTGTCAACCATCTACGTGTTTATTGAATGGAAAAGCGTTGTATGTAGATTATCTGACACTGCTCGATTATTGAATTTAGATCTATTTTGGCGCAGAGAAACACCATCTTGGCCGTTCGGTTAGGGGCGCGTGGCTGTGAGCTTGCATCCGGGAGATAGTGGGTTCGAACCCCACTGTCGGCAGCCCTGAAGATGGTTTTCCGTGGTTTCCCATGTTCACACCAGGCAAATGCTGGGGCTGTACCTTAATGAAGGCCATGGCTACTTCCTTCCCACTCCTAGGCCTTTCCTATCCCATCGTCCCCATAAGACCTGTCTGTGTCGGTGCGACGTAAAGCTTATAGCAAAAAAACACCATCTTGAAAATTCTACCTCTGACGTTTTCGGCCCATGTGGCAATAGGCCTGGTACAGAATCCAGTACTTGTCCAAAATTCTGGGAGCCTTTTTTAACATCCTGTGCAATACTGTTTTGAGAGCGGTGACCTAAAATGTTCCTCTTGCCCTTGTCCTCGCTTCTTTAGGTGTGGTTGGTGTAGAACCGCTGTCAGCATTTCTACCACGAGCATCACTGTTGCAGAAACTATAAGGAGTAACTTCGTGTGTAACTTCCCTTATTATGCTGATTAAAATTATTATTATTTTCGTCACAACAATCTTATTGTATTGCCTTTATTGGCCGACAGTCAACACAGGAATTAAATTATTTCTCTTAATGCCACTACATAATTTACGCGACGTGCTATGCTATTACTAACGAAATAAAAATGATCAGGGGACACATCTCTGATTTGGATTGCACCGAACTCCGTCGCACCTTTAAAATCATTTTTGCTCGGCCGTGTGGCTCACCATCTATAACTTAGCTTCCCGCCGATTCAATCAGCATATTGGGCCGACACCTAGTTGGTAGTCAGCCTCCCCAGCACCATGTCTAGCTGCGTGCTCCATGACATCTATCCCGCCCTCTCTGACCAGGACTTACTTGCCAAACTCCAACTGGCACACTTCCCAGCCCGAAGCGTCTTCTCAAGGATACTGCAAGACTTCGTTCCTACACGTCGGGTCCTGCTACATCTCCACTCAGCTGACGCCGTTTCACATTTTACCGCCAGCGGAATCTACTTGGACAGCCAGATCCACCGAGTGACATCTTGTCCTTCGTACTTTGCCGATGAAGCACCATCACAGTGGACTCCGTCCCAACCATCTTCCTCTCATTTCTACACAACTCCCATCACCACCACCATCAGCACCACCATCACCACTACCGTCACAACGACCACCACGCCCTCCATCCCTCTCTATCCTTCTGTCCCGGTCACAACTGTAATAACATGTCATCCTTCTCCTCTCATGACTTCTTTCCTCCCTGTCTGCCCTATCCCTGAAGGACCTCAACACCAGAACCATCCCACTGAGACATCTCCGTCTACAGCTGCAGCACTGCCTTCGTCACCACCATCTACGCACGCCGCCGACGCAGCAGCCTCCGCCGCACTACCAGCCACGCAGTCCTCATCGACCTGTCATACCATGTACAGTTGTGTGATACGCGGAGTGGATCCTGCTCTCTCAGCTCGAACGATTCTCCAGGAACTTCAAGCCGAAGGCGTCCCAGTCCGTTGCGTCTTTCGGATCAAGAACTCATCCGGGCCGACGTATATGGTCCGCGTACACCTTCCAAATGCCGAAGATGTCCAACGACTTACTGCCAATGGAGCTTACATCTATCGCCATCGTCATAAAGTTGAGCCCTCTCCCCCCCCTCAACCTATTCGCCAACATTTCAACCCACCATATTGCCGCCCCCGGCTATTTCCTCCCTTCCAACCTAGTCCACCCGTCTGCCCACGCCTTTCCCCACCTAGTTTCTTCCATCAACCACCTCCAACGCTAGATACCATCCGACACCTCATCACTTCCCTTAACAATATCACAACAATTCTGCAACTCCTCACATTCCATTTCCACCCTGCTACATTCATTTAAACTTCACTCCTAGAGCACAATTCCCATCATTCCCAACTCCCCAGCCAAGAAGACCCACCGTTATTTCACCATGAATTTTCACATCGCTATACCCATCTTCCTCTTCTATCACACCTTCTACTTATTTTCCCTTCTCCCGACCCGAGAGATCGCGACACGATCTAGGGGGCCCGCCCCGCCTTTCGACGGGGAATGAAAACCTCTCAAGCAAGCAAGCAAGCAAATGATCAGTCATCCTCTTCGTATGCCCACGATTTTTTCGGCTGGGTGGCGCTCTTCTATGCTATAGCTCAGTCGGCCCAATAACAATCAAACTGGCAGACGCCTAGTTGGCTGTCGCCTTCCTGCTCTACAATGCACTCGTGTCTTATAAAAAACGTGGACAAAAAGTTCTCTCCATCTGTTATTCTCCAGGACTTTCGCGACAATGATATCGCAGTTTACAAGGTTCTCCGCCTCCAAGATACTTTATCTGGACAACCCTCTCCGGACATTATAGTCTTCTCTCGTTATCCAGACGTACCTGAGGCATTCATCGAGAATGAAATCATAGTCTTTAAGGAATACCGTAAAGCGGTCCCTACTCCTGACCATATTTTAAAACAACTGGCCTCCGATCGTATCTTCCCTATCAAAGTCACGCCTCCCTGCATCGCTCCGTCTACTACTACCATCACTACTTCCGTCCATTCCTCGCCTACTATTATTACTACTACTACCACCACCGTCACCACTTCTGTCCATCTTTCCCCGTCTTCTACCTCCATTATTACGTATAGCCATCCCTCTCCTCACATGTCCACACCTATCACCTCCCTATCTACGACTCTAGCCAGTCCCCAGCTGCCCCCTGCCCACCTCATGGATACCACCGCCGCAGCTCCGCCACTCTCCCATGGCCATGAAGATGCCTCCACTCCAGCTAGACAACTGACTGAACCTCCGAGCTGCGTTATCCGTGGGATTTACCCTGCCGCCACCGAACGTGATCTGCTTCATGAACTGCAACTGGCAGGTGTTCCAGCTCGTCGGGCGTTTCGCATCTTTAATAACGACGGCCCGACTTTCATGATTCGCCACCAACTTTCATTCGCTGCCGATGTAGACCATCTCATCGCTACCGGCGTCCGTTTCTGCAGACGAACATATCGTGTGGAACCTTCTCGCTCCCCACCTCACACCGACAACCCCCCCCCCCTCGTAACCTTTCTCCTAGCTCTTCATCTGCCCTGCCACCCACCCCACGGCCGCACACCGTCAACCTACCCGCTCCACAACCAACTTTCCTATTACCCCGTCCCCAGATCTTGGACCTTCTTCGTCTCTTTGCCACTTCCGTCACCAATATCACCACCACCCTATACTACCTTCTCTTGCAACACTACCCTACTCCTTACTACAACTTCCTCCCGCACCCACACATTCTCCCATCTCAATACATGTAATACGTTTATGTAATTGTATGTAGTACTTTGTCAAAATGCGCGCCCGAGATACGTGAATACAAATAAACGTCCCGCTCCTTCTCCTTCTGGTACTTGTAGGGGTTTGCTCGTGCGGGGTGCATTGCGGTCCCTCCCTGGGTCCCGGCTTGTTCTCGCGGTGCCTCTGCGCCTCATTCACTAATCGGCTCCCCTCTCGGGTATGTACGACACATACCTTCTACGTGTTATTTTTGACATAAATGTTCTTTTATCTATGGCCGAAGAGCTCCTTAGTTGAGCTGATGGCCCGCTTTCCCTCTTAAAGGGAAAGAATTGAAATAACCGACTTTTTGCTTATGCTTAATGATCAGTGCGTCGGTAGATGCAGAGTGGGTTGTTGTGGCCCATATGCTCTGTACTCCGACCGGCCAACCGAGCAAAGGAAAGTTGGCCACGGCTCTACCGTGGCTCTACGCCTCTGCATTCGGGAGACGGTTCTGGGGCACAGTGCCGGACTTCACGCCTCGTCCCACCCGTCGGCTGTTCTGAGAATGGTTTTCCGTGGTTTTCCATTCTCCTGCACTAAGGCGAATGGCGGGACAGTTCGGCCTCCCACCCCCTCACCTTCAACGCACATCATCTTCACCGTAACAAATCTCCCGGCCTGAGAGAGACGGCGTCACCGTCTAAGAGGCCCGCCTCCCCCTTCAGGGGAGGAATGAAAACGGTTAGTAGTTAAATGATGAGTGCGCGGTCCCCCCACGAGTAAACCCAGCACGCGCCGCAGTCCTGCATAGCCAAGCGTTTCAGTTTAAACATACGAACTTTAACACTTTCTGTAGGTCGCGTAAGTTCATTTCCAAAAGAAATATTTTGGCCATTGTGTTATTTTAGGCTCATTTGACGTGTGTGCAAAATTTACGTAAGATCCGTGATTCCCCGGTACGCGTCCTTCCCTTGCGAGTATTTATATACCTCCTAATAGGGCCTATCTTAAAAGGCTGGGGTAAGAGGAGCAAAGAAGTTCGACAGAAAGATCTTTCACAAGATAGGCTAATGCGCCCGACGGTTGTTGGTGGACAGAATAAATTACAAGGAAGAGAAGAATTGTCCCGGGAGAATGAACGAATAATGTAGTCTACGACTAAAATTCTATCTATATCGCGTATACCGAAATCATTTTATTTGAATTCTTAACAACACATCTAAAGTTTCGGATAAGTACTCAAATGGATTGATCTAAATTGGAAAGATATTTCAGATCGATAAAAGTACGGATAACACTTTGATAATTTCAGGGGCTTTCTCGAAAAACGAAAACAGAGCTGCGGATGGATATCAGGTTATTTCGTTGCCTGCATTCCAAGGAGAAAGAAAACTAACTGCTGAGTATGAATGAAATGAATCTGGGCTGCAAGAAAGACTTCAAAAAACGAAGTAAGATCTACTTGATGTAGTCTTTCATGACGCTAAAAGAATAAGGCACCGAGCTCGATAGCTGCAGTCGCTTAAGTGCGGCCAGTATCCAGTAATCGGGAGATGGTGTGTTCGAGCCCCACTGTCGGCAGCCCTGAATATGGTTTTCCGTGGTTTCCCATTTTCACACCAAGCAAATGCCGGAGCTGTACCTTAAATAAGGCCACGGCCGCTTCCTTGCACTTCCTAGGCCTTTCCTATCCCATCGTCGCCATAAGACATATCTGTATCGGTGCGACGTAAAGCAAAATAGCAAGAAAAAAAAGAAAAGAATAAGGACGAGGATTAATATACAAAGCAAGTGGCTGCTATGGCTATCAGCGGGCATGCGGGAGATAATCGGTTCGAACTCCACTGTCGGCAAACCTTAATATGGTTTTCCGAGGTTCCCCATGTTCACAACAAACAATTGCCTGAACTGTACCTTAATTAAAGCCACGGGTTCTTACTCCTTGCCCTTTTCTATCTCATCGTCTCCATAAGACCTACCTGTGTCGGTTCGATGTAAAGCAAAATTGTAAAAATAAGAAAGAAAAGGGAGAGAAAGAGAATTCATGTGTTTAATGTCTCCTAATCTGCAGTGCACCTTAAGAGACATCACGGTGCCGAAATCTGACCGGCAAAGAGATTCACTAACGCACCTAAACAATCAACTGTCGCTGTGGGTGGAGCTAATGAAGAGGAAGTGCAACTGGGTGACTATCCTGAACTGGCACTAGTTTCATATTACAGCACTCTTAAATACCGACCGATAGCATTCGGGTTCCATTTCGTAAAATTCATGAGTAAAGGAGAACAAGTAACCCGTTACAGTACTCAGATGGTAATTAAAACTGGCTTGAATGACTTTTCCCGGTCAACTTGTTCTGCAAGACTTCAGTATTTTGTCACTCTTTCCGTGGTGAAAAGTCATCCAAGGGGCTGACTTCCTTCAGATGCAGTGTTTCCATTCCAAATACATATCTACTTATCTCGCTAGCGCATGTTTATGGGTACAGATCATAGTACATGCATATATAGTATGCGATAACACAAATGACTACTTGCTCGGTACAGGCTTGTGGCGAGGCACGGATCCCGGAGTGACGTATTGTGGTACTTGCAGTCACGTCCCAGTTCTTGAACAATAAGTCGCATGGTAAATGATGTTGAGAGCTGGAATGTTAGTTACACTGTAACAAGAGCTCACACTGTTCTGACCGAGCTCGATAGCTGCAGTCGCTTAAGTGCGGCCAGTATCCAGTAATCGGGAGATAGTGGGTTCGAGCCCCACTTTCAGCAGCCCTGAAGATGGTTTTCCGTGGTTTCCCATTTTCACACCAGGCAAATGCCGGGGCTGTACCTTAATTAAGGCCACGGCCGCATCCTTCCACTTCCTAGGCCTTTCCTACCCCATCGTCGCAATAAGACCTATCTGTGTCGGTGCGACGTAAAGCAAATAGCAAAAAAAAAAAGAAGGTACTCATACATTTGGTGCAGTGTTGTTTATACGACTATGGGTGTGCTTGTTGTAAGACTGCCAAGACTGCCAAAATCAGAATTCAACCATCTAAATAATAAAAGTACTACGTAGTTAAAGTCAACCAAACTGTTTCATAGACATCTTTCCAAGTATGCTAAACATAAAGTCAAAATGGTCATCCGATCCTGTCCCATCTCACTTCAACGTTCAGAGATAACTTGAAAACTGACAAAGTACTTGAAAAATAGGAATTTACACACGCATTTTTGATGACTACAGCAAGAATTACCGTGGAAGAAAATCAACGGAAATTCAGCGGGTAATATGAAAATATATTAAGTCTAGATGGAAAGTGACACTTAGGATATAATAACAAGAAGAACAAGCACACTTCTTCATTACAGACACTTATGCCTTTCAGCGTTCAGTCTGCAAGCCTCTGCGAATTTACTCAACGCCGCAACAATACTATATTTGTAACTACAGTAGTTCTGTAGCCTCGTTTATTTCTATGTTTACATCGTTAGAAACTGAATTTAACCATCGTCGTCTTGGTCTCCCTAAACTTCGCTTCCCACCATAAGGAAGTAAATTATTCTCCTAGTTAGCCTATCCTCCTCCATTCTCCTCACTTGATCCCACAACCGAAGCCGGCTCATGCGTACAGCTCCATCCATCGAGTTTATTCCTAACTTATCCTGTTTCTCCTCATTCCGAGTACCTTCCTGCCATTGTTATACCTATTTGTACCAGCAATCATTCTCACTACTTTCATGTCTGTTATTTGTAACTTAATAATAATAATAATAATAATAATAATAATAATAATAATAATAATAATAATAATAATAATAATATGTTTAAAGTGCCAATAAAGTATTTGCACTTTGGCCGAAAAGATTTCTGAAGCTCCGATACATACTTTTATTTTGCTAGTTGCTTTACGTCGCACCGACACAGACAGGTCTTATGGCGACGATGGGACAGGGAAGGGCTAGGAGTAGGAAGGAAGCGGCCGTGGCCTTAATTAAGGTACAGCCCCAGCATTTGCCTGGTGTGAAAATGGGAAACCAAGAAAACCATCTTCAGGGCTGCCGACAATGGGATTCGAACCTACTATCTCCCGAATACTGGATACTGGCCGCACTTAAGCCGATACATACTCGCATGACGTTCTCGGTCCCCCAGAATCGGATGACCAAGATAACCCAGTAAATCTACGAGTGCGATGATAAGTTGTTTTGTTAGCTGTCGTTGTCGTCATGCTATTAAGCTGAACAAAATGGGGAGATCGTCATCGAACTCAGTGTTACAGTACAACTAAGGTACTAAGCCTTAGAGGTTGCCTCAAGATGTTTCATGGCTGCACCTGTTTTTGGACCGCGAGAGAGATTTTAATTCCCTCAGATCCTCCGGACATGTTGGGTGAGTCTCATCCACCACGGGATGCACCCGATTGGGAAACAGGTGAATTCCAACATCAGAGAAAAAGCAATCCAGTACATAGAAAACTTCATGAAATGGGGGCCAAAACTGGACTCAAATATATATTTGAAAGACGCAGTATACGAATGGAAATAAAGTGGTAGACCAAGAGGCCTTCAAATTCGATAGGAGCTGAATCAGCATTTTCCTGCGGATTTCAGGTTACATCCATGGTCAATGACCCTTGACGTCATCAAGGTCACGGACGTGTGATATCATAACTAGGGCAAAGTTTTATAGGCACTAAAAATACCCTAGATAGGCAGGTAAATGTGCACTTAAAATCGCAAAATAGGCACTAAGATGGCAAAAATAGGCACTCAAAACAAACTCGAACATACAATCTCCTTAGCATTTAAAATGACTCAGCATATGTGAATCATGCGACTTCGTTCTCTGCTAAAGGTTTTACACCAAGGAACAAGTGGTCACCAAAATCATGAAAACACAACCATACTGATTATTATTATGAATACAACTGCGTACACTTATCTCTTCCAGACAATAATTATCTCAACAGGACACTTCAAATGAATCTTAGTCAGCATATTATGTTAAAAGCACAACCAAACATTGTTCCAAATTTTGAATAGTAAAATTTTGCCTGTTGTCTGCTAATATATTGTTAAATTGAGCAAATGACGTATCCACTTCACACGAGGACAATATGTAAGAGCTGCTATGTCTCCTGGGGTGAAACCTGGAGGTGGTGCTACGTCTTTCCCTTCGAGAACAGCAACAATGGCCAAAGCATCCTTTCAGCCGGGATTCCTTTGCATTATACTGTGAATTTGGCACCTCTCATCCTGCCGCTTTATTTCAGTGGGTAGCTGTTCAAACATGGAAGAAATGTACGCGAGACCGCTGAAAATCTTGGGGTTGGCCAGTGCAGGGTGTAGATTCAAGGCCAGCTCGTTGTAAGCAGAATTAGAGGAGAGAAAGTATACTGTTGTCATTTAATCACATTTATGTGCCTGTTTTTGTTAGCTACCTGCAAGGAATGCCTGCTTTCAGCGGCTATCTGGTAAAGAAAACTAACAAAGTAGAGATGGGTTAAAAATACGATTTAGAAACTTAATATTTGACGTTTTAGGCTCTTAACACGCAAATATCTTCATAATAGGCATTAATGCACGCAATAGGCATTTATTGGCAATTTAAAAGCCATGTATTTCCTTCGCAAAAAGACTGAAGCAGATTTTAGGCTTATGAGACTACAATTTTAGATTGAGGATGAAGATAGGAATTTATGACGAAATCCTCGCTTTAATAATAACCTAACCTAACTACATTTCCCTAACCTCTCACGGTGATAACGCGGCCTGCTGCGCTTTTCCAAGCTAACCTTCATGTACACGCAAGCACAGAAATGGTGTCCGGGCATAAACAATCAACACCGCCCCACTCCAGTACTGAAAGGAGGGGAAGGAGTGAAGGGGTAATATTGAAAGCCACTCCAGTACAAAAAAGTAGGGGAAGGGAGTGAACCGTTAGTGCTGAAGCCACAGTGTGTGTGTGTGTGTGTGTGTGTGTGTGTGTGTGTGTGTGTGTGTGTGTGTGTGTGTGTGTGTGTGTGTGTGTGTGTATTGCTATATATCCATCACTGTGTCCATTTAGATTACAACCGTCTTGTAGCAGGCTGTCTACCTGTAGCAATGCGTTAAGCGAGGGGTGATGGACGCCATACTTTGTTTAGGTCGGGACACCATTTCTGTGCCTGCGTGTACGACTCACTGTTCTTGCCAACTGGTTTCATCGAGCTATGTTATTTGGCAGTGTCACAACATGCGGAAGTTACTTTCGTCCTTATGTTTTGCACAGCAGTGTAAATACATAAAATTGGGAACAGTAAAGTAGTACTTATTTAAGGATTTGAAACCATAGCTTCTTGTAAACTCTAATTTTAGTCTGACTAAGAAAGATGTTTAAATAGGGTTAGATAAAATTTGCTTCACTTGACGAGAAACGAAAAAAATGTAGAGCAAAACATGTAGAGCAGATAAGACGCTGCTGCTGATGATGATATTAACTTATGACTGGTTTTTTACGATTATTTTGCTTGTCGTGTATCTTTTTTCCTTGTTGCGGCCCATAATGTCCGAGAAGTAGTAACTCTCTTCAAATAAATAATAAAAACAAGTGATAATTTTATGTATTTGCGCTTCGCCCAGTACAGTAGATATGATGTACACGATTCCAACTGTCATTGAGACTGTCACTAATCAACAGATATCAGCTATGATATTCTCTGAAGACGTATAGGAACAGCCAAGCACGTTTCCTATAACTTCAATTCAGTTCAATTGAAAATAAGGAAGACAAAGGACAATATAATAGAGGATAGAATACAAGTATTTTTCCTTTTACTCAAGGTCTGCATGGAGATAAGGGTGAATCCGATAAGTGGGTAGAGATATAAAAAATGAGCAGGATCAATTGTAGGATGTGCGGTACTTTTATAATATATTTCTAGTTAAAACAATGTTTAGAATCAAATTATGTGGTTCCCATAAACTAATTTTAGTGACACTTGACATGGCCGGCCATACACCTGTGATTGTAGCAGGGATGGGTGGAGCACTATATTTTCTTGCCATGGGGCCCAACATGGCACATTTTCTACTGGTTGGTAGGCCTCGAGATGCAATAACAGGGTGATGTGAGGAATGATGAGTATATTCATACTGCTATACTGGCTGCGGATAGAAAATGGAATTTAGCTCGATATAGTTGGTTGATATGGTAAGGTAATAAAGTTGTTGAAATGGTTGGGTCGCCATAAGACCTATCTGAGTCGGTGCGACGTAAAGCAACTTGTAAAAATAATGGTTGGTAGAGGAGTGTTTCATAAAGCTTCGACTGATGCTGAGTAAATATTCTGCAAGTAAGTATTAGACGATTCAATTCAGCTATCTCATGAGGGTCAGTCGTGCAGTTCGGCGATTCAAGTGCTACTTAACGAAGAATAGTTCTCAAAATTCATTCTAAATGGCTGAGACATGAAAGTGTGACAGAAACACATCAATGAAAGTTAACTTCAAGAAACAGGGTAACTGAGAATGTTTAAATAATCTCATGTTCAGTTGAACAAATAAACACATAAGAACATATTTTACGTAAGGTTTAATTAAATAATTGTAATGAATTAATATTCAGGTTAACTCGGACTAAATATAATTATACGAAAGCTGCTTCGTTAACGCAAAATTTAATAATGTGACGACATGTCAGTGGTGCAGTTTGTTAACAATAAGCAAAATTGTTAATATCGCTAGGTCTGAAATGAAAAATCGCACAATCATTAACTTAACGTCCTTAAACTAAACAAAACAAGCATGCCTAAATGAAATGCCATCACTAGTAGAGTCTTACTAAATTCTATCAGCCTCACCAACATTGAGTATAACTTGTAACTCAAAAATAGAATAAGTTCAAACCGACAAAACTTAACATAAACCCATCCAAGAATAAACCTACAATACGGGACACTTAAACTACTATGACCTACAAACACAAACACATGAAAAACAATGGTCACTTATACAACGTAGATTAGTAGTAAGAGACATTCACTGTCAGTGGGAGACGTGTAGAACTATCTCCATCTGACCACATTATGCAACACTAATTAGGCCCGGTTTCATCAACACATGTTAAATATATACTAACAAGTAGTTAGTTAATACGGAGTTAGAAATTTAACATCTTGTTAGGTTTCTTGCGTTTCATCAAACTTTTCTTGTGAAATGTCAACTAATCGACTGTTAACTGTCCCAATATTGCGAACTGGTGCGAATCAAGGAGGCAGTGATACGAACATGCTGTTTTACAGCGCGCTCCGATGCGCTTTTGTTTGAGCACAGCTGTAAAGTATGGCGCGTGAAGTGAAACGGAATCGTAGTTCTATATCTTCCTCCTTCGAAAAAGAGTTGTTAATTGAATTAGTTACTAAATATATATAAGTTATTGAGTGCAAGCGCACAGATGGCTTGACAATAAAAGAAAAGGACGAGGCGCGGGAAAAGTCCGCAAGGGTTTCAATGGGGTAAACAGATACTTTTTTTTAGCGGGTATCCCCTGTCACCTAACAAAGTCACTTCGTTAATTGTCCCACTTCAAACTGCGCTCCGATATAGGAGTTATTAAATATTGTATTGTCGTGTGCAGAACCAGACCACCTAGCAAGTATATCCCTGATTTGGAGGTTAGGCTCACTAATCACCTGAACATTAACATTAACAGAGAAATATCCCTTTGATTACGATATATTTCGGCCCAATTGTCTCCAGGTGATTGGATTCTTACATGTGTGCAATCTATTGCACGTAGAACAAACACCAGGAAAACGGCTTATTTCATAGAAGTCGCGGATAATTTGCTGACGCTCTTCTACTGAAGGGAATGTTATATACCTCCTTCTCATGGATGCTATTGCTGCAGACACTCGACAAACAACTCTATTAACAGTGGCTTTAGAAATGCCAGCATTGTCTCCGGCCATTATGTGAAAATAACCAGTAGCAAAAACTCGTAATATTATCAGTACTTGCAACATTGGAGAAAGAGGTAAGTTTCTCTTCGTAGGATATTCTAACCTCACTTGAATTTCGTCAACAACCTTAGCAACGGCTGTTTTCGATAACCTGTATCTATGAAGAAATTTCGGATCCGTCAAATTTTCAAAGTCATTACGTCGCTGAACTCTTCCTCGATCAGGATTGTTTTGTAAAAGATCTAAATAGAGCAATTCCGCCTCGAAAGTGAGATTCACAGCAGCCATTTTGGAATAGGTTGCTAAATGCTAATGTTAGCCATTTAACATTGGAAATGACTGATGTTAACTTTAATACTCAGTTTAACATTTGTTAATGTTAACATTTGTTGATGAAACGCAAATTTTCTTAAATCGTATGTTAAAATGATTTAACACCTTTTTAAGTACTAACATGTGTTGATGAAACCGGGCCTAAATTGGAAGGGATGCCTATTTGAATCGGTTAAGTTCATCTAACATGACACGCAAAATAACCCCACTAATGTCAGTCCTTGACATAGCGTAAACCATTAACAACATAAAACCTGTACATGAAAGATCCTTTCCATCAACAACTCACAAAAAATTACATTTCTACAACCAAAGAATAACTTTCAAGTCCTATCGCAGTCCACGTCCAACTCGTTAACATAACTCCTCTATTCTATCGCCAACTCACAAAAAAATGATAATTAACTATGTTCATAAACCCAAGAAGTAACTTCCAAGTCTTATCGTACTCCATGTCCAACTCTCTTACGTAACTTCTCTGTTCTATCAGCAACTCACAAAAAATATAATCAACAATGTTTCTAAACCCAAGAATTAACTTCCAAGTCCTATAGTAGCCCATGTCAAACTCATTTACTTAGCATCTCTATTCTATGAACAACTCATATTGACTGAATGAAGTTACACTGTATGTCCTAACCTCTAGCCATTCCACTCAGATATTACACACAGTTTCAAATTAAAAGTAAATCGGCATAATGTTGTTAGTATGAACAATTTCTAATATCATCATCATCATCTGTTTACCCTCCAGGTTCGGCTTTTCCCTCGGACTCAGCGAGGGATCCCACCTCTACCGCCTCAAGGGCAGTGTCCTGGAGCTTCAGACTCTTGGTCGGGGATACAACTGGGGAGAATGACCAGTACCTCGCCCAGGCGGCCTCACCTGCTATGCTGAACAGGGGCCTTGTGGAGGGATGGGAAGATGGGAAGGGATAGACAAGGAAGAGGGAAGGAAGCGGCCGTGGCCTTAAGTTAGGTACCATCCCGGCATTCGCCTGGAGGAGAAGTGGGAAACCACGGAAAACCACTTCGAGGATGGCTGAGGTGGGAATCGAACCCACCTCTACTCAGTTGACCTCCCGAGGCTGAGTGGACCCCGTTCCAGCCCTCGTACCACTTTTCAAATTTTCGTGGCAGAGCCGGGAATCGAACCCGGACCTCCGGGAGTGGTAGCTAATCACGCTAACCACTACACCACAGCTGGGCCTGGACCTTAATTAAGGCCACGGCCGCTTCCTTCCCACTCCTAGCCCTTTCCCGTCCCATCGTCGCCATAAGACCTATCTGTGTCGGTGCGACGTAAAGCAACTAGCAAAAAAAAAAAAAAAAACTACACCACAGAGGCGGACAATTTCTAACATAACAGACGAAATCAAATCTTCCCTTCTACTTTCCAAAATTCCAAACCTTGAAGCCTAAGTGCATATACATCTGATAATCTTTACTTATAATGGTGGGACGAATCCTGCCACTTAACCACATGGACCTACACCTTTACGTGAAATACGAGCCAATGAATTCAAATAACAGCTCCACAAATAACTCTTCAGGCAGTCTCCAACATCTAGTCCTCCTCCGTAGCTTAACGGTTGGCACATTCAGCTGCCGTCCTCGGGGGCCCAGGTTCGATTACCGGTACTGCTAGAAATTTTAAAGGGGCAGGAGGACTGGTATGCGGTTAAAATGGTACATGCAGCTCACCTCCATTAAGATTGTACCTGTAAAGAGGGCGAGGGAACGAGTTTAGCTTCTAAAATCTATTAGTGGCACACAATGGCTCTTTCTGGTCACTCTGAATATCTCAAAACTTCACAAAAATCTTCCTGATCACTATCTCAAATTGCATATAGCACTTAACGACACGCAGGGGCTCATATCCAGATATACTCTGTTATATTACTTCTGTTCTACATCAATAAAACAAGTTTGCCTGAATAATTTTTCAGATGGTTCTACAATATCTGATATCAGTTCCAAGTGGCAATTGTAGCTTCTGACATTCTGACTTAAACTTGGGCCTCAAGGTTATCCAAAACTGTGTGCCCAACTAATTTATTTCACTAATAAATATTCAAACTAGTTTTACAGTGATTCATTTATAATTTGACGAAATGTATTATTATTATTATTATTATTATTATTATTATTATTATTATTATTATTATTATTATTATTATTATTATTATTATTATTTGGTTAATATCTGATGCAACCCAAAGGACAAATATAGACTTTATGGATATAGCGTACAGTCGACTTACAATCGCACTGTAAGTACACATTTCTAATATAAAATATTCTATTATAATCCAATAACGGAGATCTACACATTTTAAACAATTGAAACGTAAAGAAAAACTCGGACGTTAAGGTGACAAATTTGACCCTTGTAGTCATGATTTAATAATGGTACAGCTCTTGGTGCAGCAAATTCACTCCATCCTTCCTCTCGCCAACATCCTGGGAATTTATTTACCTTACCTGGAGAGACCTAGTGTTTACAGTGGGTTATGGCTTCTGGTATAGGCTAGAGAAATTTTGTTACTTACATTTGCCTGTCTCACTCTTATCCTTTGCTTTGACAATATGAAAGTGACTGAGGTATGAGTAGCACCAATCCTTATGCAGCCAGTCCCCGCTATGAATGGTGTGAAAATGTTGCTCATAGGGTTGGTTGGTGCCTGCAATTCAGTGGGCTTGGCACACTGATTTGTAATAGTAACTTCTGCCTCAGTGAGGAAATCAACGGGAAACTACCTCACTCCTCATTTCCCTGGTACGCCACTTCAGTGACGTCTAGGTTATCAATAACAACTAATTGTGAAGCTGTCGAGGATCCAAACAGCCTTCGGGCTCTGAACTAAACATACAACTCACTAATATCATGATCATTCTTGATGCACTGCTCATTTGAACACTATCTTCAGGATTTTATTAACAACAATACACAATCTTATATTTAACATACACTAGACAATAAGCACTTCCCTTTATTTCGTTTGAAACGTCTTCTCTCCGTATTCTGAATTTTTTTAAGTACTTCGAGATATTAGCATGACGCTGGCCAAGTTCGGTTACGTTGTTAGTTGAAATAAATACTGTCGACAGTCCACCGCCTGAATTTTTACAAGTCCTTCGGGACTTTTACATAAATTAGGTTGAGTCCAACTCCCCGTTGAAAATAGTAAGAGTTCTTATACTAGAAACTGAGAGTATTTTTCTAGTATCGCGGCTCGTACAACAAACCGTGGAGGCTCCTCCAACAATTCGCAATAAATGGCACGACCTTTTCCGAGTTGTTCTCACTTATACCTGCACCATTGTGACTCTAAACGAACATCTCCTTAACTCGTGGGATTTTACACAAAATTTATATCCTCTGTAGTCATAAAAGTCAGGCCATAAACTTTCACTGTCGTAATCATTTATATTGTATTTTAAAGGCGTGAAATGCTCACAGCGTTACCCGTACTATTTCTTGTCTACTGAGCCATGGCGTCCTCGGCTTAGCGTCCACTCTCACGTTATTTCTCACACACCTGATACATGAAGTCGCCTTGATATCAATTATTTGAGCATAGAATCTAGAGGATATTTCACTTGGGGCAATTCTGTCATAATTACATTATCCCATCTTTGAAATTGTTATTTTGCTTGTGCGGAGATAACTCCCATTTCCTTCTAAAATAGTTTCTGAAGAGCGACGACTTACGAATCATTTGACATCGTCTCGGGCTGCCCATACATCCATAGAGATGACAATATGACAATAACTGTGTCCCTGTCTGACTCGTTGGCTGAACGGTCAGCGTACTGGACTTCGGTTCAGAGGGTCCCGGGTTCGATTCCCGGCCGGGTCGGGGATTTTAACCTTAATTGGTTAATTCCAATGGCACGGGGGCTGGTTGTATGTGTTGTCTTCAACATCATTTCATTCTCATCACGACGCGCAGGTCGCCTACGGGAGTCAAATATAAAGACCTGCACCTGGCGAGCCGAATCCGTCCTGGGATATCCCGGCACTAAAAGCCATACGACATTTCATTTACTGTATCCCTCTCGCCAAGAAAAGCAACCACCTGACGATTATTGATCGCCGACAGAGAAAACACATGGAGAAGGTTATCACGGCCACAGAAATTACAGTGGTGACGTAAATTGACACGGTGACTTTAGCCACTGAAGGTAATGGATTTAGTATGTATGCCCCCTTAGTCCAGTTTCCTGACAAGGGGTTGGGGACGTGGTGAAATGAAAATAACGTATTTTCACGTCCGGATGACCTTCTGTCACCAACCTCAGTTGAGGAGCTAATGAAGATAAAATAAATGATGGTGAGTGAAATAGGGTAAGGAGGTAGAAGGAAACGACTGTGGCCTATAAATAGGAATTGTCCCAGCATTTTCCTGAAACTGAAAATGGGAAACCGCAGAAAACAATTCTACGGATAGCCGTACTGTTGCCAAATATATTTGGATATGTAATGCGTGCATACGTTTATTGCATATCTTTTAATAAAGTTATTGACTTTATGTCCGGTCTAGAAAGCCAAGAAGGACGGCCGAGAGGATTCATCGTGTTGATCACACGATACCTCGTAATCTGCAGGCCTTCGCGCTGAGCAGCAGTCGCTTGGTAAGCCAAGGCTCTTCAAGGGCTGTAGTGCCATGGGGTTTGGTTTGGTTTGGTTTATTGGCTTTACGTCTCACTAACTACTTTTCTGGTTTTCGGAGACGCCGAGTTGCCAGAATTTTGTCCCGCAGGAGTTCTTTTACGTGCCGGTAAATCTACCTATATGAGGCTGTCGTATTTAAGCACCTTCAAATACCATCGGACTGAGCCAGGATCGAACTTCCCAATTTGGGGTCAGAAGGCGAGCGCCTCAACCGTCTGAGCCACTCAGCCCGGCCGCATATCCTTTACAGCACTCCCACACATTACTAGAATGTATGTCATAAAAGCAAATTTAGTTACTGTAATGGAATTTAATTTATTAATGTATTTGGACTCAGGATATCATATTGATAAACTAGAAGTAACAGACATAAACGTAGCGGAAATGATTGCAGGTACAAGCAGGTGGAATAATGGTAGGAGATTACTTGGAACGAAGATATAAAGCCTAAGTTAGGAATAAAGTCTATGGATAAAGGTGTACATATAAACCGGTGGGATCGTGTTAGGTGAATAATAATGCACTCAGCCATGGGGGTAAGGGAAGAACAGATAGACCATGACCCGTTGGTTAGACTCGATCGATAATGAATATGTATGTTGCATAAATTATGTAGTATTCTCAGGTTAAAAGTCTTTATAAATAGTAGGAACCTACAGCCTAAAGAAAATTCTCAGACATAATCCTCAATGCAAGTCTACAAACAGCCTCTCGAAATAAAATGGATATTACAGCAGCAGTTCTTGCAACTGGTAGACTGAGAGTTTATGTGATGTCTGAATGTCTAAAATAGATTATTGTAAATTCAGGTGGGCTAAAATTAGCTGTCAAGTTCTGTGGAACCTCTCACATTTCTTGACAAAAGCACATTTGTGAGAAGCTAGCAGTAACGGTAACATGACAGCGAAATGCAAACGCACAAAACACCAAATAAAAATGGACTTCTTGTTATAGCTATACTGTAATTGGTTTGGTATCCGAACACAATTTGGAACAATTTTACAGAAAGGATCATTTAACTATATTTTGTATTACATCACCTAGCCATTCACATATTAACTCGTAGGGGTAACTGGACGCCAAAAGTAATAAAAATATCACATTTTGATTTGCCACATCTTTGAGTAGAGTAAGCTTTCACGGATTCAAAAACACAGTATATGTATGCTCCTGCAGCAAAAGTGTATTTTCAAAGGCTGTTTAAATATGGCGACGCTAAGCTGTCAGGTACATTACATTTCCGAAAGTGACTTTTTAACATCTTCAACAACGTTTCTCTGGGGAACCATAAGAGCTTCTTTAATTGCTCAGAATCATCCGGGAAGACATGCAAGGAGTAGTATGGCACCAGCTCCAGAATTTGCGTTTAACTCGTCAAGCTCTCCTAGACACAACCCTGTTCTTTGAAAGTGAACACAATTTTGTTACCCAATGGGTCTGAATTTCTGGTAATTCCACTGTTAAACTGCAGCTCTGTGTTTCTCCAGCTTATCGACAATGGTTAAATCCACATTTTAACACTTTCGATATCTCCTGGATGGAAGACATTTCATAATGTACACAGATCACAAGTCATTAAGTATCGCTTTCAAACAACGCCCAGATAAAGCAAAACTTCGACAAATCTGTCATTTGGATTACCTCGGTTAGTTCACAACGGATATACGTTACCTTCTTGGGGGAGAGAGTACTGCAGCCGACACTTGTTCTAGAATCTTGGACATCCTGTTTCCTGAAAGTATGAGTTTCCCAAGTTACAGGAAAATTGCGTTTAACTCGTCAAGCTCTCCTAGACACAACCCTGTTCTTTGAAAGTGAACACAATGTAGCCCATCCTGGTGTTAAGGGCTCAGTAGACATCGTTCAACAATGCTTCGCTTGGCCTTCATTAAAACAAGATATTAAGCTCTGGGCTCAGACTTACATTTGTCAACGGGCCAAAGTCTGTAGACACCCAACTAGTGCTACATTCAGTTATAGTAAAGTGAACGTCCGCTTCTCCCATATCTATGTGGATATCTTCGGACCCCTGGCTTCTTCTCAAGGATACGCATATCGGCAGGTTTTCTCACTGGCTAGAAGCTGTACCACTCCCAGTTACCACTGCATAAACAGTTACCAATACACTTCGATCATCACGGAATGCACATTTTGGTACGCCAAAAGTCAATGCAAGTGACTAAGGACGGCAGTTGGACTGTTAGCAGTTTGCACGCCTCACCAAAACCTTGGACATTCAGTCCATCAAAACTATCGCAATACCACCCAGCATCAAACGGGAAAACTGAAAGTTGACATAGCATCCTCAAAGCAGCCTTGAAGCTCAAGTCACAGATGACTGGGTAAATGAGATACCTACTGTGTCAATGGGCCCTCATTTGTAAGTTATCCCAGATTACAACAACACAGCTGCAGAAATTACGTATGAGGCTCCCATTGGGTTACCAGCCGATTTCCTCGACCCTACACCATTGTAATATGACACACCAACTTTCATCTTGGTTACGGCACACATTCACGCTATCTCCAGTTCACTTGTAGGCGCCGTGATATGCTATTAGACATGTTCATTAGCGTACAAGGAAGTAGTTGAGGTACGAAAATACTAAGTTTTTGTACTTTTACCTGCCATATAGAACACTGAAAAGAACACACTATATAGGACTTGAAGAGCACATGCGGACCATGTTTACTTGGTGTTGGAGAGAGACAGGGAATTAATATCCGAAAACTAAGTCCGAATTCTCGCTACCGCGCATCCGCGCCTGATTTAATTATGTGACATTTCACTGTGGACAAGAAATATGATCGTGACGTCATAATTATGACGTCACACTACCCCCCTCCTCCGTACCTCTATATACAGCACATGTGGTACACCTGCGAGAATGTGACGTAAGCAAGAGCCGCCAACCCTTCCCCCTGGCAGGAAGAGGGCGCAACTCCCGCGGTCCTTATTGAGCTTGGGTTCATCTAAATATACACATATGCGTGGCTCGAAAGGGATTATTGAAACAAATGCATAACCATGGCGAATACCCAATGTGCAATTTGGACGTACAACTGCAATCCTATGATTTACTTTCCGTCATCAATAAACAGGTAAGTATTGGCGTTAGGGGTTGAAGGCAGTCGCCAAGTGGTTACGTTCGTTAGGTTGGTACGTCTCATACGCATGTGTAGATCGACGATGGCGGAGCAGTTACCTGCAGCAATTACCACGTGATCGTGATAGTTATGCCATTACTGTGAATTAAAGTTATACCGGGCAAGTTGGCCGTGCGGTTACGAGCGCGCAGCTGTGAGCTTGCATCCGGGAGATAGTGGGTTCGAATCCCACTGTCGGCAGCCCTGAAGATGGTTTTCCGTGGATTCCCATTTACACACCAGGAAAATGCTGGGGCTATACCTTACTTAAGGCCACGGTCGCTTCCTTCCAGCTCCTAGGCCTTTCCTATCCCATCGTCGCCATAAGACGTATCTGTGTCGGTGCGACGTAAAGCCAATAGCAAAAAAAATTCAAGTTATATTTATTTAATTAATGGCTCGTATATGTACATTGCGCGGTATTATCTAGTTAACTAATTACGGAATGATTCGTACATTCAAGGTGGTTTTATGTGCTTTTTACGTGTTTAATTGCATATCACAGTTAGACGAGCCTAACCTCGAGTGCTTTCAACTTAATGCTGGCTGGCTTCGTTGACGAAGCCGGCAGTACGTGCTATGGATACCTAAATAATCTTCTGTAAGTACCATTTGAAAACACTACTTCCTATTCTTGCTACTGTGTGAACTTGCAATGTAATGTAGCCTTCGTTTTCTGTGTAGATAATGACACTTGTTTGGGTGGACGGTGGATCCCCGGCAAGCATAAAGGAAGGGTTTCCCCTCATCTCTGCCTCACATATCGTTTCATGTCACTCGTACATGCGTTTCGGATTCCTAAATATGCACCCGCGTTCGTAAATTGGGAACCGTAAATTGCCCCATACTGATCGGGCGCTCAAGCGGTATCGCAGCGATCTCGGATGTTTTCTTCCTTTGTTATTAAGTTCCATTATTTTAATGGTTCATTGTGATTTATATGGTGACCTTCTATCATCAGTATGCATTATGTGATGTGAAGCGCTCATTTTCTGCTGTAACCCATGGGATGCTTAGTTGGTGTCTGTATGTCCATTTAAATGTCAGATGTTGCTTCGTGACGTCATAGTTCCATCATGTCTGACCTGCCACAGGTTGCAGGGATGAACTATGACGTCATCAACATGGCTTCCGTGGCATGAGAGTCGTAGCGCTTGCCACATATTGGCATTTAATAATTACGTACAATTTGCGAAAACTCGTAATCTTCGCATCTCTAAGTTCCTTTTTTAGACATGGTAGAATTCGCCCTTTAGATTAAAACATTTCTGAGATCTGAATTGGAGATAGCGTGAATCATCCTCAGTCTGAAAAAGCGCGTAACGTCCCGTCATGTAGTGAATATTTGACACCACTGCAGTCTCGCTGCATGGCTAAATGGTCCAGAGGGTACCCGGTTCGATTCCCGGCCGGGTCGGGGATTTTAACTTTCATTGGTTAATTGCAATAGCTCGGGCACTGGGTGTGTGTGTGTACCGTCTTCAGAATTAGAATTCAATATAAGTAGGTTCCCATCCTCACAGAAGCGCAGATCACGTAAACGGCGTCTGCAATGCGTTTTTCCTCGCATATTCGTGCGTGCTTTCACGGAGTGTTGGGGGGGGGGGGGAGTATGTGGCGGTAATTAGCACTGCCAGTTGGATATTCAAAAGCTTCTGGACTGTTGACCAAGTCAGCAATGAAGATCGCTTTGCCTTTAAACGCTTTGACTTTACAAATTAAAAGCGTCAGTTACTGGACACCAATCACATGCAGTTGGTTAAAGTATATTGAACTTCTGTATATCATCTTGTAGTTTTATACTCTATAAATCTTTGTTTCAATGTAAGTGTTGTTGTGGATATTGGCCAAGGCATTACTTGTAACGGCGTTGAATTGAAGGTGAAGAAATCGTGGACAGGGGATTCTAACCATCTTCTCTTCCTAGTGTGTTAATTAAGTTTCAGATTAAGCTATTCCAGTCCTGCAAATTTATTTTTAGTCTTAAATCCATGGCAGAGCCGAAAATCGGATGAAGGCCAAGCAGGTCGAAGCTACTATGCTAACCCCTTAATAACTCGTCACAGTGATCACAGACATAATAATAACTCACCCTTGGAAATAACACTGCAATTTATGAAATCAATATATTTTTAGCTGTAAGAGCGCGTTATACTTCCTGTCGCGTGATTCAAATTTACGAACTTGCCGTATTTGCTATTCCAGAGTGACAGCCGCTGCCTGTTGCTGAGCGTCAGAGGAGGGAAGGGAAGGGAAGGGAAGTGCGAAGTGGGAGACGGACGTAATGCACAAGTTTCTCGCTCGTTTCGCATAGTCGCTTCCCAGCCCCAGTAGACAGTGTACAGTTCGTTCTGCACAAATTGACTACTATGCGAACCCCGTAGAAAGAGAAGGTGAACTTGTACCAAGAATACAGGCAGTTTTCCAGGTCGTGCACGACACACCAAAAATTCTGAACAAAGTCACTACTACACCGTTGTGTACTGTGCATCGAAGTAGGAGGGCGGCATATTGAACATCTACTGTAATCAAAGCAGTGGGCGTGTTCATTCCTTCGTTCAGTATGTCATTCCATTTAAAATATTGTGAGTGAAGGAATACACAATCGCGGGGTGGCAGCGTTGCACCTTCGAGCATGTTATATAATAAAGAACGTTACTGCGACCAACAGACGAAAGGAGGAACGATCTACGATCTGATGCATTCGTTAACTGAAAAGTGTGACTTAATTACAGTGTGGTCTTGTACTGTGTGTGCAGTTCTTTCTTAATCTGTTTATCCCCCAGGGTTGGTTGTTCCCTCGGACTCAGCGAGGGATCCCACCTCTACCGCCTCAAGGGCAGTGTCCAGGAGCTTCAGACTCTTGGTCGGGGATACAACTGGTGAGAATGACCAGTACCTTGCCCAGGTGGCCTCACCTGCTATGCTGAACAGGGGCCTTGGTGGAGGATGGGAAGTTTGTGATGGATAGGCAAGGAAGAGGGAAGGAAGCGGCCGTGGCCTTAAGTTAGGTACCATCCCGGCATTTGCCTGGAGGAGAAGCGGGAAATCACGGAAAACCACTTCCAGGATGGCAGAGGTGGGAATCGAACCCACCTCTACTCAGTTGACCTCCCGAGGCTGAGTGGACCCCGTTCCAGCCCTCGTAACACTTTTCAAATTTCGTGGCAGAGCCGGGAATCGAACCGGGGCCTCCGGGGTTAGCAGCTAATCACACTAACCACTACACCACAGAGGCGGACGTGTGTGCAGTTACGACTGTTTAATAAACGAACTGTGGATATTGCCTGTGGGAGACGAGAACAATCTTGTGCGAGTTGAACGAGAAAACTTGTGCACACGCGCGGAATATTATCTCTGTCTCCATCATACACCCTACTTCCCCTCCCTCGCCTTCACTTCCCTGAAGCACGGCAGCGGATTGTGCTCCGGCATAGAAAATACGGCGAGTTCGTCAACTTGAATCGCGCGTCCGGAAATAACAAATTAACCTCATCTTCTAGAAAAGAAAAATTAACTCCGCCAAAAAAATTGCACCATCGTTCCTAACATCCTAACAAGAGCATCCTTGATTTTTAGTCGGTGTAGTTCTGGTACACCGTGTATACTCCATACAATAGTTTCCTATATCTATTGGTGAAATTATTTCGCATTTTTAAGGAGTAGCTGAAATATTTAAGAAATAACTTTTGAGAAAATTATGGATGCTCAGGCCTACAGTATGTGGAAATAAAACTTAGTCTTTGAGGCACCCTGCAAGTTTGGGACATTAAATTCATTTCTTTGTTTACCGTTATCCTATGTGCTCTCGCATCGTGCGTTTTTACACTCATGTTCATAAAAAGCAGGACACATTGAAAGACTAGAGGTAGAAAGTTCATATTCACAGGACATATTCATTAGAATTTTCTGCAGAAACACTAGCATTTCAGTCACCTAGCTTCAGTATGTGTCCTGTTGCGCGTAGGTCAAACTGGACACCGTGCTCTGGACACGCACCAACTGTGATTTGCGGTTGTACCCAACAGCGCCCCACATCATAAGGCCTTAAGTTGGCGCTATATGTCTTGTGCGAATGCAGTCAATGTGATTCCTCTCTCCCTGACTGCGGCAAACCAAAATACAGGCATCATTTTCAAACAAATGCAAATTGGATTCGTTCGAAAACACTATCTGCTGCCATTCCTGTCCCCAGTGATGTCGTTCCATACACCATTGCAGTCTAGCATGTTCATGAACATAAGTCAAAGGTAGGCGGAGAAGTGGACAACGCACCCGTAACCCAGACCCTAATAAAAGGCGACGGACTGTCACTCCTAATACTACACGATATGTTACATTGTTCCACTGCTGCGCTAGAGCCGAGGAGGACGCAGATCTGTCTTGCAGTGCCATTCGGATTAGGTGTCGATCTTCTCGGAGGGTGGTCTGGGTGGTGCGACCATACCTATCTCGTCGTGCTCTACGGCCTTCTGTGAACCATTCTGTAAACACTCGCTGCACTGCCGACACACTTCGTCCCACACGAGCAGCAATTTCCCGGATGGATGCATCACGTTCTCTCATGCCAGTAATGCGCCCTTCAAACTCACTCATTTGACGGTACGGTTCTCGCATACGTCTGTGAGTCATCCTGCACGTCTGCTCCAGTCACACTGATCCATTACCTTCGGTTTATAGCGACAAGGAGAGCACAGGCACATTTTACCAGTCGGTGGTGGTGCGCTGAGATATCGATGTGGACCTTGAACCTGAGGGCCGACATGGTTCAAATGCTAATCATTTCTTCAGAACATACTAATACACATAAGCTGTGAATATAAACTTCCGATCTCTCGTCTTTCAAGGTGTTCTGGTTTTAATGAACATGAGTGTAATTACAGTATGTAAACGGCCTGTCCCCATATAATTTGTATTTCAAATTCCTTCAACGCCTGTGGTCAATAATCTCGATATAGGTCCCCTAAACGGTAATCATCATCATTAGTATCATCGTCGTCGTCGTCCTCATCAGCATTCAAGGGAGGTGCTAGGAAAAAGCAGTGCACTTATTGCTGGGTAGTTACTTAAATTCTTAAGACTAAGGGTGAAAATCTCGCAGTCTTAAATTCACGATAGAGCTGAGAATCGGATCAAAACAAACCAGGTGGGAAGCTACTATGCTAACTCCTTCATAACTCATCATAGACATAGCTAGCATGTTAATAACTCGCCCTTAAAAATAACACTGCAGTTTATGAAATCCAGACGTTATGAACAGTAAGGGTTTGGTATTATTTATTTATTTATTTATTTATTTATTTATTTATTTATTTATTTATTTATTTATTTATTTATTTATTTAATTAATTTATTCATTTATTTATTTATTTATTTACCTTTTTCTAGTTAATTGGATTATAAATTACACGTAGATTAAGTCTAGTTTTACGGCATGATTTCTTTCTTTGCACCAAACAACTCTATGTATAACAATGTACAGTATGTGTCTCTGTTCTTCGTACAGGCTTCAATTCTTATCAAGTCACGTATATTCACATTAACGATTGAAAAAGTGACGTAAAACGTACATTACGAGTAAAAACATGGTTTGTCAATGCCAATTCGTTAGAGAAAAACCATACTTATTTACATACAGGCAAGAAGATTTGATACACTGAAGAAAATGGAAATTGCAACACCCAGAAGGAGGGGTGCTACATTGCTGCATTTGAGCATGCAGAACGAGTTTTCGGTTGTGATTCGATTATTGCACTTTCAGGTCCCTCTGACTGCAAGTTTGGACAACAATCAATGCAGGATGTGCCCACCACGAGCTGCAATACATTGATGAATTCGTCGAGGCATGGAGTCAATAAGACCCTGGATCGCTTCCTGAGGAATTGTGGCCCATGCTTACTGCACTGCACGGGTCAGTCGTTCCAGAGTTGTGGGTGGCTGAGGACGGTTGGCAAGTTGTCGACCCATCATGTCCCACTCATGCTCAATAGGACTGAGGTCCGGGGATCTGGCGGGCCATTCTAAGGTTGTGATGTCGTGGAGAGCTTCTCTGGAGATGCGTGCAGTGTGAACTCGGGCATTATCCTGCTGAAACAACCCATTAGCAATGTTCGCCATCATAGGCACAACCACTGGATTGAGCACCCTATCAACGTACTGTCAAGCTGTCATAGTGCCCTCAACAAGCACTAATTGTGATTTCACATTAAAGCCAATAGCTCCCCAGACCAAAATGCTTGGTGTTGGCCCTGTGTGCCTCTCGACAAGAAGATCTGGGCGGCCCCTCTCCCCGGTACATCGGCGCACGCGATTCCGGCAATCACTGCGGGCAAGACAGAAGCGCGATTCATCACTGAAGACGACCCATTGCCATTCGTCGACCCACGTCGATCTTTCTCGACACCAGGCCAGTCTTACACGTCGCTGTTGTGGGGTCAATGGAACACCTTCTGCAGGGACACGGGCTCATAAGCCAGCTGCACCCAGGCGATTACCAACTGTTTCTTGTGTAACGTCGGGTGCCACAGCTGCTCGAATTTGGGCTGCTGTTGCATGGGGTTCCATCCGGGCCATCCGAATGATGCGGCGATCCTCTCTCACAGTTGTCCGTCGCGCTGGGCCTGTGCCAGGTCTACGAGTGTGGGTACCTTCATTTGAACACTGCTGCCATACACGTTGTACCGTAGATGCCTGTCGGCCAACACGTGCAGCGACAGTCCTTAGCGATAATCCAGCCTCACACAGCCCAATTATCCGTTGTTGATAGCGTGCTGTTCTCTGTTGTCGAGGCATGTTTGACGGGGAACACTTCACTGCACAGACTGCAAGTCAACTACGCTACACCAGAGTCCGTATACTGGAGTTGATTCCTCCGTAACCAATCACGTGGGGCGACCTGTAGCAACAATCCATGGGTCTGAAACTTTGATCGTTTACATACCTACATGGCATCGTTCCATATCTTGAAAATCAACACAAACGACCAGTGCCTTCGTGGTGTTGCAATTTCCATTTTCATAAGTGTATTAATGTGCCGGCATCGACAAACGAGTGTATCAGTTGTATTCGTACACATGGATAGGATGATGCCCACCGTTTGGTTGCCATGCACGGAAAAGTCTCAGTGACGGAATACGACTGGTCAAGTGCGATAGTCTCCTTCCTAGTGTATCTGTGGTGGTCATCGGTAGGAATGCAGATTTAAGTACGGAGCTCAAGAACACTATACTTAAACTGGCACTTAAAGGACTGTCATTACAAAAGATAGAACAGCTGGTCAATAGAACGCATTCTACTGTGCAATATGTGGTTGATAATTTTAATACAAAGGCACTATTAAGAACACGCCAAGGAAACCCAAGAGAAAGTGTTTAACTGAAAGGAAAGAATGGCTTGTTGTTCGGCTTATAAAGTCAGATTCCAAATTAAGTGCACCAGTATTGAGACAACTCACGGAGGAACGAACTGGAAAGAACATCAGCAACTCCACCATCCGTCGGATCCTGTATCGGCATGGGTACTATGGAAGAATTCCTCGGAAAAGGCCATTTGTAAGTACAAAAAACAGACGGCTTATACTGACATTCACTAAGGAGCATATAAATAAGGAGAAAGAATTCTGGAATGATCTTATCTGGTCTGATGAGACAAAAAACTTTCTTGGGTCAGATAGTATCCACAGAGTATGGAGAAAAATTGGTACAGACAATGTGGCGAATACACTCCCAACCGTAAAATACGGCGGTGGGTCTGTAATGTTTTGGGGCTGTATGTCAGCCAGAGATGTGCATAACATACATTTCATCGACGGAATAATGAACAAGGAGGGCTATAATGCAATCCCGTGGGCAAACGTGAAACAGAGTGTCGAAAATATGGAGATGCCACATGTTTATATATTCCAGCATAACAATGAACCAAAACACACTGCTGATGTTAAAAAGACACGGTTGATCTGGAACATTCCTAAGCAGCTTAGAACACCTTCCCAGTCTCCGGATTAAAACCCTATCGATCATTTTTGGGCTACGTTGAAGAGGAATCTCCGTTGGTAACGTATGCGTACGAAGGAGGAACTTAAAAGTGTGATTCTTCAGGAATGGCAGAAAATCATCCCCGAGATGTGCAAGAAATTAGTTTATTCTATGCGGCGATGATGTCAGGCAATTAAAAAGCCTTGGGGACATTCCACTAGATACTAACATGTTCCAGGAACCCTTTATTTGTTTGTTTATTTCAAGTGTTCAGTTTGCTTGTACGAATAGGAATGATACAAGATTATGGGCGCGCTTTTCTTTATTAGAAGCTGTATGTTTGGTTAACATGATTGCAGACAGATACAGTAGATATATGTTTTCTGAAGGCTTTATTGAATGTATGTTGAGTGAATAAAATCCTTTTCAGTTTATTATTTTCTGGCAGTGCGTTGAAGAACTAAAGCAAACAGCCCGTACGAATAGAATAGTTACATACTGTATGCATCTGATACAAGGTAGGCTATGAGCCAAGTAGAGAAAACTCACAGCTACTGGTGAAAAATATCCTAGTAAAATCTCCATTGAATATCATCCCAGTATGTTGTATCCTATATTTCAACATAGAAAGTTTGAGATTTTTTCAAGAGTGAATAACCGTGTAGGTGGCCGTGCTGTATGGGTCACGTAGTTATCAGCTTGCATTCGGGAGATAGTGGGTTCGAATCCCAGTGTCAGCAGCCCTGAAAATGGTTTTCCGTGGCTTCCCGTTTTCACACCAGGCAAATGCTGAGGGCTGTACCTTAATTAATGTCATGCCTGTTTACTTCCCACTCCTACCCCCTTTCCTCTCGCATCGTCGCCGTAAGACCGATCTATGTCGGTGGGACGTAAAGCAGATTATAAGTAAGTGCTGAAAAGTAGCAGGTTCAATTTAACACACCCGTGTCGCATATTTGTCCTCCAGAGAGAATCCCTAAGGGGGCCCACGGTGGCCTGGGGTGTTGTCTGCAAACAGGAACCGGGGCGGAACCGGAGCATATCCTGACTGCGAGCCACAAGTCTGGGAGGGGCGTGTCCATTTCCTCCCATCAGTAAGCTGGCTGGCAGGGTGGGACATGACAATCGATATAGCAGTAACTTCCATGTTCCTCATCGCTCTTCTTGATCCATGACTTTGAACACTGTCGTAGGTTAAGAGGAACATGTTCAATTTATTTATTTATTTTATTTATTTATGTATGCATTTATTTATTTACTTTTGCCCAGTTAACTGGAGTATTTATTACGTGTAGATTAAGTCCAGATTTCTTTTCTAGCACCAACACTCTGTATAAGGGTGTATTTCTGTACGTCATGTTTCTATGGTGGTTGACAAGTGACGCGTTGTGTGTATTAAGACGAACACTAACTCTCTACTCCCATCAGCCAAGGAGGCAAACTATTATTATTATTATTATTATTATTATTATTATTATTATTATTATTATTATTATTATTATTATTATTATTATTATTATTTACTGGACATATTAAGTTAGTTATCCCAACTTGTTGATTATTTTTCGTTCATCAGTCCGTACATTAGTTTAATGCAGCTCCCTATGCCACCTCATCCTTTGCTCACGTGTTAATTTCTACGTCTGTAACTACTATATCTACTCTAAAAGATGTGTCATGACATATCTCTTCTCCAGGTCAAATTTCGCCCAAGTCATCGTCCTTTCACCAAATCGTTTTAGTAAATTTCATTTTGTGATCCGATCTATCTATCTCATCTTATTATTCTTATTCTTATCTCCACATTTCAAAAGCTTCTATTCTCTTTCTTTCTCAGCTAGTTATTGTCCATATTTCACTTCCAACAACAAAAATATGTTTGCGAGCAAATTCTTTTTCTTAATAAAGACGTTCATTGCTTGAGCTAGTCTGCATGTTTCGCCCTCACTACTTCTTCCATCGTTAGTTGGTTCTACTAGTCATGTAACAATGTTCATCTACCTCCTCTACGTCTTAATTTCTTAATCTAATATTTCCTGCATCACATGAATTTATTCGTCTGCATTCCATTACTTTTGTTTTGGATTAATTTACTTTCATTTTGTACTACTCCTCAAACTTACAAGTAGTCGTTCAAAATTACCGGAATGGGGTACTCTCTCATTTTCACAAACTTTCAGCTGCAGCTTAAAGATTAGAGGTTATTGGAAAACCGAATATTATTTCGTTAAATTGTTGGTTTCATTATTGCCTTCAGCCACAATTACTTAATCTATATATATAAAGTAGCTTGTCCTGACTGACTGACTGACTGACTGACTGACTGACTGACTGACTGACTGACTGATTCATCATCGCCGAGCCAAAACTACTGGACATAAAGAAATGAAATTTTGGGCATTGATTCATATTAAGATGTAGATGCTCGCTAAGAGAGGATTTTTGGATATTCCGTCGCTAAGGGGGTGAAAAGGGGGGTGAAATTTTAAAATGAATGTGTCTATAACTCAAAACTTTAAAAGTTTACAGATGTGAAAATTGGTATTTAGAATCTTCTTTAAAAATAAGGAAACACGTATTTTTTTGTTTTCAGACAATCCCAATAGGAGGGGTGTGAAAAAGGGGTTGAATGCCTTTAATCCGGATATGCTACTTATATCTCAGAAACTGAATATATTACAGACCTCAAAATTGAAACTTTTGATCGCTGTGAAAAATTAAGAAACACATATTTTTTGTTTTTGGAAAATCCAATTAATGCGAGGGTGAAAGAGGGGGGGTGAATTTTTAAAATGAATGCATCTATATCTCAAAAGTTTTAAAGTTTAGAGATGTAAAAATTAGTATTTAGAATCTTCATTAAAAATAAAGGAACACGTATTTTTTTGTTTTCGGAAAATCCCAATAGGAGGGGTGAAAAGGTGTGAAAAATGTGTTGAATGACTTTAAAGAGAATACATATATCTCAGAAACTGAAGATATTACAGACCTCAAAATTGGTACTTTTGATCGCTTTCAAAAATAAAGAAACACATATTTTTTTGTTTTTGGAAAATCCAATTAATGCGAGGGTGAAAAGGGGGGTAAATTTTTAAAATGAGTGCATCTATATCTCAAAAGTTTTAAAGTTTAGAGATGTAAAAATTGGTATTTAGCATCTTCATTAAAAATAAAGGAACGCGTATGTTTTTGTTTTCGGAAAATCCCTATAGGAGGGGTGAAAAGGGGTGAAAAATGGGTTGAATGCCTTTAAAGAGAATACTTATATCTTAGAAACTGAATATATTACAGACCTGAAAATTGGTATTTGGGATCTACTTTAAAAATAAAGAAACAGGTATTTTTTCGTTTTGGGAAAATCCAAATAATGGGGAGTGAAAAGGGTGATGTAATTTTTAAAATAAGTGTATCTATATCTCAAAACTTTTAAAGTTTATAGATGTAAAATTTTGTATTTAGAAATCTCCTTTGAAAATAAAGAAACACGTACTTTTTTGTTTTCGGAAAATCCTAATAGGAAGGGTGAAAAAGGGTGAAAAATAGGTTGAATGCCTTTAATGAGGCTACTTATATTTCTGAACCTGAAGATATTACAGACCTGAAAATTGGTATTTGGGATCTACTTGAAAAATAAAGAAACAGGTATATTTTCGTTTTTGGAAAATCCAAATAATGGGGGGTGAAATGGGGGGTGAAATTTTAAAATGAGTGTGTCTACATCTTAAAACTTTAAACGTTTACAGATGTAAAAATTGGTGTTTAGAATCTCCCTTAAAAATAAAGGAACACGTATTTCTTTGTTTTCTCTAAATCCCAATAGAAGGGGTGTAAAAGAGTGAATAATGGGTTGAATGCCTTGGATGAGGATACATATATCCCAGAAACTGAAGATATTACAGAACTGAAAATTTGTAAATGGGATCTCCTTTAAAAATATAGAAACACATATATTTTTGCTTTTGGAAAATTCAATTAATGGCTGTTAAACAGGAGTGGCAAATTGGGGTGAATTTTTTGAAAGACTATATCTACAGAATATCTGAGAAGCGTAAAATGTTACAGACGTAAATAGTGGGTATTTGGAATCTCCTGTAAGTGTAAAGAAACATAGGTGATTTGTCTTTGGAAACTCCACTTAAAGGGAACTAAAATGGGGTGAAATTTTAAAATGAGAATTTCTACAGTATATCTCAAAAACTTAACATGTACAGAAGTGAAAAATGGTCATTTTTTATCCTATTAAAAATAAAGAAATGTGTATTTTTAGTTTTCGGAAATACAACTTGGGTAGTGGGGGGTGGGGGGGGGGTAAAAGTGACTGAAAATGGTGAAGAATTCTTTTAATTAGGCTACTGATATCTCAAAAATGAAGATGTTACACACGTGAAATTTTATTTTTGGAATCTGCTTTAAAAGTAAACAAACACTTATTCTCGGGAAATCCAATGAAGGGGATTTGGAGTGTTAAAGGATAGAAAAAATTAATTGACTTAATTGTATGAGAATACATACATCTAATAAAAACGAAAGTTGTTACAGACGTGAAAATTGGTATTTTGATCTCCTTTAAAAACAAAGAAAAGCGCGTTTTGGGGGGGAAACAATCTTGGGGGGGGGGCGGGAGTGAAAAGGAGTTGAATTCCTTTCATGAGGACACATAAATCAAAAACTGAAGAGGTTAGAGTGGTGATAATTGGTATTTAGAAGATCCTTTACTATTAAAGGAACAAGTATTTTTTGCTTTAATATCACTTTGTGAGGGAGGAGGGGGGAGTGTGGAAGGAAGTTAAAAACGTGAATTATTTTTAAGGGGATACTTATATCTCAAAACTGAAGGTAATAAACGTGAACATTGGTATTTGGAATCTCCTTTAAACATAAAGAAACACGCCTTCTTTTAATTTTTTGGAGGGTGGGGGTAAATGAACTTAACGGCGGTGGGGTGTAAAAGGAGGTGAGACCAATTGATTTTACTGTTCGTAATGTACTTATAGGAAGCCTCCGTTGCTCAGTCGGCAGCGCGCCGGCCTCTCACAGCTGGGTTCCGTGTTTCAAATCCCGGTCACTCCATGTGACATTCGTGCTGGACAAAATGGAGGCGGGACAGGTTTTTCTCCGGATACTCCGGCTTTCCCTGTCATCATTCATTCCAGCAACACTGTCCACTATTTCATTTCATTTGTCACTCATCGATCATTGCCCCAGAAGGGAGCTTCGGCAGCCGGCACAATTCCTATTGTCGCCGCTAGATGGGGCTTTATTCATTCCATCCCTGATCCTGTCGAATGATAGGAAACAGGCTGTAGACTTGCGATGTACTTATTCTGATCATAAACCGATCATTTTTAATCTTTCCTGGGTTCTTTTTCAACAGCCATATTTTCCTTCGGAGAACGTTCTTAGATTAGAGTAGATTCTCCTGGCATATAAATAAAAATTTAAACACATTTGAAATAAACGATAGGAATGAGATTGGCCGTCAAATTGTTCACCTCTATAATAAGGTCAATAATACAAGGAGGTATGTCATTCGCATCGCCAGCAATTCCGCACACTTGCCTACGCGCAACAATGGTGCTGGTCACATTGTTAGCAATGACAATGGCAGCAGATGTATTTTACCGCCAAGTAGCGGTCTTGCATATTGCTGTGGGGTCCAGAACACATATAATAATAATAATAATAATAATAATAATAATAATAATAATAATAATAATAATAATAATAATAATAATAATACCTAAATTCAATTAATTTCAACCACCCTAATAACAACAACAATAATAATAATAATAATAATAATGATAATAATAATAATAATAACAATAATAATGTCTTGGACCGTCGTCAACATGTGCGGACCGCGCTGGAAACGGGTCCTGGACGGGTAATGACTACGATTGCAGTCCGGCCGCCGGTTTAGTACCGCCAAGGCACCTAAGAAGACACCACGCCGGATCTCCTCAACGATTTGATCCACATTAAAAATGCTTATAGGAAAGCATGGCTAAGATTTAGGAACCCAACTGACCGGGTGGAATACCTGGACCTAGCCCGGGAAATACGAAATCGATTGCTGGAAATAAAGATTGAAAAATGGGAGGAACGTTGCCGTAATCTCTCAGTAAACGAGTCAGATCACGAGTATCGGCGGGTTGTATATAAAACGATAAGCATTCAATTATAAATTTCAGTATATTACCGTAGCGAAGCACGGGTATCTTGCTAGTTTCTTATAAGTCAGCAACGGTGTATAGACATAGTTCCGGCATTGTTGATTGGGACTTCATTCAAAATAACAAGTAAATACTGAACTATTATCGGATATCTGCTTTTCTCAAGCGAGGTGAATAGGTTATGGAAAAGGAAATGCGTTCACTGTCAGAATAGAATTGTCAGGTATCGGATACCCATTGAGCTAGTACGAAAGTTACTTTTGTTCTTTCTGGGTACGGTCATTGAGAAGATGAACTAAAGTAGCACCATCACACTCACTGAGAATTAATCCTTGCTGCAGAATGGAAGGACTACATCAGCGCTGAGATTCACAACTCAGATTACGTGAGCAAATACACTATGACCAGCTTTTATCGTCAATGGAAATATCCGTACATACAAAGAGCTAGATGTTTGAGGTTCGCAAAACGTGGAATCTACTTGATTCATACTCGTAGTTCATACAATGTGTTCCTCTCTTGATACCGAGGAATAGTGGACGCAATTGATCATATAACGTACTTTAAAGGGTATAGTGCTGCTGGTTATGATGGCGATAATGATGATAATAATAACAATAATAATAATAATAATAATAATAATAATAATAATAATAATCATAATCATAATAATAATAATAAAAATAATACAGGTCCTGGGCCCAAATAAAAATTCTAAGCAGGAAAATCGTCCGAGGGCAAATGCAGAGCTGTAAGCTACTATAAGTTTGGAAAGTTCTCACTTTCTAAATGGAAGCGCCATTTTATGTTTTACAGTCATTTCCGTCGAATGCCTAACATCAGAATCATCATCTTCTTCTTCCTCTTCCACTTTTCCTACAAGCGGTGGGGTCGCTGGTGTAAGCTATGTCAGACATGTGGACTTAGCCCTTTTGTACGGCCGGATCCCTCCATATCACCAGCCCTATGATGAAGGATGTATTCACTATTGCGTGTTCCTATGGTGGTTGGTAGTGTAGAGTGTTATGGGGATATGAAGACATGTGTACTGAGACGAACATCCAGTCGCTTAGCCAAAGGAATTAATCAAATGCGACTAAAATCCCCGACCTGACACTCGAACCCAGGACCATCTGTACCGGTAGTCGTGACGCTGACCATTCAGCGAAAGAATCAGACGACAAAGCCAGAATATCACGCAAGATTCTTGAATTATGCCATGGCTTGGATATGTAGGCCTCTCAGGTCATGTGCAACTGCAGTGAAGGAGGATCTGTCTGGTGTATCTGAAGTAGCCCACTGATTCAAGAAAGAAGCAACTTCAGGATCTTGGTACACAGAGCTCCGGACAGAGTGAGAACAAGAATTGGGAGCAGACTAAGAGCGAAGAACTGCCTTCTCCCCCAAGATGAAGAAGCACAGGTTATCCATAAAGGCTGACAAGGTCAGTGGGGACCTTGCGGGAATACTGAACCAAGCGCTGGTTGACTGTTGCCGGTCACGTGTCTATGACGTTACGGCGCGGGCTGGCTCCTGATTGGCTGGGGGCGAGGCTTCAAAACACGAAAAATTTGAAATTGTGTCCGCGAAAGGTTTTGAAAATTAGGCGTGCCCGTTAGTTGGTTGCTGCTCCATGTAGGAGCGGTTCTGCTCCCTGGCGGACGATTTTAGAACTAGGACGTCGATAGCGCTTGAACCGAACAAGGGGGTGCCAAACTTACTAACCTAAGTTCGATGCCTATAAGAGTGCAAGCTTAATTTTACAGGCTTAACCTAACTTGACATGATGGCCACCATAATTTTTCTTATGGGGAATGGTTCATGGCGAACTCAGGGTCTTGGAGGTGGAATTTTGAACAATACGGTGACTATACGTTGTTCGTATGGGACTAGGGAGGTGGTGTAAGGCTTGTTACGAATATCACGCAAGCTGCAGACACGAGGACGACCTCATGGACGCGGAGCTGAGCTTGGAATTCTGAACAAGATTACACTATACATGATTCTCACTGGACTAGGGAGGTGGTGTAAATCTTTTTTTGCTAGGGGCTTTACGTCGCACCGACACAGATAGGTCTTATGGCGACGATGGGATGGGAAAGGCCTAGGAGTTGGAAGGAAGCGGCCGTGGCCTTAATTAAGGTACAGCCCCAGCATTTGCCTGGTGTGAAAATGGGAAACCACGGAAAACCATCTTCAGGGCTGCCGATAGTGGGATTCGAACCTACTATCTCCCGGATGCAAGCTCACAGCCGCGCGCCTCTACGCGCACGGCCAACTCGCCCGGTGGTGTAAATCTTAATACGTATGCAGTTCTTATATAGAAATAACCTTGGAGGACGACCTCAGGGACTCGGAGCTGAACTTGGAATTCTGAACAAGATGGCGATTATACATGGTTCGCGTGGGACTAGGGAGGTGATATAAGGCTTAATACGTATGCTAGCTTATATAGGAATAACTTTGGAGGCCGGCTTCAGGGACTCGGAGCAGAGTTAGGAATTATGAACAAGATTGTTCTTGTGGGCCAAGGGGGTGGTGTGTGGCTAATACGTATATATTACTGTTATAGGTGGTTAACACTGGAGAGCTAACTTATGGACTCACAACTTGTTACTTCGAATTCGACACTCCACGATAACCTCCCAGACTCGAAGGTGCTATAGAACCTTACTTGTGTACTACAAGGTACATTTTTGAAGGGCTTCCTTTAGGCATTTTAGGACTCATTTTGTACATTAAAGTACCTCTTTGGTCATTATGGGCCTTCTTTTGTGTATTACCGGACCTTCTCGGGTGCTACAGGACATCGTATATGCGCTACCGAGCTTCTTTTGAGCGCTCGTGGGGAGGAGTGGAGGTTGATGGTGTGCGTTGTCCATTTTTAATTTTCGGATTATAACAACATGCAAGGAGTTGCGGTAACTGTAGGCTCATATGGGTGCGACAAAGCTTATTTGGAGTGCCTTTATGGCTTATTTTGTAATCTTTGTGTTTAATTTAAGTACTTCACTCCCTGACCCGACCTAGAATCGGACAATGGTAGGTCTAGAGGTGGTGGCAAAGGTGGAGGCGGAGGTGGAAGTTGAAGTAGAAGTTGGTGGTTGAAGTTGAAGTTGAGGTGGAAGAGCAGTTGGAAAATGAGGTGGAGGTGGAAGTTGAGATTGAGTTGGAGGTGGGGGTTGAGGCATAAAATAACCTATAAAAAAGAATAGATATCAAATGAATTATATTCTATGCACTCTTACCCGATATTTTAAATATATACGCATGCAGAGTAGTACCGTTATGTGAAGATGTAAAGCAGGTAAAACGAAACATTTTAATCTTAAGAACAGTTTTCTACAACTAGGCTACTAGTATGGGAAATATTCAAAATTTAAGTTAAAAGATGTTTTCACCTCAGACGTATTTTTTAGTCGAAAAGTTATTTAAAGTATCATCCGAGACTGAATTTTCATGTTTTAGGTTAATTTTACCTCGAAACTTTGTAAAGAAACAGTTGAGAGAAATCAGGCGTGAAAGCGTATTTTTTTAATATTTTAAGCTAAAAAGCAGAACCAAACTCTGCATTCGGGATACCCGTCGGTTTGAGCACTGTCGGCAGCCGTGAGGGCCGTTTCTTTAATAATTTTGATGATCCAACCCGCCTTTGTGCTAAATACTCAGCATACATACAAAATATGAAAAATAACAATGCGAGTTGACAATGTAATTTGCATTCCGTAGCTGTGTGCTTGCATTCGGTAGATGGTGGGATCGAATCTTACTGTTGGCTACCGTGAGAACAGTTTCCTATTTTCACACCAGGCAAATGCGTGGGCTACTACCATTCATCATAAAAGCCTTGGCATACCACTCCTCTGCAGGCCCTCTATCAAATATGAATAATATTAATAATAATAATAATAATAATAATAATAATAATAATAATAATAATAATTAATGTTATTTGTTTTACGTCCCACTAACTACGTTTACGGTCTTCGGAGACGCCTAGGTGCCGGAATTTAGTCCCGCATGAGTTCTTTTACGTGCCAGTAAATCTACCGACACGAGGCTGTCGTATTTGAGCACCTTCAAATACCGCCGGACTGAGCCAGGATCGAACCTGCCAAGTTGGGGTTAGAAGGCCAGCGCCTTAACCGTCTGAGCCACTCAGCCCGGCGTGGCCTTAATCAAGGTACAGCCCCAGCATTTGCCTGGTGTGAAAATGGGAAACCACGGAAAACCATTTTCAGGGCTGCCAAAGTAATGCCAAATATTGTGATGTTTGGGACATCACTGAAGGTTTTTAATTATTGAACTATATATTTAATTGATAAGATGTATATATTTAATCACTGATAGGTCATGTTTAAATTAATATGTATATATATATAGGGTCTTTACCATCCATTTCAATCATCATTTCATTTCTTTGTATCGCGGCTATAACGTATTCTGAACGAACAAATTATTGGGTAAAGTATTTCAACATCACGCATATTTATAACTTGCAGTAAATTTTCCAATAGCCGTTGTGAGGTGACCAGAGTCAGTAGGCTAATTTCAGCCCAATTCCAGGAAAAGTACGTCATCGAGATTACGAGAGACCTTACCCTCTCCACCTCATGAAGATACAGTTGATACATTATTAACACCCACTTTTCAAACTCGGCTTGGGGACGCTTTATTTCAGCGGGAAAGTTCAGCCTATGCGAATGAACGTAATGAAGCAACGTGATGGATTGACAGCTATACATCGGAGAAGAGATGAGACCTCGAATCTTACTGGACCATGTGATATGGATGATGGAAGGAGACTTTTGAACCGATATATACCACCGACAAGGGCTGGAGAGGACACTAACATTCTGAGTGAGACTCTCATTCAGACTCACATTCAGATTCGGAGATTCGGACATTCTGATTCTGATTCTCACGCTTGGAAGATACTCTTACTACGATTCTACGTCCACACATCGGAGAAGATTTTAACTTAGTTCACTTCGCATGAGTATATTCTACTCAAAAGTTACTCTCAGTGGGACGTGTTTTCTCAATGACGAGAGGTAGTCAACGGGAGACCGGTTCTGACTGGTATAGGGGAGGAGAGCTTTTATTATGAATTTAGCTACGCTACTGTTCCGTAATACGGAAGAATAAGAAAGTATTCTCTCCATGAACATAACCCATGGTGGTTTTGCACTTAAAATTAGGACTCATTACGTATTCTTTATTATTATTATTATTATTATTAATTATCTACTTTTGTTTTCAAGCCATAAGCTTGAAGACTGGCGCCCTTGGGATACTGTTTCTGGAGAAACAATGACATATCATTTATTTATTTTAATATTAAAGTGACCCGCCACGTTATAAATTTGTCATACATCTGTGGGCAAAGTGGGTACGTCACAATATCTTCTGTCATGTTTATGTCTGATGAATGTAGAAGTGCCTCATGTGCTTTCTGGCATCCACATCCTTACTTTATGAGCTTTCTGCTTCGGGTCGTCATCTTGGTAATAAATATACTTCATTTTGAAGTGCCCCAGCAACATGTCGACAAAGACTCTGTTACAGAAATGGAAATGGCGTATGGCTTTTTAGTGCCGGGAGTGTCCGAGGACAAGTTCGGCCCGCCAGATGCAGGTCTTTTGATTTGACTCCCGTAGGCAACCTGTGCGTCGTGTTGAGGATGAAATGATGATGAAGACGACACATACACCCAGCCCCCCCCCCCCTGCCAGCGAAATTAACCAATTAAAGTTAAAATTCCCGACCCTGCCGAGAATCGAACCTGGGACCCCTGTGACCAAAGGCCAGCACTCTAACCATTTAGCCATGGAGCCGGACAATCTGTTATACCTTGGTAAGTTTAGGGATACGCTAACTAGCCTGTGGTGACATAATCATTCAAGAATTGCCTTTAATGTTCGACATACAAAATGCGAACATCTATTACTGTCCACATTTCTGTTCATAAATAAACACACACCAGTTATGGTGGTGTATGAGTTTGACTTTCACTCACTATCACTACGTTTTCCGTTCAGCAATTAACCAAGGCAAAGCGTAGCGCCCATGCACATGAGTCTATTGGGATCCATTCCCTTTTTTCCTTAGTGGTTTAACGTCCCATCAACACATCCGAGTCGGGTTCAGACTTGTTGCGTATCATCCCGTGATACGATAGAACGCACCGTATCGTCCATGCGTTTCCGAATGAGACCCATGCAACGTGCAGAAATGAACTGAATCTCAGTTTCGTGCCAGGACTATGAAGGCAACTGGCCGCGTACATCTATTTTCACTATGTTATAAAGAAAAGACCATTAATAATTTTGCTTTAAGTCACACCGACACATATACGTTTTATGAGGAGGGTGGGATAGGAAAGGGCTAACAGTGGGAAGTAAGCGACCGTGGCCTTAGTTTTGGCACGGTATTTACATGGTATAAAAATGAGAAACCACGAAAAACCATATTCAGGGCTGCCGACAGTGGAGTTCAAACCAATCATCTCCAGAATGCAAGCTGGTAGCTACTTGACCCAAAAAGCGTACCCACTCGTTCGGTATGATGGAAAGAAATCACAACGCTTGTGGACATCGCAGATCTAAGCTAGTAGTGAAGTATGAAAATGGGTCCCATTACTGGCAGGTACAAATTTTCAATCAGTCAGTGGAATGTACAAAAATGTCACAAGGATGCATCGCATCGTCCTGTTTTTCAACTAACTTATATTAAAATTATCTCTGTTTTGGGGGTTCCAAATCTCGTCCATCTCATTACCCCATTCCATTACGAATATAAACACTGAATTTAAATGCGAGTAACGCTCTCTGGCAAATACTGTGTACGCCAGCTGCCCGGTGTGATGCAACGCGTATCATCCCTTTGATGCGCCGGCAAAAGATCGCCGAGGGAGCGAACAAGCCGTTGCGTGTCACCGTATCAACATTTTGCCTCGGTATGATGACACGGCGTACTGCCCACAATGATACCCAACAAGTCTGGACCCACCTTAAGATTTACAGTGACGTATGGATGGGAAAGGGCTAGAAATAGGAAGGAAGCGGCCGAGGCTTAATTAAGGTACAACTCCACATTTGTCTGGTATAAAAATGGGGAACCACGGAAAATCATCTTCAGGGCTGCCGACGGTGCGATTCGAATCCATCAACTCCCAAATTCATGCTTACTGCTACGCGACCATAACCGCACAGCTAACTCGCTCAGTGGATTCGAATATCCCCACACCTCTGTCTCAAGCGATTTCTCGTCCCGCGGACACAGTAGGCCTATATGTTTTAATTTGTAGCCAGAGTAATAATACTGCACGTTTATTGTATCGAAATGCGTGCATATGTCATTCGCTAGGAATAAGGCCATAATAACCTTTCCGTAACTACGTGGGGTTGAAAACGCTTCAGGAATTTCATGAAGTCACGGCCTTGAAGGGCTAATTTACAAGGGTCTTACTTTCATTGCTCATGTCAACAGGTAAAAAGTGCGGCATACCGGGTGCTAGGATTAGGAAAAAGTTCGGCATACCGGGTGCTAGAAATAGTAAAAGGTGCGGCATACCGGGTGCTAAGAATAGTAAAAAGTTCGGCATACCGGGTGCTGGATTAGTAAAAAATGCGGCATACCAGGTGCTAAGAATAGTAAAATGTTCGGCATACCGGGTGCTAGGATTAGTAAAACGTGCGGCATACCGGGTGCTAGGAATAGTAAAAAGTGCTGCATACCGGGTGCTAGGAATAGTAAAAAGTGCGGCATACCGGGTGCAAGGAATAGTAAAAAGTGCGGCATACCGGGTGCTAGGAATAGTAAAAAGTGCGGCACACCGGGTGCAAGGAATAGTAAAAAGTGCTGCATACCGGGTGCTAGGATTAGTAAAACGTGCGGCATACCGGGTGCTAGGAATAGTAAAAAGTGCTGCATACCGGGTGCTATGAATAGTAAAAAGTGCGGCATACCGGGTGCTAGAAATAGTAAAAAGTGCTGGATACCGGGTGCTAGGATTAGTAAAAAGTGCGGCATACCGGGTGCTATGAATATTAAAAAGTGTGGCATTCCGGGTGCTAGGAATAGTAAAAAGTGCGGCATACCGGGTGCTAGGATTAGTAAAAAGAGCGGCATACCGGGTGCTGGGATTAGTAAAAAGTGCAGCATACCGGGTGCTAGGATTAGTAAAATGTGCGGCATACCGGGTGCTGGGATTAGTAAAAAGTGCGGCATACCGGGTGCGGGGATTAGTAAAATGTGCGGCATACCAGGTGCTAGGGATAGTAAAAAGGAGCGTAAACCCTTTTAACAAGACCAAGAGAGTCATGACACTTTGCAGTTTGTATATAAAAGCAGTACTAGAATGTGTAAGTGTAGTACGGAATCCGAAGTGCAATATGTATATATATTAACTGAAATTGCAAAGTAATTGGCATTTAATTATATAATACCAATATAAATGGTCCGTTATTGGACATTATAAAATTTCCAGCTAACTCATTCCTGGTTGCCAGCGTTTCGCCCCCGTGTGCTAGGTTGGGCTCATCAGTTAATTATATCCCATTCCTACAATTATTAGAAAATATGGTTATATTTAGTCAGGAAAATCGTACAAAAATAAATTACACTTAATTTCTCTACAAGATCGTTGATAGTATCCTAGATAAACTATACTTCCTGTCATTTCTGAACTGTGTAACTCACCTGGACACAAGAACATGGACTTATTCAGAACTGAATGGGAGTTAACTATCACCCACAACAATTCAGCACTCTACAGAATGTGTAGCAGTTTTATTAAACCGAGCGAGCGGTTTGAGGCGTTTAGCTGTTAGCTTGTATTCGCGAGATGATGGGTTTGACACCCCCTCCCCCCCCCCCCCCCACTGTCGGCAATCCTGAAAATCTCCCATTTTCACACCAGGCGCGCTATAAGTCCCTTCTGTGTCGATGTGGCGTAAGCAAACAACAAGGAAAACGTTTAATAAAGCTGTCCTGTAAGATAAGAGTGTAGGCTTCACACTACATGTTAGTCAACATGTGGATAATTTAGCAGTCACACTAAAGTAGTGAAAATATTGTCACAGGGCGTTAAAACAACACACACTACTGTTTAATGAGCATATAATTGTTAAGGAATAGCTTAGGCTTACAGTGAATCTACTCTCGGATTATAACTAAGGTACTTACAATATTCTATGTTATTTCGTTGTGCTGCCCTGTTGTACACCAGATAAAATGAAATATCCTCGTGTACATATGTCCGTCTGATAACATGCGAAACTATGTCGTGTCTCTACTAAGGGGCACGTTTTAACTATTAAACTTAAGTTTGGTAGGGAGCGCCCGTGGCTTACGTTTGTTATCTCGCCATTCGCCCAGGGTTGGAGTAGGAAACAACGATAAACCACTTTTGGGTGGGATGGCCGAAGCGATATACACGTTAGAAGGACTTTCCACCTATAGGCCACAGACCAGTTGTCATATCCTTACACAGTGTACAATCACTTTACATGACCACACAGGTTATCAGACGGAATTTATGAGCCATATAAATTCAATACCAAGACACATACTGTATCATTAATTAGACATATGGCAGTTATATAAGTACTACAGATAAGTAAGATTTAATTTGCCTAATTCAACATCGTCCACACCACATTTATATACCATATGTCTTTTCTGTATCAGTTAGAGGGAAATCATTACCCATTCGGCCAATATGCCTCATTTGAGTAGTCAACCTCTCTTCATTTAACATACAAGTGTGATTGCCATTTGATTCATTTCTCTCTTTACAAATTCGAATAATATGTAAACTATTTATAACAAGACAATTAATATATTTTCTTCTTGTAACTTACATGCCGGTATTCTCATATCGTTAGCTCTGTTTAATCTCTTCTTTTAGAATTACAACCACAAACAAGACTCATAGGTAGTGAGAAATAGATTGTGTCCTGAAACCATTTGAGCAATCTTTCAATTCCTTCGAACACTTTCTATCTCCTGATACAGTTGTTAATACTTCTTTCTCATCTTTTTCTTATTCAAAAAACACAAAATACAGCTCAAGGTATTTCATTCTTTCACTTCCAGCAGGCTTTTCCTGGACTGATCGATGTCATATGACCTCTATGTTAAGTCCAAAAACAAACAAAACAAACCTATATTTATAGATTGTTTTGTGTTCAATATCCCTTCAGTAGGAATAACTGTAGATCTTTAACATACTACAGAGTGCCCGAATTGTTGTTCTAAAAACGGTTAGTTATCGCACCACGAAGTCTAGTTACACCAGCCTCCTGTATTTAAGCCCTCACGAATGGTAACTGTGATTCGATTCCGCACCCGAGAGCATAAAAGGCAAGCGCCTCAATTATTACGCTGCACATTGGTCGCTATTTAAATATCCAGATCTTCTGAACTCAGAAATGGTTATCACTAAAATATATTTCTTAGATTAATGTGAACAAGTAAATAAGAAATATGTGAAAAATATGCATATCTATAACTTGAATCAGTAAATGAGATAATCGGAAGGAAGAAAATCAAATGAGTAATTTTGCTTTCCCGCATTCTACAAAGTTACATCCACGTGGTAGACTTACTGATATCCTCTGAAATAAAATGTTATTTGCTTGAGAAGTTTCCAACGTTGTGTAGAAAGATTAAGAGAATAATATTACTTACCTCAAAGCTGTTACGTTTATCAACATAATCTGTAATGGCTAGTGAAGTTTGTCAAACGAAAGAAGACATTCCTCTGTTCTTTTCTGGATCGTTCTGTGGAATATTTTGACACCTCTACTTGTGCGATCATGGGGACATTTAATATTGTTGTGCTCATGACATTGTAATTGAACTTAAACACAATCGTTCTAAATTTAAGATTTTTTCAGATTACTATACGTCATACCAACACAGATATGTCTTACGGCGACGACGAAATAGGATAGGGCTAAAAGTGGGATGGAAGTGGCCGTGGCCTTAATTTTTTTTTTTTTGCTATTTGCTTTACGTCGCGCCGACACAGATATGTCTTACGGCGACGATGGGATATGAAAGGCCTAGGAATGGGAAGGAATCGGCCGTGGCCTTAATTAAGGTACAGCCCCAGCATTTGCCTGATGTGAAAATGAAAAACCACGGAAAACCATCTTCAGGGCTGCCGACAGTGGGGTTCGAACCCACTATCTCCCGATTACTGGATGTGGCCTTAATTAATGTACAGCACCGGCATTTGCCCAGTGTGAAAATGGGAAACCACGTATAATCATTTTCAGTGCTGCAGACGGTGGGCTTCGAACCCACTATCTCCTGAATGCAAGCTCACAGCTGCGCACCCCTAACGGCACGGCCAACTCGCTCGGTAAAATTAGGATGTTATCAATGCATTGCAATGCCATGTACCTATACTAAGGCAGTATCATAACGTGTTCTTATTCTGCCTGTAGAACTGGTGTCTCCTCAGGCAGGAATATAGTACCGTAAATATTTCAGAGCCAAATAGTGAGTTAGGGATCGTGGTCCATAAAGGATGGGCTCGTTTAGTAGCAAGTTTTTGAAGTGAAACTGTTGTGCATTCAACGATGCCTCTGAAAGTACTATGTGGAACTAGGTCGGTCTGTAATCACCAGGTGACCTTTGGGCAATATTTTTCTGTTATGAATCATAATTTACTCGTTTATGTTTAGCCGTGTGAGAATACTCATTAGCAATGTGAAAAATATTTATAATAACATAAATTACAATTCGTGCTGAACTTGTGCCATACTAGCCTCCGTGGCTCAAACGGCAGCGCGTCGGCCTCTCACCGCTGGGTTGCGTGGTTCAAATCCCGGTTACTCCATGTGAGATTTGTGCTGGATACAGCGGAGGTGGGACAGGTCTTTCTCTGGGTACTCCGGTTTTCCCTGTCATCGTTCATTCCAGAAACACTCTCCACTATCATTTCATTTCATCTGTCAATCATTAATCATCGCCCCAGAGGAGTGCGACATGCTTCAGCAGCCGGCACAATTCCTATCCTCGCCGCAAGATGGGGACTTTATTCATTCCATCCCTGACCCGGTCATTAACTGGAAAACAGGTTGTAGGTTTTATTTTGTGCCATACTGAATTCATAAATAGTAAGTTGTTTTAATTTCATAATCAAGTGGATCATACTTTATTACGTGATGAAGTATAGAGATAGCGGAGAGATAGGGGAAGTGATTAACGTTCCAATTTACATAAAACCACACCCATAAAGTGAATCATAATTAGAGATGAGTCGATACCATTTTTTGTCGATACTCGATACATTCATGTTTGATTTAAAATAAAAACCAAACCAAACCCCATGGCACTACAAGCCCATGAAGGGCCTTGGCCTACCAAGCGACCGCTCCTCAGCCCGAAGACCTGCAGATTACGAGGTGTCGTGTGGTCAGCACGACGAATCCTCTCGGCCGTTATGCTTGGCTTTCTAGACCGGGGGCCTATCTCACCGTCAGATAGCTCCTCAATTCTAATCACGTAGGCTGAGTGGACCTTGGACCAGCTCTCAAGTCTAGGTAAAAATCCCTGACCTGGCCGGGAATCGAACCCGGGGCCTCCGGGTAAGAGGCAGGCACGCTACCCCTACACCACGGGGCCGGCTTTGATATAAAATAGTAAAGTACAAATTTCTTATTAAATAGGCATTTTATAGTTAACACTTCTATATTTTTGTATTTGTAAATGAAATTCAAATATATATTCTGGTTCTAGTTAGTAGTTACGCATCTTCCCGGAAATCAAATGTTAAAAATGTATTCGACACTGTTTAAAAATCAATTGAGTGTCGAATTACTGCAATAATACAATGATGCTATAAGATTTTGTCAAGCCTACTCTTTTCTCTGTCACATATGAGTCCTGAAGTGCTAAACAGTCTCACAGAAAATACTGTTTCTGGTAGTACACGTAAATATTTCACAGCTGGTTTTCGCAGTTTGGAAAGTTAGTATTTGTTTTATAATAACTGTAAACACTTGAAAGCAGTGATAACAAATATTATTTCAGGGATGTAGTAATATTGTCTTAAGAAATGTTGTTTGCTGTGTCATTTTCTTGCATAATGGTTCCGTCAAAGCACCACATAACAGGCAATTTTTCTGATCTATCTGAAATAAACAGTTTTCAAAATCTTTACATGAATAATTTCTGTTGTGATTTTACCCATTTCAGTATAGAGTATGGTTCCCTTCGAGCCCACAGAGGCACAAGTCAAACGAAGCAGAGCCCACGCGATATGATGTAGCATATCGTTCCTGCGTAAGCCACGGGCTACCTGTACACATTTCCAACATGGTCCAGGCTGTATAGCTCAGGCAGTAGAACGCTGACCTTCTGAGCTCAATTTGGTGGGTTTGAAACTGGCCCCGTCCTTGGTTATCGAAGATAGTGGAATACGTCGGTCTCGTGTCGGAAGATTTACTGGTTAGTGAAGGAAACCCTACGGGACAAAATAAGGGCACTTCGACGTCTCTGAAAACCGTAGAAGTGGCTGGTAGAATTCAAAACCAATAAGGCTATTATTACTTGCATGAGATACCGAGTCACGATTATAATAAGAGAATCGAACCTAATGTATTCACCACCAGTGTCGATAAAATGTATATGTCAATAACATCTGTCTTTTATTGAATTCGTTCCAGTAAAACTAGGGTATGTTTATAAAATTATAGTCGATAAGACCTGTTTTCACCAACACGAGTAAAAGTTTTAATACCGAGCTCGATAGCTGCAGTCGCTTAAGTGCGGCCAGTGTCCAGTACTCGGGAGATAGGTGGTCCGAACCCCACTGTCGGCAGCCCTGAAGATGGTTTTCCGTAGTTCCCCATTTTCACACCAGGCAAATGCTGGGGCTGTACCTTAATTAAGGCCACGGCCGCTTTCTTCCCAGTCCTAGCCCTTTCCTGTCCCATCGTCGCCATAAGACCTATCTGTGTCGGTGCGACGTAAAGCCAATAGCAAAAAAAAGCTGAAAAACCGAGATAACAGTTACATTTGTATTCACCAACTGGTATTATCTCGGTTTAAAATTCTACCGGAGTAAGGTTGGCGTGTAAAACAGGAAATCTAAGATAATATAGCCTTTCAAGATGGTATCTCGTAGACGGCTGAAATGTTAAACTGAAGGATGGTGGTGGTGGTGATTGCTTTAAGAGGCAACCATCCTCTATATAAGAATAATCAGACAGGAAAAAAGGAAGAGATCCGACGCTTCGAAATATGAAGATATCGGCAAAAGGGCGACGAAAGGCGTGAAAATGAAAGACTCCCTAGACCTCGAATGCTCTAATACCGTTCAGGTCGGAACAGAACAAGGGTTGACCAAAGGAGTTCAGATAGGATAGATGAAAGGGAGGAGCCTGGTGTTGTAACCAAGGTTGAGATTTACAAAACACAACTTTATTATTCGCTTCAAATGCAAAATACACTATTTACACAAATAAAACTGAAATTTAACTTGAAGCAAAATGAATTAGGAATCTTGAGAAAGAGTCTATCTTCTGTACACTATATACAAGTTTGCAGTATTTACATCCACTTCTATCTTGAAAAGATAGTCCTTGATATATGAAAAGTCGATAGTCGAAAACTATCAGAAGTACTGACATAAATGTTTAGGAGAGTCCTTCCTTGCTGAGTTCATAAAAGCAAGTTCAATGTTGAAAGAATTCTTACTTGGCGAAACCAAGGGAGCTTGCATTAATTAGGGAAATATAACGGTATGTAATAGTATGACTGGATATGGGCAGCGGAATAAGAGGAGCGGTGACCAGAGGTGAGACCTCGTACTGCCAGAAATTCAGTCCACCTGGCCGAAGCACATTTTCAAGAGGAGTAGGCTCCGTGCTCGACGTAAGGTGTATTCTGGAGCTGGACACCGGGGCAAGTGGGCCTCTGGACAGCTCGCTCGCTCGGACGCTTTCATTCCCCACCCTGAGGGGGTGGGGCGGGCCACCTAGAGGGTGTCGCCCTCTCCCTGGCCAGGTTCTGGACAGGCTGGGAGTTCCTCTTTATAGTACACACACGATGGTTCAGGCACGCGCACTGAGGGCTGCGCGTCGAGGCTAGAAGAATGACACCTGGCGCGCGTGTAGCTGGCTGGCGGAGCGAGAAGGGAGCGCCGGACATACAACACCTGGCACAAGTGGAAGCGATGCCAGGGCTCAGCTAGGGCCCCGTTCTGGCCAACCCATGCTCCCAATTTCAGAGCAAACCCTGAATGGAATCAAACGATTGTTTACATTCTGGCAGTGGCGGCAGCACGTAATCATTTGTTTTCCGTGCGTCAGTATGAAAATTTAAGGTTCAAATTCAGATTGAAGCGAAAACTTAGTTTTAGTAAACCGAGATAATAAATTCTGTGGTGAATGCAGAAGTGAGCATTATCCGACGTAATAACATTATCCAATTTTTTGTAAATCTGAGATAGCAGAAGAAGTAACTGACGTTGGTGAATACTAGTCTAAGTGATCAATCAAGGGTTAATTCGCAGATGGTTCTAGACTGACCACTTATAGGCATGACGGTATACAAAGAAAATGCGTATGTATGTATGCATGTATGTATTTATAGTCCTATGTATGTATGTATGTATGTATGTATGTATGTATGTATGTATGTATGTATGTATGTATGTATGTATGTATGTATGTATGTATGTATGTATGTATGTATGTATGTATGTATGTATGTATGCTGCTGGCCATTAAAATTGCTACACCAAGAAGGCGGAATGCAACAAACATCAATTTTTGAAAGATACAACATGCTGGGATATTCAAGTGATTGCCATTTCAGCACATGTGCACAAAACAGATAAGAGTAACGCCATCTATAGTCTGTGTAAAGGGGAAGATTGCACAGCGGGTTTCTCAGTCGAAATTCGCATTCGAACATTGGTTACTTGTGTGAAGGTCGAGTAATGCCTCGTATAAGAGGGAGGAATGGTTACCGGCACGTGTCGGAATTTGAACGCGGTTGGATCGTGGACTACGTGGAATACGGTTTACCGTTTTGCGATATTGCTTCCCGTATTTGTCGGGATCCCATTACTGTCTTGCAAAAATCATTGGATCCAGGAGGACCATACAGGACGCCACATAGGATCTCAGCGGCCCGCGGCCACTAACGCGCGAGAGAACAGACATACTGTCCCCGCTGCCCTACGGACCGTACAACCACGTCACGTCAGGAACTTCGCACGTTTGCAGGACGACAAGTGTCCGCATGGATAGTGCAACGTTGTCTCAAACACCACGGACTGTCAGCACGGCGACCAATGTTGCGGCTTCTCTTGACGCTGCAACGGAGACGGGTGAACCTGCAGTGGTGCTTTGTACGACGACCATGGACACAAGAGTGGCATCTTTTCAAACAAATCCAGGCTCTGCGTACAGCATCATGATGGATGTATCCAAGGCACAGAGGAGGACGACCGTTGCCAGCTTGCATTCCTCATCGTCACACGGGACTAGCACCTGAAGTGATGGTGTTGGGGCCAGTGGATACACATCCCGGTCACCTATATATTCGCATAGCCGGTAATTTGGACAGGCTCCGTTACATTTGTGACGTGTTAAGGCCCGCGGCATTCAAAGCCTCCGCGACGTTAACTGTCAGCAGGGCAATGCATGACCATATGTTGGCCGTGCTTTCCTGACCCTCTTCGATACAGAGTGTATTGGAATTATCCCCTGGCCAGCATGTTCCCCAGAATTGGCACCCATTGAGAGATCTGGTCATGGATTGCCAAGAGACTGGCACGCCACAACTCGCCAAGCACTACGATTGATGAACTCTGGCATAGATTTGTAGCCGCCTGTACCCTTACCTGTCATCCAAGCTCAGCTGGACTCGATGCCGAGTTCGAGTACAGTTGTTATTGCTCTGGGTACTAATTTGTGCATCCACTGTACCTTAAAATTACCTGTAAAGTGAATCATGACTTCCGCACATCCATAGTGTAAGTGTACAATAAATATGATTCTGTTCTCTACTTACCTTCCTGGTGTAGCTCTTTTAATGTATGTATTTACTTAAATTACACCTTGGATATAAGTGGTGGGGAATATAACTTACAGTATATTCTTAACAGTGTGGACAAGGACACTAATATTATAAATGATGGGCATACAATGCCATAAAATTGTGAACTCATATTCAACCATAACTTCGACGTTGTCTTCTGAAATAAATGACATGACGCGCGCAAAATTATATCTCCCTGCTGACTTAAATTCAATCACAATTTCAACGTTGTTTCCTGAAACAAATGACATTTCATAGGAAATAACATTCTATAATTGAATCCTCACAACATTCGGGCAAATAAAAATAATGAATACCGCACGAATTAATCACCAAACATAACAGCTTCTTGGAGTGTGTATGAAAGGCCGCTTAAACAAAACAAAAACTCTTTGGTAGCCAAATTACCCTCACCGGACAATTCTACCGCGGTATAACAACTCGGAGATCCACGCTCCTCATGCAGCTAAGTAAATCCGGGATACCAATCGCCAGATTAATAAATGATGCACTAGCCTCCACGGGTCCAGGCTCTCTCAAATATACTGCATTCACATCACTAACCAAAGCAGGTCTACCACAAAATATACGGGCGCATTACGCTGGCCTTTAATTGAAGAACGATCTTTCCATTAATCACAGAACCAAATAGTCCTACGTCCTGAATTCGTTTAATTGATAACCATAGGATGACGCCTCACAACGTCAAATTCTCCCAATATTATCTTCGAATATCTCATGAAGATCATACTCGCGTGCATTAAATATTATTTAATCATGCCAATTAATCTATATTGGTTTCGTTTTGATGACTGAAACTTAACCGTAATTAACTGAAACTGGCATATTAAATCAATAAAGTTACAGAACTATGTTTACTGGACACTTAAAAATAAAAATCCAATTGATGACTTAAAATGCACTTAACCCCTGGATAATTGTTTACTTTGGAGTGGAGATCTTGTCGATTCATAAATTGTTCCTCCACTCGAAATTATGACAATACTATCGATACGATAATGCAAAATACATATCTGAACATGGGAAATCGGGTGAAGACTCTACCAATTTGTGGGTGTTGAATCTCCACGAAATGAACATGCACTTCCATACAACATACTTGCAGATATCTCGACGGCCCTGACCTGTCGTCGAACATGAGATCCTATGGATCTATTACACTCAGTCATGTGCATGCATGGTAAATTCTGACTGCATATTTGCCATTATGAGGCCCCTCATACATTACTGAATTTAATATAAACATATTACTCAAATTATTTCTCACTACGTGAACTTTGCAGCATTGATGTACAACGCATCTCCACTCCAAAACCAAAACAAAATAGAAAAGTAAGGTAATAAAATTAATCAAATGAAAATCAAGCCAGCCACTCGGCTTAAATTAAATTACAAACAAAATGTCTTCATGCAATAATCATTACAATAAATTAGAAAATAACCATACACCTTAATCATCCTATTAAATTATCGTATTACCTCGGCGATTACGTAGGTGCAAATTTATTAAAACGTATTAATTTGAGTACTCATCTTTGTTGGTTTGGTCGCTTCACTTCCGACCGGACTATTCCGTGGCTTTAGTGACTAGCCATCACTATCGTAGTACCTGCACTTAAGATGATTGAATAATGCTCCTGTTCCATGGCTTCCAGTTGCATTTCCAACACTCGTTCAGATGGCTTCTTTCTTGAATATCCGCCAGCTTATATGAACTTCAAATCAATTACTCATACAACAGATAAGAATTTCCACACTGGCCTGAGTAGCTCAGACGGTAGAGCGCTGGCCTACTGGGCCCAACTTGGCAGGTTCGATCCTGGCTCAGTCCGGTGGTACTTCAAGGTGCTCAAATACACCAGCCTTGTGTCGGTAGATTTATTAGCACGTAAACTAACTTCTGAAGGACAAAATTCCGGCACCTTGGCGTCCCCAAAATCCTAAAAAGTAGTTAGAGCGACGTAAAATCAATATTGTTAGTGTTATTATTATTACTAAGAATTTCCACTATACTGTTACGTAAGCAGTTGCTCTCGGTTACCTGCTATGCACCTGAAAGCTAGTTCATCGTAAACTACACTGCTAACACCTGAACTAGTGACCTAGTTCGTCCTTATCTACCAAATCAACTTGGTCATTTACATAACACCTGGCGAGTTGGCCCCGTGCGGTTAGGGGCGCGCAGCTGTGAGCTCGCATCCGGTAGATAGTGGGTTCGAATCGCACTGTTGGCAGCCCTGAAGATGGTTTTCTGTGGTTTCCCATTTTCACAACAGGCAAATGCTGGGGCTGCACCTTAATTAAGGCCACGGCCACTTCCTTTCCACTCCCAGGCCTTTCCTATCCCATCGTCGCCATAAGACCTATCTGTGTCGGTGCGACGTAAAGCCCCTAGAAAAAAAAGATTATTTATCTGTTTACACTCCAGGGTCGGTTTTCCCCTCGGACTCAGCCTCAACAGCCTCTACAGCCTCAAGGGCAGTGGCCTGGAGCTTCAGACTCTGGGTCGAGGTATACAACTGGGGAGGATGCCCAGTACCTCGCCCAGGCGGCCTCACCTGCTATGCTGAACAGGAACCTTGCGGGTAGATGGGAAGATTGTAAGGTACAGATAAGGAAGAGGGAAGGAAGCGGCCGTGGTCTTAAGTTAGGTACCATCCCGGCATTTGCCTGGAGAAGTGGGAAACCACGGAAAACCACTTCCAGGATGGCTGAGTTGAGAATGGAATCCACCTCCCAAGGCTGAGTGGACCCCGTTCCAGCTTTCATATCAGTTTTCAAATTTCGTGGCGGAACCGGGAATCGAACCCGGGTCTCCGGGGGTGGCAGCTAATCACACTAACCACTACACCACAGAGGCAGACAAACTATATACTGCATTGTATTATTATTGATCTTTACTGCGAGGTATGCCCGGCCCCTTGGCTGAATGGTCAGCATAGTGGGCTTCGTTTCAAAAGGCCCCGGGTTCGATACCCGGCATGATCGCGGATTTTATTCTTAAGCGGTTAATTCCCCTCGCTCGTGACTGGATGTTTGTGCTGTCCCCAACATCCCTGAAATCATACACCACACAACACTACCCTCCACCACATCAGTACGCAGTTTCCCGTCCAATCCCGACGGAGGGCCTGCCTTACACGGGCTGCGTCTGGCTGGCCATTGCCACACGAAAATTTTGTTATTATTGTTACTCCTGGGTATCAAAATTTCTTCTTCTAATTTTGAAGTACTCCTTGTAAATATATGCAAATAATGCTTACGATAGACTGTAGCCCTGATGTCAGCCTTCAGTTATTCTAAAGAGTAAACTCAAATTCCACACAGTTTGTAGTATACAATTGAATGAGTTATGAACAACAGTAAGTAATATTAACTTGGGAGTTGTCCGTCTCTGTGGCTTTGTGGTCAGCGTCTAGGCCTTCGATTCTGGGGCCCCGAATTCGATTCCCGGCCGTGTTGAGGGATATTTAATATCAAACGATTAATTTCCTTTGTTGATGCACTGGGTGTTTATGTGCTCTCCGCACCATTCCTGCATACTTACACATCACACAAAAGACTATCCTCCATTACACTAACATGCAGTTTTCCATACACGGTAGACCCTGCTCACCCTCATCAGGAGGTCTGTCTTAGAAGAGCTGCACCAGTCTAGCAATAGGCACACGAAATACTATTACTAAGAATAATAATAACATATTTTTTACAATTGGCTTTACGTCGCATCGACACAGATATGTCTTACGGTGACGATGGGATAGGAAAGGGCTAGGAGTGGGAAGGAAGGGTCCATGGTCTTAATTAAGGTACAGCCTAATATTTGCATGGCGTGAAAATGGGAAACCAAGTAAAACAATCCTCAGGACTGGCGACAGTGGTGTTCGAACCCACTATCTCCTGAATACGAGCTCATATCTGAGCGCCCCTAACCTCACGGCCAACTCGCTCGGTAATAATAATAATAATAATAATAATAATAATAATAATAATAATAATAATAATAATAATAATAATAAATTATCTATAACAAATTTACTCTACATAATATTGGTCTGAAGTTGTCACATTAACGCACTCTAACGTGTTCGATCTCCGTTAGCATCGAACGTCCTACTTCAGAACAGGAGGATAATGATCATTCGACTACGACATTGAGGTCGGCACAAACTTAATGAAGATAATGTAAGTAGACACAGCACACATTGAGAAATATACACAGTATGTCTCTTATCCATTCACACCCCATTTCATTACGAAACATTCCATTATTCTACTAAGTCACTGAAATTATTCATTTATACTTTTATGCAGTAGAGGTAATAGCAGCAGCAAGTTCACGGTGCGGTTAGGGGCACGCAGCTGTGAGCTTGCATCCGCGAGCTAGTGGGTTCGATCCCCAATGTCGGCAGCCCTGAAGATGGTTTTCCATGGTTTACCATGTTCACGCTCGGCAAATGCTGGAGCTGTACCTTAATTAAGGACACGGCCGCTTCCTTTCCACTCCTAGGCCTTTTCTGTCCCATCGTCGCCATAAGACGGTGTCAGTGCGACCTATAGCAGCTTGTAGAAAAGAAAAAGAGGTAATAGCGAGACGTGCACAAATTATTTCCTAGTTCAAATAGTCTGTGATACTAAAGTAAACGCTAGTTGCACCCTCAAATAGTTAGTCATACACTGCATGTTGGGTATTCAGCCCGAAGGCTGGTTGGATCCTCAACAGTTCACCCTTAGCTGTCATACAGTAGATGGCCTAGGTGTCACTGAAGAGGCGTACTAGGGAAATGAGGAGTGAGGTAGTTTCCCGTTGCTTTCCCCATTGGGCCAGAAGTTGCTATTGCACATCAGTCTGCCAAGCCCACTGAAATGCGTGCACCAACCGACCCTATGAGCGACATTTTCACACCATTCATAGCAGGGACTGGCTGCATAAGGAATGGCATTACTAGCGTCACTCATACGTCAGCCACTTTCATATTGTCAAAGCCAAGAAGAAGACTGAGACAGGTCAATGAAAGTAACAATTTTATTCTAGCCCATACCAGAAGATATAGCGCATTGTAAACACTACATCTTGCCAGCAAAGGCCTAGTCATACACTAGTGCAGATCTATTCGTTCGATAACCTTCAGCTCTGCGTAAACAGTTGTGGAACGTGAATACGTACAGCTAGTTGTGTTCGCCTGCAACCTGTGCGAGTGCTGACAGAAGTGGCTAAGTGCAGGGAGCTTAGTTCCGAACTGAAACAGACAATTATAGGACTCTCACTAAGAAAAGTAGGACTGGCCTAATTGTGAAGGAAAGTCACGCCAGAATTCAATTTGTCGTGCATAAGTTTAAGTTTGAAGGCTCAGTGAAGAATGTACCACGAAAACCCAAACAGAAAAATCTGTCCACAAGAAGAACGACTAATTTTGGGGCGAGTGAAATCCAACCCCTCTAAGCTGCGGGTAGAACTGGAAGTTACTACTGGGAAGAAAATGTGTACTGAGATCGTCCCCTGGGTCTTACATAGACATGGTTACAATAAAAAATGAAATGGGGTATGGCTTTTAGTGCCGGGAGTGTCCGAGGACATGTTCGGCTCGCCGGGTGCAGGTCTTTCGATTTGACTCCCGTAGGCGACCTGCCCGTGGTGATGAAGATGATATGATGATGTAAACACCACATACATCCAGCCCCCGTGTCAGCGAAATTAACCAATGATGGTTAAAATTCCCGACCCTGCCGGGAATCGAACCCGGGACCCCTGTGACCAAAGGCCAGCACGCTAACCATTTAGCTATTGAATGGTTACAATGAATAGAAACTAAGGAAGAGGCCATATGTTAGTAAGAAGAACCGTGGTGCAAGCCTGCTCTTCGCAAATGAATACCTGTATAACGGTCTGGCGTTTTGGAGTAGGCCTGATGTTATCTCGTCCGATAAATCTAAAATCAACCTTTATGGATCAGATGGTACCCACAGGGCATGGAGAAAATTTGATACAGACAACGATGTGGCCAATCCAATTCCCATCGTAAAACATGGAGGTGGCTCAATTACGCTTTGGGTGTGTATGTCAGCTAAAAGTGTAGGAAATATTCCATGTATTGAAGGCACGATGGGTAAAGTATTCTGAAGCAAAGTGCTGACCGACCTACATGTTCCAGCATGCTAACGACCCGAAGTATACCGCTGCTCTAAACAAGGAGTGGTTAATTTGAAACGTCCCAAAAGAATTGAAAACGCCTTTCCGGCCTGTTCACCTCAACTCTATGTCCGGCTCCTTGCCTAAATGGTTAGCGTACTGGCCTTTGGCCACGGGGGTCCCGGGTTCGATTCCCGACCATAATTGGTTAATTCCGCTGGCACAGGGACTGGGTGTATGTGTCGTCTTTATCATCATTTCGCCTCATCACGACGCGCGGGTCGTCTACGAGCGTCAAATCAAAAGAACTGCATCTGGCGAGCCGAACTTGTCCTTGGCACTAAAAGCCATACGCCATGTCATTTCATTTTTTACCTCACCTCTATTGAACACTAATGGGCATTTTTGAAATGTAAGGTACACAGTTGAAATGTTTCATCTGAAGAAAAGTTAAAAAAGAGTTTAGGGAGTGGTGACAAATTATTAGGATTGCTGCTATGGGGCAATTTTATTCGTATGTTTATTTAAAATAGTGGCATATGTATGAATACCAATGCGGCAAAGAAAAGTACATCTTTTGTTATGTACTTTGTATGATACTGCGTATAAAAGCTTTATTTTTGTATGGCAGTGTAAAGAAATTTACTTGACATATTTTTTGTTGAAAGAAAGTTGCAATGCATTTAATTTGACTGCCAAAAGTATACAGTTCTTTTTACAAAAGAGGAGTGTATGAAAAAGAAAGTGACATTCTGTATATGAGTCCTGAAAGAGACGAAGAAGATATTGTTCATTGGTAATGTCAAGATACTCTTAAATACGCCAGTTAATTGCAACATCATTTGGCCCCGCAACCTTGAGCATAGGAGGTAAGTGTCTGTGTATCAGCCAACTCCACTACGCAGTTGCAAATTATTATTATTATTATTATTATTATTATTATTATTATTATTATTATTATTATTATTATTATTATTATTATTATTGAAGATCAGTCTTTCCCTAGTTATATTCCTCACGGAGTAGTGGCCCTGTACTTATTGGTTATACCTTACGTCCACTAGATTTCGGGTTGAATAGATCCTGCGGGTGTAGCAAGGTCACTGCGACGTACTTGTGACGTGGTCGTTGCACTTACCGGAACAGAGTTAGTCAGGGAAAGTGAGTGTGCAGTGGAGCGAAGAAGATCGCAGTAGGGCAAGGTCAGCACGCAGGTACAAGCAGCTTCTTACCTCGCGAGTCTCAAGTGTTACCTACTTTTCCAATAGGCAGGCAACCTAGTCGTAACTTCATGTGCTATATGTTAACGGTATTATTGCCGCTGGGCCAGAAAAGACCCCTCTGTGATAATGATCATCATCATCATCATCATCTGTTTACCCTCCAGGTTCGGCTTTTCCCTCGGACTCAGCGAGGGATCCCACCTCTACCGCCTCAAGGGCAGTGTCCTGGAGCTTCAGACTCTTGGTCGGGGGATACAACTGGGGAGTATGACCAGTACCTCGCCCAGGCGGCCTCACCTGCTATGGTGAACAGGGGCCTTGTAGGGGGATGGGAAGATTGGAAGGGATAGGCAAGGATGAGGGAAGGAAGCGGCCGTGGCCTTAAGTTAGGTACCATCCCGGCATTCGCCTGGAGGTGAAGTGGGAAACCACGGAAAACCACTTCGAGGATGGCTGAGGTGGGAATCGAACCCACCTCTACTCAGTTGACCTCCCGAGGCTGAGTGGACCCCGTTCCAGCCCTCGTACCACTTTTCAAATTTCGTGGCAGAGCCGGGAATCGAACCCGGACCTCCGGGGGTGGCAGCTAATCACGCTAACCACTACACCACAGAGGCGGACTGTGATAATGATGTCGGAGAAATACTGAGCCGCAGTACGTCTATCATCAAGAATAAAAGTTCTTTGATGTCCGGTGAGACATACGATGATACCGAATTATTTACGACTCTCTTATCAGTCGTATCAGTGTGCTAACTCCGAGAATACTATTAATGACTTACAAACGCTGAATTTGCTCTGGGGGAATTCCCTATTTATATCTGCAGGACTGCCTCTGTAGTGTAACGGTTAGCGCTATTAGCTGCCGCCCTCGGGAGCCCGGGTTCGATTCCTGGTACTGCAAGGAATTTAAGAATGGCAGAGGGGCGGGTATGTGTTACCTCTACTGAGGGTGAACCTGAAAAGAGCTGCCTCACCTCGGGATGAGGACACGACATTTTCTTACCTACATCTATCTATATATATATAAAGTAACTTGTCCTGACTGACTGACTGATTCATCATCGCCGAGCCAAAACTACTGGACATAAATGAATGAAATTTCGAGGATATATTCATATTAAGATGTAGGTGCTCGCTAAGAGAGGATTTTTGGATATTCCGTCGCTAAGGGGGTGAAAAGGGGGTGTGAAATTTTAAAATGAGTGTATCTATATCTCAAAACTTTATAAGTTTACACATGTGAAAATTGGTATTTAGAATCTTCTTTAAAAATAAGGAAACCCGTATTTTTTTATTTTCAGAAAATCCCAATAGGATGGGTGAAAGAGGGTAAAAAAGGGGTTGAATGCCATTTAATCAGGATACCGGTACTTATATCTCAAAAACCGCAGACATTACAGACCTGAAAATTGGAACTTTTGTTCGCTTTTAAAAATTAAGAAACACGTATTTTTTTGTTTTTGGAAAATCCAATTAATAGGAGGGTGAAAAGGGGGGTTAATTTTTTAAATGAGTGCATCTATATCTCAAAACTTTTAAAGTTTACAGATGTAAAAATTGGTATTTAGAATGTTCATTAAAAATAAAGAAACACGTATTTCTTTGTTTTCGGAAAATCCCAATAGGAGGGGTAAAAAGAGGTGAAAAAAGGGTTGAATGCCTTTAAAGAGAATGCTTATATCTCAGAAACTGAAGATATTACAGACTTGAAATTTGGTGTTTGGGATCTCCTTTAAAAATAAAGAAACACGTATTTTTTGTTTCTGGAAAATACAATTCATGGTGGGGCTGAAAAGGGGGTGAAATTTTAAAATGAGTGTATCTATATCTCAAAACTTTTAAAGCTTATAGATGTAAAATTTGGTATTTAGAATCTCCTTTAAAAATAAAGAAACACATATTTTTTTGTTTTCGGAAAATCCCAATAGGAAGGGTGGAAAAGGGTGAAAAACGGGTTGAATGCCTTTAATGTAGCTACTTATATTTCAGAACCTGAAGATATTACAGACCTGAAAACTGGTGTTTGGAATCTCCTTTAAAAATAAAGAAACACGTATTTTTTAGTTTCGGAAAATCCAATTAATGGGGGGGGGAGTGAAAAGAGGGCTTATTTTTAAAATGGGTGTATCTATATCTCAAAACTTTTAAAGTTTATAGATTAAAAATTGGTATTTAGAATCTCCTTTAAAAATAAAGAAACATGTATTTTTTGTTTTCGGAAAATCCCAATAGGAAGGGTGGAAAAGGGTGAAAAAAAGATTGAATGCCTTTAATGAGGCTAACTATATTTCAGAACCTGGAGATATTACAGACCTGAAAATTGGTATTTGGGATCTACTTTAAAACTAAAGAAGCAGGTATTTTTTCGTTTTTGGAAAATCCAAATATGGGGGGTGAAAAGGGGGGGGTGAATTTTTAAAATAAGTGTGTCTACATATTAAAACTTTAAAAGTTTACAGATGTAAAAATTGGTATTTAGAATCTCCCTTAAAAATGAAGGAAAACGTATTTTTTTCTTTTCTGTAAATCCCAATAGGATGGGTTTAAAAGGGTGAATAATAGGTTGAATGCATTTAATGAGGATACATATATCTCAGAAACTGAAGATATTACAGAACTGAAAATTTGTATATGGGATCTCCTTTAAAAACAAAGAAACACGTATTTTTTTGCTTTTGGTAAATCCAATTAATGGCGGTTGAACAGGAGTGACAAATTGGGGTGAATTTTTTGAAAGACTATATCTACAGAATATCTGAGAAACGTAAATTGTTGCAGACGTAAAAAGTGTGTATTTAGAATCTCCTGTAAATGTAAAGAAACATAGGTGATTTGTATTTGGAAACTCCACTTAAGGGGAACTAAAAGTGGTGAAATTTTAAAATGAGAATTTCTACAGTATATCTCAAAAAAGTTAACATGTTACAGAATTGAAAAATTGTATTCTTTATGTTATTAAAAATAAAGAAACATGTATTTTTAGTTTTCGGAAATACCACTTGGGTGGAGGGGGGGGGGGTAAAATTGACTGAAGATAGTGTTGATTTATTTTAATTAGGCTACTGATATCTCAAAAATGAAGATGTTACAGACGTGAAATTTGATGTTTTGAATCTGCTTTAAAAAGTAAAGAAACACGTAATTTCTGAAAATCCAATGAGGGGGTGGGGTGAAATTATTGAAAAATTAATAGACTTAATTGTATGAGAATACTTACATCTAATAAAAACTATATTTGTTACAGGCGTGAAAATTTGTATTTGGATCTCCTTTAAAATCAAAGAAAAACGCGTTTTGGGGGGGAATAATCTTGGAGGGGGCGGGAGTGAAAAGGAGTTGAGTTCCATTCATGAGGACACATAAATCAAAAACTGAAGAAGTTAGAGTCGTGATAATTGGTATTTAGAAGATACTTTACAATTAAAGAAACGAGTTTGTTGCAGGAAAATTCACTTGGGGGGGGGGGGTGGAGTGTGAAAGATGTGAAAATATTGAATTATTTTTATGGGGATACTTATATCTCAAAACTGAAGGTTATAGACGTGAACAATGGAGTTTGGAATCTCTTTTAAACATAAAGAAACACGCCTTCTTTTCTTTTTTGCGTGGGGGTGGGGATGAAACTAACGACGGTGGGGTGTAAAAGGAGGTTAGACCAATTGATTTTACTGTATATTCATTCCATTCCTGACCCTGTCGAATGACTGGAAACAGGCTGTGGATTTTCGGTGTACTTATTCTGAGCATAAACCGATCATTTTTAATCTTTCCTGGGTTCGTTTTCAAGAGCCATCTTTTCCTTCGGAGAACGTTCTTTGATTACAGTAGATTCTCCTGGCATATAAATAAAAATTAAAAACATTTGAAATAAACGATAGGAATGAGATTGACTGTCCAATTGTTCACCTCTATAATAAGGTCAATAATGCACGGAAGTATGTCATTCGTATCGCCAGAATTTCCGCGTACTTGCCTACGCGCTACATAGGTGCTGGTCACAATGTCAAAAATGACAATGGCAGCAGATGGAATTTACCGCCAATTAGCGGTCTAGCATCTTGCTGTGGGGTCCAGAACATCTATAATAATAATAATAATAATAATAATAATAATAATAATAATAATAATAATAATAATAATAATAATATTCTGGACCGTCGTCAAATGTGCGGACCGCGCTGGAAACGGTTCTGGACGGGTAATGACTACAAATGCAGTCCGGCCGCGGGTTCAGTACTGCCAAGGCACCCAAGAAGACACCACGCCGAATCTCCTCAAGAATTTGATCCATATTAAAAATGCTTATAGGAAAAGATTGCAAACTTTTAGGGACCGAACTGACCGGGTGGAATACATGGTCCTAGCCCGGGAAGTACGAAATCGATTGCTGGAAAGGAAGATTGAAAAATGGGAGGGAACTTGCCGTAATCTCTCAGAAAACGAGTCAGATCTCGAATTTTGACAGATTATATATAAATCGATATCCATTCAATTATAAATTTCAGTATAATACCGTACCGAAGCACGGGTATCTTGCTAGTCTATATATATAAAATAGCTTGTCCTGACTGACTGACTGATTCATCATCGCAGAGCCAAAACTACTGGACGTAACGAAATGAAATTTTGGGGATATATTCATATTAAGATGTACGTGCTCGCTAAGAGAGGATTTTTGGATATTCCTTCGCTAAGGGGGTGAAAAGAGGGGTGAAATTTTAAAATGAGTGTGTCTATATCTCGAAAGTTTAAAAGTTTACAGATGTAAAAATTGGTATTTAGAATCTTCTTTAAAAATAAGGAAACACGTTTTTTTTTGTTTTCAGAAAATCCCAATAGGAGGGTTGAAAAGGGGTGAAAATGGGGAAAATGGGTTGAATGCCCTTAATCAGTATACCAGTACTTATATCTCAGAAAATGAAGATATTACAGACCTGAAAATTGGTACTATTGATCTCTTTTAAAAATAAAGAAACACGTATTTTTTTGTTTTTGGAAAATCCAATTAATGGGAGGGTGAAAAGGGGGTGAATTTTTAAAATGAGTGAATCTATATCTCCAAACTTTTAAAGTTTGCAGATGTAAAAATTGGTATTTAGAATCTTCATTAAACATAAAGAAACACGTATTTTTTTTTTGTTTTCGGAAAATCGCAATAGGAGGGATGAAAAGGGGTGAAAAAGGTGTTGAATGCCTTTAATGAGGCTACTTATATTTCAGAACCTGAAGATATTACAGACCTGAAAATTGGTGTTTGGAATCTCCTTTAAAAATAAAGAAACACGTATTTTTTGTTTTTGGAAAATCCAATTAATGGGGGGGTGGAAAGGGGGTGATTTTTTAAAATGAGTGTATCTATATCTCAAAACTGTTACAGTTTATAGATGTAAAAATTGGTATTTAGAATCTCCTTTAAAAATAAAGAAACACGTATTCTTTTGTTTTCGGAAAATCCCAATAGGAAGGGTGTAAAAGGGTGAATAATGGGTTGAATGCCTTTAATGAGGCTACGTATATTTCAGAACCTGAAGATATTACAGACCTGAAAATTGGTATTTGGGATCTACTTTAAATGTAAAGAAACACGTATTTTTTCGTTTTTGGAAAATCCAAATACTGAGGGGTGAAAAGGGGGGTGAATTTTTTAAAATGAGTGTATCTATATCTCAAAACTGTTACAGTTTATAGATGTAAAAATTGGTATTTAGAATCTCCTTTAAAAATAAAGAAACACGTATTCTTTTGTTTTCGGAAAATCCCAATAGGAAGGCTGTAAAAGGGTGAATAATGGGTTGAATGCCTTTCATGAGTCTACTTATATTTCAGAACCTGAAGATATTACAGACCTGAAAATTGGTATTTGGGATCTACTTTAAATATAAAGAAACACGTATTTTTTCGTTTTTGGAAAATCCAAATATTGAGGGGTGAAAAGGGGGTGAATTTTTTAAAATGAATGCGTCTACATCTTAAAACTTTAAAATTTACAGATGTAAAAATTGGTAGTTAGAATCTCCTCTAAAAATAAAGGAACACGTATTTTTTTGTTTCCTGTAAATCCCAATAGGAGGGGTGTAAAAGGATAAAAAATGGGTTGAATGCCTTTAATGAGGATACATATATCTCAGAAACGGAAGATATTACAGAACTGAAAATTTGTATATGGGATCTCCTTTAAAAATAAAGAAAAACGTATTTTTTTAGTTTTTGGAAAATCCTATTAATGGCGGTTAAACAGAAGTGACAAATTGGGGTGAATTTTTTGAAAGATTATCTTGGAAACGTAAAATGTTACAGACGTAAAAAGTGGGTGTTTGGAATCTCCTGTAAATGTAAAGAAACATAGGTGATTTGTTTTTGGAAACTCCACTTAAGGCGAACCCAAAAGGGGTGAAATTTTAAAATGAGAATTTTTACAGCATATCTAAAAAAACTTAACATGTTACAGAAGTGAAAAATGGCATTTTTATCTCTATTAAACATAAAGAAACGTGTATTTTTAATTTTCGGAAATACAACTTGGGTGGAGGGGGGGTGAAAGTGACTGAAAATGGTGTTGAATTCTTTTAATTAGGCTACTGATATCTTAAAAATGAAGATGTTACAGACGTGAAATTTGATATTTGCAATCTGCTTTAAAAGTAAAGAAACACGTATTCTCGGAAAATCCAATGAAGCGGGGGAGGGGTGTGAAAGAATTGAAAAATTAATTGACTTTAATTGTATGAGAATATATACATCTAATAAAAACTAAAGTCTTTACAGACGTGAAAATTCGTATTTGGATCTCCTTTAAAAACAAAGAAAAACGCGTTTTGGGGGCGGGGGGAATCTTGGGGGGCGGGAGTGTAAAGGAGTTGAATTCCTTTCATGAGGACACATAAATCTAAAAGTGAAGAAGTTAGAGTCGTGATAATTGGTATTTAGAAGATCCTTCACTATTAAAGGAACAAGTATTTTTTGCGGGAAAATTCACTTAGGGGGGGAGGGGGAGTAGTTTGAAATGAAGTGACAAAAGTAAATTATATTTATGGGGATACTTATATCTAAAAACTGAAGGTAATAGACGTGAACATTGGTGTTTGGAATCTCCCTTAAACATAAAGAAACACGCCTTCTTTTAATTTTTTGGGGGGGCGGGGGTAAATAAACTTAACGGCGGTGGGGTGTAGAAGGAGGTGAGACCAATTGATTTTACTGTTGTTAATGTACTTATAAGGATCCACCGTTGCTCAGGCGGCAGCGCGCCGGCCTCTCACAGCTGGGTTCCGTGGTTCAAATCCCGGTCACTCTATGTGACATTCGTGCTGGATAAAACGGAGGCGGGATAGCTTTTTCTCCGGATACTCCGGTTTTCCCTGTCATCAGCCATTCCAGCAACACATAATAATAATAATAATAATAATAATAATAATGTTCCGGACCGTCGTCAAATATGCGGACCGCGCTGGAAACGGCTCCTGGACGGGTAATGACTAAGAATGCAGTCCGGCCGCGGGTTCAGTGCCGCCAAGGCACCCAATATGACACCACGCCGGATCTCCTGAAGGATTTTTTCCAGATTAAAAATGATTATAGGAAAATACGGTAATGCAAAGATTTACGGACCCAACTGACCGGGAAGAATACCTGAGCCTAGCCCGGGAAGTACGAAATCGATTGCTGGAAAGGAAGATTGAAAAATGGGAGGAAACGTGCCGTAATCTAATAGAAAACGAGTCAGATCGGGAATTTTGGTAGATTCTCGCTGAAAACGTGTCAGATCGCGAATTTCGGCGGATTATATATCTAAAACAATAAGCATTCAATTATAAATTTCAGTATAATACCGTAGCGAAGCACGGGTACCTTGCTAGTATAAAATAAAATTAGAATTTTGCCTGTACTGATGAAGATGGTCGTGCGGTTAGGTCCGCGGAGCATTGATCTAGAATTCGGGAGACGGTGGGTTCGAATCCCACCGTCGGCAGCCCTGATGACGGTTTCCGTGGTTTCCCATTTTCACACCACACCTTAATTAATGTCGTGGCCCCTTCCCTCCCAGTCCTAGCCCTTTCCCATCCTTGCGTCGCCGAAAACCTTCAATGTGTCAGGGCGACATTAAACCACTCGTAGCAAAAGTGTGTGTACACATACCTATGCGGAAGTCGAAATCTTAATTTGAAGAATATCTTTAGAATTCAAATAAATTTAAGAAGTAATAATTGTATAATATAGGCCTACGTATGTTTACCGGTTAGTCCCATTTCTTGATACGGGCTCGGGGAAATATTAGTTCTATAATGATAGTGCGCGAAGGTCCATTGTTATCGCCAGCCAGAACTGCATGCCTTCTTTACAAATAGTTGTTCTGTGGTGAGCATATCTTGGCGCCTCCAGCCAAGTTCAAGACAAGGTGGTGGACGGGAGGGGGGTGCTCAAGACCCGTGGAGATGGACCCGCACGGGTAACTGAACTCTTCAATTGACTAGCTTTACTAGCTATTTCATTGACATTTGAAGATAATAAATTTAAATTAAGCATACATTTACAATGATGATGTTCAAAGTCTAAATATGGCCATTACTCTGATATTGTTAAGAAAAGGACAACACAAATAGTAAGAATTGGACAGTCCATCGGCTACCTCCACCTCCGACCCTCTGGACGAGGCCTCCACCTCATTGACTGCGCTGACTAAGACTGCATGCTTAACCTCACATGATCTTATTTGGCGGGCGATTTGAAAAGTAAGGCGGCTGGCTAAGAGTTCACATTTAACCTCACTACGTGTTCAGGCTTAACCTTACTGACCACGTGTTCGACCTTGGGCTTAAAGGCCTAACACACAAATTCGATGCCAAAAGTGCAAGCTGGTCCCAACTGCTAACGTGGTTATAGTCAAGAGTGTAAGATTAACTTAACAGGCATGACGTGTCTAGACTTAACCTCGCAGATCCCGGGTTCGACTCCAGGCCCAAGGGCCTGAGACCCTAGTTCGAAGCCTAAGAGTACAATCTTTAACCTACTAGACTCAAAGTTCAACACACGGGCTAACCGCATAAGAGTAGACTCTTAATCTAACAGACTTCAAGTTTGATGCCCGGGCTAACTGTAGGCCTAACGTTACGCTGACCACGCGTTAACCTAACTAAATCTCCCAGGACTTGGAGTTAAACTTGGAACAAGATGGCGGTTATAAGGCTTAATACGTATGCTTTTAGACTTCAAGTTCGATACCGGGACTAACTGCAGCCACACTGACCACACGTTAACCTAACTTAGCCTCCCAGGACTTGGAGGTGAACTTGGAATAAGACAGCGGCTATAAGGCTTAATACGTATGCTTTTAGACTTCAAGTTCGATACCCGGGCTAACTGCAGGCCTAACGTTACCCTTACCACGCGTTAACCTAACTTTACCTCCCAGGACTTGGAATCAGTGGCGGCTCGTTTGGGAGGCGCTAAGGCGCGCGCCCCCGACAGGGTTCCATTAAATTCGGGAATTTTAATGTTAACAAGCGAAATATTTTACTATAAGATTATTATCAAGGGCGCGAGTTGTATTGTACTGCGGCCCGATGAGCTGCTGGCCCTGCGCAGGAGGGCGCTCTCTCATAGCGGACCAAATACTCCGAATCTCGCTTGACTGGCCTTGAGGGAGCCAATCAGGGGCACAGTAGAGATGTGCTTTTCTAACGGAGATTCCGGCGCGTTTCTGCAGCGGCCTATCGTTGCAGCCAATCTACCAGAAACATTGGTGATTTGATTTCTATTTAACAGGGGTCAGTTTGTGCCATTTCTCTCCTAAAACTAGGAACTATTTTACTGAGGCACTTACCTGAGTTAAAAGTGCCGGTATATATTTAAAACAGTCTTGTAATTTTTAGGATTATTAACTAACGAAACGAGTAACGACTGTAACTACTGTTTCCTCGCACTTGATTCATGTTGGGCATACTCACTGGAGAGCGCGATGTTTTGCTTTGTGTTGATGAATGATCTCGTGAGGTGACTGTGACAAGGTGAAATTAGGAGAAAGGATGTGATTTATATGTAGACATAGTGTTATGTTTGCACTTCGTACAGTATGATTACCGTCGAACATATTAAAGAACTGCTAACGTTTTCTTCTCTTTCTATCGAGAAGAAAGTCGAACTGAAGGAGTGTGGTAGACGGACACCAGACATCTCGTTGAAAACACCGCAGACCAAGAAAAATGAAAATAGGGTTTTCCAAAGACAAATTAATTCTCCTGACGTATATAACAAGAACCCGCGGATATGTGAAAGTGATATCTCAGAAACCTTTTACTGCTTTCCTTGCATGCTATTCTCCCCTTCTAGGAAAGGAGATAAATGGATCACCACAGGGGTGATATCAATAGTACCATGGACTTTGAAATGCTTGGTAAAGTCAATGTCGTGTCTTGTTTAAGTGATCACTACAGTGAAACTATTCGTAAACATAATTCGCTCGTGGACAAGAAAAGGCAAATACAAATAATAATAATAATAATAATAATAATAATAATAATAATAATAATTGCATATGCATTGCTACCGTAAGTGTTCGAAGTGTGTATCTTGATAACATGGTTTGAAGAACTTGAGATATTTGTGGAATTATGAAACTAAGGCGCGTCCCCCCATTGCTGATGTCCACGAGCCGCCACTGCTTGGAATTGAATTTTTAACAAGATGGCAGCTATAAGACTTAATACATATGCTTTATTCATAGGGGCATAACATAATAATAATAATAATAGAAGGCTAGTGCAGGGGGTAATGTGCAAGAAAGCTACTATACAAGGGCTCTTATGGGACTAACTCCGAGCAATTGCAGCTACATCCCATATCAAGGTGTCAGTCAACACAGGAGGCTGGATTTCATCAGAAATATATCAATATATTACCTATACGAACCGTACCGGCAAGGCTATCATCTCTGAAAATTCACTATCAAAAAGATTCTTTACCCTTTTCCTATTATCAGATCATCAATATAAAGATGCCATTCGAAAGATCAACCCTTACTTCGATATTTCTATAGAAAGAGATTGACCAATTTTCATACACTTCAAGGCTATCAGCCTTCAAAGTGTCAGAATGTTAACATCTAAACAATTGCAGCTACGCCCTATATCAAGGTGTCAATCGACGCAGGAGGCTCGATTTTGTCAGAAATATGTCAACATATTACCTATATGAACCATAAAGCCAAGGCCGTTAGACTTTAAAGTGTCAAAATGTTAACTTCTAAACAATTGCGGCTACACTCTATGTCAAGGTGTTAATCGATGGAACAAGTTGGAGGCACGGGTATAGGGAGATCGCGTAAGGCTTAATACATCTGCTTTATTCATAGGTGCGTAACGTCGGAATGAAACCTCACGAGCTTGGAGCTGAACTTGGAATTCTGAAAAAAAGATGGTGAAAATACATTGTATGGGACTATGGAGGTGGTATAAAGCCTAATAGGTTTGCATTGCTCATATGGATATAACATTAGAGGTAATCTTAGGGTCTTGGAACTGAGCGACTGTAGAGTCAACTGCGCTAACGTTCGTGCTGATTTAGAACGCTCTGTTGTTTTTAGTGTCTAGAACACTGATTTTTTTATTTTAACATTTCTAGTTGATATGTTTGAAATTGGGAGACTTCTGTTTGCCTGCCGTAATATTTACATCACTTAGAGATTAAAACTTAATGTTCAGAACCGAAAAAAATTCGCGCTGCAACTGTAGTGGGAGCTGCGGGTTTCTGACTTGATGCTATATAGACGACCTGCATGAAGCCTAATTCTAACACTCTACCCTCTTCCGAGTTCGAAAGCAACATAGGCTAAGTAGCTCAGGCGGCAAACCGTTAGCCTTTTTAGTCTTGAAAACTATACAATTGCAGCTACGCCCTATATCAAGGTGTCAATCGACGTAGGAGGCTCGATTTCATCAGAAATATATCAACATATTGTCTATATGAACCATAACCAAAGAGCTGATCTAAGAATGACAGACATAGGTGATGTTGAAACATAGCAGACTAACTTAGGCTGAGTAGCTCAGGCGCCAAAACGCTAGGCTTTTGAGTCTTGAAAACTGCATGGGCATTAGCGCAACAAAGATAATCATGAATTTAGACTTTAGGAGATGAGCGACCGCGCCCTCCTCCTCCTCCTCATTCGTCCGGAAAAAGGGCAAAAGGGCTCTCCTCCTTCTCAGAAAGGCAAAAGGGCAACAGGGCAAAACACCTCCTCCTCCACCTCATAGACTTGGTAGCGCATGACCACCTCCTCCTCCTCATAGACTTAGTAGCGTATGACCATATCCTCTTCCTCCTCATACACTTAGTAGCGTATGAACACCTCCTCCTCCCCCTCCCCCTTCCTACTCCTCCTCCTCCTCATAGACTTAGTAGCGTATGACCACCTCCTACTCCTCCTGAGTAATGCTGAGCTCGGTGGAAGCTGAAGCTGAAACAAGATGGCGCTATGCATTGTACTGATAGGACAATTCGCCTGGGAAAGGGGCAAAAGGGCTCCTGCACCTAATCATCATAGACATAGTAGCGTATGGCTACCTTCTCCTCCTCCTGTCGTCGTTTTTCCCCATTTGTAACAAAATTTGTTATTAATGCGTTGTTCCATTGCACTATGACATGGGCTTTCACACCCACTACGTTCGACCGGCCGTAGCAGGCTAACCTTCTTCAATTCCGTGTGTTCAACGCTACATGACTCTTCTCGAGATGTCTCGCTATGCAACAAGCGCATGCACGCAGTGTTTCAATACGTTACCACTGCGATATTGATCCATTCACCGTAATTTTTTGATACACATTATATTATGAAGTTTACAAGTGTTATTAGCACAAAACGATTTATCCACGCAATAATGTCATTGTAACACATGGACTTGACAATAGGAACAAGAACAGTAATAATGGTAGTGCCTTAAAGTCGAGCCTAGAAACCCACATTTCACCATATAAAACACTCGCTCTTCGCGGGTGACACATCAATCTGACGACGCTGCCAAGTCCTATATCATAAGTAATCCCTTGCTCTTGACTTGTCCTCTAGGAGGGGGAACGTTACCCGAATAGATTGCCATACCTAGATTCTTTGCACACATGACTAGCCTAGTTCATTTTTAGAAATAAGCGATACAAGAGATTTAGCAACTGATTATTGTAAAAATGGAACATGTAGGAATTGTTTCATTGTAAAATTTATATTGTAAATAAAGGGCTCATTTATATACCCGATTTGGTTAAGTGTAAGAGAGGGCTAGGATCCCTAACTTTGCCACAGTAAAGTCGCACTAATAATTATTATTATCAAACTGGCGGGGAGGATAGTATGTTGGCTTTTACATATCGTTGTTGCCGGAACAAATTCTCCTATGTGATAATATTTTTGGAGATATACTGACCTGCAGCACATGCATTATGAAGAGCAAGAATGCCTTGGGAATACTCACACAATATTGCACCTTAGATGACAGAACCTTACCGGCCAAAGTTCTAAGCTCAAATATTTCACATGGGCGGTTTTGTCCCGGCAGCGACGATATATTACAGACATTTCAGAAAATTATATTTAAGAGTTGTGTTTTATATGATGTTTTAGGACCGATTTTGGTTTATTATTTCGTGTTCGCATAAGTACTGAAAGATCAGGAGTTGTTTTAAAATGCATTTATTCATTCGGTAATAAAGTTTAAAACTCTGAAATTTCCTGTCTTTTTCGAGTGAATTTTTGATGTTTCTGACTACTTTACGGCACAGCTGGTCGAACTGTAGCACAAGGGGTAAAGCCGGCCATACTATGTCTGCAATGACGTGACTTGGATAGCTTAGTTTTCTGCAGTTGTAAGAAAAAAAAGAGGAGAGGGGGAGCTGCATTTTCAATGATCGCACGGGACGACAAAACTTCTGGGGGAGTCTTTGTTAAGCGTGTAAATGTCTTAAATGTGCGACTTTTTTTAAGCAGTCGGAAGTCCAAACTATGCTCTTCCAAACATGGCGCGTATGTTGGATGTTACTTTGCACCAGGAGGTCGTGGTGGCCCTTCCTAGTTTTTATACCAGCTGGAAATTTTACTTTTCACATTTCGTCCACTCATAAAAATTTCAAACTATCTTCATGTATATCTTCCAATATTTGGCTTATATTCGCCATCAGAATAAATAAATTAACACACACATAAATTTCTAACTATGTTATACAATCATATTTGGGATATAAAACTATATTCTGTTGCCTGAACATCTTTTTGAGTCCGCGAGTCATCAATGGAAAACCTAGTTCCATTAACATAATAATGTTTGCATGTAGGGTGCCGGTATTCGTTTTACATTAATTTCATTACTCTCATGTGCTGTGCATATCGCAGGTGAATTAGGTGCGCCTATATTTTATTGAACATATGCAACCTTCTGAAAATTAAATCTCTCTCAGTCGTATCTTACGCGACAGGTTTACTGGCGAGACTTGTGGTATGGATTGGAATATATTTTTAAACTTTTATTAAACCTGTCTCTCACTCCTTGGCTCCAGCAGCATTAAAGTGACCGAGGTATTAGCAATGCCATTCTCACGTTGCTATGAGGTTGCGTTGGGGACATACTGGGCTTCAACCCCACTGTCTGCAGCCCTGAAGATGGTTTTCAATGGTTTCCTATTTTCACACCAGAAATATGCCGGGGCTGTACCTTAATTAAAGCCACAGCCGCTTCCTTCCCACTCCTAGCCCTTTCGCTCTCATAGGAGAGAGAAGATGAGGCATGATCGTGGACGCCGACCCACCAGGTTAAAAGTTGGAGATCATGTTTATGTTGCGAACTTCGTTCCATCTGGTAAACTTACCCCCTAGATTTCATGGGCCTTACATTATTGCAGATTTTATTACCCGGTTACCTTTTGGCCAGTAATCAGGAAACTGAGAGGATTTTTAAGGTTCACATGTCTCAAGTTAAGTCCGCATAAGGTATCTGTTTTACCTATCAATCATTTACATATAGTTTTATTTCTTTTCTCAGTGTAGCTTGTATGTCTACGTATAACTATGTTATAATTGTTGTTGGGCTCGTACCCCCTTATATTCAGATTTGCTCAAGGCAATTTAGCTTTCTGGACATTGCAGTTTGTATTCTTCCTTAATTTTTGTAAATTTCCCCCATTTATTCAGTATTAGGGAGCACCCATGGTTTAAAGATTTTTGTTTTGAAACTTTAAAGTGTAGCTTAATATTGTAAAACCTTCCCCAACTTTTTCTTCTGAATTCCGCCTTCGAAGCTCCCACCTCCCAAAAGAACTTAGCAACTCTCCTTAATGCCATTTCTTCTTCATTAAAGAGCCACGTTTGCTAATTCGAAACTGTAGCGGAAACAATGTACTGCAACTCTCCATCATGCCACTTCTCCTCCATTAAGGAGCAACGTTTGCTTCTACGAAAAAGATACAGAAACAATGTACTGCCGCCAAGTGGTTTGTGTTCCAGTTTCCTCTTCAACTTCTGTGGTCGTGAGAAGACATATTGTGAGGCTAGTAGCCGCTGTCGTGGGCCAATCAGTTCCTGCTTTGAACTCCAACTTTATGTCCACCCGGTTTCTGGGCTCAAAGAACCTGCTAGAACTTCACCTCAGCACAACTACTCTATTGCTACTTGATATTACGGTCTTTGGCTGTGACCATCCTTCATACCCACTTCAACCCTCAACGTTTTGGGGACCTAGTATCTGAGGGTATTTGTGGGATCCGACCATCGACCCCGGACCACGGCAACGACGGCCGCCCTTGCCGTCAACATCAAGCACTACTGCCCGTACTTGGACTTCTTCGATGCAGTTACCGAAACATCTCTTCAACCTTACATCGGATTTAATACTAAAACATGGACATTCACCTAAAATTAATTCAACACTACAAAAAAGTAATCTGAATATTGGCAAAATTTCAAGATATGTTTACAATTATTTGAGAAATGCAAACCTTTGGGACGGGGAGAGGGGGGTAGGTCTGAACCATGAGTTAGGCTTCTCCGGCTGTTCAAATCGTCCGCCAGCTCTTAGTAGTTTATACTTCAAAACTCATGAACTCTCTGACGGAAATAGTTTCAACTCTAAGGAACAGATGTCACAACAAGCGATTTACTAGCGATGTCTAGTGTTTTAAGATTTCAACAAATATTGACAATACTGTTTTATCAAATTTGAGCAGGCAATCTGTATTGTTTTGTTTGTCTGTTGCCATCCCTGCTATTAAAGTGTTCTTCCAATGATATTCCTCCTCTCCAAGAAACCTATCCTCCAATCACGTCTTGTCTTCCTTTTCCTTCTGGAAACCTCTGTTGAGCCACTATAGAAGGTGTATCCGTGATGATGTTACAAACTTAAACAAAATTCTGCTAATTTAAGTCCGTTTACCTGCACAAGTTTCACAAGCTGCTCCGTTTACAACAATTGTTGGAAATGGCGTCCTCCTGACGCTCAACCCTCACGCTTCTTTCCCTCCCTGCTCCACGGAAACTTCCTGTTATAATAATAATATGTGTAGAATATGCCATCTGTAATAGGTACAGAAATATGGTACAAAAGTGTATAGGCATGTTTACCTAACGAGGAAGCAAAACAATGGAATGTTTTGTAAGGAGGAAAGAAAGCGGCCATTCTGACTTGAGAAATACACCGACTAGTGAAAGCCAGACACTGGACAGTACCTGATTGTGGAAGTGGCGATTAACACGCAGAGCTGCTTTAGGCATTAAGGTTTGGAGACAAGCTGTTGATTGCTGGATGTAATACGGGAAGTAGTGATAACAGACTTACATTCAGTATGATAGGGAACTGATTACAGTAACACAGGCATACACTTTGGTCACACGTATGTGATACGCACTAACGAAGGAACTGTTTGCGTTGGACCAGACCGATTGCAATAAAACCTGTTAGGATAATCAGTTAAGACATTCGAACGTGGCTACTCGCCTGTCGTTGTTCCATTGGCTGACAACATCAGTCGTTCTGAATTGGAATCCGCCAATTCCTTGCTTTGTGGTATTAAATACTTATATGAACAACGTGCACATTTCTATATAGATGACAAATATTTCATACAACATAATTTTAATTTAGCTTCTATTATAAACCACAGAGAATTACTAAAACCCTAATATTGTCATATATTCATATACGGAACGTGTTAGTAAAATAGGTCTGTAGTATGTGGATTTGTGTTCGTCTTCACAAAATCTTAGTTTCGGTGTAGAGAGTTTTATGTAACTCTAAAATAGAACTATCGGTGTATTTCTACACAAGGTCAGTCTACGTCGTTAACAGCTAACTGTTCGGAGACGCCCAGCTATTTTCAGCGATAGAGGCAGAAGTGGATGATGGAAAGAGAGACGGTCGGTACGGATACATCGTGCTATGACTGATTTTGAGGCATTAAATGTAGGACATATTATTTGCTCATCCACCCACATTTTAATGAAATCTGTGTGGTCTAAATCGTAAGTTTTAAAAGTAACAGTTGAATACCGGACCACAGTGATCCTCGTTTTCAGCATATTCACACCAGGCAATGTTACTGGTTTTTACGTCTCTCTAAGCATATTGTGGTACTCGAAAACGTCGTGGCGGTAGAATATTCTCCCGCAGGAGTTCTTTTACGTTCCGTTGAATCTACCGGCATGAGCCTGGTGTATCTGAGCACCTTCAAATACAACCGGGCTGAGCCGGAATTGGCCCAACCAACTTGGGCTCCGTCTGAGTCACTCAACCCGTCACTACTTTGTTTCGAATATCAGAATTTTTTCTCCAAATCCCGGTGTGACTAGCAATTTAGAGACGCTAAACATATATTATTATTATTATTATTAATATTATTATTATTATTACTATTATTATTATTATTTCGATCTATTCCTTTTCTTCTTTTCCTTCCTGACCTTTTCCCGAGTTGTAGCGGGGTCAGCAAGCTATATGGATTTGGTCTAGATCTACGGCCGGATGTCCTTCCTGACGCCAACCCTGTGTAGAGAGATGTATTCATTATTGCATGTTTCTTTGGTAGTTGGCAGTGTTGTGTGTATATTAGGAGAAGTGTAATAAGACAAACACAAACAACTAGTCCCCGAGACAGAGGAAATAATCGCGTACACAGTTAAAATCCTCGACCAGGCCGGAAATCGAAGCCGGGGCCCTCAAGTGAAGGTCGGTACGCTGACTATTTAGTCAGGGAGCCGGAATATTATTTCGAGCTGTTAGTTAGTGATAGTAAAGTTACATTCTTCACTTTTAACGTTAACGTCCATTTTACTTGCCGGAGTCACAACAGTCTCAGCATGATAAATTAATTACGTCACTAGAGCGCTTTCATCGGATGCAAACTCAAAAGGAAGACACCGGTTGGGTAAACCCAACACCAGCTTAAACGAAGTCAGTAGGAACATTCTATGTGACGATTTGAACAAAGACCTCAAGTTCTTTGATTATTATCGGATGCACTCGGAGACGTTCCACCACATGTTGAATACAATCAAGACAAAAATGTAGTATTTCGAGGAGATAAGGTTGGGACCGATTGTGCTAAATGCATGTGCTTGCTGAGATTACTGTCACCGGTAAAGAAGGTTAAGAACAGGCTGCGTATTAAATACAAATTCCACGATCACAAACCCGTTATATAGCATTAATCTCCCGATATGCTTCACTGGGTGGGAACAGGAGCGGCACTACCGGTAGGAAAATTCTAGGATTTGGAGGGAGGACACGTGCCCTTAATAAAGTACAGCCCCAGTATTTGCCTGTTGTAAAAATGGGAAACCACAGATAACAATCTTCAGAGCATCGGAAGGTGGGGTTCGAAACCACTATCTCCCGTATGCAAGGTGATAGCTACGTGAACCAAACCACGCAGCCACTTGTTCGGTTGTTCTGCTTCCACGTTAAGTTGGAGGTCCCGTGGTTATGACTACATCAGGAGCCCCGTGAAACTTATCTTGCCTCTTCAACGAATGTCATTTCGTCCTTGTGACTTCCAAATAACTGAATCCAGTTCACTTAATTTATGCGGAAAAGTTGATGATCCACAAATAATACAAAGATGAAAGATTGTAACTTTACCTGCTCACTGTGAATACCTTCACTGCCGGTCAATTTGCCTCTTAAGTACATTTTGATTGTCTTCTCCTCATTCCAGAATTCGTGAAGAGAGACAATCCAGTAAATATTCTTCTTCTTAATCAGTTTACCCTCCAGTGTCGGTTTTTCCCTCGGACTTAGCGAGGGATCCCACCTCTACCGCCTCAAGGACAGTGTCTTGGAGTTTCAGACTTTGGGGAGGTTGATACAACTGGGGAGAATGACCAGTACCTCGCCCAGGCAGCCTCACCTGCTATGCTGAACAGGGGCCTTGTGGGGGGACGGGAAGATAGGATGGGACAGGCAAGGAGGAGGGAAGGAAGCGGCCGTGGCCTTAAGTTAGGTACCATCCCGGCATTTGCCTGGAGGAGAAGTGGGAAACCACGGAAAACCACTTACAGGATGGGAAGAGGTGGGAATCGAACCCACCTCTACTCATTTGACCTCCCGAGGCTGAGTGGACCCCGTTCCAGCCCTCGTACCACTTTTCAAATTTCGTGGCAGAGCCGCGAATCGAACCCGGACCTCCGGGTGTGGCAGCTAATCACGCTAACCACTACACCACGGAGGCGGACCTATCCAGTAAATCACGTTCAAGAATGGTCTTACGTTCAACCAGTAAGAAGAACATTGTCCCTCGCCATCATTTCTGTTGGAATATAATTGCACCACTCGATTTAAAAAAAATCCAGGTACTGAAGCCAAAACTCTCACAGCAAGAACACCGCTGAAACATTTGCTTGAAAATAGTGATTAATCTAATCAATAAAATGGAAATGGTGATGTCCATCTGCGAGAGGTATCACACTTACGTCTTTACTTTGGACAAATTTCAACACATCTATCTATGCGTTTGGGGGAGGCTCCGTGGCTCAGACGGCAGCGCGCCGGCCGCTCACCGCTGGATACCGTGGTTCAAATCCCGGTCACTCCAAGTGGGACTTTCGCTGGACAAAGCGGAGGCGGGACAGGTTTTTCTCCGGGACTCCGGTTTTCACTGTCATCTTTCAATCCAGCAACCCACTCCAGTATCATTTCATAGCATCTGTTAGTCATTAATAATCTCTTTGGGAGTGGCGACCACCATCGTACTAATAGCCTATATATGATTCATTCCTTACATCCCTGACCCGGTCAAAGACTTGAAAACAGGTTGTATGTGGTTGCTACGCAACTTCTTTTGAGAAATATTGCATTCTTATAGGATGTCTGTAAATAACTGTTACTAAAAATAGAATAGCGTAAATTATAATAGTTAATGATAGAAGTGTGATATGTTGCTGCATGGGGGACACTTAAAATGTTTCCATTCCAATCGATAAGTTCTAAAACAATACACATGGTAGTTACATCATTTTCTTAGTTTCTAAATGAACTGGATACTGGAAGTTTCTGAACTCTGTCAAAGGCGAGAAGAGTTAACACCAGCAGCCATTCACTCCATGTTTAACGTGACAGGATGTCGATATTCTCAGGCCATGAACCACGAGCTAGCAGGAGGCTGTCGGCCATTCCGGACGTGGTCCCGCCCGGTAGGTATACACTGGCAAGAACACAATAACATTAGTCCGAAATTAGCGTGCACATCCACATCAAACGTGCGTTTGAGAATCTTGCAACCAATTAGATTGTTATTATTATTAGCCTTCTTTCTTTCTTAATGTACACAGACTGACAGTGACAATGCAACACCAAGGAGGAGTGGTTCGAAAGGGATGAAAGTTGGGGAAAAAACAGAGACGGCACGGACGAATAATTGATGTTTATTTCAAACCGATACGCAGGTTACACAATGCGCACGGCATCGACTCAGTAGGATGTAGGACCACCGCGAGCGGCGATGCACGCAGAAACACGTCGAGGTACAGAGTCAATAAGAGTGCGGATGGTGTCCTGAGGGATGGTTCCCTATTCTCTGTCAACCATTTGCCACAGTTGGTCGTCCGTACGAGGCTGGGGCAGAGTTTGCAAACGGCGTCCAATGAGATCCCACACGTGTTCGATTGGTGAGAGATCCGGAGAGTACGCTGGCCACGGAAGCACCTGTACACCTCGTAGAGCCTGTTGGGAGATGCGAGCAGTGTGTGGGCGGGCATTATCCTGCTGAAACAGAGCATTGGGCAGCCCCTGAAGGTACGGGAGTGCCACCGGCCGCAGCACATGCTGCACGTAGCGGTGGGCATTTAACGTGCCTTGAATACGCACTAGAGGTGACGTGGAATCATACGCAATAGCGCCCCAAACCATGATGCCGCGTTGTCTAGCGGTAGGGCGCTCCACAGTTACTGCCGGATTTGACCTTTCTCCACGCCGACGCCACACTCGTCTGCGGTGACTATCACTGACAGAACAGAAGCGTGACTCATCGGAGAACACGACGTTCCGCCATTCCCTCATCCAAGTCGCTCTAGCCCGGCACCATGCCAGGCGTGCACGTCTATGCTGTGGAGTCAATGGTAGTCTTCTGAGCGGCCGCCGGGAGTGCAGGCCTCCTTCAACCAATCGACGGGAAATTGTTCTGGTCGATATTGGAACAGCCAGGGTTTCTTGCACATGCTGAAGAATGGCGGTTGACGTGGCGTGCGGGGCTGCCACCGCTTGGCGGCGGATGCGCCGATCCTCGCGTGCTGACGTCACTCGGGCTGCGCCTGGACCCCTCGAACGTGCCACATGTCCCTGCGCCAACCATCTTCGCCACAGGCGCTGCACCGTGGACACATCCCTATGGGTATCGGCTGCGATTTGACGAAGCGACCAACCTGCCCTTCTCAGCCCGATCACCATACCCCTCGCAAAGTCGTCTGTCTGCTGGAAATGCCTCCGTTGACGGCGGCCTGGCATTCTTAGCTATACACGTGTCCTGTGGCACAAGACAACACGTTCTACAATGACTGTCGGCTGAGAAATCACGGTACGAAGTGGGCCATTCGCCAACGCCGTGTCCCATTTATCGTTCGCTACGTGCGCAGCACAGCGGCGCATTTCACATCATGAGCATACCTCAGTGACGTCAGTCTACCCTGCAATTGGCATAAAGTTCTGACCACTCCTTCTTGGTGTTGCATTTGCTCTGTCAGTCAGTGTATTTACCCTCCATCGTTGGTTTTTCCCTCGAATTCAGTGAGGGATCTCGCCTCTACCGCTTCAAAGATAGTGTCCTAGAGTGTGAGACTTGGTTCGTGGGATACAACTGGGGAGGAGGACCAGTACATCGCCCAGGCGGCCTCACCTGCTATGCTGAACAAGGGTCCTTTGGGGGGATGGAAAGATTGGAAGGAATAGACAAGGCAGAGGGAAGGAAGTGGCCGTGGCCTTAACTTAGGTACCATCCTGGCATTTGCCTGAAGAAGTGGGAAACCGCGGAAAACCACTTCGAGGATGGGTGAGGTGGGAATCGAACCCACCTCTACTCAGTTGACCTCCCGAGGCTGAGTGGACCCCATTCCAGCCCTAGTAGCACTTTTCAAATTTCGTGGCAGAGCCGGGAATCGAACCCGGGCCTCCGGGGTGGCAGCTAATCACGCTAACTACCACACCACAGAGGCGGGCTATTATTATTATTATTATTATTATTATTATTATTATTATTATTATTATTATTATTATTATGATATCGAGCAGGATAAAACAAGATAGTCCGAGGCCCTAAGTGATGAGAAGGATTAAAGGCAATATTCTCTCTGGCCTTTTTCCCAATTTGATTAGGATCGGCACATGTTGTGAATTTGGCCCAGTTTTACGGCCGAATGTCCTTCCTGAACCAAGCTTATGTGGAGGGATGTATTCACTATTGCGTGTTTCCGTTCTTTGCTTTTTTGATACGTTTCCTTCATAGTACGTTAAACCTCCAAATATACAAGTAAGCAACCTTGTAGTTTTACATGACTGACAATATCGTAATCACAGCCACATGCATTGACGGGGATTCAAACAGTGATGAAACCCTCCAATTTTTTGTCTTGCGCTAAGTAAGCTAGGTCTTCGCCGGACAGATTCAATAGCTGCAGTGAGAAGACTTTTGAGTAGGGATTGAGAGGACCACGGTCAAAGTTTTCAAGAATGAAACTATTTACAGGATGTGAATGACATGGCAAATTAGAAAAAAAATAGAACTCTACTACACCCTCTACAGAATCCTCGAATAATGGCCACCTTTGTAATCTCATAACTACACTCATCTACTACATTCCGTTCAGGTAGTATTATATCAATACCTCATAATGTGGCAGTAAAGTAGATTTCAAGTGAATATGATGTTTAATGGACCTGTTAAGTAAGCAACATCATCTTCCTGATTCCAGCCTGGAGCCGAGCAGATCTGCTCTAAAATACAATTATCAGGTATGAGATGAAAACTCGACCCAATAACGTCACTTAATTCCTATTTGATATGTTTTGAAGGACTTACAAATAACGATATATCTATGTGTACAATAAAGTGTAAGTAATCACTTTGACGTCTATTTGTATGTATGTTTCACTTTCTTCTTCTTCTACCGAGCTCGATAGCTGCAGTCGCTTAAGTGCGGCCAGTATCCAGTATTCGGGAGATAGTAGGTTCGAATCCCACTGCTGGCAGCCGTAAAAATGGTTTTCCGTGGTTTCCCATTTTCACACCAGGCAAATGCTGGGGCTCTACCTTAATTAAGGCCACGGCCGCTTCCTTCCCACTCCTAGCCCTTTCATGTCCCATCGTCGCCATAAGACCTATCTGTGTCGGTGCGACGTAAAACAACTAGCAAAAAAAAATATTTTTCTTCTTAATCTGCTTACCCCCCAGGGTTGGCTTTTCCCTCGGGCTCAGCGAGGGATCCCACCTCTACCGCATCAAGGGCAGTGTCCTGGAGCTTCAGACTCTGGGTCGAGGGATACAACTTGGGAGGATGACCAGTACCTCGCCCAGGCGGCCTCACCTGCTATGCTGAACAGGGGCCTTGCGGGGGAATGGAAATATTGGAAGGGATAGACAAGGAAGAGGGAAGGAAGCGACCGTGGCCTTAAGTTAGGTACCATCCCGGCATTTGCCTGGAGGAGAAGTGGGAAACCACAGAAAACCACTTCCAGGATGGCTGAGGTGGAATCGAACCCACGTCTACTCAGTTGACCTCCCGAGGCTGAGTGGACGCCGTTCCAGTCGTCGTACCACTTTTCAATTTCGTGGCAGAGCCGGGAATCGAACCCGGACCTCCGGCGGTGGCAGCTAATCACACTAACCACTACACCACAGAGGCGGACTATGTTTCACTTTACTAATCATTTTTATTATCATCATCATCATTATTATTATTATTATTATTATTAACAAATACATCGCCATTGGGAAATATCCCGTTGGCAATGGTCACATAGAATAGTGTAATAAAGTCAAGTTAAAACATAATTACCCAACAACAACGACAACAACAACAACAACAACAAGAGTACAACAAGCAATTCCATGGAAAGAAAATATGACAAGAAATACTACTAGTTGAACATTCTAAATCCAGCATCATCTAATACAATACTCAAAAATGGTTGAACAGTACATTTTCAGGGAAATTTCTCGTGTCTTATCTACTCGATGATTAGGATAAAATTGCAATTTTGCTGGTATTTGAAGGTGCTCGAATACGCCAGCCTCGAGTGGTTGTGCTTATCGGCGAATAAAGGAACTCCTGCGGAGCAAAATTCTGGCACCTCGGCTTCTCCGAAAACCATAAAAGTAGTACGTGTATTGTAAAATAATCATTGCTGTTATTAAATTCTAGTGCAAGGCCAAAACGTCGGCGTGAATAACAGGTGGATTATTCTGTACCCGTATGTTCTCAAAAATACCTTATATATTGCGCGCAAGTTTAAAGGGACTCGTTGACCATTTTATACAATCATCTCTACTGACAAAATTAACTGCAAAGTTTCACGACGACTTATTTATTTTAAATCTTTTTTGTTTAATAATTGCTCGCTACCTGATCAGGAAATAGTAATCCTAACCTTTTGTTCTTTTTTGTATTCTGGATCTACAGTATATGGTCAACTGGAATGCCAGTCAGATGTCTCACAATTTGAGAAAATATATGTAAACAAAAAATTAGGATGCAGGTACAGGGTATGTCGTTCACTACGACAACATTGAGGTTCCTAAAGAAAAGTGACTTAGGTACGAATTAATTAAAGGTAAACATTTAGTCCAAATTTCGTAGTGTACCCTCCTTTTTTTCTGTATAAAGCGATCACATGAACGTGATAGATAAGGACAGAATTTCGTGATTTTAGACTATAAAATTGACGAGAGCAGAGATGAATGTAAATTCTATAAAATTTACATGGGTACCGATTAGAAGATCCGATACATTACATTCTGTTACAAAACCGCATTAGTTTGGCACAGAAAAGTTATGTTTTGCGCAGGTGTGACATGTTGGGTGTCATAAATGTACTGAGTCCATAATCGTGTCACTTCACCTATTAAAGTCAGCCTCGTGTCAATAGATTTACTGGCACGTAATTTAGGAACGTCGGCGTCTTCGTTAATCGTCAAAAATCAGTTAATGGGTCGTAAAAACAATGATATTATTATTATTATTATTACCTACTTATGTTTCTATGTAACTAACGTACTAACTTCTCCAACACAGGCTGTAGTACAATAAAGCATTATGAACGGTTCTTCCACCTGCTTAACAGGGTGTCTTTCATATTCATGCCCTTCGCGGCCCTTTCCTTTCTTTAGCTGATATTTTCACTTTTCGAAGTGTCGGACCTCCTCAATTTTCCTTCTGATTAGTGTTAATGGAGGGAGATTGCCCAGCTGTTTAAATAATAATCATCACCACCACCATCTCGACCACGTAGTACACGATTATCTAAATCTCAGCCTGTAACAACGACAGCCTCTCAGTAAATGAACGAGTGCACGACGTATCCTGGAGTGTGAGTACTGGGGCTCTGGATGTGATGTATATCGATTACTGGAATGTAACGATTAGAATTTTATTTCAAGAAGTAAATTACGAGAAAAAATGACATTTTGTGAAAAGTAACGATTACGAGGGAAAATTAATCAAATGTGGAATGGTTACAAGTAGTTCAATTATTTCCCCACTCAGCACTTATAATAACATCGCATCGCATGTAAATACTCCTATGTTTGCAATTTTCTTTGTATAGGAAAAGTGTAAATACTTAAAATTTTGCGCTCTCTGACAAATTAATGAATGATAAACGGCTGCTTTTAAGTTGGAACATACCTGTACGCCACAATTCTTAAAATATTGCGACGGAAGGCAAAAAAGTAAAATCGGATTGGCACAATAATGTCAGTAGCGTTTACCGAGGGTTGCCGAGGCTATCGGTGAAGCCATGACCTCAAATGAGAACGATGGATTGTAAGCATCTGACACATTGTTCCATTTACAAAAGTTGAACGCAATGAGATAAAACGACGCTTGTATTTCTGAGTGCAAGGCATCGGAGAAAGATATCGCAGCCCAGGCACTGCGTCCCTCTCCCCTCGCCTCACCTCGCATGGTTTGTTGCTGAATGCGCGATAGGTGCGGGGATCGGGGGACAGCTGTGCTAGGCTTCGGTCCGTCAGATCTCCACTGCTAACGAAGGAGAGATAGCTCAAAGACTCGAAATTTTCTGGAGGTTTCCGAATTGACACATGCGTTCCTCATCGTACATACTTTCTCACGTCATACTTCTGACTTAGTTGTACAGATAACAGAGTATTTCACTCCCTTTTGCTTCTATATCCTTGTAGAAAGACACTGCAGGGCTACTGTTATAGGAGTAATATAGTTTTCTTTTAATAGGTAGATCTGCCAAAATGAAATGGAATCTTGGAGGTTTAATAAAACTGATAGTAATGTTATTGGCTTTACGTCCCACTAACTACTTTTACGGTTTTCGGAGACACCGAGGTGCCGGAATTTAGTCCCGCAGGAGTTCTTCAACGTGCCAGTAAATCTACCGACACAAGGCCGACGTACTTGAGCTCCTCCAAATAACAACGGACTGAACCAGGATCGAACCTGCCAAGTTGGGGCCAGAAGTCCAGCGCCTCAACTGTCTGAGCCACTCAGCCCGGCTCTTTGAGGTTTAGTGTTCTCTTTGGTTGGTTGGAATCGAAACTGTGATCATTGGTCGGACACCAACACTGATCTCCCGAGGAAGCTAATAAACCTGTGAACGATGGGTACGACTACTGGTAATGCTGTAAAATCCAAAATGTTAATTTAATAATTATAATAATAATAAAAATAATAATAATAATTATGGTGCATGGCATCTGTGTAGGCTTGGTGGTGACCTAATGAGGACGAAATGAGTGGCAAGGAAGTCATCAACACTCAGTCCCCAAGCAACGGGAATTAACAGTACGAGGGAATTGATCCTGAGAACTGAACCGGGCCAATCGTATCAAAGGCAAGCATTCTATCAATTTAGCCACAAAGCCGGACTTTAATTTTCTAAACATTAGGCTACTATCTCCACTGATGAGGTGTTGATTATTGACAGTAGCAAAGGCCAGGGCAGTAGCTTGTGAACAGCGCAGACAACACAGCAGGCTGCTCCGTTGGCTATTGACTGCAGCTCAGAACGTTTAGGGTTTGTCGTTCACTAAACCAACTATCGAAAAGGGTAACCTATGTCTAAATGTAGCCCACGTCTTGATCCCAGCATACGCAACTGAATAATGTCGTGTTCTATGTGTGTTTGATCTGACATGGAATGACTATACAACGAACTATGTGCTACTGTTGCTTGACGCACCTACGTAACAGGTCTATTAGGTTTCCTTCACATGAAGCCTATACACTGCATCGTTCCGATGTCTCAAGTTCGAATCTCAACAGTGACAGTGGCTTTCTTCAGTGTGCTCCCCTGTCTTGTCCAGGGAATTTCTGAAGAAAGAAAGCTTGTAGGTTTCCTTCTTCTTTTCCTTCTTAATCTGTTTACTCTCCAGGGTTGGTTTTTCCCTCGGACTCAGCGAGGGATCCCATCGCTACCGTCTCAAGGGCAGTGTCCTGGAGCGTGAGACATTGGGGCGGGGGATACAACTCGGGAGAATGACCAGTACCTCGCCCAGGCAGCCTCACCTGCTATGCTGAACTGGGGCCTTGTGGGGGATTGAGAAGATTGGAAGGGATAGACAAGGAAGAGGGAAAGAAGCGGCCGTGGCCTTAAGTTAGGTATTTGCCTGGAGGAGAAGTGGGAGAAGTGGGAAACCACGGAAAACCACTTCCAGGATGGCTGAGGGGGGAATCGAACCCACCTCTACTCATTTGACCTCCCGAGGCTGAGTAGACCCCGTTCCAGCCCTCGTACCACGTTTCAAATTTCTTGGCAGAGCCGGGAATCGAACCCCGGCCTCCGGGGGTGGAAGCTAATTACACTAACCACTACACCACAGAGGCGGACTTGTAGGTTTTTGTGGCTATTAATTTCGCGATTATAGCCACACGACCTTCAGTTTTACGTGAAATCCTAGCCATGGGAAAAACATTTTAAAAATCCTACATGCACTGGTCAGGATTCGAACCCCGGCCACCTTTGCGAGAATCCAGAATAATGCTACTCGGCTATCAACACCCTGGGAAAATTCTGGCATAGCCAAGTATCTAATTAAATGTTGCTAGGCACAGATCTCAAATCTAGGCACAGATATTTACAAGTTCACTCACAAACCTCACCATAACACACGTTATCCGCCGACACACACACACACACACACACACACACACACACACGCACGCACGCACGCACGCGCGCGCGCGGAAAATGACCAAGGATATCTTAAGTCTCAAACATGAAATAACCAAAACCACAGTTGACTGTCGCGGATAATGGCACATGCAATGACCTTAATTGTTCACATCCTAATGGTGAAGATTTATATTATTTCAGGGCAATGGTGAATCATTTATTTTGTATTTCTATTGTAGAACTGTGTGTGTCAATAATTTTGTTTTATTTCTTTCAGAGATCAGTACATTAGCGTGAACGTGACTTTCATGTGTGCAGAGAACAAATTACGTGAGTATGAACCACTCTTTGTTTTTAGTATATGGGATGTAAAGGTGCAGGCACATTGGGGCCTTATGAAATGAGGGAGTATCTCTAATGGACTCGATCTAAAATCATTATGAAATTTCACCATACTGGATAAACAGTGGACGTTAGGGAAGGTACAGGCATTTCTGTAGGAAAATACTGAACACATGCTTGTCAAATGTTGGGAAAGGTAGTTGCTTTCATCTACAAAAGAATAAAGCATGCACAAATCATGACCACGTGCTGGGTCATGTTGATCTTGTCCTTGTCCTGCTTCTTCTACTTCAACACCGGTTCCCAATTACTTGAGGTTGGCACTATGAATGGATTAAGCCCTGTTTCACGGCCGGATTCCCTTCCCGTCATCAACGTGATGCGGAGGATTTTGGTGTTTGGTAATTTTTGGTGTGGTGTGTTGTGTATGAATGAGGAGGTGCGTATAACGACTAGCACAAACACCCAGTCCCCGAGCCAGAGAAATGAACTAAATGCGGCTAAAATATTCGGTCTGGCCGGGAATCGAAACCGGGGCCCTCTGAATCGAAGGCAACTGCGCTGACCATTCAACAAAAGAGCTGTAACGGGTAATGGTGAAACGGTCTATTATAGTTACATTATTTCTACTGTACAAGAGAAAGGAAAAGGAAGAAACAGCGACGGCCGGTCCGAATGGGCTGAGGGGGATCATGGAGGTGTTTACAATTCTGCAGCACAGAAGACACACATTGTCGTTGTCTTACTACCATCTGCGCACATTTTATCGACAGATTTGTGTACGGGTTTGAGGAGTAAGGAGGGAGCAATTTCGGTTCCACTAGTACTGCCAACTGAATGGAAATGAAATCTGAATTGAATCGATAATATGGTCGATCGATATGAATTTTGCTAAACCTTTGTTATCTTAAGCCAACAACTGTGTCACACACACATTATATAACATTTCTCGATGCGAATCTTATTTCTAGTGTGAATTCTATAGTTTGGCTTCGCTGTGTAAATAACAACAGTACTAGAACGTAAAGTGTACGCCAGATGTCGCACAGCGATGCATAAGCGATTCATAGTTTGTGTTTCAAAGGTTGCCAGTACGAATCTCGAAAATTGCCGAGGTCGACCAATTCAGCACTAGGGTGTAAATCTATCCATAAAAGGTGCGCAGATAGTAGTATATACAGTGCCTTAAGGGAACACCGGTCGATGTACTTAGTTTCAATACTATTCTCTGTTACTCGGAATTCCCACCCTACCAGTCTGATGGCGAAAAGCCGCCACTACACACTAATACAAAAACAAATAAATGAATGAATAAACAGCCTAAAATATTTGAAGTGCCCTCTACAAATGGCTTAAAATTCCTTAACACAGTGTTAACTTGCGTCCTCACGGGCTGCAGCTGCACTTTACAGTACACTAATGCCGCAGTCACGTCCTCCGGATGGTTCTGACAGCTCTTAGTAGGTCAGTTCCTTAACGTGTCCTCATGGAGTAAAATGTAAAGGGGTGAAATCGAGATAACTTGCCGGACTGGCGAGAAAATGGAGTCGTTCCTCTGATTTCACCATTCGTCAGACTGACATCTAACTGCTGGTAGACTGTAATGAGATGGTGCCCCTCATGTTGTGTCGTGTAGCAAGAGGAATGACATCCAGAAGCACAGGAATAACAGTCCCATACGAATACACTAAACATGCCCTGGGAGAAGGTACAGTCCAACTATTCCAGGCCTTTCCAACTCGAGCACTCAGCAGCACCTTTCCCCTCCTTCCCCACCTGCCCCGCGCAGCGGTCGGTGCATGTGCACGTAAGAGACAGTACATTCTAGCGCTGTTAACGGAGCGGTTGTTTACGGAACGGAGGCTCCGGGCGCTTTCAATCGTTTGCCTCCGGAGAACCTCCGATTGAATTGCAAGCGCGTAGTTTGAACTTGGCACGGGAGCAATGAACGAGCATTTGTACAGGAATTTATAACTTGTCGCTATTAATGTGAAAAACTACGCCCCTCCGTTAATACTTCAGTTATTTGGCGATATTACAAATAGGCCTAGCATTCTTACGTACAGACATAATAATTATGTAATAGAACCTCCGATTGAATGACAAGCGCGTAGTGTGAACTTGGTACGGGAGAAATGGAAGAGCAGTTTCTCAGGAATTTAAAACTTGTCGCTACTATTGTGCGAAACTAGGCCCTTCAGTTAATGCCTTAACTATTTATCGATATTACACATAGCATTCTTACGTACAAACATAATTATGTATTTTCTTAAATATAAACATATTATAATTTAGGCTTTGTCCGTGACTGTAAATTACTTCGTTATGAAATAATTAATACTATTATCATTGCATGCCGGGCTGAGTGGCTCGGACGTTTGAGGCATTGGCTTTCTGACCCCAACTTCGCAGGTTCGATTCTGGCTCAGTCCGGTGATATTTGAAGATGCTCAAATTCGTCTGCCTCGTGTTGGTAGATTTAATTACACGTAAAAGAACTCCTGCGTAACCAAATTCTGGCATCATGGCGTCCCCGAAAACCTTATAAGTAATTAGTGGGACGTAAAGCCAATATTATTATTATTATTATTATTATTATTATTATTATTATTATTATTATTATTATTATTATTACTAGCTGATGTACCTGTGCTTCGCTACGGGAATCTCAGAAAGACTGACTTGGTGGTTTGCCTAACTGAATTCAACATAGGTCATTAAAAAAACGTCAGTAGGAATGTAGCGATTGAAAGCAATGTTATCATATAAAATACTCGATCAAATGAAAAACCGCACACTTTCTCACTTTCAACGAACAGTACTACGGTGCCGATCTAACAGTCCAAAGTTCCAGAACTGGAATAACCAGGTCGCAGACTGCCGTGACCACTCCTCTGTCATTATTTCGTTAAATATGCACACTACTCATTCCAATCAGTGGCTCAGAGTAGGGATTTTATAGCTCGAATACAATGATGAACCAGTGTGTCACGTACCAGATATATCAGAAAATGTATGAACCAGAGGAATGGCATGCTAAAGAAGAAAGTTATCTTACACCCCAGCTACTTCCCACCAATATACAGGCAGGCTGTTACAGTCGGTACGACCAAGCGAGTTGGCCGTGTGGTTAGGGGCGCGCAGCTGTGAGATTGCATCCGGGAGATAGTGGATTCGAACCCCACTGCCGGCAACCCTGAAGATGGTATTCGGGAGATGATGGGTTCGAGCCCCACTGTCGGCAGCCCTGACGATGGTTCTCCGTGGTTTCCCATTTTCACTCCAGGCAAATGCCGCGACTGTACCTTAATTAAAGCCACGGCCGCTTCCTTCCACTTCCTAGACCTTTCCTATCCCATCGTCGCATAAGACCTATCTGTGTCGGTGAGACGTAAAACAACTAGCAAAGAAAAAAAACAAACATTGAATGACAAGCGCGTAGTGTGAACTTCATACGGGAGGAATGAACGAGCATTTTCACAGGAATTCATGACGTCGCTGTTTTTGCGCGAAACTACACTCCTTCTTTAACTTTTTTTAATGCTATTTGTTCGGGGCGTCGACCTATGAAGATCCTTTGCCCCTATTTGCACCATATATGAGGAAACCTGCGTGTATTATGTAAATGGCGGTAGGGTAAAGTGTTGAATGCGAGGAAAGGAACGTTAAAGATGACACAAACACCCAGTCCCCAGGCCAGGGATACTAATAATTTACAATTAAAAATACCGACCTGGCCGGGAATCGAACCCGGGGCCGCCGGGTGACAGACGACGCGTTGCCACCTACACCGCAAGACCGAAGTTTAGGAGTCGTTTGTGCCATGTTTTACACAGCAGCATTTACAGATTTGAACCACTTGAACTCCTCCCTCCGCTCGTAAATAATCATCCCTTACTTCTGCCACGTCTTTCACGTGTTTTACATATGTCCAGAAATTAAAAACGAATACAAATTTAACTTGAAATTACTGTATTCTAGCGCCAATATAATGGGAATATTTCCATAATAATGATAATAATAATGAACGAACCACTGTGTAAGTTCTGCACAGGTAGGGCCTGTACTTTTCTGAGGAACAACTGAACCTATTAAGATATATTGTTTGTTGTATCTACAGGGTTTATACCTACAGGTATATGGGGTATGTATTATATGTCGATATAATTGCATTTTCTTGATAACAAATGAGAGGATGCATTAATTATTCTGAATGACTATACGTTCTTTGTTAAGGGGTATTGTATGAAATATCGGTGATATAGATCAATTTTTGTTTATGTAGGTAACGATTTTTATAGGGCGCCTACATTCATGGACGTAAGTTTGAAATTACAGCCCACTAAGTCCTTACACTCGGAGCTACTGTTGCGAATAGAGCTGGGAACGGAGCAGTTGCTCCTATGATTGCAATCGGTAGTGCGAGTGAACGCTCCCTCCGGTATTCTCCGGTAGTAAACTGTTGCTGGGAAACCAATCGGTGCTTCGGCACGCGAGCGGAGGGCGAGCGGAGGACGGAGCAACAGTACTGAATGTGTGCCTCGCTTGCCGTTCCATCCGTGGTGCGCAACGGATGTGCTGGCGACATAGTAAATACTGCTTTATAAGTATGACGAAGGAGAATATAGGAAATATATACATTCTCATTTATCGTTCGTGTTTCATTTGTCGATTACTTTTGTAAAAATTTGCTTTACGTCATGCCGTCTTATGACGACGATGTGATAGGAACGGCTAAGGAGAGTAATTTCTAGGCGTGAAAATGGAAAACGACGTAAAACTATCTTCAGAGCTGCCGACAGTGTGGTTCGAACCCATTTTCATCCGGAAGATAGTGGGATCGAATCCCACTGTCAGCAGCCTTGAAGATGGTTTTCCGTGGTTTCCCACTTCCCCTCCAGGAAAATGCCGGGATGGTACCTAACTGAAGGCCACGGCCGCTTCGTTCCCACTCCCAAACCTTCCCTATCCCATCGTCGCCATAAGACTTATCTGTGTCGGTGCGACATAAAACAAAACCCAAAGTCTCACGCTCCAGGACACTGTCCTTGAGGCGGTATAGGTCCGAGGGAACACCCAACCCGGGAGGGTAAATTGATGGAAGGATTATTATTATTATTATTATTATTATTATTATTGTACTCCCATAACCACTTCTGTGGTTTTCTGTGACGTTAAGGTGCCGACATTTTGTCCTACAGGAGTTCTTTCATGTGCCGGTACAGTAGCGGCGATTAGGGGGGGGGGGGCGAGAGGGGACAGTCGCCCCCTACTTTGTGGAGAAAACTTTGCATTTGTATTCCATTTTAGCTGGATGAAACAAGGTATTATAGGAATTATTAAAACAAGCAATTTGTACAAGCCCTGTTGTCTTATCAGCTAATTATTTGCTTTAATTAATAACGAAATTATTAGAGGAAATACGCAACAAAGTCGTTCATGCGGTTAACCGATTTCTATAGCGCCACAGCGAGTACTGTAGTGGAGACTTTGTATGTGCTGTGAGGAAGGGTACGCGTGCATTCGTTAGTCTGGCAGTCTATTTAGTGTCAGTTAGTTTTTTTTTAGTTTGTAGTCAAATACTAAATGATTTTAATTATATAATCACGCCGTACGTCTATTTAATTGTAATACATGTGTAATATTGTTCCTCTCGTGAAAGTTTTATTGTATAGTATTGAATCAAAATCTCAAATAAATATTATCAACACAGGTAAGTTGGTAGTCTGAGAATCTTTACCTCTCTGTCGAAATTCCATTTAGTAGCTTTTTTTTCAGTTTTAATGTATAACGTATATACCCCCCCCCACTATATCCCACAAACTGGGGTACTTTGTTGTCTTTACCTTTCCCCCCCCCCCCCCTTCTTCTAATTCCCAATCGCCGCTACTGCCGGTACACCTGACCACCTTCAGGTACCGCCGAGCAAAGTCGGAATTGAAACCGCAAGCTTGAGCTCAGAAGGCCATCGCTTTACCGTCTGAACTACTCAGCCCGGTACAGCATATAACCAGTTTCAATCAGTTCGTACTCTTCAGTAAAAACTGAAATGGCGTATGACTTTTAGTGCCGAGAGTGTCTGAGGAAAAGTTCGGCTCACTAGATGCAGGTCCTTTGATTTGACGTCTTTAGGCGATCTGAGCGTTGTGATGTGGATGAAATGATGATGAAGACGACACATACACCCAGTACCAGCGCCAGCGAAATTAGCCAATTAAGGTCAAAATTCCCGAACCTGCCGGGAATCGAACCCGGGACCCCTGTGACCAAAGGCCAGCACGCTAACCATTTAGCCATGGAGCCGGATGTACTGTTCCGTAATAAATGAGCTACGAGTATAATTAATGTAAGAACATCGTATATAATACATGTTTACATGCAATGGAATATAATTACCACTTAAACTATTTTACTACCAGTATTAATAATAATATTGTTAACGCATTTGCAACAGTATAATATATGCCAATATTCAATCTACAGTATTCTATCCACCTGCACCTATTGCAAACTGAACGTCAGCAGATCAAAATCTGTTATTCATAACGTAACAAATAATGCGGCGATCTTGAAACGACTACATCATTTGAATGACAAACGTAGGGGAACACATGCATCTGTGGAATTAGTACTAAAATCTAAATTGTAATTCCTCCTAAGATCACCGTTGCAACATTGCCCACATCTAAGCATTTGAATTTTCCGCCAGTGAATTCAATCGGAGGACTACCGGAGGTCTCCGGAGGAGCGCTGTAATCGTATTATCCGATTCAATCAACAGGAGGTCCGCCTCCTCTTCACAGCGCTAGTACATTCATTCTCATTCTCTCTTTGTGTGTGTCATTCTCAGTAGAATCTATTCGATAGAACAGATAGTGGAGCAGTTGGTTTCTCCTACGTTAGAAATGCCGTTTAATCCTTCATGGGTGGATTCATATTTTGTTCTCAGTATCGAAGGGAAAGCTCACTGTTTAATTTGTCATGTCATTTTAAGCGTAAAGTCTTCAACCGTTCGACGACACTACCACAATATACATGTTTCCACCTATGATGACATTGTTGGCGCGAACAAATTGCTAAGTTAAAATCGGAATTGCCAAGTTCTTCAGAGATGCGTAATAACTTACTCATTAGGAATTGTTTTACAAGCAATTTAGGAGATTTGTTTTCGTTTTTGGTTTTGTATTATTAAGAACTGTTTAGAATTAGACTTAGATGTGCTGCTAAGAAAAAACACCGGTGGAGTTGGCGGCGCGGTTAGGGGAGCTCAGCTTGAGCTTGCATCCGGGAGATAGTAGGTTCGAACCCCACTGTCGGCAGCACTGAAGATGGTTTTCCGTGGTTTCCCATTTTCAAACCAAGAAAATGTTGGAGCTGTTCCTTAATTAAGCCCACGGCCGCTTCCTTCCCATTCATAGCCTTTTCCTATCCCATCATCGCCGTAAGACCTATTGCAAAAAAGAACCCACAAAGATAATTATTTTAATTATTTTATCCTCCTGTCCCACAGATACTTGAACCCAATACTTTAGAAGGCGCAGTTCGAGCACTTTATGGGCTATTGTTGCTCTGAAAATTGCAAAAAAAAAAAAAAAAAAAAAAAAAAAATCAATTCTGAATTGAAATAATTTGAGAACTAGTACTTCTCTGTCTGATGCGGACTTAGAGGCTGTACTTAGAATTTCTACTGCCAAATCGATTGTACCCATTATTGGTAAATTAGCTGCCGCAAAACGATGTCGGCAATCGACTTAAACGCTAAATGTACATTAAGGCAAATGCAAAGTATGTGCAGAATAAATTGTGTGTTTATGTGTTCACAGAACTGTCATAAATAATATTGTTTTCATAAGCTGCGCGCTGACTTGACGACCTGTGGTTCTGCCTCTGCCACTTCCCCTCCTTCCCCCACCACCTTAACGGTGCTATAGCACAGCACCGGGGCTGCTGCCGGGGCCGTGGGAGCACTCAGTTGGAATCGCTTGAACTATTCTGTTACCGATAATGCTACTGTAATAGTGCACTTTAAGACTCTACTTATGTGTCACATGTGAATATTTATGAGCTCAGAAATAAGAATTTCAGCTGCTGAACACATCGGAGCGAGTAAACATCTTTACATTAGAAGTTTTCTGTTGTTACTTGTTTACGTCGCACTGTCCGACTCGTTGACTGAATGGTCAGCGTACTGGCCTTCGGTTCAGAGGGTCCCGGTTTCGATTCCCGGCGGGGTCGGGGATTTTAACCTTAAACGGTTAATTCCAATGGCTCGGAGGCTAGGTGTGTGTGGCGTATTCAGCATTAGAAATCATCCTAGGTAGGTCCCTCATTTTCACAGACATGCAGGTCACCTAATAGGCCATCTACGAGAAAAAGACCCACACCAGGCCTATCCGGAGGCCATACGCCATTATTATTAACGTCGCACTAACACATCGAAGGTTTTCGACGACGTGGGGATGAGGAAGGGCTATGATTGGGAGGGCACGTCATGATCCGTAACTGCGATATAGGACATGTTACCACGCAGGCGGAATAAACACTCCAGTCATTAAGTACTATCACAACAGCTAAGTAAATAATGACCATAACGTGAAACACGCGAGTGTAAGACCGTAACATATTTGTTTCGAAATGCCATTCGTTTCATATCTTTCGTCACACAATTACATTCATTCAATATTGCGTTGGTCTGTGTCGTTATATAACAACTGAAATGTCATCGGAACGCCAAGTCTCCTTCTCAACGATATAGTTGATTTCAGCAGACAAATACAGGAAATGGTGGGAAGACGCAAACAAGAGGAGCATGATGCTGTAGCGAAACAGGAGTTAACGGAGTTGTCAGCCATAAAAATGAAATTCATCAATGTTGAAAGTGTTGCGCTGCCTACAATTCCCGAACCACCAAGATTTAAGATTTTGCCTTTTTTGTGTGGTGCTCAACGCGATCAGGCAGTGAATATACTGATTAACGAAGAGTTTCGATTATGGTCTACGACCCCATCCACTTCAGTAAACGCCATTACACCATCGAACACAACAGGACTCGACTCCTCCTTTCGGGGATCATTTGATGCCCGTGTCGCAGGCGAAAACCTACGTCAAAACGTCAGAGCAGATGCTACTGTCGGGGTTCAAAGATACCTGAAAGAGCCTTACCAACCCCGCTCGGTAACTCCACTGGATTATTGGAGACACAATGCGGCAAAAATCCCATCTTGCGAAGAAATAATTATGTTCACAAGCAACGTCTGTTCCTTTTCAAATCAAATCAAATCAAATCAAATCAAATCAAATCAAATCAAATCAAATCAAATCAAATCAAATCAAATCAAATCAAATCAAATCAAATCAAATCAAATCAAATGAAGGCAGCGGACGGCTGACCCCAGAGGGGAACCCGGAACCATTACCCCAGCTGTCTAAAATACAGGGGGGACTATGGCAAATGATACACAAAAATACAATTTGCCGTGCGTATATGCACGTGTAGCTGTAAGCTTATATTAGAAAAAATCTCTAACCTGACCGGGGATCGAACATCGCCTACGACAGTGCGACGTAAACCAGTTTAAAAAAATAAGGCCTTAACGCTGACCATTTACCTAAGTGTGGAATGATAACAGCCGAACTGGATGCCACTGACGGTTAAGGCACAGGGATCCTCTGAACCGGTGGCCTCAATGCTAACCAACGACGGTGCAACGTAAAACAATTTTGAAAACGATAATAATAATAGTAATAATAATAATAATAATAATAATAATAATAATAATAATAATAATAATAATAATAATAATAATAATAGGGGCCGATGACCTTCGATGTTAGGCCCCTTAAAACAACAAGCATCATCATCATTATCAATAATAATAATAGTAATAATAATAATAACAATAATAGTAAAGGTCATAATAATAATAATAATAATAATAATAATAATAATAATAATAATAATAATAATAATAATAGCCAACGGAAAACTATCTTTACCGGCTGATGACAGTCGGATTCGAACCTACTATCTCCCGGATGCAAGCATACAGCCATGCGCTCCTAAGAGCATAACCATTACTATTATTATTATTATTATTATTATTATTATTATTATTTTGGAAGTAACGCTATCTATTGATGGTTGTGATATATTCAGCGGCTGGCGATAGTGGAATTCGAACCGAAGCTTACAGCCGCGCGGTCCTAACCGTACGACCAATACAATTATTATTATTATTATTATTATTATTATTATTATTATTATTATTATTATTATTATTATTATTATTATTATTATTATTATTACCGAGCCTCCGTGGCTCAGACGGCAGCGCGTCGGCCTCTCACCACTGGATACCGTGGTTCAAATCCCGGTCACACCATGTGAGATTTGTGCTGGACAAAGCGGAGGCGGGACAGGTTTTTCTCCGGGTACTCCGGTTTTCCCTGTCATCTTTCATTCCAACAACACTCTCCATCCTCATTTCATAGCATTTATCAATCATTAATATCACCTTGGGAGTGGCGACCCCATTGTAATAATAGCCTATATCTGGTTCATTCATCACATCCCTGACCCGGTCAAAGACTGGAAAACAGGTTGTAGGTTTTCATTCATTTTCATTATTATTATTATTATTATTATTATTATTATTATTATTATTATTATTATTATTATTATTATAATTATTATTATTATTATTATTATTATTATTATTATGGAAGTAACGTCATCTATTCATAGTTGCGATATCTTCAGCGGCTGGCCTCTTACCCTGAGACCCCGGCCGTTTCCTCGGCAAAATGATTAGCGATGTTACTATGCAAATGCTAGGGAGGTATGTCTGTAAAAGATAAGAGACTTATCTCTTTCGACTACACAATCACATAGCCACTGTGCTTGATTCGAAATGATGAATGTAATCTGTGCATTGAGGTAGTCTTCTGTGTGCGTTGTCTTATCAAGTGAATGCGCGTGGCCGCCCTGCTTGCGCGCGAGTCTCGCGGCTGTTCCCAACAAGAAACGAAGTTTTAATTTTCTGCGGAGACAGCGCCTACTACAGTCCGTTGCTTGTTCGCCGTGTAACAGTCACTAACATACAGTATAAAGGGGAATTAGTCCGCCTCTGTGGTGTAGTGGTTAGCGTGATTAGCTGCCACCCCCGGAGGCCCGGGTTCGATTCCCGGCTCTGCCACGAAATTTGAAAAGTGGTACGAGGGCTGGAACGGGGTCCACTCAGCCTCGGGAGGTCAACTGAGTAGAGGTGGGTTCGATTCCCACCTCAGCCATCCTCGAAGTGGTTTTCCGTGGTTTCCCACTTCTCCTCCAGGCGAATGCCGGGATGGTACCTGACTTAAGGCCACGGCCGCTTCCTTCCCTCTTCCTTGCCTATCCCTTCCAATCTTCCCATCCCTCCACAAGGCCCCTGTTCAGCATAGCAGGTGAGGCCGCCTGGGCGAGGTACTGGTCATACTCCCCAGTTGTATCCCCCGACCAAGAGTCTGAAGCTCCAGGACACTGCCCTTGAGGCGGTAGAGGTGGGATCCCTCGCTGTGTCCGAGGGAAAAGCCGAACCTGGAGGGTAAACAGATGATGATGATGATGATAAAGGGGGATTATAAAATTAATCAGATAATCCTGTATAATGTAGGGGGTTGAAATTATTACCTAGAGGGCTCGGGACTCGATTCCAGGCCAGGTTAGAATTTTTTGACCTGCATCTAACGGATTGTTCGTAGCCGGGAGTTCGATTTCCTGTTCAGGTTAGGGATTTTTCTGAGTAGTCTTCTCCTCTAGGCAAATGATGGGAGTGAGAATCTAATATAAGACTACGGCCTCTATGTCGTAAGAGGCTACTAAGAGGGGGACAACTAAAGAATATGTACCTAAATTAAGGCTACGGCCACTAGTTCGCAGCCTAAGGTAGGTTCGATTCCCACACCACTGCTCCTCTGGATTCGATTCCCGGTTAGGTCTAGGCATTGATATATATTTTTCTCTATATTTAGTGCTCTTTGCACGCTATGGGTTACATGCTATTGCGGCAACCTCGCCAAGAATCGAACCCGCGACCTCCGGGTAAGAGGCTTGCAATAACAATAATAAGTAAACTCGTGTCCTCATCCCGAGGTGGTGCAGCTCTTTTCAGGCACACCCCCATTGGAGGTGAGCTGCATGTACAATTTCAACCACATACGAGCCCTCCTGCCATTCTTAAATTTCTGGCAGTGCCGGGAATCGAACCCGGGCCCCCGAGGACGGCAGCTAATAACACTAACCGTTACGCTACGGAGGCGGACATAATAATAATAATAATAATAATAATAATAATAATAATAATAATAATAATAATAATAATAATAATAATAATAATAATAATAATAATAATATACTTGCGAGGTCCAGAATGTCTATTAATTTTCGTAGTAGCGGGCGAGTTAGCCGATCGGTTAGCGGTTAGGGACGCAAAGCCTGCATTCGGGAGATAGAAGGTTCGTATCCTACTGTCGGTAGCCATAAAGAAATGTTTCCTGCAGTTTCCTGCATGCAAATGCTGGAGTTGTACCTTAATTTAGAACACGGTCGGCGCCGTGGTAGCGAACCCACGGTCCGAAGTTAAGATCCCCTTGGAAAGTTAAAATGACGCATTATATGGAAGGAACTAAACCGACCGTGCAAGTAGGTCGTGCGGTTAGGGACGCTAAGCTTGCATCCGGTAGACAGTAGATTCATACCCTACTGTCGGCAGCCATAAAGAATAGTTTGCTGTAGTTTCCTCCATGCAAATGCTGGAGCTGTACCTTAATTAAGAACAAGGTCGCTAGTAAAAAATCCCTGACCTCGCCGGGAATCGAACCCAGGTTCTAATAAGAATAATAATTATAAAAGTACTATATTTGCGAAGTCTAGAATGACTATTAATTTCATGGTAACGGGTGAGTTGGCCGTGCGGTTAGGGGCTTACGACTGTAATCTTCCATTCGGGTGATAGTAGGTTCGAATTCCACTATCGACAGCGGGGGAATCGAACCCGGAGCCTTCGGGGAAGAGGCACACAATATTAATAATCATAACAGTATTATACTTGCGAGGTCTAGAATGACAATTTTGTGGTACCAGCCCTGTGGTTAGGAGTATACTGCTGTGAGCTTGCATCCGGGAGATAGTAGGTTAGGGCTGACCAGCGGCCCTAGTGCTATGGAGCGAGAGGATTTTTCATACTAACTACACGACACCTCGTAATCTGCAGGCCTTTGGAGTGTCATACTGATAGTTACTTGAATAATAATAATAATAATAATAATAATAATAATAATAATAATAATAATAATAATAATAATAATACGCTAAGGTCCAAGCAGTATGTGTCTGTCTTTGTGGACTTTAAGAAAGCGTACGACTCCATTGACCGGGAAGTCCTGCTAAACATCTTAAATGAATTTGGAGATGATTTGAAACTGCTGGCATTAATTAGAGCCACCCTGACCGATACAAAATCCAAGGTGAAGTTCCACGGATGTCTCTCGCATTCCTTTGACATCAAAACAGGAGTCCGACAAGATGATGGGCTATCACCGATACTCTTCAGCTGTGTTCTTGAAAAGATCATCAGAACCTGGCGGGTGAGATTACAGGAAACCAACTACAGTACATTGAGAATAGGAACGAAATCCAAGGGGATCGCAACAGACTGCTTAGCATTTGCCGTTGATATTGCTGTTCTCTCAAACGACATAGAAACCCCTAGAGCTCAAGTTGAAATTTTAAAGGAAATTGTGGAACAAACCGGTTTGCAGATATCGTTTGAGAAAACAGAAGTAATAACTAACATCAAAGAGGCTCCACCAAAACTCCATACAAAATACGGGGACATCACCCGAGTAGACAAATTCAAATACCTGCGTGAGATCATCATGAAAAATGGACTGGACAAAGAAGCACTTCAGGAGCGAGTACGCAAACTGGAAATAGGCTACCAAACATCCCGCACAATCTACAACAAAAAATGCCTTTCCCAAAACACCATGATACGTCACTATGAAACAGTTCTGAAGCCTGTAGTTCTATATGCAGCCGAAACCCTGTCTCTAAATGCCAACAAAGGACTCCTTGAAGAACAGGAGAAAAGAGAACGCAAAATTGTGAGAATAATCTTGGGATCAAAGTACAGAAATGGAATCCATCAAAAGGGATCCAACAAGGAAGTCTACAGCAAAATAGAGAAAATTACCGACACAATCAGAAAAAGAGGGCACGATTTTACGGTCATCTGAAAATAATGGACGGAAGAAAGTTAACTAAAGAAATCTTTCACTTTTTTGATTCAAACCCCAAAACCACAATTCCCTGGTTTAGAAATACCAAAGAAGACCTGCAAATGCTACATATCTCAGCTGAAGACGCCCTAAACAGAGATCTCTTCCGCAAGAAAATATTGACGAACGGGCTAAACCGAGACGAGCAGCCGAAGAGAAGACACGGTGCCCGTTGGACAAAGGAGCGTAAGCAGGCCCACTCACAAAGAATGAGGGAAATTTGGGCTCTAAAGAAGGCCAAGTTCAGTGTCAAATGCAACAAGACTTAACGTGGTCCTTGATAGCCCCAGCGAATTGTACACTGACTGACAGAGCAAATGCAACACCAAGAAGGAGTGGTTCGAAAGGGATGAAAGTTGGGGAAAAAACAGAGACGGCACGGACGAATAATTGATGTTTATTTCAAACCGATATGCAGGTTACACAATGCGCACGGCATCGACTCAGTAGGATGTAGGACCACCGCGAGCGGCGATGCACGCAGAAACACGTCGAGGTACAGAGTCAATAAGAGTGCGGATGGTGTCCTGAGGGATGGTTCTCCATTCTCTGTCAACCATTTGCCACAGTTGGTCGTCCGTACGAGGCTGGGGCAGAGTTTGCAAACGGCGTCCAATGAGATCCCACACGTGTTCGATTGGTGAGAGATCCGGAGAGTACGCTGGCCACGGAAACATCTGTACACCTCGTAGAGCCTGTTGGGAGATGCGAGCAGTGTGTGGGCGGGCATTATCCTGCTGAAACAGAGCATTGGGCAGCCCCTGAAGGTACGGGAGTGCCACCGGCCGCAGCACATGCTGCACGTAGCGGTGGGCATTTAACGTGCCTTGAATACGCACTAGAGGTGACGTGGAATCATACGCAGTAGCGCCACAAACCATGATGCCGCGTTGTCTAGCGGTAGGGCGCTCCACAGTTACTGCCGGATTTGACCTTTCTCCACGCCGACGCCACACTCGTCTGCGGTGACTATCACTGACAGAACAGAAGCGTGACTCATCGGAGAACACGACGTTCCGCCATTCCCTCATCCAAGTCGCTCTAGCCCGGCACCATGCCAGGCGTGCACGTCTATGCTGTGGAGTCAATGGTAGTCTTCTGAGCGGACGCCGGGAGTGCAGGCCTCCTTCAACCAATCGACGGGAAATTGTTCTGGTCGATATTGGAACAGCCAGGGTGTCTTGCACATGCTGAAGAATGGCGGTTGACGTGGCGTGCGGGGCTGCCACCGCTTGGCGGCGAATGCGCCGATCCTCGCGTGCTGACGTCATTCGGGCTGCGCCTGGACCCCTCGCACGTGCCACATGTCCCTGCGCCAACCATCTTCGCCACAGGCGCTGCACCGTGGACACATCCCTATGGGTATCGGCTGCGATTTGACGAAGCGACCAACCTGCCCTTCTCAGCCCGATCACCATACCCCTCGTAAAGTCGTCTGTCTGCTGGAAATGACTCCGTTGACGGCGGCCTGGCATTCTTAGCTATACACGTGTCCTGTGGCACACGACAACACGTTCTACAATGACTGTCGGCTGAGAAATCACGGTACGAAGTGGGCCATTCGCCAACGCCGGGTCCCATTTATCGTTCGCTACGTGCGCAGCACAGCGGCGCATTTCACATCATGAGCATACCTCAGTGACGTCAGTCTACCCTGCAATTGGCATAAACTTCTGACCACTCCTTCTTGGTGTTGCATTTGCTCTGTCAGTCAGTGTATATAATAATAATAATAATAATAATAATAATAATAATAATAATAATAATAATAATTGTATTGGTCATGCAGTTGCATTAAGGCCTCCGGTTTAGTGGATCCCGGGTTCGATCCGCAATTGCGTTAAGGCCTCCGGTTGAGTGGATGCCGAGTTCGATCTGCAGTTGCGTTATGGCCTCCGGTTTAGTGGATCTCGGGTTTGATCTGCAGAGGCTACATGGTATTATTATTATTATTATTATTATCCGAAGTGTCGGAATGTTGTCGCTCAGGAGTACATGGAATACATAACAGTAACTACACAGCTATAGATTTATCCACCAATAGTAAACTAGCAACGCCGGTCAGGTCTCGGGATTTGATTCCCTACACAGGTCAGGATATCCTATAGAGGGGTAATAGAAATTAAACAGTGTCAGAATCGATTAACAATACATCATATAGTCATATTGTTAATTTTTATGGTTTTCACATTTTTTCGATAACACCACAACACAAATGTGATAATTTAATATATAATTCTCAATACTCTATAGAATCGGTTCTGTACGTTGCGAGTTGCTGTGTTAACATCCGGTTTAGCCTCTAGCGATGTGCAGGCAGACACAGGAGTCGTCCCGTTTCTTTCTATGGCTTGATGGAGAGCACACATCCACATACAAAAACTTTGTATATATGATTTAAACTTTCCCCCTTTTTCATATGTAAATACCTCAGGTAATCAAAATTACATACTAAAAATTAAAATTGTTATGTCTGTGAACGAAGTGTGCAGAGAATAAAAACCCGTGTATGTTTACGCGTAATGATAAAATGTACGTGTGTAAGGCTAGCTTAGAGCATTTGCTTGTCCTACAATCAATTCCGTATTTTGCGTCTGTTCGGTTTTACGATAGAGAGTGTTGAGTGTGTATATCATCAAAGAAGTGAACAATCGAAAATAAGAAGTAGTGCGTTTGTTAACATGTATAGTCTCTTGTTATCTTACACATCAGAGAGTTTCAGTGTTTGATTCCATGCATGTAATTTTTTATTACGTCGATAAACATAGAAAACTTGCTTTGAAACTATGATTTTTTATTCTCTCACGGTGACTAAATCAGAGAGATCAGAGTTCGAATCTATATCTGTAATACAGATTTTTCTGTTGCAGGTGTTAGAGATTTTCTTTTTTTAATCTGACATTCATCAGAGAGATCAGTGTTCGAATCCATTACAGTAATAGGAAGATATTTTTATAGTGGTTATGTGATTAGTATATTTATTCTACCATTAATCAGAGAGATCAGGGTTCGATTCCATGTGTTGCATGTATTAGAGATATTTTTATTCTAACGATGAACAGAAAGAGCAGGGGTTCGAGTCCATATTTATTTATTCTGTCATGGTGACTAAATCAGAGAGATCGGAGTTCGAATTTATATCTGTAATATATATATTCTTTCTGTTGCATGTGTTAGAGATAATCTTTTTAATCTAACATTCAACACAGAGATCAGTGTTCGAATCAATCACAGTAATAGAAGGAGATTTTTTATAGTTGTTATGTGTTTGGTATTTTTATTCTACCATTAATCGGAGTGATCAGGTTACGATTCCATGTGTTGCATGTATTAGAGAATTTTATTATTCTAACCATGAACAGGGAGAACAGGGGTTCGAATCCATAACTTTTTATTCTGTAATAGTGACTAAATTAGAGAGATTATAGTTCGAAACTATATCTGTAATACAATTCTTTTCTGTTTCGTTTGTTAGAGATTTTTTTTCATTACAGTAATAGAAACAGATTTTTATAGTGGTTATGTGGTTTGCATTTTTATTCTACCATTAATCAGAGAGATCAGGGTGTGACTTCCCCTCTCGGAGAACAATCATCAAATGAGAAATGCAACCAAGCAAGCAAAGGGCGCCAATCTTTAAGTTGAGGACTTAAAGATAAAATTTATAATCAAGCTTGGACAGACTCTTATCACAGGGGTGAGGTGATAGTACACTAATCATTAAGCAGGAGAATTAGAAATCAAAAGGCTAATTAAGGCAAATTGATTAAAGTAAACTAGAAAAATACTATTTATTATATTTAATATAAATGACGACGGTTTAACGAGAACTGAATTTAACATCGAAAATGAATTTAACAAAAAAATTGAATGACTCTACTTCACGAAAACTTGCAATATCTTTAACTCGCTTGCTCACCATGTCGTCTTGTTCTGCTGGTCCTTGGAAAGCTTCCATCCTTGCAGCTGGAACATCACCGGTCGTCTTTGATATCTCTTCATCTGCAGCTCAGTACCATTCCTGCCTTGCCAATTGCACCCACCACTAATTGGAAGATGACTTCAAAACTAACACTCCCTATTATGCTCTATCCCATATATTGGAGATAAGCCCTAAGTCATAGTTAGAAGAACCACCTTGGGTTATATGGAGAGGATACTCAATTAAGAATCCTTCCAACTTTACTGAAAATGTTCTCTGAAGTTTCATTTCTATCTAGATTAAAACTATCTATTGACTTAGACTGGTTCAAACCGGTCTTATAGCCGTGCTGTACGTACTTCCTGATAAGAGTGGCTATACACCCCTCATTCAGAATTTCTAAGTATCGAGACGAAGAATCAAGTAGAAAATCAAGTAGAAGCTGTAGAATAACTCGTAGAATAATGTAGAGAGCGAATAAGTCAGCAGAATAAGTAAGTCAGCAGAATAAGTCCTGCCACGAGCTCCAACACGCTCTTTTATAACCTTCTCTCGCGCTAATTACAGGTCGCTTACACGTGGTCCAATCAGATGACACCTCTCTCCCCACTCCAGATATTAGAGTTGACGGGCCAAAATCATGATATCAACTGTTCTTCTATTCGTCCTTTCACTCAGTATCCATGGCAACATGACGCTCCTTTGAAAATATAGGCGTTGATCAGTTCGAATAATTCTGGTCGAAATACGGTAGCTTACGTTAGGACGCGTGAACACGTGCTCGCTTTTCCCAGAACTTGGTGTCTAAATTTGTCCTCCCTTCCTCCTCGGTGATGTGGCAAGATAACTGAAATCTACTGCAAGTTAATTTTAACCAACTGTCGCAAGAATCTAAGTGAATATTAGGATATTCAGCGCTCGTTTATAAGTCGTAGTTACAAAGTAATGAAATGATAGTGAGCAAATGATTAAACATGAATTATAATACAATTACATACCAAATAAATATCATGACGTTAAATTCCTGAATTAATTACACATAATAAAATTAACATAATTACACTGTAACGTCTGGAACGTTACAAGGGTTCTATTCCATGTGTTGCATGTATTAGAGATTTTTTATTCTGAAGATAAACAGAGAGAACACGGGTTCGAATCCATGATTTTCTTCTGTCACAGTGACTAAATCAGAGAGATCAGAGTTCGAACCTATATCTGTAATGCTGATTTTTTTCTGTTGCATGTGTTAGAGATTTTCTTCGCGCGTCGGATTGAGACGTAAAGCCTTATCGACTGTGTTTCTTTTTCTCTCTAGAACATGATGGGATTGTATGCTGTCTATTCAAATCTTTATTGTAAGATAACAAGAGACTATATATGTTCTAAACACACAAAACATTTGTTGCTCTTGGTAGAGGGCAGAGCTCAACGCATTTTTTCAGTCCTCTGTAACAGGATTGAACCTATACAGATTAACAACTTGTTTTACCTTGTTCAGGAGGGCCTCCTCCAAGATGGTGATGGAGGGTTCCTTCAACCCTCCAAGATAGTGTCGGAGAAGGAACATGTAGAGAAGTGCAGCTAGCCTTAAAACTAGAGTCCTTAGGCCCCTCTAAGTTGGTAACGGGAAGGGGATGTCGAGAAGGGCAGGTAGCCTTAAAAAATATAATTTTCTAAGGTTAGGACCCTCTAAGATGGTGTGGGGAATGGGCATGACGAGAAGGGCAGCTAGCCTAAAAACTAGGGTCGTTAGGCCCCTCCAAGATGGTAACGGGGAAGGGACATGACGAGAAGGACAACTAGCCTTAAGGGGACCAGGTAGGGTGAAATTCGGCAAAAAATGGAATTTTTACCTTTTCATTCCATAAAAATCTAGAGACTTTCTTCTTTCATTAGAGCTATCATTCACGGTCATATCTTAATTATAAGTGCTTTGTATTGCGTTTCCAAGACAACACTGCATGAGCGTGGTAAATTTATCTGCCGGGAGATCTCGTTGTTGACAACAATACACGTTTCCTTGGCTCCCTCCCTCTAATTCCCGCCCAGTGGTGGTATATGTGTGTGTGTAGATGTAACATAATGGGTATTTGTGACATTTGCTAGCCTATTCAGAGATAAGTGTAATGGAAGGAATCAGACCAGTGTTTAGAGATCTAGCAGAGCCACAACTTCTTGAAAAGTGCCTTCATGGACGAACCCAGAACCCCAACGAGAGTGTTAATAATTTGATTTGGACCCGAATTTCCAAGACAGTTTTTGTAGAGTTCAATACCTTGCATTTTGGAGTGTACGATGCTGTGGCTACGTATAATGAAGGTAACGTCATAAAGTGTAAAACCTTAGAAAATTTGGGAATCTCTGCAGAGTATCACATGATAACAAGTATGAAGAAAATCGATTGTGAACGGAAAAGGAAGGGTGAATGTGCAGAAAAGGACTGTAAATAACTGTCAAGACAAACTAAGAGAGCTGTGAGAAGAAGACTAGAGGATGAGATGCAGGACAACCCAGATGCTCGATCATATGGTGCAGGATGACATTGAAAAACTTTGAAGGCTTGTTTCTGCAAGTTCACTTTTTCTGAACAAAAGGAACATTTTCTCAAAAACTATTTTGTTTACAATCTTGAAACTTTCAGATATTACATAAAGTCATAATATACACACTTTCACACAACGTTTTTGGAGAGAAGTGTGTAGTACAGAAATAAGGGGCTAAAAAGTGAGCGATTTTTCCAAAAAATGTGCACTGAATAGAAAAATTAAAAATGGACGAATATCTCTAATGAATAAACCCCTTTGTTAAAACACGCAAGAAGGTATAAAGAAAGCATGAGAAAAAATGAATCCTTTAGTATGAACCGTTTCTGAGATAAATGTACCTAAAAACAGTAAATTTAACATTATAGATATAGACCCGACAGGGTCCCCTTAAAACTAGAGTCTTCAGTCCGCCCCTAAGATGATTTTGGGAAGGGGCATGTGCAGAAATGCAGCTACCCTTTAAACTATAATCCTCCGAGGTAAGGCCCCTTTAAATCCACTGAGGTTAGGCTCCTCTGAGATTGCGTTGGGAAGGGGCATGACAGGAAGGGCAGCTGCTCTTAAAACTAGGGTCGTTCGACCCCTCGGGAAGGGACATTTCGAGAAGGGCAGCTAGCCTTAAAACTAGAGATATCTAAGGTTGGGCCCCTCGAAGGAGACGGGAAGGGTAGCTTGCTATAAAAATAGAGAACTCTGAGGTTAGGCCACTCAAGATAGTGCCGGGAATTCCGCACCTCACAAAAGCACGTGGCTATGTCCCGTCAAGGTGACAGCAGTAAGATTAGGGTCGTTCAAAATTCCGCTTGTCAAAAGCACGAGGCGAAGTCCCGTCAAGATTACAGCTGTGAGGCTAGGGGATCGTTTAGAATTCCGCGCAAATAACAAGTGTACGAGGTTAGGACCTGTCAAGATGACGGTTATCAGGTTAGCCACATTCACTTGTTCAAATTCGGAGCCCACGTGGCCGAAAAATAGGACCTGTCTAGATGGCAACAGTGAGGTTAGCAACGTTCACTTCTTCAAATTACGCGCCCCACGTGGCTTAAAAGGTAAAGTTAGGACCTGTCAAAATGCAGCAGTCATCTTGACAGCTGCCACTTATTCAAATTCCGCGCCCACGTGGTTAAGATGGCAGCAGTGAGGTTAGCCACGTTCACTTGTTTACAAAAAGTAAGGTTAGGACCTGTCAAATTGGCAGCAGTGAGGTTAGCGACGTTCTCTTGTTCAAAAAAGTTATGTCAGGGTCTGTCAAGTGCACGTGGCCTTGTTTGTAAACAATAGCAAGTGTCCGTGACGTCACGGTCACGTGGTCATGACGTCATGGGGTCAATGTCCTTTGCCGGGGTCAAACACCTCATGGGAAAATGCTGATTCAGCTCCCATTGTTTTATAACCCACCCAGCCCTTCTACAATACGGAATCCTTCGTTGGCAGTTAACTCACTAAGTCGTAGAGTCTCAACTGCTGCAGAAAGACCATACTGTTAATTGCATCCATGCTACGAAAAGGAAATAAAGACAGAGATTAGACATTCAACATCAGCATATCGCACATAAGCTATGTGCATCTCTACTACCACTTTCTCCTCCTCCTCAAACATACAAACAGACATACGCTGTTCCTCCAGGTGGAGGAGGAGGAGATCACCGTTACGCCCAAAGCATATGCATTAATTCTTACACTATCTCCTTAGTACCATGTTTAGCCGCAATACTGTTCTGAATTCAGCTTCCATGGGGATTACGAGGAGCTTCTTTATGGTTAATAAAAGCCCCGACTTCAAATAGCAGTTCAAAGTAGAAACGTATGCATAATTTTTACACACGCAGACCACACAATAACCCGTACGAGTGCCTGGCTAAATGCTCAAAAATCTACATTCGCAAGTTTTCGCTAGGTTGGTAACACTTGCTGCTTCATATAACAGCTGGCTACGTGTCCAGGCTTGCATGCCTAGCAAAGTACAAACGTATGAACATTTTTTCCACACGCAGACCGGACAGTGACCCATATGAGCGCTTGGCTAAATGTACAAAGAGCAATATTTGCAAGCTCTTACTAGGTTAGTAACCCCTGCCTCGTCACATAACAGATGGCTGCGGGTCCAGGCTTGCAAGCCTGCGTAAAGGAGGAGAGACATCCTAATTCGAACAAAAGTTTACATGAATTAAACGCACGCTTTTTCAATGGGCAGTCATTTACTTAGCATGATACTCAAGCATGGGCGCCCGCAAGGGGGGGGGGGGGCAAGTGCCCTCCACTTGCCCCCCCTGCAATTCTAAAAATGTTCGTGTTCAATTGGTTTAATCTCATACAAGATTATTTCATAAACTGAACTTACTGACAGTAATCTAGCATCTGTTATAACCGAAAATTACTGTAAACAATTTAATGCTGCTGACGTCATGTCGGTTCTTTATTCAATAAAATTGTTAATGTGCCCCACCCTGGAAAGGATCCTGCGGGCGCCCATGTAACTCATGTAGATAAAGTCACGGGTTCTGCGGCCTCCTCCTCCTCAGACCCTCTGAAGAGGCCTGTTCCTCCCGGGGGAAATTTGAATTATAGCGGGAGATTTGAATTTGTAAACAAAGCCACGTGATTTTTGACAGCTGCCATCCGACAACAACGCATTGCTAACCTCAGTGCTGCCATCTTGACTGGCCTAAACCTCATTGTTGCCAACTAAGCCTCACTAGCGTGAGATTTGAATTTGTAAACTAAGCTACGTGCTTTTTTGACAGCTGTCATCCGACAACGAAGCATCGCTAACCTCAGTGCTGCCAACTAAACATTTCTAGCGCGAGATTTGAATTTGTAAACAAAGCGTCGTGTTTTTTTGACAGCTGTCATCAGCCATCTTGCATCGCTAACCTTAGTGCTGCCCTCTTTACAGCACTGCTGGTAATTTAAAATCCTCGTGCTTTTGACAGCTGTCACCCGCCATCTTGCATCGCAAAACCTCAGTGTTGCACTCTTTAGCTACTACCTTTGAAATGTGGTGGTGTCAATTTGAAAAATTCCACGTGCTTTTCTGACAGCAGCCATCTTAGTCAACAGAGCATCGTGCTGCCGTCTTTAGCTACTTACCTTTGAAATATGGTGTGGGCAATTTGAAAAATTCTATGTTCTTTTTTGACAAGCTGCCGTCTTTAATCCGCAAAGCACAGTGCTGCTATCTTTAGCTACATACCTTTGAAATGTGGTGGCAGGCAATTTCTACGTAACATCTGTCATCCGCCATCTTGCATCGCTGAACTTAGTGCTGCTCTCTTTAGCTATTTACCATTGAAATGTGGTGGCGGATAATTTAAAAAATTCCACATGCTTTTTGACAGCAACCATCTTTAATCAACAGAGCACCGTTCTGCTATCTTTAGCTACTACCTTTGAAATGTGGGGGCAGCAATTTCCACGTAACAGCTGTCATCCGCCATCTTGTATCGCTTACCTTGGTGCTGCTATCTTTACGGTACTGCGGGTAATTTAAAATCCACATGCTTCTTGACAGCTGTCATCCTCCAAATTGCATCGCAAACCTCAGTGCTGCCCTCTTTAGCTACTACCTTTCAAATGTGGTGGCCGATTATTTGAAAAATTCTACGTGTTCTTGACAGCTGTCACCCGCCATCTTTCGTCCCTTACCTCAGTGCTGCTATCTTTACGGTGCTAAACCTTATCGTGGTGGTGGTGGGAAATTTAAAATCCACATGCTTTTTGTCAGCTGTCATCGGCAATCTTGCATCGCTTACCTCAGTGCTAGTATCTTTAAGTTACTAAACCTTATCGTTGTGGTGGTGGGAAATTTAAAATCTACTAGCTTTATTGACAGCTGTCATCTTTAATCAAGAGATCACCGTGCTGCTATCTTTACGGCACTGCGGGGAACTTGAAAAATTCCGTCAGCTGTCATCCGCCATCCTTAATCAACAAAGCATCGTGCTGCTATCTTTAGCTACATACATTTAACATGTGGTGGCGGCAATTTGAAATTTTATCCAGCTGCCATCTTTAATCAACTGAGCACCGTGCTGCTATCGTTAGCTACTAATTTAGAAATGTGGTGGCGGGTAATTTGAAAAATTCCGTTAGCTATCATCATCAAACAGTAAAACTTTAGTGCATTCGCGAAACTAACCTCTCATCTACCATCTTGAAGGGGACTATCCTTAGTTTACGACAGGATGGCTTTTCCGACGCTAATTAGCGCTTAGAGTTTACTACCAAAGAAGGCAGCTGATATGGCTACCTCCTCTACCTCCTCTACCTCCTCTACCTCCTCCTCATCCTCTGTCAAGGCATAGCTTTATCGAACATGCATCGCCAAGGCAAGAGCTTGCAGCGATAACATCATTGTGCAGGTTTCGACTTGTGGATTACAAAAGAAACGTAACAGGACTCGAATCGAACATTGCACTCGATGTTGTTAACTTCAACATGTGATTAGAACATTGATTGATGTGTTGAGAACACTAAATAAGTGATCAAGACTAGAATCGAACACTGTACTCGATACAACATGTGTTTAGAACATGTCAGGGGATGCCTTTGTTTAAGAAAATTGGATTGAAAGATAACAAGACTTGAATCGAACACTGCACTCGATGTTGTTAACTTCAACATGTGATTAGAACATTGATTGGTGTGTTCGTAACACTAAATAAGTGATCAAGACTAGAATCGAACACTGTACTGGATACAACATGTGTTTAAAACATGTCAGGGGCTACCTTGTTCTAAGAAGATCAGATTACAAAGGAAGTGAATAAGAATAGAATCGAGGACTGTACTCGATACAACATATGATCAGAACATTTATAGATGTGTTTAGAACACGATACAACATGTCTGGGGTATACCCTTGTTCTAAGAGAAAAAATAATAAGACTAGAATTCTGAACAGTTTGCGTAAGATAGCGATTGTTATAACCCCCTTTTCCTCTTCCTGCTCTGTCATGGCATAGCTTTATCGAACTTACAACGCGAGCGTATGCATAAAGCAGTACACATATCACGTAGCTAACTCGCTCAGTAAACGATATAGCGAAAATACAAATTCAATGATTTGCCTAGTACGAAAATCAAAAACGACAGAAACACACTCTGCACATATCGCGTAGCTAACTCGGTCATTAAACGATATAGCGAAAAATACAACTTCAATGATTTGCCTAGTGCGAAAATCAATAAACTATAGAAACACACTGTGCACATACTGCGTACCTAACTCGCTCAGTAAACGATATAGCAACACTTCAATGATTTGCCTAGTGCGAAAATAAGAAAACTACAGAAGAAACCATACTGCGAAGCTAACTCGCTCGGTTACACATACCATGCAGCTAACACGGTCAGTAATTGTAAATACACGGGTAATCGACTAGAACACTAATATACGTTATGTAAAAATAGAAACCATACTGCGTAGTCAGCTCGCTCAGTCACTCGCTTAGTAATTGCAAATACATCACAACACGACTAGAACACTGATATACGCATACACGTTACTCTTTTTTTCGAAACACACGGACAAGAAAGTTGCGAGATACAACACCTGACATACTTACATTTAAAAAAACGGGTGGAAGAAAAAATAATAAATCATACATTCTTTTTGTATGCATGTTGTCTCCTCCAAGTTGTAAGACCAAATAGACGCAGTACTGTGGGTTTCTGTTACGGCTTGCTTAGAACGTGAACGGAAGTGGCATGTTATCTCAGCAAAAAATACGCATGACCTTGTTCCTGCATACACGCAAGTCAGACACTTACAGAAATAAAATGATGGATACCGCGGTTCAAATCCAGGCAACTTATTATCTTTTGCCATCAGGATGGGCATCCGGTCAGATCCTTGTGTTTCATGTAATTACACGTTGTCAAGAAGACTGACGGTCGTGCAGTAAAGGGCTAGGAGCAGCTAGCTACCCCCTAGCATTTGCTATTTTTAGGGCTGCCGGCAGTAGGGGTTCGAACCCGCTATCCCTATATTAAGCTAGAAGTAACAGAAGTACTGAGAATAATTGCTGGAACAGGATGTTGATGGTGATTGATCTGTCGGATGGGGACGTTAAGCATTGAGCAGGCTCCTTCGATAGGAGTAGGTTATGTGTCGGCACCGGGATGTACCCTCTCCCTGCTGCCGTATATTATATCCTCAGGGAGGTGGTAGTATACAATTTCGAATAACAAAGGGGTGTGGGAAAAGCATTTTTAACGCAAGAACTAGGATTCTAAATCGGTGTATCTAGTATCTTACACCACAAACAATTTCTTTACGGCTAGATGGCCTTCTTGACGCAAAAACCGGGATTTTAAATCGCAAAAATCTGTTTACTACCGGATGCCCTTCCTGACGCAAAATACGGAATTATACGTGATACGAGGTAAGATAAATCTGTCGTAGCGAGTTTTATAACCAGATGCCTTAGTAAATCCCGGTGCCGACACATATGCTACTCTTATCGAAGGAGCCTGCTCAAGGCTTAACGCCTCCATCCAACAGATGAATCACCAACAACAGCATTACATGCCCTCAATCTTTTAGAATTTAACGCAGGCGTTTCGCACACCCTTTAGTTATTCGAAATTGTATACTACCACCTCCCTGAGGATATAATATACGGCAGCAGGGAGAGGGTACATCCCGGTGCCGACGCATAACCTACTCCTATCGAAGGAGCCTGCTCAATGCTTAACGTCCCCATCCGACAGATCAATCACCATCAACATCCTGTTCCAGCAATTATTCTCAGTACTTCTGTTACTTCTAGCTTAATATAGGGATAGCGGGTTCGAACCCCTACTGCCGGCAGCCCTAAAAATAGCAAATGCTAGGGGGTAGCTAGCTGCTCCTAGCCCTTTACTGCACGACCGTCAGTCTTCTTGACAACGTGTAATTACATGAAACACAAGGATCTGACCGGATGCCCATCCTGACGGCAAAAGATAATAAGTTGCCAGGATTTGAATCGCGGTATCCATCATTTTATTTCTGAAAGTGTCTGACTTGCGTGTATGCAGGAACAAGGTCATGCGTATTTTTTGCTGAGATAACATGCCACTTCCGTTCACGTTCTAAGCAAGCCGTAGCAGAAACCCACAGTACTGCGTCAATTTGCTCTTACAACTTGGAGGAGACAACATGCATACAAAAAATTTATGATTTATTATTTTTTTCATCCTCCCATTTTTTAACATGTAAGTATGTCAGGTGTTGTATCTCACAACATTCTTGTCCGTGTGTTTCGAAAAGAAAGAGTAACGTGTATGCGTATATCAGTGTTCTAGTCGTGTTGTGATGTATTTGCAATTACTAAGCGATTGAATGAGCGAGTTGGCTACGCAGTATGGTTTTTTATTTTTACATAACGTATATTAGTGTTCTAGTCGATTACCCGTGTATTTACAATTACTGAGCGTGTTAGCTGCGTGGTATGTGTAACCGAGCGAGTTAGCTACACAGTATGGTTTCCTTTGTAGTTTTTTATTTTCGCACCAGGCAAATCATTGAAGTGTTGCTATATCGTTTACTGAGCGAGTTAGGTACGCAGTATGTGCACAGTGTGTTTCGTTAGTTCATTGATTTTCGCACTAGGCAAATCATTGAATTTGTATTTTTCGCTATATCGTTTAATGAACGAGTTAGCTACGCGATATGTGCATAGTGCGTTTTTATCGTTTTTTATTTTCGTAGTAGGCAAATCATTGAATTTGTATTTTCGCTATATAGTTTACTGAGCGAGTTAGCTACGTGATATGTGTACTGCTTTCTGCATACGATCGCGTTGTATGTTCCATAAAGCTATGCCTTGACAGCGCAGGAAGAGGAAAAGGAGGTTATAACAATGGCTACTTTACGCAAGCTGTTCAGAATTCTAGTCTTATTATTTTTTCTCATAGAACAAATGTGTACCCAGACATGTTGAATCGTGTTCTAAACACATCAATCTAGGTTCTGATCATATGTTGTATCGTGTAGAGTGTTCTATTCGATTCTTAATCACTTCTTTTGTAATCTGATTTTCTTAGAACAAAGGTAGCCCCTGACATGTTCTAAACACAGGTTGTATCCAGTACAATGTTCGATTCTCGTCTGGATCACTTGTTCAGTGATCTGAACACATCAGTCAATGTTCTGATCACATGGTGAGGTTAACAGCATCGAGTGCAGTGTTCGATTCTAGTCTTGTTATGTTTCAATCTGATTTTCTTAAAACAAAGCTATCCCCTAACATGTTCTAAACACTTGTTGTTTCGATTACAGCGTTCGATTCTAGTCATGATCACTTATTTAGTGATCTGACCACATCAATGCTCTGATCACACATTCAGGTTAACGACATCGAGTGCAGTGTTCCATTCTAGCCTTGTTATGTTTTAATCTAATCTTCGTAGAACAAAGGTATCCCCTGACATGTTCTAAACACATGTTGTATCGAGTACAGTGTTCTATTCTAGTTTTGATCACTTATTTAGTGTTCTCAACACATCAATCAATGTTCTAAACACATGTTGAAGTTAACAACATCGAGTGCAGTGTTCGATTCGTGTCTTGTTATGTCTCTTTTGTAATCCACAAGTCGAAACATGCACAATGATGTTATCGCTGCATACTCACGCCTTGGTGATGCATGTTCGATAAATCTATGCCTTGACAGAAGATGAGGAGGAAGTAGAGGAGGCGGAGGAGGTAGAGGAGGAGGAGGTGGAGGAGGTAGCCATAACTGCCGCCTTCTTTGATAGTAAACTCTAAGCGCTAATTAGCGTCGGAAAGGCCATCCTGTCGTAAACTAAGGATAGTGACCTTCAAGATGGCAGATGAGAGGTTAGGTTCACGAATACACTAAAGTTTTACTGTTTAATGATGATAGCTAACGGAACTTTTCAAATTACCCGCCATCACATTTCCTAAGCAGTAACTAAAGATAGCAGCACGGTGCTCAGTTGATTAAAGATGGCAGCTGGATAAAATTTCAAATTGCCGCCACAACATGTTAAATGAATGTAGCTAAAGATAGCAGTACGATGCTTATTTGATTAAAGATGGCGGATGAGAGCTGACGGAATTTTTCAAATTACCCGCAGTGCCGTAAAGATAGCAGCACGGTGCTCTCTTGATTAATGATGACAGCTGTCAGAAAAGCATGTAGATTTTAAATTTCCCACCACCACCACCACCAGGATAAGGTTTATTACCGTAAATATAGCAGCACTGAGGTAAGCGACACAAGATGGCGTATGACAGCTGTCAAAAACACGTAGAATTTTTCAAATTATCCGCCACCACATTTCAAAGTTAGTAGCTTAAGAGGGCAGCACTGAAGTTTGCGGAGCAGGATGGAGGATGACAGCTGTCAAGAAGCACGTAAATTTTAAATTACCCGCAGTACCGTAAAGATAGCAGCAGCAAGGTAAGCGGTGCAAGATGGCGGATGACAGCTGTCACGTGGAAATTGCCGCCACCACATTTCAAATGTAGTAGCTAAAGATAGCAGAACGGTGCTCTGTTGAGTAAAGATGGTTGCTGTCAAAAGGCATGTGGAATGTTTCAAATTGTCCCCACCACATTTCAAAGGTAGGTAGGTATACATGGCAGCACGATGCTCTGTTGATTAAAGACGGCTGCTGTCAAAAAGCACGTGGAATTTTTCAAATTGCCGCCACCACATTTCAAAGGTAGTAGCTAAGTTGTGCACCACTGAAGTTTGCGATGCAGGAGGCGAATGACATTTGTCAAAAAGCACGTGGATTTTAAATTATCAGCAGTGCCGTAAAGAGGACAGCACTAAGTTAGCGATGCAAGATGGCTGATGATAGCTGTCAAAACAGCACGTGGCTTTGTTTTCCAATTCAAATCTCGAGCTAGAAATCTTTAGTTGGCAGCACTGATGTTTAGGCCCGTCAAGATGGCAGCACTGAGGTTAGCGATGCGTTGTTGTCGTATGAAAGCTGTTAAAAAGTACGTGGCTGTCAAACAAGCACGTGGCTTTGTTTACAAATTTAAATCTCGCGCTAGTGAGGTTTAGTTGGCAACAATGTGGTTTAGGCCCACAAGATGGCAGCACTGAGGTTAGCGATGCGTTGTTGTCGGATGACAGCTGTCAAAAAGCACGTGGCTTTGTTTACAAATTCATATCTCGCTCCAAAATTCAAATCTCCCGCCAAAATTCAAATTTCCCACTAGCCCCTTAGCCAATTAGCCGTTTTTTCTCTTTCGATATTTAACCCTTTTTGCTCTTCTGTCATTTATGCGGTCGCTCAGCTCCACAGACTAAGGTCTTAAAACTACTCCCTAGTACTATTAATAATAGCTGCTAAGCTCGTGCAGAGATGAGCAAGCGTTAGGTTACCACATCGTCAGCGTGCGGTTGAACTTGAAGTCTAATAGCCTACATATTAAGCCTTATAGCCACCATTTTGTTGAAAGTTTAGCTCGGAGTCCTGGGAGGATAAGTTAGGTTAACGCGTGGTCAGGTTAACATAAGGCCTGCAGTTAGGCCGGGTATCGAACTTAAAGACTAAAAACATACGTATTAAGCCCTATAGCCGCCATCTAGTTCCAAGTTCAGCTCCACGTCCTGTGAGGTAACGCGTGGTCACCGTAATGTTAGGCCTGCAGTTAGCACGAGTATCGAATTTAAAGACTAAAACCATACGGCGATGTTGTTCCTAGTTCAGCTCTAAGTTCTGGGAGGTAACGTGTGGTCAGCCAAACGTTAGGCCTGCAGTTAGCCAGGGTATCGAACTTGGAGTTTAAAAGCATTCATATTAAGCCTTATAGCCGCAATCTTGTTCCAAGTTCAACTCTAAGTCCTGGAAGGTTAAGTTACGTTAAGGAGTGGTCAGCCTAACGTTAGGCCTGCAGTTAGCCCGGGAATAGAACTTGGAGTCTTGAAGCATACGTACTAAGCCTTATAGCCACCATTTTTTCCAAGTTCAACTCTAAGTCCTGGGAAGTGAAGTTAGTTTAACTCGTGGTCAGCTTAACGTTTTTCCTGCAGTTAGCCGGGGTATCGAACTTGAAGTCCGAAAGCATACGTATTAAGCCTTATAGCCGCCATCTTGTTCCAAATTCAGCTCCAAGTCCTGGGAGGTAACGCGTGTTCTGCGTAAAGTTAGGCCTGCAGTTAGCCCTGATATCGGACTTGAAGTGTGGATAGAGTATGATTTTAATTGGGGAATTGTGTTTAATATGTGAAATCTTGTGGAGCTAAATTCGGCACCACAATTTTTCTTATTTTACATGTATATATTGAGCATTCGGTACGAAATTATGTTGGGTCCTCCTGCGTGATTGTACCTAAGTCACCGGGCGTGTTGGCCGTGCGCGTAGAGGCGCGCGGCTGTGAGCTTGCATCCGGGAGATAGTAGGTTCGAATCCCACTATCGGCAGCCCTGAAGATGGTTTTCCGTGGCTTCCCATTTTCACACCAGGCAAATGCTGGGGCTGTACCGTAATTAAGGCCACGGCCGCTTCCTTCCAACTCCTAGGCCCTTCCTATCCCATCGTCGCCATAAGACCTATCTGTGTCGGTGCGACGTAAAGCCCATAGCAAAAAAAATACCTAAGTCACGAACTTGGGCAAGCAATGAAATTTGTAATCAATGTTTCAGCAGATAAATTACTTCCAAGGCTATTCAAACTGCTCGTGCAGTAAATTTTATTTTGCTGATGTGTGCAAGCTAGGCTAATTGCGAAAAACAATTAACTTGGTATTTCATGTCTCAGCAAATACTTCAAAGTCTAATCAACTTGCGCGTGCAGAAAATTATTTGCTGATATGTGCATACTATGATAAATGCTAAAACAATGAACTTGCCATTTCATGCCTCAGCAAGTTCTTCCAAGAATAATCATCTTGCTCAAGCAGTCAATTTTTTTGCTGATATGCATTTCCTGTCACGATTTGACTCTAGCAGCAATCTCACTCCGTACTAACAGTCCACACATAGTCCTCAGGGGGAACAGGTAAGGCATGCAATTGAATTTTTTTTCTCTGACACACTTAAGCTCTTTAGTTCTCAATCCAGGTAAGCTACAGGTTCGAATCCTAGTCGGGAGGGGGATTTCCCACAGCCGAAGTGTTAGGTGATTCGAATGAAACAATAGTACTTGAGCTGTGTGTATATCCGAGTGTACTCCAGGTTCGAATCACAATTCGATTGGTGATTGTCTGTTAATTTCTTGGGGCGCTAAACCTTTTAACGTAAGTAGATATAGTGGACAGTTCAGCCGCCTCTGCCTCCGCAGGCTCCCAGGGGCCCGCTCCTCCGCCGCCACCCGCGGGCCTTCCCAGGGGCCCGTTCCTCCCCCGCCACCCGGGAGGCCTTCCCAGGGGCCCGCTCCTCCTCCCGCGTGAAATTTGAATTTGTAAACAAAGCCACGTGCTTCTTGACAGCTGCCATCGACAACAACGCATCGCTAACCTCACTGCTGCCAACTTGACGGGCCTAAACCTCAGTGCTGCCAACTAAACTTACTAGCGCGAGATTTGAATCAGTAAACAAAGCCACGTGCTTTCTTGACAGCCACGTGCTTTTTGATAGCTCTCATCGACAATAACGCATCGCTAACCTCACTGCTGCCATCTTGTCGGGCCTAAACCTCAGTGCTGCCAACTAAACCTCACTAGCGCGAGATTTGAATGAGTAAACAAAGCCACGTGCCTTTTTGACAGCTGCCATCAGCCATCTTGCATCGCTAACCACAGTGCTGCACACTTTAGCTACTTACCTTTGAAATGGGGTGGCGGACAATTTGAAACATTCTATTTGACAGCAGCCACCATTAATCAAGGCAGCATCATGCTGCCCTCTTTAGCTACATACCGTTAACATATGGTGGCGGACTATTTGAAAAATTCTATTTGACAAGCTGCCATCTTTAATTAACAGAGCCCCGTGCTGCCCGCTTTAGCTACTTACTTTTAACATGTGGTGGCGGACAGTTTGAAAAATTCTATTAGACAAGCTGTCATCTTTAATGAAGAGAGCATAGTGCAGCCCTCTTTAGCTACATACCTCTGAAATGTGGTGGCGGACAATTTGAAAAATTCTATTTGACAAGCTGCCATCTTTAATCAACAGAGCATCGTGTTGCCTTCTTTAGCTACTTACCTTTGAGACGGCAATTTTAAAAATATATATTTGACAAGCTGCCATCTTTACCCAACAGAGCATCGTGCTACCCTCTTTAGCTACTTACCTTTGAAATGTGGTGACGGTAATTTCTACGTGACAGCTGTCATCCGCCATCTTGCTTCGCTAACCTTAGTGCTGCCCTATTTACGGCACTGCTGGTAATATAAAATTCACGTGATTTTTTCAACAGCTGTCACCCGCCATCTTGCATCGCAAACCTCAGTGCTGCCCTCTTTAGCTACTTACCTTTAAAATGTGGTGGCGGATAATTTGAAAAATTCCGTCAGTTGTCATCCGCCATCGCTTACCTCAGTGCTGCTATCTTTACGGTACTAAACTTTATCGTTGTGGTGATGGGAAATTTAAAATCTACATGATTTTTGACAGCAGCCATCTTTAATCTACTGAGCACCGTGCTGCTATCCCCTTGAATTGTGGTGGCGGATAATTTGAAAAAAAAATCCGTTAGCTATCATCATTAAACATTAGTGCATTCGCGAACCTTACCTCTCATCTACTATCTTGAAGGAGACTATATGGCACCTCCCCACCTCCTCCACACTTCAATGATTTGCCTAGTACGAAAATACAAAACACACTATGCACATATCGCGTAGCTAACTCGATCAGTAAACGATATAGCAACACTTCAATGACTTGCCTAGTACGAAAATAAAAAACACACTACGCACATATCGCGTAGCTAACTCGCTCAGTAAACGATGTACTAACACTTCAGTATTATGCCTAGTACGAAAATCAAAAACCGTACTGCGTAGCTAACTCGCTCACCGCACTGCTAAGACGCTTAGTTATTGCAAATACACTGATATATGTCATGCGAAAATCAAGGAAGCACACTGCGTAGCCAACTCGCTCGGTCACACTGCAAATACATCACAACACGACTAGAACACTGATATACGTTACTTTTTTCGAAACACACACACGGATAAGAATGTTGCGAGATACTACATACTTACATGTTTAAAAAATGGGGGAATGAAAATTCATACATTATATGTACGCATGTTGCCTCCTCCAAGTACTAAGACGAAATGGACGCAGTACTCTGAGTTTCTGCTATGGCTGGCGATCGGAAGTGACTTGTTATCTCAGCAAAAAACGCATGACCTTATCCCATGCATACACGCAAGTCGGACACATTGATGGATACCGCGATTCAAATCGTGGCAACTTATGCCGTCAGGAAGGGCATCGAGCCAGATCCTTATACTCGCTGTGACGATCGCACAGGAAAGGGCTAGCAGCAGCTAGCTACCCCCGCCTAGCATTTGCTATTTTCAGGGCTACCGACAGTGGGGGTTCGAATCCGCTATCTCCCGAAGTAGCGAGAATGATTGCGGGTACGAGATGTTGATGGTGATTCATCTGCCGATTGGGGGCGTTAGGCATTGTGCAAGCTCTTTCGACAGGAATAGGCTATGTGCCGGCACAGCGATTTACCACCTCCGTACTGTCGTATATTACATTCTCAGGCAGATAATAGTATACAAATTCGAATAACTAGAGGGTGTGCAAAAAGCCAGCATTATATTCTATAAGAGTAAGGGCATATAACGCTGTTGATGGTGATTCATCTGCCGGATGGGGGCGTTAAGCCTTGTGCATTCTCTTTCGACGGGAGTAGTTTTTGTGCCGGCACCGTGCAGGCTTCTTAAAGCTATTCGATAGGAGTACGCTATGTGTCCGCTCCAGGTTTTACCCTCTCCGTACAATCATAATATTTTATCTCAGGAACTTACACCAGCTAAATGCTAGAAGGAATTACCTACACGACCAAGAAAATGCTCTTTGAGTTACAATTGTCTTATCATACACACATTGTCCTCGCTGTTCGCCCAAGTTTACTACAGCTTGAAGACTAGTGTACAATTTCAGTCAACGCATGCATTCCTTACCTCGCTCTGACTGACTCTGTAACATACACAGATACAACTTCAAAGCCAGTGTTCTTTCAGTTAGTGCCTACCTAAGATGTTATGCGGAACAAGGATCGAACCTGCTATGTTAACAACAAAAGATGTAACCCGGTGCGAGCACGTAGCCTACTCCCAAAGCATAACACCTGAACTACACTGTAAATGTCAGGAGCTCCTGTTTTACAGCCGGATGCCCTTCCTAACGTAAGAGGACCAGGATTAAAAATCTGTTTTACAGCCGGGTGCACTTCTTGACGCAAGATTTTAAATCGAAGAATCTGTTTTAAAACTAGTTGTCCTTCCTGACGAAAAACTAGGATCAAGAATCTGTTTTACAACCGGATGCCCTTCTAAGATTTTAAATAGCAGTATCTATCCTCTTACATCGTACTTCATTGTTTTACGGCCGGTTGCCCTTCCTGACGTGAGGAACTGGGATTAAGAATCTGTTTTACAGCCAGATGCCTTTTTTAACGTTAGTATCGGTGTTTTACAGCTGGATGGTCTTTTTAACGCAAGAACTAAAATTTTAAATCGCAGTATCTAGACTAGCGTCTTGCATCATCAGCTATTGTTTTACGGCCGGTTACCCTTCTGGACGTCAAAAGACTAGGATCAAGAATCTGTTGTACAACTAGATACCCTTCTTAACGTGAGAATCGAGGTTTCACAGCTGGATGCTCTTTTTGGTGCAAGAAATAAGATTTTAAATCGCAGTATCTAGTGTCTTACATCATAAACCATTGTTTTACGGCCGGTTACCCTTCTTGACGTCAAAGGACCGGGATCAAGAATCTGTTTTACAACTAGATACCCTTCTTAACGCGAGAATCGGGGTTTTACAGCTGGATGCTCTTTTTGGTGCAAGAACTAAGATTTTTAATCGCAGTATCTAGTGTCTTACACCATACACCATTGTTTTACAGCCGATTGCCCTTCCCGACGTCAAAGAACCGGAATCAAGAATCTGTTTTACAGCCAGGTGCCCTTTTTAACACGAGAATCGGGGTTTTACAGCTGGATGCTCTTTTAACGCAAGAACTAAAGTTTTAAATTGCAGTATCTAGCGTCTTACATCATAAACTATTGTCTTACAGCCGGTTACCCTTCCTGACGTCAAAGGACTGGGATTAAGAATCTTCTTTTTACAACCAAATACCCTTCTTAACGTAAGAATCGGGGTTTTACGACTGGCTGCCCTTCCTGACGGAAAACTAAGATTTTAAATAGAAGTATCTAGCCTCTTACATCATACACCATTGTTTTACGGCCGGTTGCCCTTCCTGACGTCCAAGGACCGGGATCAAGTATCTGTTTTAAAACTAGATGCACTTTTTAACACGAGAATCGGGGTTTTATAGCTGGATGCTCTTCTTAACGCAAGAACTAAGATTTAAATCGCAGTGTCTAGTGTCTCACATCACGAAATATTGTTTGACAGCTAGATGCTCTTTTTAATGCGAGGACTGGGGTCAGGAATCTGTTTTACAGTCGGATGCTCTTCTTGATGCGAGGAATAAGATTTTAAATTGCAGTATATTGTGTCTAACACCACGAAACATTGTTTAACGGTTAGATTCTCCTCTTGACCCATAAACTAGGATTTTAAATTGCAGTATCTAGTGTCTCACATCACGAACTATTGTTTTACAGCCAGATGCTTTTCTTGACGCAAGAACTGTGATCTTACATCCCAGTGTCTAGCCTCTTACATCATACACCATATTTTTACGGTCGGTTGCCCTTCATAACGTTAAACGACTAGGATTTTAAATTACATTATACGCGATGAATATGTTGTAGCGGGTTTTATAACCAGATGTCCTAGTAAAACCCGATGCCGGCACATAACCTACTCCCGTCGAAAGAGCCTGCGCAAGGCTAAACGCCCCCTTCCGGCAGATGAATCACCATCAACGTCTTGTACCCGCAATCATTCTCGCTACTTCGGGAGATAGCGGGTTCGAACCCCTGCTGTGGGTAGCCCTGAAGATAGCAAATGCTAGGCGGGGGTAGCTAGCCGCTGCTAGCCCTTTCCTGCGCTATCGTCACAACGTGTATAAGGGTCTGGCCGGATGCCTTTCCTGACGGCATATGTTGCCACGATTTGAATCGCGGTATCCATTATTGTGTCTGACTTGCGTGTATGCATGGGACAAGGTCATGCGTATTTTTTGCTGAGATAACGTGTCACTTCCGTTCACCAGCCATAGCAGAAACTCACAGTACTGCGTCCATTTCGTCTTACAACTTTAAGGAGACAACATGCATACAAATAATTTATGATTTTTCATCCCCCATTTTTTTAAACATGTAATTATGTAGTATCCAGCAACATTCTTATCCGTGTGATTGTTTCGAAAAAAGGTGTAACGTATATCAGTGTTCTAGTCGTGTTGTGATGTATTTGCAGTGTGACCGAGCGAGATGACTACGCAGTGTGCTTTCTTGATTTTCGCATGACATATATCACTGTATTTGCAATTACTAAGCGTCTTAGCAGTGCAGTGAGTGAGTTAGTTACGCAGTATGGTTTTTGATTTTCGTACTAGGCAAATCATTGAAGTGCTGCTATATAGTTTACTGAGCGAGTTAGCTACGCAGTATGGTATTTTTATTTTCGTACTAGGCAAATTATTGAAGTGTTGCTATATCGTTTACTGAGCGAGTTTGCTACACAGTATGTTTTTTTATTTTCGCACTAGTCAAATCATTGAAGTGTTGCTATATCGTTTACTGAGCGAGTTAGCTACACAGTATGGCTTTTATTTTCGTACTAGGCAAATCATTGAAGTGTTGGTATGTCGTTTACTGAGCAAGTTAGCTACACAGTATGGTTTTTTATTTTCACACCAGGCAAACCATTGAAGTGTTGCTATATCGCTTACTGAGCGAGTTAGCTACGTGATATGCATAAGATCGATTTGTATGTTCGAAAACGCTATGCCTTGATAGAGCTGGAAGAGGAAAAGGAGGTTATAAAAATCGCTATCTTACGCAAGCTGTTCAGAACTCTAGTCTTATTACTTTTTATCTTAGAACAAATGTATACCCCAGACATGTTGTAAACACAGCAATCGATGTTCTGATCATATGTTGTATCGAGTACAGTGTTCGATTCTAGTCTTGCTATGTTTCAATCTGATCTTCTCAGAGCAATGGTATCCCCTGAAATGTTCTAAACACATGTTGTATCGAGTACAGAGTTCGATTCTATTCTTGATCACTTATTTAGTGTTTTGAACACAACAATTAATGTTCTAATCACATGTTGAAGTTAACAACATCGAGTGCAGTGTTCGATTCTAGTTTTGTTATGTTTCAATCTGATTTTCTTAGAACAAAGGTATCCCCTGGTATGTTCTAAACACATGTTGTATCGAGTACCGTGTTCGATTCTAGTCTTCATCACTTGCTTAGTGATCTGAACACATCAATCAATGTCCTAATCACATGTTGAAGTTAACGGCATCGATTCTAGTCTTGTTAGGTTTTAATCTAATCTTCTTAGAACAAAGGTATCCGCTGACATATTCTTTAACACATGTTGTATCGAGTACCGTGTTCGATTCTAGTCTTGATTACTTGTTTTGTGATCTGAACACATCAATCAATTTTCTGATCACATGTTAAAGTTAACAGCATCGATTCTAGTCTTGTTATGTTTCAATCTGATCTTCTTAGAACAAAGGTATCCCCTGACATGTTCTAAACACATGTTGTGCCGTTTTCGGTTCTAGTTTTGTTCACTTGTTTAGTGATCTGAACACATCAATCAATGTCCTATTCACATGTTAAAGTAAACAGCATCGATTCTAGTCTTGTTGTGTTTCAATCTGATCTTCTTAGATCAAAAGTATCCCCTGACATGTTCTAAACACATGTTGTGCCGTGTTCGGTTCTACTTAGTGATCTGAACACATCAATCAATGTTCTAATCACATGTTGAAGTTAACAACAACGATTTTCGTCTTGTTGTTTTTCTTTTGTAATCTACAAGTCTAAAACGAGCACAATGATGTTTTCGCTGCACACTCACGCCTTGGCGATGCATGTTCGATAAAGCTATGCCTTGACAGAGGATGAGGAGGAGGTAGAGGAGGCAGAGGAGGTAGGGGTGGAGGAGGAGGTGGATGATGTGGAGGGGGTGTCGTATAGTCTCCTTCAAGATAGTAGATGAGAGGTAAGGTTCGCGAATGCACTAATGTTTAATGGTGATGGGTAACGGAATTTTTTTCAAATTATCCGCTACCACAAATCAAAGGGATAGCAGCACGGTGCTCAGTAGATTAAGGATGGCATCTGGATAGAATTTCAAATCGCCGCCACCACATGTTAAATATATGTACCTAAAGATAGCAGCACGGTGCTTTGTTGATTAAAGATGGCGGATGAGAGCAAACGGAATTACCCGTAAGGTAGCAGCATGGTGCTCTCATGATTAAATATGGCTGCTGTCAAAAAGCATGTAGATTTTAATTTTCCCACCACCACAACGATGAAGTTTAGTACCGTAAAGATAGCAGCACTGAGGTAAGCGATGCAAGATGGCGGATGACAGCTGACGGAATTTTTCAAATTATCCGCCACCACGTTTCAAAGGTAAGTAGCTAAAGAGCGCAGCACTGAGGTTTGCGATGCAAGATGGCGGGTGACAGCTGTTAAATATCACGTGGATTTTAAATTAACAGCAGTGCCGAAAAGAGGCCAGCACTAATGTTAGCGATGTAAGATGGCGAATGACAGCTGTCACGTAGAAATTACCGCCACCACATTTCAAAGGTAAGTAGCTCAAGAGGGCAGCACGATACTCTGTTGATTAAAGATGGCAGCTTGTCAAATAGAATTTTTCAAATTGTCCGCCACCACATTTCAAAGATATGTAGCTAAAGAGGGCAGCACTATGCTCCCTTGATTAAAAATGGCTGCTGTCAAATAGAATGTTTCGAATTGTCCGCCACCACATTTCAAAGGTAAGTAGCTAAAGAGTGCAGCACTGTGGTTAGCGATGCAAGATGGCTGATGGCAGCTGTCAAAAAGGCACGTGGCTTTGTTTACCCATTCAAATCTCGCGATAGTGTGGTTTAGTTGGCAGCACTGAGGTTGAGGCCCGTCAAGATGGCAGCAGTGAGGTTAGCGATGCGTTGTTGTCGATGACAGCTATCAAAAAGCACGTGGCTGTCAAAAAAGCACGTGGCTTAGCTTACTGATTCAAATCTCGCGCTAGTAAGTTTAGTTGGCAGCACTGAGGTTTAGGCCCGTCAAGATTGCAACAGTGAGGTTAGCGATGCGTTGTTGTCGATGACATCTGTCAAAAAGCACGTGGCTTTGTTTACAAATTCAAATTTCACGCGGGAGGAGGAGCGGGCCCCTGGGAAGGCCTCCCGGGTGGCGGCGGAGGAGCGGGCCCCTGGGGAGGACCCCCGGGTGGCGGCGGAGGAGCGGGCCCCTGGGAAGGACCCCCGGGTGGCGGCGGAGGAGCGATCCCCTGGGAGCCTCTGGAGGTGGAGGCGGCCGAACTGTCTAATATATCTACTAACGTACAGTCAAACTTGTTTTGTGCCTACGTAGAAGAGTCACGGCTTGGATTCCTAGTCAGGTCGGCGATTTCTTTGAGCTCGAATATTCGGTGTTTTGAATTTAACGCTCAATTATTTACTTAGCAAGACACTCAACAGTCCAAAATGAAGAGTCTTGGGTTCCAATCCCTATAATGTGTGTACTGAGAAAATGTTTTCGATTCTGAACGCGAAGTTTTAATCCTTGTGTGATGTCAACCTTACAGTAGGCAATTAATAGTCTCTAGATCTCAAATCTGGGAGCACTAAATGGTAAAATAAGAAATTCAGCGTTCCAAACACTAAAAACCAACAGCGCGTCATGCATCATTTCACACACTAGCGTATTAGACTCTGCAGTCGCGTAGCTTCGAGCCCCAAAGATGCTTCCCCATATTACGCCTCCCTATGAGTAAAGCATGTGTATTAAACATAACACCAACTGCCTAGTCACATGTCGAGCCCTTGGTCTGTATGGTTAAGGCTGAACACGTAGCCAGTGTAGCATCACGTGAGGTTAAAGTTGAACTCTTAGCCAACCGCATTACTTTCAAATCGCCAGGCAAGTAAGGTCACATACGGTTAAGTATGCAATATTAGCACATTCAGGATGGTGTAGGACGCTCGCGGAGGGCCGGATGGTGGTGGTGGTAGAAAAACCCCTGACTTTACACTACTTTGGGTATATTAGACAGTTACAATTTTCTGGAATAATTCTACAATCTGCGTGGCTTCTATGACTAAATAGGCACATCGTCGGAAATGGTTAGTCAATTTTGAAACGGAAGTAATGACTGTGCCACTGTTTTTACAAAACAACTTTTAGTGTCCACGTCATTCTGACTTCAGGCATTACATGTAGTGCGATGAACAAATTTTTCATACGAGACAACGTACAATGGCAACCGTCGCTAACACCAAAATGCGTTGAGATCCAAGTCGTTCAATATTTCGAAAAGTCGTGACACGATATTTCAAATGTTTCAAGCTTAGTGGATTTGAAAATATACCTTCAATATCACACACGTTGAAATTCTTACCAAGATAGAACTTCCAATCGGGACATGCAGTTTTCTTGACCGTTTCATTTTACGCATTTCTTTCAACGCTCGTTTAATATAAAATACCATCGTCACTTAGTACTTATGATTAGTCTAAACACTCGACCTATTTTGTAAATTCCAATAGTTGAAATCACTCACTCACTCACTCACTCACTCACTCACTCACTCATTCTCTTTCGATCCCTTTCTCTCTCTCTACATCGTGCCTATACGATTAAATATGTTATCGAGCAAATTTCGCATATACAAGTTTATGGAACCAAGAAATATGATGTCCTCATACTGCGATTACAACAACAACAGCAGCAGCGATGACTTCTACTGCACTACTACTACTACTACTACTATGTAGTAAGCGTAGTAATAGTTGAGTACACATTCCATGAAGGAATTCCTATTTTAAGATGTATCACTGTTGAATTCCGTGTACACTTTCACTTTCACTCTGTACTCCAGCAAGTAAATTCAGAATTATTCCTTTTTCGTGTGTTCTTACAAAGGCACATATGACCACTATTGCAGTTTTTCTTAACCGTTCCCTCCAATCTCAATCACTTATCTTGTAGATTTGGACAGTAGTACATACAGTACCTGGGTAATTAGCAATCTATGATACACGATGTGGCATTAGGTGGAACTGACTTCATGCTTATATTAACCGTCTCAAGACGGAAGAAGCTAAATTGTATGTACAGGTATGGTAATTAAGAATATCTCCGAATTTTTTCACATATTTCGATGCCAGAATATATTATTTTATCAGAGCTTCATAATACATGTACATATTAAAATTTCCCTCCGTCAGAACAGAGATTAATGGTGACACGAAGGCCATCCGGAAAGTGGTACCCGTTTGCGCAATAAAGGCACAGGGGTAAATATTAACAAATATACACATTTTTATTGGAAAGAGCATACTTTACACTACTTCTCCACATAATCTCCAAGCAAATTTAGGCATCTGTCATAACGTATGACGAGTTTTTTTCCAGCGTCATAGTCCTCCGCCGTCAGCGCATTGAGGTACGTGGTTATGGCTCGTTTAAGTTCTTCAACGCTGTCAAATCTTTTCCCCACCAGAAAGTCTTTAAGTTTCGTAAAGAGATGGAAATCCGAAGGGGCCAAGTCCGTGCTATACGGGGGATGGTCTAAGGTTTCCCACTTGAATTGCTGCAAAAGTTGTTGTGTTATTGCAGCTGCATGAGGCCTGGCATTGTCATGAAGGAGAATGACGCCTGTGGACAATAGACCTCGCCGTCGATTTTATATTGCCCGCCGTAATTTCCTTAATGTTTCACAATACGCATTAGCATTAATCGTGTCTCCACGAACCATAAAATCAATGAGCAGTACACCTCGGCGATCCCAGAAAACGGTTGCCATGAGTTTACTGGTGGACAGAACTGTCTTAAATTTTTTTGGTTTGGTTGGTGAATGAGCATGATGCCACTCCATTGACTGTCGTTTACTCTCAGGTGATGCATAACAAGCCCATGTTTCGTCCCCAGTAATGATGCGAGTCAGGAAAGAGTATCCTTCATAGGAATAACATCTCAGAAAAAGCAGTGCTGCAGCCATACGCTTGGTTTTGTGGTCCTATGTAAGCATGTGAGGGACCCACCTTGCACAGATTTTTGAATAATGCAGATGGTCTTTGACAATTTCATGAACAACTGTTCGAGACACATTAGGAAAAACACATTAGGAAAATGTTCACAGAGATCATCAATTGTGACGCGCCGATCGTTCCTCACGCATTCGTCTACTGCGCTCAGCAGTTGGTCTGTAATGGCAGATGGTCTCCCTGAACGCTCCTCGTCGTGTGTATTCCCCCTCCCCAGGTTGAAGCTGCGACACCAGCGCCGAACAGACGACTCGTCCATCACATTGCCTCCATACACCTCCGTTAACTGGCGATGAATATCACAAGGTCGAACGTTTCGTGCATTAAGAAATTTAATCACGGCCCTCACTTCACAACTGGCGGGGTTCTCAATTTGTTTAAACATTTTAAACGATCACAGACACAACACAGGCAATGCTAGCGTCACGCAACCTCGCACAGAGCAGGAAGACAAGCCACTGACGCGGTCTGAACTTGCCCAGCGGCTACCCGAGTCGTCAGCGCTTCATGCGGTGCAAACGGGTAGTACTTTCCGGATGGCCCTCGTAGATGTGACAGCTATTTAATGACATTCAGCTTGATTCATTTCATATGGTTTGCCTATGATTAGATAAACATTTGACAGCAAAATAAGTGTTCAATTCCATGTTCATTAAAAGTCCCACAAATATCATTTCATGGAGTTTTCTTTCTGTGTTTTTTCAGTTTTATTCATACAGACAGTGACGAGTAAATTAATAAATAAATAAATAAATAAGTAAGGACACCGATAGGACATGTGGTTCACACGGCAAACAATTTGGGGAAAAGATATAAATAACTCGAGGTCAGATTTGAAGAATATAGAGGAAAACTGCAAAAGCTAGCTTATAGTGTTACGTGTCTGTTGATATAGTAATAATAGCCACAAGACCTCCAGTTTCACGTAGACTCCGGATCCAGGGATGAGTGTTTTAATTTCAAAATATGCACATACATTTAATGGGATTCGAACCGCGGCCACTTTATTGAGAAAGAAACTCGCATACGTAACACTCCCCAGAGTATAAATTAATACTAAAGAAAATTTGAAAATTAGATTATAAATATTGAAATTAGCAGCGTTCGAGAAGCAGAATGAAGTAAAAATTGATCAATGAACAGGTTAAGGAACAGAAACGTTCCTTCATTTTTTACAAATTAAAAAAATCGCTCATAAAACCTAAATCCAAGTTTTTCTTGACAATAATACCTAAAACCTGGACCAAGTGTAATAAGGAAAAGGTTCAGGCATTCGCAAAATATGACGAAATTTAGAATAAGTAACAAAATAAGAACTATTAATCATCTGAATTATTTAGGTACGCTTTGAAGTTTGGCAACAGGGAGGCATTATCTGGTAGAACAGCTATCCAGTACTCAGTTCCGTGGATTGCGCCATATTGTCACGGTCAGATTGTCTTACGAGAAGACGGAGGTTGACGGGGCAGCTGGCTGATAACAACCTTGTAGAATTGTTCCTTGCGGAAGATATAAGATATGCTGTATCCAGTGCATTAGGCAGTACCATAAATGATTGATAAAGAAGACATGAGAGTGTTTTCAAGAATTAACTATGATAGGTGGAAAACGGTAAATAAAAATGTAAACAGACTCTGGGATGGGTTTAAAGCAATTGTTGAGGAAAGTGAAAACAGAATTGTACCTTTAAAGGTGGTAAGGAACGGTAAAGAACCACCTTATTATAATAGAGAAATAAAGATACTAAGTAGGAGGTGCAGAATGGAAGGAAATAGAGTTAGAAATCGCTGTGGAAAAAAGGAGAAATTAAAGGAACTTCCTAGGAAATTTAATCTAGCAAAGACGTCAGCTAAGGATAACTTTATGGCAAGCATAATTGGGGGTCACACACATTTTAGTGAAAAATTGAAGGGTACGTATAGGTATTTTACGGCAGAAACAGGTTCCAAGAGGGACATTTCAGGAATAATTAATGAACAAGGGGAGTGTGTATGTGAGGATCTTCAAAAGGAAGAAGTATACAGTCCGCAGTATGTAAAGATTTTTGGTGACAAGGATAATGTCCAGATAAAGGAGGAGATTAATCCTAAAGAAGTATCAAAATTTAAATAATGATAACAACGACATTTACAATAAGATACAAAAGTTGAAAACTAGAAAAGCAGCTGGAATTGATAAGATTTCTGGGGATATACTAAAGACAACGGTTTGGGATACAGTACCATACCTTAAGTACTTATTTGATTATTGTTTGGTCGAATGAGCTATACCAGATGAATGGAGAGTTGCTATAGTAGCCCCTGTGTATAAAGGAAAAGGTGATATACATAAAGCTGAAAATTACAGGCCAGTAAGTTTGACATGCGTTGCATGTAAGCTTTGGGAAATCATTCTTTCTGATTATATAAGACATGTTTGCGAAATTAATAACTGGTTCGATAGAAGATAGTTCGGGTTTAGGAAACGTTATTCCACTGAAGCTCAACTTGTAGGATTCCAGCAAGATACAGCAGATATCTTGGATTCAGGAGGTCAAATAGACTGTATCGCGATTGACATGTCTAAAGCATTTGATGGGGTGGATCATTGAAGACTGCTGGCAAAAATGAGTGCGATTCTACTAGACAAAAGAGTGACTGAATTGGTGGCTATATTTCTACAGAATTAGAGTAGGCGGAGCTTTATCCGACCCTGTGATAATTAAGAGGGGAAGTCATCAAGGCAGTATTATTGGACCTTTATGTTTCCTTATATATATCAATGATATGAGTAAAGAAGTAGAATCAGAGATAAGACTCTTTGCAGATGATGTTATTCTGTATAGATTATTAAAAAGTTACAAGATTGTGAGCAAATGCAAAATGACCCCGATATTATTGTGAAATGGACAGCAGGTAATGGTATGATGATAAACGGTGTTAAATGTCAGATTGTGAGTTTCACAAGTGGTAAAAGTCCTCTCAGTTTTAATTACTGCGTTGATGGGGTAAAAGTTTCTTATGGGGATCGCTATATGTAGGTAGGTGTTAATATAAGGAAAGATCTTCATTGGGGTAATCAAATAAATGGGATGGTAAATAAAGGGTACAGACCTCTGTACATGGTTATGAGGGTGTTTAGGTGTTTAGGTGTTGTAGTAAAAATGTAATGGAGAGGGCATATAAGTCTCTGGTATGACCCCAACTAGAGTATGGTTCCAGTGTATGGGACCCTCATCAGGGTTACTTGATTCAAGAACTAGAAAAAGTCCAAAGAAAAGCAGCTCGATTTGTTCTGGATGATTTCCGACAGAAGAGTAGCGTTACAAACATTTTGCAAAGTTTAGTCTGGGAAAACTTGGTAGAAAGAAGACGAGCTGCTCGTCTAAGTGGTATGTTCCGAGCTGTCAGAGGAGAGATAGCGTGTAATGACATTAGTAGACGAATGAGTTTGAGCGGTGTCTTTAAAAGTAGGAAAGATCACAATACGAAAATAAAGTTGGAATTCAAGAGGACAAATTGGGGCAAATATTCGTTTGTAGGAAGGGGAGTTAGGGATTGGAATAACTTACCAAAGGAGATGTTTAGTAGAGTTCCAATTTCTTTGAGATCATTTAATAAAAGGCTAGGAAAACAACAGATGGAGAATCTGCCATCTGGGCGACTGCCCTAAATGCAGATCAGTATTGATTGGTTGATTAGTAACATTATGTTATTAATGTTGAATGAAGAATTCATATTTTAACAATAAAATATATGATAATGTTATTGAGACAATTTATTTAATTTTGTATTGAATAAACCTAAATAGACTACTGTATCCAACATTCAGTGAAAGGCATAGCAAGCAATGAAACAATAGAATTCTTCTACAGAATAAGAAGAGTCATTCAAACGATGACATTGTACAAGTGGTACCTACAGTAGATGTATCCTCTGACGTGGTCGGACACTCTCCATGGATATACGGTACCGCCCATACCAGCAGTTACAACCATGAACATCAATATTTCTTCCCTTTTCTTTTTACCTCTGTGCCCCACTGAGGATTTCATCAGCATTTCGATATCCGTTCGACTTTAAGTAACGCGTTTCGTCGATATTCTTTTGAGAAAAGTACTAAGCAAGGAAATGAAAAATGTTCGTTTGTGTTAGCTTCAAGTAAAATGTCAAAAATCTGAAACATATGCGCGTATGCAACGCAAAGCTACCTTCGTACAGACTATGAAGACACTTAGGGTAGTACAACGTGAAGCTTTCCACTATTCGTAACCTCGACGCTTTATGCCTGTCACCGTTGCCCCCCTACGATTAACCTGGTACTAATGTTTGGCTTAGACTAAGTGATTTTTCGGGCCATCTGCCTCTCCAGAAGGGGAAATCTCGTTTCTAAATGTTGCGACTTCATGTGTGGAATCCAACTCGTGGCCTGCCGAGTGAAGCAAGCACATATTTGTGCCTTGGTTAGACATCCCCGAAAACATATCAGAAAGTAGTGTTGTTGTGCTGTTATCGTTAAGTTTATGTGCAGAGCGGCATGTAAGTTGTTTGCAACACACGTAACTACTATATACAAAATACAAGGTCAAATGGGAATCAACATTCCAGTTCAAATTGCAGGGCCTAACACCGGCAAGGAGACGTTAGAGAGCAGAGAAAGTCTATGATGGCAAAGAGGACAATGTCTAGATTCGATCGTGTCCGCATTATCTCCTTGTGTCGTGAAGGACTGTTAACAAGGGAAGTTACTCAACGAGTGCGAGTCAGTCAAAGCGATGTGGTTTGGACATGGCATCGTTTCAGAACAAGCAGTAGTGTTGACGATATAGCCTGCAACTGCAGCCGATGACCATGGTCTCTGACTGTTGGCTCGGAGGAACCACCAGCTGAATGCTACAGGATCAATTCGGCATTCGAGGTATCCACAGGACATCGTGTGCCCAATCAGAGCGTCCTTCGGCTAACCTGCACAAAGGTAAAATTGTCTTTTGAAAACTAATCTGGTGGGTTATCAGGCAGGGAGGTCCAACCACAGGGGCGGGTAAAAGGAACATTTAAAATGACATCGGACATGAGAACAGTAACAACCGTGCCGGGTAGTTCTTATAACATTAATCAATATTAGCGATGGATTCTTGAGTACCAAACCTTTGGACATGCCTAAGTTCTTGCTTGTATGATAGTACTCTTTGAAACTGCAGGTAAAACACGTGATTCATGATAGACATTGCATTATGGAAATGCATAAATCCAGTTTACAGTGTTATCTGCAGAATCTCGGAACCGAGAAACACTAGATGCGTCGATATGGTAGTAACCCTCCAAAGATGAACGACGGGGATAAAATAGATGAGCAGTGGGGATTTTTAGCCTCGGTTCGAATCCCGGCTAATGTAAGTGAGATATTTGTAATAAAATATCAAGTCTTTGTGGTTAGAATTCCACTATGATCAATATATGAACAGTCACGTAAAAATACAAGCTAGCAAGTCAAATACGTCATATCAGTGTCTACGGCAAGAAATTTTCCATCAATTAGAGCCCTGCACGGATGCGGATATCCTCGAAGTTAGTGTCTTGGCGGATACAAACTGTTTGGCAGTGCGGATAATTTTCCTGATAATTTCTAAGTGATGACGTTTATTGATTTTCACTGAGGTATACTCTTGTTTTTGCTTGCGGTTAGGCGACCCTTGACCTTGGTATGAGAGAATAGTGATATATAAAGAGCCTTGAGACCACAAAGCCGAAAATCTGATCTAAGCCTAGCTGGTTCCTGTCCTCAATTAATGCAAGTAAGAAACAAAGGTTAATACGTCGGTAGTTGTCGCAAGAGGAAGTCCCTCATGAACCTGTGACTGTAGGGGTTCTGGTATCATGTGTCAGGCCTGCTGTATTATGTTAACATATCTATCCGTTTCAATATCTTGGATGTAATATACTGTAGTTAAATATTTACAATGTCGGCGGATAACCATTTTGCGAATGCGGATAACCATTCGCGGATGCGGGTGCGGATGAAAGAAGTGCGGATGCGGAGCGGATGCGCATATTATTTTGTGTATCCGCGTCGGGCTCTACCAACAATGACTCAGCATTCTCGTACCACAAGTATACCCCATGCAGACTGAATAGTATTAAAATGAAAGGAATACAATTCAAGCTTTTCCGTTAACTATTTAAGTTTATAGTTAGACAATGCCATTTTACAAGAAATTGCTAGTGTAGTATTTGAATACTCAACATTGATTCAAATAAATCGTCTTAACGTATCAAAAACCCTATCCCGCAGCCTTCATGTTTAGTTTCTTTCACTTTTTTTGCTATTGGCTTTACGTCGCACTGACACAGATGGGTCCTATGGCGACCATGGGATAGGAAAGGGCTAGGACTGGGAAGGAAGCGGCCGTGGCCTTAATTAAGGTACAGCCCCAGCATTTGCCTGGTGTGAAAATGGGAAACCACGGAAAACCATCTTCAGGGCTGCCGAAAGTGGGGCTCGAACCCACGATCTCCCGAATACTGGATACTGGCCGCACTTAAGCGACTGCAGCTATGTTCCTTTCACAAGACTGGAACTGTTACACAGTCATGTGTATTGAACTCATCTTGTTAAGGGCGCTTTGTTGAGTCACAAACTAAAATCAGGGAAGTTCACTGTCTACTTTTACATTAAAGCGATAAATGTACAATTAAATGGACTTTTCTGCTAAACAATAGTCACTTATTCCCAGTCACACACTGTATTAAAACGTGTTTCTTAGGCCCCATTGAAATCCATCAGCTCCAAGAGTTACTAAGGTTCTGAAAGTAAATTTTAAAATTCAGTATCACTGTATGGAGAACATAATTGTCCAATTCAATTGTAATATGCTGCGATTTTCGAGAAAAGTAGTCTATAGGAGCCGCGACATGGAGAGCATATTTCGAGGATATATCCGTAACATCGAAATCATACTTGAATCTCAAAACTTTGATTCCAAAAAGAGCAAAACTGCACTGAAGGATACAATTGTAAAGATCATGAAAGTTGCTAGCCACTGATATGTTCCTCATGTTCGCACAACCTGTGAGATGTGTGCAGTGATCAAGGGATTTCGATTTGCCCTTAAGTAACTTTCGGCTCATCAACTCCATGATATCAAGTTCCACAAACACACAAACATAAACTTAAATGTTGTTTTCCTCCAATGAGTAAAAAAATAAAACTCCCATAAATATCATCCCCGTCAATTTCTTCAGCAGTTCAAACTTATCCTCCCGATATTCCAATCACACTCGTTAGAGCAGCATCTAGAAAATGTTATCGAACAATATGATTTCGGCACATTAAGTACTGTTAATTATTCATTTTATTTGCGTTTTGATCATATCCCATAAACTGTTGTAACTCGTACGCAATCTCCTTCTTCTTCTTTTCCTACCGCTTTTCCCACACCTATGGGGTCGCGGATGAGAACTGGGTAGCACATGTGGATTTGGCCCTGTTTTACGGCCGGATGCCCTTCCTGATGCCAACCCTATATGGAAGGATGTAATCAGTATTGCGTGTGTCTGTGGTGGTTGGTAGTGTAGTGTGTTGTGTTGTGTGAATATGAAGAGGAGAGTGTTGGGACGGACACAAGCACCCAGTCCCCAAGCCAGAAGAATGAATCAGAAGAGATTAAAATCACCGATCCGACCGAAAATCGAACCCGGGACCCTCTGAACCGAAGGCCAGTACGCTGACCATTCAGCCAACGGGTCGGACTGTAATTTGTACGCAATATAATATCAGATACATTAATTTTTATCTAATATTTTTCATCCTAGAATGAACAGTATCTTAGCTCCCCAAAACAGTATCCCTCTGGCACGCAGTCTGGTCATTTTTATTTTCATTCCGAGGAGTTGATCTCTTGATGTTGTTGATTCTTATGAGGAACCTAGGGAACTCTCATGTCTTGTATGAACAAAATCCAGCAGCCTGTGTTGCGGTGGATTCTGTTGCAGTATGTGTACTGGTATCTGATATTTTGGTATCCACTGTAAGATAAGTTGCCCAGAATTTCCATGGTGATGATTTTCCAGTATGTAGCTATACATAATCTTGTAATATTTGTGGAAAACACTTCCGGAGGATTTTCACTTCCGCGACTGTGATTCTAAGTTCTGAACTTCGACGGTGCGAGTTCCAAGTCACTGTGGTCGGAACTTCAACAGTCTTATCTGTCTTCTCTGGCGATTTCAGAAAGGTGTCATAGAATTTTATTATACGAAGCCTTTAAATTCCTCCTCTATAAAGAATCGTGTGCTTGTCAAGGGACTCTATGATACAGACACGAGAAGTGTGCTGACCTATTAGCAATGAAATTACCGTCTCTACATTGAAATAGGCTACTTGTCATTCATTAAATAATAATAATAATAATAAAATTATTAATAATAATAATAATATTCGTAATAAATTGTACAGTTTTCAGAGGCATCCAGGAGCCTGGATTTTGTCCCGAAAGGGTTAGTTTGCTTGTCTTTCCACCGAACTTAGCCGGGATTGAACCAGCCGTCTTGGGTTCAGAAGGGCAGCACTGATACTCTCTAAGTCACTCAGTCAAACTATTCGTTACGTAATCCATTATTTTACCGCCGTACAAATATGATCGTGTCCGCCTCTGTGGTGTAGTGGTTAGCGTGATTAGCTGCCACCCCCGGAGGCCCGGGTTCGATTCCCGGCTCTGCCACGAAATTTGAAAAGTGGTACGAGGGCTGGAACGGGGTCCACTCAGCATCGGGAGGTCAACTGAGTAGAGGTGGGTTCGATTCCCACCTCAGCCATCCTGGAAGTGGTTTTCAGTGGTTTCCCACTTCTCCTCCAGGCAAATGCCGGGATGGTACCTAACTTAATGCCACGGTCGCTTTCTTCCCTCTTCCTTGCCTATCCCTTCCAATCTTCCCATCCCCCACCAAGGCCCCTGTTCAGCATAGCAGGTGAGGCCGCCTGGGCGAGGTACTGGTCACACTCCCCAGTTGTATCCCCCGACCAAGAGTCTGAAGCTCCAGGACACTGCCCTTGAGGCGGTAGAGGTGGGATCCCTCGCTAAGTCCGAGGGAAAAACCGAACCTGGAGGGTAAACAGATGATGATGATGATGATGACAAATATGATCGTTTCAGCAATACACAAAAGTAAAAGGCATCATTTCTGAAATACTAGGCAGTCGAATTTCTGTTTATTTTAGGCTTCTTTTCTGTATAACGTCATCCCCGTTGCATGTCTGCCTCTTATCCTGAGGCCGAAGGTTTGATTCCTAGACCGTTCAGGGATATTCATTCTTCACTGGGGGCTGTAACGTGGTTCACTTAGCCTCGTGAGGCACTGACAAGCTGTAGATACGAGAGACATTGGACCCGGCTGCGGAATCCATGAATACAGCAAAGGAATCCGTAAAGCCAATTACGTGACACCGCAATATCTCTATCTGGCTGAGTAGCAGTCATCTTGGCAGCCAAGAGACTTAATGATCAATGTGCGCCACTGTTTTCTTTGTATAAGATATCAAGCGAAAATTCTTCCCTTCCATTTAAGGAAACTTTCAATGGCGACAGCTCCTACTCTCGGTACCGCATACGAACTTCTATGTGTTTCCATTGTTCTTGAATTTCTAAACGTTTCTCTTTTCAAAAATTACTTCTGAAACAAACATGCTATAATAGATATGGACATTTAAAATGATCGTTATCATCTTCATTCGAATGTAACATCTGCAGTATTCCCCAGTGTATAGTATATCTTCTCAAATATCACAAACTTTCGTGCTCTTCATGACGACAGTTTAGAGTTCAAAGGGGCTTCACGAGGCTCGTGCACATTGTGTCGTGCCGTGCGGCGGAATGTCGTGACTGCTTCGGTTAAAATGACATGGTATACACCAAGTCTTACTTTGCCTACTAGTCCCATTCATTATGAACAATAATTTGACGTAAATTCTCGGCCAGATTGAAAGATAATTCAGTTGCGAACAACAGTGTGTGTTCAACAGATGTATTTACTCACGCTGAAAATCTTCTACATCCAATAGCAGATTTTGAGTAATTTACTTAGTGTCAAACAATATCCACTCACTTCTAGGTGATTATCAAAAACATTGTCCGGCTCCATGGCTAAATGGTTGGTGTGCTGGCCTTTGGCCACAGGGGCCCCGGGTTCGATTCCCGGTAGGGTCGGGAATTTTAACCATAATTGGTTAATTTCGCTGACACGGGGCTGGGTGTATGTGTCGTCTTCATCATCATTTCATCCTCATCACGACGCGCAGATCGCCTACGGGCGTCAAATAAGAAGACCTGCATCTGGCGAGCCGAACTTGTCCTTGGACCCTCCTGGCACTAAAAGCCATACACCACTGCAATGCATCAAAAACATTGAGGGAAATTACTGTATATCGTAATTGCTCAGGATATAAAGAAAGTTTGAATATTACGTGGGTTTAAAAGCAAAATACAATACGTCAAAATTTTAAATTTGAGGAAAAGGAGTTTGAAAGTTTCACTGCTACCTAGAGAGTTGGCCGTGCGTTTAGGGGCGCGCGGCTGTGAGCTCGCATTCGGGAGATAGTGCATTCGAACCCCACTGCCGGCAGCCCTGAAAATAGTTTTTCGTGGTTTCTCATTTTCACACCAGGCAAATTATGGGGCTTTACCTCAATTAAGGCCACGTCCGCTTCCTTCCCACTTCTCCTTTCCAATCCCATCGTCGCCGAAAGACCTATCTCAGAATAATAGCAATTTTATTTAAAATTATGCAGTGTGTTTTCTATAGTATATTGAATGGCGATATGTTGCTGAAATTGTATTTTCCATAGCTAACCAAGTTTTATCAAAACAATCCACTGACAGAATGTATTTCACCTGCCAAAAATATTTCGAGAAAATGACATAATTTGTCTTAATGTAGACTTAGTTTACTACACACAGCACTCAGGAGAGCTAAGTCAAAATTTACTGGCTTCTTCTGAATGCGATTTACATTTAGAAATTAAATTTCCTACCAATGAAAGCTCATAATGACAAGAAATGCACCACTAAAAACAACAATTACGAACAAACACTTTCAAAAAATGAAACTTTTCACTCGACCAAGTAAACTCAGAATTCTGATAACGCGAATACCTCACAATGAACGATACACTTTTACAGGATTATTTATCGTATTACTTTTCGTGGTCCGCCTCTGCGGAGTAGTGGTTAGTGTGACTAGCTGCCACCCCCGGAAGACCGGGTTCGATTCCCAGCTCTTCCACGAAATTTGAAAAGTGTTACGAGAACTGGAACGGGGTCCACTCAGCCTCAGAAGGACAACTGAGTGGAGGAAGGGGGGAGGGGTTTCGATTCCCACCTCAGCCACCCTCGAAGTAGTTTTCATTGGTTTCCCACTTCTCCTCCAAGCAAATGGATGAGGGATGATTATGGTAATGAGGTAGGGAGAAGGCGAAACTCGGTGTTGGCACGTAGTGTACTCCCGTCGAGTAACACCAAGGGGTCTGCTTTACGTCTCCATCCGACGTACGAAACACTGTCAACAGGGTCAAACACACTTCAAATGAACACTTCGGAGAGGTTTGTAATTTAATTCAGGCTTTTCGTACGCAATCTATTGATTCGAAACTGTATACCACCACCTCTCCTACCCTGCCAGTCAACATTCTGACGGTTAAAAAATTTTCGACCAACGAGACTCGAACCGTCTAACCACGGTACAAACATGTGGACTTGACGCCTTAGCGATCATGGCCAACAGGTGGGCATGTTAAGAGGAAACGTCACTACTCACATGGCAATTAATCCGGTTAAGAACAGTAAGTCACTACTCAGATCACAATTAAATCGGGTTAAGAACAGTAAGTCACTACTCAGATCACAATTGAATCTGGTTAAGAACATTAAGTCACTACCCACATGGCAATCAAATCCGGTTAAGAACAGTAAGTCACTACTCAGATCAAGTTGCATCTGGTTAAGAACATTAAGTCACTACCAACTTGGCAATCAAATCCGGTTAACAACAGTAAGTCACTACTCGTCCGCCTCTGTGGTGTAGTGGTTAGCGTGATTAGCTGCCACCCCCGGAGGCTCGGGTTCGATTCCCGGCTCTGCCACGAAATTTGAAAAGTGGTATGAGGGCTGGAACGGGGTCCACTCAGCCTCAGGAGGTCAACTGAGTAGAGGTGGGTTCGATTCCCACCTCAGCCATCCTCGAAGTGGTTTTCCGTGGTTTCCCACTTCACCTCCAGGCGAATGCCGGGATGGTACCTAACTTAAGGCCACGGCCGCTTCCTTCCCTCTTCCTTGTCTATCCCTTCCAATCTTCCCATCCCCCTACAAGGCCCCTGTTCACCATAGCAGGTGAGGCCGCCTGGGCGAGGTACTTGTCATACTCCCCAGTTGTATCCCCCGACCAAGAGTCTGAAGCTCCAGGACACAGCCCTTGAGGCGGTAGAGGTGGGATCCCTGGCTGAGTCCGAGGGAAAAGCCGAACCTGGAGGGTAACCAGATGATGATGATGATGATGATGAAGTCACTACTCAGATCACGATTGCATCTGGTTAAGAACATTAAGTCACTAAAAACATGGCAATCAAATCCGGTTAAGAACAGTAAGTCACTACTTAGATCACAACTGAATATGGTTAAGAATATTAAGTCACTACCCACATGGCAATCAAATCCGGTTAAGAACAGTAAGTCACTACTCAGATCACAATTGAATCTGGTTAAGAACAGTAAGTCACTGCCCACATGGCAATCAGTAGGGAAAAATAGACGGAGCTGGCGCAGGGTCTAATGGGCAAGATGGCGGCTATGCATGGGCTCTTATGGGACTAACTCCTGGGAGCTGACGCAGGGCAAGTAGGCAAGATGGCCGCCACGCGCAATCCAAATCTAGCCAAGCGCTACGACCTCTGACATCTTCAGACAATAGGATGTCGTTATCTTATGGAATACTCTTGGTTGTAAGAGGCGACTAAAAGGGGTACCTGACTTGAGAGAGCATGGGTTACCGAACTAGGGGTCTTTAGCTAAGTCTTGACATGTTATATGCTAAGCTGTTGTCTATTTAACCTTCTTGGCGAAATCTTGTAGGACGCTTTATTCCGAGGTGGTGGAGTCGAGCGGAGTAAAGCTCCTCCAGGGGCACCCTTGCCTTAGGTAGGAGTCGATCAACCTGTGCTGTTGTTGTGTCTGCATTGGCGAACTAGGGGTCTTTAGCTGAGTTTAGGCATACTATCTCTCTAACCTACTTGGCCAACTCTTGTAGGACACTTCATTCTGATGTGGTGGGGGTTCTAGCAGAGTAAAGCTCCTCCAGGGGCACCCTTGCCTTAGGTAGGAGCCGAACAACCTGTGCTGTTGTTGTGTCTGTATTGGCAAAATCGCGGGGTCTTTAGCTGAGTCTAGGCATGTTGTGTGCTAAGCTGTCGTCTATCTAACGTCCTTAAGTAGCACTTGTAGGAAGGCACTTCAGCCCTAGGGGAGCAGAGGAAATGCCACTCCTAAGGATTCGAACGTGCAGTTGACATAAACTCAAAACTGAAGAGCTTAAGTGCAATTCAAATATTCTCACCCTGATTGAAATGTGTGCATGATGAAGGCGTACTGACTACAATAAATGTGAAGAAATGTACATATCATTAGAAAAGAATGACTTTGTGAGCTAAGCTGTATTTTCCCCATATGGTGTAGTAAAGGAATGCTGACAATGTGTTACGACGTAAGGCACCTAGGTTGAGAGAGCTGAAAATTTTCAGCTGCAGGTCAAGGCTTGTTAGTGCTGACGTCACTACAGCTCTCGCTACTATGTTGATGTTACTGTTAGCCTTAACCAGAGGACTCCCTCAGGGGCTCACAAATTGTAACCTATAACCTATTAGTTTTTATCAGCCTGGCTGCTATGCAAGATAAATGCTATGCTCTATTCGTATAGACCTAACCAGGGAGCTACTACAGGAGGGATTACAACTTGTAACTTATAACATATTAGTTTTATTACCTTAACTTTCGAGAGACTGAGGTAAGGGCTACTATGTAAGATAGCTGCTATAATCTATTCGTTTACACTTAACTAGAGGGGGCTATACTCTAATTAGGGTCTTCTCAGAGACTTATACGGGGTGTAGTGGGTTCGAAACTGCATCCGCTCAACATCCGCACTTCTATAAAGCCTGTCCTGGATGAATTTTAAGAGGAATAACTGGAAGAGGAGGAGGCTATGGTGCCCCTCATCCTTTTTGAACCGGGGCTTGGAACCGACTTGGCATCGGATTTAGCACCCTAAGTATGAATAAGGACGTAGAACTGAGATTTTATGGAGTTGAGAATTTTATAGGGGCTTTGTGACATTGTGGATACTCGATCTACTACTAGACACAGCTAAAACTAACACAACTTGTTAATTGATAGAAAAAATTATGCGACAGGTGTAAAACCTGTTCTGGGTGAATTTTAAGAGGAATGACTGGAAGAGGAGGAGGGTATGGTGCCCCTCATCCTTTTTGAACCGGCCTTGGGACCGGCTTAGCAGCGAATTTAGCACCCTAGGTATGAATAAGGATGTAGGATGAAGTTTTAAGGAGTTAGGAATTTTTATAGGACTTTGTGGCATTATAGCTACTCGATCCAGCACGAGACATAGCTTGAAATGGAAGGAGGTATGGGTAAACGGGGGATATCTAATAATATGTAGAGTGCTTTTAGCCTGATGACGCTTGATTTTTCCGTTCCAGGTTTTCTTCTGTTGTAGAAATAATTGAAATACATTTTACATTGCACTGTATTTTAAATAGGATTAGTAATGCTATGATGTCCATAGGCGTAAGTTGCTACGCCGTCGGATGTAATTATTCTCTTGTCGTATAAGGAGAGAATGCATTCTTGTTTAATTGTACGGATGATGCCTTGTGAAGCTTAGAGGTGATGATATTAACAGGAACCCTTTTCTGTTCTGTTCTGTTCTGTTCTGTTCTGTTCTGTTCTGTTCTGTTCTGTTCTGTTCTGTTCTTTGTAAGGCAATGTTCATAGTCTCCAAATCGGATGTAATTTTTACAGCACTCTTTGTAATACCCTTAATCTTCTTGATATCAGAACCATCTATGTCAAGGGCATACATCTTAGGTCTTAGAGTGATAAATCTTTTTATAATTTTTCCACAAGCTTCATATTTAAATTGTCCTAACACTTTCTTGTTTTTCAGCGAGTAACACATATGATGAACAGGGTAATCAGATGTGTCAAGATGATCTAAGAAGTGAAGTTTATCCTTGTAGACATCTTCTGTTTTTGCTAGATAGATAAACGAATCGGTGTCCATATACATCAAAGTTAGGTTTCCTTTTCCGCAATAAGGAAGCAAAAATATCATAATGATAGGAATACATAAGTGTTTTTGATATGTCTGGTAGACAGTCTTGCCTAAGCCACGGACGAGTGAGGTCGCGTTGAGCGGAGGGTCCCGGGAGTGGGAGGTGTGGGTGAAAGTGCCGAGAGCTGGAAGTTTGTGGAGAAGTGTGCCGACTATGATTAGTATAGAGCAGTACAGGGCGACGGTAGGAGGATGGCAGAGAAGAATGAAGAAAGAAGAAATGAAATTAGGAAGGTGTTATATGGATTTGGAGAGAAAAGGTGAATTATTGCTATCAGCGGCGGTGATTTTAATTTTGCTATGTATTGGGGGGGTCGAATTGAACCCAGGCCCGACCCCTAGTAGAAATGAAGAAAGGGAAAATATGGACGCATTCAAAAGAGCTGTAAAAGAGGCGGTGGAAGAAGTTGGCCCTTTTGAGCAAATTAAAAATATGATTAAGGAACAAACCAGGGAATTTGAAAGAATGGAGGTATGGTTAAGAGAGAAAACGGAAGGCATAACAGTACAAGTGAGACATAACACCGGAGAAGTGGCAGCATTAAGGGAGGAAATAGGGCGAATAGAAAAGGAAAACTTGAAGCTGAAAATAGAAGTGGAAGCAAATACTGTACATCGAAGAAAGAAGTGCTTATTTATCTATGGTGTGCCTGAAGAGTTGAGAGAAGACAAAGTACTGACAACTTACAAAGTTGTGGATTTAATACAGGGGAAGTTGAAACTTAATTTTAGTGAAGTAGATATAGATGATGTGCAGAGGGTGGGAAAAATTAGGGGCAAAAGGCCTATCAAACTAGAACTGTTTTCTACGTTGATGGCTGATGCTGTGGTAAGAAATGCGAGTAACATGCAGAGAGAGAAAATATGGATCAAGAGAGACGTTGGATGGGAGACGATTAGGAACGAGAAAATACTTAGAAAACACAAGTTTCGTGCAATAAATCAAGGTTTGAGAGCGACTATTAAAGGGCAAGAGCTAGTGGTAGCAGGCAGAAATTGGAAGAAAATTTGGACTGTAAATGGACTGATTGACTTAGACAGGAGGATAAAAGAAGACGAAGAAAAAGTGAGTAGTGCAACGAAAGGTAGGAAAGTGAGGAGTGATATCAGTATTAGTATGGACTTAGAGATGAAGGCAAAGCGGGCTGAAGAAGAAGGGAGCAGTGCAGCGAGTAGTGGAGAGAATAGGCAAAATACAAGAAGTAACAGTGTAAGTGTAATTATAGGAAGTAGTTCTGAAAAGTGTCAAGAGAGACAGAGCGAGGTGCTAAGTGGAAGTACGAACAACGGTAAGGAAAGAGCAGTGGACGGACAATGCAGGAGAGAGGCTGAAGAACAAAGGGGTATTGAGGGAAAGGAGAACGAGCAACAAGAAGCCGAGAGAGCTGGGTGTAGTGGTGTAGTTAGACAAGATCAGGATATAAAAGTAAGACCAAAGTTAACCTATGAGTACCTCGCACAGAATTTGAGTTTGAGCATAGGGAGAGATAGAAGAAGATATACGGACAATATGATGAGAGCTAGGTTAAAAGTAGTAAAAAACAATAATATAGTGAGTAAGTAAGTAATTAAGGGCGTGGAGGCTGAAATGTTGTGATGGAGAAGTGGTATGCAAGTTATGATATGTTAAAGGGTTGAAAGATGGTGTTGGAGAAGTGGTGGTATAATTATGGTGGATGGCAGTTTGTTGTTATTTGGAGCTGGAGGAGTGATGATAAATGTGGTGTTGGATAAGTGTTGTAATTTGGCTATTGGTAAATTTTGGTTCGGTGGAAGATGGAGTTTTCGGGAGGTAATTATGATGGGTAATAGGATGAATATGAGTGTATGGCAAATTGAGCAAATTATGATATGTTACAGAGTTTAAATGTGGTGTGGGAGAAATGGTGGTATAAGAGGGTGAAGTGTAGTGTTGGAAGTATTGAAGGCTTAGTATTTAAGTTATGCTATGTTATAGGGTTGAAATGTGGTGTTGATGGCTATTTAATTTTTGGAGCTGGAAACAGGTGAGTTTATTATCATTTTGTATTGTATTGGTGACTGGTATAAATGCGGAGTGATGGCAGACGAGTGTGTGTTAGGGCTGATAGCCTAGTATTTATGATTAGGTGATGTATGGTTTGCTATTATGTGTATTGAGATGGTTTATTTACGGATGATTGCGTGGGAGTTGGGAGGTGGTATATTGTATTGGTGTTTGAAATTTTTGGTTTGTTTGTAATATAGCGAGTAAGTAAGTTATTAAATGTTGTGATGACGAGTGTGTGCTAGGGCTGAAATGTGGTGTTGGAAGTAGAGGTGGTAAATGTGGAAATGTGGTGTTGGAAAGGTATGGAGAAGTGGGGGTGTACTCGTGATGATGTTGAAATGTGGTGTTGGAAAAGTATGAAGTTGTAGTAATGTAATTTGGCTATTTGTAAATTTTGGTTTGGTGGAAGATGGAGTTTTCGGTAGGTAATTATGATGGGTAATAGGACGAGTATGAGTGTATGGTAAATTGATTAAGTTATGATATGTGATATGTCTGTTAAATAGATTGAAATTAGAGAAGTTGGAAGTGGTGATATAAGATAGTGGAAAGCAGAAGGTGAGTGTAATTGTCGGAGAAGTAGAAGTGGTATATATGGAAAGGAGGTGTTGGAAATGTGGTTATGAGGTGATGTATGGTTTGGTATTGAGATGGTTTATTTACGGCTGAATTCGTAGGAGTTAGGAGGTGGTATTGATGATTGAGGATCATTTTGTAAATTTTGGTTTGTTGGTGCAGAAGGGTCGAAGAAATATGTTGTTGGAGAGGTGTCGAAATTTCAATGTTATTATGGAGTGGTATGACGGAATGAAATGAAATGAAGCAATATTACCGAGGTTTTGTGAAAGTTGTGGTATGGTGGATTGGAATGTAATGACGGAATATTGTTGTTATTTTGGCTGGTTTGGTATGTATTCGTGTAATGTTGCTGTGGTAGTTTATTTTGGAGTAGGTCAGGGAACAATAAAGCTGATGTAAATGCTGAAGGTAAACATAGGCATGGTTGGCCTGAGCACACCAATGCAGAGTAGGTCAAATAGAAAAAAAACAATGGCGGTGTGGGAATGTGCTGAGTAAGAAAGGACAGTTGGTGGAAGGTGTAATCTTGCTACGGGATCACATATGTGAGATATTGCAAGTAAGGCAAACGGCTCATAGAGGGAATCTACCGTTGGCCAGTTGATTATTAATATTATTATTCCTTTATTATTATTTTATTATATGATTATTATTATTATTATTATTATTATTACTCCCGTATTATTATTATTTTATTATATTATTATTATTATTATTATTATTATTATTATTATTATTATTATTATTATTATTATATTATTTGTTTATTTATTCAGCTATTTATTTAGTTGTAGGGTGGCTTAGGTAAGACTCTATTGTGAACATGTATTGGGGCTAAACGCCTGTGTTGTTCATCAATAAATACTACTAGATACTACTAGATATGTCTGGTACACTCATGCCAACATATATAAGTTTGTTAAATAACAGTGTACGCTTTGCCAGATGAACCGCAGCTAGCTGAGGTCCGTATATGGTTCCGTCAATAAAATAACGTTTTGCTAGAAGTTTTTCTAACATTTTAGCATTAGTAACCAAACGTATATCTATTCGCTTCCTGATATTTTTTCCATTGTTTTTCCAAACATCGCATTATTAAACAGTTTGTAGAGATCTTTTTCAAAGTCATTTTTTGGTTCTTTTCTTAGATTGTTATTAAAGTCAACGTAGGGTTTGAGCCAACGTGGCTGACGAAACCTTAATACACGGTGAATTTTAGTTAATCGCAGTCCATGGGTCAAGGCTTGCTTTAAGGCTGTGTAGTGGACCACATAATGTTGTTTGTCTATGAGGTTAGGAATTAACTCTTTTGGAGATGATTCAGTTGGTTTCATACACTCAAGAAGAAATGGTAAGTCATTATGAAGATTGTGCAGTTCAGGAGGGCATTCAACGTCTACGTCCATTATACAACCAAGGGGGTCATATTCCTTCATTGTTTCTAGGTGAATAGTGTCAGGAGACAACCACTCAAAACCTCCATAGGGAAGGGGGTGACACATTGCCCATCCATACTGGTTGTTAGCATCTTCATAGGTGACGGCTTTCTTGTATCAAACTGTTCCATATACTTATTGGTCGCAACCGCGTAGCGATACGGTACTTGGCATATACCTCCACGTATCCCTGCTTCTACCATAAGGTGTTGATCATAGTCTTGTAATAACTCCAATTCAATTCCAGTGAATAGAAGCATAGCATCCCATGTAAGACCAGGTGATGTGAAGTAGTGTGCAGGGTCTAATTTGTGGGTTTCCATGGTCTTGTTTCTGAAGGTTTCAAACACGTCTGCCAAAAGAAGTATGTCAGAAATAAGGTAAAGGTCACTATATCCTCCTAAATTGTTTATATTGAAATCGTTCCAGACTTGTATTGCATGGGTATAATCTTCATCTGTATTATGTTCTTGCTTTAATTTAGTAAAGAATGATTCCTTGGGTGGTAACTTCTTCATCCTCAGCTTTTCCCACGAGTCTAGAAAATCATAGGGGAAAACTCCTTTGCGAGTTATTAGATGTCCCTTATCTTCACCAAAATACTTGATTGTCTCAGGACACGATGTCAAATTATTTACTAATTTTTCTAAACTATTAGCCATAAAGCGAAACGTGTCTACAAATCTAAACTTAACACCACCCACATGTTTGGTGAATGAGATGTAACTTTCTTCTGAGTTAGGAATAACTTCTACTCTTTCAGGAGTAGATAACGATAAAGCGATAAAATGGCCATCATAACCACTTAGGTTGTGAATCACTACCGGGATATTTGTAGGTGTTTTACATTTTAAATTACAGCTGTTATGTGCAGCACCGTGGTACCTCTCTGTGATATGCCAATGCTCGCGAACTTTCCAGTCTTCATCTGTGAATTTATTAGAACACGGGTAGCAATTAACTGCTAAGTAGAAATCCTTTTCTTGATCAGTAGTTAAGCTTATAAGCTTGTTTAAACTATATAAGCGTTCAATTTCAGTGGCTATAGATATCAAATATTTCATAAATTTCTCTGCTGCATCAGGTCCTCGATACACAAAGGGCATTTTTGAAAGATTTGACTCTAAATGTTCAACATCGGGAGAAAGCTTAACATACACCGCAAAGCTCATAGGAGTATGATCCTAGTAAAGAAGAGTATAACTCCTTTCAGGGGTAGGCGCACATGTTTGAAGTGGTAAAAGAATACTTTTAAAATCAACACATAATACGTAGGGTAATCTCAACATTCTCTCTACATTTCCAAATTTCAGAATACCCTTCCTTGTGGGCATTTGAACTGTAGCAATTTTATGTTGCTGACAGAATATCCTGTGTTCTTTTAATTTATCTACTCCGCTAACTCCACACTGATCGTCAAAGTATGAAAAGCACTGCTTACAGATATATATTTTACGCTCCCGCTTAGTCAATTGATATCTAATTAATTTCTCAAAGTTAGTTATGTAGACGTAATGACTACGGCCTGAGAGATCACTAAGCAGTAGTAGATCACAATGGTCTGTCAATTCTTGGTCTACAACTTTTAAGGGAAAAATTGTGTTGTTTTCTTCCAATCCATACACATTTACGGAGATGTTGTTAACCTTTTAATACTTCTCTATCCCAGATAGCGATGTTGGAAATGAGATGCCTGAGAACTCATATTTACTTTCCAGTTCTTTATACTTATTCACTCGATGAGGATCCTTTTTAACAAACTTTGCTAAAACAGCATACATAAAGCACTTATTATCCTTGTAATTATGATAGTTGATACAAGCTTTTCTTGCTGCTATAGGAGCCGGTAGGGGAATATATGCACTTCCATTTAAGCGTCTGTACTTATTTATCCTCAGTCGAATGCCTTCAACAGCTAAGGGAGCCCAGTTACTGCCTTTTAATTGAGATTCCTCCATCTCTGAAACCAATTTTTTCAACTGAGTGTTAAGAAATTCACTCAAATCAGTAGTTAAAAGTATAGATGTATTACGGGTTTTGAATGCTCGACCTATGACATTCCCTGCAGCATTGGTAAATCTACACTCAGACATAATATATACTTTCAGTGGTTTGTGTAAGTTGCAAGTGTCCTCATGCATCTGTCCGTTGCTGAAAACGTTTCCACACGTTTTACATTGATAGAATTGTCCACACGAGAGTTCATGACGTTTCCTGTGGTATTCCCGGAGAAAAGTTTTTCTACACTTTTTACATGCATAGCTAATGATAGGCTGCTCCATGATAGATTTTTTTCCACTTCTGATAACAATTTCTGTCTATAGATTAAACCTGTAAAAAGGAAAGAGAGAGAGATATATAGAAATAGCAGGATACTTTCTTACTCATGCTAGATACTCGTAGAGAAAAAATAATCTAACAGAGGCTTACTCTATTCTTTATTTTAGGTGTAGGTAGATCACATTCTTACGGTTTCATAGAATACCTACATGACTATTTTTACATAATATTCAAAGCTATACCTCCAAAAAATATTTCGGCGGTCCTATCAAATTAACAGCGCGCGTGTAATACCTTAGCACAGGGTTCCTATCAAATTAACAGCGCGCATGTAATACCTTAGCCTTAGCCTGTATGACCTATTACGTACACTTAGAGTGACTTTCGAGTAACTACACACATACATACGCACACACGTCTACGCAAGGTGAAACTTGAAGTAGCTAACAGTTATTGTTTTCGAAAAATATGTTACTTAATACTTACTATCCTTACCAGGAGAGAGCTCTCTATCGATGTGAATCGGTTTGAGATCACTTAAAAACTGATGTATCCGCAGGTAAATGACCTGCTTTATATACCAGGAGGTCGGACTTTTAAGGGAATAATGCAGGTGTGAAGTATCCTGTTTACGAGTATTTATGTCCGTTTTTACTTCCCATTTCAAAGCGTAATATTATTTTGCTAACACTCATTTTAATTAAATAATAGTAGTAATATGTTATAACAAGGTTTTTCGTTGTCTGGGATGTAAACCCCGTTCTACAAATCAGTATTACCGAGATATGAATGAATTCTTCAGCGGAGTCTAGCTAAAGATCAGAGGTTTACGAGCTTATCACACACATACACACACACAGCTCGCTCTGGCTCGGTTACGTTATCAAAATCTCCAGTAACATGTTGCAAAGTAAGTCAACAGCACACGACCTTCAGAAGGAAAGAAATCTTCCTGTCTGTAATACCTGGAATCAGCTTTCTGTAATTATCTAAGATATTCATTGCAGATCTTTGATCTAAACAAGTACATAATTATCTCTGATGCCTATACACTTTCTAATACTCAAAAGGCTAGCATATTAAAGTCGATGTTCTTAATTCAGTAGGAGGATTGCTACGTCGTAGATGTAGCCTTAAGTACTTACCTTGGTATGTATCGAATTTTGTCTGTAAACCTGTGTTATAGCTATAGCCCCCTGCACGGATGCGGATAACTACGAAGTTAGTGTCTTGGCGGATACAAACTGTTTGGCAGTGCGGATAATTTTGCTGATAATTTCTAAATAATGACGTTTATTCATTTTCACTAAGGTATACTCTTGTTCTTCTTATGCTTAGGCAAGCCTTCACATTAGTGTAGGAGAATAGTGATATATAAAGGGCCTTAACACTATAAAGCCGTAAATGTGGCCTAAGAGTAACTAGCCTCCCCCGACCGCAATTAATATAAGGAAAGGACAATGGTCAATACGTCAGAAGGTGTCGCAAAAGAAAATCCTTTAAAAACCTGTAGGGGCCTAACTGTAAGGGTTGCAGTGCCGGGTATCAGGCCTATTGTATTATGTTAATAGATCCGTTTTAGTACCTTGGGTGTAATATACTGTAGTTAAATATTTACAATATCCACGGATAACCATTTTGCGGATGCGGATAATTATTCGAGGATGTGGATATGGGTGCGGATGAAACCTTCAGAAACAAGACCATGGAAATCCACAAATTAGACCCTGTTCACTACTTCACATCACCTGGTCTTACATGGGATGCTATGCTTCTATTCACTGTTATATAGGATATTCGAACTGCGTGCCCTAAGATGACCTCCCGTGAACTCGGAGGGGAGGTGAGACGATTATAAATACAGGGTCTCGGGGACGGAAGTAACTTACTGGTGAAGAGTTGTTCGAGCCGTTGGCACGCCAGGATACGTACTTACTCGTGGAGAATTGTTTGAGATGTTATTAAGTTACGTAGCACAGTGATCCAGGACGTGCATTAGTTCGTATTACAGTCTTGAACAGTCTACTAGCAGGAGTTCGAATATTCACAGAACTCATTAAATCAAAACCTACGGATAGGAGTGTGAGGTTCTATATCAAGAATAGAAGTACGTTACGTGAGAACGGTCGTGGGTGTTCGACGTAATTTCACCAAGTAAACAGTCAATTAATAACTGATACCTGGTCAGCTACGCGAACGTGAGAAGGGAAAAATCGAGTGCGCTCCGGGCCATTGAAAGTGATACCGAGGTATTACATGTTCCTAGTGTCCGGGAAAGGAACGAATAATGTATATTTACATTAAGTGGGCTAGATAAAAGCCAAGAGTGTTAACTTTATATGTTAAAGTTCGAGTGCAAAAGCTATTTGTTTTGTTTTTATAAGATTTAAAATTATGTAATAATAAAAAGTGTCAACGATTACCTCTTCAAGCTGGCATGAATACCAGTAGGATGCAGTAAATCATGTCTTAATTGATTGATTAAGTCTCCAACTAGGTCGGAATTGTAAAAGGGATTATGCATTAAACCTAATAATAGTGAACTGCCGTGTAACAATTGAAATTAAAATATAAACTTTTCAAACTAATAATAATTATTATTATTTGAAGAAGGATAAGAAGAAGAATGTATTATATTATTTCTGAAAATAATAATAATAGACGTGGGAATTGAAACTGAAATATAGAATTTTCAAACTAATAATAATTATACCAATTTGAAGTAGAAGAAGAAGAAGAATTTATTAGATTATTTCTGAGAATAATAATAATAGTGAACGATTGAAATTGAAATATTAAATCAATGATGATTACGTGTTACGATAATCATGACCTCCACTGATAATAATAATAATAATAATAATAATAATAATAATAATAATAATAAAAATCAAAATAAAATTAAAATATTTTTTATTTCGGATGATGGTGTTTAATGATACTAGGGAAGTCAGCTGGCGAAATAACGTAGTAATGTCAACTTGTTGTAAATAATAAGTTAAGTTGATATTTGTAAACCAAACCAAACCAAACCCCATGGCACTACAGCGCTTGAAGGGCCTTGACCTATCAAGCGACCGCTGCTCAGCCCGAAGGCCTGCAGATTACGAGGTATCGTGTGGTCAGCACGACGAATCCTCTCGGCCGTTATTCTTGGCTTTCTAGACCGGGGCCGCTATCTCACCGTCAGATAGCTCCTCAATTCTAATCACGTAGGCTGAGTGGACCTCGAACCAGCCCTCAGGTCCAGGTAAAAATCCCTGACCTGGCCGGGAATCGAACCCGGGGCCTCCGGGTAGGAGGCAGGCATGCTACCCCTACACCACGGGTTGATATTTGAAATGATATGGCAAATCACTACATCAGGACCATTAGGTTAAAGCCCCTTTGTCGTTTCTTTCAGTTAACGATTAGCATATCGTGGTTAGGAACCCGGGGAGAGTTTTGTAATATCCCGGGTTGGCCTCATCTCAATAAAAGTGGAGGCGATGACATGATTCATGTGATCGCGCCCACTTGGCCAACAGGTAATTGGTCCATGACCATCAATGGTCATTGTGTTCACAAGGGTCGAACTGACACCTCCAGAAATCAACGGTTGCACCACCCAAATGGGTGGGTGGTCAAAAGTGTAAAATATTAGGTAAAATTTTCAGGAATGATTTGCCAAATAACCGGCAAATTAAGGGTCAACGAATTATGTTGTGTGTAAAATTTTTCAACTTAAATAAAATGCTCCTTTAGCATTTGCAAGGAAACAGTTCCAAGTTCTTGTTCTTGTAGCATAATAACCCTTAGTGACCGCTTAAATATCCGTCCCCATTCCTAGAACGGAGCCTTCATATTTTTCCCTTTGATCTGATTTAATATAATTTTGTGTATATTCATGATGAGCCTTAAAGTTAATGATTAGAGTGTCCCGTTCAACCCTGTAGTACTAATTGGATGGTGCCCATACATTTCATTGGAGATTATATATTTTCATAATTTTTTATTGTTTATTAGTTGCGGTAGATTCGGACCGTAACACCCCCTGAGATAAATGCTGGTTGGGACTCAGGCTTTGAGCGGGTACACTATGTATATGTGTACACGCATCACGAGAAAACGCCTGAAGAGAATTTAATGAAAATCAGTATACAAAGTCGGGGAATAAGTCACTACAATCTAGGCTATAAATAATTTTAATCACGCTGAGTGAAATGGTAGTTTAGGGGAAAGCCTAACAATTAATTCTCAAATATTTATGTTATTAGTGGTCGTATCTTAATGAAAAACGGTATTCGAAGTAGGTGAATAAGTCGCTATAATCCATGCTATAAATAATTGTATTCACGCTGAGTGAAGTGGTAGTTTAGGGGAAGGCCTAAAATGTAATTCTCAAATATTTATGTTATTAGTGGTCTTATCTTAAAGCAAATCGGTATTCAACGTCCTGAAACGCGTAGCTATAATCTAGGCTATTAATAATTGCATTCACGCTGAGTGAAATGGTAGTTTAGGGGAATGCCTAAAATTTCATTCTCAAATATTTATGTTATTAGTGGTCTTATCTTAACGAAAGTCGGTAAGCGAAGTCGGTGAATAACTCGCTACAATTTAGGCCATAAATAATTGTATTCAGGCTGAGAAAATGGTAGTTTAGGGGAAGGCCTAAAATTTAGTTCTGAAATATTGATGTTACCAAGTCCATTACAGCACCGAGTCGCAAAAAAAATTGATAAACAGAATTTAATAAAAATCGGTATGTTAAGTCGGAGAATAAGGAACTACAGTCTATGCTATAAATGTGAAGGCCTACAATATAGAAAAGTCATAAAATTGATCAACAATAACATTACATTGACCATTGTTTGTTGTGATGTGCTTTGTGTCCTCTGGTGCCACTTAACTCCGATAGATAGGATTACTGCTGCGTGCCGAGTATTGTTTTAAAATTTACTTTACGTTGCGCCGACACAGATATGTTTTATGGCGACGATGGGATAGGAAAGGGCTAGGAGTGTGAAGTAAGCGGACTTGGCCTTAATTAAGGTACAGCCAAAGCATTTACCTGGTGTGAAAACGGGAAATCACGGAATACCATGTTCAGGGCTGCCGACAGTGGGGCTCGAATCCACTATCTCCGGAATACAAGCTCACAGCTGCGCGCCCCTAACCGCGCGGCTAACTCGCCCAATCGTACCGAGTATAACAGCCTGTCTGAATATTGGCGGGAAGTAGCTGGGAGTTAGATAACTTTCTTCCTTAGCATGCCATTCCTTTGGTTCATAAATTTTCTGTTACTACTGGTACGTAACACACTGGTTCATCAAAGCATTCAAGCTATTCAAACCCTACTGTGAGGCGCTGATTGGAATGAGCAGAGTGCATATTTACCGGAATAATGGCAGAGTAGTGCTTACGGTTGTCTACGGCCTGGTCATTCCAGCTCTGGACTTTGGACTGTTAGATCGCCACCGTAGTACTGTTCGTTAAAAGTGAGAAATGTGGTTTTTTTTTAATTTGATCGAGCATTTTATATGATAACATTGCTTTTAATCGCTACTTTCCTACTGACGTTATTTTTAATGTCCTATGTTGACTTCAGTTAGGAAAACCACAAAGTCAGTCTTTCTATGAATCCCGTAGTGAAGCACGGGTACATCAGCTAGTCTGTCATACATTATTCCACAGTCAATCATAGTCTAACCTCATTACATATTCAGTCGTGCCATTCATTGAGTTAGTTCGTAATTTCAATCTACATATCGTTTGTGAAAGAAAGACTCTATAAACACGTCGATTACTCTTACTCCATATCCTTACATCTTTACCAAGTATGTATGTGGAGGCCAACAACTACTCATAATATGTCACTAAGTGCTTCAAATTGACATAAAATCAGCTGTTCTCTTACTAATACACTCTTCTCAACATGAGCCTATCCCTATAATAGTTACTCAATACGATCCTCTATCGATATGTCATATAACTTAGCAATATCTTCTTCTTACGTACAACCTCTCGAAACTTGAACACTTATATATCAATATTTCCACTAATACACAATTCGAATCTGTCTCTCCTCAGACATCATTTTTTTTCATTTCATTAATCTTCTTCATAACCTCTCATTTGTTACAATATTAATCTTCCTCGACGATATTGCTTCTGCGATACTCATATAATTCAGGTAGGATTCGTCTCTTCCTTTAATTCTTACAAGCGTGGTCATGTTTGTCAATATAATTGCTTCCTAGAGCTCCTCAACGTCTCTTATAACATGCATTCTCCCCAATACTTTCTGAATCATAACTGAATAGCCCTTCCAAGTAAATTGGTATCAAATATCGATATGTAATACACACACTAAAACTATCAACATAACCATATCACTTCCCATATCAGTATACATATCAATTAAAATTAATAATATCCGTGGATTTTATGACAAATATCTGCTACTGTTGGTCAGGATTGGGCACATAGAATAAATCCTACTGAGAATTTTGTTGAAAGAAAATATTTCTACCTAATGATATAAATACCTTTAAACAAGAAAGTTCGTATCTCGCCACTCCTCCGAAACTGCCTCCTCCTTCAAAGATGTTACATGTGTTCCATGCGGCCGGTTACTGCCTCTTCGAACGTCATCTCTGGTCCCGTCCGGCTCCATGGCTAAATGGTTAGCGTGCTGGCCTTTGGTCTCAGGGGTCCTGGGTTCGATTCCCGGCAGGGTCGGGAATTTTAACCACCATTGTTTAATTTCGCTGGCACGAGAACTGGGTGTATGTGTCGTCGTCATCATCATTCCATCCTCATCATGACGCGCAGGTCACGTACGGGATCAAATCAAAAGACCTGCACCCGGCGAGCCGAACATATCCTAGACACTCCCATACGCCTTACGCCATTTCATTTCATCTCTGGTTCCAATGCATTGATGCTGCTGTGCCTCGCAATCTACTCCCACACCTAAATTGCTCATTTAGCCTCTTAATATTATTACTGGCACTACTTGAATTTGCGTATCTATAAATATCTGGATACAGCTTCTTGTTATTAAATATAACTTTCCCGGCTAATATGAATTTCTATTGCTAATCCAATTTCTCTTCTATGTACTTAATTGCCTGAAGTACGAAATTTTGCCCTCTCGCTTCTTCTCTACAGCGGCTTCAATATCTCCTCCAGCCGGTATTTTTATTTGAAAATATCGGATTTATCTCGTATTTTAATTTTAGTTCCTATGCTATATAGCACGCAATTCCTCTTCAATCTTATGTTTAAATAGCTCCTTTGATACGCAGTGACGGCAGATTCAGCCTTTCCTTCTTCTGAGATGTTTCACGTAATGTAACTCTTTTTTTCTCTCCGTAAAGAAACAATTACGACTCAATTGTTTTTTTGCTAGTTTATTTACGTCGCACCGACACAGATAGGTCTTATGGCAACGATGGGACAGGAAAGGCCTAGGAATGGGAAGGAAGTGGCCGTGGCCTTAATTAAGGTACAGCCCCAGCATTTGCCTGGTGTGAAAATGGGAAACCACGGTAAACCATCTTCAGGGCTGCCGACGGTGGGGTTCGAACCCACTATCTCCCGGATGCGAGCTCACAGCTGCGCGCTCCTAACCGCACGGCCAATTGTTTTTAGAACAATATCTGTTGATCTGAGTTTCGGTGACATTTTTCATATATTTATTCTGCCTCAAGTTGCCGTGCGCCATTTTGTCTGTCCCTTTCTCCTTCGTATTTGCATCTGGACTGTAGCGTAATGGTGCAGTACCATCCCGGCATTTGCCTGGAGGAGAAGTGGGAAACCACGGAAAACCACTCTGAGGGTGGCTGAGGTGGGAATCGAACCCACCTCTACACACTTGACCTCCCGAGGCTGAGTGGACCCCGTTCCAGCCCTCGTACCACTTTTCAAATTTTGTGGCAGAGCCGGGAATCGAACTCGGACCTCTGGGGTTGGCAGCTAATCACACTAACCACTACACCACAGAGGCGGACCTTTTTCCCACTTCTCCTCCAGGCAAATGCCGGGATGGTACCTAACTTAAAGCCCCGGCCGCTGCCTTCCCTCTTCCTTGTCTATCCCTTCCAATCTTCCCATCCCCCACCAAGGTCCCTGTTGAACATAGCAGGTGAGGCTGCCTAGGCGAGGTAGGCCTACTGGTCATCCTCCCCAGTTGTATCCCCGACCCAATGTCTCACACTCCAGGACACTGCCCATGAGGTGGTAGAGGTGGGATCCCTCGCTGAGTCCGAGGGAAAAACTAACCCTGGAGGGTAACCAGATTAAGAAACAAAGAAAGACTTCAGATGTGTCGTCATATTGCACAACAAAGCAGATCAGCAGGTAATTTCCTTCCAAGCGAGTATAATAGTCCAAGTAATTACTCAATAAGACGTAATAAACTATAGCCTTAACGACCGACTATTTGGTAGTGAATTAGATTAACTTCCGCCGATACTTAGAGCACATTCAGATTACAGGATGACTAGTTCTGACAAGGTCATTTAACAACTTAACCGTCCATTTTCAGTTTTAACACCGTAACAACATAACAACATAGTTCCTGGATAATTTTTATACATTTTTAGGATACGTTAATGACTGCGGTTAGTTTATACAGTTCTCCTACTTACTGTACTTGGTAGACAATCATTGACAGTCCTGAGGCGTCCTCATAACTATTGATCCTAATAACCTCTCTCTTTGTCTCTGAAGATGACTCAGAGCATTCTAGTCGTAGCAGATGTCGATGTTGTATCTCTCGTGGACGTATACTTACGCATTTGTACTGTAGGCTAGAGTGAAGATTTAAACAAAAATCCTATTTCTTTCCTGTAAATCAATTTACAACTGAATTTGCAGATACACAAATCTTAAGCTTAAAATGTAACTTAACTCATAGTTTGTATTGTTAGTCTTACCCAGCAAAATGGTCTGTATGAGATAGATATATTTCATGTGGCTATTTCTAACCGGGTGCAACCCTTGTAAGGCAGACCCTCCGATGAGCGTGGGCGACATCTGCCATGTGTAGGTAACTGCGTGTTATTGTGGTGGAGGATAGTGTTACGAATGGTGTGTGATTTGCAGGGATGTTGGGGACAGAACAAACACCCAGCACCCGAGCCATTGGAATTAACAAATGAGGTTAAAATCCCCGACCCAGCCGGGAATCGAACCCTGACCCTCCAAATCGAAGACCAGTATGCTGACCATTCAGCCAACCAGTTGGACTATAGGACAGATAAAGAATAATATTGGTTCTACGTCCCACTAACTACTTTTATGGTTTCCAGAGAAGCCCATCTGCCGGAATTTTGTCCCGTAGAAGTTCTACGTGCCAGTAAATCTAACCACACAAGGCTGGCGTAATTGGCCACCGTCAATTACCACCGGAGTGAGCAGGGATCCCCACAAAATTGTGCTCAGAACAACTTAATCTAAGCAGTTTTGTCTTACAGCAGACTATACCCGCTCGTGTCCTAATTTTTGCATGTGTACCCATCTGATATTGGCCCGATCGAGGGCATAGCATAATACTTGACGCACTCTCCTTCCATTCTCAAGGTTGTGTGATCCAGTCCGGTGAAGTCGGTTGACAGTGAATGGTGCTAAAATTCGAGAGAGATGTGACAGAAAATTGATTGGTTCATTAAAAATCCCATTTAAGGGCAATATTTCGATAACTCTTGAACGTATAACAATTGGAAAGATGTTAAATGCATGCCACTGTAATTATCACACTGGCCCAGCTCCGCTGGAGGAAATTTTTCCCAATCTGTGTATCCCAGTAGACAGCATTCCAGTGATAAGATTTCCTACGGGCCCGCCTCTGTGGTGTAGTGGTTAGTGCCACCCCCAGAGGCCCGGGTTCGATTCCCGGCTCTGCAACGAAATTTGAAAAGTGGCACTAGGGATGGAACGGGGTCCACTCAGCCTCGGGAGGTCAACTGAGTAGAGATGGGTTCGATTCCCACCTCAGCCATCCTGGAAGTGGTTTTCCGTGGTTTCTCACTTCTCCTCCAGGCAAATGCCGGGATTTTACCTAACTGAAGGCCACGGCCGCTTCCTTCCCTCTTCCTTGTCTATCCCTTCCAGTCTTCCCATCCCCCCTCAAGACCCCTGTTCAGCATAGCAGGTGAGGCCACCTGGGAGAGGTACCGGTCATTCTCCCCAGTTGTATCCCCTGGCCCAATGTCTCACGCTCCAGAACACTGCTCTTGAGGCGGTAGCGGTGGGATCACTCGCTGAGTCCCAGGGAGAGACCGACCCTGGAGGGTAAACAGATTATGAAAGAAAGAAAGAAAAGTTTTCCTACGGACAAATTTCCCAAAAGCAAATATTTCCAAAGAATAAATTTGGCGAAGTATCTTATTTAACAGATTTCCCAGTAGAAAAATTTCTCAATGCACACATTCTTCTTTTTTTTTTTTTTTTTTTGCTATTTGCTTTTCGTCGCACCGACCCAGATAGGTCTTATGGCGACGATGGGATAGGAAAGGCCTAGAAATGGGAAGGAAGCTGCCGTGGCCTTAATTAAGCCTGATGTGAAAATGGGAAACCACGGAAAACCATCTTCTGGGCTGCCGACAGTGGGATTCGAACCCACTATCTCCCGATTACTGGATACCGGCTGCACTTAAGCGACTGGAGCTATCGAGCTGGGTAATGTATACATTTGAGATAATTACTGCCAAGTCACTTACCTGGACACATAGTGGCCAATAGACCGAATGATCTCATTTCTCTCTTTGTCTTCTTCATATTTGGAAACAGTATTTAAAAATGTACAGAGGAACGATAACGGTGAGTATAGCCCATGCACTACACATGGAGATGAAAACCATCTTGGGAAATTGCAATAGAATATTCGATTTGGGAACAGATGCTTTGGAAAATACGGAATGGGAAAAGTGGAGAGGAAAATCTAGGTTGGAAAAGGGTACTTGGAAATAAAGGATTTTGGGAATTAAAATATTTGGAAAAATGAGATTCGGGTAAATGACCTACAATGGCCAAGTCCAATTACTGTTACTGCATGCTGTTCTGACAAGTCAGAACATGTTCTCTCTGGTATATAGAGAGCTAGTTCGCATCTTGTTTGTCCTCAAGTAAGTTATACTTCCACAGTTATCTCACAGCCAGACGTCTTGTAGAGAAGTTAGTCCTTGTGGATATTTTAATATGAATTATATTGGAAACCGTGGTCGGCTGCCAAAAGACAATTTTCCCGGGTGGCGAGTACAATCCATTCTGAGCAAGTCGGAGGCATTAAATACAGCAGACTTCGTACAGTGGAAACAGCAAGTATTCATACACTCTCGTGAACTTCTGAAATCGTTGCAGCTGGACCTTTGAGATTCATAGAGATGCTTTCAGCGTTTAACATAAGTACACTTTAAATTAAAATGATGCCAAATTTTAGGTTTAAATAATAGTCGAGTTTAAAGTAAATGTTATAGAGAAAACCTTATAGGTCTGTAAGTGTATGTAAATCAGGAAGTGTATGACTGCTTTCAATTATTTTCGTCCAATTGTTTCTCTTAAATATTTTATGTATCTCTGAAAACTTTAATGTTGCCAGTTTAGTAACTAGCAGAGAAAAACCATCTCCACACAGGCCATGAAGGCCCTTGGAGCAATGGATATAAAGGGTTTCATTACTCCTAATTTCGGCAGTGCAAAACATCCAAAGGAAAGCAACACAATTTGTGTAAAAGGAGAAATTGTACAGCAAGAGGAATTATGGATTGGAATAATTTACCAAGGGAGATAGATGTTTCCTAAATTTTCAAATTCTTTGAAATCATTTAAGAAAAGATTAGGTAAACAACTGATGGAGAATCGGCCACATAATTTACATGAGTAGTGCTTGATTGATTGATTGATTGATTGATTGATTGATTGATTGATTGATTGATTGATTGATTGATTGATTGATTGATTGATTGATTGATTGATTGATTGATTGATTGATTGATTGATTGATTGATTGCCGGACTGAGTGGCTTAGACGTTAGTAGGACGTAAAGCAAATAACATTATTATTATTATTGTTATGAAAAAAATGAAATGAAATATCGTATGGCTTTTATTGCCGGGAGTGTCCGAGGAGAAGTTCGGCTCGCCAGACGCAGTCTTTTGATTTGAAGCCCGTAGGTGACAGCGCGTCGTGATGGGGATGAAATGGTGATGAGGACGATACATACACCCAGCCCCCGTGCCAGCGGAATTAACCTATTATGGTTAAACTTCCCTACCCTGCCGGGAATCGAACCCGGAACTCCGGTGACCAAAGGCCAGCACGCTAACCATTTAACCATGGAGCCGGACATTATTGTTATTATTACTGATTGATTGATTGATTGATTGATTGATTGATTGATTGATTGATTGATTGATTGATTGATTGATTGATTGATTGATTGATTGATTGATTGATTGATTGATTGATTGATTGATTGATTGGCTCAGACGGTTGAGGAGCTGGCCTTCTGACCCCAAGTTGGCAGGATCGATGCTGGCTCAGTCCGGTGGTATTTGAAGGTGCTCAAATACGTCAGCCTCGTGTCAGTAGATTTAATGGCACGTAAAGGAACTCCTGCGGGACTAAATTACGGCACCTCGGCATCTCCGAAAACCGTAAAATTCGTTAGTAGGGCGTAAAGCAAAGAGCATTAATATGATTGATTGATTGATTGATTGATTGATTGATTGATTGATTGATTGATTGATTGATTGATTGATTGATTGATTGATTGATTGATTGATTGATTGATTGATTATAGTGCGATATATGACCGGCCACCTTTGTTCCAAGGAATTGATCTGGCATTCATTTTTGGTGTGGGCAAATTGAACCCCAGGGCAATGTGCCTCAGCACATGTGGAAAACTCGTTTCTAAATTTCTCGACTTCCTGACGGAGAGTCGATCCCACGTGTTCGCGCGTGAACCGAGCAGGACGTTTACCTCGGCTAGGGAGCCTCGTTATTGGTTTACTAGTTGATCAGATGTGGGAACATATTACGTTGAGTAAGCTAAAGACTAAAAATTGAAATCAAAAGTCATTTAATGCGAAAACTCAAGCAAATAAAATCCTGGATTGCAAACAAAACATTAACTAAAGACAGCCGTACTTGTTATGGCAGTGCTACCAACCTAAAGAATGAAGTTTACTGCGACAAAAAATGAAGATCACAGCATTTTTGTCAAGTGTTTTTGGAAATACAGATGTAACTTTGACTTAGTAAATATTAAAAAAGTATAACCATTATTAATGAACGAGTTCTGTAAGAATAAATACACTAATTGAATAAGTGAATTATTTAATTGTTTTGGGGTGGAAATATATACGTGTCAATGTTTTATTTTTATTCTTAGGGCTTCAACTCACATTAAGCCATAATGACAAATGTACAGGTTGACTGAAAACAACACCAGCAAGGATTAGTATGTTATATAGGACGTCTAACCAGTCACTTTTTGTGAGTAGACCCCTGTGCGGAAATGCATAGTCCGGGCAAGTGGGGCGTCGAAGTGTGACAACGCTTCGGATATGGTGAAGGACGTCCGTTCAACATTTTATTAAAAAACCTACACAGATCCTCCATCGGCGGTACAGAGATTGGTGCACATGATCAAAGACAATATTAAAGTAATATCGAAACTAACATGTTCATTCTCAGATCTCCAGCTAGTGCATTCTTACTGTTCCAATAGATAAGCGCTACTTTACGTTTCCTATTGCGAAATGGGATTGCTTTCTTATCGAGTGAGATGGCTGTGAGGTCAGGGCTGCGTAGCTATGGGCTTGCATTCGGGAGATAGTGGATTCAAATCCCACCGTCAGCGGCCCTGAATATGGTTTCCGTAGTTTCCCATTTTCACTCCAGGAAAATGCTGGAGCTGTACTTTAATAAAGGCCATAGCCATTATCTTCCCAATCCTTGACCTTTTCCAACGTTCCATCGCCGAAAATCTTTGATGTGTTAGTGCGACGTTAAACAAATAGCAAATATATACAGTTACGGAAAATTTATGGGCGTAATTAATCCAGTAATATCAAAGAGGTTCCGTCATCCATTTATTCCTAAACCGTTTGTTTTATCACCAGGGGTAACTGGTTCATATCTCTTATGCCATGTGACGTAGTGCACTGAATATGCAACAGAAAGTTATCAGTGAAGAGTGTTAATATTAAAATTCAAAATTCCCAAGGAAAATGCATGTGGTATGCAGAAATGATCTGAAACTTTGTTAGTGAGCGAAGTGCAGATATGAGCGTGTGACTGAGGACCGCACGGTATCGGCTGTTTACATGCGCTGTGCAGTCGGCGAGCAATACAGTACAGTGCATTGCGTGACTCAACACATGTAGGGAAGGGGAGTGGACAAGCGGAGCATGGGGAAGGAGAAATTTTAAGCATCATTTCCTGTAAGTGTTCGCACAGGTGCCTTACGCCGGGTAAAACACACTACAAAGTGAAATAAGAATATTAATGCACACAGTAGACTATGTGAGATAGGTAAACAATTGAGACAAATCAATTGCCACTTAACATATTCCCTCAATGGTCTCAACTCTAAAGTCGAGCTGTAAAGACTCAATATGTTACGTCCGAAAATCTAAAGAAAACGTTTGGCATTAATATTGGTGTACATTTCTGACTAACACCTATCAAAACACAATAATAACGTACGGAACTACGTTTGAGTTAGTCCTTTTATCCTATATCCTGGGAAACTCCGTTATAAAATAAGACTTTAGTGTTTACTTTTAACTTATCGTACGTTGTAACTGTCCAGGCTTCTCCAGCCCTACTAATTTAATATAATATCATTTTACGCGATATCATTTGATATCAAGTTTATCCGCCATCGGCAATTATTTGTAATAACATATTTATTCAACGTCAATAATTTGTAATCAAGGCTTTTTGGAATCATATTGTATATATAATAACATCGTTTTATTATTTAAATTATTATATTATGTAGGATAAGAATTCATTATGTTGTAAATACGGTCAATATGTTGAGACATAGTTGTTTTCATTTCATCTAATGTTTGTGTATACGGAGGGTTATTCTTGAAGCTTGGGATTTTGCGTTAGTCATGGGTTTATTTTATGACGAAGGCTAGTAAACAGCGATCCGTGCGCGAGGCTTGCATGCTGGTCAGCTATATCATCGCCACGCCTTCTGGACTTGTCGAGGAAGAAGAGGAGGGGAGTTGATGCTTCGATCTATCGAATCAGATACTTCGTTGTATATGAGTTTTGAGATTGAACTGTTACCAAGAGTGGGGGTGAGCCCGGATATATACTGATTCTCAACACGAGAACGGGACCTTAGAACCTTACGAGCTTACAACCTTACAACCTAACTACGGGTACTCCATCACTAGTACTTCTACTGTGAACATCTACTTTGTACGACGTGATTTGATTTTTGAAACAGTGTGTGGTCGCTCCGCGACATAGTTATTTTTGTACAATGTGTTATCGCTTCGATACAGTACTTAGTTGCGGTAATGTTATCGGATCTACGTGAAACGAAACAAGCTTACGGCTTGTGTTATATTCGGTAAATATTGTGGACGAAGAACTATGTTTAGTTCAAGTCTACGGAATTTGGTACAAGTCTGTACCGTATAAATAGTATAGCTCAGTTGGTTTGAGATTTCTACTAATATGGAAAAATTCATGTCTCTGAATTTTCTCCTCATACGATCAACGCTGATCAGTTTTTACAAGTATAGGGCCAATGTCTAATTTAAAGACTAGGCATGTAGGGATTGCTAGTCCAGATAGCCCGTACCACATCAGAGAAGGAAGGAAGGATGTCCATGGAGCAAATTCTACATCGAGAAGGAGAGAACGAGTAACCACGGAAACCAGATGACGTCAACGAAAGCTGCAATTGGTGAGCTTCAATTAGATAAAGCAAGCAATAGTAAATTCAGTAAATTTTAAATCCCTCCACGCTTTAAGGAAACTTCCGATTCATCTCATTTTTTTTTGTATAATAAATTCATTTGTATTTTATATTGCGTTAATTTTCTTTCTTAAGCGATACTTAATGGTTAATAATTTAAAATCCTACCCCTGTGATTTAAGTATAAGTCTCTATGCTAGTAAATATAAATTTTGGTTTACAGTTTTATTTAAAACTGTAACCATGGCGCCCAAACATTACATAGAGAAATGGGGAACCATGGAATTTTAATTGTTTCTATTTGCGTGGCAATTTGCGGGCAAGCCACAAATAGTTTATTTAATATTCATGTGTCCCAAGATAATAACTTTCATCTCCCCAAGTGTTATATGGAGGTGGGAAAGTTACAACGTGGGTATGTCATTACAGTCATTATTTTGGAGTGTAGCGAACTTTGTCATGAGCAAAATGTACTCTGTTTACCGATATTCTTAATAAAACTAATGCATTGTGTTCATTCGAAACCGGGAGGAGTTTTACTACTAAGATGTAAGTTTTGTACGTCAGTCGGTTCACGATACCTTAATGCATGACAATCAGAACCAAGACGCTATATTATCCGGGCATGATGTTCAGATGCTGCTCTGTGCATGTGAGCGACAGACACGTCAGTGTGCTACGGCAGCGCACCGCCCAAGGTTATCAAGCAGGAGAGCTTGGCCAGCCACGCGCTGCTTAGGCTGACACAGAACTTGACATTTCTTTGACGATTTTCTAGTGAGCTTGCACTAGGAGGAAATAAAATACGCTAGAGATCGATTTTTGTTTCAGAACAAAATGCCCTCTTACAATTTCCGTAATTTATTTTCAAACATCCTGTAAAGGTCCATCTCCTTGTCTCAATGGTCAGCGTTCGGGATCTTTGTTAAGAGGGGTCCCAGGGTCGATTTTCGGATGAGTCGGCGTTTTTAATAGGGTCTTATTAATTCTTCTGGCTCGGGGACTGGGAGTTTGTGTTTGTTCCAACTTTCTCCCCTTCATATTCGAACAACACACCACACTGCCTACCACCACAGAAACACGCAATAGTGATTATATCCCTTATTATATGTTTAGCGTTAGGAAGGGCATCCGGCCGTAAAACAGGGCCAAATCCACATTTGCAACACAGAGTGAACTCGCGACGCTACAGGTATGGAAAAAGCGGAAGAAGAAGAAGAAGAAGAAGAAGAAGAAGAAGAAGAAGAAGAAGAAGCATACAGGTTATTTCAGGAATTAAACCGAATTTTACAACATTTTTTGGGAGTTAATGAATTACCTATTTGCAGTCCGGTTCAGTGCCTAACTTTATAGAATGCTGTCCTTTGGCTCAAGGGCTCCGGCGTTCGATTCCCGGCCGACTGGATATTTTCAGCCTTCAATGATTACATCCTCTGCTTTGGGAACTGGGTTTTGGTACTCTTTTCACATTAGATTTCACCCTAGGTTGGACCCCAACCTTTCAGGCGCGCATGTCGCCCCTGGGAGTCAACTTGAAAAACCCACTGGTTATTATTATTATTATTATTATTATTATTATTATTATTATTATTATTATTATTATTATTATTATTATTATTATTACCGTGTTTTCGTGGAGCAGAAAGAGGTGAAAGAAGGTGCTGGGTGGAATAGGTCTATCTACTATATCAAAGATAAACTTAAAACTTTAAAAAACGAAGATTATATTTCTTTTCAAATCGCAAACGTAACAACAAGCTTCTTCACTAGGTGAAGAAAAGAAAGGTCAGGTACAATAACAATCTTGATACAAGAATTGGAAAACCCAAGGAATAGGGAATTTAACAGTTTCAGGCTTTAAGCCCCCAAATTTCCAACTTTACAATATCGCCAATTAGCATTTACATAGACAAGGAGAGAAATCTCTCAAAACAGAGCACCTTGCTCCCACCGATACAAATTTTACAGCCTAACAGAGCCACCTCTCAATGTTACAGATAATTAAGCAATTTCAGAAAATAGCTTATATGCTCTCCAACTTTAACCAAGGAGACTGCGCTCCTAATTTCTTACAGCCTACTCAAGGCAACATTACACAAAATCTAACACTTTCCGACCTCTCTAGGCGCAACCTAATATTTACAATTTGTACACATGGGTATCTATTACCCAAACTACTGGGCCTTCGTGGAAAGAAGAACAGGTTAAATTACTGGCCCAAACACAAAATGTATGGAGGCGTACACCTGCGCTCCTAGAAAATTAAGTAAAAAAACCCTAATTGGGCTCGCGGCCCGGTGATACAGAGGCTAATCCCAAACTACTGAAGTGACTAGAATGAAAAAGTTACTTGGAAATTTACAGGAGAAAACGGTTACAAAATCGTGGTCTCCTCAAGATAAATTGAAGGGGAACTCGAGAGGTAAAGGCACTCTCTATCCCCGATTTACAATTAAAGACTTTATGAAACTTTTTACATTAGCCGAAAGAAGGTTTACATTTTAGAAAACAGGAGGATACATAGTTAGAAATTAGAACCTTCCCCTCGTGTAATGCTGCGGAGGTAGCTACAGAGAGATATGACTGGTGGCCATTACCTTGGCTGTTGAACGGCCTGGCGAAGAATGAGACGCCCCGCCTCCTGTCTTAACACACACAAACACACACACACACACTCAGAAATACGGCGATCAAAAAACAAGGTAGCCAGAAAAAGCCGCAGTTTATATACACGAGGGGCGGTTCGAGAGGGTTCTGGACTAAATCCGGACACACCCTCTCATTTTTATTGGCCGAATTCAAAAGGTACAAGAAACCTATTATTGGCTTAAAAATAATTACAGAAAATTGAAGATTGGCCAGATTCAAAAACTGGCGGAATGAGAAATAAGAGCTGCAAATCTTGAAATAACAAAATAAATGAACATTAATTTAGTTGAGAGAACCTAAGAACACAAAACTTCTTTAAATCACTAATTCCTTTACCTTCCACCAGAGTGATTACCTCAGTTCTTTTTGTAATGACATCTATGAAGAAAATTTCAAACTTCTTGACGTAAACCAAAACAATACAAAACAAATAAATCCAGTCAGTTTAGGCAATTTCAAAATAAAACATTACTCAGTAATTCATTGGTGACATCTTCTGGTCAATATCCCAACTTCCTGCGTAGCTGTTTCACGTTTTGTTAGAGTAATAGCGTTCCTTAAGGCGCTTCTTTTAAAATTACGGGGTTGAGGTGTACCACCCCGTACAATTATTATTATTATTATTATTATTATTATTATTATTATTATTATTATTATTATTATTATTATTATTATTAATATTATTACGGGATTTTGGTGGTTTACGGAGGTGTATGTAGGTGCCGGGGCAATGGATGGACACAGAAAAGATCAAAGTATTTGTTAAAGCACTAAATCAGAAATTTTGTTCCTTTCCTTTTCCTTCTCCTCTTTCTTTTCCCTTCTCTTTTTCTTTTTCTTTGACTTTAAAATTTGATAAAAAATCTGAATGAACATCAACAAATAACAGCTAAATGGAATAACGATGAGATCGACAGCTCTGATAACAACGATAACTTAAAGTCAAAAATTAGGTACAATTGGGAAGATTTTCGAAACAATAGTTTACAAGAGAATGACCATGGTAACTCTAAAGGTACATTACTTCAAAGAACATATTAGCTCCACCTACTCACATTGTATAGTACCTTGAGCTTCAAACATTAATACAATCCAGCCTCTTCGAGGCACCAATTTCTTATCCAAATTTACACCTGGTAAACTTCAAAAACTGTGTTTACTGTAATTTCTGCTCAACAGTCTATTCCACATCCGTCTATAAATAATGACAATTTAACAGGAACAATGAGTGCCCATTCTAAAAGGCTTAGAAGTACAAACGAAAAGGTTTAGGACGATCTGCCATAATCAAAATGCTGAGAGTCGAAACACTTTAACCCCTTTTTAAATACACTTAAAATCCTACATGAGCTTATGGCCAGAAGTTACAGAGGTTAAGCCTATACTACAGAGGGGTGACTAGATGCGATATACTAAGTTCCAAAATGGCATGAAAAATTTAGTTTTAGAAAATCATGTTCACCCCCATACCAAGTTGAATGGGAATTAATAGAGAATGAACACTATTTATTCCGTAAGTTACATATTTCCCAGCAGGGATTTGAACAAAGTCTTCAGAATTGACTGAAAATTTTATTTAATAGGTGATATTAAACATTAGAATTTTACATAAAGAAAGAAATTTGAAACATTCCCCTCAAGTTATCTGCCTGGAACTATCAGATATTAAAAGATATCTGCCATTGCCTTGAGCTCTTGGGCCTTCCGACGACGGCAAGGCTGCCCCTGCGCCTTATCATGCCTTACACACACTTAGACCGGAGCAATGAAAATGGAAATACGGCCCTAAAGCGCCCAGCCTTTACAGCAACTCAGAAGGGAACGTTCCAGAACTCTCTTGAACTAGGCAGAGTGCCTGTACACACCTCGAATTTTAATTGGCTAGAAGACTATACAGGGTGAACAAAAAATGAAGCACGTGAAGGTCGGCATGCGGATCCTGGTCGAAATTCACGTCAAAAGTTTATCTTGCAAAACCTAGTCCCACCAATAGGTTTAATAGTAATGCAAGTTAAGAAACGACGTCCAGCGTGGCCAAGCACAGATCGCATGAACTCGGCGCTCTAGCGGAGGTGTCTCATTATCTCAGTGAGACGAGGTAATGCCGTAAATGCTGGTTGTACGGGCGCGCCGATGTTCGAGTTGGGTTCGCGCCAGTTTTTTCAGTTAATGTATCAAATTGTATCCATTGTACACCTCCACTATGCAATACACTATGTTCTGTCTTACCGTTACAGTTACCTTTATTTAAACATTCAAATATATCATGAACTTCTTAAAGATGTAAACGACCACTTTGTTTCGTCCAAGGCACAAATAAAGCCAATACGTAGAAAATAATAGTGGGTACGGTAGCATCGTCTCTATCCATTTCGGTACAAGGAAACACAATACAGTACAGTAGGTAGGCTTCACTGGATTGCATATTATGCTACGCACAATAATTCCAAAGTGTACGTGTGACGTCCAGTCTTATCTTCACAGAACCGGTACGTACACTTGTGAGCAACGTTCACTTCACAGCAGATGTTCAAAGCGACCACCTTGCATTTGCAAACACTTCGCCGCTCGCTGGAGCATACTTTGCCGCACCCTACGCAACACACCTGCATCCATCATTGCCGATGCAGCGTGCACGCGAGCTATTAGGTATTGTACATTCATGGGTGGAGTACTATAAACATGTCCCTTTCAGTGTCCCCACAAATAAAAATCTAGTGGATTAAGGTCCGAGGAACGTAGAGGCTACAACGTTGGACTTCCACGACCAATCCATTTCCCTCGAAACGCTTTTTTAACCCGTTACGCACAGTCATTCCAAAGTGTGGCGGTGCACCATCATGCTGAAACCATACCTGTCACCGAACACCAAGTGGAACGTTTTCTAAAGTGTCAGGCAACGCATTGCCCAGAAACGTACGATAGCGGGGGCATTCAACTTTTCCGGCAGTAGGTAAGGGCCTAAAAGCACTTCTCCCACGATTTCAGCCCACAGGTTTATGCCAAAGCGTGCCTGAAAAGCACGTTTACGGGTGACATGTGGGCTGTGGTCAGACCAATAATGGCTGTTGTGATGATTGAAAATACCTTCCCAAGTGAAGCTACATGCGTCACTCCATATCACATTCTTTATAAAATGTTTCTTATCTTCAACTTGCTGCAAAAGCCATTCACAGAACTGTACTCATTGAATGCGGTCCTCTGGTCGCTGGTGTTGAGTTGACGTGTAGTAATATGGATGCAGTTTTTCGTCGTGCAACACGTCAACAACCAGTGTGTGAGATACCTGGAACTGCCTTGCAATATCACGGGTACTTCACCGAGGTGATTGGTGAACGGCTTCAAGAATGTCGTCATCTGTTTGTTGAGTGCGTCCAGTCCTTGGACGACCTCCGTCCACTACTTGTGGACGAAGATTACCGGTTTGCCGTAGGCGTTGCTCAAGGCGACGAAAAGCATTCTTATCGGGATGGCGCCTTTGGGGGTACCGTGCTGTATACGCACGAGCAGCAGCAGAAGCTTGGTTATCGGTTGCACCCAACACTAAAAGCATATAGTCGTATTCGCCGTTTGTGTACTCCATCAGGAAGCCGCCCTGAATGCACTTGACAGGACCAGTTATGGTTGTGCACAGCGTGGTTAGTCGACTCATGCATTTAGTTGAATGGATCACACTGTCATGTGTTCGACTATTGTCATGTGACAACGGGATGTCACGCTTACACAAACGCAGTTACACGACAGGAACCAGGGACCTGACCTCATACACACAAAAGAAAGAAATAAAACTTGACGTAGATACGAGCCGTAGCCCCATGGTGCATGCGGGTTTGATAACCCAGCCGTCTACTCAGTGAGCTGCGACGGCGAGTAGGGTAGAGTGCTATGATGCACGTTTCTCCATTACATTCCGATGCGCTGCAGGATGTGACAGTGTTGCCAGCTTCTCGCTTACGACTTGTTTTCCAACAACACCAGATCCGATTTGGCTACAGAAACTTTTGTCTTGCAATGGGATGAGGAATTGCATGCCGACCTCCAAGTGCGGCACTTTTGTTCACCCTGTATACAAAAACTTCCGATCTGTTCATAACTTAAGGAAGAAGGAAGCCGTAGTAGTGCTGACAACTTTTCCACATAAGAAAACTATCTACAAACACTTAAGGTTTACCACTATAGAAATTTGAAACTTCCCTTAAAAATTGATTGTCCGTCCTGCCGCCAGAGGGGGCACATAGGCCGATAGTAGAGACATCTAAAGATTAAATGTCCAAGTATCTTCAGATACGTAGTTCAGGGTTCACAGCACAGATGGCCTTCTAGAAGGCGCGCAGTTCAAATGGACGGGGAAGTTGTACCCCCGGTACAGACCTCCAGCCCCTAAGGTTTTACCACAGTAGGAACAGATTTGAAATCTGGTGGTTAAGAATATTTGAAAATTTTGATAGTTTGAAAAGTATCTTGATGGAGAGTCTATTCCAATTGTTTTAGGAGTAGAGAAATCTTGATGTTATTGGCGAGGACGTAGAAGTCCGGTCAGTTATGCCCAAGGGTGACGGTAAGAGCGGCCGCCACTGCCGATGTCCAGATGGGGTCTGTCCGGACCCCCCAAGTACCCTCAGATGCTACTCTCCTGGTACCTTGAGAGTAGTGGTATAGGTCTCGCAAGAAGAGCTTGCCAAAGAAAGCTGCGCAGAACTTCGACAGTGTTCGGGTGGGCTCGGTAGTGGCACTGCATGCCCCCCTCACTTCGCTAAATCGCCTTACTGCCAGCAGTTCTTAAGGAACCGTCTGCGCTGGCGGTCTGGCCAGCTGAGCTGTGACCAGCGTTCGAGTGAAATCACAGCGCGTGTATGTAATGCCTTATTGTAGTTATAATCAGAGCCAGGATACATTAACCTATAGCATAATGATATTGTTGGACATGCAGAATCAGAAACATTGAATGAAATAATAATAATAACAATAACAAACAAACAAAGAGATTAAGAATTATATAATCGTAAAATAGCAGTTAACTTACCTAATGGCTTGTTCTATTCCGCATCTTCTGAAAGAGGTTGAAATCTGATCATATCGCCTTCACTGTTAATCGCGCTATCACCAACGCTATCTCCGTCAATGTCACTATCGACTTCCAGATTAATGATTATGCTGTCTGATACTTCATCCGTTATGTGATCGCTCGCAATGTACTTATTATCAGTGCCGATTACATGCCTACATCGACTTGACCATTCTTCTGCCACAATTTACACAATTCCTTCCATCAGCAATGTTCTTGCATTATCAAGTCTGAAAGTAACATTCTTTTGTGCTGCATAATCTTTAACTTGAGCCCAAATCATTTCGATTGGATTCAAGTCTGGATGGTATGGCGGTAGATGATAATTCGTATGCCCATATGTAGCAAGTAGTCTGTCGATTTGGTATGTCTTATAGGGTGATTTATGGGATTTAATCAAAGCGTACAGTTGGAGTTTTATCATCTCTGTAGAAAATGGGATACCCTTATCAGTCAACCAATCCTGCATAACTCCTTTTAGGGTTGATGATGTGGGTGCACGCCCACATTGGACATTATGGTAAGAGGCATTATCAATCACGACTACGGAGTTGGGTGGCAAATTAGGAATTAATTTCTCTGTTAGATATTTCTTGTAGTTCATATAGTTCATCTCATTGTGATAATCCCCTGTTGATTGGTTGGATTTGAAAACCAACAAAGAATTTGGAACAAAACCTGCATCTGAATCGGCATATACCATTGTTAATCGTTGCCCTTTCGAGATAGGGACATCAGTCCATGAAGAATGCTGTCACTCCAAGCACTTGACCTGGTGTGCGAACTATGCAAATACGTCTCATCAATGTAAACAATAGGCCTACCTCCTTGTCGATACCGCTTTCTGCTTTGTATGTACTGCACACGTAGGAGCCTTATGTCAGGCTTCTCCATAAGTATTCTACGCATGTCTTCTTCTTCCTCCATGGAAAACCTAGGCCTCGAACTATCTTGCTTAGTGGTCTTACGCAACCTTTGAACTGTATATCCTCAACCAGTTTCTTACGGATCTTTTAAGCGTTGGTCACTCGCCTTCGGTATTGTGAAAATTGTGAATCGTATGCCTCTCAGTGAGCGGTTGAAATAACAATGAGCCCGGTAATCAGCATTCGGGCGGAGCACAGGAGCCCCGCAATGAGCTTAAACTTCGCCAACAGATATTGGTCTCTGCGCACGTTTGAGATTCGACAAGTGCTTCTTGCGGGACCTATAGCCATTGTGATGGTCACTAAGGACCAAGTAGCACAGTTCCGCCCAATGATGGATTGGGCAGTTGGGGTTCAGCATCCAAGCAATTCCCAATGATAATCTTGCCCAAGCTGGCCGTTGAGAAGGAGACTTGGCCGGAACGAGGCGGGCCCTTACCCCGCACCGGCATCCCTCACCAGATGTTACAACACGGCTTGAGTTAAAGAGAGGGCACTGAAACAATTACATTTCTGGGAAAAAGTAATTGATTTATGGAATGTGTTGCATACGGAGCTGTTAAGGTTGGGGGCTTGTAGGACGAGTGCACGGAATTTCTGGCCCAGATTTGGACGCAGGGACGGTGATGACAGAGAGGAAAGAAATTATTCAAGAGAAGGTTTTCACAAAACTTATAACAACCAAGTCTGAATATAACTTAACTATCCACAAATTTTCATCACCGACAGGGGCAAAAGGCCTCCTTATTTAAAATTACTTGACAAAAACATAAACTAATAAGATGTCATCACTTGGTGGCCTATACTGAAAAGCACATAGTTCACACAGGTTTTTTCTGGGACAGATGAGCCCGAAAAATTCTTTCTGTTTCGGGGTTGCTCACCGAGAGGGTGACCGGAGTTAAGAAATCCAGTATGATGCAAGGTCCGTGAAATATGGGGGCAAGCTTGCCAGGTGGAACAAAAGTTTTAAGCATGACCTGGTCTCCAACTATTAAATTGGTGGATCTCCGTCCACGATCATATCTTTCGTTCACTTTCTCATGAGAGGCATCAAGATTATTTTTGGCCCTTCTCCACAGATCCCTGATATTATCTGGGTCTATTGTCTCAGGGAAAATATCATTGATTGACCACAAATTGGACAATGGTATGTTGGGAATAAACTTAAACCTAAGAGATGCGGGCGAAAACTTGTGTGTCTCGTGAACAGCCGAGTTAAATGCAAAGGATAACCAGTGCAATGAAATGTCCCACTGAGAACGATCTTAGTGGTGGAAAGCAATTTGGGCAGATCGAAGATTTCGGTTAACCCGCTCAGCTAGAGGTGGTCGTGGGTAGTAGGCTGACGTCGTGACATGTGAGATGGATAGATCAAAACAGAATTTACGAAATAAATTAGAGGTGAACGCCTTGGCGTTATCAAAAACTAAATATTGACATGGTCCAATATGATGCAAAAATGGTATTGAGACCAGAAACCGTGGGCTGAGTGGTGACAACCCTAGTCGGAAACAGCCATGATAACAGTATAAAACCATCCACACTCACAAGCATGAATTTATTCCCATTCCATTTAGATTGATGTAAAGGCCCGACACAATAATCTATGTACAATCGCTCCATAGGGCGAGATGCTTGATGTGAACGTGGATTTGCTAATCAAACAAGATTTACATGCTTTAACCATCTTCCTAATCTGGCCTTCCATACTCTTCCAGATAAACATCTCTCTAGTTTTTAAAATGTCCAAATGACCCCCGAATGGGGGCTCATGGTAATACATGAAGATCATAGGCACAAGAAAAGACGGAACCACAATTTTCATCTTCTGATCATGCTTCGAAAGGCAACACATAACCCCATTCCTCAAAACATAAGGGACAACATGTTCCCCAGAGGACAGGGTTTCAGTAATAGGAGCCAGCACTGGATCTTAACGTTGATATTTTGCTATATCGTGAAATATCGTCGGGGCATCAGTCAAAATGGCATTTATACTAGGAGGTATAAAAATAGAAGCTGGAGGACCTCCTTCTTGGTAAACAGAATAGACATTGCTAGAAAACATTCGGCTTAACCCATCGGCGACCACATTCCCAGATCCCCGAACGTGTCGCACGTCAAACTGAAACGCAGAAGTTCGATATATCCCAACGGGCGATTCGCCCTGTATGGCGGAGCCTAGCCAAAACCCAGATCAGAGCCTGATTTTCGGTTTCTAATTCAAACTTAAAATGTTGAAGATAAAGACGGAATTTTTCCAAGGCAGTCCGGACGGCCAGTACTTCTAACTCGTATATAGAGTACTTGGATTCTTGAAATGATAAGGTCCTACACGCATAGGCAATTGGCCGCCTTCCGAGGTCAGATTCCTGAAGAGGAACTGCAGTACCGAAGATGACGAGGCGTCTGTCTGAACGATGAACTTCTTAGAGAAATTTGGCATAGCCAAGACTGGGTCGTTACAGAGAGCTAATTTCAGATCCTCGAACGCAGCTTGCTGCTACGGCTCCCATCCAAACTTAACACCTTTCCTACGGGGGGGGGGGGGGGTTAGGGGCACTGCCCTATTAGGAAAGTTAGGGATGAATTTCCTACAGAAATTCACCATGCCGATGAATCTCACAACCCCTTTAACAAATTTTTGAGGCTTAAAGTTACGAATTGCCTGCGTTCTGGAATGATAGATTGAAACTCCATCAGGTGAAACAATATGCCCTAAGAAGAACATACATGACTTAGCAAACGATACCTTTGTTCACTTCACTGTCAATCCTGTCTTCCTAAGGCGATTTAGGGCTTCCTCTAGATAAGCTAAGTGTTCTTGAAAGGATTCAGAGAAAATAACGATATTATTTAGATAGTGGTATAGACATTCAAATTTAATGTCGGGGAAGACCCTATCTAGCAGCCTAGTAGGAATAGCCGCGCCCGTTGGGAGTACAAAAGGCATGCGGTTGTATTCGTACAGGTTCCAGCCTGTTGCGAAAGCAATCAGATATTAAGATTTTTCCGCCAGAGGTATCTGATTATATGCTTGGTTAAGATCTAGGATAGTGAAGAACTTAGCCTTACGAAACCAAGAAAAACATGAATGAAAATCAGGAAGGGGTACTGATTGCAATACAATCTTACGGTTTAACGCCCTGTAATGAATTACTGGCCTGAAGCCACCTTGAGGTTTCGGCACTAGAAAATTGGGCGATGCATACGCCGACTTGAAGGCCGAATGATACCATCCTTCAACATTTTATCTATGATTTCCCGGAGGGCTTTCATTTTAATAATAATAATAATAATAATAATAATAATAATAATAATAATGCGTGCCGTCTCCGGAGAGGACTGGTGCAGGTCTTTTGATTTGACGCGTCGTGATGAGGATGCAATGATGATGAAGACGGCACAAACACCCAGTCCCCGTGACAGGAAAATTAACCAATTACAGTTAAAATTCCCGGCCCTGCCGGGAATCAAACCCGGGACCCCTGTGACCAAAGGTCAACACGCTAACCATTTAGCCATAGAGCCGAAATAATAATAATAATAATAATAAGCCCGCATTTGTGGTGTAGTGGTTAGTGTGATTAGCTGCCACGCCCGGAGGACCGGGTTCGTTTCCCGACACTGCCATGAAATTTGAAAAGTGGCACGAGGGTTGGAACGGGGTCCACTGAGCCTCGGGAGGTCAACTGAATAGAGGAGGTTCTATTCCCACCTCAGCCATCCTGGAAGTGGTATTTCCGTGGTTACTCACTTCTTCTACAGGTAAATGCCGGAATGGTACCAAACTTAAAGCCACGGCCACTTCCTTCCCTCTTCCTTGTTTATCCCATCCAATCTTCCCATCCCGCACAAGGCCCTTGTTCAGCATAGCAGGTGAAGCCGCCTGGGCGATGTATTGGTCCTGCTCGCTATTTGTAAACCGGGCCAAACGTTTCACGCTTCAGGACACTGCCCTTGAGGTGGTAGAGGTGGGATCTCTCGCCGAGTCCGGGGTAAAAACAAACCATGGAAGGTAAATGGAATAAATGAATAATAATAATAATAATAATAATAATAATAATAATAATAATAGTCTAATTGTTTCAATTACTGCTAAGTACTTTTATTGCGGTTTTCGGAGACGCAGACTTGCTGGAATGTAGCTCCGTTAAAGTAAGGGCAAATTTACCGACACGAGGATAGCGTAGTTTAGAACTGTATCTTTACTATCGGAATGAGCTAGAATCGCCTTGGACTCAGAAAACTGGAGCTCTGCCGTTGAAACTACTGAGCCCTAAATTTAGCTCGTGTGAAAGATTTTTCTATTCGGGAGACAAGGGGTTCGAACCACACTGTCGGTAGCTCTGAAGATGGTATTCAGCGGTTTCTCATTTTCACACCAGACAAATGCTGGGGCTGTACCATAATTGAGGCCACGGCCGCTTCCTTCCCACTCCTAGCCCTTTTCTGTTCCATCGTCGCCCTAAACCTACCTGTGTCGGTGCGACGTAAAGCAACTTGCATTTTTTCTTTACTCGCTCTTCTATTCTTTGTCTTAAATGGAGAGAGTGGTCAGTTACAGAGAATTCTGTGAAACTGCACAGATTAGAAGAGTCCTTGAACAAAGTGTCAGCTTACTTGTTCTCAGCTCAGAGGGCCTTGGGTTCGATACTCGGCTGGGCCGGGGATTTTAACTATGTATGGTTAATTCCTCTGGCAAGATTTAGTAGACGAATTACATAACAATGGGCTCAGATCAGGGTGAGCAATCTCCAGAAACTTCATCTTTAATGTATGTAAAAGGAAGGTAGGGTAAACACTGAGGACAAGGTAAATGGTGAAGCGCCAATTACGTCAAGGTGAAGGATTACGAAGACAGCGAGTGCATGACATACTATGTAATGATGTCATTACACTTGACGGTGCATCACCATCCAGGGCCAGCCAGTGCTAACTTAGGAGACTGAATGAAACACAGGATCTTCTGTGGATAATTACATGTTATTTCAGGTTATGAATGTGCGCGAGGAGAAGACTGTGATGCAAGAACCAAAGGAACGTATCGGAGCCCGTCAGAAGGCAATTACACTTCGGCAAAGCCTGACTCGTTTGACCTCCAAGAAATGAATTCTGTAACCAATACGACTCCTTTTCAACACGCCAGTAGCTTCCCTGTAATTAGTCAAACTACTCAACTAACGAAATTCATCACACTGAGTATTAATTTCTTGCATTTTCACAATCATGTGTACATTATATGTGTCTGATGTGAGTGAAGATGTTCATCTAGGATAGAAAGCAGTCTATCGTTCTCAGCTGAAGGTGAGTGTTTCATTCCTGTTTGTTTCAGTGCAGAGAAACATTTCCTGTAGACTGAAATGGCTTTCAGGGACAGTTTCTCTTAAGGTACCCAGTATACGTCAGCCTCGTGCCGGCAGATTTACTGGCACGTAAAAGAACTCCCGCGGGACTAAATTCCGGCACCTCGGCGTCTCCGAAGACCTTAAGATAGTAGTTAGTGGGACGTAAAGCAAATAAGATTATTATTATTATTATTATTGAGGTACCCAGTGGAGAATGGAGGATTCTACTTCCAGTCCTAAGTACGATCACATTTCCAATTCTTCCGTCGTAGATAACCCCCTTTATAATTCACTATTCCTTTCCACTGCTACATTACTCTCTTCTCTTTACAAATCGGGAGTAGATCTTAAACGAAGGTAGTGCAATACGAACGAGTGATCGTTGAAATGCTTTAAGACGACAGACTGAAGTCTGATGACGTTCTGATTCGATTATAATTTTTTTGTGTACTTTGAAATATTGTAAGTTATATTTTTGACATATACCAATGGCGTAACCATGTGGAAACATCTGATCCTATGAGATCTCCGAAGTTAACCACCCCATCATTTGCCGTGGTCACCACTTAGATGGGTAACCCAGATGCCTGATCATTGGCTTTTGGCTTAATGACTAGGTCGTTAATATCTAAGTTCGGACAAGGCACTTGAATGTTATTATTTTTGCTAGCTGTTTAACGTCGCACTAACACACGTTTTCGGAGACGGGAAGGGGCTAGCAATTTCAAACGAGACTACTGTATCGTTGACCTACGACGAGTTCAATAACGCACGTGGGCGTGGCCTTAATTAAGGTACAATCCAAGCATTTCCTTAATGTGATAATAGGGAAGCACAGGAACGATCTTAAGGACAATAGATGGTGTGAAAAACTGTCAACGTAAAATATATAGTCAGATTTCATCACACAGTATACTCTGCCTCTATTTTCGTACTCAGTTGGGCAGTTGATCATCCGTCGTACTTCGGTTCTCAAGACAGCGGGTTCGATCTCGGCTGAGGAGGATGGCATTTGGGGAAATTCAAACGCCACTATTATGTGACTTAGGTTTCCAACACGTTAAAGAACGCCAGTCGGAGAACATTTCCACATCCTGGAATCTGTTAAAATCTATAGCAATTGGAGGGACTTTAAACAAATTAAAGATGGGATTTTATAACAGAAATAAATAACGTAAAAACAGAAATCTTGAATATTAACATGAATATTGATATCGTAATCAAAGTGACGAGACCTCCAGTTTTACGTGGAATCCAAGCCACACAGACATGACTTTCCATTTCAAAACTACCAGGATTACCTGATTCAAGAACTGGAAAAAATCCAAAGAAAAGCAGCTCGATTTGTTGTGGGTGATTTCCGACAAAAGAGTAGCGTTACAAAAATGTTGCAAAGTTTGGGCTGGGAAGAATTAAGAGAAAGAAGGAGGGCTGCTCGACTAAGTGGTATGTTCCGGGCTGTCAGGGGAGAGATGGCGTGGAATGACATTAGTAGACGAATAAGTTTGAGTGGCGTTTATAAAATTAGGAAGGATCACAATATGAAGATACAGTTGGATTTCAAGAGGACAAACTGGGGCAAATATTCATTTATAGGAAGGGGAGTTAGGGATTGGAATAACTTACCAAGGGAGATGTTCAATAAATTTCCAATTTCTCTGAAATCATTTAGGAAAAGGCTAGGAAAACAACAGATAGGGAATCTGCCACCTGGGCGACTGCCCTAAATGCAGAACGGTATTGATTGATTTGATTGATTTGATACCACATGCATTCGAGCCTTGGCCACCGTCGTGGGAAGCCAGCTAGAATGTCACTCGGCAGTCCTGCTCCTGATAGATATGGTGTGTTGCTGCTTAAAGCGTTAATCATTGGCACGCCATCTAAAAGAACACCTTTAAAAGATATTGTGAATGTATAGTAATTATTTATAAGAAATAAGTTAATTTATCGTTTAACAGAAAGTAGTAAACAACAACACGATCTCTCCAAACACTGACTAGGGAACTGTCCGAAATGAAGAATCAAGTAGCCAAATAATCTGATCGTTTTTTGCCTTACCCATTCCAAGTATTACCTATATTTAGCTTCACGAGCGCAAATTTAAAGACTTGAGCAGTGTTCAAGTTATATCGTTCTCTCCAGTTCGCCAACCAGGAAAATCATCTTCTACCTTCTAGTTTTCCTTGTATTATAACTTGTAGAAGCAGATAATTTTGTTCGTTCCTCATAATGTGCCCAAGATATTCGAGCTGATTCCCTTTAACACGCATCTTCAATTGAAGACCAACGGGCGAGTTGGCCGTGCGGTTAAGGGCGCGCAGCTGTGAGCTTGCATCCTGGAGATAGATGGGTCGAACCTCACTGTCTGCAGCACTGAAGACGGTTTACTGTGGTTCAAAGTGCAGGTTCAGGATTGCTCTACTGTTATATACAAATGTAAGACATACTTGCAAATGATTTTCCATTATATCACTTCCAATTCATACATTATTTTTAAAACCTTAAGTTATAACAATAAAATGTTGTTTAATAGATGAACTCATTTGTACACTTGCATATGCACTTATTTCAAGTAGTGTATACCATAAATTTTTTTAATCTCTCTCCTGAAAAGTTACTGTTTTGTTGGTTACATCCTTATTCCTGGAAGTTCTTCAACTGAGATTGACTGGTCTTTTCTTATACAATCTGTTTTACGACACACCGACACAGATAGGTCTTATGGCGACGATCGAATAGGAAAGGGCTACGAGTGGGAAGGAAGCAGCCGTGGCCTTTATTAAGGTACAGCCCCAGCATTTGTCTGGTGTGAAAATGGGAAACCACGGGAAACCATATTCAGGACTGCCGACAGTGGAGTTCGAACCCACTATCTCCAGGATGCAAGCTCACAGCTGCGCGCCCCTAACCCCACGGTCAACTCGCCCGGTGCCATATAAATGTGTTGGAAGACAAAGCATATTACGGTCTTCCTCTTTCCTCATAATGTGCCCAAGATATTCGAGCTGAATCCCTTTAACACGCATCTTCAAGATGCAACGGTCAAGTAGTGGCACATGTTCCAAGAACGGTGATAGGTCATCGTTTAGAAACCGCAGATAGCGTTCTCTCCTCAGAGATCCCTCAAAGAAATGGGAAACAATATGCTCAGGTCGCGGCAGCGTAACAGATGTTTCATCTTCATGAAAACAGTTGTTATTCTCACAATTCTACGAGCTCGCAATCCCAATGTTCGTTTATGTTGGAACCGAGCTGGGTAGAGGGTAATATCTACAGGGTGGTTAACCAATCCATCCGATTTAGTTTTATGCATCCCACCTCGTCTACTACAATTTTGAAATACATCAGTGCCTCTCCCTAAATCGTGGTATTATAACGAGGTGTGTGGTTGCAGGCTGAAAGCCAATTGGAATCGTGAACGCCACTATTAATTCACTGTGAGTACCTGAATGAACCCGTAAAACGAGCACATACACGAAGAATGTGTACATTACAACAGGAGGTACATACACAGACCAGGAACAGGTATTGTATACGCTGGAAATTGCACGTTGTATGTCAACCATCGCAATAGCTCACCTGGCAGATACGAGGTGCTCGGAGGTTCGAATAGCACTTAAGGCTTTTCTTTTACAGCCGGATGACTGGAATGTGGCAAGGTTGCATACTTAATAGTTTTCTTTAGATTCCTTTATTTGGCCCTTCAAAGGGTATGGTGGCATATGGTATGGAGCTGGGTTGGAAGAGGCTAGACAGGATGTCAATAACGTACACCTTTTAACGAAGCACGTGGTCGAACTGATGACCTCCGTGGTCGATATAAAGCTGAGTGCGATCTTGTAAGGACCGTCGGGCATGTTGCAATATATCCGGCGTAACGGATTTGCATGCCTCGGTGATGTGCTGTCGCAAGGTGACCAGGATTGCTGGGATCCTGTGCATACACCAGTTGTTTTATATGATTCTACAGAAAATATCTTGGGGCGTAAGATCGGGTGATCTGACGGACCAGAGGACAGGTCCTCTCCTTCCTATCCATTTATCAGGATACGTCGCATTGAGATGGCACCAGATGACCACCGTGCTCCGTGATGTTCAAACCACAAATTGCAACGGTCAAGGAGTGGCACATGATCCAAGAACGGTGATAGGTCATCGTTTAGAAACCGCAGATAGCGTTCTCTCCTCAGAGATCCCTCAAAGAAATGGGAAACAATGAGGCGATGCCACACCATACGTTCACGCCCTGCTGTACATGAAAAGCTGCCTGTCGTACCCAATGGGGATTATCCACACTCCAGTAATGCATATTAAGTCGATTAAAGGTTCCATTTTTGTGGAACCGCGCTTGGTCTGTGAATAAGATGGTCACTAAAAAGGCAGGATCAGTGTCCACATGCTGTAGGGTCTATTGACAGGACGACACCCATGCTTCGAAATCATGACCATGTAGATCCTGGTGTAAGTGCAAATGGTACGAGTGACATCACTGGGTATGCAATATGCGCATAACAGGTGCCCGGCCGATGTTCGTCTCCTGCGCAATGGCGCGTGAGGTTTATGACGGATAGCGTTCAGCACAACCTCTTCATTATGAGCAGAGGTCATGGGATGATCTCCTTCCCAGGGATGCAGTAGCCCGCAGGCGTCTTTCACACTCCGAAATGTCTTGCCTGTCGGTTGTCGTCTATCCGGACAGCGTTCTTGATAGAGGCGTTGTGGCTGGTAAGAATTCTGTCTACCTTCTTCATAGATGAGTAACATATCCAAATACACGTCGTTGGAATACATCACGAGGCAGTGAATGCGCTTTGTGCTGTGCTGTGACTTGCCCTGATGAAGTGGAGTTCCCGCAGCTACATACCTACCTGCCACCGCATGTTGTTATCGCTCCAATGGATCACACTTTGCCCTACCTGCGGTCTACGAAGCGTGGAACGTGTTCGATGTAGCTAATTGGTTGCCTGTGTCCTAGCCACAGACCATCACCCCATCCTCGTCCAACCCAGCGCAGCACGCTATGCCACTATACGTACGGCCTATAACAGCGCCAAATAAACAAATCAATCTGTGGAAGCTATCAAGTGTGTAACCTTACCATATCCCAGGCAATTGGCGGCAAAATAAAAAAAGGAATACTCGCGTGAGATTCGAACATTCAAGCACCGCGTCCCAACCAAGTGAGCTAATGCGAGGTTTGCCATGCAGCGCGCAGTTTTCAGCCTATACAATACTTGATCCTCGTCTGCGTGTTAACCTCCTGTTGTAAGGTACGTGTTCTTCCTATCTGTATCCTATCGGTATACCTACATACATACCTGCCATCGCATGTTGTTATCGTTCCAATAACGTACGCAGTTTCTAGCGTATACAATAGCTTTCTTTCTTTCTTTCTTTCTTTCTTTCTTAATCCGTTTACCCTCCAGGGTTAGTTTCTCCCTCGGACTCGAGCTCAGTGAGCCTCAAGGGCAGTGTTCTGGAGCGTGAGACTTTGGGTTGGTGAGATACAACTTGGGAGGGGGGCCGGTACCTCTCCTAAGCGCCTTCACCTGCTATGCTGAATAGGGGCCTTGTGGGGGTGGGATGTTCGAAAGGCATAGACCAGGAAGAGGGAGGGAAGCGGCCGTGGCCCAATGTTAAGTACCATCCCGGAATTTGCCTGGAGGAGAATAGGGAAACTACGAAAAACCACATCGAGGATGGCTGAGGTGGCAATCAACCCCCCTCTACTCAGCTGATCTACCGAGGTTGAGTGGACCCTTTCCAGTCCTCGTACCACTTTTCAAATTTCGTGGCACAGACGGGAATCGAACCCGGGCCTCCGAGGTTGGCAGCTAATCACACTAACCACTACACCACAGAGGCGGACGTATACATGTTCCGGGTCTGTGTGTGCACCTCCTGTTGTAAGGTTCGTATTCTTCGTGTCTGAGCTCGTTTTACGGAAACATTCGGGGTACTCACACAATGAATTAATAGTGGCGCTCACGATTCCTACAGTCTTGTAGCCCGTGATCACACATCTAGTTATATTACCCCGGTTTAGGGAGATAATTGTAGTAAAAGCGGCTGGATGCACTAAAGTAAATCGCAAGGGGATGGTGAACTGCCCGGTAACGTATATACGAAATACTAGCTCCTAAGAGCAGCGAGAGCTGCAGCAACTGGAGAAGTTGGAGAACTTTGAACATTGCATAGGAGATGTGACTGCTTAGAGGTAGAAACCTAGTATTTCTAATGAAAGCAGATGGCATTTATTAGTAAATTACAGTGTAGAAACAGCTGGTCTTCTGTCTTTTAGGGGAGGTGGTGCACCAGTAAGGCACACAAAAGTAATTTTGTTTTTTATTACGAACTGTTGTTATTTGAAGTGTGATAAGTAAGATTTCAGTAGTTATATCGATAAAAGTCATTTCTAAGGGCTCATATCGCTCTTAAATATCAAGCTGACACTTGAGGTTACGCCCACCACAAGGTAGGCATCTTTTTGAAGCAAAGTCCGTAATTTCAAACTTCGCGGTATAGCAGTGCGATCTGGTGGTAGGTCTTTGTTTCTACAATGCGTAGCAACTGTTTCCACTCGTAAGTGGTTTGTTTGGCCATGTTTGAAGTTGTTTACTGAAACCACATGTGTTAGTTTCTTATGGTAATGAATCAAACATAATTCTAGAATTCCTCCTTCTAATAGAAATTTTAAGAAACATACTGGAATAGGTGGAAGGAAAGGACGTGGGCCAACATGTGAAAATGTTGGTAATCAGGAGGTCGGTAGTGAAAAGGATGCAGTTTTGACATACAATCAGGGGTGTGCAGGCCGTTTGGGGGTTCTGAGAGCTTTAGGCATTGAACCTGGTCAAAGCATGCAAAATATTTACAATGAAAATGATATCCTAAGGATAAAAAAATAAAATCAGACATACAGGCCCAGGTGGTAACCATAAAGCAACATAGAAAGGTGAATAGATCATGTGAAGGTGCCTAAATTGACCCAGATCCAGATTATGGGCCAGAAATTCACTGACCTATCGTTCATTTTTGTTACAATTTATCTCAAAACACATATTTTTAAACTTTATGTTCCTTTTTATTTAGAACCACTAGAGTTATGAACATGAATCTTGCACCACATCATCTTCTTGGAGTAAAAAGTATAATGATTTCATATAATACTTCTTTTTTATACTGTATTTTCAAAATTTTGTTATTCAAATACTTATTCTTTAAAGAAAAACTTACCTCAGAGAAAATAACATTCAAAAACTCACTTGTGTGTTAACATTTATAAAACCGAACTTAAAGTGTGCACAAAGCTTCATTCTTTAAGTGTGGTAAATCCTACTAAGTTCTACGCAATGGTCTTTGAGAAAAAGGAACATGAATTTGGCAAATTTAACATTGTGAAGTTAGGGTGTACCACCTCCCCTTAAATTAGCACTTCACTAAGATTAAGAAATACAATGGTCAGCAGAATTAGAATTCTCAGAAATGGTGACGAAGGGGAAAGAGAGGGGCGAGAGTTGTTGACAAGTTAGTGGAAAGATTCATCGCCGTGAGCGAAATTTGCAGTGGCAACCCCGCAAGAGCCGTGTGCAAAATTCCTAGAAATTTCGTCAAGGGAGCTCCAAGTTACTAGCAGGAGCTGAGCGCACGGTTGGCACTTGAAGAAAAAATATGAAACTTCTCTGTCCCGCGCTAGCTTGGACCAATCGTAAAATCCATAGACCTGTAGCAGGTACGACAACTTCGTATTGTAAGAAGCACTATCAACTTTAACTCCATGGATTAAATTTATAGAAGGAAGTGAGTTATAAATTCGGGATAAGGTGAAATTTAGAATCCTAACCATATAATAAAAGTTATTAACTGAGTGAGATTGATTGGCGTAATTCTGAGAATTCATGGATGCTATCCGTTGATTGGCTGCAGGCAAGAGACGCTACAAAAGGGCGCGAAATCCCAGCCCGGGATACAAGAGCTAAATTCGCAATTATATCAATTACCAGCGAACGATATTCTTTGAGACTTGGCATAGTGGCTAATACAACATAATTACATCATTGGATGGCATATTTAAGCCACTGGTAGAGCCGCAAATGTCGTATGAGGATATCGGAGCTGCGCGTCGTAAGATGACCTCTCGTGAACGCGGAGGAGAGGGGAGACGAGTATAAATATAGGGTCGTGGAGACGGACTTACCGACTTCTGATAATGTGTTCGACCTGTTACCACGCCAGGGGTGCGTAAATTACTTGTGAATATTTTCCGTGCTGTTACTACGCCAGGGAGCATGTGTGTATTTACTCGTGGAGTAGTGTTCGAAGTGTTAGAATGTTATGTAGCACAGTGATTTGTGACGTGTAGTAGTTAATATTACAGTCTTGAACAGTCTACTAGCAAGAAGAGTTCCAATATTTACCGAACTCATTAAATTAAAACCTACGGATAGGAGTGTGAGATTCTACAAAAAGAAACTAGGAAGTACGTGACGTGAGAACGATCACGGGTGTTCGACGTATTTCACCCAGTAAACAGTCAATCATCAACTCATACCTGGTCAGCTGCGCGAACGCGTGACGGGAAATCGAGTGCACGCCCGGGCCGTTGTAAAGGTGATCCCGAGGTATCCCATGTTCCTAGTGTCCGGGAAAGGAACGAAAAATGTATATTTACATTAAGTGGGCTAGATAAAAGGCCAGAACTGAAAAGTTTTAATTCAATATTAGTGTGTGTAAATTTGTTAAAATGTTAAAAAAATTAAAAAAATTGAAATTTAATATGTGTAAATCTGAAAAGTGCATTGGATTACCTCTTCATGCTGGCATGAAAACCAGTAGGATGCAGTGCTGAACTGGACGGGGCCTGTGCTCCTCGTTCGGTTTAGCAAACTACAGGCTGAGATGAGTACCCATTAATATACAGGGTGTTAGGTGTATACGTGCAGATATTTCTGCTAGCAATAGAGAACGATGTGACGAACCACTATATATCAAACTTTTAGTAATTCTCGGAAGTTATTTTCGAGAGCAAAGGGATACGATGTTTTTAGAATAGGTAGTATGCCTTGTTCTTGTGAATGAATAGCTTCCCTTTGAGAACAGGCGAGTCACGCGCCATGCGTGCCAAACTGGTTTCTGTTTATGTTTACGTACAACAGCTGAACGCTACCTATGCAATGCACGAGAGTTTACGTAACATACTTGTCAAACTGGTTTTATGTTTAAGAGCAACTGAGCTACGATAACAGCTGAAGGTGGCTACTACAGTAGCGTATGCCTTGTTACGTTACATCCTCGCCAGACTGGTTTCGTAGTTGTCAGTATTCAGTTTCCGTCTTAGGGGCTTCAGACAACCCTGGTCATCGGTTTCGGACCCTGGAGATGTACCGAATTCTCAGCGTTAATACTGGTTCATTTGCTGTTATGTCCTTTAAGGGATTGGGATATGCGTGGTCATCAGCCCCGTGGTCTAGTGAGTATGGAAATGACATGAAAACCTGAATCGGTGCGGGACCTGTACGAGCGTGTGATATAATTATTGGTTGGGATAGGCGCGCCGGGACGTGAAATACAGTAGATCCCCGTTGTGCATTGCGTAAAGGTAGAAGAAAGATGGCAGGTCCTTACGCCAACGAAAGCAGTCATGGGATGCCCAAATGAGTAGCATCGGAATTGAATGATCGAAACACATCGAACGTTTAGTTTCAAAGGAATATTGGACATGTTATACAACTAAATAAATTAAACGTACCTACATTTCGTGCCTCCTTCCGGGCTGAGTTGCTCAGACGGTTGAGGTGCAGGCCTTTTGACTGCAAATTTACAGGTTCGAACCAGGCTCAGTCCGGTGGTATTTGAAGGTGCTCAAATACTGTAGGTCAGCCTCGTGTCGGCAGATTTCCTGGTACATAAAAAGAACTCGTGCGGGACTAAATTCGGGCACATCAGCGTCTCAGAAAACCGTAGAAGTAGTTAGTGGGACGTAAAGCACTTAACGTTACTATTATTATAATTATTATTATTATTATTATTAGGTCATTAAAAGCTGAAATACGTGGAAGAAAATAGTAAAATATGCGTGGTTTAAGAGGAAACAAGATAAAATGTATGTCACGTGAGTTAGCATCGGTCGCAGTAGTTACCTACAGATTACTATGCGTAAAACGAGAACCAGGTCAAGCTCGTGGGGATGAGTCAGCTGTAATCTCGTATTGTGTATAAACATAAAACATACACATCAACAAATATAAGAAACATAAACAAGGTTACACGTTAGAGACATGTAGCTATTAACCTGAACGCCAGGCCGACGGTCGCTTTCATGAGTACAGATGAGTTATCAAATTATACACAATCCACAGATGTCGAACATATCTAAGAAGATTCTGCCACAACTATATTACATTTTACTATGATGGTGCTAATAACAAATCGCAGCAGCTATTGGCTTTACGTCGCACCTACACAGATAGGCCTTATGGCGACGATGGGACTGGAACGGGCTAGGACAGGGAAGGAAGCGGCCGTGGCCTTAATTAAGGTACAGCACCAGCATTTGCCTGATGTGAGAATGGGAAACCACGGAAAACTATCTTCTGGGCTGCCGAGAGTGGGGTTCGAACCCACTATCTCCCGAATAATGGACACTGGCCACACTGAAATGAAATGTCTTATGGCTTTTAGTGCCAGGAGTGTCCGAGGACAAGTTCGGCTCGCCAGATGCAGGTCTTTTGATTTGACTCCCGTAGGCGACCTGCGCGTCGTGATGAGGATGACATGATGATGAAGATGGCACATACACCCAGTTCCAGTGTCAGCAAATTTAACCAATTAAGCTTAAATTTCCGACCCTCCCGGGAATCGAACACGGTACCCCTGTGACCAAAGGCCAGCACGCTAACCATTTAGCCATGGAGCCGGACTTAAGCGACTGCAGCTATCGAGCTCGGTAAATGGCAGCAGATTACGCTACTGCGTGTTGAGATGATGTCGGTAGAATACAGTATACCTGTTAAGACATAAGGCTGCAATAGAAGAAGAGGAAGAAGAAGGTAACGAGAGCCACATAGTCAAGCAGCACACAGCTGAACAAAGTGCACATTAGTGACACAGACATAAGAGTGGCGTGGTCGCGGGAACTACAGTCGCATTCGTAACATTCTGTTGTAGAAAAATAATGAACTAACATACAGTACGGGCTCCGTAATTCCAGATGGACGGTAACAAGACTATCTCGAATAGAAAAGTACGGATTTACGAACGTACACGAAAACGCCTGTGAACAACATAATGTACCTATGTTAAACATTACAGTACAACAGTTTAGAAAACAAAAACATACAGATTGCATTAAAAGAAATGTTAAACTTTCTTTGTAAATTAACAAAACACTCTTAAGTTAAATGTTAACTTATAGTTCCTATTTCAGTAATGAAGAATATAAAACGATTATTTTATTGAATATTTATACGTGACGACGACGATGACGACGACAACGACGATGATGATGATGATGATGATGATTATGATGATGATTGCTGTCTTAATGTCATCGGCCCTTAGAAACGCAAAGTGTCCTCTGTTTTAACTCGTAGGGAATAAGAAACAAAATATAAAATGCTGGAAGCCTTTCCCGATAGATTCACGAAGGGCGACCCGTGTTCTGTTCTGCCACACGATACACTAGCAGCATATAATGGTATTCGTGGTATTCATACACTGGCATTATTCAAATACTACTACTGATGCTACTACTACGAAGTAACTCGCGTACTAGTACGGACGATAATTCGCATCTCTGACAGCTGTTATTCAGGCCAAGGTCAGACAGACCGGTTTCATGTAGGGGTGGGGAACCCGTCCAGCGACATCCCCGTCGCTAGGAACAGCAGACAACCGGCACGTGACAGGTCGAGTGCTTTTGTCGAACTGCTTACGTGGAATATTCTCCCACAGTGCGATTTCAATATCATGGTCTTTTGGGAGTCCAACTCGCCGTATGCAGAAACAACCCGTGTTGACGTGTACGTAAATAAAGTTTATTACGTCAACGAAAGAATGCATGGGATAGAATTTCAAAGTGAGTAGTATCGGAATTGAAATGTTAAAACACATCGAACGTTTTACTTCATACCAGTAAAGGACATGTTATAAACATAAATTAATTAAACGTACCTTCCTTTCGTGCTTCCAACCGAAGAAAACATGCTTAAATGTAAATGAGAACCTTCTAGCTTACTGATGATTTTTCAGTGCCTATTCAACGAATCAAAATAAACGTTGCCAGGCTGAGTGACTCAAACGGTTCAAGCACTGGTTTCATGAACTTAGCAGGCTCGATCCTGGCTCAGTCCGCTGGTATTTGAAGGTGCTCAAATACGACCGCTTCTGATCGGTAGATTTACGGGCACGTTAAAGAATACCAGTGGGCAAAATTCCGACACCGCGCGTCTCCATTGGCACGTGAAGATTTATTATTATTATTATTATTATTATTATTATTATTATTATTATTATTATTATTATTATTATTATTATTGGGCGAGTTGGCCGTGCGATTAGCTTGAATCCGTCGAAAAGCCACTAACAATATTATTATAAAAACTGTGTTAGTCTATTATTACTGACTATTATGAAAACAAAAGTTAATCGCCCCACTCAAACTTCGTAGCCCGTAATCTGTCAGAAAACACTAAAGAAAATAGTGAACTTTTAACAGGTCCGAATTATTATTAACATTATAATTGCAGACATGTCTCCGAAATTACCGAAGCATGTACTTACAAATTGTTTTACGTCGCACCGACACAAATAGGTCTTACGGCGACGATGGGAGAGAAAAGGAATACAAGTGGGAAGGAAGCGTTGGAAGTCTAATAAAGGTACAGTTCCAGCATTTCCCTGATGTGAAAATGGGAAACTACGGAAAACCATCTTCCCGGCTACCGACAGTGGAGTTCGAACCCACGATCACCAGAATACAAGCTCACAGCTGCGCGCCCCTAACCGCACGATCAACTTACTCTAAGCTCCAATGCCGGTCTGCGTAGCTCGGACGATAGAGCGCTGGTCTTCTGATCCCACCTTGGCAGGTTCGATGGCGGCTCAGTTCGGTGATATTTGAAGGTGCTGAAATACGCCAATCTCGTGTTTGTGGATTTACTTGCATTTAAAAAAGTACTGTTTTACAAAATTCTGGCACTTCAGCGTCTTCGAAAACCGTGAAAATTAGTTAGTGGAACGTAAAGATATTAGTAGTAGTAGTAGTAGTAGTAGTAGTAGTAGTAACATTATTACGGACGTTTTAATTAAACGGGTCCGTTACATTACCTATCGGCACTTACTGTCCAGTAATTAGCCTTCTGTCCAGCTCTGTGGTATAGTGGTTAGTGTGATTAGCTGCCAACCCCTGGAGGCCCTAGTTCCATTCCCAGCTCCGCCACGAAATTCGAAAAGTGGTGCGAGGGCTGGAACGGGGTCCACTAAGCCTCGGGAGGTCAAATGGGTAGAGGTGGTTCGATTCCCACCTCAGCCATCCTGAAAGTGGTTTCCCGTAGTTTCGCACTTCTCCAGGCAAATGCTGGGATGGTACCTAACTTAAGGCCACGGCCGCTTCCTTCCCTCTTCCTTGTCTATCCCTTCCAATCTCCCCATTCCCCCGTAAGGCCTACACAAGACCCCTGTTCAGCATAGAAGGTAAGGCCGCCTGGGCGAGGTACTGGTCATTCTCCCCAGTTGTATCCCCGACTCAATGTCTCACGCACCAGGACACTGCCCTTCAGGCGGTAGAGGTGGGATCTCTCGCTGAGTCCGAGGGAAAACCAACCCTGGAAGGTAAACAGATTAGGAAAAAGAAGAATAAGCCTTCTATTAGAAATGCCCGGCGGCAATTCCATAGTAGACCGAGCTCGATAGCTGCAGTCGCTTAACTGCGGCCAGTATCCAGTATTCGGGAGATAGCAGGTTCGAACCCCACTGTCGGCGGCCCTGAAGGTGATTTTCCGTGGTTTCCCATTTTCACACCAGGCAAATGCTGGGGCTGTACCTTAATTAAGGCCACGGCCGCTTCCTTCCCACTCCTAGCCCTTTCCTGTCCCGTCGTCGCCATAAGACCTATTTGTGTCGGTGCGACGTAAAGCATCTAGCAAAAGAAATCCACAGTAGCTATTTTTCCTTCGAGCAATGTTCACGCATGGTTGCAACTATGGTTTTTGAAATCTGTCTCATTAATAACAATATGACTGAATACTTACAGCCTTTTCTTTCAGTGTCCACCGTCCTTTCATTGACCTGAAAAGTTTATGAATAAGCATAGACAACTCGCATTGTCTATTGTCAGAAATTCATCGTAGACTGTCGCAATAACAGCACAGAAATGTTGCGCTCATTTTTCATTTACTTATTAACTATTTCCTTTCATTTTGTCAGCTCGGATCACTGAGTAATGCCATTGACGTCTTATACATCACACACAACTACACAATACTTTATTCGCACGTATGTGCTGGTGCGTATCTTCGGGGTTACTGTAAGGATCCTGTGTACATTTCACACAGAGTACCCTAGACCGGTTTTCGAGTACAGCAAGTGGCCTGGCACGTGAGTCATCCTCTCCTACTTGCCAAGCTTTTAGGGGAAGTGCACAACAACATGTGTTGGCCTGCGATAAGAAACAGGTTCAACAAGCCCTAGACTCTGCTACTGTACTTCCACTACGCGTGGACAGAATGACGTAACCGGCATATCCTGCTACGGACGTTCAAAACACATTAGGTCCTGAAATATTTGGCTCAGTTATGGGCAAACTAATAGGACAAGCTAAAAAGTACATAGCATATATTGTGAGATGTCTTTTTCTTTGCAGATTAGCTTAATATCTGCACGTATACACCTAACACCCTGTATATTTGTAGATTGCTATCGTCAGCGGGAGGAAATCATATTCTTTCATTATGGTAACTTGATTGTGAAACGAACCGTTCCCGGCTCGTATAAATTCAGAGATAGACAGACAAAGGGACAAATGAATCAAATGAATATGTACATAATTAGATCAAGCACTCATCATAATTTTGATTATATAATAGAGTAGAGTAGGGTTGATTTGTTTCTTCAAGTTATTGAATTGTTTGAAATTATATGGAGCACGTTTCACGTAAAGATAGATTAATATTCATCTTAGAAGTGCTGAAATGTGGTTTTCAGTTATCGGAAACTTTATAAATATTAAGGCGTGTGGTAAGATGAGCCAGAGGTAAAGGGTTGCCAAGTGATTTTAATTGTTGTGGGACGGAATGAAGTCCATTGAATTGTCTGTAAATATCGATGAATATTTGTGCCGCGATGTTTCGCCAGTGGACAGGAATATAATAATAATTAGTAGAAGTATCGGAGTGATAAATGAACTTGGGTAATGTGCAAATGCGTGTTTATAGTAATGCTTTGTGAATAATGGCACGGGCCTAAGTGGATGGAATAATTGTAAGTTAAAGTAATTTCAATGTCGAGATAACATATGGCGTGGGAGACTTTAATTCAGGCAGTGAACTTGATTTTAACCTTAATTGTTGATTTAACGTTTTTGGACTCCATAATAATCATAAATATTTTTGTAGAAACGATAGAGGCACTCGTATAAGATGGTCACGCTATGTTGGGAGCCCAGAGTGATTTGAGCCAAAAGTTGAGGTCGGAAGTAGTGTGGGACAGAAATCCGGCACGAGATGAAAGTGAATTGTACTAATGTTGATGAAGAAATAGATGGATATTAAGGCCGACACTGAGGTCGTATGCCGACACCGGTGTTATGAGTGGCAGAATAGTTTCCACGCACCGAGGGTTAATTAATTAAATGTTTTGAAGAGTTCCAGTGGGATAAATGGACTTCAAAAGGAAAAGAAAGGAATGATTTAGCACTTGCAGAGATTCGAGGTATTTGCCCAACTGCGAGGTGTTATGGGATTTGAGATTTGTCTTACGAGGACATGGTCTCCATGAATTAACGACAGTACGAAAATAAGGTTGCGGGTTCGAATACCGTTATTATGTCCCAACCGATATGAAATCGGATCTTGGTGGTTCATATTTGGGAGTTAACATACGTGAATAAGTTCTAAAGATTGAAATTAAAATATAAATTTTCGAAATAATAATAATAATAATAATAATAATAATAATAATAATAATAATAATAATAATAATAATAATAATCCAAGTAAATCATGTCTTAATTGATTAAGTGCTAAACTAGACCGGAATTGTAAAGGGGGTTATGCTTTAAACCTAATAATAGTGGACTGTCGTGTAACAAGCGAAATTAGTTTATAATATTAATAATAATTTGAAGAGGCAGAGAAGAAGAATTTCTTTTTTATATTTCTGAACATAATAATGATGGTGGGAGTTGAAATGAAAATATTGAAATTTTCAAACTACTATATAAATAATAATATTTGAGGGATCAGAAGAAGAGGAACATACTTTTTTATTTCAAATGATAATAATAAGAGTGATAAGTGGAAATATTAGAGCGAGGATGATTACGGGTTACGATAATCAGATCTCCACTATTAAATAATAATAATAATAATGTTAATAATAATAATAATAATAATAATAATAATAATTTAAATATTTGTTTATTTTATTATTTATTTATTATTTCGGATGATGATGATGAATGATACTAGGGAAGTCAGCTGGCGAAATAATGTAATAATGTCAAGCTGTTGTAAATAATAAGTTAATATGTATAATATGAAGGCAAATCCCTATAGCTGGACCATTTAGGTTAGAGTCTCTTTGTCGTTTCCTTCAGTTAACGATTAACATATCTTGGTTAGGAACCCGGAGAGAGTTTGTAGTGTCCCGGGTTGGTCTCATCTCAATAATAGTGGAGGCGATGACATGGGTCATTGTGTTAACGAGGATAAATCTGATACCTTCAGATATCCATTTGGGTGGTGAAAAGTGTTAAATATTGTGTAAAAATTTCAGGAATAATTTGCTAATACCGGCAAATTAAGGATCAACAGATTTTGCTTGTGTGTAAAAAATTATTTTGTTTTACTTAAATAAAATGCTCTTTACCATTTGCAAGGAAACAGTTCCAGGTTCTTGTTCTTGTAGAATAGTAAACCCTTGGTGACCGTTTAAATATCCGTCCCCATTCCTAGGACGAAGCCTTCACAATTTCCCTTTGATCTGATTTTTAATATATTTTGTGTGTTTTGTAATGAGCCTTAAAGTAAATGATTAGAGTGTCCCGTTCAACCCTGTAGTACTGATTGGATGACGCCCATACATTTAGTTTGAGATCTCATATCTCTATATTAAATTTTATTGTTTATTAGTTGCGATAGATTCGGACCGTAACACTCCCTGAGATAAATGCTGGTTGGGACTCAGGCTTTGAGCGGGTACATTATATAGTATGATATGTGCATACGAAATGAAATCATTTGTTTAATAAACAGAAAAATTACCAAGCCAATTCGCTACGCAGTTTGTGTCATGTCGCTCTTAGCTTGCATTACAGAAATAATTGGTTAGAGCCACACTATCGGAAGCCCAAATGATGGTTTTCTTAGTTTGTCGTTTTCACACCAGGCTGTACCATACAAGGTCCTAGTCGCTTCCTTTCCGATCCAAACCCCTTTACTATTCCATCGTCGACAAAACACCTGAGCTGATGCGACATTAAACTGCGAGGAAAAAATTTCAGAATTAGGATCTGCTGGTTTCCACCGGTTGGACGGAGCCAGACACGCTTTCAGTCTTAAATATGATCAGAACAGGTTACTAAAACAAAGTTTGCAACGACCATTCACAGAGAATGTTATCGGACAGACTCAATTCTTTTCTCCATTCACATTTTAACCTGGAGACCAGAAGAAACGTCCGGAACACTGTCAAAAATGCCTTAATTACCTTCATCTCTCACAAACAACCACCACTCTAAACTACTTCAACAATTGTAGTAAAATTCTGTGTTGCAGTTACTTGATTCCGTGACATGAATTGCTGGTCCTTAACTCCGTCTGAAAATTCGCCTCGAGTGAGTAAGAAAGACGTGCGTAAAAGCCGCTCACAGGACAGTTTGTGGGATTCCGACCCCATAACCGAGTGAGTTGGCCGTGCAGTTAGGGTCGTGCATCTGTGGACTTGCATTCGGGAGATAGCAGGTTCAAACCCCACTACGACAGTCATGAAGATAGTTTCCCGTCGTTTCCCATTTTCACACCAAATAAATGCTGAGGCTGTACCTTAATTAAGGCCACGGCCGCTTCCTTCCCACTCCTAGCCCCTTCCTGCCCCATCGTCGCCATAAGACCTATCTGTGCCTGAGTGACGTAACAAAATATGTAAATTCGGACACCAAATTACTGAAGCTCAACTCCCCAGATCTATCGTGAGGCATGAGTTTACAACTAACCAATAGATTCATTGGTTGAACATGGCCGTGATGTTAGGATTGTTGAAGTAGATTAGGGGAAAAGGAACATCCTTAACCTTGAACTACCGGGCGAGTTGGCCGTGCGCGTAGAGGCGCGCGGCTGTGAGCTTGCATCCGGGAGATAGTAGGTTCGAATCCCACTATCGGCAGCCCTGAAGATGGTTTTCCGTGGTTTCCCATTTTCACACCAGGCAAATGCTGGGGCTGCACCGTAATTAAGGCCACGGCCGCTTCCTTCCAACTGTTAGGCCTTTCCTCTCCCATAGTCACCATAAGACCTATCTTGTCGATGCGACGTAAAGCCCCTAGCAAAAACAATAACCTTGAACTTGATATAGTGACAAGGTAGGATCTAGTGACCTATAAGATAGGAACAGTTCCTGAAACATTAAAAAAATCGTATCAAGATCAAAAATTGACTTTTCGTTATTACTTTCAACACGAATATTGGCGACCTTCTCAGAAAATAATTTTATTGCATTTTTTTAAACGCTATTTATTCGGGGTGTCGACCTAAAAAAGACCTTTTGCCTCTATTTTATTACGGTAGTGCATACTCAGGTATGACTGATGAACTAAAGGAACACTTCATGAACTTTGGTGTTAACGAAGAACTCAAAGAATATATTCAATACAGGCTTAGAGTTCGATAACGCACTCTTCCCTGCAGTAAAGAGAAGTAAATATCAAATGTTTGTAGGCCCTGTACTTCCTCTTCACTTTGAAGCAAAATCAACACGGTCTTTCTTACTCTCCATAATCACTCGATCTCCTAGTTGTGGGGTAAAATAATAGATATACCAATAACATCAATATTATCTAAAAGAATAACAGTATTAGTGGAGTTCTTAGAAGAAGGTTGTTAGTCATTGATGTGAACGAATTACTTCGTAACATTCTCTGATCGTCTTAGCTTTCCTCGTATATCTTACGCTTCGCTGTTTCCGCTCGTCAGTTGTTTGTTTGGCCATGTTTGGAGTTGTTTACTGAAACCACATGTGTTATGCATGGTAATCACTTACTGCAGTTTTGCTGGCCTTGTGACTTCATTGATTATTGAGGTTCCAGACTTTCAGTGATGAAGATGAATGTGATGTGATCCACACCACGCCCCAACACACTTTTACCTCCTTCCTAAGGGGTAATGTCTCCTGAGTCGTCCAGAAATCACCTGGAAAGTAAAGCTTCGAAGTTTGATAGATGTTTCTTCTAGTTAAAGGGAACTGTTGCCTTAAGCAAGGAGCTATTTGTCCTGACATTCCTACCTCTCATTCGACTGTCTACTTGCAGGCGCAGGTTATTACTCCCGTTATAAGTAGATACTGAACGCCGTGACGTCCTTGACCAAAATCTCCACCCATCAGCTCCTGAAACTGCCAGGTTGAGCACTGTAAAATGGATACCAAGCAATTTCGATTTCATTAGTGTATCTGCTACGGAAGTTAAGGTCAGACGCTAGATTGCCTTTCCTCACCTAGCGGCCAATGGAAAGTGTTGACGTTTAAGGTCAGTGGCTCAGGCGGCAGCGCGCCGGCCTCTCACCGCTGGGTTCCGTGGTTCAAATCCCGGTCACTCCATGTGAGATTTGTGCTGGACAAAGCGAAAGCGGGACAGGTTTTTCTCCGGGTACTCCGGTTTTACCTGTCATCTTTCATTCCAGCAAGAACCTCCACTATCATTTCATTTCATCTGTCAATCATTAATCATTGCCCTAGAGGCTTCGACAGCCGGCACATTTCCTATTCTCGCCGCTAGATGGGGGCTCCATTCATCCCATTCTTTTTTGCTAGTTGCTTTACGTCGCACCGACACAGATAGGTCTTATGGCGACGATGGGATAGGGAAGGGCTAGGAGTGGGAAAGAAGCGGCCGTGGCCTTAATTAAGGTACAGCCGGGCTGAGTGGCTCAGAGGATTAAGGCGCTGGCCTTCTAACCCCAACTTGGCAGGTTCGATCCTGGCTCAGTCCGGTGGTATTTGAAGGTGCTCAAATACGACAGCCCCGTGTCGGTAGATTTACTGGCACGTAAAAGAACTCCTGCAGGACTAAATTTCGGCACCTCGGCGTCTCCGAAGACCTTAAAAGTAGTTAGTGGGACGTAAAGCAAATAACACTAGATTATTAGAATTAAGGTACAGCCCAAGCATTTGCCTGGTGTGAAAATGGGAAACCACGGAAAACCATTTTCAGGGCTGCCGACAGTGGGATTCGAACCTAGTGTCTCCCGAATACTGGATACTGGCCGCACTTAAGCGACTTCAGCTATGGAGCTCGGTCATTCCATTCTTGACCCGGTCAAATGACTGGAAAGAGGTTGTGGATCTTCCTTTCAATGTTCTGCAGCTTCTTCGACCTTCTATAGCATAGATGAAGGGGATGAGGTCAGTAGTACTCCTCGATTGTATTGAAACCTCAATGAATATCTTTCTTAGGACCATCGCCGTCTGCCACACTCATAGCGATGCTTAGGACACTTACTTTGACGGCGGGCTAATACGAACTGGGGCCACGCAGGAGATAAGGGGATTTTTACAAGTTGCTTTACGTCGCACAAACACAGATAGGTCTTATGGCGATGATGGGACAGGACAGAAGTGGGGTAGGAAGCGTCCGTGGCCTTAATTAAGGTACAGCCCCAGCATTTGCCTGGTGTGAAAATGATAAACCACGGAAATCCATCTTCGGGGCTGTCGAGAGTGGCGTTCGAATCCACTATCTCCCGAATACTGGATTCTGGTCGCACTTAAGCGACTGCAGCTATCGAGCTTGTTTGGAGATAAAGGAAATTAATAAAATTTTACCTCTGCCGGATATTAATTCCTGATACTAGAGTGAATAATCAGACATCCTGAAAGAAAAGAAAAATGACCCCTGGGACTGCATCATATAAATCAAAGCGTTATATTCTTCTTCTTCTTCTTCTTCTTCTTCTTCTCCTCCTTCTTCTTCTCCTTCTTCCGCCGTTTTTCTCCCTAACCTGGCGAGGTCGCAGGTATGAGCTGTGTCGTATATTTCGACTGCTGCCAAAACTACATGAAGAAATGAATTCACTACTGTGTATTTCTTTGGTGGTTGGCAGTATGATGGGTTTGTGTGTATAAATTATATATTGAAACAAGTACCAATAATATCCGGTCCCCAACTCAGAGGAATTAACCAGAGGGGGCTGAAATGTATACCAGATTAATTCCTCGAGGCAAATGCGACTGGATATAGAGCTATTCGTTTTATGACGAGACATCAAACAAATGTGAAGACAGTACCGTATTTTATTACCACTATGTATTGGTCACGGGACTGGAATAAAGGACATTTTGAGCAATTACTACCTAACTGTTGACTTATCACAGTTGAGCTCTTACAACAGTATATTATGTTGTAGGATTGAATGACATTAAATACTGGGCGAGTTGGCCGTGCGGTTAGGGGCGCGCGGCTGTGGGCTTGCATCCGGGAGATAATGGGTTCGAACCCCACTGTCGGCAGCCCTGAAGAAGCTTTTGCGTGGTTTCCCATTTTCACTCCAGGCAAATGCTGAGGCTGTACCTTCATTAAGGCCACGGCCTCTTCCTTCCCATTTCTGGGCCTTTCCTGTCCCATCCGGGAGATAATGGGTTCGAACCCCACTGTCGGCAGCCCTGAAGATGGTTTTCCGTGGTTTACCACTTTTACACCAGGCAAATGCTGGGGCTGGTACCTAATTAAGGCCACGGCCGCTTCCTTCCCATTCTTGGGCCTTTCCTGTCCCATTGTCGCCATAAGACCTAACTGTATCGGTGCAACGTAAAGCAACTAACATAAAGACATTATTATAAGGAAACAACTTTCATGTGTAGAAATTGTCTACTGAATTGTGTTGTGTGCTTCATTGTTGTAGGGACATATTATTATTATTATTATTATTATTATTATTATTATTATTATTATTATTATTATTATTATTATTATTATTATTATTATTATTATTATTATTATTATTATTATAGTTAAATTCACAACACACGGGGATTTTAAAAATAATGTTAAGTGATATATTCTGATATAATAATGTTTTTGGCTCTACGACCCACAAATAACCTTTTACGCTTTTCGCATACGTCTCAAAATTTCTCCCTCAAGATTATAAACAGCGGATGAAGACCATCATGCGACTCAACTCACCTCTAGATTATGCTCTCAGATATGAAGAAGAGTGAGAAGTCTGTAAAAGTAACTGTAAATAGACAGTAGGCCTGGCAGTATTCGTACCACTCCGACATTTTGCTTGTGCTGAAATGAAAAAACTACGGGGGAAATGTCAAAAATAGCTAAGAGTGAGATTCCAACTGCCTGACTCCAGAGTCCAAGGAAAATTACCTCAGGAAAAGTGATTGAAGAGACTGAATATTAATTGCTCAAATTGTGATGAATATGATGTTCCTCGTGTTTAATGCAAATATTTGAAGGTAAAAGGCGTCATGCTCCAAGCTAGAAGCCTGTGGGCAATATTAAACACAGATAAGTTACGTCATCTTTCTATCCTAGATCATCAGATAGTCATACTACTAGACCATCCAAGGTCGCTCACACTTTCACTGTTGGCACCAGAACTTACGATATAAGAACGTTTACGTATATACCCCCATTTATAGTCCAGTCGTCACTTGCAGTCATCATCACACAAGTGGGCAGTGAAGGTCAGGAAGAAACCATCATCCTATCTGCCTTGAAGCTAGTATTAATTCAAAGTGATCAGTACTCTTTGTTGTCTCGTTCCCTCGTGTTTTTCCTTTCCATTCCACTCAGCCAGCGAATTATATAAGGGATTTATTTGTTTTATATATTGCTGGGATAAAGGAGACAGGCTCTTTATGACTTTCAGTGGTACACATGGGTAGGCCATAGAACAAAATGAGCTAGGATTGGAATAGTGGTGGTAGGGTAAGATCGATGGTAGTTCAAGGTTTTAAATTTGGAATCCAGTATCGAAGAGAAATGCATATAATTCGAGGAAGACAGACTGGTCATTTTTGTGGAAAACTGACGTAAGAACAGGCGGTAACTGAATCGGCATATGCAAAAAGGTGACATGTGACAAAAGCGAAATTTTACAGGAAACACAAGAAACTGAATGTCTGCTTTAACGTTTCAAATAAAGAGTGGAAACAACTTTATTTAATTCTCATATGCATTTCTTATAATGCCATGTGACTTGGATTTCAGTTCACCAACAATTCTGGTTGAAAATTACATTTTATTTTGTCTCACATGTCCTTTTATGCAATGTTCATTTTCCTGAACAAATATGTATTATGCATGTCCTTTAAAGCAATGTGATCACATTTGAAAACTCTAATTTATATGAAATACACCAAAATCATCAAAATAAACAACAATATTTACATTATTACTATTACGTCCCAATAAAGCACTAATGAAACACATGTTTAACATAATATTCGCATACAGCACAGTTTGCTTTGAAAACATCTTTTATCTTGTGCATTACTCATTTACATCTATTTCAACCTCCTTATCATTGCCCTCTTTTGATGTTGTAGGCCACTTATAGAAGTCCATCTCTGGACAGTATTTCATTTTCTTTGTAATATCCGTCAAATTCGTCTTTTCAATTGAAATTCTCAGACTGTAAGCTTCCTCTGTTGGTAGACCGATGGATATAGCACGAGATTTCAATGTAAATGTATGTCATATCAAGCCATCAATGAAAAACCGTGGAAAAACCTTTCCCTTCATACTGGTGTCATAAAACAGATGGTTGAATTTGCATATTTGGAATGGCACTTTTTTACTTCTTGGGATATTGTTTTCTCTAATATTCATCTGACAGACAATTTCGCTTATAATATTTGGGCCACCATAATTCAAATTTTTTTATACTCGCCCTAGAAACTGGTACGGCAGGAAAACGGTCAGTATTTGATGATCTGAGCATTAGCTCACAAAACTTTTCTACAGTGTAGCCTATATCCTGTCCAATCATCCAACCAATCGCTTAATCTGTCCAACGTCCCTTATCACGCGGTAAAAAGGAATATCCTCGGATAGGGAAATAGTGAGTGATGGTCTTGATCATTTGTAATTCAGTAAGGGCCAATAGCATTCTCACCACTTGTGGTTTTTATTTTGGTCCCCCACAGCCATCACTAAAGATAATAATTTTTTCAGTTCCATGTCGTTTAATATAGTCTAGGAGGAAAAAACATACCTCATTGAGAGTCTCTCGTCCCATACCTTCATTGTACATTGCTTATTAGTGTTGAAGTTATGAATGCACATTTGAAACACTCACCACTGACGCAAATAAAAAATGCCCTGCACCTGTATGTCAGGGAGAGGCAGATTTTGCATGTTCAGCAGTCAAAACATACAACCAGATGTTTCCTTGAAAAATCAGATGCTTTATCACGTAATTTTCCTTCGATACGGTATCTTTCATTGCGCTGTAAGATAGTTTTGCCCGACGCAATTGCTCGTTCACTGGCATCACTTAAGCAGGTGTTCCTCACAAGTTACACACACATCAATTTGTGGTCTTCCAAAACCATATCCAAAGTTGTCATTGTAACACCTGCGAAAAACCAAGCTCGATGGCTGCAGTCACTTAAGTACGGCTGGTATCCAGTATTCGGGAGATAGTGGGTTCGAACCCCACTGTCGGCAGCCCTGAAGATCGCTTTCCGTGGTTTCCCATTTCCTACCAGGCTACGGGCGCTTCCTTCCCACTACTAGCCCTTTCCTGTCCCTTCGTCGCCATAAGACATATCTGTTCCGGTGCGACGCAAAGCAACTTGTAAAAGAGACACTTGCGAAAAAGTGTCTTCTTCTTCTTTATCTGTTTACCCTCCAGGGTCGGTTTTTCCCTCGGACTCAGCGAGGGATCTCACCTCTACCACCTCAAGGGCAGTGTCGTGGAGCTTCAGACTCTGGGTCGGGGATACAACTGGGGAGGATGACCAGTACCTCACCCATGCAACCTCACCTGCTGTGCTGTAAAAGGGGCCTTGGTAGGAGTGTAGGAAGATTGGAAGGGATAGACAAGGAAGAGGGAAGGAAGCGGCCGTGGCCATAAGTTAGGTACCATCCCGGCATTTGCCTGGAGGAGAATTGGGAAACCACGGAAAACCGCTTTTAAGATGGCTGAGGTGCGAATCGGACCCACCTCTACTCAGTTGACCTCCCGAGGTTGAGTGGACCTCGTCCCAGCCCTCGTACCACTTTTCAAATTTTGTGGCAGAGCCGGGAATCGAACCTGGGCCTCCGGGGGTGGCAGCTAATCACACTAACCACTACACCACAGAGGCGGAAAAAAGAGTCATATGACACCATAATATCAGGATTTTGTGGCTTGAATGTGCCAAAGAGAATTTTAACATTTAATGTAGCATTCGAATATTGTTTTTACTTTCCCTGCATAGTGAGATTCTTTCTCGCCCAGCCCAGCCACGACGTCGTGTATTTTGTAACACATTGAACCGGCAATAACATTCACACTCGACTGTTTTCCTCTTAGGTTTTTTGGTGATTCACCTTCAGTTAAAAGAGAATAAATTATATCTACCCTTTTACGGGTTATTCCAAATATGGCAAAAAAATGCGTTTTTGTATACTTGCATGCAATGCCCTTTTATCTTTACATGATAGACGTACGAGTTATTCTTTCTTTTCGTGGCAATGCCTTCTTTTCTGCTACTGTCTTGTTACTTTGTCCTAAGGACAATACCTCTTGACTCGATCAGCGACTGTAAATACACATTTTGCATGTCTTTGCTATCATAGTTATAAAACCGCTTGATTATTTCCATGAAATCAACATTCTCAAACTGAGAAAGACAACGGAACTTACATTTACAACCGTCACCAGTAGCTCTTTCAGGTATAACCTTACCACTCCAGTTCGCATGCTCTTCTCCTTTCACTTTACACTTCTTAATAATGTTCCTTTTATACGTTTCAGTATTATTAAGTTTACGGTTTTTACCACTTACTATAAATTCAGGCTCTGAAGAAGGCATTGTTGATAACTAATCCATATAAATACACAAAATCAATGAAAACATGTAACGACTTCACTGCAGAGCCACTTATCACTCGTGAGTAACAGCTGTTTACACAGTCCCGCCATCCTGACCATGTGAAACACACGGCAGCTAACTTTAACTGTGTATGAACGAGATATGTGCTGCTCATGTCACTTTTTTTGCCTAAATCTCCTATTCAACACATAATGATCCGCGTTACATGTCCTGTTTTTACATAGGTTATATGTAGCATATTCTAGGATGGCTATAAGCTCGGCCGTAAGTATGGATGTTGTCGGAGATAGCTTGAATTTACCACAGTTGCCTAAATTTACAACGATATAAGCACCACTTGCTTAATGTCAGTTTTGACAGAAAGTGTCACATATCACCTTTTTGCATATCCTAATAACAATAATTTTTGTAGTAGACAAGTAGTGCCAGCAAAGTGGTGTGGATATCCAAAGAATGTGTGATTGAGATCTGCAAATATATCAGCTGAACACGAACAGAACGGAGATCGTAGTACTTGAATATTGTGGACGTGCTGAGGGAAACAACCGTGATGAAATTTCATTCTTACGAATGCTCTGATAAATTGGTGCGAGTAAGAATTCCTATGGTGCCAAAAGTACATTCTAAATATCTGTATGGATAGTGGCATAGTGTTTCCCACGTTGTTGAGAGATATCATGTCCATCAGTTGCCCTCGACGAAGCAAGGAGGTAATCCAATGCTGGAACTGTAGTGTAAGTCTGTTGGTCTTTAACAGAAAATTATCATGCTGCTTTGTCTGCTAGCTCATTGTCTATGATTCAAACATTGGTCTTTACCTAAACAAATGTAACTTTCTTTCCTTGTGTTTCAATTGGTTATACCACTTCAATAATCTTGTCCACGAGGATCAAGGTTGTCTTTCCTGAGTTGGTTTTTAGGCTCTGCAATGCTGATCTGGAATCGGACAATACGACAGTAAACCACTCAGACAGCATTGTAGCATATTCTAGGATGGCTATAAGCTCGACCGTAAGTATGGATGCTGTCGGGAATAGCTTGAATTTACCACAGTTGCCTAAATTTACAACGGTATAAGCACTACTTGCTTCATGACAGTCCGTCGATCCATCTGTGTAGATATGTCGAGCGTGAGGCCATTCTGCTAGGTAACTTTTCAAGCTGACATCGTTGCAGTTCACAGTAACCTCAGGTGATGCTTCTAGTCTGATGCCCGGGTTCTTAACCGTGGATTCATAAGAACACTTGAAAGTGCGAAGGGTATCTGTAGTGCTTACAATGCGTCTACAACCACTGAGGTTGGTAAATTTATCTACTACGACCGGTAGATGTTTCTTTTTTCCAGTACCGTATAGTTAGTAATAAGGTTGCCAGCTTGGATGTCTTGTGGAGTACTGAAGAGTTTCCATATTGAAACATCTTGAGAATGTGTTTTACCGTTAGATGCTGCCTTCATAGATGGAGATAAGGTTCAAGTATTTCAACTAGCAGAGCATTCGTAAGTGTTGACTGCACTGCTCCGATGTATAGTCAAAGAGCCTTATACTGACATTTGTCTAATTTAGACAACAATGTTTTAGAAGCCGTAGCAAAACATCCACTTCGATATGTAGGAGATGTCGAATCAATGATCGGTACAAATGCAGCACAGTTTTGGGTCACAGCCCCATCGTTAGCCTCTAATGCATCGTAATATAATGACTGCAATATTGCATTTACGGAGGATGTGATCAATTTGCCGAGACTGTGTTAATTTGTGGTGGATGAGAAGGCCTAAATATGGCACTATCGCTTTTTAGGACAATATGTATGTACCAAAGTGAAACGTGTCCAATGGTGGTCTCGAATGACGAGTGTAGGTAGAGACTGTAGATTTTCTGCTGATATCGTTAAACCATCGTAATTAAGCCAAGGAGTGAATGTCTTCATGGCAACCGTCATCTCTTCTTGACACTTGTCCAAAGATTTAGCTTCTGTATAAATACAAATGTCATTTACATACCGAAGAACTTGTGTCTCAGAAGAAAAGATAGATGTGCTGTCTGCTGAGTAAATGTTGAGAAGCAACGGTGCCAAGATAGACCCGTGTTGAAGGCCTTGTGATGTCATTCGAGGACTAATTAATTTCCATGCCGTTGTAAATCATGATACTTGTCTGGCAGTAGGTAACTGAGGTTCCCAATAACTGATTCTTGGAGAGGTACGATGCGTAATTTGTCTTCTAAGACACGTACGCTGTCATTAGCAGAAGAAAGATCAGCGTACAATGCTGGAGCGTAATTGTTGTTACTGAGACCAAGCTGGATGTATGTAATGAGATGTACAATTGTGTCTATTGTACTTTTCCCACGACGGAAATCCATTTGTTTGAGGTGATAGCAGCTTGAGGTGTTCTACCAACCATTTTAGTTGTGCTTATCCATCCCTTCCATAGTTTTGTAAAAGCAGGATATCGAGGACAGTGAACGATGTGATGACGATAGTCGTGGGTTCTTCTCATTCTTCAATGAAGGTACCAGATGAATAAGTCTGAATGTTGCAGGATGAACTCTCTGGAACCTCATCCTGTTCATCAGCTTGAGTAGTTTCAGTTTCCATGGTTATCATGATTCAGAAGAAGTGAGATAACCTCACATATGTGACAGAGATCATTTTCCGAGGTGGACATGTTTTTAAACATCAAGATAAACTGTACGATATTTTCGAGTAACGGAGTTGTAGTTTCAGCCTGCGGTTTTAATTTAAGGCTGTTTCCCTGGTTGAAACTGTCGTGAAGGAGATAGATCCAATGGAGTTGAGAGTAGGGTTCTGTCCGGTGTAGCATGTCTTCCACTGACTGTGAACTGAATTCTAGAATTTGAGGTGGGGGAACGTTCAGTGAACTGAAATTCTAGATTTTGGGGGTGGGAGTTCGTTCTGGTGTAAAACGAGAGGACACCGTAGAGGTACTAGTGAGGGTAGAGTTTGATAGGTTATTGGTGGAAATTGGCGCAAATGCAGGGGAAGAAGGCATGGGCGCCCGCAAGGGGGGGCAACTTGCCCCCCCCCTGGAATTCTAAAGATGTTGATGTTCAATTGTTTAATATCATACCAGATTATTTCATAAACTGAAATTACTGACAGTCATCTAGCATATGTTATAACTGGAAGTTTCTGTAAAGAATTTAATGTTGCTGATGTTATATTGGTTTTTATATTCAAGAAAATTGTTAATGTGCCCCCCCCCCTGGAAAAGATCCTGCGGGCGCCCATGGAAGAAGGGATGGAAATTTCTTGTTGTATGTTGTACTTTCTGGCGGAGTGTTATTCTGCTTCACCGTATTAGCATATGCACATATGGATTACACTTCCAGAGCATACTTAATAGTTATATTGAAATGTGCCATGTTATATTTCATCCTACACTGTCGTTCGTAATCTGGACAAGATCTGTCATCTGTACGATGAGGACCAGAGCAATAAATACATCTAGGCGGATGTGGAGTAAGTCAGTCTGCGGTTACGTGACTGTCACCGCAGCATGCACAGCGTAGTTTGCTACGACACTGTTTGTTTACGTGTCAATTTTTAGACTTTGGTAACAAAGGGTTACATCCTGGACATGCGGCTTTACGCCATATCGAGTGTTAGAAATAAGAGATAAAATTGTAAGGCACGACCTTCAAATACAACACGCAACAGTTTTTGAGGCACTAGAACAGTCTGTCCATATCACACGATGTTATGGTGGAAACGATGTACTTCTGATATTTTTTTATCTGATTGTATTACTGAAAGTAATTCTACTTCCGAGAATGCCGTATCTATCGCACGAATTAGACCTGTCTCACAGTTAGGTGCGTTCGTATGTAAAGAGTGAGCGAACGGGGATTGTAACTGAGCTAGCCTGTTAGCACAGATTGCAGGAGAAAGTTCTTTTTGCACTCTATTACGACCCTTCGTAGTAATGTTCATTATTTCAGTTCGCATGTATTGAGGTCCTAATACACTTTCCTACGGACATAGCATGTAACCGGCCGATGTGTTCAGTTACCACACCGGTCAAACCTCGTTTATGTTCTGCGTACACAATGAAGACGCCTTAATAATAATAATAATAATTATTATTATTAGTATTATTATTATGTTATTCGCTTTACGTCCCAGTAAGTCATTTTTTACGGTTTTCTGAGACGCTGAGGTGCCGGAATTTAATTCCTCAGGTGTCGTTTTACATGCCAGTGAATATACCGAGACGAGGCTGACGTATTTGAACACCTTCAAATACCACCGGAGTAAGCCAGGATCGAACCTGCCAAGTTGGGGTCAGAAGACTAGCACCTGAAACGTCTGAGCCACCCAGCCCAGCGACAGACCTTCATCATGTCGCTTATAGAAGTATGACTAAGGGCCGCTATTATAATAAAGGTTTACAATGAAAATTGAGTTAAACTGTAACTAGAGTTTAAACCTATAATGAGTGTTATTAATGTCCTGTCTAAGTTAAACCGAGGTGAACAAGGGAAGATACTATCTTGGTAGCAGTGACTGCTGAGAAGAGATGATTATCGATTATGTTTTGTTTACATGTGATTGCAGAAGTCCGCCTCTGTGGTGTAGTGGTTAGTGTGATTATCTGCCACCCCCGGAAGCCCGGGTTCGATTCCGGCTCTGCCACGAGACTTGAAAAGTGGCACGAGGGCTGGAACGGGATCCACACAGCCTCGGGAGGACAAATGAGTAGAGGTGGGTTCGATTCCCGCCTCTGCCATCCTGGAAGTGGTTTTCCGTAGTTTCCCCCTTTTCCTCCAGGCAAATGCCGGGATAGTACCTAACTTAAGGCCACGGCCGCTTCCTTCCCTCTTCCTTGTCTATCCCTTCCAATCTTCCCATCCCCCCGCAAGGCCCCTGTTCAGCATAGCAGGTGAGGCCGCCTGGGCGAGGTACCGGTCATCCTCCCCAGCTGTATCCTCCGACCCAAAGTCTGAAGCTCCAGGACACCGCTTTTGCGGCGGTAGAGGTGGGATCCCTCGCTAAGTCCGAAGGGAAAACCGACGCTGGAGGGTAAGCAGATTAAGAAGAAAAAGTAGAAGAAGAAGAAGTGATAGCAGAAATGACGGATAAAAGCAATGAACCTTGTCCTAATTTTACTTCCAAAGAAGTACGGAATTGATTGTTCAATAAACACAGAAATATTTCTGTCATGTAATACAGTAGTTCCATGCCAATGTTCATATTAATTTACAACACTATCAATAACGCAACAGTGGAATGCTGGTTTGGTTAAAGGAAACTGCCAGTCTGAAAATCGTGAGAGCAGACATCGAAATAGAAAGTTTTATTTTGTAATAGGAGAACATTCCTCTTTGTTCACTGAATACTCTGTAGTTTAATAAAATGCAAGCCTTGCAATAAATTTGAACAGGAATCTTGAATGATCACTTGCCTGACATATTCTCTACATCTGTTTACTTTTCAGTCCCTAGTGCCATTTCCGTTATACCTGTTAGTCTGTCTTCATACCCCATGTCCGCCTCTGTAGCGTAACGGTTAGTGTTATTAGCTACCGTCCTCGGTGGCCCGGGTTCGATTCCCGGTACTGCCAGAAATTTAAGAATGGCAGGAGGGCTGGTATGTGGTTGAAATGGTACATGCAGCTCACCTCCAATGGAGATGTGCCTGAAAAGAGCTGCACCACCTCGGGATGAGGACACGAGTTTGTTTGTTTGTTGTTTGTATCCCCCATGATCCAAGTCTGGCTCAGGTTCATCCATGTCTCTTGCAATGGTATGCAAAACCGCAGTAACCACCTGAGCCGTCTTCAGTTGTTGGCTTATGTCGAGAGACAAAACAGGAAATCGACGTTTCCAGACTCCAAAGAGTCTTTTAACAACGTTTCGAATTCTTATTTGTGTTTCGTTACGGAACGACTCCCCAGGAGTGGCAGGTGCCGGAAGTGGTGTCATTTGATGCGGTTTGATGCCATACCCAGAATCTCCAAGCAAAAGAGAATTGCCACGCACACCCCAATCAAAATGTGCTATCTGTCGTGAATTATTAAGTACGGGACATTATGTGCCGATTGTGGATATCTTGCTGCAATGCTATTGACTTTTAGCTGGGCTTAGTAGATCAGACGGTTAAGGCGCTGGCCTTCTGACACCAACTTGACAGGCGATCCTGGCTCAGTCCGGTGATATTTGAAGGTGCTCAAATACGTCAGCCTCGTGTCGGTAGATTTACTGGCACGTAAAAGACCTCTTGCGGGACAACATTCCGGCACCTCGCTGTCTCCGAAAACCGTAAAAGTAGTTAGTGGGATGGAAAACAAATAACATTATTATTTTATTTTTGGTTCGCCCCTGTGGTGTAGTGGTTAGTGTGACTAGCTGCCATCCCCGGAGGCCCGGTCTCGTTTGCCGGCTCTGCCACGAAATATGAAAAGTGGTACGAGGGCTGGAACGGGGTCTGCTCACCTTTCCGTAGGTCAACTGAGTAGATGAGGGTGGGGGGGGGGGTGTTCGATTCCCTCCTCAGCCATCCTCGAAGTGGTTTTCCGTGCTTTCCCACTTCTCCTCCAGGCGAATGCCGGGATTGTACCTAACTTAAGTCCACGGCCGCTTGCTTCCCTCTTCCTTGTCTATCACTTGCAATCTTCCCATATCCCCCCCTCACAAGGCACCTGTTCAGCATAGCAGGTGAGGCCGCCTGGGCGGGGTACTGGTCTTCCTCCTCAGTTGTGTCTCCCGACCCAAGGTCTCACGCTCTAGGATACTTCCCTTGAAGCGGTAGAGCTGGGATCCCTCGCTGAATCCGAGGGAAGAACCAACCCTGAAGGGTAAGCGAATTAAGAAAGAATGAATGAAAGAAAGAAAAGAAGATGTTATTTTTCATTTTTATATTTTCATCAACCACTGCCTGTACGTCTAAGGAAAATACTCCTTCCTATATCTGTATTGTTATGCATAATCTCCTCCAGGAGACTGAATTCTGATGTGGGAATAGTCACTGGCACTAATAATTCTGGGAAAATTGACGTTTATGTAATACTGATACTTACTGACATGTCATTTTCCTCTGTTGGTAATTTTACGTCCTGTGGAGCAAGAGAAGCTACCACTTCTGTTACACGCAATATAGCCCGCGAAACAGTGGCGTTATGAATTCCTCCAGAATCTCCTATTGTAACTAGCATACTACCTGAGGTATAAAATCGCAATATTATTAGTAGCTGACTGAGAGGTTGTACAGCATGAGTTCTGAAAGAGAAGGAATTTGCTTGATTTTTGTTAAAAATTTACAAATATTAGCAGTTCAAAAACGTCATTTTTACATTATTACCTTCTCGTTGCATATTTTATTCTAGCTCCGATTTTCTGAAATAGATTTAGTGCTATGGCAGTCTGTTGTGTTAGCCTAAGCGTGTTTAAAAACTTAGTTTCATTCCATATAAGAAAGTAACGTGCCCTTGCTCGAAAACCACGTGGAGCCCATCTTCCTTCAATAATGTGAACCATTTATTCATCATCGCTAAGTATTCCTTCAAACACCTCGAAAATATCCTCGAGATCCATTTGTTCTGTTATGTTGTACTGTTATGTAATTTTAAACTTCAATTTAAACGGTATGTGAGTGGCGATCAAATCAATCTGAATAATCTGAAGAATAAGTTTTATAATACGCGACTGACAGATAAACCAAAGTTGAAACTGATCCAGCAGTTTAAATCTTCATTACAATACCGACCCTTAGGCTGAGGGCTGCTTCGTGCCTATTGGCTAGGAGCAAGCAGGCTTGCTGTAGTTTGTAACGTAATCATCAGGGAACGGATGACCACACTAAAATTATCGCTGCGCAAGCAAAAGTGCGCCTTTTCAAAATTATTCCTATGATCAAAGCCGACAATGGGCTCACTCTTGAAAACAGAATCCGTTTGTATAAGACGATGGTCCGACCCATCTTAGAGTATGCCAGTCCTATTTGGGGCATCGCAGCTAAGTCCCACCTGTCGACAGTGCAGCGCGTGCAGAATCGTGCGCTGCGCTGCCTGACAGGTGCTCAATGGTTTGAGCGGAATGACGACCTCCATGATACATTACAACACTCCACCCTCACAACTAGGATTGAGCGAGCAGCCAACCAATTTTACAGCAAACTCCATCTCATTTCCAACCCTCTCATCTCCAATCTGGGGAATTATGATACGGACGGTCTTCGCTATCGCAGACCAAAAGACGCCCTCAATGTAACAACCTAGAACCCCTCTTCACCCTAATGGGTGCAGGTCATATTTTGGCCAATTAGATCCACATTCCAAAGTCCACACACTCAACACAGTAATGCAGTCTCGGTAGCACACATCATGAAATAGCACTCAAGGCCGTTACAGGTCGATGGGCTACAATCACTCATCGGTCACTCGTGACCAATGAGATTTGTTGTCTGGATAAGTGTGCCAACTGCCAAGGCAGTCATGCCGCTTCGTTCCCTGGCTGCCCATTCTTTAAAAGGGCAATTAGAGCACATTACAGGCACGCACAACACCTACACACGAACAATAATCCATCGCCACCCCTAAACCAAGCTCCCTTTATCCCGCAGCCCCGCCAAGACAATGCAACCCTCCTACTATCAATACTAAGCCTCCTATCTCCTCTCCTCTCTCTCCAAGCACCCGCCATGCCAAGTCAGCAACTTCTTATCCAGTAACCTGCCCCGCCAAGATATTCATCTCCTACGCCAACTGCAACACCAAGAAAATAACCTTCTCCATCCTAACCTACCTCGTCCTAAGCGCTGTAAATGTAATCAAGCGTCACGATTTCGAAGCAACATCGGGAGTGGTCATCACCTGGATGGGTGACCCTCCTCTGCAGACTACGTTGGACTACGTTGGGCTCCGGCTACGCAGTATCAACGTCTACCTCTCCAACCGCCCCGCAAGGGGCCAGGTCATATCCTGACCAGTGAAGACTCAGAAACTGGAAATCAGCCTCAACCATCAAAGTGAAGTCATCGAGCGAGAATATTACGAAGAAATAGCACTCAAGGCCCAAATATGAGGTCGAAGGGCTAAAATCACTCACTGGTCCTTCGGGACCGATGAGAATGGCTGCTGGTATCATCACACACTGCGCCGAGAGCCAGCACCTGACCTGAGCAGACGTCACTCCGAGCTAGCACCCTGCCAACCGCCAGCTCACCGTCGTCGCCCGTCAAGAGCCAGCCCAGCCCAGCCCAGTCGCTCTCGCCGTCGCCAGGAGCCCTCGCCCGCACTCTACGGCCTGCCAATCAGCGTCGAGCCTGCCAAGTTCCCAGCGCGGTCCGTCTTCCCGGATATACTCGGGGTCCAGTCGTTCCGCGGTCTTCCATATTAGCACCAGCTCTTCGACAGGCCACATATCCAACCAAGCCACCTAGCTTGCCCTCAGCCCTGGGCTGCCCTGTATCGTCAAGCAAATTTGTCTAGCACTCAGTGGAACGCCTGCTCGTGTCTTGTCCCGGCGTGATCCGTTTAACTATACCTGACATGACCGGTGCCCACTGAGCGCGCCTTATTCTGGTCCTCTTCGGAGTTTGACCCACCCTGTGCTCCATCCTTACCTCTCCCCCCTTCTACCCCCCACCTGTCAGGTCAATCCCGGTGGATTGAGTAGCTGGGACCCTGACAACTACAGTCATGAACCCTTCCTCAACCGCTAAGGCGCGTCCTATTATCCTGGACCCGTCCTTCTCACTATACATCACTGACTCCGAATTATCCTCGCGTAAATCATCAGCTACCCAGTCCCCCCCAGTTACCGACTCACCTAAGCCCAAGAAATCCAGCAAAGACCCCTACCGTAAACCTCTTTTCCAATGTGCTCAGGATCTTGATACCAAACTTCTACCGCTGATCATCCCACCCATGCCGGATTTCCTCTCTACCAGCAAATTCCGCCAGCTCGTATCCACAGCTACTTCTTCCATCTCCAAGCACATCCAACTGATGCAGGAACTAGAGAACGGCTACGTAATTATATTTACGGACAATGAGGACAGTTTTCAAGCTCTTTGGGAGCAGCTTGCTCACCACAAGCTGCTTCCATGCACTTGCCATCTTGAAGCCTTATCTGTGGATACGAGCACTCAAACAATGTTCTCCCGCCTCCCTCCCAAGATCTCCAGACCCTCTCAGTCTGATATCACCATCCCTCCTGACCATCACACATCAACACTCACCAACACTACACCACATACCAAACCCGGAAGTGAGACCCCATTAGCCTCACAACCGGCCAAGGTCACTGACTCCCCACCACCTACTGAGTCCGGAGCCGAACCCGGAAGTGAGACCTCATTAGCCTCACAACCGGCTAAGGTCACCGACTCCTCACCATCTACCGAGTCCGGAAGCGAGACCCCATTAATCTCACAACCGGATAAGGTAACTCTAAACAAGTACACTCAAACTGGGAGCAGGCGTAACAAACCTGCCACCCGGTTAAAACCCCTACCAACACCTAACACTCACAGTACACCTACACGCCATCGCCCCTCCACACTCATTACACAGTGCTACAATTGCCTGCAATTGGGCCACTCTGCGGCTTCATGCACAGAGGCTACTAGGTGCAACAGATGTGGTGGCGCTCACCGCCACACTGTCTGCACGATACCTAAAGCACAGGTGAGGTGCGCTAACTGCGAAGGCAGTCACGCTGCCTCCTACCCTGGCTGCCCCTACATAAAGCAGGCAATTCAAGCACACCACAAACACTCACAACACTTACACACACACCCCTCCACAGCCCCTCAGCCTTTCTTCCGCACAGTTAACAATTCAAACCCAGCACTCACTCCCACCCACACCCCCGCCTTACCAAGTCTCGACAGCCCCACCCTGCTCAACCTGCTCCTTATCCAGTTACTTATGTCCATCAACCAGACCATGCCAAGTCGCCAGTTAATTATCAACTAATCCCCACTGCTCAAGCAGCACCCTGCACCAAGATGTTTAACTCCTCTCCCCGTGTTACACCATCACCCACACAGACTGCCCTAACCTTCCTCCTAACAATTAGGAAAAATCCCACTACTATTTTATGACAGCAACATTGGGCGTGGTCACCTATTGGATGGATGACCACCCACCTGATGTCGCTCCCCCTTTCCGTTGGCCTCTTCTAACTAGAGATCCAACGTCACTCCCCAACCGCCGCCCTAGCAGGGCACCCTCCTCAGGCCATATTCTGGTCAGTTCGATCCCCCACACAGTTCCACTCCACACATCCATCATGTCACTACCACCTTAACTAAGAAATAGCACTCAAGGCCTTTAACTGGTCGATGGGCTATAACCATCATTGGTCCTTCGGGACCTCTGATAATAGTGGCTATTCATTCATTCAGCCAGCGCCTGAACAGAGCAGACGTCAGCCAAGACTGAGCTTGCACCCTGTCAACCTGCCAGCTCACCGCCGCCGTCCGCCAACCAAGCAGTCATCGCCCGCCAAGCTCCAGCTTGCCTACTCGCACTCGCTCTCGCCGCGAGCCCAGCCCAACTCAGCAGTCGCCGCGAGCTCCTGCTCGCCCCAGCCAGTCGACCAATCATCGAAGAGGAAAGCTCGAGTGGTTGCACTACTTAAGCCTGGTAAGGAGCCAAACGATCCTAAAAACTTTCGCCCAGTATCATTGTTATGTCATTGTTTCAAGATCTTCGAGCGCCTTATCCTTTACCGAATTAGTGGCATCCTCGAAGGAAAGTTCATTCCTCAACAAGCTGGTTTTCGACCTGGAAAGTCATGCTGCAGTCAAATCCTGAACCTTACTCAACACATCGAGGATGGTTTCGAACAGCGTAAGGTAACTGGAGTTGCCTTTGTTGACTTAACAGCTGCCTATGAAACCATCAACCACTGGAAGTTAATGAGGAAAATTTACCAGCTCACTAATGATTATCAACTAACATCTGTTATTGGCATTCTCCTGCAGAATAGAAGATTCCAAGTCTCTCTCCATGGTAAGAAGAGCAGATGGCGCGTACAAAAGAACGGTTTACCTCAAGGCAGTGTGCTAGCCCCTGTGCTCTTTAACATTTACACTAATGATCAGCCCATAATGGAACATACCAGGCTTTTGATCTATGCCGACGATACTGCAGTGGCTGCCCAAGGAAAGACTTTTGAAGAGGTGGAGGAAAAGTTGACTTCTGCACTAGATACTCTTGGCTCTTACTATGTAGGCAATCATCTAAAGCCAAATCCCAACAAGACTCAGGTGTGCGCATTTCACTTAAGGAATAGAGAAGCTCGGCGTGAACTGGACATTATATGGCAAGGCAAACGACTAGAACATTGTCCAACACCTGTGTACCTAGGTGTTACTCTTGACCGAACACTGTCCTTCAAGAAACATTGCCACAACACCAGGCTGAAAGTTAGTTCACGGAACAATCTTTTGAGAAAGCTCACAGCCACCACCTGGGGAGCAAGCCCTCACGTCCTGAGAACCTCTGCTCTTGCTTTGTGTGTGTCCGCTGCAGAGTACGCTTCACCTGTGTGGAGTGCATCCACTCACACCAAGGAGGTTGACATTGCAATCAACGAGACTGTACGTATCTTGTCGGGATGTCTGAAGCCAACCCCAGTTGACAAACTCTACCCGATTGTTGGAATATCTCCCCCCGCTATCAGAAGGGCTGTTGCTGCTGATGCAGAGAGGACAAAGCAGACTAATGATTCTCGCCACCCACTGCATGATCACCAGGCTGTAGTCTGTCGACTGAAGTCGAGAAAGAGCTTCATCACCAGGACTCAACCACTGGTAGGAACAGCTGAGTCTAACCGCATCATCAGGTGGAAGAGCGTGCTGCCGCCTGATACTCCTGCAAAGGAAGAGCTAGCTCCAGGAAATGACCTGCCCTACCCTATTTGGAGATCACTTAATCGTCTTAGGGTGGGCGTACCTCTTTGCAAGACCAACATGCAAAAATGGGCCATACTTCCAGCTGATGGAGACGCATCCTGCGAGTGTGGTATAACACAAGATCCGAACCACCTGCTCATCTGTCCCCTACTATAACATCCCTGCACTACACAGGACCTGATCGAGGCGAACAACAAGGCCATCGGAGTCGCTACATTTTGGAAATGCTGACCGGACACGGAATGATGATGATGATCCACGTTCTCTGCGCGGTCCGACTTCCCAGATATACTCTGGGAGCCAAGATTCTGCGGTCTGCCATATTCCCACCAGCTCTTCAGCCAGACACACATCCAGCCAAGCCACCCAACACATCACAGCAAATTTGTCTAGTGCTCAGTGGAACATCAACTCGTGTCTTGTCACGGCGAGATCCGTAAAACTATACCTGACACGACTGGTGCCCACTGAGTACGCCTAATCTGGTCCTCTTCGGAGTTTGAACCATCCCGTTTTCTATCCTCACCCCACCCTCATAACCCCCCCCCCCCATGTCGGGTCAATCCCGGTGGATCGAGTAGTGATGCGTAACACGCTGAAAATAGACGACACACTGAGGATAGTCTGCACACTCTGAAAACATGCGAAACACTGAGAATGAACGCGGTAGTCGGGTTTCTATTAGGGGCGCATGGCTACCACTGGGCTCGCTTTTCTACCAGCAGGGGTTTTGTGTACTTGGTATCCCCCCGCTATGGGGGTAGATTTCCTTAGCAGAAATAATTTTTATGTCAAAAGTTGTACATTTTTACCACAGGTATTTCTGAACTCACAATATTATAGCTTGCACGCTGATGATCGTTACCTCAGATATAGATCTTAGAGTTCTTATTTAATTGATAGGCGTGGGTAGCATTATCTTCTATCCAGAACGCACTGTAGGTTGGTGTATGATGGCAACACGTGATTCACAGCGCGGCATGTGCGTTACAGCTAGGCACTTTCTCAAATAAAAGTATAACACTTATGATTAACAACAGAAACTGCACAGAAAATATGATATTTTATCCCGCTGTCTGTATCATACTCTTTCTGCCTTAACAATCTCCACACATCTAAGATTCACTGAATTATTTGAGGCGCTGGTGTCGAATGAGTAATTTAAAGCGTTGCGATTGGCTAAACTTTGCCTGGGGGTTTCTGACACGTTTCCGGATGGAGTAAACAATTTGCGACCAGGGGGTGGCTGGTATCATTCTGTCCTTCATTGCAAATTTCCTTTCTCTGTCTTCAGTTCTTGCTTTGCTCAAAAGTAGGAGTGCCTTTATGGCTCTCGACATCCGGTTTCCCGTGAGAACACAGCAACAGAAATATCTGGCTGTCGGCTTCTTGAGTTTTATTAGAAGGATCCTAACAAAATTATTATTGGTTTGAAGCATCCTGCTACGTGCTTTAACGTTACTCACTGGGATTTAGGCTCCATCCCAAGAATTTACAATGAAAGTGCCACGGCACGCCTAAGTGAACTTCGCTGCGCTGGCTAGGTTTGCTATCAGATATTGAATAAAATCATCCATATCGTATCAATTCGGGATATGGGTGCAGTATGTATGTATGTATGTATGTATCATGGGAAATAATAGGGTATACTTTTATGAAACTCAGCATATCCAATATTTTACAACTTTTTTGTCTTAGACAGCCGGCTCCATGGTCTAGGAGTAGCAAGTCTGTCCCTTACACGGGGGTGCCGGGTTCGGTTCCCGGCCAGGTCAGGGATTTTCATCTGAAACTTAGGGATGGTTCGAGGTTCACGCACCCTACGTGAGGACAAGTGAGGAATCATGTGACGGTGAGCTAGCAGCACCGGTCAAGAAAGCAAAGAATAATGGCTGAGAGGATACGTTACGCTGACCAGGCGACACCTCGTAATCTACAGGCCTTCCGGCTGTGCAGTGATCGTTTGGTATATCAAGTTCCGTCGGCGCAGTAATGTCGTGTGTTGTTAATGTTTTCTTTGTTGTCTTAGATTCTGGGCTAATTGGCAGTATGAAATTCGAAGGAGGCTGAAATGATTGATTGCTGTTATTTTGAAAACTGTCAGATTTCTTCCGAAACGTTTCAAACAAAACTTACTTTAAGTTTAATGTTCAATATTTTATGTAAGTACAGCTTCGCTGGTACGGAAATAGTGTACAGTACTCTTAAATCGGCATGGGGCTGTGGTGGTTATAGTCGTGATTATCCTTGTAAGATGCAGAACCACGTGATCATTTGCCACTTCAAATCAAGAAGATAATGAAGATGGCTATCAAACAAGTGAAGAAATGAGCGCTCAGAAATTGAAGAGTGAAAGGAATTATAAAGTGGGGTGGGACTCTCTAATAATGCCGATTAGAAAGAAAACAGAATGTGCTGGCTTGCAATGCCCAAACACACTATTATTATTATTAGGGTATGGTAACGTACACAAAACAATACGAAGATTAAATATACAAGAACAGTAAGCACAAACTATTATATACATAACTACAAGATATACACATTATAATACTGAAAACAATCATGCAAGCAAAAGGGTTCAAAGAGTTAGATCTAAATTTTCTAGCCATTCTATGGTCTCAGCAGAAACTGATTAACAGTAACTGAGTGTTGTTAACCGATGTGTGTCCACTAGATGGTATTACTGGTATATTGAACAACAAGTAACCTGTCAATGACGAGTACAACAGACTGTTAATATTATTCACAAAGACGCCGAGATGCCGGGATTTTATCCCGCAAATGTTCTTCAACGTGTCTGCAGCCTACGACAAAGTGATGTCGCAATTAAACAACATAAAGACTATCAATCTCAGCTGGAAGCGAAATTGTTACCAATCATTCAGTCACCACTGATCTGCATTTTGAGCTGTCGCCCAGGTGGCACATTGCCTATCACTTGTTTACTTAGTCTGTTTTCAATGATTTCAGAGAATTTGGAAATTTATCAAACACATTCCTTAGTAAATATTATTAAAATCCCTAATTCCTCTTCCTATACGCGAATTTTGTCCTCTCGAATTCCACCATTATGTTCTTTGCTGCTTTTAAAAACTCCATTTAAGATTATTCGTCTACTAATGTAATTCCACGTCATCTCTTCGCTGACAGCTCGGAACATACCACTTAGTCGAGCAGTTCGTCTCCTTACTCCCAAGACTTCTCAGCAACATTTTCGTAACACAACTTTTTAGTATAATATTACCCAGAACAAATCTTGCTTCATTCCTTTGGATGTTTTCCGGTTCTAGAATCAAGCAATCCTGGTGTGGGTCCCGCACAGTGGAACCATGCTCTAATTAGGGTCTTACCAGTGACTTATACGCCTTCTCTTTTACACCCTTACAACTTGGAAACAGGGCAACGAATGACTGACTGTACCACTAAGGTCGAGTAAAGATGAAGAAACCGGATCTATAACACCTACATTAGATCCTTGTGTGAGTTCCGTACCTTCATACTTCGGAACGAGTGTAACTCAACGGACCATTTGTTATATCCATGGAGTACACTTTAAACGACTAGAGAGTGTGACGGTGTGAGTTGAGACTGCTGTGATCTAGTGGTTTAATCCAATTTGTGTCGCTCGTGATGATAATCCGTAGAGGTCGATGCTGCTCTAGACTGGAAGGGCAGAAAATGCCCCTTTTAGTTTAGAGAGGCAGCGATCAATTTTATGGAAATGTGCCCTGAGTGGACTAAGCTGAAGAGCATTACGTGACTTGAACTCGTCTCTGGAGCCTTGTGGGATACGATGAGGAATATTCTGCATCACATAATTTCGTACAGCATATGTATGGATTCTCACTCATTTTAGCTACACGCCAGATATTTTTACCGCATGAAGTCACAAGGCATTTTCATGCTCCCAGAATTAACACTGGATGTACGTTCAAAGATATAAACTACCGGTAAATGTCTATATTTCTTAACTGTCAAATTATTTCCTGAAATTGAAATCATTTCCTAGTTTTTATAAAGCATCCTGTAAGAGAGAAAAATAACGTCAAGTATACACTTTTAGTAACTATCAAGATCCCCAAATGGAAATCAATTTTAAAGTACCCCATGGCAACAGGAAATCAGTAGTGGAAACAGAATTCTATTACATGTAATATATAGAATATATTATAAAACGAAGCAATATCCCGGAATTACATATTATCTGCAACATAATATTACTCGCATCTTTTAAAAAACACGGTGATGAATAAACCCTCTGAAACCTATGCGTTTCCAGAAACTAACACTCCACAACTAATATTTTTAAATAATTGAATAATCACTGCATGCACGCACTCGAAAAATTTTTCACTGGCCAGAGAGAAGGCCTAACCTTCTACCTCTTCAGGGTAGGGAATGAAAACATGTCAGTAAATCAACATTTCTGGACAAGGAAATGAATAAAAAAATTGGTGTTGCTAGACTAAGGGTTGCTTCAAAATTTATCCAGTGAAAAGAAAATGGGTAACACGGCAATGTATGGGATAAGTAAATGGACCGGCTACCTTACCCCGAAAGAGCTGGTTCAGGATTCCTACTAACATCTCAAGAAAAAATAATGAACGGAAAACATGGAATGAATGAATGAACGAATGAACGCAAAATTGGGTGATGGAAAGAATGAAGACAATAATAGAGAAAAGTTTAACGTTTTACTGCAACTTGGAACAGCAACAACAGGAACGTCATAAAGTCAAACCATCGAACGCCTTGCACCACTTCAAATCTACGTCTCAATTATCTTTTGGCGACTAAAGTCCTTGACTACCAGGGGTTTCTTTAATTATTATTATTATTATTATTATTATTATTATTATTATTATTATTATTATTATTATTATTATTATTATTGTTATAGTGGTTGAATGTTACACGAACTCAGATAGATGTTCGGCGACGTTGAGAAGGGATAAGGCTAGGAGCGGGAACTAAGTGGCCTGGCCTTACTTATTTTTATCATAATAATCATCATTGAAATGGGGGAAGGCAGGAGAACCCTATCGCCGGCCATCGTCCAAACGGCTTTACGTGATTTCTTATTTTAACTTTATAACTATACATGCTCGGATTAGTCTTTTATTTTTAATATTATTGATCACCAATGTCTCCTAGTCTAATAACAATTGTAATGTTACAGATGCAGGGGCACCGACATTAAAAGAACGCAAGTTTCCAGGTAAGTTTCTGGCATACATTACATACGAAGGGGTGTGATGAACTAGGTCCTAATTACTCCATTTATACGTAGTACAGTCATTAAGTTCTGAGATTTGACGCCTGGAAGATAGGCACCCACACGACTCTGTATGTTGCACACGATGCCGCAATACACGGCGTACACCTACAAAGAACCACATCCACCCTCAAAATAGTCGCCGTTGGCCGTTAACCACTTAAGAACTTAATGACTGTACTACGTACATGAGCTTCTGTCTGTCCAGTGTTGTAATCATGATCGCTTTCACTGTTATCATCACTGTGCTCTGTGGGGGAACTCCGTCAATAGTAAGATCTAGCTCTTCAAAATAACATTTAATCTCTTGCGGTGTCGCACTAGCCCTGTTCTGTGATATATTTTGATATATTGGAGGGGCAAGTATAACTTTGTGTCTATTTATGAATGTCTGAACCCAATCTGGGCCTGGAAGATTATTCTTGAATCGTTTCATTACGTTTCCTTCCCTGTCCAAACGATACATCACAAAACACCGCAGATCAAAGGTAGTTAACGGATAACCCCATTCTGAATAAGCAACAACTATTTGCACAATCTTTATATCACATAGTTTGTCAAGAACTGTTTGGCCAACTTTGTTTCTTCTGTTTTGAAATTCCACAGGAGACATTGTACTGTGTCCGGCTCCATGGATAAATGGTTAGCGTGCTGGCCTTTGGTCACAGAGGTCCCGAATTGGATTCGAGGCAGGGTCGGGAATTTTAACCATAATTGGTTAATTCCCCTGGCACAGGGACTGCGTGTATATGTCGTCTTCATCAACATTTTATCCTCATCACGACGCGCAGGTCGCCTACGGGAGTCCAATCAAAAGACCTGCACCTGGCGAGCCGAAGTCTTCGGACACATCCAGGCACTAAAAGCCATACGCCATTTCATTTCATTGTACTGTACGTTTGCAAAGCACATTTCTACATTTGAAACTTTTGTGCAGCAGTTCAGAGTGACATCACTCTTCTCATAGCCTGTAGACTATTTTCCAGGTCTTCCTGCACAATAGGTTTAAGGCGACCTCCTCTAGGGTCACTTTTGTAGTTCCGAACCACGTTGTCCCTTTTCGCCACTTAAAGTAAAAGAAAATGACATCATAACATAGAATGATTGATAACGTTCATTAACCCCAAAATTTAGCTATGGATATATGCCCATGTATCTTAGAAATAGTAACAGTAATTACCTGTCAGCTTCAAAAATGTGTATGTTCACGTGTTACGGATGCACGAAAGAAGTTTCGGCGCCAACACAAACTTGTAACCAGCTGATCAGCATCACAGGTGCGCCAACTTCAGAACAAATTCCAAAAAGTATCCCATGTCAAGCAAGTAGGTTGTGAAAAGCAAATCACCAGCATTCTAAAACAGCAAATGTCGCTAGTATAGCTCAATTACTTTCGTGTTAGTATCAAATCAATGCTTTTCCGGAACTGTTAGTAGTATAATAGGCAGATTCGGGCGCCACCACCACCACCGGCTCCTAGAGGCCTCCTCCACCACCACCACAGCCAGAGGCCTCCCAGAGGCCTCCTCCACCACCACCGCAGACAGAGGCCTTCCTAGAGGCCGGCTCCACCACCCGCGGGAAATTTGAATTGGTAAACAAAGCCACGTGCTTTTGGACAGCTATCGTCGACAACAACGCATCGCTAACAGCAGTACTGCCACCTTGACGGGCCTAAACCTCAGTGGTACCAAATTAAACTCACAAGTGCGAGATTTGAATTTGTAAACAAATCCACGTGTTTTTTGACAGCCACGTGCTTTTTGACAGACAACAACGTATCGCAAACCTCAGTGCAGCCATCTTGACGGACCTAAACCTTAGTGGTACCAACTTAACCTCACTAGCGCGAGATTTGAATCTGTAAACAAATCCACGTGCTTTTTGACAGCTGTCATCCGCCATCCTTAATCAAGAGAGCACCGTGCTGCCCTGTTTATCGCAGTAGCTGCAAATTCGTCACCTGTCATCGGCAGTTCTGCCATCTTGGCGGGCCTAAACCTTAGTGCTACCAACTTAACCTCACTACCGCGAGATTTGAATCGGTAAACAAATACACGTGATTTTTTGACAGCTGGCATCCGCCATCTTTAATCTATAGAGCATAGTGCTGTCGTCTTTAGCTACTTACCTTTGAAATGTGGTGGCGGATAATTTGAAAAATGCTTTTTGACAGCAGCAATCTTTGAGCAGAGTGCTGCCCTCATTAGCTAGATACCACTGAAATGTGGTGGCAGGCAATTCCGCGAGACAGCAGCCATCTTTAATCAAGAGAGCACCGTGCTGCCCTCTTCGTGGCGGTGGCAAGTTCCACGTGCTCTTGTTTGGAAACAAACTCACGTGCTTTTTTCTGACAGCTGTCATCCGCCATCTTGCATTACAAACCTCAGTGCTGCACTCGTTAGCTAGATACCTTTGAAATGTGATGGCGGCAATTTGAAAAATTCTATGTCTCTTGTTTGGAAACAAAGCCACGTGCTGTTTTGACAGCTGTCATCCGCCATCCTTAATCAATAGAGTACTGTGCTGCTATCATAGGGCAATTTCGTCAGCTGTCATCCGCCAACTTTAATCCACAGAGCACCGTGCTGCCCTCTTTATGACATGTACTAGCGGGCCATTTGAAAAGTTCTGTTAGCTGTCATCCGCCATCTTTAATCAAGAGAGCCCCGTGCTGTCATCTTTAGCTAGATACCTTTGAAATGTGGTGGCGACAACTTGAAAATATCTATGTCTCTTGTTTCGAAACAAAGCCACGTGCTGTTTTGACAACTGTCATCCGCCATCTTTAATCAATAGAGCACTGTGCTGCTATCATGCGGGCAATTTCGTCAGCTGTCATCCGCCATCTTTAATCCACAGAGCACCACACTGCCCTCTTTATGACATGTAGTAGCGGGCAATTTGAAAAGTTCTGTTAGCTGTCATCCGCCATCTTTAATCAAGAGAGCCCCGTGCTGCTATCTTTAGCTAGATACCTTTGAAATGTGGTGGCGGCAAATTAAAAAATTCCACGTGCTCTTGTTTAGCAAACAAACTCACGCGCTTTTTGTCAGCTGTCATCCGCCATCTTACATCGCAAACCTCAGTGCTACACACTTTAGGTACATACCTTTGAAATATGGTGGCTGATAATTCAAAAAGAAAAATTCTACAGCAGCCATCTCTCGACGCTAATTGCATAAGGTAGTGGCTATACATGACTCCTTAAAGGTGTTTATGCAAGATGGCTGCTATACATAGGTTCTTATGAAACTTCTTTGGGATGCTTGCTCAAGATGGCCGTTATACAAGGCTCCTTATGAGACTCCCTAGGGATGCTTGCGCAAGATGGCGGTTGCTCTTATGAGGCGGCTTAAGAGTCCTTGTACAAGATGGCTAGAGACGCCCTAAGGATGCTTGCGCAAGATGGCGGACGCAAGATGGCGGCTATACACGACTTCTTATGAGACACCTTAAGGATGCTTGCGCAAGATGGCTGCTGCTCTTATGAAGAAAGCTAGCTTAGAGGCTAATGTGTCATGCTAGTTCGATTCATTAAATTTAGGGCTTAAATGCAAAATGTTAAATATCTCGAAAACGGTGCATCGTAGAGCAAAACGGACAACATTGTTCTGCCCAATACCTCGGTTCGCAGTATGAGGAACATGATAGAATAAGAAAAACATAGTCTAATGATGAGATCAACGGTTCGGTTCCTACTTAGGCCCTTTGGCATTCGCTCTGTTTTAGCTTGTATTGAAGCAAGTCTTCATAACATGATCAGGTCTAGTTATGGTAGAGAGTATAACGTGCCGTGCAGGTTCTATTCATTAAATTTGGGGCTTAAATGCAAAATGTTAAATATCTCGAAAACGGTGCATCGTAGAGCAAAACGGACAACATTTTTCCACCTAATACCAAGGTTTGCAGTATCAAGAACATGATAGCATAAGAAAAACATAGTCCAATGGTGAGATCGACGGTTCGATTCCTACTTAGGCCCTTTGGCATTGGCAACTATCTAATTCTACAAGATGGCGGCTATACATAGCTTCTTATGGGACAGCTTAAGAGCGCTTGCACAAGATGGCTGCTGCTCTTATGAGACTCCCTAGGGGTGCTTGCGCAAGGTAGCAGCGACAAGACGGTGACTATACACAGCTCCTTATGATACGGCCTAGAGGTGCTCACACAAGATGGTGGCTGCTCTGATGAAGAAAGCTAGCTTGCCATCGTGCAGGTATCTTTACAGCACTAAACCTCATACCTTTGAAATGTGGTGGCGAGTAATTTGAAAAATTCGACGTACTTTTTCTTAACAGCAGCTATCTTTAAACAATAGCGGCTATACATAATCTGTTAAGGCCTCCTCTTATGTCAAGGCATAGCTCTATCGAACAAGTTTAAACCTGCATCGGGATAGCTAGAGTAAGCACGTGCTGCAGTGATGACGTCATTATGCATGTTTAGACTTGCAAATCACAAAAGAAACATAACAAGACTAGAATCGAACACTGCACTCTATGCCGTTAACTTTATCATGTTATCGGAACATTGACTGAAGTGTTTAGAACACTAAATAAGTGATCAAGACTAAAATAAAACACTGTACTCGATACAACATGTGTTTAGAACATGTCAGGGTATACCTTTGTTCTAAGAAGATTAGATTACCGCACATTCCTTGTAGGGATAATAGGCTAAAGGGGTAATGGGCAAAAGGGCAAAAGGGCTAAAGGGCTAATGGGCAAAAGGGCTAAAGGGCTAATAGGCTAAAGAGCTAGGGTGCCTCTCCTCTCTTTATCCGGGCTTGAGACCGGCTCTACAACTAGAGGCGGAGTTAACACCCTAAGGAACGGAGTATGTTGGGAAATAATCTATACGAATATAGCTCCTCGATCGACTATATACTACAGATGGATGATTTAGGTGAGGGTAAGCGCTTACTTAATAATACCTACACGACGTAATTCATGCTCTATTTCAGAAATATCTTCTTTGTACTGTGTGTAACCAGCATCATGATAGGCTCTTAGCAGTTGTAAACGTTTTACGAGTACGTTGGGGTCTTTACAGTATCTTATATCTACATAGGGTAACAGAGGCTTGTTGTGAACTTTGAGTCTATATGCAGACAGTTGATGTGTAGGGACTTGTTTTGGTGTAATACGTGCTTCAGCAGTAGCGTTTCTAGGTACAAACTTAACTTGTTTCGATAGCGATGAAGCGTTGAAATTTCCTTCTTCTTTACCTTGCATCTCCTCTTGAGATGTTTGCACTGCGACAGAACGTGTAGTAGGCTTAGGAAATGAAGTAAAATCATCAAGCTGTAATGGCAATGAAACATTAAGATTTTCTTCTTCTTCTACTTTCCCTTTACTACTGATTTGATCAACATCATTATCCTTATTATCATAATCATGATCTTGCCTCTCTTTATCTTGAAGTTAGTGCTTAGTAACAGAACTTGTATCAGGCCTAGACAACAAGGGAGAATTAAAAATCTCTCGCAGAGGTGTACTTTTTAAACATAAATCAGTGTTCGCTTGAATATGGTTGAGCTCTTTGTATTTTGTTCCCGATGAAGCTACATTACGCGCGGCTTCATGACGTTGAGCGTTGTAAGCGTTCTTGAACTCTCTTCTACAATGTTTGCATTGAAAAATTGTCCTACATGATATCTCATGACGTCTCTTGTGATAGCTCAGGGAAAATGTTTTTCCACACTCTTCGCAAACATACCTAGCCTATTAGCCCTTTAGCCCTTTTGCCCATTAGCCCTTTAGCCTATTATCCCTACAAGGAATGTGCGGTAATCTAATCTTCTTAGAACAAAGGTATACCCTGACATGTTCTAAACACATGTTGTATCGAGTAGAGTGTTTTATTTTAGTCTTGATCACTTATTTAGTGTTCTAAACACTTCAATCAATGTTCCGATAACATGATAAAGTTAACGGCATAGAGTGCAGTGTTCGATTCTAGTCTTGTTATGTTTCTTTTGTGATTTGCAAGTCTAAACATGCATAATGACGTCATCACTGCAGCACGTGCTTACTCTAGCTATCCCGATGCAGGTTTAAACTTGTTCGATAGAGCTATGCCTTGACATAAGAGGAGGCCTTAACAGATTATGTATAGCCGCTATTGTTTAAAGATAGCTGCTGTTAAGAAAAAGCACGTCGAATTTTTCAAATTACTCGCCACCACATTTCAAAGGTATGAGGTTTAGTGCTGTAAAGATACCTGCACGATGCAAAGCAAGCTTTCTTCATCAGAGCAGCCACCATCTTGTGTGAGCACCTCTAGGCCGTATCATAAGGAGCTGTGTATAGTCACCGTCTTGTCGCTGCTACCTTGCGCAAGCACCCCTAGGGAGTCTCATAAGAGCAGCAGCCATCTTGTGCAAGCGCTCTTAAGCTGTCCCATAAGAAGCTATGTATAGCCGCCATCTTGTAGAATTAGATAGCTGCCAATGCCAAAGGGCCTAAGTAGGAATCGAACCGTCGATCTCATCATTGGACTATGTTTTTCTTATGCTATCATGTTCTTGATACTGCAAACCTAGGTATTAGGTGGAAAAATGTTGTCCGTTTTGCTCTACGATGCACCGTTTTCGAGATATTTAACATTTTGCATTTAAGCCCCAAATTTAATGAATCGAACTAGCATGACACCTTAGCCTCTAAGCTAGCTTTCTTCATAAGAGCAGCAGCCATCTTGCGCAAGCATCCTTAAGGTGTCTCATAAGAAGTCGTGTATAGCCGCCATCTTGCGTCCGCCATCTTGCGCAAGCATCCTTAGGGCGTCTCTAGCCACCTTGTGTAAGGACCCTTAAGCCGCCTCATAAGAGCAACCGCCATCTTGCGCAAGCATCCCTAGGGAGTCTCATAAAGGGGCCTTGTATAACCGCCATCTTGCGCAAGCATCCCAAGGAAGTCTCATAAGAACCTATGTATAGCGGCCATCTTGCATAAACACCTTTAAGGAGTCATGTATAGCCACTACCTTATGCAATTAGCGTCGAGAGATGGCTGCTGTAGAATTTTTCTTTTTGAATTATCAGCCACCATATTTCAAAGGTATGTACCTAAAGTGTGTAGCACTGAGGTTTGCGATGTAAGATGGCGGATGACAGCTGACAAAAAGCGCGTGAGTTTGTTTGCTAAACAAGAGCACGTGGAATTTTTCAATTTGCCGCCACCACATTTCAAAGGTACCTAGCTAAAGATGGCAACACGGGTCTCTCTTGATTAAAGATGGCGGATGACAGCTAACAGAACTTTTCAAATTGCCCGCTACTACATGTCATAAAGAGGGCAGTGCGGTGCTCTGTGGATTAAAGATGGCGGATGACAGCTGACGAAATTGCCCGCATGATAGCAGCACAGTGCTCTATTGATTAATGATGGCGGATGACAGTTGTCAAAACAGCACGTGGCTATGTTTCCAAACAAGAGACATAGAATTTTTCAAATTGCCGCCACCACATTTCAAAGGCATCTAGCTAAGGAGTACAGCAATGAGGTTTGTAATGCAAGATGGCGGATGGCATCTGTCAGAAAAAAGCATGTGAATTTGTTTCCAAACAAGAGCACGTGGAATTTGCCACCGCCACAAAGAGGGCAGCACGGTGCTCTCTTGATTAAAGATGGCTGCTGTCACGTGGAATTGCCTGCCACCACATTTCAATGGTATCTAGCTAAAGAGGGCAGCACGGTGCTTAAAGATGGCTGCTGTCAAAAAGCATTTTTCAAATTATCCACCACCACATTTCAAAGGTAAGTAGCTAAATATGGCAGCACTATGCTCTATAGATTAAAGATGGCGGATGACAGCTCTCAAAAAGCACGTGGATTTGTTTACAGATCCAAATCTCGCGCTAGTGAGGTTAAGTTGGTACCACTAAGGTTTAGGTCCGTCAAGATGGCTGCACTGAGGTTTGCGATACGTTGTTGTCTGTCAAAAAGCACGTGTCTGTCAAAAAACACGGCGATTTGTTTACAAATTCAAATCTCGCGCTTGTGAGGTTTAGTTGGTACTACTGAGGTTTAGGCCCGTCAAGATGGCAGTACTGAGGTTAGCGATGCGTTGTTGTCAATGATAGCTGTCAAAAAGCACGTGGCTTTGTTTACCAATTCAAATTTCCCGCGGGTGGTGGAGCGGGCCTCTAGGAAAGCCTCTGGCTGTGGTGGTGGTGGTGGTGGTGGTGGTGGAGGAGGCCTCTGGGAGGCCTTTGGCTGTGGTGGTGGTGGAGGAGGCCTCTGGAAGCCGGTGGTGGTGGTGGCGACCGAATCCGCCCATTATACTACTACTGTTGTCCCTATTCACCCCTGCGTCCCTATTAACCCTAGTTTATGGTACGACAAAACCAGCTTAGTGATCACTAATACCATTTATTTTTTCAGTTTCTCTACAGAGCTCATCTGCTTTTACCAGCACCACGTCCAAAATATTCTTCCCTCATGTTGGTTCCATCACTTTCTGAATCAGTTGTCCTTCCCATATTAACTTATATGCCATTTCTTAGTCATAATTCCTGTCATTCGCATTACCTTCCTAGTTGACATTTGGTAAATTGAGATTTTCCGCTACATTCACATTCCTTTACATATCGTTTCCACATAGCTGATTATCTTATCAAATGATTCTGAATCAGTATCAGCGCTACCTTTTCTCGGTCTGTACACACGAAAGGTATCAAGTTGGCTGTTATCTTTAGAAATGAGCCTTACATCTAGAATTTCTTGTTTGTCATCCTCAACTTTTTCATAGCTTACAAATTCTTCTTTCACCAGAAAGAATACTCGCCCTCCTACCATTCCTATCCTACCTGTACGATACACATTCCAGTTCCGTGAGAAAATTGCTGCATGCATTAGGCCCTATATCATTTCTCAGCCATGTTTCAACTCTTATTACATTATCTGGTAAGTATATATCTATTAAATTACTTTATTTTATTCCTTTCTTTACAATGCTTGTACAGTTCAACACTAACATTTTGATGTCTTTCCTACTTGACTTCCAGATCCCTGAACCCTTATCACCGCTCCCTAGACCACCCCGTTTCCGTGAGTGTACCTCCCTATAGCCCTTCTAAACAAATATCCTAATTTATACGTGCTACTGCGGTTTAAGTGAAGCTATCTCAGCGCAGATGCCTATCTCCTACCCACCCATCAGGATATAGAGATCTCACTCCCATTTTCCCACGTACCCACACCATAGTCTCATTTAAATCACCAATCACCCTCCAGTCAGTATCCCTTCTACACAGTATTCCGCCGATAAAAATATCCGCTTCCTTAAACTTCATCCGTGCTTCATTTACCAGATCCCACACATCCCCAGCTACGTTGGTACTTATACCTGCTTGCCTTACGTTGTTGGTACCAACGTGAAACACTACAACCTTCTCCTTTCCCTCCTCCTTCTCTTATACTTTCCTCAATATCTGTCTCAACCTAATTCCTGGTTAACACTCTACTCTGGTTCCCTTTCTTCCACACACTTACCCCACGTGTCTGAGAATCGACTCACTCATGATCAGAGCCTCAACCCTACCCAACTAATTTGATCCCCTCCCCTTCTGCTCAGCCCTATCTTTCCTGACAGCTGCAGGAAGTTACTTCCTCCTCCCTTTTCTCCCTCCTATGACCCTGTTCCACCTGTCTTTTCGTATCCTCTACTCTATATTTCCGTTTCCTACTTTCACCCTTCCTCCTACTTCCACACTTCTCAGGAACAATCTCCTGTTCCTCATCTTCCCTCTGTTGTTCTACCTGCAGTTACTCGTACCGATTTTTCACAGCGAGTTGTCTTCAATTCTGATCCTGAATAGAGCCCTTAGTCTGCAATCTCCTTCTCCTTAAAAAATTAGACCACCTGTTTTATATAATCCCCCCCTTTCTTTCCCGTCCCTCTTTTACACCTACTGTATCCTCTACATTGTTTGAGAGAGGCCTACCTTCCTTCAAGTCTTCTGAGAGAATCCTAATTATCTCCCTCGAACTCTCCGACTTCTCCCTCATACTCCTTAATGCCTGGCCACACCCACAGTTCATACACTTGCACTTCTTAGCCATTAATTGCGGAAAAATGAAAAGAAGAGGAAAAATAAAATAACTCATTCTGTGCAAAAATATAAGGGTAAGAAATATTGTCTAGGTTAGTACACAACGATCACGCGAAAATGAGGTAATTAATATACTACTACACTACAATACTACTTAGTTGTACTATTTTTTTATCCTACAACACCCTAAAAGAAAGAAAACTCGTTAGTTGTTGAATACCGGAAGAAATACATAAGAATTGCACAATTCTAAACTGCAGTTAATCCTATCCTAATTACAACAACAGAATTCTAGTAAGAGAGTTTCTATAGATACTTCTACTATACTACACAAATATTTTACAATAATAGAATAAGCACGCTATTTTTAATAAGATAATACAATACACTAGAATAATTTTAAACTACGTTCTGACGTATCGTAAATACAATAGGTTATTAATAATCGCAAACAGACATTAAAATTGCAACAAAATTTTGAAAATCGCAAGAACTGCTCAAAGATTATCAACAAAGCTAAATGTGTAGACAGATTATTATTAGTACTACTTCATCCTATTATGCTCTAATATATGCACACAAAGATACACACGAGTATAGCAGACAAGATACTATCTAATATACCGTATCTGCACTGCAATTCTCAACTGAAATGTGGTTATGTGATTTTTACAGCTGATGGATTACTATTATTTTCGTTACTATTCGGGACGGGAAATAAAAGTGTCCTTAAATGCTGAAAAAATAACAGGTTGTCTAGAATATTTTCTCAAAAAACTTCTGTCAAACTACGCCGGGGACTTGAATTGCAATATTATTGGGATATAGGAATATGATTATTAACTTTTACACTGCAAAACTTCTACGTGACATAACTGTCAATAATATATTTTGAAATAATTTATCTGAAGGATGAAGAATACTGAAACCATCTCTAACTGTTAAACCATAGCAATACTACTGTAACTGAGTTTTGACTGTTCTCAACGCAGTATTATGAACTTGTACATGTGGCTTACACGAAGTCCATCCAGAATCACCACATGTAAAAAGCAATGGATAGGATATAGGATAAGACTGGGAGTTCAAGTAAGATATTTTAGTAATTGCACCAGTTCTTTTGGGATAGATGACAAAATCGATATTGCTTGATGGTGTTCCCCGATCAGTGACCTAAACAGCAATAACCTCATTGACTGTAGGCGCATTGGATCTTAGATGATGAAATCCAATTTTAGTAGTAACTATCAATTTAAAATCAGGTAAAGTGTCAGCTATGCGTATCAAGCATTACTTGCAATGTAACAATTATAGCATTGCAAGAGTTTCTATTGACTTCATCCTCTATACGATTGTGTTGTATTGCTTTCGTGTTGTGTACAAAAGCAAACACTTATACAAACACGAACTTATTTTTATTGATTCACCAGTTTACATGTACTCATTCAGTTTACGTTGCACTGAAACTAAAAGTTGTTCTCGCTGGTGACCATGAAAATTAACTAAGTACATTATTTATAAAATGATGCTTATGAGTGGGAAGGACTGTTGTCAATTTTTGAGTGTGCTTTAAGCCACAATAATATTCTCGTTGCCAGAACACAAATATTAAGGGAAGCCCTATCTTTAAGCACATGAAACCAAGAGGAAGGAATTAAGTCCTTATGTACAATGTACGAGATGCGGCAATTAAATAACGAGACTGATCTGAAAAATGTGATTTATTGCAAACAATGTTACAATACACTTTTATCCCCTTCAACACACTCCCCTCCCCTATCTATACACCGTTTCATACGTGCCTTCCACTGTTCGAAGCAATGCTGTAGGTCCTCCTTTGTCACCCTGCGCAACACCTCTGCCGTTTTTACTTTTACTTGTTCCACAGACTGAAAATGTGTTCCCATCAATACACTTTTCACTTTTGGGCAGAGATAAAAGTCACAAGGAGCAAGATCAGGCGAATGCGGAGGATGTTCTAGCACAGGAATGCGCTTGTCAGCTAAACACTGCTTCACAGACTGGGCGTTGTGGGCAGGTGCGTTGTCGTGGTGAAGAATCCATGAGCCGTTCTTCCATGAATCTGGTATTTTCTTCCTTACTCTTTCCATTAGCTTGATTAGGACTTCTTTATAGTATTGGTGATTTACGGTTTGACCCCCAGGAACCCATTCAATCATCAGAACACCCTGGATATCGAAAAAAATATCAACATTGCTATCAGTTTTGATTTGCTCATTCGCGCTTTTTTCATTCTTGGCGATGAGGGGGTCTTCTAGTGCATGGATTGACGTTTTGTTTCCGGGTCATACTGGAAAATCCATGTTTCGTTACCTGTGATGACATTTGTGAGCAAGTCTGGATCATCTGCGAGTCGTTCCATGATGTCAGAGCACATGTTCTTCCGATTGTCTTCTTGTTCCTGAGTGAGGTTTTTCGGGACCAATTTTGCACAAATTTTCTCATGTTTAATTCATCATGCAAAATTTGTCTCACTGTCTGTTAATATTTAACATGTCGGCAATCATTCGAATACTCAGACGTCGGTCTTTTCGCACAATTTCGTTGACTTTCTGGACGTTTCCTTCACTTCCGACAGTCACAGGTCATCCGGGACGTTCATCATCTTCAAACTCTTCCCTACCTTCAGAGAACCGTTTGTGCCACTCAAACACTCGTGCACGTGACATAGCATTGTCACTAAACACCTCCTTTAACATTTGAAAACATTCCGTGGGTGATTTCTTTAATTTCACTAGGAATTTCAGGTGAATGCGCTGCTCGAGTTTTATGTCCACCATGATCGCGGCACGATTACACAACAGTGTCCGCTACAACCAAGTTCCAAAAGCAAACTAAAGCAGGTAGAACATCGAAACGAAGTGTGCTTGCTCAGGAAGAATCAAGTTCAACTACATTCCAATGACAACCTCCCACCATGTGACCACGGAGTAGGAGGGGCGCAGCCTCTTCATTTCATTGCCGCACCTCGTATAATGGGACATAAAATATGTCACGAGTGTGCTGAGAGCAAAGAAGACTACAGTAAGAGGGAGAAAAGGAATGGCTCCTTCCGAGGTTACGCTTGCGCGTGCGGAGATGAAACCTCACGACCTGTGTCAGTCCGCCTGTCCAGACCACATTCTGAAACAGGAGATACCCTACGTGGCTGGAGTGCGGTGTAGACAGGTCGACGTACGGAAATGTCGCAGCTCATCCGGCATACCGACTTATACTGAAAATTGGTGTGACGTGCACTTGCCCTGTTGGCTGTAGATGTAGGCGCGTTTCGCGCAGTTCGATAAGGGCACCACAACACTCTCCCCTCCTAAATACACCGGTACGGCGTAAAACGCCGACGATGCCGACAGCGGTTGCGCTGTTGGATCGGGGAGCCGGCCATCTCTGTTGTTGTTGCCGCGTACTGGTGCTGTTACAGTACTGCAGGTTCACCTGGAAAAGAACCCAAATTAATGAACTGGTCAAATGCTCTTCCTGAGATAGATTTTGGTGTGGAGTGTGTAAGTCCACCTCCGGGGCTGTAGATAGCGCCTTCGTAGCTATCTTGGTGACGACATATGATCCTGCCGGCTATCTCGACCTCGCACAGTCGGTTTCCTAAAGGACGTTTGATGACACCAGGTACCCAGGCTGGATGCTAGTGGAAAGTTTTGGCATAGACCTTGTCACCAGTATGGAAATTGCGGTTGATTCTGAATGTCTCCCGTTCGACGGGCTGCGATAGAGAAAGCAGAGTTCGTTGAGTTCGTCCTTGCAGCTTCTGCGCCGGGCTGAGACCAGGGATGGCCCTGTAGTTTCCCAGAAGTTGTAGTAGAGCCTGTACTTTATGGAGACCAGAGTGGGCGGCTTTCTTCATGGACTTCTTGAAAGTGTGGATGAAGTGCTCAGCTTCTCCATTGGATTGCGTGTGGTAGGTGCCAAGAAATCCTGGTATTTGGCTTTATGAACTGAGGTCCATTATCGGATATAATAGTGTGAAGTAAACCTTCAGTTGTAAATATCCGCTGTAATGCACGAATGCTTGCTTCCGTAGGGGAAGAGCTCAATTCGACTACGAAAGGAAAATGAGACATGGCGTCGATCACAATCAATCACATTGAATTTAGGAATGGTCCTGCGTAGGCAATGTGTACCCATTCCATTGGGTTATCTGCTGGCAGTCGGGGGAGGGGGGAGATGAGCAGGTGGTGAATTCTGGAGCGTTTGACAAGTTTCACACTGTCTGATCGTGTTCGCAATTTGAGTGTCAATGCCGGACCAATACAGTGTCAGCGGGCTAGTTGCTTTGTTCAGACGATACCCCAGTGAACTTCACGGAGTAAGTTCAGCACCTGTTTGCGAAGGCTGACTAGGATGATGACTCGTAAATGAGTGCTTGCTTTTAAGAATAATACTCCTTCATGGACAGTAAGGCGATCTTGGAACTTATGAAAATATGCTGCATCATATGATAACTCGGGAGCGTTCGGTCATCCATTCTGTACATAGTTTCGTATCTGAGCAAAGGAATTGTCCTTATCTGTAGCTTGGGCAATTCAGCGGGCGCCAATACGAAAATGAGGGACGGTGTCCTCTAATTCCATATCTAGGTGTAAACAATCCTTTTCTTGAGCGTTGAAGATTGTGTCAGGATCAACAGGTTGGCATGACAGGGCATCAGCATTATAATGCTGTGAAGTGCTTCTGTATTTTATCTTATAAGTATCATCATACAGAAAAAGAGACCATCGCTGTAGTTTGCGGAGAGTCTGGTCTGGTATTTTTTTCACCAGGATTAAGTAAGTGTACCAATAGCTTGTGGTCGGTGATGATTAAGGAATGATTGCTATAGAGATAGACATTAAAATGTCTGACACCATAGATGATGGCTAATGGTTCTTGTTCTATCTACGAATAGTTACGCTGATGAGAATTGAGAGTTTTGGAAGAAAAAGCTATTGGTTGCCCATGACCATTGTCATCCTTTTGTGATAATACTGAACCCTTGAACTTACCGTTCCATCGTTAGTCATCTGCCTCGGCTGCTTCAGTAGAGCAATATCGTACTCTTGGATCTTGGAGTCGTTGCGAGTTTTTTCTGTCACTTCATCGAGCAAACGATAGGGATCAGAGAAGAGCATAAATACTTCAAATGAGGAGCAAAAATGTGCTTACTAAAATATTTATTCAATGTAAATCACGACAATTTACTTATAAAATAGGCAAGGAACGTCACTTAAAATTTTCACAACATGCTTTAACGCAGTTACAATGCGTAACGTGAGTGGTAAACTTTTATTGAAATTGTTTCGTATTATCTTTCAAAGAATAGAAACATAGTGTAAAATTCGTGGACAGCAAAAACCAGAAAAAGAGAATAAAACCTGATAATCGGGCACCATTGATCCAAACGATAACTGAGAGTTAACCCACACGATCCGTGGAAAATCTGACCTTCAACAATTAGAATTCCAGCTTTACATTTAATTAAGGTTATCCATCAGTCGACTATCCTATCCGATACTGGAACACCCCCTGAATGGATCCTTAATCGAACCAAATCGACTATCAGTTGCTTTGGATTGGTTGCGAAATATTACTTGAAAGCATGGTGTTCATTACAAGTTAACAGCAATTGTCACAATAAAAAATAAAATTCCAACACACATTGTCAGCTCGTGCCACCCTTAAGTTACAGAGCAAACCCGATGCTGAATCATGCATCACCCCAAACATATGTTCAGAAGAAACCAACAACACTTCATCCGATGGGATCTTACGTTACATCGTTCTGAAGGAACAACACTGCGAAATGCAGGAAAAATTAATTCATTATGCATTTAGAAGAAGTGCCAAATACTGAAGTTAAAGAAAAGTGATAAATCACTTGAAAATGTTCCTACTAATCCAACTTTCAGGTTATGAAACAGTTACATCGTGAAATTCGTTAAATTACAAGTACACAATATAAAATAAACAAAAGGAAATCTTTCCAGTTTTCTATGACTACGACTACAGTTGTAAATCTGTCTACCTACACTTGTCCCATTACACTGAGCTCGATAGCTGCAGTCGCTTTTGTGCGGCCAGTATCCAGTATTCGGGAGATAGTGGGTTCGAACCCCACTGTCGGCAGCCCTGCAGATGGTTTTCCGTGGTTTCCCATTTTCACACCAAGCAAATGCTGGGGCTGTACCTTAATTACGGCCACGGACGCTTCCTTCCCACCCCTAGCACTTTCCTGTCCCATCGTCGCCATTAGACCTATCTGTGTCAGTGCGACGTAAAACAACTTGCAAAAAAATACAAGTGATTGGTAGATCAACGTCTCCCATAAAATAATGTGAATAACAAAAAATGAAGACAAAATATATTAACAGCTGGCGAATCGAAACCGCATTCGTAGTGAAAATCCTACAAAAATCAACTAAGTGTCAACACATGGCATTATCATAATATATCGGACACCCGAACAATAAATCTTCAAGTACAGAAGAACGTAAATAGGAAACGGAAGTTCATCGAACTTGAACGCGCGCGGCTAAGCAGTAATGATCAGTCTCCATTATTATAGCCAGGTTTCCACGTGGGACAACCCTTACATTCATGCCGCTACGGATGCAATGCTATTATGAGAGCACCTTCTGGCTAGTAAGATTTATGCACAAACATGTCCTGAATAGTACCTGCTAATATCTTTCACATTCGTATCCACTACTGCAAACACTAACATCGTTCATATCGACTCGAAAAAATGCCTAACCTGTGACTTGACTGTGTACAGACGACGGCCTAATCCTGTCGTTGAGCCAACGTTACAGTGTCTACTCATCCTTAAGTTATATAATACACGCGGCATCCTAAACCTATCGCTGAGCCAACGTTATGGTATCTACACATCGTTCATACTGCCATGCGAAATCGAACCTTTAACACAATGTCCGGATATTTAGATCTGATCCTCGTTCAAACTATAACCTAAATGAACTCGATCCTGAATATATTACTGTATTTCCTACCAGAAAGCGTGAAATCGAAGTTAAACAAGATGTCTGAGTAGTTTAATCTATTCCTCGATACAGTCTCAACTCATGCAGTGAAGTTTGGTAAATCGAAATAAACTCAACTCTCGCTTGATATTACGTAATATCACTGAAAACAATAATCACTGCCATCACGATATTCAAGGCACAACTCGAGTGAGAGGCCCCAACTGACCTTCCGTGTTAACAATCCAAACATGTATCACCGTGAATTGTGCAGTGAAGTAACTTCCCATCGATCTACGCAAACTAAACTCTCATTCTAATAAAATTCATTTTTCACGCCCGCAATGTTTCCAGGCAGCGAATGTTTCATCCCGTAAAGATACAGAATAGAATTCAATTTACAACAATCAAGTATTATCATGACCGTGTGTCGGAATTTATTTTGTTCGTGAGGTCGGCTTTTCACAAAATGCACTTCGCTGGTATCAAATAGAACCGTCACTTAGACTTAACTGACGTTACCTACGGTCTTACGTAAAATAGTAATCAAGGGACAATATCAACCTGTACTTAAAAATAGGCGTTACAACGGGCTTACTTGGATTTGACAACCTTTATATTCATCAATCGTTCAGGATTGCTATAGGACATCGCTTATACAGCCTGTCTCAGAAATATTACATGTCAACCTATGAACCATGTGACAAAAATTCTTCTCCGTCGAAATACAGGGCTTCTTATCCCCGGCATCCTGCTTATGCTACATCACTCATAAAATACAAGCTTACTCTGCCCTTAACATCTTTCTAATTATTCTCATAATATTTCATTTCCATTACAATCCATTTCCTTCTTCCTTGAAACTTTTTAAATACCAGCGATCACATGATCAAACAACTTTATATTGATCTCTGAATTAACTTCTCGAAATTTTTCCTGGCCTCGGAAGCAAAATAGCATACCTTGATTTTCTTGATCACAAATACACGGTGTCACAAAATTTAAGTTTTCCAAACATGCCGACTTATGATTTTCTTCACTGAATTTCGATGTAAACCGTACATCTCCATTGACATTGCTGCTGAACACATAATTTATCATCTCAATTTCACCCTGACGTGAATATTATTGTTATTCTTCTTTCTTCGTTATGCCTGTTTACAGAGCGCGTTGGAACTTGTTAGCTTGATGATGGTCTTCCTTTCTTCTTCCCCTCCCAAAATCTCTTCATGAACTAGCTATGCTGTTTCTTGCGTTCTTCCGTCCATTGTTTCCCTGTGGTTCTTTTAGCCTTTTTCGTAAACGTGTGCTTTGCAACCAGATTCCCAAAAGCCTTTCGATCCCTGATGACATCTTCTGTGATGTTCATTTCTTTTAAGTCCTGCTTTATTTCCTCAAACCAGCTTATTTTGACCTTCTTTGAATTAATTATACCAAGCAATCTTTATGCGTATCTAGTGTCGTCCATTCTACAGGTGTGGCCATAGAATTTCAATCGTCTCCTGGGTGCGGTATCGGTGAACTTGTCGATTTCTTTGTACAAATCTACAGTTTTCCTTTTGATCCATATACCATTTACATGAACGGGGCCATATATTTTCCTCAGAATTTTTCGTTCTTGTTTCTCAATTTCATCAATTTTAGAGTGGCCTCCTAGAGATGTGGTTTCTGAGGCATACAAGGCTTCCGGAAGAACAACAGTCTTTTAATGCCGAAGTTTTGCATTTCGTGACATCACACTTTATTGTAGTAGTTCCATGTTATTCGGTATGCTTTCAGGAGTTTGGTGGCTCTTTCTAAATTAGCTTTCCTGTCCAATCCGGATGGTACAATGATTTCTCCTATATATTTGAAGGAAGGGACCTGTGTGATTATTCCATAATTTGTCTGTAGTGGGGATCTTTGGATATTCTGGTGTCCATTAGCCATGATATGAGTCTTCTCATACGATATTTGGAGGCCTGTCTTTGATGCTATTTCATGCAACTTCTCTATGGCAACCTCGTTTCTTCACTAGTCTTGGTAAAGATAGCTAGATCTTCAGCAAAAGCTAGGCACTTCACGTTAATTCTTTGTCCCCGAGTACCAATGTTTATACCTTCGATTTTTTTCCCCATTCCCTGATGACTTTGTCTAACACTAAGTAAAAAAGGATTGGGGAGAGGCCATCTCCTTGTCGAACTCCTGTATGCACTTCAAAAGGCTCTGATTGTTCACCTAGAAACTTCACTTGAGATTTTGTGTCTGTGAGAGTCTGGTGGATTAATTCTGTGGTCTTCTTGTCCACACTGAGCTCTCCTAGGATGTCTACAACAGTTTGTCCGTCGATAGAGTCATACGCCTTCTTAAAGTCTACAAAGGTGACAAATGTGGTGGTACTGCGGTCTATCCTAAATATCGTCTTCAGACTCCAAATTTGCTCAGAACACGATCTACCTTTTCTGAAGCCTGCTTGGTATTCATCAATCAAATGATCTGTTTGTTGTTCTACACTGTTTCATAGCGCTTTAGATAGAACCTTGTATATAACTGGTAAAAGGGATATGCCTCTGTAGTTGTTGGGGTCCGCTCGATCGCCTTTCTTAGGTAACGGATGGATAATGGCATTCTTCCAGTCCTTCGGAATCATCATGGTCTCCCAAATTTCTGTTAAGAGCGTATGAATTCTTCTGATGAGGTCATCTCCTCCTATTTTCAACATTTCTGCAGTTATTCCACCGTTCCCAGAGGCTTTATTATTTTTGAGCGATTTGATTATCTCTTTTATTTCTTGAGTTGTTGGGAGCTGTGAGTCTGGGTTTGGTGGAGGTTTTTCAAACTGTAGTCTTTCAATTGGTGGATCGCACTTCAGTAGATTTTGGAAATAGTCAGCCAGTATCTTGCTGTTCTCTTTACTGTTTGTCTCTAGTGATCCGTGGTTTGTACCCTGATAAGTCCTCATGAAATGTCTTGTAGAAACTCCGAGTGTTGTTTTTCTGGAAATCCTGTTTTATCTCTGCGAGTCTGTATGCACGTTTTTCGCGGCGGATTGTTTTCGAGGTCAGTTTTTGAGTCTTAAGGAAATTCTGCCATTTGTCGACTGTTCTATGTCCATTCCATTGATTCCATGCTTTGATTCTGTCATTGATATCTTCATCACAGGTTGTGTTCCACCATCTGTGTTTACGTATTCTGGGTGGCTGTCCGAATTTCATTATTATTATTATTATATTATTATTATTATTATTATTATTATTATTATTATTATTATTATTATTATTATTATTATTATTATTATTATTATTATTATGGGATCATTTGATATTTGACTTTATCACACACATAGCGGTTACTTTATTGTTATCATTATTGTAACTTTTACCGGACCGAACATTATTTCATTCATTCCCATTGCAATATTTAACTTCACTTTTAAATTTTTTAAAAGAAATTTAAACACATTTTAAAGTCTCGCGCGCTGACATAAATGATGGACAATTCGCCTCCACACTAGAATAACGACAAGACACATCCTCGTCGTCACAACACTTAAATTTACATACGCCACATATACAACGCGATATTATGATTTATTACTTAATTAATTTAAAAGGGGCAAGAATTTACATTTCTAACTACAATACATGATATTCAGACTTAGACAGACCTGTAATTTCGTCTTCGGCATGGCGTTACCTTGGGTTCATTTTATGCCAGCCACCTCGGACATAGCCTCTCATAATTGCAGGAAACATTCTTCGATTAAACACTACCTTATAAATACACATATTCTGCACTCGGCTTGCAAGCGACACACATTATATTAATTATATAGTCTATAAAACACTTTTCCATGAATTTTGTTCTCTATAAATATAACAGTTAAACCGCCTCGCTTCGTGTCGAGAACTCAACTAATACAGATTATGGAAACTTCCAACTCCTTCCTATCCAGACGTTTCACAAGTGTGACTGACCGGGAGACACAATCTTATCACCGCCAGACTAGTCCTCCTTTAACGATTACCAAATTTAATATCTTCCACAGTAAATCACAAGATATATATACATGTATCTGCTGTCTCCCTATGAGAAGTTCAGGAATCCTACAATTATTTAACTTATGATTTTCTTCCCCGACCGGGATGGATATCGTGGATACAATGTTATCAACATCTAATTTGTCTCCGTTCACCATTTACCACATGGTAATATATTCCTCCCTCAAGCCAACTGGCTTTAGAGATTCTACAAGTCTATTTCGCCCACTTTAAGCCTTCTTCGTAATGTCGCCCGGCGCAGATTCACACTCTCGGGCCCTTGAATGATGACTGAGGCTCTTGCCTGAGGAGTGGGTATTTGTGCATCTAGAAAGGACGCTCTGATTCGCGTTATCTACTTGCTTTCTTCGAGACTCACTCCAGAGATTCCACCTATTTTTCCAGTCATGACGGTGTCATTTCCTGATTTTTCCTGTTTCATTAATGGGCATATTTAATTAACTTCGTGCACGAGGATTCTCGAGAATTTTGACTACATATCCTTGACACGTGTGCTCCTCTTTGCCAAGATATATGTTACCTTCTCTCCAAGCCTAATTAAATACATATCCTTCCTGTGGACTTTAACTTCATCAAGTATTTCCCAAAATTCTTAATTACTTATTTCTTTGTTAATGAGAGTGCCGATATCTCTCGCAATGAGGGTTATTATCCAGAATGTCATTATTAATTACCCGAGGTCTTCCGAAATGTTCCTACCTCGTTCGGTGGTTGGTGGGCCGCTTCCCGCTGTGTGTTGTCATGCCACGGAACGGGAGGTGAGCTTGCAATAAAAATATGGATTCACTCCATCTTGTAGCTGAAATTTCAGCAAGGTAAAATTATGGGTTCAATACTGCTCCTAGACCATATTCTGATGCATCCGTTGCTAATGTAACAAGTTTCCCAGGCTGGAAATATGAGAATTTGATGTCCTTGACTAAAGCAGTTGTAATCACTTGCCAGGCATGATGACATTGAGGAGACTACAGGAATTTAACTCCCTTTCTGCGTTGCGCATTCAGAGGAGCGGCTACCGAAGCAAAGTGGGGAATAAATTTACTATAGTAGTTTTTTTCTCATACCTCAAATCTTGAGGGAATGGCATGTCGAGTATGGCGGTGACATTCTGATCACTTCGGCGGATGTCATGCTTATCAATAATATGCCCTGAGTATTGTTCTTGTGGCTGAAAGAAGCTACACTTATCTAGGTTAACGCGCAAGCCATTCTCCTTTAACTTGCTTAATAAATGTTGAAGACTCTGCAGATGTTCCTGGTTGTCTTTGGATGTGACGACAATATCATCCATATAATTGGTTCAACCGGGAATAGAAACCGTGATTTGGTGCAGGTATGTCTGGAAAATAGCATCTGAAGAGGAGACACATGAAGGTAACCTCTATAACTGAGAAAGACCTAGCGGTGTATTAAGGGTCAGATAGTGCTTAGATTCTTCTTCTAGCGACAGTTGCAGATAAGCGTCTTTTAGATCTATCTTCAAGAGATATCGTCCTCTTGCCAGTCGCTTGAACAGCTCCTCTCGTCTGGGAATAGGGAAGATGTCCTTTTCAAGCTGACTATTGATAGTTGAACGAACATCTCCACAGAGACGAATATTTCCATCTGGCTTCTTAGCTATTTTGCTGGAGTTCACGGGAGTGACAATGCCTTCGGTTTGCCATCGGTGTAATTCCTCGTTGACTTGTTCACGCTGGGTGAGCGGAACAGGCCCGGCGTTGAAAAATTGGGGCGTGGCACCGGGTTTCAATTGTATGTGAGCCGTATAATCTCGATCAGTTCCTAAGCCGGATTAAAGACTTCAGGAAATTGAACCGTTAGTTTAGTAACATGGGCAGTGGGCCTTAGGTCAGAAAAAACATTTACGCCGTCATGCACCTGGAAACCGAAAAGGTTGAACAAATTCAAATATTAGCAGTATTGTAGCTGTTTACCACTAACAATTCACTGTTTGGTGAATATCCTTGTAGTTAGCTTGCATGTCTCTCTTGCCTTTGACATCGATCGTTTGTTTACTAAAAGTCACTAAGTGGATATCAGCAGGCGTATGGGGCGGAGACCCAAGAGCCTGGTAGGTTGAGAGGCTAAGTAGCGAAACAGGCGATCCAGTGTCAAGCCGAAAATTCACTGAGCTTTGTCTGAAATGAAGAGGAATGACGAGCTTGGTAGAGTTCTGGGGTTGAAGAACAACACTAACTTGATCAACGTCCATAGGTTGCTTCGTCGGGTCCTCGTCTGCTGACATGCAGTCTGGGATACACTCTTACAATCTGTCTGTATGTGTCCTACTTTATTGCACTTCGAACACGTAGCCTTGATGAAACGACACTCGCACCGGTCATGTTATTTGAGACATCCACGGCAAGACTGCAGCTTACTTACTCTTCCTTGTCTGTAGTCCTTCGCATGTTTTTGTTTTATTACGTCGAGTGATCTTGCGAGCTTGAGTGGAATGCACTCTGTGCTTAGCGCGCAACTGGCTTTGCCCCTGTGTGTCAACGGTAACGACCTCCCAGGAACTGGTGATTTCCGCTGTCATACGGGCTGTGACTTCGTATACGGCGGCCGGATGATGTACCTATTCTAATGTTTGATTACTGTGTTTGATTGCTTCGAAGCGAATTTTCTTCTCTGGCGTATGTAATACGACCATGTCTCGAATGAAGGAATCTGAGTAAGATGTATTACAGGCTTCCCTGTTCCATACAAATTTGCATGTCTTAGCAAGACCACGTAGTTCATCTATCCAGTCGCTATGCGTCTGGGCAGATTTCATACGGCGTTGAAAATATATATATCTGGATGGCACAATGTGAGGGTCTTCCGTGAAATGTTCTTTGATACGAGAAATTAACTGAGCGAAAGGAACTTCGGAGATATCCTCTTCAGGACTCAATTTCTGTAACAGATCACAACTTTCATTGCCTACCGAGCTGAGAAAAAGAGCACGTTGGCGAACTTCATGAGTAATACCATGCCGTGTGAAATGTTGCTGTAGCCTAGCGTATTATGTAGCCCGATCTTCTTTAATGAGATCAAAAGGGGCAAAAGTAGGGACAAAAAATCTTGTCTGCTGGACGGAAATTGCCTGTAATGATTCGACAAAAGTTGTCTGCTGTTGCACATGCTGTTGTAGCAACTGCTGTAGCTCCTGCTGTTGCAATGTCTGGAGTATGGACTCAAAGGGGATTGCATTAGGCATCATAAATGTAGAACGGTGCACTGATGTACTTTGAATGAGGCGATATGGCGAGTTATATTCAGAGTCTTATAACCGTAAGTAATAATCAAAGTTGAGTAACTGTCTGTCACCCGAATTTTGTCCGTTTGCCTGATATGAGGCACAGTGGAACCCTTTCGTTATTGCCCTCTTCACTAATTTTGCACTTTTACACTTCGCCACTTACGTACTTTTCCTTCCTACTAATTTCGTAAAAAAGGGGGACGTTCTTAACTTGTTTCTCGTTGCCAAGTTCGTGACTTAACCGCGTCTCTAATATCGTAGAAATTTGCGGTATGTGGCGCTTTCGTAACTTAGCCTCGTCGCCAATTTCCTAAATCTGGTGGTATGAGGCTCTTTCGTAACTTAATCTCGTCGCGAACTTCGTAAAACTGGCGGTATGTGGCTCTAATGTAACTTAACCTCGTCACCAATGTCCTGTTGTGTACAAAAGCAAACACTTGTACAAACACGAAGTTATTTTTATTGATTCACCAGTATAAAAGTATTCATTCACTTTAAATTTCAATGAAACTAACTGTTGTTCTCGCTGGTGGCGATGAAAATTAACTATGTACATTATTTACAAAATGATGCTTAATAGTGGGAATGAAAGTTGTCGGTTCCTGAATGTGCTTTACGTCACAATAATATTCTCGTTGCCAGAACACAAGTATTAAGTGAAGCACATGAAATCAAGAGTAAGGAATTAAGTCCTTATGTACAATGTATAATGGGACACAAAATAAGTCACGGGTATGCTGAGGGCAAAGAAGACTACAGTGAGAGGGAGAAAAGGAATGGTTCTTTCCGAGGTTACGCTTGCGCGTGCAGAGGTGAAACCTCACGATCTGTGTCAGTCCGCCTGTCCAGACCACATTTTCAAATAGGGGATACCCTACGTGGCTGGAGTACTGTGTAGACAGGTAGGCGTACGCCAACGTCGCAGTTCATCCTGAATGCCAAATTATACTGAAAATTAGCGTGACGTCATTATCCAGCGCTGCACCCTGCCCTGTTGGCTGTAGATGTAGGCGCGTGGCGCGCATTTCGATAAGGGCACCACAACAAATGCAGTATGAAAATCTACAATGGAAAGGCTAGCGTAAGTTGGTAAAACTCCTGCATGAGGTTGCAATCTTCCTACCAATTAATATACCTGCCCATGTAATTTCAAACAATATGGACCTCTTCCAGGATTATCAACCGAGTTAATCTGAACTGAAGCAAATGCCAGAGCATTGATAAATCGTCTAATATTTTCTAGGTACTTCTTAGTATCTATAGTCATCATTCTGTTCTATTATAAGACGGGCAGAACAATATATTTTTAGAAGTTTATATAGTTCTTTTCTTGCACTGATGTTTTGACGGAAGTGAAGTAGGTAAGTTGATGACACTAACTGTTGTCGTTGAGCATTGAATCTCCCTTGTCTGCGATTGCGCTGAATTTCTCTATCTTTCTGTAGTCGAATTTGCCTTAGTTCGTCACTTCAAGAATTTCTTCTTCTCTAGTCTGTGACTCTGGTTGGAAGTCCTGTTAAATAGACTGTCAACAGTTGCTTCTTCTGCGATCTGTGACTCTTTCCAATGGTGTGGTTGGAGTTCTCACTAAACAGATTGTCACCAGATGGCGACTTCTACATTCGTTATGCAAGTACGGTTTTAACACTTCTGGAATTTCTTCTTCTTCAGTGTGTGACACATTTCAATGGTGTGTAACGCCCTCTGGTTCGAGGTCTCCCTTTCGGTCTGCCTGTTGTGCCCCTTGGCATCGTGGAGTCAATTGGCAGATCAATGTTACTGAGGTTAGGAGCAATAAAAGTATACGGTACTTACTTGATTTAAAAACAGATTTTGAATATATGGCGCTTTCTACATTCTTTAAACAATGTAAACAACTCCAACCGACAACTATCGTGCATGTTAGTTAAACAGATTGTCAACAGATTGCGCCTTTTGCGTTCTTCATGCAAATAAGGTTTTTAAAGTAATGTTTTAACGGAAACATTAATTTTAGACTATTTGTTTTTTTCGTCATTAGCGAAGAAGTAATCTTCAAAATAATGTCTCAATCATTCATTTTGATAAAGTATTAAGGAAGATATGGCGTACCGACAAAAAATACCTCTGAGAAAAACTATAGTTACGTGTTGGCAATCTAAATAAATAAGACAGAACCTGGTAGCGTACTATTTCTAAAATTGATTAGCTAAGCACTAGAACTACACATTTACACACACACACGATTGCCGAGCTCACAAATTACACAAGTACACAGGACACAAACTTACACGGTTCGCGCTCTCCCTTGCTTAGTTTGTAATGTTTTGACTACAAGGACCCACACACACACAGAGTCTTCGATCACTTACACTACACTAACTCAGCCGCTCAGTCACGCTCGTTAGCGCTGTCACGGTCCGCAGTCCACACGTCAGTCTCGCAGTTCGGGAGAGTATCCGCTGTCCACTCAGACCGTCGAACTCTACTCACAGCACCTTGTCGGAACCCAGTGTTGTCGTCCGCCTCGCACAGGGCAGACCAAGTCCTACTGCAGCAGCTGGTCCAAGACACGCGTACGGTGATAGGCACACAGAAACGAGTCCTCGGTTCCAACAGACAGATACTTCAACCCAGGCTATCAGTAACACACTGACTGCACTCTTCGCTAACTCACTGAGTCCACATATTGGACTCACTACATCAACTGAGCTACACCAACTAAGTCACTCCGTAGGTCGCGCCTGACTTAAATACCTGGGCCTACGCCATCTGGATGCTCCCAGAAGGAACACGCCTCCCAGAGTATTCCCGAAGGCGAATACTCTCCGAGCGCCGTCGAGATTCTTCCATAAGGCCGGAGGCCTCCAATGAGCGAGCAGGACCATCCAGATAGCAGCGGCGGGGGGGGAGGGGGTGATCAATCCGCAAGCGGCTCTCTTCCGCCTGGTGATGGTAGTAGCGGGAGGGTGGGCCTTCCTTGGTGATGAGTAGAGCCCAGATTATATGTAATATGAAAATGAGAAATATGTACATAAATATGTAGCTAAAATTGGCAAAATGAAAATCCACAGCCTGTTTCCAGTCAGTGACCGGGTCAGGAATGGAATGAAGCCCCATCTAGTGGAGGGGATAGGAATTGTGCCGGCTGCCGAAGCCTGTCGCACTACTCTGGGGCAATGATTAATGATTGACAGATGAAATGAAATGATTTTGGAGAGTGCTGCTGGAATGAAAGATGACAGGGAAAACCGGAGTATCCGGAAAAAACCTGTACCTCCTCCGCTTTATCCAGGAGTGACCGGGATTTGAACCACGGAACCTAGCGGTGAAAGGCCGGAGCGCTGCCGTAAAATTGGCAAAATATGTAATAAATAAACAATATGTAACTTAATATCTAAGCTTTATTTGATGCATTATTGCACACAGAAAATGAAACAAAACCGAAAAAGTTAAAAAATGCAGATGTTATTCAACCTCTAAAATTCATTTGGAGGCGCAATTAATAACTAAATAACTAAAAATGTTTTCAAATTTTCTGCGGTGATCGAATGCCTTCTGTCTGTTAGGATGTTCTTACTGTATATGCAGAAAAAGATCTTTCAACATCACATGAAGTCACTGGCGCGTATTTCAAATTGCCCAGCGAAGAAATATTTAATTGTAGACTAGCTCAAGCAAGGATGATCCTTATTAAGACAGAAGAAATTTGTTCTCATCAAACACAAATATGCTTATTAGAAAAATGTTTCTGAAGAATTGTTTGTGGAGTGTAGCTCATTATGGAAGTGAAGCATGGGCAATAACCGAAGAAGGAAAGAAAGAAAGAAAGAAAGAAAGAAAGAGAAAAGGCGCTTTTGACATATGGCATTAAACCGAGGACCTCAAAGGGATCACACAAAAAAATCTAAGAGGAGAACAATGTGACCAAGTTTGTGCAAGGGAAGATTGATAGACACAGCTCGAGACACTGAAAACTTGCACCGTCAACACAGCTAAGGGATGCGATACTTTGACAGAATACCTCACTTTGAATTATATTACATATTTTTAGATGTTACAGACGTACAGGCTTATTAAACTATTTTCAAGTGTTTAATTAAAAATCTTAATTTGATGTAAAATGAGTGAAAAAAAGGAATTGTTTTTTCTTTCAAATTGCGCTATATCCTTCAAAATATTTAAAATGTGTATTATTTATCAAAATATTTATTATGCATCGAAATATGTAAAATTACGTAACTGTAAAGTATTGTAAACTACTATTTTTTGTGTGCTTCGCCGACATTTTAGTTTTTGTTGTAGTTACATAAATGGGAAGAGAATATGTAATTGCATATAATCCGGGCTCTAGTAATAAGCGTGCGGTTGGACTTGGCTAGTTCGCGCAACTTCCCGTGGTTTTACATTGGCATGGCGGACGCAGCGGCTCACCATGTCACAGTATATAATATGTCTCAAAAACTACCGCATCAATCAACTTGGAATTGTTATGTTATGTTTGTAGGCTGATAATAACTGTAGTATCCATAGCACTTGAGAAAATACGCAATAACTTTTCTTTTATAATTTGCTTTACGTTGCACCTACACAGATAGGTCTTATGGTGACGAAGGGACAGGAAAGGGCTAAGAGCTGGAAGGAAGCGACCGTGGTATTAATTAAAGTATAGCCTCAGCATTTTCCTGGTAATGATGGCGCATGGCCTCCGGAGAGGCCTGGTGCAGGTCTTTATTCTACCTATAGGCGACCTGCATGTCTGTGAAGATGGGGCCCTACCTAAGATGATTCTCTTTTATTACAAGTGGCTTTACGTCGCATCGACACAGACAGGTTTTATGACGACGATGGGATAGGAAAGGGCTAGGAATGGAAAGGAAGGGACCGTGGCCTAAATTAAGGTACATCCCAAGCATTTGGCTGGTGTGAAAATAGGAAACCATGGAAAACCACCTTCAGGGCTACCGACAGTTTGGTTCGAACCCACTATCTCCCGAATGCAAGCTGACAGACACACGCTCGATAACTTTTGAGTTTTTCTTTGATTATGGCTTTTTGGAAAAAATTGTACAGACACTTTCAACACTAGACTAGGAGCGTGTGTATTCTTCTCTGCGTATGCCTAATTTCAAATCCCACACCTTAATAGTTACCACAGAAAATATAAATTTTTTTGAAAGTTTGTGGCTTAGGAGTACGTTAATTTATAATGTTCTCAACAGTGAGAGATGTCCTCTTTCAGAATTTTATCAACCGTATCTTAAAAAGTGTGCTCAATTATCTATGTGTAAGCATTTCCATTGACTCAGTGCGGTACATCTGATAATAGGAATATAATATTGGAACAGGAGCAATCTGACATGTAGGCCAGTAGGCCAACTTAAGCTGACATACATTTACAGTGAATATGTCCTTTACCAACGTACATGTCATATTATGGTATATATCGCAACCAAGCTACTGTAACTCTGACATTGGCAGGCGCACTATACTCTCCACCGGAAGCGAGTGTTTGATAACGTGTCTGTTGAAATATGAGCTTCGACCACAAAAGCTTTTCGGCTCTACGCTCAAGTGAGCCCTTGTTACGCCAACGCAATGACATTCCTGTGCTTCTCCAACATACACTGTACCTTAACAAAACAGCGAGCTGCGACGTCACTTGCAATAACTTGTGTCGAAGTACATGCACATAATATGGAACAAGTAGAACGACGCAGTTTCTCATTAGAATATGAATGACGTGGGAAAAACTTGCTGTGGACAATGCAAACTATGAAAATGCCCAGAGTCTAATTTTCTTCCTAATATAGCAGCTCGATTTGTTCTGGGTGACTTCCGACAAAAGAGTAGCGTTACAAAAATTTTGCAAAGTTTGGGCTGGGAAGAATTGGGAGAAAGTAGACGACCTGTTCGAGTGGTATGGTCCGAGCTGTCAGCGGAGAGATAGCGTGGAATGACATTAGTAGACGAATAAGTTTGAGTGGCGTCTTTAAAAGTAGGAAAGATCACAGTATGAAGATAAAGTTGGAATTCAAGAGGACAAATGGGGACAAATATTCATTCATAGGAAGGGGAGTTAGGGATTGGAATAACTTACCAAGGGAGATGTTCAATAAACTTCCAATTTCTTTGAAATCATTTGAGAAAAGGCTAGTAAATAACAGATAGGGAATCTGCCACCTGGGCGAATGCCCTTCTTTAAATTGTTGGTCACATTGCATTTCGACAGGATTTTCTATCTCTACTGTGTGCACGGAAAAGAATCTGTGAATGAAATGCAACATATTAAGCAAAATCATTATCCTCCATCTTGCCGCAACATAAGTGAGTCACTTAAGTGTGTGTGGAAGGTCCACCTATAGCAATAAGTTTGACGCTTAAGTAGGTAATATGAAATGAAACCTGACTTACAAAGGGCACTTATGCATAAGTGCTGTCTATGAATTCGGCCCTTACCCTCTTGTCTATGGGCCCAAGGGCGATCGGGCAGTGCAAAGAGTTCACACATGAAGAATGCATAAATTGTAACCTTTAGTATTCAGTTGGGAAATTATATATATATCCCCCGTAAGAAAATATTTTGCTGGTACAGGGTTGGTACATTTTACAGTAGCAGAAGATCGACATTCCTTAAAGCATATCTATACTAAAGAGGTAGTTGTAGATATCCGCAAGGTTGACTGTTAAGACAAAGCCTTTATATGAATTTAAAGAAAACTGTGGATCTAAAAATTTAACATTTTGATGAAAAACATAAACAGTTATATTCTCCGAGTGTGAAACATTAAAATTTATCTGCTCTATAGTTTAACAAATAGCATATACGTTGGAAAGAACGGGCTAAGTCCACTTCTACCGAAAATGAGTTATTAGCATCATTGTATCGTATATTGGGCATGCTTTCGAAGGGGAAAAGTTAACTGGCAGAAGTGGGTTTAGTGACAGAGATACTGCAGTGGGAAGATGTGGAGTACACACAAAGAATGAGCCAAGTCCTGTTCACACTGCTAGTGTTAATAAAATAATGTATTTTATTATGTATGAATACTCATAATGTTTATAATATTTAAAAAATATATTGTACAATTACGTTTTGTATGAAGCTCCCTGCATTATACTTTCCACTGCCACCTTCCTTTTCCTGTTTCGTTTTTGTTTACATCGCCGCATTCCCAAATTTGTGATGACTGCATAATGAAATATTAACTAAATTGCTTTACTAGTTCAGGAATTACAAGAGTCCAGCTCCTAGCTGAATGGTCAGATCCGTGGCCTTCAGTTCAGAGGGCCCCTTGTTCGATTCCTGGTCATGTCAAAAGTTTAATCTCGTCTGGTCAATTTCCCTGCCTCGGGGACTGGGGGTTTGTGTTTGCCCAAATACTACACACACACACACACACACACACACACACACACACACAGCACTTCACACTACCAAATACCACAGGAACATGCAGTAGTGAAGGATTGACATCAGGAACGGCATCCGCCCTGCAAAACAAGGCCAAATCCGCAGGTGTGACACAGTTCACACAGCTGAAGAGGAAAATAAGGAGGAGGAGAAATTCCAGAATTACAAAAATTTGAATGCAGAATGAACAGAGAGATATTGCAATAGGCAGAAATAATGACAGATAGGTAGACATACAGACACAGAGTCTAATTTCCATACTAAATATGTACTAATTGCGTAGATTCCTTAACAATACTAGCACAGTGATGTGTACAATTTTGGAAACAATTTGAGTAGCAGGTGTGGAAGCTATTACGTTGCAACTGTAAAAATTGCTACTGAAAATGTAATAAAATGTACTTAGCCCGTTCTTTCCGTGAGGTCTTTATGTGTATCATAGGATCTAGTACTATGAACACGTTTTATTCCATTCTCTTAAGTTAAAATTTACATTTGACATGACTATTTGTAATTGACTTTTACCAATAAGTAACCCTCAAGAGTGTCTATGCTTAACCTACTTTATTTTCTGCAAACATATTCATCAGTCTGAAAGCCCTTTCGGAAGAGGCATTAGAATGAGGTATGGAAAAGACAAAAGAAACATTTTCTAAGAAGCTTGATGTTCACAGAAAAAAAACTGCGCTCAACTTCAAGTTGTTTTCATCCCTGCAAAAATATTCAGATCCCAACTAAGCACAGCGGAGCGCGACAATGTGTAAACGTTCAAACGTTGTTGCGCAAATTAAACTTACACCAAACTAAATAAGGGTAATAATGAAGAAATGTCAGCTTACTGGTCTTTGGTTCAAGGGGCCCTCGGGTTTGATTTCCGGGTGAGTCGAGGATGTCAGTTGCATATCGTTAATTCGTCTGGTTCAGGGATTGTGTGTTTGTATTCAATTTTCTTTATATAGACACAAACCACCACAGAAACACGCAATAGTGAATGCATCCCTCCACATAGGGTTTGAGTCAGGAAGGGCATCGGGGCAAAAAACTGGGCCAAATCTACATGCCGTGCCAACCCCAACAAATTGAAAACATGCCATGGATGAAAGAGAAGAATGATGAAGGATGTTAAAATTGCAGAGGATGGCAATTCCAGATAAATCTGCGGACACGAGGCTGGTACATTTGAGCACCTTTAAATACACTCATGTTCATAAGAATCAGAACACCTGGAAGACTAGAAGTGGTATTAATTTTCGAAATTTGAGACTTTTCCGCCAAGTTTCGATGATGATGATGATGATGATGATGCTTGTTGTTTAAAGGGGCCTAACATCTAGCTCATCTGTCTCTAATGGCACGAAATGAGACGAAATGTAAGGACAATTAGAAGCCATAATCCTCCACTGACCAGAATTCAAAACGTGAGGACGAAGAATGAATGGATGGATATGAAGTTAAAACAATCAGTGGATCCGACCCGCAATGCCCCATATTCCCAGAAACTAGCGTTAAACAATAGTATTACTGACCAAAGGACTGCTTCTACAGCACAGTACTGAATCGATGATGCTTGTTGTCCAAACGGATCCAAAATCCAGGTCATCGGCCCCTCACAATGATACTTACCGCTGGGAAAGTTGAACCATGGCATTTGTCATGTTGCGCTACTAATCTAAAGTAGCGTAGACTCGCGATATTCCACATATTATGGTACTACTCGCAGGTAATGTAATGCGCACATGTAACACAGACCTATGGTGTTTCGCACATTGTGTCGCTATTTACAGGCAACGCAAAACCTATGGTGTTCTCTACATAAGTGAACTAACCAAAAGGACTCGCACTATCCCGTGGTGTTCCTCACATAGTGGATTCTAATCATAAGCAAGACAGAACCATGGTACCAGGCGAGTTGGCCGTGCGGTTAGAGGCGCGCGGCTGTGAGCTGCATCCGGGGGATAATGGGTTCGAATCCCACTGTCGGCAGCCCTGAAGATGGTTTTCCGTGGTCTCCCATTTTCACACCAGGGAAATGATGGGGCTGTACATTAATTAAGGCCTTCTAAATCCTAGGCCTTTCCTATCCCATCGTCGCCATAAAACCTATCTGTGTCGGTGCGACGTAAATCCAATAGCAAAAAGAGAACCGTGGTGTCGCTCATACAGTGGTGCGAATCACAGGTACTGTAAAATGCATCCTGAGCACACACTGTCGCTTCTAATCACAAACCTCTTGTGTACGTAACATAGTGGTACTACGCGCAAGTAAAAGCGACCCATGGTGTTCCCTGTGTGGTGGTACTAATTACAAGTATAATCATGGTTCTAATTTGATCTTCCCTTGGTCGCTCCTTTTAGTCACCTCTTACGACAGGCAGGGGATACCGTGGGCGTATTCTTCATCTGCGTCCCCCACCCACTGGGGGTCCGCCAAGTTTCGAAGAGGGACACGATAATTGTATCGGGACATGTCCCAATACATCGGGATGTCTGGGAACAGAGGCTGAGGTATAGGAGGAAATGAGTATCAAGACATAAGTTGAAATATTGGAGTTTGGGGGTCCGAGTACCGGCGCTGACAGGTGAACTTCTACGCCGTCACTCCAGGTAAATTTTAGCATAGCACCTGATTTGAAGTATTAGGCCAACATTTGCGAGTCATGGAGCTAGGTAACTGCTCTACCCCAGACCTTACCTTACCTGACAGTTCCAGCACAGATCTGATGATCAAAGATGACCAAGACACTAACAGAAACATTAATGTTGTCATCAGCAACACCAAGTCCGGCTCCTTGGCTGAATAATTAGCATAGTGGCCTTCAGCTCGGTGGGCCCCGAGTTCTATTCCCGGCCTATTCGGAGATTTTAATCATAAACTATTAATTCCCTTGACTTCCTCAGCCATAATTGTTCGGCTATCTTAACCAGATACGCTGCTTGTCATATCAGCAGCTCCTCAGTAAAACTCACGTGGCTAAGTGGATCCCTTTTCCAGCCCTCAGTTTGGAATTAAAATTCATACGACTCGGAATCGAACGTGGTGCTTGAAGGATAGGTGTGGACATGCTACCCCTACACTACGGGGCTGGCTGTTGTTGTTAGATAAATTTGTTATGCTATTGGTTTGACGTCCCACTAACTAACTTTACGCTTTTCGGGGACGCCGGGGTGCAGGAGTTCCTTTATGGGCCGAAAAATCTGTGGACACGTGGCTGGTGTATTTGAGCACCTTTAATTAGACTCACAAGTTCGTATTCACAGGACATGTGCATTAGTATGTTCTGAAGAAACGATTAGCGTTTGAACCATGTCGGCCCTCAGGTTCAAGGTGCACATCGATATCTCTGCGCACCACAACCGACTGGTAAAATGTGACTGCGGCTCTCGTTGTCACTATAAACCGAAGGTAATGGATCAGTGTGACTTGAGCAGACGTACAGGATGCCCCGCAGACGTATACCAGAACCGTACCGTCAAATGAGTGAGTTTGAATGAGGGCACATTACTGGCATGAGAGAACATGATGCACCCATCCGGGAAATGGCTACTCGTGTGGGACGAAGTGTGTCGGAATTGCAACGGGTGTGTAGAGAATGGTTCACAGAGGACCGTAGAACACGACGAGATGGGTCTGGTCGCACCACCCAGACCACCCCCGAGAAGATCGACACCTCATCCCAATTGCATTGCAGGACAGATTTGCGTGACAGTCCGTCGCCGTTTATTACGGTTTGCGTTATCGGCACGTCCCCCATAAGTCCAACCCCTCGTCCACGTCGTGGGGGACGGGCAACGGTACGAAGTAGGGGATAGCCTGTAAGGGTGAAGTACAGCGGGGACCTTGTGTGCCCCAGGACCGCTACGGTAGCTGTGAAGGCCTTACAGGAACCCTGAAAAGTAACGGCTAACGGGGCTCTGGTGAAGTCCTTAACGGCAACTGAGGCGGAGAAGGAGACCTTTGGTACGGCAAAGTTGGCGGAGGAGGTAACCCTTCTCTTGGGGTAAAATAAAGAGGAAAACCACTGCCTTGTGGTGAAGAGGGATCTACAAAGGCTAAGGGAGACTACCCCAACAGAAAACAGCAGGCTTGGAGGCGTAGGTGGCAGCCCCACCACCAAGCTCGGGTGCTGTGGGCCAATAACTCGCACAACCTTAAATTACCTTATTGCAGAAACATCAACAATGAGAAACCGGACGGATCCGAAGATGACGACCTTTGGCTTGAAAAGGCTAACGAAAATTGGGCTATGGAATGTGAGGACTCTGCGGGAAAGTGGAAGGCTACGACAGGCAGTGGCATGTATGAGGAGTTATGGCCTGAACATCCTAGGTTTGAGTGAGGTAAGATGGAGTGAGTTTGGGGAACTGGCAACCCATGATGGAGCTACATTTATATACTCTGGAAGACCCGAGGGCGACGGAGCGAGTTATGGAGGTGTGGGTATATTAATGGATAAGGAGGCCAAGAGGAGCCTTATGGCGTGGTACCCAGTGACGGAAAGGATAAAAGTGGCACGTTTTAAGACCAATATTAGAAACATTGTGTTGATAGTATGCTATGCACCTACGGAGTCAGCGGAGGAGGAAGACAAACAGACGTTCTATGGACATCTTAATAGAACGGTTAAGAAACAGAAAAGGAAGGATATCATCCTAGTTGGAGGAGATTTGAATGCAAAAGTGGGACAGGACAACGAAGGACTTGAACATATTATGGGAAGGCATGGTTTAGGGGAACGAAATGAGAATGGACAGCTATTTGTGGACTTCTGTGCAAGCCACGATTTGGTTATTGGTGGTACTATATTTCCACATAAAGACTGCCATAAGGTGACATGGGTATCACCGGATCATAGGACAGAAAACCAGATAGATCATGTGGCTATTGGACGAAGGTGAAGGAGTTCATTGTTGGATGTGAGGAATAAGAGAGATGCAGACATTGGTAGTGATCACCATCTTGTTGTGGCTACCTTTAGAATGAAGATACAGGCACAGAAGAGAAGGATAGAGCAAATAAGGAAGCGATATGATGTTGGAAAGCTAAGGGATGACAGAAACGTGAAAGAAGCCTTCAGGATAGAACTAAAAAATCGATTCCAAGCACTCACTGAGGTGGAGGATGAAACTATTGAGGAAAAATGGGTGAAGACTAGATCTGTATTTACTGAAGTAAGTGAAAATATCCTGGGTTTTAAGGACAGGAGGAAAAAAGACTGGATGACTGACCAGACATGGGAAATTATCAGACAAAGGAAAGAGATAAAGGAAGTAATGAATGCATGTAAGACACGAGCAAGGAAGGCAGAATTGCAATCCAAATATGCTGCGAAGGATAAGGAAGTAAAGAGAAGTGTGAGGAGAGATCAAAGGAAATGGATAGATGACCTATCTCAACAAGCAGAGGAGGCAGCCAGAAAGGGAAATCTTAGAGAACTCTATACCATCACCAGAGTTCTGGCAAGGAAGCAGATGCAGAAAAACCGTCCAGTCAGAAACAAAGATGGTGGCCTCCTAACAAACTCCGAGGATCAACTGAAGCGATGGCAGGAACATTTCTCTGCAGTGTTAAACCATTCCTTGGAGGAGCAAGTAGATGCAGGAGAAGGCGAAGAAGAGGAAAAAACCCAGCCTGACCCAAGGATTAAAGTCTGCATTTCAACAGTGGAGGAAATCAAGCGGGCATTGAGAGAGTTACATATTGGTAAGGCAGCAGGTGTTGACAATATTCCAGCAGAAGTCATGAAGGTTGATATGGGTACCACTGCCAATATGTTGCAGCCGCTATTTGAGAAGATATGGCTTAATGGAGAAATGCCGACAGATTGGAAATGTGGGTTGCTGGTGAAGTTGCCAAAGAAGGGCGATACGTCCAACTGTAACAACTGGAGGGGCATTACGCTTCTTTCAATCCCTGGCAAAGTCTTCACCAGGGTTTTGTTGAACAGAATTAAGGAGTATATCAACTTGAGGCTCCGACGGGAACAGGCAGGCTTTCGATCAAGTCGCTCGTGTGTAGACCAAATAAACACCTTGAGGATATTTCTGGAGCAGTGTGGTGAATGGTCATCTCGCCTCTATGCAGTGTTCATCGATTTCGAAAAAGCTTTTGATTCGATCAACAGAGAAGCTATGTGGAAGGAAGTGCAGCGGTATGGTGTGCCATCACAAATTACCAACCTCATTCAGGAAACATACCGTGATTATACATGCAGAGTCATACATGAGGGCCGTGTATCTGAACCTATATTGTACGTTCAGGAGTACGTCAAGGTTGTATCCTCTCGCCAACCTTGTTCCTGGTGGTGATTGATGCGGTAATGCGAAATGTAACGCGAAATGTGAAACGTGGTATCCAGTGGGATTGGCAAATAGGTTAGAAGACCTAGACTTCGCTGACGATGTGTGTCTCCTGTCTGAGACACATGGTGAAATGCAATCAAAGATTGAAGACTTGGTAAAAGAAGGAAAAAAGGTGGGACTAGCGATTAACTCAAAGAAGACCAAGGCCCTAAGGATGAACACCAACAAACTAGACCCATTTGTCTTCAGCGATGAACCTATAGAGGATGTGGATAGTTTCACCTACTTGGGCAGTGTAGTATCCAAAGATGGAGGAGCAGTACAGGATGTTTCTCAACGTATACAAAAAGCAAACGGTGCCTTTGTTCGGCTCTATCCGGTATGGAAGAACAACAAAATATCTATCAGGACCAAACTTCGCATTTTCCGAAGTAATGTCAAGGCTTTTCTACTGTATGGGTCCGAGACCTGGAAGGTGACTAAAGTGATTACCTCCAAGTTGCTGACCTTTGTCAACCGCTGTTTAAGGAAGATTGTAAACATCTACTGGCCGGAAGTAATCTCCAATCATGAACTATGGAGAAGGACGGGTGAAACCGAGATGGCCATACAGATAAAGCGGCGGAAATGGAAATGGATAGGGCATACGTTGAGGAAAGGGAATGAAGCCATCGAGAGAGAGGCACTGGATTGGAACCCGCAGGGTAAAAGGAGGAGAGGAAGGCCCAAACAAACGTGGCGAAGATCTGTACACATGGAGGCAATGGAAGAAGGCAAGACCTGGAGAGAGGTGAAGAGGTTGGCTGACAATAGGATCAGATGGAGATGCTTTGTTGATGCCCTATGTTCCACAAGGAACAACAGGAATTAAGTCAAGTCAAGTAAGTCAGTTATCGGCACGTCGTCCACTTCTCCGCCTACCTTTCACTAATGTGCATAAACATGCTAGACTGTAATGGTGTGTGGAACGACGTCACTGGTGACAGGAATGGCAGCAGATAATGTTTTCGGACGAATCCAAATTCTGTTGGCTTCAAAATGATGGCCGCATTTTGGTTCGCCGTAAACAGGGGGAGATACATCACATTGACTGCGTTCACACAAGACATACAGCGCCAACTCAAGGCCTTACGGTGTGGTGTGCTATTGGGTACAACCACAAATCATAGTTGGTGCGTATCCAGGGCACTGTGACCAGTTTGACCTACGTGAATGACATCCTGCGATCCGTAGCCATACCCTTTCTGCACGACACCCCAGACGCCATATTTCAGCAGAACAATGCGCGACCACATGTTGCTGCACGAACACGTACATTGTTGTTGTCACAGGATGTCAAACTCTTGCCCTGGCCCACTTGATCACCGGACTTGTCGCCAATCGAAAACATGTGGGATATGGTGAAACGACGGGTGTGGCGCTTTGACCCAATGCCAACCACCAAAGATGAACTGTGGAACCAGGTGAATGCACCATGGATAGCTATATTCCAGGACGCAATTCGCGCCTTATACGCGTCGATGCCATCACGCATAGAAGAAGTTATCAGTGCCCACGGAGGACCCAGTGTCTACTGGGCAACAGGACACATGCTGATCCTAAGTGACCTAAATGCTAATCGTTTCTGATGAACATACTAATGAACATGTCCTGTGAATATGAACTTCCTATCTGTAGTCTTTCAAGGTGTTCTGTTTTTTATGAATATACTACTGCAAACAGCCGGGATCAAACTTGCAAACTTGACCTCTACCGTCTGAACCACTCAGCCGGGCTGTTGACTAAGAAAATAAATGTAAAAGTATTGAGGAACAATCTTTAAATTAAATGTAAGTCACGAAAGAACAATGTAGGTAGGTACTTGCTTGGAGCGAAGGAAAGGTCTCTTGCTCCAGACGGTGCAATCACTCGCTTTATAGGCTATGTTTGGCACTACAGAAAGACTGACAGTAAAGAAAATACTATACATGCAGACCAAAGGAACAATCTTTCATTTACAAAATATTACATCGTTATCATGTGTTTATATTGTCTGACTCGTTAGCTGAATGGACAGCGTAGAGGCCTTCGGTTTGGAGGCTCGATTCCAGGTCAGACCGGGGATTTTATCTACGTCTCAATAATTCCTTTGGCTCGGAGATGGACGTTTGTGTTCATGTTAATACACACCACTTCATATAAACACAACACACTGCTAATCACGTCAGAGAGACCCGATAGGTAATGCATCCCATCACATTGAGTTGCGAGAGGAAGGGTATTCGGTCCCAAAACCAGGCCTAATATACAGTACATTAGTATCGACCTCAAATAGTTGGGAAAAGGCCAGGGAGAAGAAGGAGAAGATAATATCTTATTGCAACATATTTATAGAATTCATTGTCCGGCTCCTTGGCTGAATGGTCAGCGCAGTGCTCTTCGGTTCAGAGGGCCTCGGGTTCGATTCCCGGCCCGGTCGGAGATTTCAACCTTAAATGGTTAATTCACTGGGTGTTTGTGCTGTCCCCAATATCCCTGCAAATGACACACGACATATAACACTATCCTCCACCACAACGCCCACCCACATCGGAGGGTTTTACAAGGGCTGCACCCGGCTAGAAATAGCCACACCAAATTAAATATTATATAGAATTCATTTTTGTAATTATTTCGTGTGTATCCTATCACCACAGGATTTGCTATTCTACAAACATCTGAGGTAAATAATGATACAAGGACGACGAAGATGCCTCACATTCGTTTAGACCTTATTACTTTCTCCTTGTTACTTTACTAGCAATGCATTCAATACAGTTCATAAAAAGATATTTCATTTGTACATATATCTTGGGTTCTGTGAAAGATATTCCATGAAGTATGGCACCTGTCATATGTGAATTCAGCACCATCAAATCAGCAAGCTCTGCTTTCTTAACAATCAAATGGATTGACTGAGTGTAAGTTAGCTGTAAGCTTGCATTCAAAAGACGATGGGTTCTAACCTCACTGTCGGCAGCCCTAAAGATGGTTTTCCATGGTTTCTCAATCTCACACCAGGCAAATGCTGGGGCTATACCTATATTAAGACTGCGAACGCTACCTTTCCAGTCCTAGACATCTTCACTTCTAGTGTCCCCGATAACCCATACAGTATATGTTATTGCGACGTTATACAACTAGAATTTTCTTTAAATCTTGTAGAATGACCTTCGTCCTGCTGCTAAATCAAATTCTTCTTCGGTCTCCACTCTTATCTGTCCGTCATACAGCTACCTTCTTCTCTCTGCTCGAAGACAGAACTGTCCAAATTGAGGTTTAATGGTAGGTTTCACAAAACAACTGTGTAAAAATTCGTTATATAATGCAGTTATCTTAAATATAGAAGATAGACAAGATTCGAATTACGAATACACTGATAACTCACCCATGTATGTGACTAAATATGTACCTTCTTAGTCATGGCTGGTCTTATCTGAGCTTTATGATGTCTCAATTCGGCGCTTTATGGCTCAGTTCCCGTGTATTACCGTGTTTATCGTGATTTTTCATTTCAACTGCAAGATAGTACATTCCTCACGGAGTATTGAAACTAACAGTTAACTACATACATTAGCATGGACCTAACAACAATACAGGCTATCAGATACTCGTTAAATGCGTGGGGTTATGGGCCCTAAAATATGCACTGTGTGTGTGTTTCGTTGGAATATCATGGGGAAGAAAGTGTCCATACCACAGTATAAGAGGCAATCAAATGTAAACGGGGCACCTGCCAAAAATATAGTAGAACATTTTGTACTAACCAGAGGGAGACGGCTAATTCCATTCTTGAAAAAGCTGGCGAGCTGTTGACCAAACCACATCTGTACGCAGTCACACACGTGGTCGTCCGATGCAAGCTAATGTCCACGAGTGTCTTTTTTCAGCTCCCTTAATGTGTGAAAACTGCTTGGGAAGAGATCTAGATTGTAGGAAGGTTGTTGAAGAGTTTTCCACCCAAATCTCTGAAGCGTTGCTATGAGGAAGAATAATGCCGATAGCTTGCCGGGACGTTTTGGCTTTATGGCGCTCCTCAGTTTCTGCAGCGTGTCTTCATAGCGCTGTGCTATGTGGCCCCATGCTCGAGCTGAAGAAAGACGCACAAGTCCTGGTGATTACCCAGAACACTCGTCCTCTACACGTAGGTGGCCACAATGAAGCATTGATGTAAGCTCACATGTGTTGTCCGAGTTCAGTTTCGGCTATCATCACCATCATCATCGTTGGCGTCGCATCGTCGTCGTCAGACGAAGAATTTATAGGCTATTATATAATTCCACCAGACTGAGTGGCTCCTGGCTTTCTGGCCCCACCTTGGCAGGTTTGATCCTGGCTCAGTCCGGGGGTATTTGAAGGTGCTGAAATACGTCAGCCTCGTGTCAGTAGATTTACTGGCACGTAGAAGAACTCCTGCGGGAATTATGGCACCTTGGCGTCTCAGAGAACCCTAAAGTTGTTAGTGGGACGTAAACAATATTAAAAATAATTATTGTCATTTACTAAAGTTCCAGTGTTTACGTGGTATTTACCTCGTAAAAGGAATAGGTTCGGAGTTCGGTCATCGAACCAAAAATGACTGCAATCATTCGTATACTAATCTAAGATAACCTACAGATTTATTTGTTTGGATGAGACTACATTCCACTAGGTCATATCCTAGTCAAAATGAATGTAACTTTATTCATTGATATTCAGCAACTGAACAAGACCGCCGCCAAGCTCTCAACAGAAAGAAGTGTTCGTCGCATCTCTCAGATGGAAATGTTATGCTTTCTATGTAAGTAAGATCATTTTTAGAACGAAAATATATGTCACCAGTTCCGTGAGTACATTCGAGCAAAAATGAAGGAGCCCCTGACAGGCTAGAGTAGCCATTGCATCATGAGAAAACATGTAGCAGACGTTTCACCACTGGGTTTATCACTGCCTCATGTACCTTCCTTCTTGCCCCGTCAAGTGTAGGAACAGTGATCCAGGCTAAACTTTCCATGTTGTTCTTCTGTTACGAAACTCTTATAACCCAGAATATTGATCACGCTTCCAGTGATAAATGTGTGACAGCACTGCTCATTGAGCATGACTCGCGCTTGGGCTCAGTCAGTGGGGATGGAGGGTGTGTGCTGTTCTGGGAACTTCACTCTCGCTTCCCAGTAAAACAGGCAAATAAGCTGTTAAGTTTTACGCGACTGTACGTGTCGTAATCATTATTTGCCGGGATTCGAACCGCAACAGCCATAATGACAAGCTAGTGGCGATTTCTCTCGACTCTCACGACCTGCCAGTGTAGAGTCGTAAACAGAACACTGAAAGAACATCCTGGACGTTATTACTACGGCATTTGTGAAACTTTCTTCCAATACTGTAACATATTTCTTTAAAGCAGAAGTACAGTACAAGTCTCCCGGGTCCAGTTCCTGGCAAGTCCAAGGATTTTAATTCTAGAATGAAGGCTGAAACGAGGTTCACTCAGCCTCGTGAGACCAAATGAGGAGCTAACTGATAAGGGGTGTAGTGGACCGGGACGCGAAAGCCAAGCAACACGGCTGAGGATGTCGTCAAGCGGAACACTTAACACTTGACTCCACCTGCCCTGTTTCTTATGCTGATCATAAACATTGATGATTATTATAATGATGTTATTTGTTTTACATCACACTAACTACTTTTACTGTGTTCGGAGAAATTTGTCCCGCGGGAGTTCTTTTATGTGCCGGTAAATCTTCTGAAGCAGGGGTAACGTACTTGAGCACCTTCAAATAACACCGGAGTGAGCCAGGATCGAACCGAGCAACTTCGGGTCAGAAAGCCAGCGACTTATTAACCGTATGAACCACTTAACATGGATCTTATGAATGTAAGCCAACATCATCATTATCATCATCACCTTTGCATGTAAAAGTTCTTTGGTGATTTAGAACGTGTACTTCTTCTGTCATTAACGGATTACTTTTTCTTCTTCCTTTTCACAAGTACTTTGGGTTGGCACTAACTTAGATTAAGCCGAGTTTAGCAGTCCTCTTGGGAGGGAAAGGCCCTTAATGGGCTGTATGCCACGGGCATTTTGTAGAAGTATTGTTGGAAGATACACCGGTACTGTGTGTTGTATGTTTTACTAGAGAGATGAAATATAGATGGTGACATTTGTTAGCAAGTAGAACCATACTCCAAAAATATATATGGTTATAATGAAGTAATTATACTTCTATTCTTTCTAGTGATTTAACGTCGCATCAACTCAGACTGGTTTCTTTTTTGGAAACGATGGTATGAGAAAGACCTAGAACTGGGAAGGAAGCGGCCATAGTTCCTATGAAGGCACAACCTCGTCTGGTGTGAAAATGGAAACCACCGAAAACCATCTTCAAGAAATCTAAAACTCGGCTTAATCCAAGTTAGCGCCAACCCATAGTTATTGGGAAAAGGAAGAAGTAGAAGAAGAAGTTAAAGGAAAAGGAAAAGGAAAGTAGTCTGTTGATGACAGCACAAGTACACGTTCCAAATCACCAAAGAACTTTTACGAATAAAGGTGGTGGTGATGATCATGATGATGATGATTATGGTTTAAGTTCATAAGATCCTGATTAAATGGTTGATACGGTTAATAAGACGCTGACTTTCTGACCCCAACTTGGCAGGTTCGATCCTGGCTCAGTCCGGTGGTATTTGAAGGTGCTCAAATACGTTACCCCTGTGTCAGAAGATTTATCGGTACATGAAAGAACTCCCGCGGGACTAATTTCTCCGAAAACAGTATAATTAGTTAGTGCGATGTAAAACCAAAACATTATTATAATAAATTCATATCATCAATATTTACGATCAGTACAAAGTACAGCATTTGATCCTAGCAGTGGCAGAAATGACGACGAATTCATCACATGCTCAGGTAAATAACAACGGCCTGGTTGACGCAGAAAGAACCACATAGATTACCTACTCCGTAGTAGGAGCATTTTTGGAAACTTGGGTGGGGGGGAAGGGCGGAAATACAGGAACACTCAACATAAACCAGTAGATGTGCCCTTAATGAAGTGAATTCGGGCGAACATTTTGAATAAATTGCGAATTTTTTACTCACAGAATATCTTGCATCATGCGGAGTACATTACAGTCCCGAAATAAAAAGCGAAAAACACAAAATTCAGACAAAATCAATTTTTGTCCGTTTCAAACCCTGTATAAATTAAATATTATGACATTACAATAATATGGAAACGTATCATAAGTCAGTTAGCCCTTTTGATAAGTTTATATAGGTCTATAAAGTTATGTAGAGCCAAAAGAATTTTGACTTGTTCGAAGTATCGGAAAAATATTTTTTCTCTTTTTATTTATTTCTAGTGGAAAATACTTTTGTTTATCCTCTGTATTTTGCAGCGAGCAACTCTCACGCACATCTGTAGCCAAGTGTGTAAATTCTTGCTTCGCGGATTAAGAACCAGAATATTTCATATATTCCAGATTTAAAATCTAAATTTTGATATATTCCCGATTTTTAATGCATTTCCTTTCAGGCACATGTCAGGACACGACTTTATTTTCATTTCTGGAGTACTTTGCAGTATCACATACCAACTACAGAACCTGCAATAACCTGGGTTACCAGACAACTCGTATGTACACACGTAATAATCCTCTCTAGGTTCAACGTCATAATAGCCAATAAGAATCTACTCAACGAAGAGCAATTTGGATTCCGCAGTGAGCACAGAAGAGTCCACCAACTAACCAGGCTCACTGAGGAAATAACAAAAAACTTCAACCATCGGAGGCACACGGGAGACCGTTTTCTGAACATTTCGCCTGCGTTTGACACGGTATGGCATCGAGGCCTTATATATAAACTCATTCGGATAGGTATACCCCTCTATTTGGTCAAGCTTCTCTCCAGCTACTTATCGGATATAAAGTTTCAAGTTGAAGTTGACAAAACCCTGCCTGATCCCCGCCGCCATTGCTGCGGGAGTCCCTCAGAGCGGAGTTATTTCACCTACACTATTTAATTCATACGTGTCTGATATACCCCGTCCAACGCACGCGAATGTTGCTGACGACACCGCAATTTCTTGTCCCGTGACAAACTTCCAGAGTTCAAAATTATTTTCAGGATACTCTCTCCACCTTCGAACCTTGGCTTCGAAAGTGGAGAATCAAAATTAATGTCATTAAAAGCAGTGCAACTCTGTTTTCTAAGAGAACTCGTGAGGACCCCTAGACCCTCATTTTTTGGCGAAGTGATCCGTAGGGCAAATTCTACTAAATATCTGGGAGTTATCATGAACAGAGGATTGACGTTTAAAAATAACACCAACCGTATTTCGGCCCAGGTGATTCATCGCCTTTCAGAAACTATACCACTCATGAAAGCCGATAATGGGCTAAATACAGAAAACATGCTCGACCTGTACAAGACCTCATTAAGACCAATCCTCGAATATGAAAGTTCCGTCTGGGGAACTGCAGCTAAGACACACCTGGATAGGGCCCAGCCCGTACAGAACCGCGCACTGCGCCTTATCTCAGGAGTAGAATGGTTTGAACGGAATCGAAACATCCATAATGATCTCCAAATAGAAGATATCTACACCAGGGTAGAATGAATGTCCGTATATTCTACGCCAGCTTGCCGGACAACCCAAACGCCCTAATCTCATCCCTGGTCAACTATGAAACCGAGGACCTACGCTGCAAAAGGCCCAAAGCCATTATTATTATATCGTTGTGAAGTTCATGGTTTTACCTCCTCAGCTGAGATTGGCGGGAGGGAGGACATCCATCCAGAAAAGTATGCGATATCATTTCATGTCACCTCATCTCCGACCCCGTATTAGGAAACGGGTCTAAGAGGGAGACATTGGGAAGTTTACGGTTACTTCTGCTGAACAGCGACGGTCATAGATATTTATACTTGTTCGCATCGAAAAGAGAAAAGATAGCGCTTCAGCCCAAAAGGGCCTTGAACTGCTTAGTGACCGCTATTCGACGTTACATGACTTTCCAAACCAGAGCCACTATCTCACCGTCAGACAGCTGTACTCGCCTAGAATGAATGGACCTCAGATCCCGGTAAAAATCCCTGACCTACCCAGGAATCGAAACCGCGGCCTCTGGGTAAGAAGCAGGCTACCTCCCCCTAAACCACGGAGCTGGTGGTTGCGTCAATAATGACATGAATACAGGATTTTTCACATAGCTTTATCTCCCTTTTTTTAGATTAAAAATTAACCTCTGTTTAAACTACGTAATGCATAGCACTTGGGTTTAAAAGTAAGAAAATATATACAATGTAGCACAAAGGTCTGTCATATGGAAACCAGATCTCTCTTTTTTCCAACCAAGCAGAATGTTGTGATCGTATACACTTTATTATTGATCACGGTCACTACCTTTCGGAAAGCGGATGTTTATGTGCGTTAGGTTGAAATTGTATGGGTGGCAGTCTCTTATTATAGAATTTGGTTATCACTTTGCCCACAATACTTGTCAGTTTATAGACGGTGGGTTTCTGAAACACTGGTGGATTTCAATATCTAGTAAATCAGGCTTTCTCCATAGACTTCAAATGAGAAACTGGAAAAAAGTCCTGAATGTTCCTTTCTGTAACCAAACCATTCACTAACCTGATCATTCATGTTAGAAATGAAACTGAAGTAAATATGAAATCATATCGGTAAACTTATTTTAGTGCAGTCAATTGGGAAGTCGCCTCATGTGCTCAAGGTTGCAGGATCCCAGTTCAATCGGCCGGTATTTAAGAATACTTGAATGTGTATCGATTTACTGGAACTTTGTAAAACCCCTTCTCAGGGCAAAATTTAGGTACCGATATTCCGATGTCGGTAGCTGAAGGGACAGTGTATCTATAAAATTTGCTCTTGTAATGTATAAGTATATGAATATGTGGCTAGGAAATGTTAGGTAGCAATGACAGTTCTGTATGGCTATTACATCATCCCGATGGAGTAGAGGTAGCCTACCCACCTGTCTCATGCCTGGAGGCCCCAACTTCGATTCCCCGTTCGTCCAACGATTTTAATCCTGGACAGAGGGCTGCAATGGGGTTCACTCAGCCTCATGAGACTAACCGAGGTGGTAAAAGAGACAATGAACCCGATCATGAAAGCCCAGCAATACGGCCGAGGATGTCGTCATGGTAACCACACCGAGCGAGTCGGCAGCGCAATTCGGGTCACGTAACCGTGAGCTTGCATTCGAGAGATAGCGGGTTCAAAACTCAGCGCAATTTCCCGTGGTTTCCCATGCTCATACTGGCTGTAAGGCCATGGCCGCTAACTTCCTAATTCCAGCCGTTTCCCATCCTGGTGTCCCCGAAGACCTTCGATCGGTCGACGTTAAGCCAATAGAAAGAAAGAGGCTGACCACATGCCATTCCAATATCTTCAAGCCATCTGGCTGGACAGCAGTCGTCTCTTAATGGACTAGTCTATTTATGAAATGGAGTGTTACATTTCTGTGGCTAATACAGCGTGGTGCAAACATTGTGAGGGATATCCTCCGATATGGGCAGCGTTTACGCTGGGAAAACTGCGCTGCGTGTCAGCAAAGAAGAAAATTTAATAATTTTATTGGTTTCTAGTCCAACAAATTTCTACCTTTGACGTTTTTTGGAGACGTTGAGGTGCCAGAATTTTGTCCCGTAGGAGTTCTTTTACTTGCCAGTAAATCTACCGACACGAGGCTGGCGTATTTGAGCACCTTCAAATACCACCGGACTGAGCCAGGATCGAACCTGCCAAGTTGGGGTAGGAAAGCCAGCGCCTCAACCGTCTGAGCCACTCAGCCCGGCTAGATGAAAGTGTAGTGTGAGCTATAGGAAAGTTAGGTACAGAACAAACACGAAGCCCCAGGGTCATAGGAATGAACCATTCGCAGTTTAAATTCCAGAACAAGAGGAGGAATTGAACTTGGAACCCGGAGTTTGAGAACCAGATCTATGGTCATTCAGACAGGCAAAACACGGACACCCGATTGAAATTACAGAAGAAATTTCCATAAGCATTTCGAATGCATATTATTCTGCATATGTCAGGCACCGGCGTTAGTATTTCATTTGAATGCGAATCACCAGGGGAGAACTCTAAGATGGCTTGCAATGAAGTTTGCCAGTGCTAGCTGGACCCAGACAGAGTGCGGAGAGAATCAATACGAGAGTAGAGGGTTGCGGCGCGTCCCGTCGTCTGGCGGAAGTGGCCAGCTACAGGCTCAGACTCTAAACACCGACGAGTCACCAAATGCTACGCAAACTTCCAGAACTGTCAACATAAATATTAATTTCTAAGTTTTCTACAGTTATCGTGTTCATGGTGTTTCCTCTGGGACTATATTTACATCAAGTACGAGTTTTCTGCAACGATGGAATTGGACAGCGCTAGTGCTGGGAAGGTGTCAGCCATAAGCCATAACCTTGTTAAGGTTCAGACCTGGTATTTGTAGTAAACCACAGAAAATGATCTCAAGGGCTACGAACGTTGGAGCTCCAACCCAGACTCTCCCGAATGCAAGTTTATAGCTACAGGACTTGTTCCGCAAAGCCAACTCCCTCGATTAATCTTGTTTATGATATGAAAACATATTTTACAGGAATGTAGAAGTGGGGTTTAAACACTCCCCATAGCTTCTTGATTTATTTTTGATCTTGCTAGTTACATCAGATACGTAGAATAGAGAAAATGTATAACATTTCACCATAACTTTACAATAATACAATCGTAAACAAGATTTCAACTTCCAATGTACACGCGCCGGTGGAAGACTTGGGTAAATTATGGATTTATATTTACCTTTCATTTCCAGGATTGTGACCAAAAAGAATATTAACGTTTAGACTTAACATTCGATTAATTTTAATTTCCTTAGTTTACGCCATAAAAAGCAGTGCTTTAATAAGTTCAGTAAGAAGTTATTTGAGGTGAGGTTGATCGACGAAATGCCTTTAAGTTTCACTATAACAGAATATTTGCACGTCTTGTCGACCATGGTAGATTTCAGTAAATATCTTCAGAATTCTGTCAATAGTTTGTCAAAAAGCTGTAAGTGACGGTTTTTCTCCAGTGTATGTTTTTCAAGTTCACAATATGTCCAGATTCGTCAGCTCTCCCAATTATTGGATACATTAATTTTACATCTCAAATTAACTAGGGTACTAGATAACGATGAGATTAAAAAAAAGTAATACTGTAATGTCACACTTTTCCAGATTTTCCCCTGGATTCTTCATATTCACTGTAGATGCACCGAACGTACAAGTAACTCACGCCAAAAATGTTAATGACTAATATGTCTGTATAAATAAACTAATATGAATTCATAGGAGCCGAATGATTTCTGTTTTAGTAACGTTATTGACTCAAATGCAGACACAGTCTCCTCCTCACCTCAGTTTTAATTGTTGAGGTTATTATTATGAAAAGAATAGACAAGATAATACGCATTCGCCGTGTGGTTTTCTTGACACTTATTATCGTGTCTACAATTACGGGCCGTGAAAGCATCAATCTAAATGTTAGTTTCATAATTTAGTTAATTACCCGTATCGTTATTTGTTCTAAATAAATGTCTTCATATCACATTGAGGACTTCTGTTCTAGTTTAATACTCTTCTTTTTAAGAACTCTCATCTTGCTGATGTGCTTAAATCTTATGAGCTTAACTATAATCTTGTATTTTGAGATATGTAAAGATTTTAACTGTCTGTTATAAATCAGTGACAGAGTAAGAGAGAAATAACAAAGGCAATTGAAATATTTTACCTGCTTTTATTTTGGTGTACAGTGACTTCTCTTTCAGATAGGTGGTATTTCTGATTTCAGCGCACCTCTCACTGGCACTCAAGGAAAACTTTTAGTGCTCGGTATGTCTATGTCTTCCAGGCTCCCATCATTGTGTTATTTTATCACATTCACGTTTTTGTACCTTTTTATTTAATTTCGCGATATTAACTTAGTATTAGTATTTATTTATTACTTTTCTCCAGTATACAAATACCCATTTGACCTGATAAATAAGAAAAATAACAATGTCCAGCCTATTAAACTACAATGATATGATCAACAGATACTGATAAATGGCCATGCACAACTCCTTACCGGAGATCCAATGGTCCTGGCACTGCGGCATTAACGGCACACGTATTTACAAACAGACAAATTTTAAAATGGTTAATTATAATGGCAAGGTTAAATACAATAAAACAAACTAAAATGAAATGAAATGCGCCACTGATAGGGGCAAAATTAAATTTAAATGAGCGACAGACGCTGGTAATCGGTTGACTTGACCATGTCCCAGATTTGCCTGCCTGAGTAAGCTAGTCTGGAACACAATTCCATTCCTAGCAAACCCAGGCAAGATCACGTTTACTGCTGAGTAGTGATGGGACATTCGATTCATTTTACTGAATCGATTCATTTGATTCCGTTCACGTTACTGAATCGATACAGTGATCCGATTCACGGCTCATTGGTCACCGCTCCTACTGCATCAGTGTAGTATGTGCTGGTAAGACAGCAGCAACAGCATTCAGTGCTCGCAGCTGCCATCTGGTCTTCATACTATGAACTCCTTTCTTAGAAAAAATGCTAGTTACTCTAATACATCGAAGGTTTCCGGCAACGCAGGGTGGGAAAGGTTAGGATTAGGAAGGTAGCAGCCATGGCCTGAATTAAGGTGTGAAAATGGGGAAACTACGGAAAAACCATCTTAACGGCTGCCGACGGTGGGATTCGAACCCACCATCCCCCGAATGCAAACGCATAGCCACACGCGATATTAACCGCACGACAACTCGCTCAGTCCTTTTTTTAAAAGTATTTTTCTATCAGCTGAGGATTTTTTTAAATCGTCATATTTTGTATAGGCTACTCGAGATGTACAGTAGCCCGCTGGTTTTCTGATTCAACATACTGTTATTGCGTCTGTCCACATATGATTGAAGTCTTGTGCAACGATGTGACATATGAACTGAGAGAATACTGAGCCGTTCTTCCCAATATAAAACAGGTACTTTTGAGTGGTCATGACTCATGAGCATGACTCAGTCATAGGGCAGGCTAGAGTCGAGTTTAACTGTCAAATGTCAACTAAGTTATAATACTAAGATTCATTAAACTAATAAATAGTATAACCTAATAGCCTACCTACTTACTAGCTACTTCAGAATTATGTTGTTACTACCTTTTTAACACTGCAAATAAATCCATCTATTATTTAAACCTCCCTGTAAGAAGAGGACAGTGAATGCAAATGGGTATTATTTTCAAATGAGCTGAGCTCGAGAGTCCATTATAGCATACGATTCTTTCAGTCTAGCATGTCTCACTGTATGTCTCGCTGCAGCGGAAGCTCGGCTCTCCGCGTGTCCAGTGAGCCGATAAGGAGCCGTGTGTATCATGTGTCTCACTGAGCCGCGCTCGTTCACGATTCTTTCGCTGTGCCATGATTCTCTGTATGCCTCGCTGCAGCGGAAGCTCGGCTCTCCGCGTGTCCAGTGAGCCGAAGGAGCCGTGTGTATCATGTGTCTCACTGAGCCGCGCTCGTTCACGATTCTTTCGATGTGCCATGATACACTGTCTCGCTGCAGCGGAAGCTCGGCTCCCCGTCAACGTCCAGTGAGTGCGCCACTCAGCACTGTCCGCTGGGAGTAAGCTGAATCGTGTGCCGTGAGCTCGCCTTTCCTGTGAATCGATTCACTCGGACACTTGAATGAATCGATACACTGCTTCGAATCATGCATTCAGTAGCCAACAGTACTGCTGAGTGCGCTGACTTTTATGTTTACACAGGGCAGTCCTCTTACATTTAAATTTCTTAATGCCATTGCTCCACTTACTCAATCTGCTGCGCTGTACTATCTCTGTTACCACACAAGCATTGCACTATATAGAATTCCATACTACAATTAATAACAACTCTAGGTAATTCCAATAAACACAAACCCCTACTTACTGTAATCGCTCTCACATATGACTCCCAATCACCTTTCACCCCTAGCTTCTTCAATAACAACCACCATATTACATCACAAACCAATTGTACCATTCTCAATCTCTGCCTGAAATCACACTACACTAGCCTCTATAATTTTCTCCATCCACACCTACCTAATACCACACTTACTGTTCTGTTTACTCTAATACCATACGCTTATATCTAATACATCTGTTCTAAAAATTACATTACGAACATCAAATACCAACTATCATTACACCAATTAACCACTTTTATTCATCAATTCATTACTCATACCAAACACAGTTCGCCTACGAATAACATAAGATTGCCATACTTCACTGCTGAATCCAATAAACAACTCACTAATTACTTTTTCAAATCTCCTTCGCACTTTCAAACTCCCTAATCTCATACCTCATCTTTCGCCTCTTATTCATACATCATACCAAACACAGATTCACATACAATTAACATCAACTATCATTACACCAATTAACCACTTTTTCCAGCCTTATACCACCCTAAACAAACCTCGAAACAAATAACACTATCAAATAACCCACTAATTTCTTATACAAATTACTCACCAAATACTCACTTCTCTCAACCTTATACCACCACATTCATCAATTCTCATACTTACTTACTTACTTACTTACTGGTCGGCGCTACAGTCCTTGTAGGTCCTTGGCCTCCTTTATCACCTGCCTCCATTCATCTCGGTCCTCAGCTTTTCTTCTCCAACGTTTAACTCCTAACTTTCTAAGGTCATCCTCAACATCATCAATCCACCTTTTCCTGGGTCTTCCTCTCCTCCTCCTTCCATCAAGTTTCCCTATAAACACCTTTTTTACGGTGCAGGTTTCTGCCATTCTCTGAACATGACCGGCCCACCTAATTCTTCCCTGCTTAATTTTAGCAACAATATCTGGCTGGCCAAACAGTCCTTGCAGCTCTACATTTGTCCTCATTCTCCACCCATCCTGCTCTCTTACTGCACCGAATATCTTTCTCAATATCTTTCTTTCCCACCGTAACAGCCACTGTTCTTCTCTGGAGGTCATCACCCAGCATTCTGAGCCATACATAACTATTGGTCTTAGTACTGTTGTGTATATTTTAATTTTTGTATTCCTGCTGACATTCCTGGATTTAAACATATTTTGCAAGGCGTAAAAGCATCGGTTTCCACTTGTTATCCTCTCCTGTATTTCCACGGAGGTTTTATTGTCCTCTGTTATTATAGAACCTAGATATTTGAAAGATGTGACTCTTTGATATTCCTTCCCATTTAATCTTACTGGGGTCCTTCCTCTTACTCCCTCTGTATCTCCCATCTTCATATATTTTGTTTTGTTTATATTCACTTCTAGTCCTAGGTCCCGTGCTTTCCCTTCTAATACTGAGTAGCTCTCTTCAAGAGCTCTTTCATTTCTTGCAATTATTGCTACATCATCAGCATATGCTATCACTTGTACTAATCTGTTCAAAATGGTTCCCCCTGGGTTGATGGGCAATTCACGGATTACTTTTTCCAATGCTAGGTTAAAAAGAAGTGTGGAAAGTACATCTCCCTGTCTTAGTCCTCTCTCCACTAAAAACTCCTCTGACAGATCTTGCTCCACTCTCACCTTGCATACCGTTGTTTTCAAAGTCATTTCTGTTAATCTAATCAATTTCCTTGGGATTCCAAATTCTTTCATAATCTTGTAAATTTTACCCCTATCTAGACTGTCATATGCCTGTTTAAAATCAACATACAGCTGATGTAGCTGTTTGTCATATTCATAAAATTTCTCTAGCACTTGTCGTAATATAAATATCTGATCCAGAGTAGAGCGATGTTTTCTAAAACCTGCTTGGTAATCCCCTAATATTCTTTCCATCCATAATTCCAATCTTAAGGCTAGTACCTTACCAAAAACCTTGTACATTCCATCCAGCAAGGTGATCCCTCGATAATTTCCACATACTGCCTTATCTCCCTTTTTATGTAATGGGTAAATTATACCCAATGTCCAATCCTTGGGTATTTCCTCCTTTGTCCAAACCTCCTTAATCAATTCATAAACAGCCATTTCTATTCCCTCTCCCCCATATCTCAACAGCTCTGACTCCATTCCATCTTCACCTGGGGCTCTATTATTCTTTAATGCATTAATTGCAGCTTTGACCTCTTCTAAGTCTGGCTCTTTTACTGATTCCTCTTCCAATTCTCTTTCTTCCCCATCAACATTTATATTTTCCTCCTCTCTATCATCTTCATTATTTCCATTGAGTAACTCGTAAAAATACTCCTGCCATCTTCCAAGCACTTTGCTTTTATCACCCAGAAGGTTTCCATCTTTATCCTTGAAGAAAACAGCTCTTGGTTGAAACCCTCTCTTAATGTCTTTTGTTCTTTCATAGAACTTTCGTACCTCGTTTCTATCCTTCATTTCATCCAGTTCTTCGATTCTCTTTCTTTCAAAAGCTCTTTTCTTATATCTACATAACTTATCTGCTCTTCTTCGTTTCTCTCTATACTCTTCTACTGTTTGTCTTGTTCTCCTTTGAAGCATTCTGTTTCTAGCATCATTCCTCTCTTGGATTAATGTTGAACATTCCTCATCAAACCATTCTGCTCTCTTTACCAATTTCTTCTTTCCCAGGGTACTATCTGCAACTTCACTGATAGTTGTTTTCAGTATCTCCCATTTATCTTCCACTTCTCCTTTCTCCCATAATTCCCTTTTTATTGCCAAAGATTCAGCTATTTTCTTTTTGTATTTCTCTTGCAATTCCTCATTTTTTAGTCCTTCAATATTGTGCTTTGCCTTTCTTGTTACTTTTTCCGTTCTTGCCAAATCTATTTTTTGTCTGTACTTGACTCTAACAAGATAGTGGTCTGTATCTGCATCAGCACCTCTGCAGCTTCTAACATCCATAATATCTGATGCATGTCGCCTTTGATTTCTTGTCACACCATCTGGTGAAATCCAGGTCTCCTTGTGAATGTTTTTCCTAGGATGCCAAGTACTTTTAATTATCATCTGCTTTCCACTCACAAAATCAATCAATCTCAATCCGTTATCATTACTTACTTCATGCAGGTTTTCTTTCCCTACTAAGTGTTTGTACACTTCTTCTCTTCCAATTTTTGCATTTAAATCTCCAAGGATAATTTTCACATCATGCCTTTGAACTTTATTAATTTCTTCCTCCAATTTGGTATAAAATGCATCTTTCTTCTCATCTTCTGCCTCCTCAGTAGGGGCGTACACACAAAACACAGTTACGTTGAAGAATTTTGCCCTAATTCTCACAGAGCACATCCTATCATTGATTGGAGTAAAGTTGATCACGCTTTGCTTTACTGACTTATGTATGAGGAATCCTGTGCCATTACTGCCTGCTTTTTCTCCACTGTACATCAAAATATGTTGTCCAGACATCATCATCCCTTTCCCTTTCCATCTTAGTTCCTGTAGAGCTGCTATTTTCACTCCATACTTATCCATTTCATTCCTTAATACTTTTAACTTGCCAGGTCTCTTCAATGTCTTAACATTCCACGTTGCTAATATAATATCATTTTTCCTTCTCTTTAGCCGTTTTTCTCGCCGGTTCGTCACCAAGTTTTCCAGTCCTGCATTATTCATTCTTAAGGTATCCGTAACAGTTGGTTTTTTTACGAGGTAGGGGAGTTAACCCTACGCTCAACCCCCAACCTGGAGAACCAGGGTATCACTCTTAGTCTGGATCATCACCTTAGACCTGTCCGGCTTGGGTGGCCCTAACAGGAGCAGATGCTCCCGCCGGCATAGCTCTAAGGATCATTTGACCACGCAAGCCTCCAATAAACACCCGGCAAAATATATTTTGCCTTCGTCAAGGTGGTGATACCTTCGGGAGGCATCAATTCTCATACCAAACACAATTCACATACAAATAGCATAAAATTGCCATACTTCACTCCTAAATCCAATAAACAACTCACTAATTACTTTTCCAAATCTCCTTCGCACTTTCAACCTCCCTAATCTCATACCTCATCTTTCGCCTCTTATTCACACATCATACCAAACACAGATTCACATACAATTTTTTTTGCTAGGGGCTTTACGTCGCACCGACACAGATAGGTCTTATGGCGACGATGGGATAGGAAAGGCCTAGGAGTTGGAAGGAAGCGACCTTAATTAAGGTACAGCCCCAGCATTTGCCTGGTGTGAAAATGGGAAACCACGGAAAACCATTTTCAGGGCTGCCGATAGTGGGATTCGAACCTACTATCTCCCGGATGCAAGCTCACAGCCGCGCGCCTCTGCGCGCACGGCCAACTCGCCCGGTTCACATACAATTAACATCAACTATCATTACACCAATTAACCACTTTTTCCAGCCTTATACCACCATAAACAAACCTCCAAACAAATAACATTATCAGATCACCCATAAATTACTTTCCCAAATTAAACACCAAATACTCACTTCTCTCAACCTTATACCACCATATTCACCACTTCACTATTCATATCAAACGCAGTTCACATACAAATGGCATAAAACTACCATACTTCACTCCTAAATCCAATAAACAACTCACTATTTACTTTTCCAAATTTCCTTAGAACTTTCAAACTCTCCAATTTCATACCTCCCATTCGCCTCTTTTTCCTACATCATACCACACCCCGATTCACATCCACTTAACAAAAAATAACCATAGCCCATTTCACAAAGTTACCATGCTCACCCCTTTTGTTGGCACCCTACCATCTGTAACAATTTTCTTACTTCTTGCTAGCTTTAATAGCATTTTTACTTCATGTAACAACACCCTTCTTATTTCCACCTATTCCCCAGATGTCTCTTAAGCTTCTACACCTTACTTCGTCGATACTTCCTTCGTCCCTTACACTTCTGCTCCACCCTTCGCTCCAGTGCCACTCTATTCTCTTCCAGGTTGCCTCTGAACGTTCCTTTTCTCTCTGGGCCGCCATTTCTTCACTGTTTCCACTCTGCTGACTTCCTTTGCATCTAGCTGTGACTGTGTCTGTGTCCCTAAGCCTACCTACTCTAGCCCCATTATCCACTGCTCCTTCCTTATCGGTGTATATAATCGCACTTTCACTTGGCACCTCTCCCTGTCTCTCTTCGCACAGCACACTGATACTTTCGGTATTTACATTTCTACCATCCCCGTCTTCTCCAATATCACTATCTTTCACTTGTCTATCTTCCCCACTAATCGCTACACTTCTCTCTGTTTCTTCGCCTTGTTTCATCTTCATTTCTAGGTCCATCGATCTATTCACAGGCCAGATTCTACTCCAGCTGCTGCTTGACACCACTAGTTTCTGTCTTCTGATGATTGCTCTCAGCCCTTGATGCCTAGCTCGTACCAAATGTTTTCTAAGAATTGTTTCGTTCCTAATCGCTTCAATTCCCATGTCCCTCTTGATCCATATTTTTTCCCTCTGCACGTTACCCGCATTGCCAACCACAATATCAGCCATCACCGTAGAAAACAATTGTACTTTAATAGGCCTGCTGTCTCTAATTCTTTCCACTCTCTGCATATCGTCTATATCCGCTTCACTAAAATTGATTTTCATTTTCCCCTGAATTAGGTCCACTACTTTATAAATTGTAAGCACTTTGTCCTCCCTCTTCTCCTCAGCCACGCCATATATAAATAGGCATTTCTTTCTACGTTTTAGAGTATTGGCTTCCACTTCTGCTTTCAGTTTCAGCGTCTCCTCTTCTAATCGTCCCATTTTATTCCTTAATGCTGCAACTTCTTCGGCATTTTTTCTCACTTGCGATGCTATGTCTTCTGCCCTTTCTCGGAATCATCCCTTCATTTTTTCAAACTCCCTCGTTTGCTCTTGAATCATATTTTTGAGTTGCTCAAAGGGGCAGACTTCTACAACCACTTCGTTTACAACTCTTCTGATTGCTTCCATGTCTTCCCAGCTCATATTTCGACTGGAAGTCGGACCTGGGTTCAGCTCTACCCCCAATCCATAGCATTATCAAAATCACCGCCGCTGGTAGCACTAATTCTCCTTTCGTTTCCATTTCTATTTTACACCCTCTTGTCTTCACTTCTTTTCTTTATTCCCTGCCATCCTCCTATGATCGCCCTGTATTGCTCCACACCAATCATTATCTGTAAACTCCTCACTACCTTCCTGCACTCAGCACCTACACTCCCTTCTCCCACTCCAGGGACCCTCCGCTCAATACGTCTGCACTCGTCAGTGGCTTAGGCTGAACTGTGATATTAACTTAAACAACCATCTCTATCTTTGTTTTATTTCTGTCTAACGAATGTTTTAGTATTCTTCTACAAATTAACTATGAGCACATACTCACTGTAACATCATTCCCTCCCTATTTTTCTTCTAACTGGGTACTCTGGAGAGCCTGAGTCCCAGCTTCATGCTTTTAATACCATGGGCCGTTTATACCAAATAGGCTTTTGTTTAAATTTAATATTAACCATGTTTTTAACACAGCCTGTGTTTTTCCTTTCCAGAAACTATTTCCGTTGCCGTTCTCTCATCAAAGGAGTCAAGGTAATGTAATTTACTATATTGTTTATTTTCGCAATATTTTACACATACCATCGGCTTTTCCTTGGAAGTAACCGCGCGAGCTGTTCTTAGAATAAATGAATAACAGTGAATGGACTATAGAAATTCGTAGAATAACTATTATATATTTTACAAGGGTTGTTCAATTGAAACATAAATAGGACTGGCGACAGTGCGAATAACAGATGGAGCCGCTAAGAGGAGATACCACTGCATGGTTTCGTGTCTGTATTAAAAAATCAGAACGAGGTCAGTCTGAGACAAGCGTCCGCTAAGTAGAAGAAATTTTATAGCAACATTCATGTTTAACTGTTACGCCCAATCGAATACAAAGTGTCTTGATTCAATCCTTGCAGAAAGAAAGTGCTTTGAACGGGAAAGCAAAGTGCTTTGAACGGTAAAGCTGTCACGAAGTGTGCTTGCGCTCCACGGTAAAGCACATCAACACACTGTCAATGCAACGATAGCCAGTCGACCCTGTTTTCGCTGGGGTCTTATGCATCCTCCGCCTTAGAGTTAGGATCACTTTCCTTGAGACAGTCATGTCCTTAGTCTGTTGAAGAAAGCCCCAAAGATTTAGCGATTCATTACCGACCAAGCGGTTCCTGATGCTGTGTAAGAATGGTTCGACCAGCAGCCGCCGTGGAGGAAATCGAGAAATAAGTTCAGCGTCAGGACAGGTGCCTAAACGCTGGGGAATTTATCAAACTGTGGTCGGTATGCTGCCGTTTTCATATAGTGCATGATATCCCATGTATAGTGTGTAGATTTCTAGACATCAGTCTATGTTACAGCTGAGCAATCCTTACACTAAATAAATTTCTGAAACATATTTAACCTTCGGTGATATAAATAGTATAACCTACAGAAGAATGGTTCAAACGTAACACCAATTTGCATTTCTTTCCCCACTTACCCTATATCTTGTATATTATTATAATTATGATCAATTTTTATGTCATAATTATGCGGTAATAGTTTCCAGGTACCTAATCTAAGTTGTCATTAAGTCTGTGAGTAGGGAACTCTCAAATATCCGTGTTTAAACCCCCTTAAAATACACTTGAACTAACCAAGATTTAGACTCCAGTCTTCGGCTTTAACAGTCAGTACTTAGGCAGATATGCGTTAATATTCTCAGAATGGCTGGATTATAACACTGCAGTTATAATAAGGAGGTCACACTTAAACTATTTAATATACATAATGATCACTAGCATTTCTGTCTCTCTTGTTTTATCTGTAATGATTTGATAGAGACCACATTGTGCTTAATATTCTCTAATAAGCCCCTGGAATGGCCTGTGATAACCAAAAGCCAAATATCGTCTGTTGTAATGTTGTCACCAGTTTGAATGCATCGCTCTTGTCTCGGACACGCGTTTGATTCAATTGATGCACTCACGTAGTTTAACACCTGCTCCATCTATTAATTTGATTACATAACATCAACATCAAACTAGTTTCTTAACTTGAACGTCGTGTAACCTCAATCAATCAATCAATCAATCAATCAATCAATCAATCAATCAATCAATCAATCAATCAATCAATCACCACTGATCTGCATTTAGGGCAGTCACCCAAGTGGCAGATTCCCTATATGTTGATAACATATTCTCTTTTTAAATAATTGCAAAGAATTTGGAAATGGATTGATAGCTCGATAGCTGCAGTCGCTTAAGTGCGGCCAGTATCCAGTATTCGGGAGATAGTGGGTTCGAACCCCACTGTCGGCAGCCCTGAAGGTGGTTTTCCGTGGTTTCCCTTTTTCACACTAAGTAAATGCTGAGACTGTACCTTAATAAGGCCACGGGCCCACGGACGCTTCCTTCCCACTCCTAGCCCTTTCCTGTCCCATCGTCGCCATAAGACCTATCTGTGTCGGTGCGACGTAAAGCAACTTGCAAAATAATAATAATAATAATAATAATAATAATAATAATAATAATAATAATAGAAAAATAACTGCATTACAATAATGTTAAACTGCGTTCAGACGTACCTTCAGTACAACAGGTTATTAGAATGCCCTAAAAGAAATGAAAATTGCAATTAAAATTTGAAATTCGCAAGAACTATTCAAGGGTTACCAACAAAGCTAAATGCGTGAACAGATTATATGTATTGCTATTTACTGCTGCAGTACTACTAAAATGTTTACATTCTTCCCCTGAAGGGTGAGGCGGGCCTCTTAGACGGTGACACCGTCTCTCAGGCCGGGAGATTTGTTACGCTGAAGGAAATGCACGGAGAAGGGGGGGGGGCGGCGGCCATGGCCTATACTAGGAAATGTCCCGGCATTCGCCTTAGTGTAGGGGAAGAGAAAACCACGGAAAACCATTCTCAGGACATCCGACTGTTAGGACCAGCCGTGAGGTCCAGCCCTGTCCCGTCTCACTCCCGAATGCAGAGGCGTAGAGCTCTTGGACCACGGACCAGGTCCCACTTATGGGCCGAGACGCACCCTGCATCTACCGACGCTGCTATTTTACCTTACTATGCTCTAAAAGAAATTTAAACCGCCGTTTAGTTAAATGCTGATATATCGAAAGTGTTACCGTACACTAGGATTTAAACCAGGGCCTCTCAGGGTGCATGCGCCTGGTGCATGCACTGTGCTCAGTGCAAAAGACGACTTCGCTTGGATGACCAGACTGCAGACCCCCACTCCCCGATTTGGAGCAATAGCGCTGTATCTCTCTTTCCCCATGTCTGTCTCGCTCGCTCCGCCTGCCTCCCTCTTCCTCACTTCCTCCTTATCGCTCCAAATCCGAGCCGAGTTGAGCCGAGTTGAACCGAGCTTAGCCGAGTAGCCCAGAGACGAAGCGTTGGTCCGAGCCGAGCCAAGTGGAACCGATGCACTCTGCAAGGAACTCTGCGCCGCTGTCTGCACGCGTGAGATTTTGGGCGTTTCAGAGACCCTGATTTACACGAATATAGCAGGCAAGATACTATCTAATACAATACCTACACTACAATTCTCAACTGCACATAGGCGTACCCTAATTATAACAGGTTAACTGAAACATTAGAACTGGAGTTAAAATTAAAATACTTGGTATTTAGTCGAGTTAGAATTCTTTTCTACCTACGCGCTAACAGAAGAGAGAATTTAACCCGAGTAGACAAATACTACGCTGGCCCCGTGGTGAAGTGGTAGCGTACCTGCGTCATACCCGGAGGCCCCGGGTTCGATTCCCGTCCAGGTCAGGTATTTTTACCTGCATCTGAGGGCTGGCTCGTGTCCACTCAGCCTACGACCTACTTGATTGCAATTGAGGAGCTATCTGATGGTGAGATGGTGAGCCCTGTCTAGAAAGCCAAGAATAGGCCTAACAGCCGAGAGGATTCGTCGTGCTGACCACATGACACCTCGTAATCTGCAGGCCTTCGGGCTGAGTAGCGGTCGCTTGGTAGGCCAAGGCCCTTCAGGGCTGTAGTGCCATGGGGTTAGGTTATGTTAGATTACTATTATTTTTCTACTAAGCGGGACAGACATTAAAACTGCCTTTAAATGCTGTAAAAGTAAAGAGGATGTTTATAACAGTTTCTCAAATCTTCTGTTAAAACTACGCCAGACACTTGAAGTGCAATTATCGGAATATAGGAATTTGATTATTAATTTTTACTCTATGACTAATCGAAGCTTCAAAGTACAAAGTACGCCGGAGTCTTGGAACCACAAAAAATCCAAATAGAGTAATCAGCTGTTTATTATTTTTGTTTTGTAAACTACCCAATACTCTTTGTTCTCGTCGGTGTGCAGCAATCGTCTATAATCGAAAGATTGTTAAGTAATTATCCAGTGAAGTACCGTATATTCTCTTGAACTTCTTTCTAAAATTAAAATTTACAGACGTATCCTGTTATTTGCAATAATAAAGTATTACCTTCGTGATAGTTCGAAATACCGTGTGTATTGTCTGCACGAGTGTAAAAGCTGTGGAACTTACAACTTCCTACAGTAACCCTTCTTTGTATGCATTATGCCAACGAACCTACAGATATATTTATATTTTCAAAACATATTTCGGCCTTTTTCGGAAATAGTTAATGATGTAGTGATCGAGGTAGGTGCTTTTTCCTATAAGGAGAAGGAGGGACGTTCGTAATTTCCGATGGGTTAATTATGTTGTTTGTAGGGTTTCTTCAATTGCTATAGGTTTTAAGAGACACAACGATATCGGAATTTTGTCCCACGGGAGTCCATAAACATACCGGAAGCCAACGACACGGAATTGTCGCTTTTGAATACCCGACCTCTGACTCAATCGAACTGCTATCGTGGGAAGAGAAAGATAACGATTGCGCCACCGTGAACTGCGTCACGAAGAGTGAGTTCGTGTCAACAGCAATGAGTAGAGCTTGGACGTTGATGACCTAATATATGCCGAAAAAGACCTAGAAAATGATCTAAATATCCCCTAAAAAGACTTAAAATGAGCGAGAAAATGGCCCTAAAATATGAAGGAAAATATAATTATATAATGACCCAAAATAATAAATATGTGCATTGTCCACATTACCATTAACTCGCAATTGAGTGAATACAATTTGTGTCATGAAATAATAATAATAATAATAATAATAATAATAATAATAATAATAATAATAATAATAATAATAATAATAATAATAATAATAATAATAATAATAATAATAATAATAATAATAATCCAAAAACCGTATAAGTAGTTAGTGGGACGTAAAGAAAATGACACTATTATTAATAATAATATTATTAATAATAATAATATAATACCCGCCTCTGTGGTGTAGTGGTTAGCGTAATTAGCTGCCACCCCGGAGGCCCGGGTTCGATTCCCGGCTCTGCCACGAAATTTGAAAAATGGCTGGAGGTCAACTGAGTAGAGGTGGGTTCGATTTCCACTTCAGCAATTCTAAAGTGGTTTTCCGTGGTTTTCCACTTCTCCTCCAGACAAATGCCGGGATGGTTCCCAACTTAGGGCACGACCGCTTCCTTCTCTCTTCCTTGCCTGTTCCTTCCACTCTTCCCATCCCTCCACAAGGACCCTTTTTAGCATAGCAGGTGAGACCGCCTGGGCGAGGTACTGATCCTTCTTGGCTACGCCCCTGATGTGTAGTCTGTGAAGTGCAGAGATATGAATAGATCGCTTTTGCAACATTCGTTATCGGCGGGCACGAGCAAGCTACTGACAACTGTCACAGGTTGAGAGGGCCCGGATAAATTGTTTCCGTGAGAGTGAGTTATTTGTGCGGGCATTCGCTGGACGTGTTGGTCAAAATGCAACTACGGTACAACGTGTATGACAGCAGTGGTCAAATGAAGGGATGAAATGCTCGGAGATATAGCTGATGGACAACAGTGCGGGAGGAGAAAATGCGCTTCTCAAGTATATACACTGACTGACAGAGCAAATGCAACACCAAGGAGTGGTCAGAACTTTATGCCAATTGCAGAGTAGACTGACGTCACTGAGGTATGCACATGATGTGAAATGCGCCGCTGTGCTGCGCACGTAGCGAACGATAAATGGGACACGGCGTTGGCGAATGGCCCACTTCGTACCGTGATTTCTCAGCCGACAGTCATTGTAGAACGTGTTGTCGTGTGCCACAGGACACGTGTATAGCTAAGAATGCCAGGCCGCCGTCAACGGAGGCATTTCCAGCAGACATACGACTTTACGAGGGGTATGGTGATCGGGCTGAGAAGGGCAGGTTGGTCGCTTCGTCAAATCGCAGCCGATACCCATAGGGATGTGTCCACGGTGCAGCGCCTGTGGCGAAGATGGTTGGCGCAGGGACATGTGGCACGTGCGAGGGGTCCAGGCGCAGCCCGAGTGACGTCAGCACGCGAGGATCGGCGCATCCGCCGCCAAGGGGTGGCAGCCCCGCACGCCACGTCAACCGCCATTCTTCAGCATGTGCAAGACACCCTGGCTGTTCCAATATCGACCAGAACAATTTCCCGTCGATTGGTTGAAGGAGGCCTGCACTCCCGGCGGCCGCTCAGAAGACTACCATTGACTCCACAGCATAGACGTGCACGCCTGGCATGGTGCCGGGCTAGAGCGACTTGGATGAGGGATTGGCGGAACGTCGTGTTCTCCGATGAGTCACGCTTCTGTTCTGTCAGTGATAGTCACCGCAGACGAGTGTGGCGTCGGCGTGGAGAAAGGTCAAATCCGGCAGTAACTGTGGAGCGCCCTACCGCTAGACAACGCGGCATCATGGTTTGGGGCGCTATTGCGTATGATTCCACGTCACCTCTAGTGCGTATTCAAGGCACGTTAAATGCTCACCGCTACGTGCAGCATGTGCTGCGGCCGGTGGCACTCCCGTACCTTCAGGGGCTGCCCAATGCTCTGTTTCAGCAGGATAATGCCCGCCCACACACTGCTCGCATCTCCCAACAGGCTCTACGAGGTGTACAGATGCTTCCGTGGCCAGCGTACTCTCCGGATCTCTCACCAATCGAACACGTGTGGGATCTCATTGGACGCCGTTTGCAAACTCTGCCCCAGCCTCGTACGGACGACCAACTCTGGCAAATGGTTGACAGAGAATGGAGAACCATCCCTCAGGACACCATCCGCACTCTTATTGACTCTGTACCTCGACGTGTTTCTGCGTGCATCGCCGCTCGCGGTGGTCCTACATCCTACTGAGTCGATGCCGTGCGCATTGTGTAACCTGCATATCGGTTTGAAATAAACATCAATTATTCTTCCGTGCCGACTCTGTTTTTTCCCCAACTTTCATCCCTTTCGAACCACTCCTCCTTGGTGTTGCATTTGCTCTGTCAGTCAGTGTATATTAGGAAGCGGTAATCTACAATCCTGAGGAGGTGACAGTGCCCTAAAATTAGGTGCCATCCCATTCTTCATTTTAAGTGAGATAAGAATATATCAAATCGAGAAGAAACATTTTCAAGAAAGAAAACTAATCATTTATGATGGACACAAGTTTGACTACGCTCAAAATATATCGTAGCTTTTATCAGTTTAGTGTCGATGGAAGTCAGTAGCTTGTTTAACGACCATGATAATCACGGGAGTTGGTCGAGTTCAGAGGAATACGAGAGCATACGAAAGAACTGCAGGCAAACGGAAAGTCGACAAGAACCTTAATTAATTAAGCTTTTTTAATTTATTTTTTATTTCAGACAGGTCCGTAAAGTACGTGAAAGTTGCTCTCTTTCAAGGGCATTACCTCGAGAACGAAGCAGGTCTCTCTTGTCAGATATACAGTAGTTAAAATGTATTTACTTTGATGAATCGAAGTTCAGATAAGAGCGATTCATGAGATATTGCGAATATGGTCAAACCAGTGGGCCTGAATACCTGGTGTCATACAACCAATCGCCATCGAGGCTGAACGATTCGGCCCGTGTAGCTGTGAACTTGCATTCGGTAAATGGTGGATTTGACCCTGCACTGTCGGCAGCCCTAAAGATAGTTTTCGGTGGTTTCCCATTTCCACCCCAGGTAAATGCTGAGGCTGTATCTTACTTAAGGTCATGATCACAATCGCTCCCTTCCCAGTTTTAGCCTGTTCTTGTTCCGTCGTCGGAAAGGAAAGCGGTCTAAATTGTTATCTATCAATGTAAACCTTGTCTGTAAAAGTAGCCTAGTTAATGGAACGTAAAACCAATAACATTAATGTTGCTATAAAGAAGATTAAAGCTTATACGTTTAACATATGAGACCGGGGGAGTTGGCCGTGCGGTTAGGAGCGCGCATCTGTGAGCTCGCATACGGGAGATAGTGGATTCGAACCCCACTGTCGGCAGCCCTGACGATGGTTTTCCGTGGTTTCCCATTTTCACACCAGGCAAATGCTGGGGCTGTACCTTAATTAAGGCCACGGCCGCTTCCTTCCCATTCCTAGGCCTTTCCTGTCCCATCGTAGCCATAAGACCTGTCTGTGTCGGTGCGACGTAAAGCAACTACCAAGAAACATGTGAGAATTAGGATAATAACAATTATGTGTTTGGTTTTACGTCCCACGAACTTTTCTATGGTTTTAGGAAACGCCGAGGTACCTCAGTTTTGATCCGCAGCAGTTGTCTTAGGTGTCGGTAAATCTACCGACACGAGGCTGTCGTATTTACACATCTTCAGTTATCATCTGACTGAGCTGGGATCGAGTCCTCGAAGTTGAGGTCAGAAAGGCCAGCGATTCTACCGTCTGAGCCTCTTAGTCCGGTTATGAGAATTAGGGACTGCTGGTCCAGGAGTGGTAGTGTGAGATGTGACCTGATTCGTAGCTTATTACACTATTCATAGGGATGTGCTTCAAACGGAGGAAAACATGTGCACCAAAATTATAAAACTGTTCTCGAAAGCATTTAAAGTAGTTCGTTAAAACTCAATCGTTAGGTTACACTTCACAATGAAATGACTGTACATGAAATCCCTTAAAGGAGGTCGTCCCATCAACCGTGTTTTATCTCCAGATCATGTGCGAACACGGTAAGTTTGAAAACCTGTGACACACTGCATTGAATGCGTCCGACATATGGCGGTGGTGACTAGTTAAAAACACACGAAAGTATTAGTACGCTATGGCCCGTGCTTCGGGATGAATGTGTATGAAGTTTAACGTCAGTCATACTTCAAAACTGAAATCCACGCCAGTGTCTTGTGGAGCTAAGAGGAGCGGTGGGTAATTGAGCTTTGCCATATCAAACTGCTGAGGCCTTCGAACGTAGGAGTGGACGTCCTGTGTACGCTCACACAGGAGTGCGAGTGACCGTTATCGAAAAGTGCTTGGCAGAAGACAGGCTTTGGACTGTGCAGGAATTACACATTCAGGCATTTCTCTATCGACAGTGTTCCCAAATATACAACAGACCTGGCAGATGCGCAAATTTTGTGTCCATATTGTCCCCAATAAAACAACGATATATATCTATATATATATAAAATAACATGTCCTGACTGACTGACTGACTGACTGACTGACTGACTGACTGACTGAAATGAAATTTGGGGGATACATTTATATTAGGGTATAGGTGCTCAATAAGGGAGGATTTTTGGATATTCCGTCTCTAACGGGGTGAAAAGGGGGATTAATTTTTAAAATGAGGATTACTATCTCTCAAAAAATTAAAAGTTTACACATGTAAAAATTGGTATTTGGAATCTTATTTAAAAATAAAGACACACGTATTTTTTTGTTTTCGGAAAATCCCATTGAGGGGGGTGAAAAAAGGGGGGAAAAAGGGTTGAACACCTATTATGAAGGGACTTATATTTCAAAAACTGAAGATGTTACAAACATGAAAATTGGTGTTTGGAATCTTCTTTGAAAATAAAGAAACGCCTATTTTTGTGTTTTTGGATAATCCGATGAATAGGGGTGAACAGGAGTGACATATGGGGTGAATTTTTAAAAAGACTATAAAAAGCAAAGCAAAGTCTTCTCAGTACAGGCCATGAAGGCTCTTGGAGGAGTGGAAGGTAAAGGCTTCCACTATCAGTAACCTCGGCACTTGATGGGGTAGAGTGGTTAGCTCTACGCCCGGCCGCCTTTGCCCCCAGGAATTAACCTGGTACTCATTTTTGGTGTAGGCTGAGTGAACCTCAGGGCCATATGCACCTCCGGAAGTGGAAATCTCATTTCTTAAATTTTACGACTTCCTGACGGGGATTCGAACCCACGTCCTTCCGGCCGAACCGAGCAGGCCTTTAAAAAGAATATACCTGCAAATTATCTGAGATACGTAACATATTACAGATTTGAAAATAGGTATTTGGCATTTCCTGTTAAAGTAAAGATACATAAATAATATTTTCGGAAAATCCACTTAAGGGGAACTGAAAAAGGGGGCGAATTTTTAAAATTAGTATATCTACAGGACTGTATATCTCAAAAATGTAACATGTTGCAGACGTGAAAATTGGTATTTGGAACCTCCTTTCAAAATAAAGGAATACGCATTTGGGGGGATCAACTTGGTAGGGACGGGATAAAAACGGAGATGAATTCCTTTTACGAGGATACATATATCTCAAAAACTGAAGATGTTACAGTCGTGATAATTGGTATTTGGAATTTCTTTTAAAGAAATCCGTATTGTTTGTTTTTTTTGCAAAATTCACTTAAGTGGAGAGTGTCAAAGAAGTGAAAAAATGGAATTCTTTTTATGCAGAAACGCATATATCAAAACTGAAGGTATCAGGCATGAAAATTGGTATTTGGAATCTCCTCTACGAATACAGAAACAAGCAATTTTTTGGGTCGGGGGAAACCAACATACCGGTCGGGGGTGGATTGAAAAAGGAGTAGAATTCTTTGAATGAGGATACTTATATCTAAAAAACTGAAGATGTTACAGACATGAAAATTCGTAATTGGAATGTGCTTTCAAAGTATAGAAACACGTATTCTTTTGTCTTTGGAAAATATGCTTGAGGGGGGTGAATTAATTGAAAATTAGTTGAATTCGTTGTATGAGGATACTTATATCTTAAATACTAAATATGTTACAAACGTGAAAATTAGTATATGGAATCCCCTTTAAAAACAAAGAAACGCACATTTTTGGAAGGAAATCAACTTCGGTGGTGAACAGGGTGTTTAATTGTTTTTATGAGGATACATATATCTGAAAACTGAAGATGTTACAGTCGTGATAAATGGTATTTGGAAGCTCCTTTATAAATAAAGGAACAAGTATTTTTGCCTTTCGGAAAATTCACTTAAGGGGGAGCGTGAAAGGAAGTGAAAACATTTAATTCTTTTTATGGAGAATCTATATCTCAAAAACTTAAGGTTACACACGTGAAAATTTGTATTTGGGATCTCCCTTAAAAAGAAAGGAACACGCATTTTTGGAGGGGGAAAATCAACTTTACGGGCTGAGGTGAAAGAGGATTTGAATTCTTTTTATGAGGATACTTATATCTCAAAAACTGAAGATGTTAGAGGCATGAACATTTGTATTTGGAATCTTCTTTCAAAGTAATCAACTCAACGGGTAGGAAAGGCGTGGGGAGGGGGGGGGGTGAAAAAGGAGTTGAATTATTTTTATGAGGATAATTATATCTCAAGAACTGAAGATGTTACAGACGTAAAAATTTACAAATAAAGAAACACGCATTTATTTGTGTTCGGAAAATCGACTTAAGGGGTGTGGGTTGAAAGTAAGTAAATACGGAATTGAAGGGGTGTGGATTGAAATTAAGTAAGTAAGGAATTGATTATTTTGATGAGGATACTCATATCTTAAAAACTGAACCTGTAACAGACGTGGAAGTTGGTATTTTGAATTTCCTTTCAAAATAAAGAACACTTACTTCTTATTTTCGAAAAGTTCACATAAGGCGGGAGAGGGGTGGAAAGAAGTGAAGAAGAAGAAGAAGTTGAATTATTTTTATGATTATATATTTATCTCAAAAACTGAAGGGGTTACAGGCGTACAGACGTGAAAACTGTTATTTGTAATCTCCTTTAAAAATAATAAAACATGAATTTCTTTTCGTATTCGGCAAATCCAGTTAAGGGGCTGAAAAGAGTTGGAAAATCAGGTGAATTTTTAAAATGATTACCGGTATATTTACATTATATGTCAAAAACTTAACATGTTAGAGACAAGAAACTTGGTGTTTGGAAAGTCCTTTAAGAATACAGGACATGTACCTTTTGGTTTTTGGAGAAGGCACTTAACGTGGTGAAAAGAAGTGAAAAAATTTGAACTATTTTTACGAGGATACTTATATCTTAAAAACTGGAGATGTTACAGATGTGGAAATAGGTATTTGGAATCTCCTTTGAAAATAAAGGCACATGTATTTTTTTTTCGACTTGAGAGGAAACTGTTTCTCACATGTACAGTTCTATGCGCATGGTCGTCTTAGCCCCAAAAGGTAATACCACAAACGTGGTTTACAAAGAATTTCTGGGGTAAATGAAACTCAATTTTTCGGTGAGATTTTATACTTCAGGAATTTTCAGATAATGTCTTAGTACAATGCCGAGGAACGATTACTTCGATCAAATTACTAAATCCACGCGAGCGAAGCCGCGGGTAACTGCTAGTTTACTTATAGGCGTATTTCGATAGCCCCCAACCATTAGATCTTGTAACTGGGCCTAATTTGGTGTTATCATTGATAAGCACATTCTAGTGGCCCTCAAACGCATTTAGTGAATTTACATTGCTGCTGCGTTGTCGGAAGATATTTCGAAACGATCCTCTTATACAATGGTTCAATATTATTTATTGAAATCAAGCGTACTTTTTCAGATGCGTTGTTGGTGGAAATTGTTGTTGTAAGGGAAAAAGGAGTGTGATTATCAATTCCTTCACATGCGTTATGTTTATAAGTCATAATGGATCAATGACATTACCACCTCTACAAAATATACAAACTCCATGGCACAACAGCCTTCACGGACCTTCGCCTAATAAAACGACCGCTTCTCAGCCCGAAAGCCTGCAGACTTCGATGTAACACCTGGTCAGTACTACGAATTCTCTCGGCCATTATTCTTGACTTTCTAGACCAGGGCCGCTATCTCACCGTTAGATAGCTCCTCAGTTGTTCTCATGTATCCTGAGTGAAGCTCAAGCATGCTCTCAGATCCACGTAAAAATCACTGATGTAACCCTGTCAAATCAAATTGTAAAAACATATAATATGTCAACCAAGACACAACTGTACAAACTGAAAATACAATAAAGCAGTAAGCTAAGAGGTCGGTACCACCCACCAAGCTCCTTCACCGAAACAAACCTCCAGCTCCCCTCCTCCAACACCATCAATCCACCAAACCCGTCGAATCTCCTGGCCAGAGAGAAGGCGTCACCTTCTAGTTGGCCCGCCCCTCCCCTTCGGGGAGGGGAATGAAAACCTTTCCTAGTTCCTAAAATTCCCTGACCTGTTAGGCAATCGAACTCAGAGGCTCCTGGTGAGTGGCAGGGTCGCTACCCCTAGACCGCGGGGCCAGCAAACATCACCTCTGCCTTTGCTTATATCATCACTTGTGCCTGTCTAGACACCCACGCCAATCAGTACACTTGCCTTATTATGCTGCTAAGTCCAAGCATCTGTCTTGTGAAATAGTAAACGCTATTCTTTATCTTTTGTAATATCACAGAAGGCAATGAACAATAAGGTCTTCTGATGCACTGCATAAGAAGACCACCGACCAAGAGTTCATAACAAGAATGTGTTTGTAGTTGGAATTCTAATAACAGACTTGACGCAAGAGTCACTCACCATATCTGTCAACGTGGTTATTTCACATCAAATGCACATATCTGCAGCGTAACGGTTAAAACACTATCAGTTGCAGGTGCAATTGGAAAGGTTCATTAAATGCAATACCTATTCATTGCTGGCTTCCGACGAGACAAAATTCTGACACCCTGGTGTGTCTTACAATCTAAAGCAACTGAAAGAACGTTAAACATATCATACAACTGTACCGGAGATCGATGTTCCGTCGTAACTCGCAAACAACCGCAGATATTTCAACGGAATTTTATGAATATTTATGTGCATTCTTATTTTAAATATACTAGGGAATATTCTTCTTCTCCTTATACCGCTTTCCGCACACCTGTGACGTCGGGGAAGAAACTGTGTCGAACAGTTGATTGGCCCTGTCTTACGCCTGGATGCCCTTCCTGACGCCAACCCTATGTGGAGGGATATATCCACTATTGCGTGTTCTTTTGGTGGTTGTCTGAATATGAAGAAGATAGTGTTGGAACAAACAGAAACACCCAGTCCCCGAGCCGGAAGAATTATCAGACGTGATTACAATCCCCAACCCGGCCGGAAATCGAACATGGGATCCTCTCAACCGAAGATTTCAACGCTCACCATTCAGGCAAGTAGTCAGACAAATATACTAGGCTATCTACATAAAGAAAATTCTAATTTGGTCTGTACACTACAAAGTCTTCCCTCACAATTAGTTTTATCTCGGATTAAGTATAAAAAGGTTAAGTTTTATTTATTTGTTTGTTTGTTTGTTTGTTTGTTTTTTTGTTTGTTTGTTTGTTTGTTTGTTTGTTTGTTTGTTTGTTTGTTACGACCAAGCAAGTTGGCCATTTGGTAAGGATCGCGCAGCTGAGAGCTTGCATTCGGGAGGTAGTGAATTCGAACCCCACTCTTGGCAGCCCTGAAGATGGTTTTCCGTAGTTTTCCATTTTCATACCAGCCAAATGCTGGGGCTATACCTTAATTGAGCCCACGGCTACTTCCTTTCCAGTCTTACATCTTTCTTAGACCATCGTCGCCATAAGACTTACCTGTATACGTGCGACGTGAAGCAAATTGTAAAAATTGTTTGTTTGTTTGTTTGTTTGTTTGTTTGTTAGAACTCACTGCAGTTGGCTCTTTATGATTTGATCAATACACTGTAAGGTAGCAATATTTAGGGGATCAAAACTGGAAATTTCAAATTTTTCCATTAATATAAGCCGTATTGAAAAACAGTACGTAATGAAGAAAACGCACAGAATATTACGATCTTTTATGTTTGATAATTTATTACCGTACGACGTTAATAAGGAGGAAATTCGTGATCATTACATTTTTCACCACATTCGGAATATTTCTGGAAATATAGCACCTTTACTTAACAAAAGTTCTAGAAAATTCAATTACCAGTATTTTATATACGACACATTGTTGTCGCAATGGAGATATTCATGGATTTAGATTTGCGTGCTAAGTACATCAACAGTGACATGGGAATATTGTGTAGTCGTCAAGGTAACAAGTTACATGGCGATGGTGGTGGTTTCTGTCCTCTCCACTTTGACAACAATTTCAGTTGTTAGCCTCTTTCAAACTTGTTTGTTCTAAAATGCCCCCTTAATCTGGCGACAAACAAGCATAGGACTTTTTAGAAAAGATTTCACTGTTACTTTTCTGCATTTTTGCTGGACAGGAAATACACTATTTGGGCTTTCCTGTCAACGTAGTGGTTTCTGGTTAGCGTCTCCTATAGTTGAGAATTGCTGTCAGCAACGGGCAGTGCATCTACTATGATACAAAGATAACTCAAACGAGATCAATGCAGTCTTTTCTAAATGTTTTAACGTCACATCGATTAAGTTAGGTTTTTGGCGACGGTGGGATGTGAATGGGCTAGTACTGGGTTGGAAGCAGACGTGGTCTTTATTTAGGCCCACTCTCAGCATTGGCTTGGTGTGAAAATTGGAAACCACAGCAGAACATCTTCAAGGCTGCCGACGGTGCAGTTCGAACACACCATCTCCCACGTGTAAGCCAACTAGCACGGTAGATGCAGTAAAACAGAACGCAGAGTAAGTAGGCAAAAGACGCTTGCCTTGATATTTAAATGTTCTGGCATTCCCAATGCATTGTAGATAGAGAATAGGTATGAAAGGTACGAAAATGATTTGAATGATGGCTACAAATCCATGCAAATACCATATCCCGGAAAATTTAAAAGGTATCCGTATCTTTAGATTTCCTTTTAGTTCAAATTGTTTGTCTTATTATTTTATGATCCTTATTATTAGGTTATGGGAAATATTAATCAACATCATTGAGTTACATTTACATAAAAGAAGTGTAATCCATCCATATTTGTTCATTTCCAAAGCCAAAATTTGTGGGTCGTGACCGACAGATCCAAGGGTCCTTTATGAAATACCACCCGACTGCCATTCTAATTTAATGAAGACTTAATATGTACTTGGCATGTGCGATAAGAAGGGACTCGTTATAAATTATCTCAAGATATTAAATTCACACCAAATAAAAGCTTTATTAAGGAATTATCAAGCTTATTGCATCGTTACCTTCTCTGGGTAACATAAATGAAGAAGTGCCTCAATTCTCAAATTATCCCTGTGTTTCACATGAGAAAATTCCAAGAAGTCTATATTAATCAATGCGGTAGCACAAATTCTACACTGACTGAGCAAATGTCATAGGATAGCGGAGCACTGATGCGTAGGTGTGTTGTCTGTGCACCACACGCCCCCTGTGCCAGCGGCAGTTGTATAGGGGACCTTGTGAGCAGTGGCTGTGCATGTGGCAGGTGTAACATGGAACGTCGTCGTGAGCTGACACCTTTCGAACGGGGTATGGTGGTCAGTGCCCGACGGATGGGAAGTGCGATTTCGGAAGTGGTGAGGGAATTCGCCTTCACACGATCAACCGTGTCCAGGGTGCATCGTGAATGTCTAAATGCGGGTGTCACTGTCCACAACAGACGAACGACCGGCCGTACAGCCACCCTCGATGACCGTGACCGGCGACACCTGAGACGGATTGGCAATAGTGACAGGCGGGCAACCGTGCAACAAATCACGGCTCAATTCAACACAGGCCATGCTAGACACGTCTCCCAGTGGACAATCTGTAGGAACATGGGTTCTATGGGGTATGGGAGCCGGCGCCGCACACGGGTGCCACTGTTAAACCAACGTCATCGGGCACGACGACGCGCATTTGTCGCCAGTCACCAATGATGGACACTGGAACACTGGCGTAACGTGATATGATCGGACGAATCACAATTTAAACTGCACCGTGCCGATGGAAGGCACCGTGTATGGCGAAGACCACATGAAGCGATGGATCCCGCCTGCCTCGAAGGTGTGGTCCAGGGCGCTGGTGTCTCTGTTATGGTCTGGGGTGCATTATCCTGGTATGGAATGGGCCCCCTAGTTGTTCTGGAAGAGACTTTGAATGGTACGCGGTATGTTGAGCTGCTCGGAGACCATATCCACCCATTTTTGGCCTTCCAGCGCCCAGACGGTTCTGCGGTGTTTCAAGATGATAACGCGCCGCCACATCGCTCCCACGTCACCCGGGAATGGTTCCAGGAACATGCAGCGGAGGTTCAACGACTGCCATGGCCACCCAGGAGCCCCGATATGAACCCTATCGAGCATATCTGGGATGTGCTGGAATGCAGGCTCCGTGCCATGGATCCTGCACCCACGAAGAGACCAGCATTGGCGGCCGCTCTGCAAACTATTTGGTGTCAGCCTCGTCCAGAGGACTACCAGGGACTTGTCGACTCACTTCCACGGTGTCTCACTGCAGTTCGCAGTGCCAGAGGAGGGCCCACACGCTATTAGGTGACTACCCCATGACATTTGCTAAGTCAGTGTATATTAAGCGAGTTTAATATCGCTTCCAATATTACACAACAAATATCACTCATTAAAGACATCTGCTATCACAGTAGGAAATATTATCAGTCAACGTTGAACGTCACACGCGATTCAAAACATATCATAGAAATAAGGCACATAAACCACAAAATATTACCAAATTATTTTTATTCACAATTTGGCCCTATGAAAGCACTTCAGTTTATTTTTTATTATTAACCGAACCTACATTTTCATTAATTAAATTGGGGTTAATTTGGGATGATCTTATGCTACATCAGACCACGAGGTTTCGAAAATTCTCGAACATTCAATTCTATATCATAGCCATCAATAACTGATGTCCCAAAAATTAAATTAATCACACGCATAATTATTTATCCACTAACATTTTATATGACTGGGACGAATTATTTTCAACTTAATTATTATTATGTTTTAATCAATCTCCTCTTATCAGCAATCTAGGACCTTATTTGGAGAATGAACTATCTTCGTGTATTCCCATCCCATCTTAAGACAACTACTGAGAAGAAAAACGTGAAAAATATACTATAATTCGAAATAAATATTAAGAAGAATTAATTAAACGTTGAATGAAGCTTAATATCACAAAAAATAGCGATAATTCTCAGCCATGCGCTTACGTTACCTAACGTTAAAAATGTTGAAAGAATACTCAAATCTACGAAGTGTTATAAATAGTAAATAAATGGTATAAATAAATTAATGAGTCGACTCATCTTATCAGTAGACTGGAACATGTAGATCCTCAGGATTGATGGTGTTGATTGTTGGCAGGGTGTTATTCCTCACATCCTGGTCTATGTCGGTGCTGGCTCTGCTTTTAGAAGGTCATGGTGCTGGTTTCGATTCTGGCTGGAATATCCGTCTCAGTTCCTGCTGACCCCACGTTGAAAATGACGGAAAATTTCCTAGGCCTCTCCATACGGTGATGTAGTCTCCATCCGTTGTTATAAGCTCACCGAACAAAATATTAGTCACAGTAGTGCGCTCGCACAGGTGGATCGTTAAGCCTGTACAGATGGCGCAGAGCACGGATCCCGTGTTCAACCGCACGCGCATTGCCTCTACGTGAGCATAAGGCAGTAGCGATCAGTGAGACATTTCAAGAGGACAGTGTAAGTCAACGTGGGTAGATGTAAGGATGTGACAGAGTGGCAAAAATGGGCAAACGTTTTGTCCGTGCCCACGTCCATACGGTGCGTGAAATTGCGGGATTTGTTAGTGTTTCGCAGCGGACTGTTCAACGTGTGGCCACGATACACGACGTCAGAATTGTGGTCGGAAAAATGATCCTGACTGAGGGGCACCGGAGACGCGTTTCTCGGCTTGTGGACCAAAATCACTTTTAAACCCGACAACAGTGCTGGATGAAGGTGTTTGGGGGCCCTGGGCTATTTAAAAATGTGGGGCCCCTTCTTCGTAACATCACGTCACACTAGCATACTGAAGTCGTTATAGAAATACTTGAACTTAAATTAATGAATAGGGAAGTATTGAAATAGACTACAAATTTTCTCTATTTTTCATGTGAATATTTCATAATGCCAAAGCATATTTTACATTTGTCTCATCATCACTATCAAATCGGCATACAAAACAGAACTTAAGTTTTTTCGCACAGCTGGGATATTTTCTATCCATTTTACAAAAACATTACAGTTGTAACTTAAGAATGGTTCAATAATCAGAGGTGAACTGGAAGTTCTCCTCCTAATGCAATGATATAGTATAGCATGCGCATTCCACCGTGCTTCCCCTGTCCCCTCCCGCTCACTTCCTAGACCTCTTCACCCCCTTCCCCCTCTGCCCGTACTCGCAAGCTGCCAGATTTAAATTTTCGTCAACAATAACCTTTACAATAATTACAGTGCGTAAGTAGCGAGGATCCGTGTCTCCGGACGGTAATTGATTCTAGCAGTGATGAAATAAACGCGGACAACTGATAAGAAGGAAGGAAGAGTGCGTGTTCGATATTTTGCGAGCGTAAATATTCATATACATGTACGGAGGTGGAGCAGCAGGCCTTCTTATATAATTTTAGGTTCAGCCAAAAGCCGGGGCCCCTTGGCACGCGGGGCCCGGGGCTGCAGCCCCTTTAGCCCCCCTCTTAATCCGGCCCTGCCCGACAAGAATTGCTGCAGTCAGTGAACGAAGGTCTATCCCAACCTGTTAGCGGAAGAACATTTCACCGGGAAATGTACGCACCGAACATTTGGAGTCGGTCACCTCGCAAGAGGCCATTGCTCACACAGGCACATAATGCTGCACGTCTTCAATGGGCTAGAAATCATCGAACGTGAACAGTAGCTGACTGGCGGAATGTAATAGGGTCTGAAGAATCACGTTCTTGCCTGTATTCAAATAACGCAAGCCGTCAAGTGCACCGAAGGCCAAATGAAGCATTTCATCCTGGATGTGTGCAAGGTCAGATTCAAGCCGGACGTGGGTGTGTAATGTTTTGGAGTTGTTTTGGTATCATGGATTAGGACCGCTCACTGAGGTGACCACTAACATGAACCAGCTTGTTTATTTAAACATTTTGTAAGATGAGGTGTTGTCTTTCAGTCAACATCTGCATGATGAATATGCTATTGATACCCCAACGCTTCAAGATGATAGCAGCAAAATTCATCGGGCTGCACATATTTGTAACTGGTTTTATGAACACTCCCCCACCCTATTGCATCTCGATTGGCCTGTAAAATCACCTGACTCGAACCCTATTGAAATTCTGTGTGATATGTTGAAACAGCGAGTAAAACGCCGACATCAGCAAACCCGCAATTTAGTGGAATTGCGCGATCAAATCCTCAGCGAGTGGCTTAACCTGGGTGCGACGTACTTGCATAACCTTGTGGACTTAATTCCTAACCGAATTATGGCTGTTATCCAGTCCAGAGGCGGAGTTGCACGGTCTTAAATGATGCTTGTTATGATTTCTCCAGGGGTGACTGCTTGTTTCCCGTGTGAGCTTATTTTCTTGAAGTATCCGAAACTCTAAAGAAAGACTTAGACAGTGTTCCGATTATCGTACACCATGTGCCAACTTCAATCATACGTCAATTTTTATGTCTAGAAGTTCGGAGATGGACGTCTGACTTGTGCGTCGTTCAAGTGGGAAGAGACCTATTGTACTAAAAGATAAGAAGGAAGTTGCTCCGCTAACAGATAATAAGGAAGTGAGCAAGGAAGTAATATCACCTTTCATTTGTAGGTTATAAGAAAATTTCTTGATGGAGAGTTCACTCATAAAATCTTTTGAAGAAAATAATTCTTGATGTAATTTATGCACTCGTAGAAGTCCGATCAGTTATGCCCAAGGTTAACGGCAAGGATAGCCGCCACTGTCGATGCCCGGGTGCAGTCCCCCGGACCCCCCAAGTACCCTCAGATACCTATCTCCTGCTACCTTGAGAGGGATAGCCATGGTGATGGTCACTACAGACCAAATACGGAATTTTGTCCAATGATGAAATGGCCGATTGTTGTGCAGGATCCCAGGCTTTGCCTCTAATGATGGTGCCCAAGTGCGCTGTTGAGAAGGAGACTGGACCAGAGCGAGGCGGGCCCTTACCCCGCGCCGGCACCTCTCGCAAGTTGTTACGACACAGCCTCATATGAAATCAGGGCACTGCAACAATAAATTCCTGGGCAACAGTAACTAATTTTGTGGAGAGAGTTTGTTTTTGGTTGGTGGTGCAATTAAGGCGAGCGGCATAGAGGACGAGTGCGTGGAATACAGGCTCAGGCTTGGAGGCAGGGGCAAGGTAATGGCAGACAGGAGGAGATGAAAAAATACTGAAGGGAAGGTTTTTACAACAGGATAGCAACAAGAAATGAACATAAAGGCTTATAATTTTTCACTACTAACAGGGGCAGAAAGCCTCCTCTTCTAATCTTATTTATAAAAGCTTAAGATGCTAATCAGTTAAGAAAGGAAATATAATTAAATGGAGAATACCATCACTTGGTGGCCTATAGTGACCATATATTTATACTGGTTCCATTTGGAACAGATGAACCTCAAAAATCATTTCGGTGCCTGGAGTGCTCACGAAAAGGGTGATCGGCGTAAGGAAATCCGGAATAATGCAGGGTCCATGAAATCTGGGGGCAAGCTTACCTCCAGGAACTAAATTTTTCACCATGACTTGGCCTCCAACTTTTAAATTGGTGGGCCTCCGTCCACAATCATATCTATCTTTTATTTTCTCATGGGAAGCCTTAAGGTTACTTTTGGCCTTCCTCCGCAGATCCCTGATATTATCATAGTCTATTGTCTCTGGCAAAATCTCACTTATTGACCATAACTTCGACAACGGAGTGTTAGGAACGAAATTAAACTTAATATATGCAGGTGAAAACTTGTGCGACTCGTGAACCGCAGACTTGAATGCAAAAGATAGCCAATGCAGTGAAGTATCCCACTGAGAATGGTCTTCATGATGAAAAGCAATCAAGGCAGAACTAAGATTATGATTAATACGCTCAGCCAGAGATGGTTGTGGGTAATAGGCTGATGTTGTTATAGGTGAGATGGATAGGACAAAACAGAGTTTGCGAAATAAATTAGACGTGAATGCCTTGGAATTATCAGAGACTATATATTGACAAGGACCAAAAGAAGCAAAAATAGTATTAAGGCAAGAAATTGTAGACTGAGCGATGGCCAGCTTAGTCGGAAATAGTAACGAAAACACACACACAGAAGGATGAATTTGTTCCCGTTCCCCTTATATTGAGGGAAGGGTCCGACATGATCTATGTATAAGCGCTCCATAGGGCGAGATGCTTGATGAGATGACAATAGCCCTAGCTTAGTAGAAAACGTGGGCTTACTAACCCAACAAGATTTATAACCTTTAATCTTTGCCGTAATTTTGCCGTCCATACTCTTCCAGATGGGCATTTATCGGATTATTTCTCCAGTTTTGAAGATGCCTAAATGTCCCCCTAATTGGGTCTCATGATAATACTTGAAGATCATAGGCACGAGAACAGTTGGGACTACGACTTTCATACTGTATTTTGATCATGCCTCGAAGGGCAACACAGAACCCTATTCTTCAGAACATAAGGGACAACATGTTCCCCAGAAGGAAGGGTGTCCATAATAGGAGCCAGCACTGGATCTTCGAGTTGATATTTTTCGATGTCACGGAATAACATAGGGCCATCCTTTAAAATGGCATTTACAATAGGAAGTATGGGAACAGAAAGAGAAGAACTTTCCTCTGAGTCAGTGGAATCAACTTCGCCAGAAAACATACGGCTTAACCCATCTGCGACCACATTTTCCGATCCCCGAATGTGTCGCACGTCAAATTGAAACGCCAAAATGTGGATAGCCCAACGGGCGAAACGTCCTGTACGACGGAGCCTAGCCAAAACCCAGCTCAGAGCTTGATTGTCAGTCTCTAATTAGAACTTAACATGTTCAAGATACAGGCGGATTTTTTCCAAGGCGAACAGTACAGCCAATCCTTCTAACTCATATATGGAATATTTGGCTTCTTGAGCCGATAAGTCCCTAGATGCATAGGCAATTGGCCGCCTTCCGAGTTCGGATTCTTGGAGAAGGACATCGGCGACCGCAAAAGATGAGGCGTCTATCTGATCGATGAACTTCTCAGCGATATCTGGCATAGCTAAGTCTGGGGCGTTACAGAGAGCTAACTTCAAATCTTATAACGCAGCTTGCTGCGATGGACCCCATTCAAAATTGACACCTTTCCTACGAAGCATGTTTAGGGGCGCCACCCTATTTGCGAAGTAGGGAATAAATGTACTTAAGAAATTCACCATGCCGATGAATCTAGCAATTCCTTTAATCTCTTCCAGAGGCATAAATAGACGAATTGCCTGCGTTCTGGAATCCCGGATTGAAACTCCATCGAGTGACAAAATATGCTCTAAGAAGGACATAGAATACTTAGCAAACGATACCCTAGATAACTTTACTGAAAATCCGGCCTTACGAAGGCAATTATTTTGCTAGTGGCTTTACGTCGCGCCGGCACAGATAGGTCTTATGGCGACGATGGGATAGGAAAGGCTAGAAGTTGGAAGGAAGCGGCCGTGACCTTAATTAAGATACAGCCCCAGCATTTGCCTTGTGTGAAAATGGGAAACCACGGAAAACCATATTCAGGGTGGCCCACAGTGGGATTCGAACTCACTATCTCCCGGATGCAAGCTCACAGCCGCGCGCTCCTAACCGCACGGCCAACTCGCCCGGTGAGTTATATTTTAAAAGGGGAATATGGAAATTACTTTCAAATTTGAATGTACAAGACTTGCTCAGATGATACAGCATAAGACCAGAATGGGACATAAAATCTGCCCCTAAAACCACAGGGCATGACAAATGTTCGGCAACAAACAAATTTCCAAATAAATTTAGGGATGCGAAGTTTAGCACGAATAAATCCTAAAATTTCTAAAGATGAAGAATTCGCCGAAACACATTTAACAGGAGAAAAACTATTATCAGGAAATTTACAACAAAGTTTCAATATAGAATACCAATCCGCAGAAATAATTGAGCTAGCACTTCCTGAGTCTAACAGAGCCGTGACCGGTTCATTATTTATCTCAATTCTGAGGAAGGGCACAAATCCTGGGGTCTCAGAGGCGATGTTGAGACATTCCCTCGGGCCTTCGAAAGATATATTAGAGGGTCTTTCCTCCTCACAGAGTTCGGTGCCCGACTTGACCTGGGCTGGGCGTCGAGAAGCTGAATTCGGTGACAGCCGGGCGCGCTAGTCACTTCCTATCGCCTAAGTTAGTGGAGGTAGCACCAGAAGTAGATCAGGAAAGTATGCTGTTTGGTGAAGTACAGTTTTTGGAAAGATGTGAAAATGATCAACACATAAAACCTCCTTGGAATGGCCCTGCTCCATTCCTAGTTCCACTAGATTTTACAAAGGGACACATTTCGAAGGTGTTCTGCCGATCCGCACGCATAACACTTGTGTGGAGAGAGTGGTCAGCGAGGTGGTGGCTGAGAACTATTAGATGACGGAGGGAGCTCCCTATCGACTCATAAGGTGTCAGCATACCTAACTCCCTCGGCGGACACTGCCATAGCCTCGAGTTCAGAAAATGTATGAGCCGAGAAGCGAAACACAAATAAGACCTGTAGGATGGAGAAATCCCTTCGACAATGGTCTGTACAATCTGACCTTCTGAGTAATGAAGAGAAAACACCCTTGTATAAAACTTGATATCCTGAAAATAATCTGCTAGGTTCTCGTCTGGCCTTTGAACTCGGAAGTAGAACTTTTGTATTAGCGATGACATTGCTCTTGCAGGAATTAAATTAGCTAAAAGATGTGCATGGTAAATTTCTATAGAGCTTCTGTTTGCTCTTGCATTTACAATCTTGTCTGAGGGGACACCGACAGAGTATGGGTACATGATTTGTAAAATCTGAGAATGTGAGAGAGAAAGCACTAATGCATGATCCTGAAATTCCACAAGAAACTTAAAAAATGTTACCAGGCGAACACTTGCACTCCTGTGAAATACACTTGACAGTTCTTAAAAATCCTATATGGGCTTATGGTCTGAAGTTACAGAGGCTAAGCCTATACTGCTGAGGTGACTAGATGGAGAGAAAGAATTAAATACCAAAAAGAAGAGTTCAATTTTAAAGTTTACAAAATAATAGTCACCCCTATACTAACTTGAATAGGCATTACAAGAATACCCTAAGTTAGAATAAAGTCCATAGACTTGTTTGAAAATTTACATGGAAAATTTTATAAATTTACATTATGAAAGGATTTGGAAATCTTCCTCTCAATTCAGCTTTCTGAGACTATCACATGATGAAAAGATGTCTGTCATTACCTTGAGCTGGTATGCCTTCCGATGACGGGCGAGGCTTGCCCCCTGCCCGCCCCTCCCCCTATGAACACACTATAAACCTCTTGACTGGACCGATGGAAAAGACAACATGGCCCAAAAGGTTCCAGCTTTTATAGCGGAGAGGAAGGTTCCAGAACTCTCTGGGCCGATGCCCTGTACACACCCTCAATTTCTGTTGGATAATTTAAATATACGAAATTTGTGATTGGTGGAAAATTTATATGAAGAAGGAAGGGACAGTAGTGCTAGTAACCTAAGAGCTCAGAAAAGAATCTACAAACATTACAGTTTAGTAAACTTGGAAACTAAAAATTAATTTGAAGATTAATTGTCTATCTTCCCACCAGAGGGGGCACGTAAGTCGACAGTAGAGACATCTGAAGATAAAGTTCGAAACTTCTTCAGTTAGACAGTTCACCGATCGTATTACAGATGGCCTTCTAAAAAGCGCTCAGTTTGAATGTATGGAGTGGGTGTACATCCGGTACAATTATTATTATTATTATTATTATTATTATTATTATTATTATTATTATTATTATTATTATTATTATTATTGGACAAAAGCGGTAATTGTACCTATCTATAGGAAGGACTGCAACAACTATCGAGGTATCTCATTGATTAGTATACCAGGCAAAGTATTCACTGGCATCTTGGAAGGGAGGGTGCGATCAGTCGTTGAGAGGAAGTTGGATGAAAACCAGTGTGGTTTCAGACCACAGAGAGGCTGTCAGGATCAGATTTTCAGTATGCGCCAGGTAATTGAAAAATGCCACGAGAGGAATAGGCAGTTGTGCTTATGTTTCGTAGATCTAGAGAAAGTATATGACAGGGTACCGAGGGAAAAGATGTTCGCAATACTGGGGGACTATGGAATTAAAGGTAGATTATTAAAATCAATCAAAGGCATTTATGTTGACAATTGGGCTTCAGTGAGAATTGATGGTAGAATGAGTTCTTGGTTCAGGGTACTTACAGGAGTTAGACAAGGCTGTAATCTTTCACCTTTGCTGTTCGTAGTTTACATGGATCATCTGCTGAAAGGTATAAAATGGCAGGGAGGGATTCAGTTAGGTGGAAATGTAGTAGGCAGTTTGGCCTATGCTGACGACTTGGTCTTAATGGCAGACTGTGCCGAAAGCCTGCAGTCTAATATCTTGGAACTTGAAAATAGGTGCAAGGTATGAAAATTAGCCTCTCGAGGACTAAATTTATGTCAGTAGGTAAGAAATTCAACAGAATTGAATGTCAGAGTGGTGATACAAAGCTAGAACAGGTCGATAATTTCAAGTATTTAGGTTGTGTGTTCTCCCAGGATGGTAATATAGTAAGTGAGATTGAATCAAGGTGTAGTAAAGCTAATACAGTGAGCTCGCAGTTGCGATCAGCAGTATTATGTAAGAAGGAAGTCAGCTCCCAGACGAAACTATCCTTACATCGGTCTGTTTTCAGACCAACTTTGCTTTACGGGAGCGAAAGCTGGGTGGACTCAGGATATCTTATTCATAAGTTAGAAGTAACAGACATGAAAGTAGCAAGAATGATTGTTGGTACAAACAGGTGGGAACAATGACAGGAGGGTACTCGGAATGAGGAGATAAAGGCTAATTTAGGAATGAACTCGATGGATGAAGCTGTACGCATAAACCGGCTTCGGTGATGGGGTCATGTGAGGCGAATGGAGGAGGATAGGTTACCTAGGAGAATAATGGACTCTGTTATGGAGGGTAAGAGAAGTAGAGCGATACCAAGACGACGATGGTTAGACTCGGTTTCTAACGATTTAAATATAAGAGGTATAGAACTAAATGAGGCCACAACACTAGTTGCAAATCGAGGATTGTGGCGACGTTTAGTTAATTCTCAGAGGCTTGCAGACTGAACGCTGAAAGGCATAACAGTCTATAATGATAATGTATGTACGTATTATTATTTTTTATTTTATTATATATTTTTTTTTTGCTAGTTGCTTTACGTCGCACCGACACAGATAGGTCTTATGGCGACGATGGGACAGGGAAGGGCTAGGAGTGGGAAGGAAGCGGCCGTGGCCTTAATTAAGGTACAGCCCCAGCATTTGCCTGGTGTGAAAATGGGAAACCACGGAAAACCATTTTCAGGGCTGCCGACAGTGGGGTTCGAACCTACTATCTCCCGAATACTGGATACTGGCCGCACTTAAACGACTGCAGCTATCGAGCTCGGTCGTATTATTATTATTATTATTATTATTATTATTATTATTATTATTATTATTATTTTCTGGCTCCATGAATAAACGGTTGGCCTTTGGTCCAGAGGGTCCTGGGTTCGATTCCCGGCCGGGTTGAGAAGTTTAACATTCAACGATTAATTATGATGGCTCGGGGGCTGGGTGTGTGTGTGTCGTCTTCATCATTAGAATTCATCACAGGTAGGGTCTTATCCTTATAGACGCGCAGGTGTCCTATACAACGTTAGATCAAAAGACCTGCACCAGGCATTTCGGAGGCCACTCGCCATTATTATTATTATTATTATTATTATTATTATTATTATTATTATTATTATTATTATTGTTATATCTAATGTAAATGCCACGGTAAATATATTGTGACACCCTTTAATTATGCAGAGCCAATGTCCCATAGTTGGATGACAAATAAATGTGACACATATTCAGTGGTGAAACTGGGGCCTAAATTTTCCATGAATTATTCATATGCGCAACCAATATCATTCATACTGCAGCAATCACATTAAAACTATTATGATAATAACAAATATGTACATCATTTAATTGAAATCAAATCAGCGTCATTATTAAGGTAGAATGTCATAAACCGGGCGAGTTGGCCGTGCTGTTAGGAGCGCGCAGCTGTGAGCTCACATCCGGGAGATAGTGGGTTCGAACCCCACTATCGCCAAGGCAGCCCTGAAGATGGTTTTCCGTGGTTTCCCATTTTCACACCAGGCAAATGCTAGGGCTGTACCTTAATTAAGGCCATGGCCACTTCCTTCCAATTACTAGGCATTTCCCGTCCCACCGTCGCCATAAGACATATCTGTGTCGGTGCGACGTAAAGCAAAATAACAAAAAAAAAAAAGAATGTCAGAAATAAGTCTATCATATTTGGGTTTGGCGCATACTCATAAATTATCTCGTATCATATCCTCTCATATTTTATTATTATATTATATCATATTAGCTCCGGCAAAACATAGGATTCATATCTCATGGGGTAAGTTCTCACGACAATTTCACCACTAAATCAGAGAATACGAATACCTAAGACAGACAGGCGTCTCGTGCAATGGTAGTAATTAACTAGCATAATGAGGGAATGTGGGAGGATTTCCTAACTATAAATAATAAACTTAAATCTAGGATGGCTGGTTTATTTACATTTCATGTTGTATTGTTGTGGAGGCGCAACGTTACATTGTTGAAAGAAAAGTATAATTGCGGTCTTGGATTGCGGTATAACAATGGCGTATTTAAACAATGGCTTCTTTAAAAGAGATAACAACACGTCCGTGACATACAATTAAATTTATAAATATTTCTAACGTTAGTCCATTCGAAAGTTCGAATAATCTATACATTGATTAAATCACTGAATAATAGATATATCCAATGAATATTTAAAACATCATAAGGAAATTAATTAAAAGTTGCCATAAAATCGTGCCTTAAAAGTTTACATCAGTCTATGATTTCAAATACAAGTATGCATACTATAACTTAATCTTGGCTATAATTATTCAATTTAACTTCTTTTGAAATTTACACTGACTTAGCAAATGTCGTGGGATAGTCACCTAATAGCGTGTGGGGCTTCCTCTGGCCCTGTGAACTGCAGTGAGACGCCGTGGAAGTGAGTCAACAAGTCCCTGGTAGTCCTCTGCACGCAGCTGACACCAAATCGTTTGCAGAGTGGCCGCCAACGCTGGTCTGTTCGTGGGTGCAGGATCCATGGCACGGAGCCTGCGTTCCATGACATCCCAGATATGGTCGATAGGGTTCATATCGGGGCTCCTGGTTGGCCATGGCAGTCGTCAGACCTCCGCTGCATGTTCCTGCAACCATTCCCGGGCGACGTGGGAGCGATGTGGCAGCTCGTTATCATCTTGAAACACCGCAGAACCTTCTGTGCGCTGGAAGGCCAAAAATGGGTGGACATGGTCTCCGAGCAGCTCAACATACCGCGTACCATTCAAATTCTCTTCCAGAACAAATATAATAATAATAAATAATGTTATTTGTTTCATGTCCCACTAACTACACTTTTACGGTTTCCGGAGACGCCGGGGTGCCGGAATTTAGTCCCGCAGGAGTTCTTTTACGTGCTAGTAAATCTACTGCCACGAGGCTGACGTATTTGAGCACCTTCAAATACCACCGGACTGAGCCAGGATCGAACCTGCCAAGTTGGGGTCAGAAGGCCAGCGCCTTAACCGTCTGAGCCACTCAGCCCGGCTCCAGAACAACTAGGGGGTCCATTCCATACCAGGAAAATGCACCCCAGACTATAACAGACACCAGCGCCCTGGACCACACCTTCGAGGCAGGCGGGATCCATCGCTTCATGTGGTCTGTGCCATACACGGTGCCTCCCATCGGCATGGTGAAGTTGAAATCGTGATTCGTCCGACCATATCACGTTACGCCATTGTTCCAGTGTCCGGCTCCATGGCTAAATGGTTAGCGTGCTGGCCTTTGGTGACAGGGGTCCCAAGTTCGATTCCCGGCAGGGTCGGGAATTTTAACCACCATTGGTTAATTTCTCTGGCACGGGGGCTGAGTGTATGTGTCGTTTTCATCATCATTTCATCCTCATCATGACGCGCAGGACGCCTACGGGCGTCAAATCGAAAGACCTGCACCTGGCGAGCCGAACATATCCTCGAGCACTACCGGCACTAAAAGCCATGCGCCATTTCATTTCATTGTTCCAGTGTCCATCCCTGGTGACTGACGACAAATGCACGTCGTCGTGCCCGATGACGTTGGGTTAACAGTGGCACCCGTGTGCGGCGCCGGCTCCCATACCCCATAGAACCCATGTTCCTACGGATTGTCCACAGGGAGACGTGTCTAGCATGGCCTGTGTTGAATTAAGCCGTGATTTGTTGCACGGTTGCCCGCCTGTCACTATTGACAATCCGTCTCAGATGTCGCCAGTCACGGTCATCGAGGATGGCTGGACGGCCGATCATTCGTCTCTTGTGGACGGTGACACCCGCATTCAACCATTCACGTTACACCATGGACACGGTTGATCGTGTGAAGCCGAATTCCCACACCACTTCTAAAATCGCACTTTCCATCCGTCAGGCACCGACCACCATACCCCGTTCGAACGGTGTCAGCTCACGACGACGTTCCATGTTACACCTGTCACATGCACAGCCATTGCTCACAAGGTCCCCTATACAACTGCCGCTGGCACAGGGGGCGTGTGGTGCACAGACAACACACCTGCGCATCAGTGCTCCGCTATCCCATGACATTTGCACAGTCAGTGTAGATTTGATTTAGTTTGAGTTGGTTGGAATTGTGAATTATCGTTTCCTTCGCCCGCGGTTCGAAGAAAAATCCTCACTTCAACACTGGTACTCGCCTTCGGGTTATTTCTTTTAAACAAATATAAGTCAGCATTGCCTCAATGGCAGTAACATCAAGACACTCATAAAATATGAAAGATATGTTTTCCTTTTAAAATAACATACTAAGTTCAATGCAATTGTAGATGTCATGAAATTGAAAAGGATTTATTTCCAAGATAATATACAAGTGTGGTACCATCTCAAAGTAAAGAATGAATCACACCAACATTCAAATAACATGACAAGAACGTGGCATCAGCTCGTTCCTAGAATGGACTAAGTACATCCCAAATATTGCAATATGTACAGCCACACTGGATGAATGATTCTGGATCACTCCACGAAGAAAAGTTGAAATAAAGGATCATGCACACGCGTAGTATTACAATGGTACTGCTGGTTGTCACTGAGTCTAGTCAGGTTCTCGTAGAAATGTACCTGTAATAAATAACGAGAGCAGAACTTGACATACGGCCTCTAGTATTCCATTGATCCATATCGAAGATTGCCACATTCTATCACTTTTATATTACTTCATTGCTATAAACGATCTATTCATTTCTGTATTCAAAGACTCTATTCAATGAATGCCTCTCTCATAAAATAGTAACTCATAATAGCACGTGACTTCAATAACATGTAGATCCTCAATGATACGTAGATTCTCAATAACATGTAACCAACACTGTCCTCGATTCTCTGTAAATAAAGTTACCGTACAATCCTCCTGTAAATTTGCTGCATAACTCTGAAATAGAATCGCTACTCTACACAGCAATACTGGTACAAATATCATCTAATATCACGATGCATAATTATTATTTCGAAGATCCTAATTTGCCTGACCCATTTAACATCACTATAGTTAATATTTACTGACGACTAACATACAGAAATTTAAAATAATGAATGAGATATAATTAAATTATCAATATTGCGCGTGGCTTTAGATTATAAATTGAAGATATACGTCCATAGGTACCGTGATTTATGTTTGGTGACCCCATATCAATCTCATATTTCGAATATTCTTTCTGCTCTGCTCATTGCAATAGAAAAATATGTACACTAAGTTCAAATAAAACCCGAAAAAGAGTTCTAGCTACAAAATAATAAAGTAAGGACTTATGATGAACCGGCCACCACCGGGATCGGGTGATGTATTATAATCCATCCTGGCGTTGCCATGGTTCCTCACATGTTTATCCCACCTTCACGTAGCACACACTATACAAATAAAACTTCGAGTACATCCCGCACTGGTACATTATCATTGACCAAGCAGTCCGACTCGTTGGCTGAATGGTCAGCGTACTGGCCTTCGGTTCAGAGGGTCCCGGGTTCGATTTCCGGTCGGGTCGGGGATTTTAACCTTAATTGGTTAATTCCAATGGCACGGGGGCTGGGTGTACGTGTTGTCTTCATCATCATTTCATCCTCATCACGACGCGCAGGTCGCCTACGGGAGTCAAATAGAAAGACCTGCACCTGGCGAGCCGAACCCGTCCTGGGATATCCCGGCACTAAAAGCCATACGACATTTCATTTCATTTTCATCGACCAAGCACATGTAAATTAAGAGTTACTTGAATGAAATAAACACGCGGTCGAGAAGTTGTATGACTTCAGTCTTCAAGAAATTATCACAGCTAATAATTCAATTTAAATGTTAAATTCCATAAATCCGAGCATACGACAGTTACCGGTCGCGTCTGTCGTGTACAACGGCTACGATATCTCATCATCATCATCATCATCATCTGTTTACCCTCCAGGTTCGGTTTTTCCCTCGGACTGAGCGAGGGATCCCACCTCTACCGCCTCAAGGGCAGTGTCCTGGAGCTTCAGACTCTTGGTCGGGGGATACAACTGGGGAGTATGACCAGTACTTCGCCCAGGCGGCCTCACCTGCTATGCTGAACAGGGGCCTTGTGGAGGGATGGGAAGATTGGAAGGGATAGGCAAGGAAGAGGGAAGGAAGCGGCCGTGGCCTTAAGTTAGGTACCATCCCGGCATTCGCCTGGAGGAGAAGTGGGAAACCACGGAAAACCACTTCCAGGATGGCTGAGGTGGGAATCGAACCCACCTCTACTCAGTTGACCTCCCGAGGCTGAGTGGACCCCGTTCCAGCCCTCATACCACTTTTCAAATTTCGTGGCAGAGCCGGGAATCGAACCCGGGCCTCCGGGGGTGGCAGCTAATCACGCTAACCACTACACCACAGAGGCAGCGATTACGATATCTCAATGTGGAAAAAGCAAAGCAAATCATATCCGTACAAGCCATGAAGACCCATGGAGGAGTGGAAGGTAAAGGCTTCCACCATCCGTAACCTCGGCACTTGATGGGGTAGAGTGGTTAGCTCTACGCCCGGCCGCCTTTGCCCCCAGGAATTAATCTGGTACCCATTTTTGGTATAGGCTGAGTGAACCTCAGGGCCATGTGTACCTCCGGAAGTGGAAATCTCGTTTCTTAAATTATACGACTTCCTGACGGGGAATCGATCCCACGTCCTTCCGGGCGAGCCGAGCACGCCTTTACAGCCTCGGCCAGGCAGCCCCTATCTCAATGTGGAAGACGGCGATAAATATATTAAATGTATCAAAACTCAGCGTTTGCGTCTGTTCCTTTCCACGTCCAAGGCAAAAGTGTGTTATATCAAGAATGGGCAGTATAAGCTTGCTGCGTTTGTACGACTTCACTCGTGTCATACTTCGAATATCGAGTTTCCATACTCACTTTCTTTAATCATCCATCTGACGATTATATCATAAATCATGACGAGAATTAAGAAATATTATTTCATTTCCTAAAGTTTTGTAATCAATCATTTCATTTTAATAAATTATTGTATTGACGTATCGTCTTTCCATCATATTTCAAAGATTATTATACTGTAGATGTAAATTATGTTCTCCATGGAGCAAAGATTATTATTTCAAATCGATATGAGGAGAATGTCACAATATAATGATGGCGAACAACCTCTGACTCCTGGGTTATCACAGTGACCTTCACGTTATCACATTCCAAATAGAGGTGGGCTAAACTGTTATTTTCCAATAACATGTTCCTACATTCCAGTTCCACTGAGATAAAATGGTCCAGACACATGTTATAAAAATAACATGTTCAAAAACTAGCAAAGCATGTTTATCTTTCCTACTTAACGAAGTTGTTACTAGAAGGCGCCAGATATCTTGACGGGTGAGTGATACAGCGCTATCAGCGGAAGCGGCGGTCTCTGACCACACAGCCACGTGCAGCGTAGTATACTACACGGTTACGTGCCAGAAGCGACCGTGCTGGATGCGACCACGCTGATATCGTGCCGCATGCGACCAATCTGTCAATCAGTCAGTCAGGCACCGCTGATCTGTATTTAGGGAATCGTCGAAGTGACAGATTGCCTACCGGTATCGGTTGCTTACCTAGTCTGTTCTAAAATTATTTCAGAGAATTTGGAAATTAATCTTACATTTCCCTTGTTAAAATATTCCAATCCCTAACTCAGCTTCTTGTGTATTTATGTTGGGTATTCATCCCGCAGACAGGTCTGATCCTCCACACCTCTGCCAACAGTCGTTATAGATATCCTAGGCGTCACTGAAGAGGCATGCAAGGAAATGAGGAGTGATGTCGTTTCCCGTTGCTTTCCTCACCGAGCCAGAACTTGCTATTACATAGCAGTCTGCCAAGCCCACTGAAATGCATGCATCATCCGATCCTACGAGAGATATTTTCACATCATTCATAACAGGGACTAGCTGCATAAGGAATGGCATTACTAGCATCGCTCATACCTCGGTCACTTTCTTATTGTCGAGCCCAAGAATGAGACTGAGACAGGTCAATGAAAGTAAAAAAATTCTAGCCCATGCCAAAAGATATAACGCACTGTAAACACTACATCTCGCCAGCTAAGGCATACTAAGTTTCTTATAAAAGAACATTCTTTCTTTCTTTCTTAATCTGTTTATTGTCCAGGCTTGGCTTTTCCCTCGGACTTAGCGAGGGATCCCACCTCTACCGCCTCAAGGGCAGTGTCCTGGAGCTTCAGACATTGGATCGGGGGATACAACTGGGGAGAATGATCAGTACCTCGCCCAGGCGGCCTCACCTGCTATACTGAACAGGAGCCTTGGTGGGGGATGGGAAGATTGGAAGGGATAGACAAGGAAGAGGGAAGGAAGCAGCCGCGGCCTTAAGTTAGGTACCATCCCGGCATTTGCCTGGAAGAGAAGTGGGAAACCACGGAAAACCACTTCCAGGATGGCTGAGGTGGGAATCGAACCCACCTCTACTCAGTTGACCTCCCGAGGCTGAGTGGACCCCGTTCCAGCCCTCGTACCACTTTTCAAATTTCGTGGCAGAGCCGGGAATCGAACCCGGGCCTCCGGGGGTGGCAGCTAATCACACTAACCACTACACCACAGAGGCGGACATAAACGAACATTTGCCTCAATTTGTCCTCTTGAATTCAACTTCATCTTCATATTATGATCTTTCCTGCTTTTAAAAGCATCACTCAAACGTATTCGTCTACCACCGTCATTGCACGCCATCTGTCCACCGATGGCTCGGAACATACCGTTTATTCGAGCAACTCGTCTCCTTTCTCCCAAGTCTTAGCGTAACGGCGCAAGCATGAGACCTGAAAATTACGGCATTGTGATCCTCTCTCCAAGATCTACTCTGTTAATTTTGTGCATCAGTTACCTTCCATGCTGTATACACTGGAATGTGTTTTGATTTTGTAACACGATCTCACGAAACTTCAAAGTATCTGAATAGATGCTACCACTTCTTATGATTACCTTGAACGTTTCCAAATTTTATTTTTGAGCGCAAGACTTTAGTGCCGGGAGGTCCGAGGATATGCTCGGCTCGTCAGGTCTGTACCTCCTTTTCCCGGTACACCCCACGGGAGTGAGCTACATGTACTACTGTGGAAGGTGTTGTCCGTGGGTGTAATTGTACGGGCTAGGAATGGGAAGGAAGTGGTCGTGGCCAAGCGGAAGGTACCATCCCGGCGTTTGGCTGGAAATGAACATTTTCGAGGGTGGCCGACGAGGGATTCGAACGCAGCCGCCTCCCGAAATAGCCGTAACAGGCAGTACCGTAACGCACTGAGATAACTTGTCTGGTAACTTCTCCCAGACATGGAAAAGCATCTCTATATACGGGCATGTTGTAGGATACAACGTAAACACATCACCATATTTCGTGTTCTAAAAACTACCAGTTTCCCAAAGTAATTTTCTCAAAAGCAACTTAGGAAGATGCTGCTCTGTCATTTCTGCTCCTCGAAAATCCAGGGACTGAACTTCATCATCCCAAAGAACTTTGTTTATAGATAAGGTAACTCTAAAACAAATACAATCACCGGGCTGAGTGGCTCAGGTGGTTGAAGCGCTGGCCTTCTGACCCCAACTTGGCAGGTTCGATTCTGGCTCAGTCCGGTGGTATTTGAACGTGCTCAAATACGTCAGCCTCGTGTCGGTAGATTTACAGGCATGTAAAATAACTCATGCGTGCCTAAATTCCAGCATCTCGGCGCAAATTATTATTATTATTATTATTATTATTATTATTATTATTATTATTATTTACAAACATAATCTTCGTTAAAATGTAACTTAACTTGTGTTATTGTAGTATTCAGAATAGAATTATCTGATTGTACATTTCTCCCTCGCATTCTTCGGGTTTTGGCCTTAAATATCTCTTGCATTATTTATGACGCATCTATGTTTACTCTTGGGGAGGAATATCTCTATTAATGGCATTCCACTATACATTACAGTGATTTAGTTTTCAACGACGTGTTCTTGTGTTGGTTTTGGGATTACCTTTGTGTGTGATATAATGTATGCATGTTTTATTTGAACTTTCGTCACAGAAATGTACTCATTAATTATTTTCTTTCTTTCGTTTTGGCCAACTGTGGACCACGATAATTCGATTTCGGCTGCTTTTGGGCTTTGATCTGCGCCCAGTAATCCTTCATTGTTTCACTCTGTAACCTTCTTCTCTCTTCCGTCCATGGTGTTTGGGTCCGCAAACTAACTTTTTCTTGGAAACTCTTTGTGTTCTTTATTTTCGACTTGCAAGTTTCCCTGTTGCTTATTTCCAATCCTTGTAATCCTATTTCTGTCAGGTCCTTCTTCACTCCTTGATGCCCGCGTACCAGAGTTTTTCTGGTCTCAAGAAACCTCACTATCTGGTTAGTCAGTCTTCCCGGGTCCATTTTGTAGATGTGTCCAAAGAACATGGCTCTCCTCTTCCGGATGGTGTCTGATATATTTTCTATCTCGCGGTACAGTTGTTGGTTTGCTTTCTTTCTGTATGATCCATCCTCTGTTCTTTGGGTTCCCAGTATCTTCCTCAGAATTTTTCGCTCCACCAGTTCTAACTTCTTGACCAATCCTACCTTTATCAGGTTCAAACATTCAGCTGCATATAAGGCTTCTGGACGGATCACTGTCTGGTAATGTCTGAGTTTTGCATTGATTGAGATCTTTTTCTTGTTATAGGTGTTCATACTAAGCTTGTATGCCAAGTTCATTTTGTTGATTCTCGATATCAGTGCCTCTTTCTCTGACAGGTTGTTATCTATCCACTCGCCCAGATATTTGCATTTCTCTACTTTCCAAATCCTCCCTCCCTCCACTGTCATCTCTCTGGGGGCTGTTTCGATGTTGGTCATGTACTGTGTCTTCTCAAAGGAGATCCGTAAGCCTGCCTTACTTGCTTCTTCCTGGAGCTGGGCAATCTGGTTCGGTGCCTCCTCTATTGACTCTGACAGAATCACAATGCCATCCGCAAAGACTAGGCAGTCAACTACAATCCCTCTGTTCTTATATCCCAATCGTATATCACCTATTCCTTGCATTTTCTTGCGCCACTCTCTAATGACCTTGTCAAGAACACAGATGAATAGAAGGGGAAAAACCCATCTCCCTGTCTGACCCCTCTTTTAACCTGAAATGATTCTGATAATATCCCTCTGAACGTGACCTTGGATGTTGTGTTAGTCACAGTCTGTTTAATGAGCTCTCTGGTCTTCCTATCTAGACACATTTCTTCTAGGATACGGATCAGTGTTTCTCTATCTACCGAATCGTAGGCCTTCTTGAAGTCCACAAATGTGAGCACGAATTTCGTGTTCCTCTGTTTCTGGTATGCTGTGATTAACTTCAGGTTCAGGATCTTTTCGCACATGACCTGACCTTTCTAAAACCTCCTTGATACTCACCAATTTGCGGTTCCAATTGTTTTTCTGCTGTGTCTAGCAGTGCCTTTGAAAATACCTTATACGTCTCTGGTAGTAGCGATATTCCCCTGTAATTGTCGACGTCTGCCTTATCTCATTTCTTGTGAAGAGGGTGTATTAACGCTGATGTCCATCCATCTGGCAGCTTCTCTTCTTCCCAGATATTGTGTAGGATTCTTGTCAGTTCAACGATCGCTCTGTTGTCAGCATATTTCCAAAGTTGTGCAATAATCCCATCTTCTCCAGGTGCTTTGTTGTTCTTGAAGGTCTTGATGATTCTCGTGACTTCGTCCACAGTCGGAGGGCCCGAGTCTGGGTTTGGTTCCTTGTGACTGTATCAAATTTCTGAGACGGTGGCTCACAATTGAGGAGTTTTGTGAAGTAGTCTGCCAGAATCTGGCAATTCTCCATATCACTGTGAGCTACTTTTCCTTCTTGGTTTCTGAAGTTGAGACTTGGTTGATCATATCTACTCAAGGTGTTCTTGAATGTTTTATAAAAGTCCCGAGTGTTATTTTTTTTTTAAATCCTGTTCGATCTGAATCAAGCGTTCCTTTTCATTCTTTCTCTTCAGGTTCCTGATGGTCTTGGATGTTCTTTTGCTTGTTTCCTGGAACTTCTTCTGGTTCTCTGCTGTTTTCTGGGAACACAAATTCACACACGCCTTTCGGAGTTCTTCGATTGCATATTCAGATGACTACCATGCATGTTTCCTCTTTTTCTCTAGAGGAACTGTGACTCTTCCAGAATCAATTATTGCCTCTTTTAATTGTTCCCATCCCTGGTACTGTCTTTTGTTTAATTCTGTTGCAAAATCTCTGTGCATTCTGATATTTTCTCTGTCAAACTTTGTTGTTCATGCATGTTTCCTCTTTTTCTCTAGAGGAACTATGACTCTTCCAGAATCAATTATTGCCTCTTTTAATTGTTCCCATCCCTGGTACGGTCTTTTGTTTAATTCTGTTGCAAAATCTCTGTGCATTCTGATATTTTCTCTGTCAAACTTTCTTGTTCGAGTTGTGTTCCTGTTTTTTCTGGGATCTTGGGATGATCTTGACTTTGATCTTGGAGAGGAAGTGATCTGAATCTAAATTTGCACCCCTCAGGACTTTGACATTTTGGATCTCCTGTTCCGTATGTTTTGAGATCGCTGCGTTATCAATCTGGAACTCTCCTAGGTTGGGGTTGGAAGATATCCACGTTTTCTGTTTTCTTGGGAGGTGTCTGAACGCTGTAGATTTCGTGACCAGATTGAAGGTCCTACATAACTCTATCAATCGCTCTCCATTTTGATTAGTCCTTTTGTTGGCGGGATAGTCTCCAATGATTGTACATATTCCCCCGCATTCTTAGGGTTTTGGCCTTAAATATCTCTTGCATTATTTATGACCCTTCTATGTTTTCTCTTGGGGAGGAATATGTATATTAACGGCATTCATTATTTATTATTATTTATAAAGCTTTCACGCAGTCGTTGGGATTGTTCTCCGTAAAGATTTATATCGGCTGTATTTACCGACGACTCCGGTTCCATGGTTAAATGATTAGCGTGCTGACCTTTAGTCACAGGGATTCGATTCCCGGTAGGTCCGGGAATGTTGACCATCATTGGTTAATTCCGCTGGCACAGGGGCTGGGATTATATGTATGTGTCGTCTCTATCATCTTATCCTCATCACGACGCGTCGAAACAAAAGGCATGCATCTGGCGAGCTGAACATGTCCTCGAACACTCCCGGCACTAAACGTCATACGCCATTTCTTTTTTTTTTTTTTTTTGCTACGGGCTTTACGTCGCACCGACACAGATAGGTCTTATGGCGACGATGGGATAGGAAAGGCCTAGGAGTTGGAAGGAAGCGGCCGTGGCCTTAATTAAGGTACAGCCCCAGCATTTGCCTGGTGTGAAAATGGGAAACCACGGAAAACCATCTTCAGGGCTGCCGATAGTGGGATTCGAACCTACTATCTCCCGGATGCAAGCTCACAGCCGCGCGCCTCTACACGCACGGCCAACTCGCCCGGTTTTTTTTTTTTTTTTTTTTTTTTTTTTACCGGCAACTAATTCAGTGTACATAATTAAATGTTGTGCACGGTTTGTGGTTATAGTAGTTCGCATTTTTTGGCTATTTGCTTTACGTCGCACCGACACAGATAGGTCTTGTGGCGACGATCTTGGATGATGACGCTGCTTGTTAAATTAAAACTATGTTGTCAACGCCGGTCGCTAGTGTCACGGGTCGCATGCGGCACGGTCGCATCTGGCACGCCACCTACTACACCGACAGCTGCATGAATCGGGTGTGAAAATGTCCGGAAACGCCTCGACTGATAGCCGCGACGTGAAGGTTTCGATTAATTACTGCCGACAAAAATATATGATACAGAAATAGGATAAAACTGAATCCAGGAAGCATTTTATATGTACACTGGGCTCGCCCTTTCCACTAGACCACCGGGAGAGTTGGCCGTGCCGTGAGCTGTGAGCTTGCATCAGGGAGATAGTGGGTTTGAATCCCGCTGTCGACAGCCCTGAATATGGCTTTCCGTGGTTTCCCATTTTCGCACCAGGAAAATGCTTGGGCTGTACCTTAATTAAGGCCACGGCCAGTTCCTTTCCACTCCTAGTCCTTTCCTATCTGACCTTCGCGAAAAATTTTATCTGCGTCGGTGCAACGTAAAGCCAGTTTAAAAAAGCAATATACACGTATAAATCAGTGAACATAAAGTACATATGGCATAGATTTCAAATGGTTATAAATGCCTTTTATCGTGAAAATCAGGTCTCGGAATAGTGCACAAAACAAATAAGTTGAAACAATTAACAAACTTACCGTACAATATGCGTAATCAAATACTTCACTTGACAATCGTACTTTAAGACCACATTCGGTGATCAGTAAATCAAGAAGGAGAAGGAAATACAAAATATTACAAACTGGAACAAGACCACGCATTTTAGGAAAAAAAAATATTAGGATGAATGTTTTAAAAACAACGGATGTCTGTTTCCCTGTGACAGGTTGTGGTGGTGATTGAGATGATTGGGGGTTTCGCCTGTGGATGCGGTGGGTGTAATGCCAATGACTGTTCCAACATTTTCATTAAAGAATTGACGGCATAGCAGGCACTAACTGATGCAGAGTCACTTCGTTACATTGTGAGTACCGGTAGAAATTGAAGAGGCTTAGTTTGAATGGGCTCCCAGATTTAGATTGGGAATTTTAAAATCAGTGACTGTAGACTGAAAACGAATACAATAATGTTATTAGCTTTACGTCCCACTAACTACTTTTACGGTTTTCGGAGACGCCAAGGTGCCGGAATTTAGTCCTGCAAGAGTTCTGTTACTTGGCAGTAAATCTGTCGACACGAAGCTGACGTATTTGAGCACCTTCAAATACCGCTGGACTGCCAGGATCGAACCTGCCAAGTTAGGGTCAGAAGGCCAGCGCCTCAATTGTCTATGCCACTCAGCCCGGGAGACTTAAAACAGCCTTGATCACAAATATTATATGAAGTGAATTTACTGACATTGCCATTCACTAAGAAATACGCCTTTATGTAGGGTAACCTGTGTTCGACATTTTATTCATTATAATCCTCAGCGGAGTTCTTTCGAAACGTTACGACTTTACAGAATAACGATACGCTTCAGAAATTATAATACTGTGGCTGTTATCTGGACGTAATACTCGGTTGTGGTGGAACAGTGTTCCACAGAGCTTAGGCTGTTATCTCGACAGAACACTGATTGAGATGGAACAGTGTTCCACAGAGCTTAGGCTGTTATCTCGACAGAACATTCATTGCAATGGAACAGTGTTCCACAGACCTTGGGCTGTTATCTCGACAGAACTTTCATTGCGATGGAACAGTGTTCCACAGAGCTTAGGCTGTTACCTCGAGAGAACATTCATTGCAATGGAACAGTGTTCCACAGACCTTGGGCTGTTATCTCGACAGAACATTCATTGCGATGGAACAGTGTTCCACAGAGCTCAGACTTTTACCTCAACAGAACTCTCGTTGCGATGGAACAATGTTCCATAGAATAACAACGAAACGTATTAGGCCGCGCTCTTCGGATGTTACCTCAGCAGAAAACTCGTTACTGTGGAACAGTGCTTCAAGTTCACGGGATTCAGTCAAGAACCATGCTAAGTTGTAAAGAACTAAAATAACCTCAGTAATTATCAAGTAATGTAGAATGACGGAATGACTAATGAAATAATGCAGGGTTGAGGAAAAACAGCTATCTGTTACAAATATAACAGGGTTAGTTGAGTAACATGTTATTCTGGTAACATGTTACCAGGCTGGAACACTGTTATCTTAACTGTTATGTTAAATACCGCCCATCTCTAATTCCAACTACTGCTTCATAACGAATGTGTTGAAATGGTCCATAGGTCATGATTAAGAACTAGTCTATATCTTCGTAAATGTATTTTGGATGGTTAATTACTGTCACACAACCCATCACCATTCCATTGCGTTTAATGTTATCCAGGAAATGAATTGGACGCTCTAATTTCATATTATCTGAGTTGCCCCTTGGCATTCCGTGCGTGGAAAATAACTCAGGATCTTCGTATCAAATGCATTGCAAGTGGGAGCTATCCCGCTGGCAATGTTTGCAGACAGTAGTGCAACATCCAAATTAAATGAAAACATTGAGTGAGTTGGCTGCATGATTCGAAATGTGAGATTACATTTGGCACATGGTGGGTTCGAACCTCACTGTCAGCGGTCCTGAAGATCGTTTTTCGTGGTTTTCCATTTTCACACAGGCGAAAGCTGAGGCTATTCTTTATTATGGCCACGTCGCTTCCTTCCCTGTTCTAGTCCTTTCATAACCCGTCATTGGAAAAGAAACCCGTCTTAGTTTCTACGACGATAAGCCACTGGCAAAGAAATAAATCATAAATTACATAACAAAACAAGTACATGAAGACAAAATAAATTACAAGAAATTACAGTATATTCAAACAAAAATCTCGTGATAATGAAAGAATAATAATAAAATAGAATGCATTAAAACAAAAAGCAAAAAATGCATGTCAACTATGATTCACAGCCAGCCCCATAGTCTACGGGTAGCGTGCCTGCCTCCTTCGTGGAGGCTACGGGTTCGATTCCCAGCCATGTCAGGAACTTTTACTTAGATCAGAAGGGTGGTTTGAGGTCCACTCAGCGTAATTTAGGAGCTACTTGATGGTGAGTTGGCAAACTCGATCTAGAAATCCAATAATAACGACCGAAAGGAATTGTTACGCTGACAACGCGTCAGCTCGTAACCTGCACACCTTTGGGATGAGCAGCGGTCGCTTGGTAGGCCGATGTCCATCAGGGCCGTGGCACAAGATTTTTATTGCTAGTTGCTTTACGTCGCACCGACACAGATAGGTCTTATGGCGACGATGGGACCGGGAAAGGCTGGGAGTGGGAAGGAAGCAGCCGTGACCTTAATTAAGGTACAGCATTTGCCTGGTGTGAAAATGGGAAACCACGGAAAACCATTTTCAGGGCTGCCGACAGTGGGGTTCGAACCTACTATCTCCCGAATACTAGATGCTGACCGCACTTAAACGACTGCAGCTATCGAGCTCGGTCGTGGCACAAGTAGCAACTGCTTTTTTAATTCTCTCACATGGGTATTTGCTACACCATGTTCAATAGGCCAAGTGTACTATTGTGATTATTTGTAAATAATTGGAGGTAGGGCGTTCTTTGCTATTTGTTTTACGTCACGCCGACACAGACAGGTGACGATAGAATATTGCAGGACTTGGACCGGAAAGAAAGCAACCGCGACTATAATTAAAGTACAGCTTACTTATTTGCCTGTGATAAAAATGGGAAGCCACAGTAAACCAACTTCAGGAGTGCCGACCATGGGGTTCGAACCCACCATCTGCCGAATGCAAGCTCAGAGCTACGTGACCCAAACTGCAAGCTAACTCGCTCGATCGGACCTAGGACTGGAAAGAAAATTGGTCGTAGCAAATGCATTAAGTACCAGCCTTGAGGTGAAGTGAGAAACCACAGAAAACTACTTCTAGAATGGCTGAGATAGGAAATTTAACCCATTACTCTTCTAAATTATTACCTAAGTTCACCTTGCTTTGGTTCCCCAAACCACCGGGTGAGTTGGCCGTGCGGTTAGGGGCGTGCAGCTGTGAGCTTGCATCTGGGAGATAGTGGGTTCGAACCCACTATCGGCAGGTTTGAAGATGGTTCTCCGTAGTTTCCCATTTTCATACAGGCAAATGCTGGAGCTGTACCTTAATTAAAGCCACGACCGCTTCCCTCCCACTCCTAGGCCTTTCCTTTCCCATCGTCGCCATAAGACCTATCTGTGTCGCTGCGACGCAAAACAAACAGCAAATTCCCCAAACCAGTTTTAAATTTGTTGCAAAGCTGGGAGTCAAGCCCGGCATGAACAAGCAAAGAGTTTACTATACTGACCGCTACATCACTCTGGCATGTGCTATAGTACGACACTTTCTTGATAGACTGCTTTGTCACCATCTGTGTTCTCCAAGAGTAAATAAGGATCATAAGAGAGGAAGGGAATGATAATGAACGGACTGTGGGCCGATTTGTCTAACAAATATTTTCGATTTCATCCGTGACCCAAATAAAATATCAAGAAATGTGTGCTCTGAAACACTGGTTTGGTACCACAACCCTATGTTAAGACACTTTATGCAACAGAGGTATACACGTTATTTAATGAGCTTATACTTCTTCTTAAAACAATAATGACCACCACCATCAAAATATAAACCCTGTTTAGATAAATTAGATTAGAAATGCACAAGAGAAAAGCTTTACAAAAATAAATATATAACTATGAATAATTTATAACTTTGATGCGTGTACTTCTTATGAAGCTGGCGTTTCCGAAAACCGTAAAATTAATTACCTTAGTGGGATGTAAAACTATTATTATTATTATTATTATTATTATTATTATTATTATTGTACCGGGCGGTACACCTCTACACCGTTAATTTAAAAGTCGCGCCAGTTGAAACTCCTCTTCTGGAGGAAGGTTGAACTTTATCTACTCTATTAATTCTCTACTTTCTCAGAAGATGTCACCACGTGGAAAATTTTGAGTTTTTGAACTGTGTCACTTTTGATGTGTTTTTGTTTCGCTTGAAGTAAGAAGTGTGAACTTTCTCTTCTAGAGGACACTACTGAAGATCAACAATAGCGCACCCTAGTGCGGAGTCAAAGAACTATTTTGTTGGAGAAATTTTTATTTCAAAAGTTTGTTTCTTGTTAAATTTCCTTCTGTTATTGTTTAAGTTGGCTGTATACCCCTCTTTTTCCCCTTGTTTTAGATTTATCCAATCCCGAATTTCTTTTAGTAATTTCTGACCAATCTGGTGTATCTTCCCCCAACTTGTATCTGTTGCGGGGTCCTATCCAATAAAAACATTGTGGGCGGGTGTTTTCATTCCCCTAACGCCTAGAAACTTCCGCGAGAGTATATAAACTGCTGATTTTAGGGTCTCCGGGCCACTTCTGTTCCATCTTTCAGTGTATTAAGTACATACCAGGAGGCGGGAAGCGCCTCTTTCCTCGACGGCGGTCAACAATAAGGTAATGGCCGATTAATAAATTCTTTCTTTTCTTGCTCAGCAGTTTAACTTTCGGGGCGGGTTCTAAGCGTTCAACCATGTAACCTTTTCCTAAAATGTAAAAACAACTGGTATCTATTCTATTTTAAAACGACATATCGGGATAGAGAGTGCTTAACCCTCTCGAGCTCCCACTCACATCGTCTTGAGGTGAACTTATTCTCTCAACCAATTCTTCCGTAATGTAATGTAAATTGCTATTAAGTCACCTCTGTAGTATGGGATTAGCCCTTGTAATAACGGCCTAGTGCCAAAGTAGGTTTTAAAATCAAAGTGTATTAGGAGTGCAAGTTCGCCTCCTCTCAAATTGTTTTAGAGGTCATTCAATTAACCTGCTTTTCATTTAATAGACCTCAGTAGATTGGGTATTTTACCCCTGTGTTTATGTCCGTTGAGGACAACTTGAAGGTGGAGTTTGGTGTGGCCTAGGAGAGGCTTAAATTAAAGAGCGTGTGGCTCTTTTGGAAACGGAGTGTTGTATGCCTCGAGGAGGCTTTACTGTGTAATTTGGAGCAAGTGCTCCAGGGTTTGATTGGGGTCTTCTGCCCCTTTGTTAAAATTTGTATATCGGAAAGTTGGGCTAGTTGCTCAAAAATTGTGAACTCAGGGCTCGAAGCCCAAACTCTGTAATCCCTGTAATTGTACATTTCAAATTGTGTTTCGGCTACTAAGTACCTGTTCTTTGTTATTACTTAATATTGAAAAGGAAATATAACCTTGTTAACTTTTACATTAACTTTGATTCCGTAGTTTGAGACCCATTCACGCCCGCACCTTCTTACACCTCTACCTACCACCAAAACACGGTAACAAGTGGTAGCAGAGCGTGGTTGAATGGGTCTCAATTTAGCCCCTTTTGACGGCGAGACATTGTTTTGATCCGAACTCTAACCATTTTCTCAGTTGCTGGCTTTTTTGAGTTTTCCAAAGTTGTTCTGTCATCATGCCCGGCCCTCGCGATGTTCTCCTTCTTAACTATTTGCGCAAAGAGGAGTTGATATATGAGTTAACTATCAGAAACGTTCAATCTGGAGGCACGGTTGCAATAGACACTAACAAGCTTAGAGAGTCCCTTGATTTGCCCATTTCCATCCCCAATTTGGGAGAGAAAGAAATTGACGACTCTCTTTCCACGATCACGGAGAATATTACTGGGCTAGCTTCTGTAGTTAGTTTTTTTGATGAAAATGATCCGTCTCCTAATCAAATTAAGCGTGTGCAAGGCAGGCTATATCATTTTTCGAATAGGGTTAACGATCTGTTGTCTCTAAAACTGAATGATGTTCAGAGGAAGGAAGCTAGTACGCTCCTGGAAAATATTTCCGAATTATCTAATAAGGTCACTCAATTGTTAACTGGGGAAGTTCCTCCCAAATCTGATCAACCCACCATAGTGAATCCAGGTAGTGAGGAAGCGCCTCCCAAGGGAGAAGTTAATAGGATAACCGTTGCTGCTCAAACTATCCCTGCCCCATTGGACAACGAATCTGAACGTCGTGCATCATTGAGTAACATCCGTTCTGAATTAACTTCCTTGCCATTCAAACCTTTACCTACTATGTCACCCGGGTTTAGCAGCTTGCCTCATCCATTGGCAATGTTGCTAAGAGGTATCTCTAAGTTTTCGGTCAACACCACCAGTGAAGTTATTTCTTTCCTAAGGTTTTTAGTTGAATTTCAGGATCATGCCCTCGTATTTTCTCTTTCCCCTTGTCAAATTTTACAAATAATCTATCCTTATGCTATTGGTGTTCTCTCAGATAAAATAGTAAGAGCCATAGCTGAACAGTCATCTATCGAAGATTTACATGCACATCTGCTTGCAAATTTTATTCCTGCCCGCGCGAGGTCATCTCTTATTCAGAAATACTATTATCGGGTACAGCGCTTGGATGAAAACCTGGCAGACTTCATCCAAGATATTAAGTTTTATACTAGGGTGTTTGCTCTTCACTTCCCTGAGGATCAAATTGTACAAGCTATTGTGGAAGGCATTTCACCATCTTATAGGTCATACTTGTGTTTTGCGGCGTGCCCGCAAACTTTCTCTGAACTTGAAGCGTTGGCCGTCTCAGCGGAAGGAGTTAGATACGCCGATTCTTTGCGTGTAGCAAAAGAACCCCCGCCTTCTTTTAGTAATACTCGGCCTCCACCTCGCCGATCAGTTACCCCTCGTAAATGTTATGCTTGCGGGTCGCCTGACCATCTGCGCAATAAGTGTCCTCTGATCAAGTCTAGTAGGGCAAATAATGGAGCTGGTTCATCACAAGGCTGTTTTAAGTGTGGGGCCTTCTCACATATCGCCAAAAATTGCCCAAACTCAAATAGCACCCCCTCCTGCTCAACTTCTGGTGCAAATTCCACCTATGCCAATAATAAAAAGTGACTAGTGGCTTCGGCTGAGTCGACTAATCCATCTTCCCGAGACTCAGCCCCTAGTAAACAGATTGTAAATGCAGAGAACGATCAGCCTTCAAGTTCATCTTTTGAATGCCCTAAAGAATGTCTTAGGATTGCGGCGGATACCCCCGCACCTGTTCCTTTTCTTAAGATTGAGGTAAATAACGAGCCTATAACAGCTCTCTTAGATTCAGGTAGTGTTTGTTCGATTATTGCGGCTGAATGGTATTCTAAATTGAAAACGGTTTGTAAACTTCCTGACTATGTCTCTTCTCCTGTTCAATACGTTTCGGCTAATTCATCTCCATTAGAAATTCTAGGTTCCTTACTGGTCAAAATTCGTGTTCTTAAGTTTACATGGAAAGTTAAATTGTTTGTGGCCAAGCAATTGTCTTGCCCCATTATATTGGGAGCTGACTTTATTTCTCACACTGGTCTTGTGCTCGATCTGCAGTCTAGGTCGTGCACATTCAAATTTGCTTCTAGTTGTAAAATCCCACTATTAAAGTGTAATTCTGTGTCATGTTCTTCTATGTCGCCTATCCAGGATGAGATGTTGTTAGACCTTAGACATCTACCTGAGAAGCAGGCTGATAGTATTCGCAAACTGTGTCAGTCGTTTCCCGAGGTGTTCTCTGATACTCTTGGTGTTACTGACCTTATTGAATACAAAATTGAGGTTACGGATTCGATTCCTGTCCGTTTTCCACCGTATAGGCTATCTCCACCTAAAATGAAGGCTCTGAAGGAAATCATCGATCAGATGTTGAAGGACGGTATTATTAGGCCCTCTAAGTCAGCGTATTCTTCGCCTATTTTTTTAGTACCGAAACCCCAAGGAGGTTTCAGGCCTGTCATTGATTACAGGGCTCTCAATCGGAAGGTGGTGTTACAATCTGTGCCCCTTCCCGACCTTCATTCTTGTTTTTCATGGTTTCGTAAGGCCAAGTTCTTCACCATCTTGGACTTAAATCAGGCCTATAATCAAATTCCCCTTGCCGAAGAGTCTAAACACCTTACAGCGTTTGCCACGGACTGGAATTTATACGAATACAACCGCGTGCCTTTCGGGCTCCCCACGGGGGCAGCTGTGCTCACTAGGCTACTAGATAGGGTCTTCTCCGACATCAAATTCGAGTACTTATATCACTACTTAGATGATGTCGTAGTATTTTCAGAGACTTTTGAAGAACACCTAGATCATCTGCGAGAAGTTCTCGATCGCCTTCGTAAGGCTGGGTTAACTGTTAAGTTGTCCAAGGTTGCCTTCGCTAAGCCCTCTATGTCTTTCCTAGGGCATATTGTGTCACCCGATGGTGTAGCAGTTGATCATTCTAGAACACAGGCCATCCGTGATTTTAAACCTCCCAAGGACATTAAAGGTATCGCCAGGTTCATTGGTATGGTGAATTTCTTCAGAAAGTTCATTCCTAACTTTGCTAATAGAGCGGCGCCCTTAAACCTTCTTCGTAGGAAAGGCATCAAATTCGAGTGGGGACCCTCTCAACAAGCCGCTTTTGAAGACCTTAAATTAGCTCTTTGTAATGCCCCTGTACTTGCTATGCCTGATTTCTCGAAGAAATTCATCGTCCAAACCGACGCGTCGTCGTCAGCAGTAGCTGCAGTCCTTCTTCAAGAGACTGAACTAGGGAGGCGACCCATCGCCTATGCGTCTAGGACATTGTCGGCTCAAGAAGCCAAGTATTCCATCTATGAGCTCGAAGGTTTGGCAGTCTTATTTGCCTTAGAAAAGTTCCGTCTCTATCTGGAACACGTTAAATTCGACCTGGAGACAGATAATCAAGCCTTAAGCTGGGTCTTAGGTAGGCCGCGTCGTACTGGTCGTATAGCCCGCTGGGCTATTCGTATTTCCGCCTTCCAGTTTGATGTTAGACATATCAGAGGTACCGAAAATGTTGTTGCTGATGGACTCAGCCGTATGTTTCATAACGACGTAGAGACCCACGAACCGGTCGACAGTTCATCACCTTCCGAGTCCATACTATCTGGTGTTAATGCCATCTTAACAGATGCTCCCATGCTTTTTAGGGATATTGAGAAATACCAACGTGAAGATCCGACGCTGGCTCCGATAATGGAAACCCTTTCTTCTGGGGAACATGCTGTCCCTTATGTTCTGAGGAATGGTGTTCTATGTTGCCCTTCGAGGCATGATAAGTTGATGAAAGTTGTTGTTCCAGCGGTTCTTGTACCTATGATCTTCAAATACTATCATGAGACCCCATTGGGGGGGCATCTTGGAATCTTTAAAACTCGTGAAAAGATTCGTGAAATGTTCATATGGAAAGGTATGGACGGTGAAATTCGGGAACTTGTAAAAGCTTGTAAATCTTGTTTGATCAGTAAACCCACCATGTCCACTAAAGTAGGCCTTTTGTCTTCTCATCAAGCGTCGCGCCCCATGGAACGCCTGTATATTGATTATGTGGGACCCTTCCCCCAGTCAAAGGGTAATGCCAACAAGTTCATCTTTGTGTGTGTAGATGGTTTTACAAGATTTTCCTGGTTATTTCCGACTAAGCTGGCTACCGCTCAGTCAACTATTACTTGCCTAAATTCTATTTTTGCTTCTTTTGGTCCGTGCCAATACATTGTATCTGATAATGCTAAGGCTTTTACATCTAATTTATTTCGTAAATTCTGTTTTGACTTGTCCATCTCTCATGTAACTACTTCCGCTTATTACCCTCAACCATCTCTGGCTGAACGGGTTAACCGTAATCTCAGGTCCGCACTTATTGCCTATCATCATGAAGATCATTCTAGGTGGGACACGTCCCTGCATTGGTTAGCTTTTGCTTTGAATTCGGCGGTTCATGAATCACACAAATTTACTCCAGCTTCTTTGATGTTTAAGTTCGTTCCCAACACGCCGCTCTCTAACCTCTGGTCTCTGAATGACATTCTGCCCGAGACAATAGATCCGGACAACATTAAAGATCTTTGGAAGAAGGCTAAAGCTAATCTTAAAGTGTCTCATGAAAAGGTTAGGGAAAGGTATGATCGTGGACGGAGACCCACCCCTTTGAAGGTAGGTGACCAGGTTATGGTCAAGAATTTTGTTCCCGCGGGCAAGCTTGCCCCCAGATTTCATGGGCCTTGTATCATTCTCGATTTTCTTACGCCGGTTACCTTATTGCTAAGTAATCCAGCCACCGAGAGGATATTTAGAGTTCACCTGTCCCAGGTGAAACCGGTGTAATTTCTGTGTTAACTTGCTTCATATTATTCTGAAAGGATATGAAGGTTATATTTTTTTTTTTGAGTTTCACTTTTAAGGCATTCTGCCCCTTCTATAATATTTTGGTTTTAGATGTAAGCCTTTTGTAAAACCCACCCCGATCCGTTAAACTGCCATCCTGTTCTTGCCACGGCCATTACCACGCTCCCGTCTCCTGCTCCACCTTACACTGTGGCTTCATAATAGTAAATGCCATGGATATCTACACGCCGCTGGCCCCTCAACCTCTCCACAAGCCTGTACCCTCAAAGAACATGATGGTCCAACACAATTCTGCCGCCTAGCTTAATGTTTCAGTGCCCCCGCAGCCGCGCGGCGCCGTGCAGCAACTGGAGCCAAGGTCGGGCCCCCTCGGCCCCAGCGAGGACGACATGTGCACGGCGAGCCGGAGCTCTCCTCCCGGCCAAGGCTGACGTGCGGCGCACGACCTGCTACTTGCCCGCAGCCTGTATATGTTCACCGCGGGCGCGGCGTGCTTCTACACCTCTGCTCCCCTCATAGTGCGGGCGAGCGGTATCTCAGGGTACTTGAGGGGTCCGAGCGGCCTCCTTTTGGACGCAAGCTGCAACGGCCGGTCCGGCCATCCAACTTCATCAACATCAACTACATGGACAGTTACTATAAGAGATAACTACATTTGGGAATTCAACAGCAATATTTGGTGGACCGTGCAAAAAATTTTTCTTCACTTCTAAGTATTAAAAGTTTATCTTCAGAAATTCAAATTCTACAAACTTAAAGACTTTCATTCACCTGCAACAACAACATTTTGAAACTGAATTAAGAAATCTTGTAAATGCTTCTGCTATCTATCTTCGTATCAACATCATTACTTGGACTTTGTTTCAAACTGATTTCATGTGTCACCCCTGGAGGAACGTTTGGGGGGGGAGGTCTGTACCGGGCGGTACACCTCTACACCGTTTATTTAAAAGTCGCGCCAGTTGAAACTCCTCTTCTGGAGGAAGGTTGAACTTTATCTACTCTATTAATTCTCTACTTTCTCAGAAGATGTCACCACGTGGAAAATTTTGAGTTTTTGAACTGTGTCACTTTTGATGTGTTTTTGTTTCGCTTGAAGTAAGAAGTGTGAACTTTCTCTTCTAGAGGACACTACTGAAGATCAACAATAGCGCACCCTAGTGCGGAGTCAAAGAACTATTTTGTTGGAGAAATTTTTATTTCAAAAGTTTGTTTCTTGTTAAATTTCCTTCTGTTATTGTTTAAGTTGGCTGTATACCCCTCTTTTTCCCCTTGTTTTAGATTTATCCAATCCCGAATTTCTTTTAGTAATTTCTGACCAATCTGGTGTATCTTCCCCCAACTTGTATCTGTTGCGGGGTCCTATCCAATAAAAACATTGTGGGCGGGTGTTTTCATTCCCCTAACGCCTAGAAACTTCCGCGAGAGTATATAAACTGCTGATTTTAGGGTCTCCGGGCCACTTCTGTTCCATCTTTCAGTGTATTAAGTACATACCAGGAGGCGGGAAGCGCCTCTTTCCTCGACGGCGGTCAACAATAAGGTAATGGCCGATTAATAAATTCTTTCTTTTCTTGCTCAGCAGTTTAACTTTCGGGGCGGGTTCTAAGCGTTCAACCATGTAACCTTTTCCTAAAATGTAAAAACAACTGGTATCTATTCTATTTTAAAACGACATATCGGGATAGAGAGTGCTTAACCCTCTCGAGCTCCCACTCACATCGTCTTGAGGTGAACTTATTCTCTCAACCAATTCTTCCGTAATGTAATGTAAATTGCTATTAAGTCACCTCTGTAGTATGGGATTAGCCCTTGTAATAACGGCCTAGTGCCAAAGTAGGTTTTAAAATCAAAGTGTATTAGGAGTGCAAGTTCGCCTCCTCTCAAATTGTTTTAGAGGTCATTCAATTAACCTGCTTTTCATTTAATAGACCTCAGTAGATTGGGTATTTTACCCCTGTGTTTATGTCCGTTGAGGACAACTTGAAGGTGGAGTTTGGTGTGGCCTAGGAGAGGCTTAAATTAAAGAGCGTGTGGCTCTTTTGGAAACGGAGTGTTGTATGCCTCGAGGAGGCTTTACTGTGTAATTTGGAGCAAGTGCTCCAGGGTTTGATTGGGGTCTTCTGCCCCTTTGTTAAAATTTGTATATCGGAAAGTTGGGCTAGTTGCTCAAAAATTGTGAACTCAGGGCTCGAAGCCCAAACTCTGTAATCCCTGTAATTGTACATTTCAAATTGTGTTTCGGCTACTAAGTACCTGTTCTTTGTTATTACTTAATATTGAAAAGGAAATATAACCTTGTTAACTTTTACATTAACTTTGATTCCGTAGTTTGAGACCCATTCACGCCCGCACCTTCTTACACCTCTACCTACCACCAAAACACGGTAACAAGTGGTAGCAGAGCGTGGTTGAATGGGTCTCAATTTAGCCCCTTTTGACGGCGAGACATTGTTTTGATCCGAACTCTAACCATTTTCTCAGTTGCTGGCTTTTTTGAGTTTTCCAAAGTTGTTCTGTCATCATGCCCGGCCCTCGCGATGTTCTCCTTCTTAACTATTTGCGCAAAGAGGAGTTGATATATGAGTTAACTATCAGAAACGTTCAATCTGGAGGCACGGTTGCAATAGACACTAACAAGCTTAGAGAGTCCCTTGATTTGCCCATTTCCATCCCCAATTTGGGAGAGAAAGAAATTGACGACTCTCTTTCCACGATCACGGAGAATATTACTGGGCTAGCTTCTGTAGTTAGTTTTTTTGATGAAAATGATCCGTCTCCTAATCAAATTAAGCGTGTGCAAGGCAGGCTATATCATTTTTCGAATAGGGTTAACGATCTGTTGTCTCTAAAACTGAATGATGTTCAGAGGAAGGAAGCTAGTACGCTCCTGGAAAATATTTCCGAATTATCTAATAAGGTCACTCAATTGTTAACTGGGGAAGTTCCTCCCAAATCTGATCAACCCACCATAGTGAATCCAGGTAGTGAGGAAGCGCCTCCCAAGGGAGAAGTTAATAGGATAACCGTTGCTGCTCAAACTATCCCTGCCCCATTGGACAACGAATCTGAACGTCGTGCATCATTGAGTAACATCCGTTCTGAATTAACTTCCTTGCCATTGAAACCTTTACCTACTATGTCACCCGGGTTTAGCAGCTTGCCTCATCCATTGGCAATGTTGCTAAGAGGTATCTCTAAGTTTTCGGTCAACACCACCAGTGAAGTTATTTCTTTCCTAAGGTTTTTAGTTGAATTTCAGGATCATGCCCTCGTATTTTCGCTTTCCCCTTGTCAAATTTTACAAATAATCTATCCTTATGCTATTGGTGTTCTCTCAGATAAAATAGTAAGAGCCATAGCTGAACAGTCATCTATCGAAGATTTACATGCACATCTGCTTGCAAATTTTATTCCTGCCCGCGCGAGGTCATCTCTTATTCAGAAATACTATTATCGGGTACAGCGCTTGGATGAAAACCTGGCAGACTTCATCCAAGATATTAAGTTTTATACTAGGGTGTTTGCTCTTCACTTCCCTGAGGATCAAATTGTACAAGCTATTGTGGAAGGCATTTCACCATCTTATAGGTCATACTTGTGTTTTGCGGCGTGCCCGCAAACTTTCTCTGAACTTGAAGCGTTGGCCGTCTCAGCGGAAGGAGTTAGATACGCCGATTCTTTGCGTGTAGCAAAAGAACCCCCGCCTTCTTTTAGTAATACTCGGCCTCCACCTCGCCGATCAGTTACCCCTCGTAAATGTTATGCTTGCGGGTCGCCTGACCATCTGCGCAATAAGTGTCCTCTGATCAAGTCTAGTAGGGCAAATAATGGAGCTGGTTCATCACAAGGCTGTTTTAAGTGTGGGGCCTTCTCACATATCGCCAAAAATTGCCCAAACTCAAATAGCACCCCCTCCTGCTCAACTTCTGGTGCAAATTCCACCTATGCCAATAATAAAAAGTGACTAGTGGCTTCGGCTGAGTCGACTAATCCATCTTCCCGAGACTCAGCCCCTAGTAAACAGATTGTAAATGCAGAGAACGATCAGCCTTCAAGTTCATCTTTTGAATGCCCTAAAGAATGTCTTAGGATTGCGGCGGATACCCCCGCACCTGTTCCTTTTCTTAAGATTGAGGTAAATAACGAGCCTATAACAGCTCTCTTAGATTCAGGTAGTGTTTGTTCGATTATTGCGGCTGAATGGTATTCTAAATTGAAAACGGTTTGTAAACTTCCTGACTATGTCTCTTCTCCTGTTCAATACGTTTCGGCTAATTCATCTCCATTAGAAATTCTAGGTTCCTTACTGGTCAAAATTCGTGTTTTTAAGTTTACATGGAAAGTTAAATTGTTTGTGGCCAAGCAATTGTCTTGCCCCATTATATTGGGAGCTGACTTTATTTCTCACACTGGTCTTGTGCTCGATCTGCAGTCTAGGTCGTGCACATTCAAATTTGCTTCTAGTTGTAAAATCCCACTATTAAAGTGTAATTCTGTGTCATGTTCTTCTATGTCGCCTATCCAGGATGAGATGTTGTTAGACCTTAGACATCTACCTGAGAAGCAGGCTGATAGTATTCGCAAACTGTGTCAGTCGTTTCCCGAGGTGTTCTCTGATACTCTTGGTGTTACTGACCTTATTGAATACAAAATTGAGGTTACGGATTCGATTCCTGTCCGTTTTCCACCGTATAGGCTATCTCCACCTAAAATGAAGGCTCTGAAGGAAATCATCGATCAGATGTTGAAGGACGGTATTATTAGGCCCTCTAAGTCAGCGTATTCTTCGCCTATTTTTTTAGTACCGAAACCCCAAGGAGGTTTCAGGCCTGTCATTGATTACAGGGCTCTCAATCGGAAGGTGGTGTTACAATCTGTGCCCCTTCCCGACCTTCATTCTTGTTTTTCATGGTTTCGTAAGGCCAAGTTCTTCACCATCTTGGACTTAAATCAGGCCTATAATCAAATTCCCCTTGCCGAAGAGTCTAAACACCTTACAGCGTTTGCCACGGACTGGAATTTATACGAATACAACCGCGTGCCTTTCGGGCTCCCCACGGGGGCAGCTGTGCTCACTAGGCTACTAGATAGGGTCTTCTCCGACATCAAATTCGAGTACTTATATCACTACTTAGATGATGTCGTAGTATTTTCAGAGACTTTTGAAGAACACCTAGATCATCTGCGAGAAGTTCTCGATCGCCTTCGTAAGGCTGGGTTAACTGTTAAGTTGTCCAAGGTTGCCTTCGCTAAGCCCTCTATGTCTTTCCTAGGGCATATTGTGTCACCCGATGGTGTAGCAGTTGATCATTCTAGAACACAGGCCATCCGTGATTTTAAACCTCCCAAGGACATTAAAGGTATCGCCAGGTTCATTGGTATGGTGAATTTCTTCAGAAAGTTCATTCCTAACTTTGCTAATAGAGCGGCGCCCTTAAACCTTCTTCGTAGGAAAGGCATCAAATTCGAGTGGGGACCCTCTCAACAAGCCGCTTTTGAAGACCTTAAATTAGCTCTTTGTAATGCCCCTGTACTTGCTATGCCTGATTTCTCGAAGAAATTCATCGTCCAAACCGACGCGTCGTCGTCAGCAGTAGCTGCAGTCCTTCTTCAAGAGACTGAACTAGGGAGGCGACCCATCGCCTATGCGTCTAGGACATTGTCGGCTCAAGAAGCCAAGTATTCCATCTATGAGCTCGAAGGTTTGGCAGTCTTATTTGCCTTAGAAAAGTTCCGTCTCTATCTGGAACACGTTAAATTCGACCTGGAGACAGATAATCAAGCCTTAAGCTGGGTCTTAGGTAGGCCGCGTCGTACTGGTCGTATAGCCCGCTGGGCTATTCGTATTTCCGCCTTCCAGTTTGATGTTAGACATATCAGAGGTACCGAAAATGTTGTTGCTGATGGACTCAGCCGTATGTTTCATAACGACGTAGAGACCCACGAACCGGTCGACAGTTCATCACCTTCCGAGTCCATACTATCTGGTGTTAATGCCATCTTAACAGATGCTCCCATGCTTTTTAGGGATATTGAGAAATACCAACGTGAAGATCCGACGCTGGCTCCGATAATGGAAACCCTTTCTTCTGGGGAACATGCTGTCCCTTATGTTCTGAGGAATGGTGTTCTATGTTGCCCTTCGAGGCATGATAAGTTGATGAAAGTTGTTGTTCCAGCGGTTCTTGTACCTATGATCTTCAAATACTATCATGAGACCCCATTGGGGGGGCATCTTGGAATCTTTAAAACTCGTGAAAAGATTCGTGAAATGTTCATATGGAAAGGTATGGACGGTGAAATTCGGGAACTTGTAAAAGCTTGTAAATCTTGTTTGATCAGTAAACCCACCATGTCCACTAAAGTAGGCCTTTTGTCTTCTCATCAAGCGTCGCGCCCCATGGAACGCCTGTATATTGATTATGTGGGACCCTTCCCCCAGTCAAAGGGTAATGCCAACAAGTTCATCTTTGTGTGTGTAGATGGTTTTACAAGATTTTCCTGGTTATTTCCGACTAAGCTGGCTACCGCTCAGTCAACTATTACTTGCCTAAATTCTATTTTTGCTTCTTTTGGTCCGTGCCAATACATTGTATCTGATAATGCTAAGGCTTTTACATCTAATTTATTTCGTAAATTCTGTTTTGACTTGTCCATCTCTCATGTAACTACTTCCGCTTATTACCCTCAACCATCTCTGGCTGAACGGGTTAACCGTAATCTCAGGTCCGCACTTATTGCCTATCATCATGAAGATCATTCTAGGTGGGACACGTCCCTGCATTGGTTAGCTTTTGCTTTGAATTCGGCGGTTCATGAATCACACAAATTTACTCCAGCTTCTTTGATGTTTAAGTTCGTTCCCAACACGCCGCTCTCTAACCTCTGGTCTCTGAATGACATTCTGCCCGAGACAATAGATCCGGACAACATTAAAGATCTTTGGAAGAAGGCTAAAGCTAATCTTAAAGTGTCTCATGAAAAGGTTAGGGAAAGGTATGATCGTGGACGGAGACCCACCCCTTTGAAGGTAGGTGACCAGGTTATGGTCAAGAATTTTGTTCCCGCGGGCAAGCTTGCCCCCAGATTTCATGGGCCTTGTATCATTCTCGATTTTCTTACGCCGGTTACCTTATTGCTAAGTAATCCAGCCACCGAGAGGATATTTAGAGTTCACCTGTCCCAGGTGAAACCGGTGTAATTTCTGTGTTAACTTGCTTCATATTATTCTGAAAGGATATGAAGGTTATATTTTTTTTTTGAGTTTCACTTTTAAGGCATTCTGCCCCTTCTATAATATTTTGGTTTTAGATGTAAGCCATTTGTAAAACCCACCCCGATCCGTTAAACTGCCATCCTGTTCTTGCCACGGCCATTACCACGCTCCCGTCTCCTGCTCCACCTTACACTGTGGCTTCATAATAGTAAATGCCATGGATATCTACACGCCGCTGGCCCCTCAACCTCTCCACAAGCCTGTACCCTCAAAGAACATGATGGTCCAACACAATTCTGCCGCCTAGCTTAATGTTTCAGTGCCCCCGCAGCCGCGCGGCGCCGTGCAGCAACTGGAGCCAAGGTCGGGCCCCCTCGGCCCCAGCGAGGACGACATGTGCACGGCGAGCCGGAGCTCTCCTCCCGGCCAAGGCTGACGTGCGGCGCACGACCTGCTACTTGCCCGCAGCCTGTATATGTTCACCGCGGGCGCGGCGTGCTTCTACACCTCTGCTCCCCTCATAGTGCGGGCGAGCGGTATCTCAGGGTACTTGAGGGGTCCGAGCGGCCTCCTTTTGGACGCAAGCTGCAACGGCCGGTCCGGCCATCCAACTTCATCAACATCAACTACATGGACAGTTACTATAAGAGATAACTACATTTGGGAATTCAACAGCAATATTTGGTGGACCGTGCAAAAAATTTTTCTTCACTTCTAAGTATTAAAAGTTTATCTTCAGAAATTCAAATTCTACAAACTTAAAGACTTTCATTCACCTGCAACAACAACATTTTGAAACTGAATTAAGAAATCTTGTAAATGCTTCTGCTATCTATCTTCGTATCAACATCATTACTTGGACTTTGTTTCAAACTGATTTCATGTGTCACCCCTGGAGGAACGTTTGGGGGGGGAGGTCTGTACCGGGCGGTACACCTCTACACCGTTTATTTAAAAGTCGCGCCAGTTGAAACTCCTCTTCTGGAGGAAGGTTGAACTTTATCTACTCTATTAATTCTCTACTTTCTCAGAAGATGTCACCACGTGGAAAATTTTGAGTTTTTGAACTGTGTCACTTTTGATGTGTTTTTGTTTCGCTTGAAGTAAGAAGTGTGAACTTTCTCTTCTAGAGGACACTACTGAAGATCAACAATAGCGCACCCTAGTGCGGAGTCAAAGAACTATTTTGTTGGAGAAATTTTTATTTCAAAAGTTTGTTTCTTGTTAAATTTCCTTCTGTTATTGTTTAAGTTGGCTGTATACCCCTCTTTTTCCCCTTGTTTTAGATTTATCCAATCCCGAATTTCTTTTAGTAATTTCTGACCAATCTGGTGTATCTTCCCCCAACTTGTATCTGTTGCGGGGTCCTATCCAATAAAAACATTGTGGGCGGGTGTTTTCATTCCCCTAACGCCTAGAAACTTCCGCGAGAGTATATAAACTGCTGATTTTAGGGTCTCCGGGCCACTTCTGTTCCATCTTTCAGTGTATTAAGTACATACCAGGAGGCGGGAAGCGCCTCTTTCCTCGACGGCGGTCAACAATAAGGTAATGGCCGATTAATAAATTCTTTCTTTTCTTGCTCAGCAGTTTAACTTTCGGGGCGGGTTCTAAGCGTTCAACCATGTAACCTTTTCCTAAAATGTAAAAACAACTGGTATCTATTCTATTTTAAAACGACATATCGGGATAGAGAGTGCTTAACCCTCTCGAGCTCCCACTCACATCGTCTTGAGGTGAACTTATTCTCTCAACCAATTCTTCCGTAATGTAATGTAAATTGCTATTAAGTCACCTCTGTAGTATGGGATTAGCCCTTGTAATAACGGCCTAGTGCCAAAGTAGGTTTTAAAATCAAAGTGTATTAGGAGTGCAAGTTCGCCTCCTCTCAAATTGTTTTAGAGGTCATTCAATTAACCTGCTTTTCATTTAATAGACCTCAGTAGATTGGGTATTTTACCCCTGTGTTTATGTCCGTTGAGGACAACTTGAAGGTGGAGTTTGGTGTGGCCTAGGAGAGGCTTAAATTAAAGAGCGTGTGGCTCTTTTGGAAACGGAGTGTTGTATGCCTCGAGGAGGCTTTACTGTGTAATTTGGAGCAAGTGCTCCAGGGTTTGATTGGGGTCTTCTGCCCCTTTGTTAAAATTTGTATATCGGAAAGTTGGGCTAGTTGCTCAAAAATTGTGAACTCAGGGCTCGAAGCCCAAACTCTGTAATCCCTGTAATTGTACATTTCAAATTGTGTTTCGGCTACTAAGTACCTGTTCTTTGTTATTACTTAATATTGAAAAGGAAATATAACCTTGTTAACTTTTACATTAACTTTGATTCCGTAGTTTGAGACCCATTCACGCCCGCACCTTCTTACACCTCTACCTACCACCAAAACACGGTAACAATTATTATTATTATTATTATTATTATTATTATTATTATTGTTATTATGTCCGGCTCCTTGGCTAAATGAGCGTGCTGGTCTTTGGTCACAGGGGTCGCGGGTTCGATTCCCGGCCGGGTCGGGAATTTTAACAATATTTGGTTAATTTCTCTGGCACGGGGACTGGATGTACGAGTCGTCATCATCATTTCATCCTCATCTCGATGTGCAGGTCGCCTACGGGGTCAAATCAAAAGACCTGCACCTGGCGATCCGAAGTCCTCGGACACATCCTGGCACTAAAAGCCATACATATTATTATTATTATTATTATTATTATTATTATTATTATTATTATTGTTACGGAGTTTTCCGTGGTAGTTAGAGGTGAAAGAAGGTGCGGGGTGGTGAATAGGTCTCAGGCTACGAAATTAAAGTGAATTTAAAATTTAACAAGGTTGTATTTTCTTTTCAAAATCAAGAAATAACAAATATGGCCGGTACAGAGTAGCAGGGCAACAAAAGTACAATTACAGTATTTACAGGATTTGGGCTTCGAGCCCCGCGATCACAATCCTTGAGCAATCAGCTCAGTTTTACCCCAAACACAAGTGTCAACAGAGAGGGGAGAACCCCATTCATACCTAGGAGCACTTGCTCCAAAATACACAGTAAGGCCTCCTTGAGGCGCGCAGAAAACAAAATTTTCGGGAAAAGAGCAACTTGCTCTCAAAATTCAGGCCTGTCAAAGGCCCCACCTAATTCTACTTTCAAGCTGTCCTCTCAGGGCATATACACAGGGGTAAAATACCCAACCTACTGAGATCTGTTAAATGACAAGAAGGTTAATCACATGACCTCTAAATCAACAATTTGAGAGGAGGCGATTTGCACTCCTAATGTATTTGTTTCAAAACCTAATTTGGCTCTAGGCCACTGATGCAAGGGCTAATCCCATACTAAAGAGGTGACTTTAGAAATTGACGAATTTACATAATGTTAAGGAAGAATAGGTTGAGAAAACAAGTTCACCTCAAAACAATATGAGTGGGAGCTCGAGAGGGTTAAGCACTCTCTATCCCAATATGTAGTTTAAAAGATAGAATAGATACAAGTTCCTTTACATTTAAGGAAGGTTACATAATGGAAAAACTTCGGACCCGCCCCGAGAGTTAAACTGCTGAGCAAGCAAGAAAAGAAGTAATTAATCGGCCATTACCTGGTTGTTGACTGCCGCCGAAGAAAGAGGCGCTTCCCGCCCCCTGCTATGTACTTTACACACGAAAAGATGGAACAGAAGTGGCCTGGAGACCCTAAAATCAGCAGTTTATATACTCTCGCGGAAAGTTCGAGGCGTTAGGGGAATGAGAACACCCTCCCACAAACTCTTTATTGGGTAGGATACAGCAACAGATTCAAGTTGGGGGAAGATACATCCGATTGGTCAGAAATTAATAAAAGAAATTCGGGATTCGCTAAATACAAAACAAGGGGAAAGAGAGGGGTATACAGCCAACTTAAACAATAACAGAAAGAAATTTAACAAGAAACAAACTTTTGAAATAAAACTTTCTCCAAAAAAATAGTTCTTTCACGTCGCACTAGGGTGCACCATTGTAGTTTTTCAGTAGTGTCCTCTAGAAGAGAAAGTTCACACTTCTTACTACAAGCAAAACAAAAATACGTCGAAAATGACACAGTTCAAAAACTCCAAAATTTCCAGGTAGTGACATCTTTTGATAAAGTAGAAAATTAATACCGTAGATAAAGTTCAGACTTCCTCCAGCAGAGGAGTTTCAAGTGGCGCACATTTTTAAACTAGCGGCGTGGAGGTGTACCGCCCAGTACAATTATTATTGTTGTTGTTGTTGTTGTTGTTGTTCCGGGGTATCTGTGCAACGCAGAGAGGTGAAAGAAGGTGCGGGCTTGAATGGGTCTAACTACAATATCAAGAATTGAATTAAAATTAAAGAAAACAAACTTAACAAATTTCCACTAGGTGAAATCACAATGAAAAATCAGGTACAATGCCAATCTTGAAACGAGACTTGGAAAAATCAAAGATTCATAACTTTAACAATTTTGGGCTTCAAGCCCCTAGATTTACAATTTCAGAGTTACCAGCTCAAGTTTACAATTCAACATGAGGAATAATTTAGTCAAGGGCAGAAATCCCCTAATTCAAGAGCACGTGCTCCCTAAACTACAACGTCTAGCCTTCCAGAGGCACCCTTCACTATTACAAAACTTTGAAAAGAGCTAACAGGCTCTCAGTTTCTTCCAGCCTACTCAAGGCAACATCAAAATCTTAAAATCTCTAGCCTCTCAAGGCACGACTTTCAAATTGAAATAGTTTTACACAGGGGTATCTAGTGCCCAACCTACAGGGCCTTTGCAAAAAAAAAAAAAGAACAGGTTAAATAAACTGCCCGAACACAAACAGAATGGAGGCGTACACTGCGCTCCCAGATAATGAAAGATTAAAACCTACAGGGCTCTCTGCGATTGAAACAGGGGCTATTCCAAAACTACTGAGGACCGAGCTCGATAGCTGCAGTCGCTTAAGTGCGGCCAGTATCCAGTATTCGGGAGATAGTAGGTTCAAACCCCACTGTCGGCAGCCCTGAAAATGGTTTTCCGTGGTTTCCCATTTTCACACCAGGCAAATGCTGGGGCTGTACCTTCATTAAGGCCACGGCCGCTTCCTTCCCACGCCTAGCCCTTCCCTGTCCCATCGTCGCCATAAGACCTATCTGTGTCGGTGCGACGTAAAGCAACTAGCAAAAAAACTACTGAGGTGGCTCGCATGGAAATAACTTTAATACGTACATTACAGGAAGAAAACAGTTACGAAAACGTAGTCACCTCAAACCAAGATGAAGGGGAGCTCGAGAGGGTAACTCACTCTCTATCCCCGATTTACAGTTAAAGACTTTATGGAATTTTTACATTAGCCGAAAGAAGATTTACATTTTAGAAACATTTGTTACATAGTTAAAGATTCTGACCTTCCCCTCGGATAAATTTGCGGAGGGCAAGAAAGATAGAATTTACATGGCGTTACCTTGTAGATGTTCTGCCGGCGGAAGAAAGAGGCGCCCCGTCTCCTGCCTTAACACACACACACTTAGAAAGACGGCGATCAATTGACAAGGTAGCTAGAAAAGTCGCGGTTTATGTACCCACAAGGAAGGTTCGAGAGGATACTGGACTAATCCGGATACACCCTCTCAATTTTATCGGTTGAACTCAAAAGTTACACTCAAAATCGAACAAGAAGCCTGTGGTAGGCTGAAAATTAATTACAGAAATGTTTCATTGGCCAGTTTCAAAACTGTCGAAATGAGACAGAAGTGTTGCAAACCAATAATTACATTTAAAAAAAAATTAAAGTTGGGTAAACCTATAAACACAAAATTTCTTTCTATAACAACTTCGTTTACCTTGCACCAGTGTGCATGATCATAGTCTTTTTGGTAGTATCATCTGTGGAAAAAATGTCCAAACTTCTTGATGTATAGCAAAACAAAACAAGGAGAAATTCAATCAGTTTAGGAAACTTCACGATAACACCATTTACTTAATATTTCAGTAGTGACATCTTCCGATTAAAGTCCCAACTTCATATAGAATCATAGAATCAGTTTCAATTTTTAGTCGAGAGAGGAGTTCATTAAGGCGCTTATTTTGAATGAGCGGAGTTGAGATGTACCTCCCGGTACAGTTATTATTATTATTATTATTATTATTATTATTATTATTATTATTATTATTATTATTATTATTATTATTATTATTATTATTATTATTATTATTATTATTATTATTATTATTATTATTATTATTATTATTATTATTATGTTTTGTTTATGGATAAAATACGTTACATGTCGAATCTATTGAGAATATAGGGAGACAAATTCACTTTTGATCACATATCTTGATACTGAGTCTAAGGATAAAGTGGAAAAAGAGAAAGAATTCCATACAATTGCCAAATTATTAAACAAAGATTATATCGCACTGAGTAAAACAGCAACATTATTTTAGGCCTATAATGTAAAAAAGTGTGACAAACGAAAAAGATCCCTGCGCAATAGCTGATTACCCTAAAATTTCACACACATGTATAAATATAGCATTCACAGTTTGTAATACGCTTTAAAAAATATTTATTAGCATTCGGAAATAATTTCTATTAAATTATGAAAAAATCATATATGGTTCGATAATACATACAACATTAATAAAAATATTACAATATGAGTATTTCACTGAAAAGATAAGTGATATTACAGTTTATTCTTATAACTTATTTAGCCGAAATAACACGGTTGCAGGAGCGGGTGGTTCCGGCTGGTCCGTAGTCCGACAGCTCTGCATTCTGACCAGCCAACCGAGCAGAGGAGTGGCCACGACTCTACGGCTCTAAATTCGGGAGAGGTTGAGGGGCTGGTTGGCAGTTCTGAGAATGGTTTTCGGTAGTTTTCCATTCTCCTGCACTAAGGCCGCCAACCCTCTCACTTTCATCACAAATCTCCTTCTCCACTACAAATCTCCTGGCCTGAGAGACGGCGTCACCGTCTAAGAGGCCCGCCTCACCTTTCAGGGGAGGGATCAAAACGTTTCAGTGGTAGTAGTCATTGAGGTGCATTGTTCGTAACAACTGCTGCTTGTAGTCTGTCCTGTCCATTTAGATGCCTGGTTAACAACCATGTGTTCACACGAACGTATAAGAAAAAAGCAGCGGTGCAGATGACCTGGAAACCTGGCCTATATTAAAAACATGCAAGTCGACTACATGGAAATTCCCTGTCGGCAATGAGGAGTGGAGCGAATATGCCTACCTATATTCATCTGTCGCGATGCGTGCTCTCGTTGTCTTTTGAAGATTTATGCATGAATTTAACACGGAATGAAATCCTATTGATAGGTAAGAAACTAATCCAATACAGTAAGGGGGATAAATCATGCATTTCCATAACGCTGTAATTCAATGGATGAAATTAACGTAAGGATTCAGTTGTGTGTTAAACACATTGCTGTCATTTTCGTTTACAGTCTGGCATTGCCAATCAACAATGAAAACTTACCCGTTCACGCCCCATTTCCTGAAACTGGACATACAGTAATCTCTAAGAGGTTAAGTCCGTTTATTCAAATGTTTTTGTACTTCCTATGCAAATTTTGACATAAAAGCTGAAGGAACATTTCATGACAAGAATGATTTGAAAATATATGAGATGTTTACCGATGAAAACAATGGAGAGAAAGTTGGAAAACCTCAAGAAAATAATTGTGAAGGGACAAGCTGGCCCCGCATATAAATTTCCATGACCGAATCGGGTATTTTCTGTATTCTCTTTTCAGGTCATAAAACGGTGGAGTTTGGGAAATCAGATGGCTGACAGGTCTGTGCAGCAAAACGAAATGTGGCTAGAAGGTTTTGTTACTTTCACAAATTACTACACCGTGCCCGTGAGGAGTAGTATTGCCGGTCGCGCTCGGCTGAAGCAGAAATTGCCTGCAGACGTTCTAGAGATCCTTAGTGTTCCCTCAGTGACTTCTGCTGGATCACAAGAAGGAACAGAAGTGCAGTCAGTTCTTCAGAACAAAGCTATAGCATTGCTGAAAATTAAAATTATTTTCAGCATGGAAACATATCTTATCAGGTTGTTTGAATTGTTACCTCACTACATTATAGGCCAAAGATATACATCGCTGCGAACAATGACAAGCATGCATATTGATTTCCTTTCTGCCAAACGTGATTTGTCTCTGGTTCCTGCCACAAGTACTGTACTTAAGTTTATGATGTTTAAGTCTAAATATTATGTTCAGGATTAAATTTTCATGCCTGTCTCAATCATCTGCACATCTTTATTCCTGAAATAATATATTGTAACTCAAATCCGATTAATTTTACCATCTGTTCATTAATTAATGCCAGGTTTAGAGGTCATCTGCCCGACTGTGCGCTCATAAAAGAGGAGAGTGAACTTTTCCGCTATCACTGCCATCTTATAACGGATGTTTGTATCGTATGACTGGAGGACGGGAGGGGAAGCTGTGGTTTACTTGCTGTGATTTGTCGGGAATCAGGAATGATACTTGGGAACGGTGAAGCCGCTATCTTTCCCTTTTCATTTCTACCCACAACGAATAACAAATATCCAAAACATTACCTACACAATAGTATGCTGTAAAACAGACAGAATTTCAACATTTCATTCTCTGTATAATAAAGTTTTACTTTCGCCTTTTATGCCTTATATTTAATTTTTTACATCAATTATATTTATTCAACTGGGGAAAAGGTATTCTACATTCTCATTCAGAGAGGATGAATGCGAGGAAGGGGCCTGTGTTGCCGATTTTTACCGGTTAAACGAAGATGACACTCTAGTAGTGGAACACGTGCGCTTGTAATGCTCATTCAGTTTTCATATTCTTCTATTTCCGACGCCTTATCTCCACATCCTAGTGGGGTTTCCTCTGTTATTTGTGTTGCATATGTAGACTTAGTCTTGTTTAACCGCAGGATGTCCGACTCGTTGGCTGAATGGTCAGCGTACTGGCCTTCGGTTCAGAGGGTCCCGGGTTCGATTCCCGGCCGCGTCGGGGATTTTAACCTTAATTGGTTAATTCCAATGGCCCGGGGGCTGGGTGTTTGTGCTGTCCCCAACATCCCTGCAACTCACACACCACACATAACACTATCCTCCACCACAATAACACGCAGTTACCTACACATGGCAGATGCCGCCCACCCTCATCGGAGGGTCTGGCTTACAAGGGCTGCACTCGGCTAGAAATAGCCACACGAAATTAGATTTACCGCAGGATGCCCATCCTGACGAGGGGATGACACACTATGGTGTGTGTATCTGTTGTGGTGTGTATGTGAAGAGAAGCGTATTGAATCAAACAAAAACACCTGGTCCCCGAGGTAGAGGAATTAATTAGACTCAGCTAAAATCCCCGACATGGCAGGGAATCGAATCGAATCGAAGGATTGACGATGAGCCAAACAATATAGTATTCTTCAAAAACGAAAGTATGCTTGCCACCCGCAAAACACATGTCTTCACTGCCTTCTGTTGTGATGCCTATAACAGAGACTGGACATGGTCTTGAACTGAGATAAACATCTCCAACTTGTTTTCCCCGTACTGCGACCCGCGGAGAAGAGTCTCAATATTGTCCACGTATCATGCTGAAGAAATTATTCCCAGCATACCAATGCCGCATGTGTCTCTTGCGTTCTGAAAATTTCTGAGTGTTTCCTTTAGTGGTAGATGTTATCTGAACACAAGCCATGAAGGTCCTTGGTACCGAGCAAGTGGCTGCGTGGTTTGGGTCGCGTAGATGTCAACTTGCATTCGGGAGATAGTGGGTTCGATTTCCACCGTCGGCAGCCCTGAAGATGGTTTTCCATGGTTTCCCATTCTCACACCAGGGTTGGGTCTGTACCCCAATTAAGGCCACGGTCGCTTCCTTCCCTCTCCCAGCCCTTTCCTATCTCATCGTCGCCGTGACACCTATCAGTGTTAGGGCGACGTAAAGAAAATTGTAAAACAAAACAAAAAAGTCCTTGGAGGACAAGGGCAGGTGTTCTACTACGAGAGTATCAGCTTCCCCTATCCGTAAAATCTGGGCACTAATTGTAAGTGAGATAGAGTTTAGTTCAAGCACCCTCCCCCCCCAGAAATTAACCTTTGAGTGCCGGGTGCATCCAGATTAAGAGCTGAATTATCTTCACTACATATTACCTCGTCATGGCTTTAGGGGAATTGAGACTACTCACCTGATAACTACTGCAGTGTGTTTGTATACCTACGTATATTTAAAATATAGTTCGCGGTGTGTATTTGTGCACCCTAATCTCGAGATCGACTGAACGGATATTGATGTGATTTGCACCATTCTATAGGGTATTTATTGAGAGAGGTTTACGTGCATGAAACATTAATCTACGAGAAAGGGAACGGGGCAGTAGTGATTTTAGTGAAGGAAGTAAAAATGTGTCTAAGCCGTCAAAGTTAGACCTGAAGTGTGGGAGAACTGTTAAGCATAAACAGCTCTAAAAACGTCCTCGACGGTATATATCTATCTGTAAAAGGTAGACTTCAATGAGGGTTTTATCTGTAAACAAAGGCTGAAATTATAAATCATATTTTAAGTTTACAAGAATCCCTTATCAAGATAAATTATTTATTCTACTCAATAACCTTGATAGGATAAAAATATCCTTTACGGTATATACAGTACAATGAGTAAGAAAACGTATTTTCCGGTCTAGAAATCCAAGAATGCCGACCGAGAGTGTTCGTAGCGCAAACCTTCATCCAGTGAGACACATAGTGATGCAGCGGAAGGTTGACAACACAGCGTTTGGTTAGTGATTGTTTAGACGTCAGCGAGTAACTTTGGGCTGAAAACATAGGAGGTACAGCAGTCCGTGTGGAGCAGGATGGTCGTTCTACGATCCCAAGGTAAGCTCTACCGTCAGTATGGACGGAATGTCACCTTCCTCTCCCTACGATCCCGTATGTGATCGCTAGATAAAAGGAGACCAGATCTACAGACAATAAACCACGCAAATGTAGACCAAAGGATAGATAGATAGATAGATAGATAGATAGATATGATTTATTTTAACTGGCAAAGTTAGGGACACGTGTCCCTGTCTTACACTTAACCAGTGAAATACTTAATTAACATAAAAATATATAACATACTGAATAAATGAAAAAAAGAGACAAACAAATTACTACGGTACTGTGCTATCCTGCTGTACATAAAAATAACTATTATAATACACAATATAAATTAACATTTTGCTTCTTAGGAAGAAATTAACATACAACAAAGAACGAATTACAATTTCAATAATAATAATAATAATAATAATAATAATAATAATAATAATAAATATAGATAAACCTACCAATATTTACAATTAATTTGTCCAATTCCAGAAGTATATCACATTGACGAATGTTCAGTTTTCATGTGTTTACTGTGGGTGAAAAACATTGCCAAATGGGGATAGGGATAAGGATAACTATGCAGGAAACCACAGCTGAGTACTTTCTAACACTATTGATGAATAATAATAATAATAATAATAATAGTGTAATAATGACAATAAGAAGAGGAAGAACAAGGGCCATGGAGAGAAGAATGACCATGAGGAGAAGAAGAAGAAGAAGAAGAAGAAGAAGAATGACCAGAATAAGAAGGAAAAGAAGAAGACTGTCGCACTACGAGCTCGTTTCATAGAGATATTTTGAACACATACTTTTAAATCTTCCGTGGTTTGATATCCCTCTGACCTCCTGCGGAAGGAAGTTCCATTCACGGCTGGCCACAACAGTGAAGGAATTGTTGTAGGTTGAGGATTTATGCTTAGGAATAGCGAGCAATGTCGAGTTCAGCGCTCTGGTGTTTTTATCATGGTGTTCAGAAAGGCTATGAAATCGTTCATACAGGTAAGATGGGGATTGTAAGGTAAGGATTCGGTGCAATGAAGTCAGGGTATGCAGCTTCCGTCTGTCTTCAAGGCGTAGCCATCCGAGGTCGACGTAAGACTGGGTAACATGATCTGAAAATTTCAGATTACATATAAATCTTACACAGGCATTCTGTGCACGTTGTAGTTTATCTCGAAGCTCGGTTTTCACATCTTTGTAAACTACATCACAATAATCGAATATTGGAAGAACGAGGGTTTCAACTAGTTTCTTCTTTAAACTGAACGGAAAAGTAAATTTGAAATTGTTTAATGTGTGCAACGTAGCAAAAACTCGTCTACTCACAGATATTATCTGATCCGTCCACGAGAGGTGCTGGTCAATGGTTACTCCGAGATTTTTTACGCTCTTGCAAAAGGGCAACACTTGATTTTGAAGTTGTACGTCGGGGATGGACATGCGGAAATTGTCGGAAATAAGTCTTGGGTGGGCAATTACTATAGTTTGGGACTTTTTCGGGTTCAAAATAAGTCCATGCAGGTAAGACCATTTACTTATGGCCTCTAGATCCATGTTAATTTTCTCGATTGCTGTCAAAACGTCTGTTGGTTTTGCATGGATGTAAAATTGTACGTCGTCAGCATAGATGTGATGTTTACAATGTGTGAGCTGTTTAGCTAGGTCGTTGATATAGACAGAAAATAGCAAAGGAGCAAGGGTTGACCCTTGTGGGACACCTCTTTTTACATATTGCCACGAAGAAAACGCACCTTGATTGGTGACACGTTGTTGACGTTCGTGTAAATAAGCTCCCAACCATCTCAGAGTACTGTAGGAGAACCCTAGGTGATAAAGTTTGGATAGGAGCAACTCATGGTCTACAGAGTCAAATGGTTTGCTGAAGTCCAATAATACTAGGATAGTCAGTTTTTGCTCATCAATAGCCTGCCTTATATCGTCAGTCACGCTTAGTAAGGCAGTACATGTACTGTGATTGCGTCGGAAACCTGACTGGTGTGGGTCTAATATGTCGTGGTCGTTGAGATAGTTGGTGATCTGATTATGCACAATGTGTTCGAGTCCCTTGGCTATTATTGACAGTATATTTATAGGTCTGTAGTCACTGTTTAGTCTAGGAGATTTTATCTTTGGTAAAGGATGCACCAGGGCCATTTTCCAGACAGTTGGAAATACACTATTTTGAAGGGAGAAACTGTATATGAATGTCAATACTGGAATAATAGCGTCGATAATTTTCTTTAGCATTATAATACATATATTGTCCACCCCTGTGGATTTGGTTTTGATTCGCATGATAGCCGCTTTCACTTGAAGGGGTGAGACATAACTAAAATAAAATTTGTCTCTGCCTACGAGTGGTGTGTTGTAATTTGCACACAAAAGGTTTTCTTTTGCTTCTTCGTTTAATTGTACATGGGAGGATACGAAGTGATTATTCAATTCATCAAGAGAAACTTCCAAATCGTCTACCTTGTCCGGTTTGTTTAGTCCAAAATGGCGGATTGACTTCCATAAAGTAGCGGGTCTTACGTCAGGTTTTATGAGGTCATGGGCGTACCGTAGTCGAGCGTTTCTTACTGTCTGAGTCGTTTTATTACGTAGTCGTTTGTAATAGATAAAGTTTTCCTCTGTCGGGTAATGTTTATATTTCCTATGAGCTGCATCACGCTTAGCCATCATTGCTCTAATATCATCATTTAGCCACGGGGAGAGTCTTTTACAGACGCGTGCTGTTCGTATAGGGGCATGTTTGTCAAAAATATGTATTATCATGTTATTGAAAGTGGTGACCATGTCGTCAATATTAGTTTTATGAGTTATCTCCTGCCACGGCATCGAAAAAGCGTCTTCCAATAATTTTTCGTTGTTAATACGGCTATAGTCTCGGTAAGTCACGTACTTAGGTTTATGTTTAGGGCATTGCAGTGCGTAAGACATAAAGATGATGTCATGGGCTGACAGTCCGGGAGCAGATGTCTGACCGTGATGTAATACTCTGTCAGGGTTGTTCGTTACTATTAGGTCCAGTAGTGTGTGTGAAGTTTTAGTGTGGTGAGTGGGAGAAAGTGGGAGGACCGCCAAGCTGCATGCCTGAAACGTATTCAATAGATGGGTGGCTTCGGAAGAATCTGGATTTAGAAGGTTTGTATTAAAATCTCCCATCATTATAAAATGTTCGTACATAGGTAACAGTCTGTTAATATCAGTCTCTAAGTCATTCATACGGCGAGCTTTAGGCGGTTTGTATACTACACCTACCAAGCATTTAACAGTAGCGACCTGTATCTCTATGAACATGTACTCAGGTTTACGCTCGTACTGTTGAAGCGACTGACAGATAATTTGAGGTTTCAAGCGCGAAGAGACAAAAGCACAGACCCCACCTCCCCCTTTGCCAAGTCTGTCATTCCTCAGAAGGCAGTAGCCAGGTAATTCAAGATTCTTAGCTTGATGTTTGACTTTCAACCAACTTTCACTGCATAAGATGATATCAAAGGACAGGGGAATGAAAATCGCTTTGAGTTCATCTATACGAGTTTGAGAAACTAAACTCTGGGCATTAAGGTGACATATGTGAAGTGCGCTTTTATGTCTATTTAGGGCTGACTGGAGAATGTGTGTTGTAGCTTCAAGGGGTGGGGTTCGGGTCAATGGACTAGCAGGTAGACAGGTTGAAGGGATGGGTGGGGAAGGGGAAGTGTGACAAGGAAAAGTATTGCTATGGTCAGAGGGATTACTGCTGTTAGTGGTATGCATTGCCAATTGCTAAAATGAAAACTAACTAGAAGTAGAACACAGCATGCGAATACATCCAATGAATAATCAGCAATTTACGTATTTTAGCTAAATTGTCTATAATAATAATAATAATAATAATAATAATAATAATAATAATAATAGAGAAGGACGTCAAATAATCCATTCCACCATTAAGAAACCACTACAAAGTGCTATGAACATTACTTCAACATCGGACAAACACGCTAATGCTCAAACCATCCGAACTGTAATGCAACAATGCTACACTCCGTGGCAGAATTTCAAGAAATACGCCTTACACAACCGATACTCAAATTAAGCACCTGTTTGAGTTTCCTAAGCCTACAAAGATAAGCCGATAGAATTTTGGGACAAAGTCGTGTTTTCTGATGGAAGCAAGTAGTGTATCATCTAGCTGGCTGTTATAGACAAACATTCGCGTGGCGGAGGCCTAACCAAGGAGTAAGAATTAATGAAAAACTCAACTTCACAGCGAAGCACGGTGACGGTTACGTAATGGGGTGTGGTGGCATGGCGTCATGTAGGTTGGGAAACATGGGACTTATTGATGAAACCATGAATGAATAAGGTATTGGAACATAGCTTAATCTGCCACTCAGCGCAGATAAATCAGGTATTAGTGACTGTTACTACTTACTGTAAGACAACGATCCAAGGCACCCTGTGAGGGAAACCTGTGGTTGCTTCTTAACAACCCAAACAGGCTTGCGAATCCATCTCAAATACCCGATCTCAATATAATTGCGAAATTGTGTCATTTATCGGGCAAAGAAATCGCATCTCAACCAAAAAAGTACTTGAAAAACCCTTTAAGGTACAGTGGTCGGAAATATCTCCTGAAATGACAAAGAACTCAGTGGACTGCATCCCGTGAAGACTACAAGCTGTTATTACTGCAAAAGGAATGCGTATGAAGTGCTAAAGATGCGTATGTTGACTTGATGACTCCTTCGTGTTTAAGTAAATGGGTGCGCAAATTCGTTTTTGACATCAAGAAAGCGAAGTTCCTTATGTCGTATTTTATTATGTGACGGCAAGTAGTTATTGTAGGAACTTTCCTTGAAGTTTAATTACCGTTTGTTATTACAACTACTTTGAAAACTGTATCCTGAACAACTTTAGCAGTAATCGAAAAACCCTGGTGGAAGTAAATACTTTTCATCACTTACTGTAATTTGCATGAATGGTTTAGGAGTTATCGTCGTTCAAGTCAAGGCATAGGAATATTTTAAATGTAGCATAGGGAGAAAGGATTGAGCTAATAGACAGGCGGACGGAAGGACCTTGGGAAACGCCGCACTGAGCTACATACATATATCAGAGGAAAAAATCTAACATCGTTTACCAGAGTATACCGAGTTCCATGGGGCTATCGCCAATGGAGGATATTTTTCAGTTATTAGAGGAACTTGCCTTGGAAATTAATTATCGTTTGATATTACAACCGTAGGTACACCTACACATTTATTTCCATTATCATTCTAATTTAATTCTTTTTTTTTTTGCTAGGGGCTTTACGTCGCACCGACACAGATAGGTCTTATGGCGATGATGGGATAGGAAAGGCCTAGGAGTTGGAAGGAAGCGGCCGTGGCCTTAATTAAGGTACAGCCCCAGCATTTACCTGGTGTAAAAATGGGAAACCACGGAAAACCATCTTCAGGGCTGCCGATAGTGGGATTCGAACCTACTATCCCCCAGATGCAAGCTCACAGCCGCGCGCCTCTACGCGCACGGCCAACTCGCCAGGTAATTTAATTCTAGAATGATCTAAGTTAATACAAACAATTCTATTCGACCATGAATGACCAGACTCTACTAATTGCTGTCCGTTCACAAGTACCTCAGAGCAGGACATGGACCTCTGTAATCCTTATTGACAGGGTCGTCTTACTTTCACTTTCGCTCTCACACTCACTTACCCACCCCGCACACTAGCTAGAGATGGGCAGATACAGATACGAGTCAGGGCTGCTGACCCCCACAACACACGATGACTATTCCTCGGTTCTACTCCAGAGAAAGTCCGATAAATCACACAGTCAGACGCAGTTAAGTACTGAACAGTGAAAAATAAACGGCAACAGTTCAACGTTGTTAATCAACACTACAATATTTCGCTCAACAACGAGAGTTAACACTGCTCCAGTTATACGTACATCACTGTTCCGCACACAGACTCTGAGGCACTCTTCACAACACGGTAGCACACACACAAACAGTACTTCAAGGCAGTACACAGACATAACTCCGTACTCCAAGACGACGAAACTCTGACACCGGTGGGACACTGACGGCAGCCAACATTGTCGGCCCAGTCCAACTACCAAACTCCAATACTCCAACATAAACTACCTTTAACACATCCGCCGCCATACCTCATAGGACAGCTACCTGCTCCCGGAAAGCCTTTACAACGCTGCTTTCCCAGGGGCGCTTCAGCAATCCATCGAGGCCTCGAACACAGGTATTCTTCTACTCGGTCAGTAATCCGATGTCCTCGTCATCCCTCTACGCGTTCTTCCAGGCGTCTTTCCCTTGAACTTCTTCGGCAGGGAAGCCGGACTGAATAGCTTAGGTGGTAGAGCTCTGGATTTATGAGCCGAACTAGCCAGGTTTGATCCTGGCTCGCTCCTGTGGTATTTGAAGGTGCTCAAATACAACAGACTCGTGCCGTAGATTTACTCGCACATTAAATAACTCTTGCAGTCTTCGAAAACCATCGAAGTAGTGGGACGTAAAACTAAAAACATTATTTATTATTCGGGATGGAACTTCGTGTTCGCTCTCCCTCTTGGAGTAGTCTAGTCTTCTGGACTAGGACATTCGGGAAAGAACGTCGGCGTTGGAATGTAAGTGTCCCTTGTGTTCCTCGATCACATAGCTGTATTGCTGCAGGCTCTCCAGGCATCATACGAGATGTCCTATGTTCTTGAAACTTAGAAGTCACATGAGTGATGCATGCTCATTCCTGATGAGGAATTTTTGGGCATACAAGTGCTTATGGGAATGCTCGATGGTTTTCACAATGGCCAGCAGCTCTTTCCAGGTGGCGCAGTAATTTCTTTCCGGTTTATAGAGGGCCTTACCTGTGTATGGCACTACCCTCTTCTCGTTGTCCTCAACTTGAGAAAGGACGCCCCCTTGCAAAATTTGCTGGCGTATATGTCGAGGACAAATTTCGCCGCAGCTCTGTGATATATCAATACAGGTGTTGTACACAGTACGTGCTTCAGGTCGAAAGCTTTTTGGCATCCCTCCGTCCAGATGAATCGTTGGTCATTCTCCACATGGCGATGCAATGGCATGGCGATGTTCGCAAATTCGGTAACGAATGGACGGTAGTAGGTGCAGAGGCCCAAGAACCTTCAAAGCTGGAACTTGTCCTTAGGTACTGACCACTGTCTCACCGTCGTGTTTTTCTCTGGATAGGTTCGGACTCCTTCTCCCAAGACGATATGGTGAAGGTACTGTACTTCCTTCCTGAGGAGCTGGCATTTCTTCGGGGATCACCTTCCGCTGGGTTGCTCTCAATTTTCCAGAACTTTTACCGCAAGTTCTTGCGGTGTTCGTTGAAGGTACTTCCTCGGCCGATGACCTCATCCAGGTAGATCAAGCACGTCTTCCTGTGCAGTCCGCTCAGCACAGTCACCATCAATCTCTCGAAAGATATCGGTGTGTTGCTTAACCCGAATGGGATCACATTGAACTGCCAGGAACCATGTCCAACCGAGAATGCGATCTCCTATTGGTCGTCAGGATGAATCTCCACTTGCCAGTACCCGCTTTTCAGATCCAGGATGAGAAACATTTTGACCCTAATATCGTATCCAGGGTATCGTCAATCCAGGGTAGCGGGTAGCTGTCTTTCTTCCTGATGTGGTTCACTCTCCTGTAATCGACGTAGAACCATGTAGAGCCGTCCTGCTTCTTCACCAACACTATTCGGGAGCTCCAGGGGCTTTCTAAGGGTTCATTGCTTGCTGCTCCTTCATTTCTTCGATCATCTGGTCTACTCCGTATTGCTTCGCGAGCGGAACACATCGAAATGGAGCCTTGATCAGTGTGCTGCCAAACACATCAATTTTATTTTGTACGAGATTTTTCCTGCGTAATTCATGGCTGGCCACGGCAAGAAGATCTGATACTCTAGCGACAGATCTTCTAGCTCATCTCGGTGCCCGCGTACTAGTTTGTCACTGGATTCCACATACACCTTCCGCAAGACCTCTGGCATGATCCATCCTGCTCTCATTCCTATGCCTGCTTGCAGTGGCCATCCGATTCGACCACTTCGCACCGGATAATATATACAACAGGCTCGCAAACTCCGAGTGTTGCAGCTTGGTGGATGGTGATGACGTAATCATCCAAGTTGTAGAGTCGAATGTTAGGCTGATGAGAGGTGTTGATCAAGGTCTTGGCGATCAGTAATCCCTTTCTTTGAATGTTCTGATACTCCGACTCAACAATGGCCGTCGAACCTCCAGCAGCACCTTCTACGTCCATAGCGGCGTCCACCTTGGTCCTGATTACATGTATGTGCGCGTACTCACTATATATACATGTTCTAAATGATGTCCGAGAAATCCTCGTACCCCTACGTTAAAACAATACATTGTATAATGAAGTACTGTATATTCACCGTCATGCTTACACACATTTCGATCCGTCTCCTTGTCCTCACAGATATATTGCAGAGCATCTCAGGAGTTATGTTTCAAAAGGCTTCCTCCGCAATTTCCTGCAACTCTTCATTAGCCTTTTACGGACGTTCAGCCACATGGGACTTACTGTAATTACTCCCCATAATGAGTTGACTGGCGTGGTGAGGTCCGACCTTCGTGGTGGCCATTTCAATGGGGTTGGATATGTTGCTGAACCATGCCAGTGGCCTGGAAATTGCTTAAGGAAGTCACGCACCTGAATAGCAAAGTGTAGCCCCGTCATGCTGTAAGCACACAATTCCCTTGTCTTGGAGCCTAGGCATTAACCAAGTTTTCAACATTTGCAAATAAGAATTTCCTTAGGCCAGAAAATCATATTCCTTCTTTGTGAACTGCTATAATAATATATATTGCATATCAATCAACAAATCACACTCTTGAGCGAGACACGGCATTTGGAAACTGTGACAGCAAAGCACGGCAGGCTGAGACTTGCTGCTCCATGTCATTGTCAGACAATTCATTCACAAGAATCGGTCTAAATCCCTTCATTTTCAAATCTCTTTTAATGTGTTCATGCATTGTTGGCTGCGGTACTTGAAGTTCAGTCTGCTCTTTTGCGAATTAGAGACTGCTCAATTGATTGAGCGACGGCGGAACACGTTTCTTCCCGCGTTTCTTTGCGTCTATTACGTGGCTCGTCATTGACACCGCCTGAAGCAAAAGCACATTTCTCCCAACCAAGCAGTGTTACTTTACGAGGTGGGGCTTACCAAAACGATCTCTAAACGCACTCATTATCTCTGCCATTGCTTACCCCGTCAGTGGTCACTCGTGCAACCACACACACGCCACTAATCGCTCCTCAACAGGTAACTGCGCTAGCTCACATCAACCATGTCTTCACAGTTGAATAATAGTGATAACTACGCCTTTTGAGAGCTTCAAAGCAGAGATGCCAATAAACAACTATTTAACTCAATAGTCCAAGTTTAATATACCAAAATAATGAAATGACACTAAGGATACGGGGACTTTTCGGTTACCCTACAGTGTCTGGTCCGGTGATTCACGCTGATTATAATGATATATCACTATCATACTTGGGGTCCATTCCAACTTCTGCCACCACTTAGTTACGAATAAAACACAGTCTGTGTTATCTCTCTAATTTAATTCTAGGATTGACTAAATTAATACACACACATATAAGCACACAATTCTATTCAGCCACAAATGCTTTTTTTTTTTTTTTTTTTTTGCTATTTGCTTTACGTCGCACCGACACAGATAGGCGTTATGGCGACGATGGGAGAGGAAGAGCCTAGGAATGGGAAGGAAGCGTCCGTGGCCTTAATTAAGGTACAGCCCCAGCATTTGCCTGGTGTGAAAATGGGAAACCACGGAAAACCAACTTCAGGGCTACCGACAGTGGGGTTCGAACCCACTGACTCCCGGATGCGAGCTCACAGCCGGGCGCCCCTAACCGCACGGCCAACTCGCCCGGTCAACCATGAATGACCACACTCACTAATTGCTGCCTATTTATAAGTCTCTGTCCTCTTCACACAATAGGTACTCCGACTCGTTGGAGACATCTGGGACGGCTATAATCCTTATTAACAGGCTCGACTTACTTTCACATTAGCTCCTGCAAGCTCAGTCCCTTCCAGTCAACACTACTGTCTCCCCATTCCGACTACCGAACTCCAGTACTGACTTGTGAAACATCCACCATACATTCGACCCTCAATTACTAGAGTAAAACAACTCCTCTTTCGCGGTGGCCTTGTATTTATATTTCGATGATGATTTACTATAATATTTAGTACTCGTCTATAGGCAAACCAGACGAATAAAACAAAAGCCTGCAGGGAGAAGGCGGTCATGTCCTCAGGCTGGATGTTCCCAGTTGACTCACTAGTCCCTGCCAGGAAGTACAGAAGTAGGCTACGACTGGGCTGGGTAGTAACATTTCACCACTCCGAGAGCTGATCGTTCCAAACAGCTATCTTCTAAGCTTTTTCTCAGTATGGCGGCAGTCGGTCCAGATGTACCTACTTCATCTCTCATCTTAGCCTCCATTGTAGTTGATGGATGACGTCATTTAATCCCATCAGAACGTGGTAAGGAACTTTCCGCGCATTCTGGAGTTTGCGAGACAAGCGTCTTTTCCTTATGAGGTTAAACAGCTACTTGAGGTCGTTCTGATGATCTCCGGTGGTGTCCGTTCCTTGATCGTACCACGTCTTCAGTCGGTCGCTCTCTATACTCGAATTCTTCCGAACAGCGGCATACACATCCTACGGTCTTCTTGCCAGATCCAGGAGGCAGTACCGATCGGTCGGGGCAGGATGGTCTTCAGGTCGGCCGAACGCTAAATCCTCCGGAAGGCGCAGCTCTCTGTCAATCGGCATCCTCGCTGATACAGATCCGTAGCCTCGTGCACTACAGACCAGGAGAAGGTGACGATCTCCGTCCCTCCGCCTTTCCATCCCGATGTCACGGCTCAACTTGCTCTCGAACTCCACGGTGGTCCTTCGACAGGGAGCCTCCTGTTCGTTCACCTTCCTGGAACAGATCTTGCAGTCTCCTGAACACGGTCTTCGAAAGAGAGCGTTCACCTGCAGAATGTACTTTATCTCGTACAGGCCTTTCTCGAACTTTCTCTGCTCGGCTTCCATCTTCTGGCCGTCTCCCGTCTTCTTTTGGTCGTCTTCAGTCTTCTTCAGTCCATCTTTTATCATCCCCTAATCATGAAATGGACGTAACGGTAATGAGCGTACCGAGCACTAAAGCCATCTTTCGGCTTCTTCCCGTCGTCTTCCATCTTTCTCTGACTATTTTCTGAATCTCCTGGCCGTCCTGCACCGTTTTCTGGCCGTCTTCCATCTCCTGCATCATCTTCTCCTGGCTTTCGACTAGCTTCCTTTAGCCTTCCCGCATCTTCTTTACCATCATCTTAAGGCCTTCTTCCATTCTATTCATCCTCTACTGGCATTCTTTCATCTTCTTCTGGTCTTCGTTCGTCTATTTTGCCATCTCCAAGACCACGCGTATTTGAGTCTCCATTTTCGTGTGGCTTCAGATATGCAGGGATACGTAAAGATTTGAACACGTAACAATACATTTCATTTTTTAATAATTTCGAATCATGTAGTACTTTAAAAGTAATTTTCGATTCAGAACTCCGCATCAATGTTGTTCAAACTCCTCGGAATGTCTTCAAAGCCACCTCTCTATTCTAAGCTAGAGAGCAGTTCAGTTAATCACACGCAAGGCAGATTTCAGAAATACTGAAATATGATGTTTCTCTGTCAAATATGCAGTTATACGTCGGCCATTTTGATATACTAAGACACCATTTCTATTTCTGAAGGCTATTACGAGACACCTGGTTATGTCCACGTCCCACACCACAAAATGCTGTAGCCAAACAACCGTTTCGTGAACAACATTCTGCAGGTTAACTTGGTACTCATTTCTAGAGTAAGCTGAGTGAACTTCAATTGCATATACCTCTCCAGAAGTTTAGTTTCTAAATTTTTCGACTCACGATGGGGACAGTTCACTTTCTAGAATGAAACTTGTCTCATATTTATTTTTACCTTACAGCTATTGTACCGGCCCCGTGGTGTAGGGGTAGCGTGCCTGCCTCTTACACGGAGGCCCCAGGTTCGATTCCCGGCCAGGTCAGGGATTTTTTCCTGGACCTGAGGGCTGCTTTGAGGTCCACTCAGCCTACGTGATTAGAATTGAGGAGCTAACTGACGATGAGTAGCGACCCCGGTCCAGAAAACAAGAATAACCGCCGAGAGGAATCTTCGTACTAACCACACGACACCTCGCAATCTGCAGGCCTTCGGGCTGAGCAGCGGTCGCTTGGTAGGCCAAGGCCCTTCAAGGGCTATAGTGCCATGGGGTTTGGTTTCGGTTTACAGCTATAGTAATTGAGATATGCATGAATTTAGATTTCTATTGTAAGGTTCATGAACGGCGAGCATCGCTGGTATGGAATATATTGTTCAGTCGTCATGGTAACGAGTTAACTAGAAGCATGATGCGGGAGAAGGAATCAAAAAGGTTGAAAAAATAAAGTACTCGTTAGGCTGCCGGGTGCCCTAACATTGCTGAGGCGCAAGAGAATAGAACTCTGTCATAAGCTTCTAAAAGTGATCAACAGTAACATTATGCTGATTGACTGTTGGCTGTCTCTCACATCCACCAGGTGGCAGTAGACAGGTAGTTCACAACAGCTTGTGCCAAAATAAGTCTCTCTCACACAGATATGTAGTGTATACTACCGACCATGTTAAGTACGTCGTGTAGCTGTTAGCTTACACAAGTCTTCTTTCCCACACTATCAAACGATTAATTTGGATGCGTCATGCAGCCAGTTGGAGAAATTATGCCGAAGATATTCAACAAAAGAAACAAGGAATGGAGAAAAGAAAGTGTGCTGTATCCTATAAAGGTAATAGGTCTTTGAGTCTGTGATTCTTTTTCTTCTTAGTCAGTTTACTCTCCAGGGTCGGTTGTTACTTCGGACTCAGCGAGGGATTCCACCTCTACCGCCTCAAGGGCAGTGTCCTGGAGCGACAGACTTCGGGTCGGGGGATACAACTGGGGAGGATGATCAGTACCTCGCCCAGGCGGCCTCACCTGCTATGCTGAACAGGGGCCTTGTGGGGGGATTGGAAGATTGGAAAGGACAGGCAAAGTAAAGGGAAGGAAGCGGCCGTGGCCTTAAGTTAGGCACCATTCAGGCATTTGCCTGGAGGAGAATTGGGAAACCACGGAAAACTATTTCCAGGATAGCTGAGGTGGGAATCGAACCACCTATACTCAGTTGACCTCCCGAGGCTGAGTGGACCCCGTTCCAGCCCTAGTACCACTTTTCAAATTTCGTGGCAGAGCCGGCAATCGGTCCCAGGCCTCTGGGGGGGGGGGGGCAGCTAATCACGCTAACCACTACACCACGGAGACGGATATGAAATATCTTACTTCGACCATTATATTGGTCCGACACTGCCCCATTTGATTTCCAATTATGTGGGTACCTGAAGATTATTTTGTACGTTAGTTATATACAGTTTTTCGATACAACTAATATTAACAGACAAATTTGACATCTTCTGCTTACACGCACTTAATATTGTTACGCCACTGTAACCCTAATACACAACCTGGTTTTCGTTGAACTTACACAGTGGGATTCAGCAGCCCCTTCCAATATCGTTTGCTGCAGGGGTGCTATTCCCCTGCAGACGTAGGCCTGCTGTTTGGTACAAAGGTTCATTGAGTATATTTTACACACGATTCTGGACCCTAGCGAAATGTTATATCATCCGCTCGCAACACATGGCTCATAGGCGAGTTGGCCGTGCAGTTAAGGGCGCGCAGCTGTGAACTCGCATTCGGGAGAGAGTGGGTTCGAACCCCATTGTCGGCAGCCCTGAAGATAGTTTTCCGTGGTTTCCCATTTTCACGCCAGGCAAATGCTGGGGCGGTACCTTAATTAAGGCCACGACCGCTTCCTTCCTATTCCTATGCCTTTCCTCTCCCATCGTCGCCACAAGACCTATCTCTGTCGGTGCGACGTAAAGCAAATAGCAAAAAAAAACATGGCGCCTTGAAATTATGTAGCAACGTCCTTATACCGTGTAACTATTTAATGTGTCGTGCCTCGTGACCGGGTGTAACAAAGAGGGGAATCAATGCATAAGACTAGGTAAGAGTGCAGTGTATAACGATCCTCCGTGGCTCAGGCGGCAGCGTGTCAGCCTCTCAACGCTGGGTTCCGTGGTTCAAATCCCAGTCACTCCATGTGAGCTTTGTGCTGGACAAAGCGGAGGCGGGACAGTTTTTTCACCGGGTACTCCCGTTTTCCCTGTCGTATTTCATTTCGGCAACACTCTCCAGTACCATTTTATTTCATCTATAATTCATTAATCATTGCTCCAGAGGAGTGCGACAGGCTTCGGCAGCCAGCACAGTTTCCATCCTCGCCGCTAGATGGGGGCTTCATTCATTCCATTCCTGACCCGGTCGAATGACTCGAACAGGCTGTGGATTTTCATTTCATTCCAGCAACACTCTCCAGTATAATTTCATTTCATCTGTCATTCATTAATCATTGCCTCAGAGGAGTGCGGCAGACTTCGGCTGTCGGCATAGTTCCCATTCTCACCGCTAGATGGAGGCTTCATTCATTCCATTCCTGACCCGGTCGAATGACTGGAAACAGGCTGTATATTTTCATTTTCAACAGTGCAGTAATTAATGTCTTTAAAACTGAACTGAATGGCGTATGTACACTGTTCTCGTCGTACTACCAACAGGTTTCCAGCAGTGTAGCGTAGCGGAAGTGGTTAGGCGTTCAGCTAGCAATCGACGAAATGTGCCAGCGGCGGTTCGAATCCTGCATCGTTCTAGTGTTATTGCATCGGTATGATGTTTGAATACGGAAACACAGGCCCACGTTTGCCACATTCAAACGGTATTCATCTTGCGCCCTGCGCTTACCCCGGTGGTTAGGGCCTGAATGTACTGTAATCTCTGCTGTCATTCGGCATGTTTTCACAGAGGAATACGTTGACATTCTCCTCATTTATGACGAAGCAAGGCAAAACGCGTGCGAGCACTACGTCTATACGAAGAAACCAAGAACGGTACCCCGACAGGCGACACCCGGCTGCTACGACATTCCACCGTGTTGAAAGACGCCTAAAGACAACAGGCGTGGTTTCCAACCAGCCACCAGTCCGCGATAGGCCCGTTACATCTGGTGAAACAGAAGAGGCCGTTCTGGAGGCAGCTTGTAATAATCCACACATCAGTACAAGGGCGATTGTATGACAGGTGAACACCAGCCAGCCGTCCGTCTGGCAAATACTTCATAAACATAAATTTCACCCATACCATCTTGAGCTACATCAAGAGCTCCATGGGCGGGATTTCGAAGCTCGAATGGAGTTCTGTCGGTGGCTATTAGGCAGGCTGGACAATGATGCACCATTCGTATTGCATATCTTGTTCTCGTACGAATCGCTCTTCCACAATAATGGGAACGACAATCGCCACAACATGCACTATTGGAGTCCGGACAATCCTCAGTGGGGGCGACAGGCGGTCCATCAAGTACGATGGGGAGTTAATGTTTGGAGTGGAATGTTGGGGGATCGCCTGATTGGACCTTATTTCTTTGAGGGCAATTGGATGAGCCCACGCTACCTGCACTTACTGCGTCAGGAACTCCCACTGCCGCTGGAGGATGTGTCCTTGCACGATCGTTTGACGATGTGGTTGCAACAGGATGGAGCTCCACCATATTCGACTTTGCCCATTTGTAACCATCTGAACAAGGAACTGCCAGGGAAATGGATAGGACGAGGAGGCCCTATTTCTTGGCCCGCCAGATCACCGGATTTAACGCCGTTAGACTTCTTCTTGTGGGAACATTTGAAGAACGTCGTTTACACTCAAGCGCCGGAAAAACCCCACCAGCTCCGGCAACTGATCACGGACGCCTGCCGAGCAATTACACCTGGAATGCTTAAGCGCGCAAGACGATCTATTATAGGACACCGGGCCCGGGTTTGCATAAACCAAAACGGACATCACATAGAGCATTTGCTGCGATAAAACGTTATCGGGGAGTTGTGTTTCTATAATTTTCGGTCTGTATGTGTCCGGCCTGTAAACTAATCGGCCCTTCTTAGGGCCACAAACAAATTCATTCACACTCGATTTGCACGAAAGCGGGTATTGATCTTACATTGCGTGCGGTACGTATTAAACAAATATTTCAAAAATTAATCATCTTCGCCCCGACCTCGAACCTCCCATCTGACATGGAAGCCCGCTCCGCCACGCCTTTGCCAACTACACCACGGTTCTTTACGGCCGTCTGGGCAACTTTTAGCGAGCATGATGCTTACTACGGTCACGATATCAATTTAGTGTTTCGCCGGCGTGTCAAGTTCAAATGATCTAGAAGGCACAGGCATGTCTTCCAGTGTTTAATACAAGCCAGTGTTTAATACGAGTATAACATTACGGAGTCCTATCATGGTGAGGCGGTAAATACCAAGATATCCGGATGTGTTGTCTGAGCACACTGGCAAGGCAGATGTTTTCAGGATGGAATGAATATTGTGGGTTGCATGAAACTACGTTGGAAGGGGCAGCTGAATCACGCTGTATACTGAGTTTCGAGAAATGTTGTTATTCTCTTTTCCCGTGAAGTCCTGAGAAAGAGACAAACAAAAATTGAATTGAACATACTTTCTACTTTGATATACCCTACCTAGTCCAAGATAAGAACCAAATATGAGGCAAAAATTTTCTTATTCTTCTTCCTGGACTTTTCCCAATAACCTGGGATCAACATTTTGTATGGATTTAACCATCTTAACCTTTCATGACGCCAATCTCATGTGGAAGGATGTATTCACTATTGAGGGTTTCTATGGTGGTTTGTAGTGCGATGTGCGATGTGCTGTATGTACAACAAGATGTATAGCCCCGAGCTAGAGGAATTAACCATACCTGGTTACAATCCTCGGCCTGTACCGAAGACCACTACGCAAACCATTCAACCAAGGAGCCGGACAAAATTATAATTTTATTAATATAGATATATCATTTTGGTGTCTACTGTAGTGAGAGTAATTTGAATTGTTTTGGTTTGAAAGTGGATTTGGTGCATCGATGGTTGAAACAGAGTACCGTCCTACCATTTGCCTTTGGATGTCCACAATCAGCGTTACAATTTAATCTTCGGACCCCCAGATGGGGGAAACTCATTGATCTGGATTCTCTACCGACTGAGATACGTTCCGTGGACCTTGCTCTAGGTTAAGTTAAAGCGATAGTGAACATAACAGCATCCCACTCCTCATTGAACATCTCATGCTAATTTTTAAATATGCAATATTAGATGTCAAATACTAATTATCAGGAAACATTGCCTGCACACAACAGAAGTAACTTACGAAGTTAAAAGTGCTGATAATAATCGATGAAGTAGATGGTGGCTAAGCGACAGCCAATCAAGTGGCGTGCCGTGGTTTATCGACCGAACCTCTGCATATGAGCCAATCCGTTCAGCCGCTGTCTACTGTATAATACGAGATCTTGTTCATTCTCTTTTCTTCCAATGATACCACTGTCACGGGTTGTCTGAATGATTGTGTCTCTTAACAGAGAGTACATAACACGGTCCAACCTAAGTATAAATATACACTCACGGAGAACGAAATTCTATCGCAGAGAAGGAGTTGTACTAGATAAACGAAATTCGGGAGGCATGTTTTCACACCTGAAAGATGACGCCTATATTAGTGGACAAAGAGTGGTGCTAGTTGCGCCACTATGACCTTGCACAGCAAGTTTGCTTCAAATAAGCGCTGTACACTTCGTGAGCTTTGGTCATCGTCCGGTGTTGACGTTGTGAGGTAGGTGTGAGCCAAACATGCCTTCAAGGAGACAGAGAAGGCAGAATCAACAGCTTACTGAGTTTGAATGACGCCGTGCAATAGGGCTACGACAAGGTGGATGTTGGGAGGGATGTATCTACAGTGCATCGGTGTTGGCAGGAATGGTCACGGGAAGGCACTGTCTCAAGAAAACCTAGGTCCGCCCACAAGCGGCCACTACGAAGATGGAAGACCACCGTATTCGCCGCAAGGCTGTGGGGGATCATACTACATCTGCAGCAGCCATAAGAGCTTTAGTTGGCGCCAGAGTGTGACAACGGATTGTAAAACATCGATTACATGAGCGACAGCTCCGGGCCAGACGTCCTGTAGCGTTCATTCCACTAACTCCGATGATTGCGGTGATCGCAGCCGCCCTGTCCACACCGCTTCGTATCCGATAGCGGCCATATTGGCAAGGAATACTACAGCTCCCGGTGGCAGCCATGTTTGCTCCATTGAACTATAGGTAATATTACATACAGTTCAATGGTTTGCTCCAACTCCGGTCAGTTTGTCTGCCATGGTTACTTCCACTTCGTACGTCGCCATGTTGGGTCCAGTTTACAGCAACCAGTGAGCTCCTGTCGGCGCCGTAGGAAATAGGACACCCACGCAGACCAACTTCTATGCACTACCCTACGCAGCTACTGTAAGTACATAATCAGTTTCTGATTCCTCTTATTTCCCAGTATGGATTCCAAAAAAGAAACTCCTTGTTTAGACTAGAGGCCTAGCGAAAGCCAGTATTACACGTGTTTACAACTTCGTAGTTAACTTTAAAGCAGTCAAGTATAAATGCAATCAAGGCAAGACTAGACGATCTACCCAGAATAAGAGAAAGGTACGAAAATGCGCAAGATAAGTTAGATCTGAAGGATGAAACCGAGAATCATAGCGAAGATCGTGACAGTTTTGAATCATTGCACTATGAAGTAGTAGATAAAATTATAATGTTGATATAGGAGAGTGCAGAATCACGTTTGAAACAAGGCAACTTTTCTGGTGCAACCAATAATACTCACTCTGGTTCATTCAAGAGAGAACTAGCACTTCCAACTATTAAATTGCCATCATTTGAGGGCAATATTACTGATTTTCGTCATTTTTCTGATACGTTTATCAGTTTAGTTATAAAGAATGACTCCCTTGAAGATATACAAAGGTACCATTATTTGTTATCTTCACTTACAGGTGAAGCACATGACCAAATTAAGAATCTCCCATAACAACCACAAATTTTAAGATTGCATGGAAAACAGTCTATCAAAGGCATAATAACCCTGAACGTATTGCAACGTCTCACATTAAGAACCAGTTAAACCTTCCATCAGTAAGCAAAGAGTCATCCACAGATCTATGATCACTTCTAAATTAAGTCTCGAGTAATCTAAATGCAATTTAAGCACTTGAACTTGACAATCCTTTGCATGACATTTTTATAACACAGTTGATTCATCAACAAATTGATGACGTCAGCAGAAAACAATGGGAGCTAACGTCATCAAACATGAAATTTGCGAGTCTAGACGAATTATGTCGATTTTTAGAAGACAGATGCCATAACCTTGAACTAATTAAATCAGATCAGACCTCCAAACCAGCTGTATCGTCCCACTCACGGCATGCTACTGACATAAAACACACTAAAACAGTAAGACAGGTTTATGTCTCTACTGGTAATGATTGTTTATTTCATGATGGTGTTCATCCTCTCTACAAATGTTCAGATTTTTCTAGCAGCAGTGTCTAACAACGAATGTACTTTGTCCAACAGCATAGATTGTGTTCAGATTGTCTTGGGCCTAGATACATCGTTAGTAACTGTTCTTCAGGCTCATGTTATTCATACGGCTTGAAACATCACATCTTACTTCATCGAACCAATGAACCAGTCACGCGAAGGCAGCTTGAAGCCACGCCTGGAAGACACAGCGGCGCTGATGTTAACCAGCAACAAACAATTTCAGCAACGTATTGTTCGTTAAAGGAAAAACCTCAAACCCAGATACTACTGTCCACTGCACTGGTTAAAGTACGTGATGGATATGGAAGCGTGCAAACTTGTAGAGCGCTCCTAGACTCATGTAGCCAGGTACACTTCATTACAAATTCCTGTGCAGAACGGCTCAGTTTAAGGAAGGTTCGAAACCGAAAACCAATACAAGGTATAAGCAACGTTGCTACAGAATACCATCACAGCACTACCGTTAATGTTCACTCCATGCACAGCGACTGCCAAGTAGAAATTAACTGTGCTGTGTTGCCAAGAATTTCTGCTGATCTCCCATGATCGTATATTAATTTCGCTGACTGGGTATTCCGGAAGAGCTCCCTCTAGCCGACTCTATGTTCAACCAATTTGGGCGAATTGACATGCTAATTGGTGCAGAGGTATTCTTCCAGCCTCTTCGACCGGAAAGACGGGTGAGACAAGGTGACTATCCTGTCCTCCAGAACACAGAACTTGGCTGGATTCTTGCAGGGCGGTTTCAGTTAAACAGAACGGCTGAAGCACCTTCACAGACCGTACAGACCTTCTTCGCCACGAGTGACAATTCACCTGACCATCTAGTTCAACGATTCTGGGAATTAGAAGACATCAGTCGGCCGATCAGATCGAAGGACGACCTGGAGTGTGAGAAACATTTTACTGCCAGCACCAGGCGAATTACTGAAGGAAGATTCACGGTACGGTTTCCACTTCGCGAGGTTGCAACAGAACTTGGTGACTCGCTCACAATGGCTATGTCACGGCTTCATCATCTTGAGAGACGACTGAGGAGAAACAACCAACTCAAGAACGACTACGTGAACTTCATAGAAGAATATGAAGCTCTGGGATATATGGAGGCTATCGACACGTCGCAACTTAATGAGGATAGCTACTACATGCCCCACCACCCTGTTCTTAAAGAGACAAGCTCTACTACGAAGACAAGTCGTGGGGTTTGATGCTTCTGTCACCACTACGAGCGGGAAATCACTCAACAATATCCTCCGAATTGGGCCCACTATCCAGCAAGATATCTGGTCCATCATTAGAAGATTCCGCACTCACCAAGTGTGCTTTACAGCCGACATTCGCTAGATGTATCGACAAGTAAATATTGATAGTCGTTACTGCAACCTTCAGAGAATCGTATGGTGCCGATCGCCGGAAGAACCTATAAAACATTACCAGCTGAAAACAGTCACGTACGGAACAGCTTCAGCACCATTCCTCGCTACTAGGTGCCTTCAGCAGCTCGCTATTGAGGAGTCTGCCCAAGGCAGCAGAAATTCTCCAGAGAAATTTCTGTGTGGACGACTGCATGTCTGGGACAGAAACCCTCGAGGAAGCTCTATTAATGTAAGAACAACTTATAGATCTCCTCCATAGCGGAGGTTTCCAAATTCGAAAGAGGTGTTCCAGTCATCCAGGACTACTCGAAGCTGTTCCTCCAGTATACAGAGAATATCAGTTACCCCTTCAACTCGATAACGGCAATAATGTTAAAACTTTAGGCCTCTTGTGGCATCTTGCCAATAATGAGCTACAGATTGTGAATGGTACTGGATGAACTAATGTCAACGGACCTGTTACGAAAAGAAAGGTACTTGCAGTCATAGCGTCAATATACGATCCGTTTGGACTGATGGGTCCATTCATCATCTCCTGCAAATATTTCCTGCAGCAACTCTGGCAACTTCGCTTAGGTAGGGATGAGAAACTACCAACAGAACTACTCCAGTATTGGGAGCATCTACATAATCAGTTTCCTCTTGTTAGCCGACTTCGAATCGATAGACTAGTGTTAGGGAAGAGTATTGTCACTAATATTCAACTGCATGGGTTTTCAGATGCATCTGAGAAGGGCTACGGATGCTGCATTTAAATTAGGTCAGAAAATCAACAGGGTGAGCGCACCAGAATGCTACTGTGCGCTAAGTCAAAAGTCGATCCATTGAAAAGGGTCTCCCTTCCTCGTCTAGAATTATGTGGAGCATTGCTTCTAGCTCGTTTCTCATGAAGTTAACATCAGTCTTACATTTGTCTATTAGGAGCATCCATTTATGGATAGATTCGACTATAGTTCCTTCATGGATTGCAGCACCGCCTACACGATGGAAAACTTTCATTGCAAACAATGTTGCGGAAATCAAGACAGCACGTCGATTGCAGATTGGAAGCATGTTGCTTCAGTGAATAATCCTGCGGATCTGATTACACGGGGACTCGCCCCAGACTCCCTTATCGCTAAATCACTTTGGTGGAACGGACCACCGTGGCTTGTGGAGGATACTCTCTCATGGCCTGGCTCAACCCCTTCTGCGGAGACTCAGGACATCCCAGAACAGCGGAAGCCAGTGGTCAGTTTCGTGGCGCTTCAACCTGAAGATGAGTTCATGAAGCGATTCTCTAAGCTTGCACGACCGCAGAGGGTGACAGCATACTGCCTCAGATTTGCCGCCAACGCCAAATTTCGTCCTACAGAAAGGAAGACTGGTGAATTAGACCTTCAAGAGTTACGTTCTGGACTATATGCATGCATCAAGAGCCTCCAAGCATCAGCATATGGTGCAGAGATTGATGTCCTTCGGGCTACAAAGGCGATTAGTAAAAAGAGCAAGCTTATATCCCTTAATTAATTCCTCTGCGAGCAAGGACTTCTTCGACTTGGTGGCAGACTACAACGATCGGAGCTCCTTTTCAACCAACAACATCAAATAATCTTGCCCCCAAGTCACCATCTCACTAAATTGATTATCGAGAACGAACATCGGCTAATTTTACATGCTGGGTGCCAATTGCTACTCTCTTCTCTTCGCCAGCATTACTGGATAACAAACGGAAGGAATACAATTCGGAAAACCATACACCATTGTCTTATCTGCCACAAGCTCAGGGCAAAAATGCCCAGCAACCAATGGGTCAGTTGCCAAACTACACAGTTGCCAATCCATTCCTACAATGCGGGATTGATTACGCTGGCCCACTGTACATGAAATCAGGCTCTCGTAAAAACAGTGCAAAGCGGAAATGTTATGTATTGAACCCTTTGGTCCATATTGAGGGTTACCTACCTTTCTTACCTATAAGCAAAGTTCATGAGATCTGTCTCTTGGGTCGTATCGGGTTCTTCGTCACTTGCTGAGGTAAAGGTAGGGTTCAGTAATTCTAATCTATCTACTGGAATGAAAGGTCTGTTTAAAAGATTCCTATTTATTCAGGAAAATTCTGAAGCCATCTGATATGTCAACGGTGTCATAGAAGTCAATTGTGTCCACTGGACACCACAATCATTTTACATAACGGTCAGAACACTGGTGTGAGACTTTAACGTAACTGCCTGATGGGCATTCTTACTAGAAACCATTGTCTCAATTATTAATCATTTAAGAAAGGAAAGTCTGGAAATCCTTAAATTCGGCTTCCATGTGAGACCACATGTACCATCATAGTGATTCGTTATGGTCCAGCCCTCGTAACACGAACTCTGGACTCTGGGTATAATTAAGGCAGTCCAATTGGTGTGTGCCACACAGTGGTTCTACGGCATGGACCCTTAATTGAATCGATGTGACCTGCGTCTATGTCATGGACCGACATCTAATCTTCTAAGTTACTTTAAAGTCATTGTGGATGATGACCGCAAGGAAATGATGCTACAATGGCATATGGCCCTAATCCAAGTCACTGAGGTTGATGACCCCCTGACCATCCAAGTTTCTAGGCTGAAGGCTAAACACAATTAAGTTACATCGGTTGATGACCAAAGTTTCCACTTTACTATCTCCAGCATATTCACTGCTCAATCAATCAAAGTTCAATAATTACAACAATAGCAATGCTCACAAACTTTGTGGCAGTAAAATCCATTTCTTTCGGATATGTCCCCTTAATCGTTACTTTATATTTAAATATTCCCCCAGAAAAACAAACTAAAATTTCCAGAATGCATCTCCAAGTTATTCGCTTGATTAAAGTTATTTCAAAATGCGGTTTCACTGAATTTAATAATTAAATAAATTTAAATGATTTAACGAAATGTTAAAGAACAGTAAATTTTATCCCCGCGGACTCTGGTTTCTTCACAAATTCCTACGCAGCTGTGATGTGAATTCAATCTAGTGATATTTATCTGGCTGGAAAAGAATTGTTACATAATTCATGTCCAGTTATATATCTTGTCTCCTGATCTCACACTTTTAAAATCTAATCTAGTCCTAACCGTTATTAACACTTGGATATCCTAAGAATCTACGTACAAACTAAACATCTCGCCATATAATTACGATGTCATATCTCGTCATTACCATTTATGAATTTTGCACAAACCTCACAGACAAACCGACCATCACAACCATCGCCCTATATTTTGGACAACCCTGAATTTGGTTACTCTGTTCCTTATACTCGAAGTTCATTATTTCAAATGTTCATTACGTCCCCAATTAAACAAATTTTACAGTATTTCACAATACTCAGATCATTACCGGCTATGAATTTCAATTAAATCCAGCATTTTAACGTTTTCCCCGGCCGAGAATACAGTACAATCTCAATTCCACGCCTGTCCCGTTATCACAGCTGAGGCCTCTCGTCCCCAAGTTCGCTTGGCAGTTACATGAAACACCTGGTTTATTCCAGTTGACTGGCTTCTCAAAATGCTCCCCTTTAAACTCTGCCGACATAATTAAACAAATACGATATTCTAACCAACAAAATGCACAGATTATGCTTCAAGATGCCCACACTAATTATACGCGTCGCCAATTAACACTGCTATGGATTTCTATGTATTTCTTTCCATTCCCAACATTATAAAATTTACCTCGGACTATCGTGTCCCGGCTTCAATGACAGGACTCTAACCTGATTCGCGCATCTCATCTCAACTCATATAAAACATTCCTCGGGCTTCCATGTCCCGGCTTCAATGACAGGTCCATCCTGATTCACAAATCTCATATCAACAAAACAAACCTCTGTTTCCCAGCTCCACAATTATCATCGACAAAGAACTGAAAAAAAATCCTTACTAGAAATCTCGACGTCTAATATCGCACAATGCATTAATCATGAATAACTTCGCATAAATGATATCGTATTTAATAACTTGATTTTTACGAGAAATGACTGAAACATTCTACTAGAACTTTTATCGTCAGTCAGACACAGTTTAAAATGGGCCTAGAAAAACGTTTCTCTCCGTGACCAAATTCATCACCCTAGGTTCTCACCCGACAGCGCGCTTCCACTCGATTGAAAATGTGTAACCATGGATTATTATTAACGTCAAATTGCAGACAGAAAAATTTTACGTCGACTGAACATCTTAATTTGGCATCACAAAATATAGGCAGTACACTCACACGGATGACGATCTACGTTGAACGTGATATCACTTCGAAACCCTATTCAATAACTTTTTACAACATTATACGGCACTCGCAAGACTTCAAAAATTTATCCAAGTGGAAAATGAAACAAATGACTCTTTAGTCGTATTCTCACATTTACAAAACTTAGTAGGGGTGACCACTGCGTCGTATATCCCCATTCAAATACACTTTTAGAGATCATGAGACAAGATATAAGAGGTAGTAAGATGGAAAGTCACCTACCTCATGTAGTCACACCATTGTTCGTCATAGGGGTCACCTGCGACCCTGGCATTTTATTTAGCCATTTTTACATTCATGGCTTTACAAATCATTACGTTTCTTCAGGTTTCCTGGAATAAAGCATTAAAAAAAATACCCTTCACTTGTTTGCTGAGCGCACACGATGGACTATAATTGTTTCCGCACACGAATTACTTAATCACATTAGAATTTATTCAGTACTTTGACCGTCCTATCTGGTACAATTATTTCACTCAAGAAAACTATCTCCTCATGGAGACAAGACCTAGCCACAATGGCTAAAATCTGCAGTTGAACTCAGTCTACTTTCGTTGGTTTGATTTCGCAGAGCAGCTCAACAATTATTCGTCCGCTTTGTATCACAAATGCCCGAGAAGGAGACTTCGTCATGGCGTCCCTTCATATTTATAGCAGTTACCCCCTCTCTTCGGATATCTCCCTTCGCCGCCAAGAAAATTTCTATAGATTTTCTGACTTACCTAAACTGTAATTTCAAGAGTTTTGAAAGTGACTACATGCTTGCTACATTTCTGGCGGTAGTGTTCATGGACATTTAAAATTTTTACGGGTTCGATTTGTGAGATGATTGACCTCCTTTGATAGGCACTATATTTTTTTGACTTGGCTTGGGTCACGCCATGTACACGCGCTTTGAAATAGTTCATAAAAATGACTTGAGATTTTTCCGCCGTCGACACGTGTGGCTGACGTCACGTATCCCAGAGCGTGGGACCGAAGGTAATCACCCCCTCATCACGTGTCAGATCCATGCTATCAAGAATCCAACTTTTAGTTTAATTGTTAATTTATGCATAATGTTCTTAGGGCACAAAGGTCATGGGTTCAGTATCAATTTTTGTATGTTTGGCTACTAGGGCTATTCACCTGGAAATTGTTAGCAGCATGACTACCCAACCAAAGCCAACCAAATTGGTTTTAACACCAAAACCGGACAAAGAAAAGACGGGTAAAAGTTTGAACCCCAGGGAAGTAAGCGTCCTGGTGTGAAAACCCGCATCTATGTTTCGGTCCACCTGTTTAAAAAGATTTTTAGAGCAATAAACTCAACTGCGGCGTTTGGTGTAGCACAGTGCTGGACAATTGCCATATTCTAGTCTGAACAGATCATAGCGACGAAAAATTATGTCACTAATGGCGCTGTTAGAAGGGATTACAGCATTATGTATTTATTTATTTACTTATTTTATTTATTTATTTATTTATTTACTTATTTATTTATCTTATATTCCGTACTCTGAAGGGGAAGGTGGGCCCCTTAAAGGGTGACGCCCTTTCTCAGGCCAGGAAGTTGGACGGGTTTCAACACGGCTGATTTAGAGACAGCCATGGATTGAACCCACTCGCCTCCCGAATGCAGCCTTACGCCATGGTGATCTGCTCGGTGTACAACATATTTCTATTATTATTATTATTATTCCTTTCTTAATTCGTTCACCGTCCAGGGTTCGTTTTCTCCTCGGACTCGGCCTGGGATAGTACCTCTACCACCGCAAAGACAGTGTACTGGAGCGTGAGATTTTGGGTCGTGGAAATACAACTTCTGAGGAGGACCAGTACCTCACTCAAGCGGTCTTACCTGCTATGCTGAACAAGTGCCTTCTGTTAAGATGGAGAAGATTGGAAGGGATAGAAAAGAAAGAGGTAAGGAAGCAGTCGTGGCCTTAAGTTAGGTACCATCCTGGCATTTGCCAGTAGGAGAAGTGGAAAACAACGGAAAACCTCTTCGAGGATGGATGAGGCGGGAATCGAAACTCCTCTACTCAGTTGACCTACTGAGGCTGAGTGGAGCCCGTTTCAGCCCGTACCACTTTTCAAACTTCGTGGCAGAACCGGGAGCCGAACCCGTGCCCTCAGGGGTGAAAGCTAATCACACTGAACCACTACACCACAGAGGTGGACTATTATTATTAATGCTATTGTTATGGGATTTTCGTGGTTTACGGAGGTGTAAGAAGGTGCCGGGGTGAATGGGTGGACAGAGAAAAGATCGAACTGTAAGTTGTAGCACTAAATTTTAAAATTGTACTTCTTCCCTTTTCTAATTTTAAAATTTGATAGATAATCTGAATGATCAACAAGAAATAAGAGTTGAATGAATAACGATGAGCTCGACAACTCTGATAACAACGATAACTTAAAGTCAAAAATCAGGTAGAATGGAGATTTTCGATAGAATAGTTTACAAATGAATGAGTATGGTAGCTCTAAAGGTACACTATCGCGCATTAATTTCAATACACCCAATAATTGACATCTCGTTCTCTGTAGATAAGGTCTAATACCGTGGGTGCGGTTGAGGAAGCAAAGGAATAGTACAACAGTTGTACACATGACATGATTTTTGTTTGTGGTCATCGAGATACAATAGTACCCAACAACCAATGTTGTGTACATAAACGTTGTGTACCTATCGGATATGTTTGTTTACCTATTTGCCGACGGACGCCGCATTTGGTGCATCTGTGTTGTTCCCTGTAGTGATGTGATATCTGCAGTGAACGGCAAACATTGCTACGATACATAACATGTGGTTCCTGCATGTCAGTTCCTTCGTGACAGTTGAAGTGTGCACATCGCTAGTATGGCTCCACGAGTGGATATATCCATAGAAAAACGTGCTGCAATTGTAGCAATTAGCCAGGCAGGTTTATCTCTTCGCCAAATTGCGAAACAGTGTAGTGCGTCTATAGGAGAGTGCAATACACCCTATACACCCTTCACCGCCAAAAGACAACAGGTAGCAATAAGGACATACCACGACCAAGACGACCTCGTAAAACAACTAAAAGTGATGATAAATATATCAAAATTACCAGTAAGAGGAATAGATTCCAAACAGCGCCCCAAATTCGTGCAGAATTGGTAAAAATGAATACGACAAAAATATATGTTGCAACAGTAAAAAGGAGACTGATTGAAGCCGGCTTGAAAGGATGCGTCATAGCAAGAAAACCCCTTCTAAGGCCCATAAATAAACAGAAGAGACTTGAATGGGCTAGAAAACATCGTAATTGGACATCGGAAAAGTGGACGAAGGTGTTATTCACCGATGAATCGAAGTTCGAGATTTTTGGAACCAGAAGGAGAGTATCTGTTCGCCGATTTGTAGGGGAAAGGTTTGCCCAGCAGTGTGTTCTACCTACAGATAAACACGGCGGAGGTTCTATTATGGTTTGGGGATGTTTTTCCGGAGATAGAGTTGGCGACATTATGAAAATAGAAGGATGTATGGATCAGAAGCAGTACCACCGCATACTTCAGTACCATGCAGTACCAAGTGGATTGCGCTTAATAGGGAAAGTGTTCACCTTACAACAGGATAATGACCCAAAACATCGGTCAGAATACTGTACGAACTACATTGCATTAAAGGAAAAACAGAAAGTACTGAAAGATATGGTATGGCCGTCCCAAAGGCCCGATTGTAATCTCATTGAAATGGTCTGGGATGAAGTGGACATACGTATCAGGGAAGTTAATATATCCAGCAAGGAATATCTCTGGAATATTGTTAAGGATGTGTGGAATCATATAGATTCACGATACCTACAGAAACTGATTGACCGCTTGCCTCGAGTTTGTGAGGCAGTCATTAAATCCAAAGGAGGAGACTTTGATGAAAGTAAAATATAATGATTGTGATTGTATTATATATGTGTAAGTTAATATAATTATCTTTTGTGAGAAATAACGTTTGATTTGTGTTTTAAATCTCAAATACCAGGGTGTATTGAAATTAATGAGCGGTAGTGTACATTATTTAAAAGACCGCATTAGTTCCACTCACTTACATAGTATAGCACTTTGAGTTTCAAACATTAACACAATCCAGCCTCTTCGAGGCACCAATTCCTTATCCAAATTTACACTTGGTAAACTTCAAAAACTGTGTTTACTGTCATTTCAGCCCGATAGTCTATTACACACCCGTCTATAAATAACGAGAATTTAACAGGAGCAATGAGTGCCCATTATAAATGGCCTAGGAGTACAAAAGAAAAGTTTTAGGAAGATAAACAAAATACTAGGAGTCGAAACACTCGCACTCCTTTTGAAATAAACTAAAAATCCTAAATAGGCTTTTGGCCCGAAGTTACAGAGGCTAATCCTATACTACAGACAGGTGACTAGATGGCGAGATATTAAGTACCAAAGTAGTTTAGAGGAATTTAGAGTTTTAGAAAATCATAATCACCCCCATACCAAGTTGAATGGGAATGAATAGAGGGTGAACACTCTTTATTCCCTAAGTAACACATTTCGCAGCAGGGATTGAACACAGTCTTCAGACTTGCCTGAAAATTTTCATTTAAAAGGTGATATCAAACTTTAGAATTTTACATTAGAATTTTCCCTCAAGTTATCTGCCTGGAGCTTTCACATATTACAAGATGTCTGCCATTACCTTGAGCGGTTGCGCCTTCCGACGACGGCAAGGCTGCCCCACACACTTAGACCAGAGGGATGATGACAATACGGCCCCGAAGCGCCCACCTTTTGTAGTAACTCAGAGGGAAAAGTTCCAGAACTCTCTTGAGCTTGGCAGAATGCCTGTACACACCACCAATTTTAATTGGCTCCTAACATAAGGAAGAAGGAAGCCGTAGTACTGCTGACAACGTCAGCACATAAAAAACAATTTAGAAACACTTAAAGTTTACCAAATTAGACAATAGCAAATTCCCTAGGAAAAATTAATTGTCCGTCCTCCCGCTAGAGGGGGCACACAGGCCGATACTAGAGACATCTAAAGATTAAAGGTCCAAATACCTTCAGATACATAATTTATGATTCACACCACAGATGGCCTTCTAGAAGGCGTGCGGTTCAAATGGACGGAGAAGGTGTACCCTGGAACAATTTTTTATGAGTAATATCATTTCAGTCTCCGTAGCGTAACGGTTAGTGCTATTAGCTGCCGTCCTGGATTCAATTCCCTGTACTGCCAGAGATATAAGAAAGGCAGGAGGACTGGTATGTGGTTAAAATGGTACATTCAGCTCAATTTATTGGCGGTGTGCCGGAAAAGAGCTCCACCAAATCGGGATGAGGACATGGGGATATTACGCTCGGCTCGATGGCTAAATATTTAGCGTGCTTGCCTTTGGCACAGGATTCCCGGGTTCGATTCCCGGCCGTGTCGAGGATTTTACACTTCATTGTTTAATTCCAACGGCTCGGCAGCTGGGTATGTGTGCTGTCTTCAGCAATAGAATTCATCATAGGTAGGGCCCCACCCTTGCAGACGTGGAGGTCGCCTAGATGGGGTCAACTCGAAATTCCTGCACCAAGACACTTCGGACGCCACACGCCGTTATTATTATTATTATTATTATTATTATTATTATTATTATTATTATTTTGCTCTTTTCCTAGATGTTTTACGTCGCACCGACACAGATGGGTCTTACGGCGACGATAGGACAGAAAAAAAAAACAAATGACTTATTTACTGGTAGTGCTGCCACACTTCTGTTACACTTCAAAGACTCGCAGTCATTGGATGTATTTGTGGTACACCCGGTCGCGCTCAGTTAGTTTCTTTACAATTCAATCGTTCGCGTGTAGTTGCGCAAAAGTTTACTCTTTCGCGGACAGTCTGTTGCTATCCCCGAGGACGACCTTACCGTTAGGTTCTCCAGTTCCAACGATTGTAAAACTGCCCTTCAAGAAGTACATATACCTAAAAGAGCAATGGGTGGCCGATGTTAGTAAGAGAACTCTAATAAACTAGTGACAGATAGCATGGGATTTAGATAAAGACAGGGAGGTTATATTTAACAAATTCTGGTCTGATATGACATGGGAGTAATGTGGGACGTATAATACCTAAAATATAATGCGCGAAGAGCAAATAAAGACAAAATAATAACATTTTGTATCATTTAACAATGTATAATAAATGTTATTCATTCGACAAAACTATGTTCCTATCCTCACTCGGTAATCGTGAATTTTCTGTTCTTGGTTGGGTGTGAAAGGGTCACACTTCGTGGAAACTCATAGACTAGCAAAAGGTCTTTGTCGTAAGCTAGAACAGAAGAGCATATATTGTCATTTCTTTGGCTCTTTGACAAAATTATCATCTCATTATGCCAGAAAAAATTCCTTCAAATTGTAATTAGAATAAAAATACCACCTCACTCACCCTGCTCCATGGTATGCATTGCTAAGACTGCGAATTATAAGGAGAGACTCCCATCAGGAGGAATTTGCTTGAGGCAGTATTTGTCGAAAGAACTTATTTCCTCGCCAGATGAAAAAGAAGGCATGTGACGAAGGTGTACAGTATTTTGTCACTGAAGTACAGTACGGAGTCCTCAAACTAAATGAAAATGACCAGAAAGGAAAGGGTGGTGTAAAACGGGTGAAGGAGGTAGACGTGAGAATGCCCAAAGATAAGGAAAATATGAGCACGTAATATCGCTTTTTCTTCAGCATAAAATTATACAGTCCGCCTCTGTGGTGTAGTGGTTAGCGTGATTAGCTGCCACCCCCGGAGGCCCGGGTTCGATTCCCGGCTCTGCCACGAAATTTGAAAAGTGGTACGAGGGCTGGAACGGGGTCCACTCAGCCTCGGGAGGTCAACTGAGTAGAAGTGGGTTCGATTCCCACCTCAGCCATCCTGGAAGTGGTTTTCCGTGGTTTCCCACTTCTCCTCCAGGCGAATGCCGGGATGGTACCTAACTTAAGGCCACGGCCGCTTCCTTCCCTCTTCCTTGCCTATCCCTTCCAATCTTCCCATCCCTCCACAAGGCCCCTGTTCAGCATAGCAAGTGAGGCCGCCTGGGCGAGGTACTGGTCATACTCCCTAGTTGTATCCCCCGACGCAGAGTCTGAAGCTCCAGGACACTGCCCTTGAGGCGGTAGAGGTGGGAGCCCTCGCCCTCAGTCCGAGGGAAAAACCGAACCTGGAGGGTAAACAGATGATGATGATGATGATGATAAAATTATACACATATTTGGTGTAGGCCTGCACATAGCCTATTGTGCTTGATTTTCAGATATCACAGTACCTGCAAAATAAAACGTAGATTAGGTCTCATAAGTACAGTGCTAACTCAAGTTCGATGTCCAGTCAACGTTTCATCCCCAGGAAAGAAAATCAAAGTTAATCGGTGAATATCCTCCACTTGAGAAGGAAAAAAGCTTGATATCAGACCAGAAGTTTCAGAACTTAATGAAATTGAAAAGTATCCTGTCAGCAGACTGGCATTACTATTATGACGCCGCTTCCCACTATGATGATTAGAGTATAAAGCTGCGTTTACACTAAGCGCAATTTCCTCGCGAAATAATTTCGCGAGGGAATTGCGCCTAGTGTAGACGCTCTCTCACCCCTGAGTAATTGCGGAGCGAGGGCCCTCGCTGCCAGCCGGAGGTCAGTCGGTTTTTGTCCGCGCATCAAAGGGTTTCGCTCATCGAATTTCTCTCGGTGTAAACGTAGTCCCCGTAGTTGCGCGAGGGATGAATAAAGAACAGTGCTTGCAGCTCATCAAGCTCTACAAAAATTGAGATTTTATGTGGAATCCGAAAAACAAAAACTACTTCAATCACAATAAAAGAGAAGATGCGTGGAAGGAAATTAGTTCTCAGCTTAACTTTCCTATCTCTACAGTGAAAGCGATACTGGGATCCTATCGAAGTGAAAGATCGAAAGAAAATAAGAGCAGAGTCACTGGATCAGATAAGCTATTACTATTGGTTTAGGCTATAATGCAAAATTGTCATTTCATTACTTTATTGAACCTACCGGTACCTATTTTGAAGCATTCTTGGGTCATTGTAAATGAACTTCACTAGTGGGCAGATAACACCACATTCAGAAGTCACAAGCCCTGAACATTTGGATTCGTCATATTTAGATAGGCTATTGCGCTTGTGACTAATTTTACTTCGTTCCTGATTTATTTTCCTTCCATTATTTTATCTTTATTTTACATTTTCACCCATTTTTGTATTGATCCACAACAATTAACAAATATATCAAACGCTATTTTTAAAAGGTTGCGGTTTGGATACGAAATGTATTTCTAAATTGAATGAATATTGTGTGATTTTTAATTATTAGCATTCCTATTCATTCATTTGACTTTTTTAAATACATATATAATACCGAGTCGATTTACTGTTTTAAATGCGATTAATTATTATCCCTACCTTCACATAATCCTGAAGTGTTTCAATCGACGCATCACAAACTTCTGGGACGGTTTTTGATATTGTGCACTTCGATATTTTAAATAAATGCTGCAAACTTGTGTACGAATCACCAGTTGCTAAGAAACGCAGTGTGACAGCCAACCTTTCTCTCACTGTTACTGCTTCTCTGAATGTTGTGTCTTGTTTTTCAACTGTTTGACTGATCAGTGAAACGAGTTGTTCAAAATCTTGGGTACTCATGCGGACGAATTTCTTAATTGTATCATCAATGGGTTCCTGTACCATTTCTCTCATAAGGCTGTTTCCATATTTGCTTCTTCCAAGGAATAATTGTTTGCTCCACCATCGTCGAGGGCGCCGATTTTTCTTCTTCCCTTTCTTGATAAAAACTGACATTGATATGATGGAAAACGCGGCTGCAGCGGCTGCAGGGACAAATCAAGTTTCCATGTTGGCTGCAAAACAAGAACAGAAGCGTTCAGGCTTGTCGAAGGCGGCTCGCCCCACTCGCGCAATTTTTCACTCTGAATTGCGCTCTGTTTTGGGTAGTGCGAAATTTCACTCGAAGCGAGTAAGTTTCACCCGAGCGACTTTCGCGAGGGAGTTTCGCTAGTGTAAACGCAGCTTTATGCTTAGCTTTGTGTGCGTTCAGTGTAACTACTGCTTTACACATTAGTATAAAAGCTTCTTCTTCTTCTCCTTCTTCTACCACTACTACTACTACTACTACTACTACTACTACTTTCGCCACATTTCACTACACTGCAGTGGAGTTGCGGTATCAAACTGTGTCGTACAAGTCTGCTTGGCTCTGTTTTGTGGCTGGATGCCGTTCCTGACGGCTATTATGTAGAGCAGGGCCTCTCAGGTTGCATGCGCCTGGTGCATGCACTGTTCACGGTGCAAAAGACGACTTCGCTTGGTTGACCAGAGTGCAGACCCCCACTCCTCGATTTGGAGCAATAGCGCTGTCTCTCTTTCCACACGCCTGTCTCGCTCGCACCCCCTGTCTCCCTCTTCCTCACTTGCTCCGTAGCACTCCAAATCTGAGCTGAGTTGAGCCGAATTGAGCCGATTTGAGCCGAGCTTAGCCGAGTAGCCCAGAGACGAAGCGTTGGTCCGAACCGAGCCGAGTGGAACCGATGCACTGTGCACAGGAACTCTTCGCCGCTGTCTGCCCGCGTGAGATTCTGGGCGTTTGAGAGGCCCTGATGTAGAGGGATGTGTTCATTGTCGCGTGTTTTGTGGTGATTCATAGCGTGGAGTCTTCTGTGTATGGAGACAAATACCGTGGGAATTGTTTTCTTTTTTTTTTTTTGCTACTTGCTTTACGTCGCACCCACACAGATAGGTCTTATGGCGACGATGGGACAGGAGAGGCCTAGGAATGGGAAGGAAGCGGCCGTGGCCTTAATTAAGGTAGAGCCCCAGCATTTGCCTGGTGTGAAAATGGGAAACCACGGAAAACCATCTTCAGGGCTGCCGACAGTGGGGTTCGAACCCACTATCTCCCGGATGCGAGCTTACAGCTTCACGCTCCTAACCGCACGGCCAACTCGCCCGGTCACCGTGGGATTAACAATGAGATTGTATAACAGGAAAATATTTTAATTGTATACTGGTATGTTGTCGTCATCATCATCATCATCATCATTATCATCATCATCATCATCATCCGAACTAGTCGAAACCGCGTTCTTTATGGTTTGATACGGGGCTATTTAATACCTTCTTATCGTAGTAAGTGTGCAGAAACAGTTTTGTGAAAATAAAAATGTAATGTAAATGTGTAGTTTATAGTAGGTTTAATCTGGTTCACTATTTTAGCCTGAAACCTACCTAACAAATATACAGACATACAATGTAGATATTAGGCTAAAATTTTTTTCATTTTTCATCAAGGTATTGTTCTTATACGAATGTTAATTCACTATTATTGTTTCAGGAATGTTACCTAGAGAAAGGAGTGTAACTTACCATAAGCAATGTAGGCCTATAATCTCTTAACTTACCAGTCAGGTAACTATCCCATAACTCGAAACCCGCATAGTTATTAAAAACACACCATAAATACTAAAAGTTGGAAATTGATTGTTAAAGAAGTATACAAGTATAATAGTATACAACACAAAAATGGGAGACGTAGCTTTAAAATGTAAACACCTGGGGAAGTTTATTTTCTATTGTAAAATTTAATTTTCGGAGTTAAGAGGTGACGCACGCGTACCGTCGATACATCGTAGTTCCAACAATAAGTCACTAGTCGACCCAGCCTTACTCACGTCCCGCAAACAAGTACGTGACTACAGCCGCCTTTATTAGCTCTTTCGTCAAATAGATTGACGTAGGAGTGTGTAAGAGCTCTATGTTAGAAGTACGAAGGGCCATTCTCTACTGACCTTCAGAAACCAGCAACCTTTCTACTGATTAAATTATCCTTGCCAGTCGTCAGGGCTGGAATTCCAATGGTTTTGATTTCACTTCCATCTAAAGAAGGAGCGGAATTTTCTCCCAAATACTGGCTGAACATGGCCTCTTAAGGTGATTGGAAGAGAACTCAAGGTATGTATGAGGTGGTTTGCCACACATCTTCATATCATTGTATCAGTACATATACAAGATATAATAATAATTCTATTTAATTTATGTCCCGCGAACTACTTTACGATTTTTGGAGATGCCGAGGTGCTGGAATTTAGTCCTGCAGTAGTTCTTTTACGTTTCAGTAAATCTACCGACACGAGGCTGACGTATTTGAGCACCTTCAAGTACCACCGGGCTGAGCTAAGGTTGAACCTGCCAAGTTTTGGTCAGAAGGCCGGCACCTCAACCGTCTGAGCCACTCGGCCCGGCATATACAAGAAAGATGTCGGTGATGATCTCGGTTATGAAGTGAAGTTGTTTTCAGTTCACGCTTCCTGGGTCACTTGTGTGTAAATTTCGACGTTCTAAAGAATCAAGCTTGTACTTTTACACGACTGTTAATATCGTTATCATGGCTACGCAAACTGAAGTGTTACTTGGAATCTGAACTCCTGGGAAATGACCTTCCATTTCAAAATCATTCAAGCAGTGGCCAGAATTCAAACCGCGGCCGCCTTAAAGAGAAGCCAGTGACAATCTCACAATATTTTCACGCCCCGTCGTTTCCCGATGCTGTTCCCACTTAGCTGCAGTCATCACTCCAAGTGGAAAAGCCGACACTCTATGCAGACGATATAGAATACTGAGAGAATTTATTTGAATGTGCACAACAGGGTTCGTTAAAGTACCAAAATGACGAGCCTTCAAAGAGTATCTGCCTCTACCGGTATCGAACCCGCAATCCTGGACACAGTGAACTACTACGCTAATCACTCGACAACCCACCCTTATCTTCCAGGTATAACAATAATAACATTAATAATAATAACAATCAAAAAACCACGGTACGCTAGCCCATTAGCACCTTAGCCTGCCAAGACGACTGCTGCCCAGCCAGATGTCCTGAAGATATTGGAGTGTCACGCCGGTAGCGTGATGGCACCCTCAGCCGTATTACTTGATTTTCTTGACCGGGTGCGTTGCCTGTCGTGCCTGACAGCTCCTCAGATGGTCTCATGGTACCGAGAGAAACCCGTTCCAGCCCTCACCAAAAAATCAAATTCTTAGACTGGTTGGGATCCGAACACGCGACATCCGGGTAAGAGGCAGAAATGCTAGGAATGCGACGATAGGAACTGTGCCGGCTGTCGAAGCCTGTCGTATTCCCCTGGGGCAATGATTAAGGACTGAAATATGAAATTAAATAATATTGGAGAGTGTTGCTGGAAAGAAAGGTGACGGGAAAAACCGGAATACCCGGAGAGAAACCTGTCCCGTCTCGTCTTTGTCCAGCAGAAATACCACATGGAGTGACCGGGTTTTGAACCACGAAACCCTCGGGACGGAACGGATGTAATAATAATAATAATAATAGTAATAATAATAATAATAATAATAATAATAATAATAATAATAATAATAAATATTTTATTTCATATGAATTCATTTCAAATTTTAAGAGACATCGGAGAACCGGGATTTTACCCTGAACAGAGGGTGTTCAACATACCAGAAAATCTGCTGACACGGCCGCCACGCAATGACATAATCTTAAATACAAAAAGCACATTAAGAGCCGTATCCTGCCAAGACGACTGCTGCCCAACCAAATGCCACATGGTCAACGTGATGTCATCCACAGCCGTACTGCTAGTCTCTTGTAACCAGGTCTGCGTCTTTCGTATCAGTTGGTCGCAGTAAAATGAGTGGACTCCGTTCCTGGACGAGCCGGGAATCACACCTGGAGCCTCCGATTAGGACGTAGGTGCTCTTTTCCCCCTACACCACGCAAGTCTAGGGAGTACAGTAGATTAACATTGATTATCGTTTCTTATTTCTGTAATAACTTAAATAAGAAATTTGGTGGTTGGCATGTTTCAAGGAAGCAAGCTTATAGCTTTTCGCGACTTGACATCGCAATCATACCCACGGGACGTCCAGTTTTACTTGGATTTCCATCTCCAGGAACATAACTTCTCATTTCGAAAATCTCTCCGTGATTCGAACTGCAGCCACCTTGGTGATCAGCTAGTGACAATCTCACTCATTCATTAAGTTACTTGAAATATTTCCTCTAAATAGCTATGCCCTAGTTAACAAGATTTCAGTGAAGTACTGAATCTGGTAGAGATTCCTTACAACATAATAATAATAAGAATAAGAATAAGAATAAGAATAAGAATAAGAATAAGAATAAGAATAAGAATAAGAATAAGAATAAGAATAAGAATAAGAATAAGAATAAGAATAAGAATAAGAATAAGAATAAGAATAAGAATAATTGTAATAAATTTTATTTATTCTGGCAAAGTTAGGGTTGTACTCCCTTCCTTATACTTAACCAGTCTTAACCTAGAACACTTAATGATAACTGCTGATGACAATAATATGATAATATTAACAATAATAACAGTAATATTATAAATTAAAGTAATCACACTTAAAAATCATATCATCTATAAAACAAATCGTATGTAGAGTACATTAAAAATATACGAATAATGAACACTATAACTACTACTTAAGACAATGTTAAAAATATATATATATTCATACAGTACATCGAAATATCGCCTTCAATTGAGAGGTGAAGAGAAGGATTAGTAAACAGAAGAACAAGTAGAAAAAACAAGGTCTGTGAAAGGAAGAGGGAAAAAATGATGAAGAGGCGGTAGGAGGAGGTGTTTTCAGGTCATAATTTGATGATTTATGCATGCTTACATAGTATTTCGACACAGGCATTTTTAAAAGCTGAGCTGCTGGACATGCTTCTGACGTCCACTGGTGAGATATTCCATTTTCGGGTGCGGTATCGGTGAATGATTTCGTGTAGATTGCCGTTCTGTGTACAGGAATGGATAAACACATTGTGCTGCAGGATCGGGTATTTTTGTTATAGTTTGCCGAGAAGAGCTTGATGCGATCGCGGAGATAGGCTGGTTGAGAAGTTTTAAGAACATTATGCAAAAAAGCAAAGAGTATGAAGTGTGCGTCGTTCTTGCAGGCGAAGCCATCCGAGCCGTTTTAAGACGGTGTGACATGGTCAGCGTAACGAAGTACACAGATATATCTTACACAAGCATTCTGGGCACACTGCACTTTCCTTCCCCAGTCTACTCCTAGGTTGTTGTAAACTACATCGCACTAATCAAAATGAGGTAATGCGAGTGATTCAACAAGAAATGTCTTCAGTTTAAAGGGGAAAGTGAATTTGAATTTATTGAGATAGTATAGCGTTCCGTATATTTCTCTACACATAGACATATTTTGGGTAGACCAGGACAGATATTCGTCAAATATTATACCAAGATTCGTTACATTTTGTCTATACTGTATGGGATTACCACTTATGGACAACTGTGATAACGCTGTTTGATTGACTTTGCAAAATAATTTAGGATAACCAATAATTATTGCCTGGGACTTTTAAGGGTTTCATTTTAATCCGTGATTTTTGTCCCATATATCTATGGTCGTCAAGTCTTCATTCAGGTGAAGTGTTTCTGAGTGTTGGTTTTCGGGTTTGCTGTGTATATACTGTATATCTGTAAGTCATCTGGGTATAAGTGGTATTTACAGTGTTTTAATCCGGAAGCTATGCCATTTATACACAAGGAGATAAATAGGGGGCCCAGTACAGATCCTTGTTGTATTCCGACGTCAACCGTACACCAATTTGAATATTCATTGTTGTTATTAAGTACACACTGCCGGCGACCGGTGAGATAGGATCTGATCCACTGGAGTGCACTCGCGGAGAAATTTAAACTATTTAATTTGGATATAAGCATGTCTCTGTCATCCGTGTCGAAAGCTTTACTAAAGTCCAATAACGCCAGAACTGTCAGTTGTTTGTTGTCCATAGCTTGCCTTATGTCATCAGTCACATGTGTTAATGCACTGCAAGTGCTGTGTCTCGGTGTAAAGCCGGAGTGGTGGATATCGAAGAGATTGTGTTGAGTAAGATAGTTGGTAATCTGCTTATGAACTATGAATTACGGAGTAGGTTAAAGAAAACGTGTTGCTGGGCGAATTCTACTGTACAACTCTATTGCGATGAGGAGTAAGCCATTATGAAGTAGTACTCTTTATCTTTTTCAGATTATTATTGTTAAGAATTGCAAGGGCAGGAGAGGGGAAGGAACAGCAACGCCTAGGCTACTGGATCAATTACTACGCAAGAAACTTAAATTTTGAATGTATTCCCAAAATTATACTTCCTTTCCCTTTTTTTCTTTTAGTTTTCTATTCTTTTTCCGAAACTATAACAATAACATAAATTAAAATAACCAGAATTACAATTAGAAAGAGAATTTACAATGGTGACTAATACAAGGAAAGAAAATGTACAGACCGAGAAGCAGAGAGAAAATGTATACATTTAGAAAAGCTTAGTCACCAGAATGCAAAGTGAACAAGGGAAACGAGGGTCCACACTCGTACATCATTAAGGCATTATATGACACCCACTAGGGAGGTTACACTCCATCCGAAGACAGCCTAGAAACCTACATATTACCAAACTAACTGAATTTAAGAGAGCCTACTTTTTTAAAATTAAGGCAAACGCAGCACATCCTAACGGTTATATGCTAGAGGGGAATGTTGGTATCTTCCCGTCGCCACACGCAAATAAGTTCACATGTTAGAGGAAAGTCTTGCCGCCTACCTTAAATGCAGCCCCAGATCGTCCGTAGCCTCATGTGAGTAGAACCAACACCTTCTAATACTACAGGCCACACGGCACGGCTATGACGTCAGAGCATTTAGGCTGCAAGTACGGTAGATTCGACCGCATGCATTTCATCGCTAAGTAGACAATGATACGACAGGAATTTCGTTCATGATTTCATCTAAGCTGAATTACTTTCAAACGAATCTCACCATCCCTACGGTCACTTATGAATGGTATCGAAACACGTATGCCACGAGACGGTTTTATATCTGCGGTGTTGAAAATGAACTGACTGAAATTTTACAAGAAACTCAAATTTTTTAAGTGAAATTGACATTTTTAATAGTGCATCTACACTATTATTTCATGTCGTAATGCGTATGTACGAATGGCATACTATATTGTTTAACACTTTATTTTTTGTACCCAAATGAAGTACATTACCCATCAGTTGTTACGTCCACTTTCTCAACATAATCCCCTTGTAATTGTATACACTGTTTGCGTCGACGTGTCAGTCTCTCCAGACCTTCCTGAAACCATTTTTATGGAGTGCTGCGTACCCATGCCTTGACAGCTGTGTCCAGTTCTGCAAAATCCGCAAAACGGCGACCACGTAGAGGTTTCTTCTTATTCCCGAACAGGTGATAATCACTTGGTACCAAGTCGGAAGAGAGTATAGTGGGTCTGGCAGCACCGTGAATCCCATTTGATCAATGGCAGTGGTGGTCTCTCGGCTAGTGTGGGGCCGGGCATTGTCATGTTGCAGAAGCACACCTTTAGCCAATTTTCGTGGTCGCTTAGTTTGAATGGCACGACGTAAGCGCACATATGCTGCACTGTTCATCGTGGCCCCAAATTCCAGCCAGTCAATGAGGATGATGCTCTTTGCGTCCAAGAATACTGCCGCCATTCGCTTGCCGACTAATTGCACTGTTCAACATTTCTTTGGCGGTGGACTGCCCCTATGCTTCCATTGTATCGTTTGTTGTTTCTTTTGTGGCTCATGGTAATGGAGCTATGTCTCTTCACCAGTCGCAAGCCTAGCCATGAAATCGGCTGATTCTTGATCACGGCGTTGCGAAAGTTCTCTGCACACGTCTACACGCCTCTGCTTTTAGTCTGCAGACAAGAGTCTAGGCACCCATGTGGATGACACCTTCTCCAACTGTAAGTGGCCGTGCACGATCCGCTGCAGGGTGTTCTGTCTAATTCCCGTGGCTGCCTCCATTTCTGTAAATGAGATGCATTTGTTTCCCTAGATGGCCTGTTCGACCCGGGCAATATTGGCTGGTGTTGACACTGTCACATTCCTTCCAGAACTGATTCCCTTGTCCACCGATGTGCGCCCTGTTTTTCAACCTTCCACCCAGTTGTAAACTGTTTTCCGTGACGGCACATGTTCTCCACAGACTGCCACCAAGCGCTGATGAATGTCTGCAGTGGTCACGCCTTCTTTCCATAGGAACCAATTCGTATAGCGCTGTCCCTCACGGCTGCTTTCCATGTTGTGTGCTCCTACGCTGACAGTGCTTTTATGAAATGGCTATGATGAGTGCATTCGTTGGCCCCTGTGTGTGTGCTGCTACCAAACGGTGGAACAAGACACTAGTTACACGTCACCACCTTCAAAACGGAAATGTACCCGAACGTACAAAAAATAAAGTGTAAAACAATATAGTACGCCCCTCGTATATGGACGGAATGTGGAGAACAATGAAAAAAAACATTAGGACAATCATAATCTCGATGATGATGATGATAATTAATAATAATAATAATAATAATAATAATAATAATAATAATAATAATAATAATAATAATAATTCTATGATTCATCTTGCTGAACAATAACTCTCAAAAAATTATGCGAAGGATGATTCATTCACACCAAGCCTACTTTTATGAGGAAAATAGGTACACAAAAGACCAAAATTTATTTCACATGAGAAAATTAACACTTTTTTCAGCACACTTGTACTAATATTTCATATAAGAGTACCTTCATATACAGAATGCAGAGAATAATACAGACATCAGGGGCCGATGACTTTCGATGGTAGGCCCCTTAAAACAACAGGCATCATCATCATCATCATCAATACAAACATCAACAAAATCATATTCTCGATAATAATAATATTTACAACAATGTTTGATTGTTCTCTGTACACATCGTCACAACAAAATTAGGCGCTGGATGATCCATTCATTCTAAGCGTACTTTTTAAAAAATCAGGAATTACGGTCCATAAACCCCAAACTTCTTTGCAAATGGAAAAATTAACACTTTTAACAATATGAGCTTCCTTGTACAAGTATTTCAGGAAACAAATGCCGAACACGACAGAATAACAAAAAACCTAACAATCATGAACAAATTAGGCCTAATAATTTTATGTACAAAGTAATTTTACAATTTTACAACAGTGAATAATTCACTCTAAATCTGAGGTCTACTTTAGTGTTAGCATTTTTCTCCTCTTAACATTAGAACCCTTCTGTACATCGCTCAGCTTCTTAACATAATTATTTAGAAACACATTACATGCTGTTCTCACTGTGTACTTAAGAATTTTCTCATCAGTATGGTCAACCTGACTACAAAACTCCTTAAGAAAGAAGTCTTCTTTCCTAATGACAGTCATTGATAGCAAAACAACTAAATTCCTCTGGCACTGACCTGTTATGAAGGAATGTTCATACTTTTCTGATATCATTTTTTTAACAACTAAGTAAGTAAAAATAATTGCATTAATGACGTCAGGATTTGGACTGTACAAGCCTCCCCTATCAACTATCCTTACAAGTTCATAATTTGCATCATCTTCTGTTACCGATAATGTTTTATGTAGAACTAAGTATGTTTGACAAGTTTCACACTTCAATTTTCTAAGAACTGCTCTAGCAGAGTATCCTGACAAATGGGTGAAAAGAGGCAGGTGTTCCTGTACAGATAAAAGCTGCTACTCACCAAAATTTATACAATACTCAAGACTTGGTGGTATTGGTAGGGTGAAATCTCCTTCACAATCATTTTCTAATGAATACAAATCTATATCTACTTCTCCAAAAGCACTAGGTGAAATGTTCAAGGACAGCAGAGATTGAACTCTTATCTTTCATTCAATTTCAACTACCTGTCACAAGGATATCAAATACTGAGATCCTGCTATTGTTCTGTACTCACCAAATCGTGTTTCTAGGGCATCTGTTTGAACGTTGCCTGGCAAAAAGTACATACAGCATTTAAAATTCAATTCCTGTGTAAAATACTTAGTTAATTCCAACAGTGCATGAGTTGTGTGTGATATAGCAAGATGTATTTCTCTGGAAAATGCTCCTGCACAATTTGGTAAGTCTTTCCAAAAATCTAGCCAAGACAGAAAAAATTCTAAAAAATTAAATTTACATCATCTGGATTTGAGAGTGGTTTCTGAAACATATCCTTGAAGTGAATATCTTTGCAAGGTGAGCTTACGTTTGCAATTTTCCACCATGTACAAATGATCTAATGAAATCAGCAGTAGACTGAAAACTTGCAATACAATGATCTGGCGCTAAGGCTAATGAACCTTGGACACTCATCTCATTGAACACATTAAGCACAAGTTTCACATTTTGACGTTCAAGGTTTGTTGAGAACAGAGACTTAAGTTTACTGGCATATTTAACTATCTGGGTACTCTCAATGTCATGCAGTTTTTCTATAGATGAGAATTTAGCATAGTCAATTGTGTGTCTTCAGGAAAAGTTTCAAATGAGGGATACATATTTGTTTGATCAGGATCTTTCTGATTTAGCCAATTGTTTTGAATGCACTTCAGGATGTGAACAGAATCCAACACATAAAAAGGGGCCAACTTTCATCACAAGGATGCTTGCAAACGATAGATAAATAGCAAAGAATGTCATTGCCCTTCTATTGAGTGAATTGTTATCAGTTACAACGCACATTACTTGGAAACCTATTCACTTCAATCCAGAAACTATCTGTTTGACAAATGTGAATAGTCCTTCTCCATTCATATTTCTCAAAGGGAAAAATGTGGACATCTTCATAGGAAGACGCCAACGGCCGTAGCCGTGTTGAAACACCGGATACCGTGAGATCTCCGAAGTTAAGCGACATTGGGCGTGGTCAGGAGTTGGATGGGTTGCAACGCGCTGTTGGTGGGGGTAAGGGAATGGAGGAGCGAAAAGGAACTGGCCACCCTACCGCACGTAAACTCCGGCTCAGCAACACCTCTGCGGAGGTCCGGACCTGCCTTCGGGCAGAATAACCCTTACCCTTACCTCATAGGAAGAAACTTTGCACCACGAACACTTGAGCACTAGCTGCTGCATTTTTGAAGTTATAGGCAGTACCTAAAATGTTACCACCTGTGTAATCTAAATAAGGTTTCAGGTGAATATCATCAACCATCAGTGAAATAATATGATCAGATTCACCAAGAAATTTTAACTTTTGTTTTACATAGAGCAGAAAACTGCCTTCAATTTGCACTGCAACCGGATTAGTTTTATAGCTTGCACAAATCAGATGAAGTGTGTTAGGACGAGGCAGTACTAGCTACCCAGAGCTTCTCATAAACTTATAAGCATGTGGTGATATTGAATAGCAAATACCACAGAAAATCAAAAAGTCTGAGGAATATGTGTAATGATTCATGTGTACACCTCATAAGCTTAACTGTTCACATAGAAAATGAATCTTAGTAACTTTGCTTCCATCAGCAAGTTTCGATATACTCGTTAAATAACTAGATATGAACAACAGGTGATCCTGCACTGCACCCTCATTGTTTAATCTGCTAAAGGTTTCTAAACAATCAATAGTATCAGTTATATCATTTACATTATTAATTACTAAAGGAAACTTTCTTTTTCCCAGTTTTGTAAGTTGATATTTTCCTACATACAGAGACATTATGAGGTCACTATTCACTACTACAGAGCACAAGAGTGTCGATAAAACTTTAGTATCTAACAGTATGAATGTTGCAACAGATTTTCACTTCACTATACTCCAATCACTTGCCAACTATACCTTCTAAACATTCAAGAAAATCCCTTAAAATTCACAAAAGTTCTTTCATCATTGTATTGAGCTTGTATTTGCAAACTTTCTGCTATTGCTGCTGCCAAATCTCAGTTTTCTAAACACTCTTCTTTTTTCATCAGCACCCTCCCTTGAAGAAGAAGCTAAAGACAGGTAACTATGAAAGTCAGGCGAAATTGATGGTGTGGCTCCTGGTTTCAGAAGAAGTTTCTGAAGTGGCACACAGTACTTCTTATCAGTCGCACTGTCGTAACATTCACTGTGTCTAAGAATAGATCCGTCACTGAAGTGTAGTTCACATACCTTAAAATGAATATCTGAAAATGAATATCTGAATATGAATATCTGATTAGTTACTGGTATGCTACATCCTAACAAAGAAGCACTAACAATAATACTCTCACTGGCATCCAAACAAGCATTGTGCAACCAGAGTACAGCCAAATGTGAATGTAAAAGCAGGCAACAACATCAATGAAGATAAACGTAAACATATAAACATATCATTAGAGAAGAAATGTGATGCCCTTGCAACATGATCTCACAGAGCAAGTGATCATCCTATCCCAAGAGAGAGTATGTGCCTAATAGTCTATCAGTTAAGAAATTCGGCTCTTTAAAACACTTATTAAATTATAAAAGTGCCAATCTTACCTTTGAATTCTGGCTGACTTGAATGTTGTCCCGATATATTGCTGTAATCCATTTCTGGCGAAGTCCACCGTCTTTCGGAAATGAAAAAATTGCTACTCGGGGTCCTTTGTCATAATTCCCTCTACATCTTGGGATGGAATAATTAAAAACCACACAGCACACTTCTAATTATATTAAATGTAAAATTCTGATAAGTTATTTTAAAAGTCGTCTCCTAACGGCCACAAAACATTACCTCCCTGACACACAACGCGGCAGCCACTGGTTCAGTAACGCCAACATAAAAACTTCCTTTCATTGTCTCTTACAGAGAAAATTAGCATAGAATGTCAATACATATTAATGCATTACCCACATTTAGTTGAATTTTATGCTATATCAGACATTACTTTCCCCCATAATCTCCTGTTTTTCACGTGATGGAGACGGAATGCATTCGACAAATTGGGCCATAGACCGCAAACGTTCGTTTCCTGCATGGACTAAAACAAATTGAGCAGTTCCAATTTTCTCCACCTAGATGGCTTCTCAGTAGTACTGGTCGCAGCAAATCTTGAAGTCGGAACTCGCTAATTTTCGGCCTAATCTTGTGACGTCATGTTTCCCAACTCAGGCCGGTTGTGAGACCTGTAGTATTAGGTGTAGGTAGAACACCCTCACTTGTCGCTGCACTTCAGCAAGATCACGATATTCATGAAGTCCAAGATTATCAGTAATTATAGGGGCGAGCTGGGAGATGATTGGTTGGTTTAATTTGAACCGACAGTAGTTACAACGTAGGAACAGATGAATGAAATTATCGATTGCCAAACCTCTAAGAGGTAGAATTCTCTACTAAACAGAACACAATCAAAGCCCGTAGGTGGCACTCCACCATAAAAAATAGTGGCCTCTGTTAGTAAACAAGAAAATTAAGTACACTTCAGAAAGTTGAGGCTATCTCCGAGAGACTACACTACACTCAGGCGTTTAAAGTGTAGCTTACCACTAGAGAGGGGTCTTACTGTTGGTACAATTATTATTATTATTATTATTATTATTATTATTATTATTATTATTACTTTATTATTTTATATGGATAAAGCCCAATTTTATGGTTGAATGACCATCCTGACGCAACACTATGTATTGCGTGTTCCTGTAGTGGTGATATGTTGTGTATAATCAGACGAACACGAACACCCAGTCCCCGAGCCAGGGGAAGTAATCAGACTTGGCTAAAATCACCGGCCAGGCCAGGAATCGAACCCAGGGCCCTCTGAATCACAGGTCACTACGATAACAATTCAGTAGCCAATATAATATAAATGACGGTAGAGAGAATTTGTATCAAACCGCCGAATTTTGCAATTTACAATCGCTGACCGTGATTTGAACCCGGTACTATTAAATCTCCAGCTTGACAACCTACTGAGACTTCAGATAGCAATTTTCACATCACTCCTTTCGTCATATCGATTTGCACGTACTATACATGCTAATACGTCTGAAAGTGAAATGTTCTGAATTAGCTTTGCCGCTGAAAGCGGAAGTAGGTTTTTCTTTCAATTAGACCCCTGTCTTCTTTCGACAAGGTATTTAGCATATTAAACCTAAGATAAAAGTCTGCATGCAAGGATTCTTGTTTGTGCACGAAAGCGAAGTGAGCTGACTTTGATGTTAATAGAGTGTAATAGCTCGTTTCACGGCGTGTTCCAACGGTGTGTAGCCTTACAAAGCTCAGCTACGACATAATGATAATAAAAGATTAATATGTTCAACATCCTTTAAGACCGAGCGAGTTGGCCGTACGGTTAGTGTCGCGCAGCTGTGAACTTACGTTCGGCAAATGGTGGGCTCGAACCCCACTGTCGGCAGCCCAGGAGATGGTTTTCGGTGGTTTCCCATTTTCACACTAGGCAAATGCTGGGGCTGTATCCTAGTTAAGGTTATGGTCGCTTCCTTCCCATCCTTAGCCCTGTTCTATCCTATCGTCCCCATAAGACGCGTCTGTGTTGGTGCAACGTAAAATAAAAAGCAAAAGTACAACGTAACAGCTACTTGCACGACGTGCTCCAATGGCATTACGATGATCAGCTACGACATAATGATTATACTAGTAATATGCTCAGTATACTCTAACTACTCTCGATTGTAGAAAACTCTGGAGTACCTGAATTCTGCCCTAAATGGAGATTTCCTTTATGTACCATGAATCTGGTCCATGTCGTAAAATAAGGAATTCCTCCTCAGATTAAGCTCAGTTCGGAATGTAGCCAAATGAAGGGAAACGGTGTTCCCGACAAATCCAGTTTCCTGTTAGCTTCCCTGCTGCGCAGATGAAAGGCACTTATGTACTTTCGGAACCATTTGTTTCAGGTGATTTGTGTCGTAGTATAGCGCAAGCTCTTCTCAACAATTTTCAAGTTTCTCGTCCACTTCCTTGAAACTTTTCCTGCAGTGCTATTAGCGGTGTCATCGGCATAGATGAAGCGCGTGGCAAAATTGTGTCCGCAGTGAACTCAGAGGTACGGTCAGTGCGCTCAAGTTGGCAACAACTACACAAAGGAGTATTGGCCTTGTACCTCGAGCAGGTACAATCCTTGAAATAAATAGCATTCCAGCTTGGTGTGAAAATCGTGCTCAAAAAGTGAATAATCTGTACAAATTAGATCATCAAATACACAGTTCAAAAAATTTATGGGAACATATTTTTGAACGTATGTCATGCTCCACAAAACAATTCCTCACATCTAGGTATATTACCCACTAAACCTTTAGTCTTTACCGTTGAAGTATACAAAAGAACATCGATGGATACGTGTTCATTTTCAGAACACAAACGGAAATGTCCAAATAGGGACGAAAACAAAGCGATAACAGTCAACCAGGGTGAATTTTTATCATAGTTGGAGAGCTTCAGTATTATGTATGTCCTCCACGAGCATTTATCACAGCTTGGCACCTATGTGGCATGCTCCGTATAAGTCGACGGAGATCTTGGAGAGTCTGTGGTGGAAGAGGATACCCACGAACACTTCTGTCAAGCTTATCCCACACATGCTCGATGGGATTAAGGTCGGGACTCACTGCTGGCCATTCCATCTCTTGAATGTCTAGTTCTCGCAAAACAGCTCTGGTGATGCGCGCTTCATGAGCCCTGGCACTGTCGTGCCTAAGTACTAATTCAGGGCCAACACCGCATGCGGCAACCAACACGTACTGTAGCAGCATCTGCAGTATATACCCCGCAGCGATAAGATTACCATGGACGACGACAAGATCCTTACGGCCATCAATACTGATGCCACCCCACACCATCACAGAACCTTGTCCGAATCGGTCGCCGTCCTGGACAACATTTGGCATGTACTTCTCACCACGGCGTCTCTATACACGTTGACATCCATCACCCTGTGTCAGGGGAAATCTGGACTCGTCTGTGAACAACACAGGTCTACATTGGAGAAGTTGCCAGTTGACGTGGGTACGGACAAACAGAAGGCGAGCTGCGCGATGTTGCTGCGTTAAACGGGGCACTCGAACAGGACATCTAGGTCATAAGGACACTTCTATTAACCTGTTCCTTACTACCTGGTCAGACACCATGACTCCATGACCCTCCTGAGGTCTTGTTGCAATTCTCTGGCAGTTGATGAACGACGCCGCAATGCACAGACGGTCAGATATTGGTCATTCTGTGGGGTTGTTATGAGTCTACGACCTTGTCCAACCCTCCTTATGAACTGGCCTGTCTCATTATAGCGATTCCAAAAGCGTTGAATAACTGACGGAGAGACATTGAGATCCACAGCAACACGACGAAATGTCCATCCTTCCTGGATCAAAGTGACGGTTCTTGCGACTTGAACCTCATTAAGATGTCTCATTGGATGCGCTGATTTACGTACAACGTGCTCGAATGATCGCAGTAGTCAGTGTACCTCAGAACGATACACGGACGCATCGCTATTCACTTTGTTTTGAGGGATCGCCTGACAGTTGAATGCATGGCTACGTGTACGGATGGAGTATAACTACGATTTGACATACCCTGAGTAGCTAAGGTCTCAAGGTATGCTGTACGACACTAAAACCCCATCTAACAAAGTAACGTTCACATACCAGACGTTACAAAACATGTTCCCCTATTTTTTGGAACTGCGTATTAAAAACCCTTTGGGTTGCTTGTGAAACGTACATAAGCTGTCACTTAACGACAATAACTCGTCTTACAAGACTTATTCATGACTGCAAACCAGACCATTTGTTCAAAATAAATATAAGAGAAACAATATGTGTGAATGTGGAAATGAAATTTGTACCATTATTCACATTTTCTTTCCAGTGTAATAAATCTTATATTTGCGTGTCTGGAGCAAACACAATTCATCCAGAACTCAGCAGTGAGGACACCTCTAGTATTGGCAACCCACAGATCATTTTGAGAGCGCGACTGATTCATGTTTGGGCAGACTAGCTGATGTTCTTGATTCTGAGTGTCTCCACACTCACAAAGGATGTCTCCAGATTCACATAGTAATCCTCACTTCATTAAGTTATCCACACAACTAGATACACCAATACGTAAACGGTTGAGAGACCTCCAGATGGTATATGACAAGTGATATCCTGGTGGTAGTTCTTCCTTTCCCTCAATTGGTTTTAGATGTAGTTCCTCCTTCCTACTTGTAAGCCTTGCTCTTTCTAGAGAACAAGACAAATGAGTTGTTCTTATGAGGAAGCTGTTACGTGACCGAAGTCTCCGAGGAGCAGTTTGGTGCCCGTAGATCTTCCCTGCTGCGTAGATGAAAGACACTTACTGAGTTTTGGAAGCATTTGTTTCAGGTGGTTTCTGTCGTAGTCTGCTAGACCATTGTTAAGTTTCTCATCCACTTAAAATTCTTTCCCTGCACTGCTAGAGCGATATCATAGGCATAGATGAAGTGCCGCGTGTATTCTAAGATCGACCGTTTGTTGGTGAAATTATTATACAGTGCGGGTGCTAAAACACTTCCTTGTGGAAGCACATTATTGTGCGTCCGCCATCTGCTGCTTTTGCCTTTAAGAGTAACAAAGAAACGCCTATTCTGAAGAAAGACCTGAATAAGGGACATAAGATGGAAGTCGTAGTTAGTTGATAAATCACCTGCAAGAACAAACGATGTTCTGTCGGCATACGTGTCAGATAAACAGACAAATGCTACTCTAGTTACCATTTTATTCTCAAACCCATCTTCGATGTGCTGTGTTAGATTAAGATTGATGATGATGATGATGATGATGATGATGATGATGATGATGATGATGATGATGATGATGATGATGCTTGGTGTTGAAAGGGGCCTAACATGTAGGTTATCGGCCCCATTAAAATAAAAATTGGACTGCAGAAAGATTTTCAGCTCTGAAAGCTGGTTGCTATTTTATGAATTTCTCCTGAAGGGCTGGACTAATTCTATTCAGAATCATTCTTTCCAGCAGTTTGAATATAAGACGTAGGAATGATATTAGTCTGAAGTTCCTTGGATCGTTACCTTCCTTCCCTGATTTTAATAGGGCTACAACCTGCGCTTTCCTCCAAATCTTCAGGAGTTTTGGGTTGGTGCAGCTGTAATTTAATTAGTTCTAACAGCCATGTTAAGGGTCTGGACCGAAATTATTTATCTGTTCAATCATGAGTCCATCTAGTCCTGCAGCTTTATATAGTTTTGAAGTCTGTATGGCCTGGTTCCCTTCTTCCGTCGTAAAAGGAGTTTAAATGTTGTTCCTCTCATGCAGAGTAACTCTGGTCACTCGCTATATGTTATTTTTCGCAGCCGATTCCAATTCTTGAGCAACTGACTTGCTACTTGGTTAGCAGTAACCTGAGAGAAGTTTGCTTTCGAAACTGAAGGGCACAATCAGGTTCTTCAGAGTGGTTCATGCATGCCTGCTATTCTGCTTCAGATCAAAATTTCTCCACTATATCACATCATCTCTTCTTCCTGTCTTCAGATATTGTATTAATTAATAATTCTCCTAATTCAGTAGTGTCCTCCGATAAAGGATCATTGTGATACAGCTTCTGATAATGATCTAGAAGTGGTTTATTGTCGGCTGTCAGACCGGGGATATAATCCATTTTACATTCCGTTGGAATACATTTCCTAGAGATTTCCTGTAACCGGTTTGCAAAGGAATCGTAATTTTCTCGTTTAGAAGGAATTTGGCGACTTTCAAGCTCCTTATTAAATGTTTCCCAGTTGGCTTTCTTCAAATTGAACTTTCTCTTGAAAGGGGCATTTTCTGGTTTTACTGTGGCCTCAACTTTGCACGTGATATGCCTGTTGTGATCGCGGAAAGGGATTATCGATAATCCTTTTTGCACTGGGTAGAGATTCTTCCACTAGTGAAGATGATGTAATGATTGTAGCTTCTTACCCATCGACCACTATTGAAGGATGATGGTTGCTTTGGATGATAAACAAGCTGCATATCGTGTCTATCGGCCCATACTTCAAGTGCAAATTAATTTTCATCAGTGTCGGAATATCCCTATGATGTCCTCCTGCAATTTAAATTACTTACACAAACCTAGGAAAATGATCATTAAAATTCTGAGGTGCAGTTAATTTAAATGTTGCATCTGAGGGTTTTTAGATGCAGTTTACGCTGAAATTTGAGGTTCCCGCAGTAAGAAGTTCGATGTTATTCTCCCCCTTAAGGGATTCAAATAAAATGTCGAAATCAAGTTTTGTAAATATAGCACTACCATACTTATCGTGGATTCATTGAAATATCAGTTTCAGTGCTCGGGAGACAGTGGGTTAGAACCGCACTATCGGCAGCCCTGAAGGTATTTTTCCGTGGTTTCCCATTTTCACACCAGGCAAATGCTGGGGTTGTACCTTAATTAAGGCCACGGCCGATTCCTTGCCACTCCTAGCCCTTTCCAGTCCCATCGTCACCGTAAGATCTATCTGGGTCGGTGCGACGTAAAGAAAATTGTAAAAAAAAAATTTAATTTTATGTCTATAATTTTTTGTCTTGGTTTTTGGCCCTCTATGTGATCCCTGAAGCATCAAAACATCACATCGGGTGTGCTTACACATATCTTCCAAGAACACTTCCTTATCTCGAGATAAATAGCCGATGTTCATTGCCTGGTGCTCATTCTATTTGATTCCCTAGTGAAAGAATTAGCCAGTACTTTATCTTTGCACATAGAACGCACGAATGGCTTCAGGAAGCATCCTTTGGGAAGGCTTCTTTAGAGTAAATAATCTAATAAATATAAAATTCAACAACAAACATTCTTAAATAAGTTTAGTTTTATTAGGATAGCCTATCAATTACCTGTAAATATTGATTGATTAATATACAAACCTAGAGGTCGCTTTGCTAAAATACTAACTAATTCCTTAAAGGATGTAAAGACCAAATACGAATTAACTCCACATTTCTATGTGATCCGGACATGTACATTCAAGTGGGAAAGCCGTGGTGAATAGCTAAGGCGAAAATACATAGCACTTTCTATCCCTGTAATATTCCTTCGTCATATTAGTTTAACAGCATATTTGTAGTTTCATCCATTATGGTATTACTAATACATAATTTTTATATGCGATCAGTATAAGCACTTCCGTTTACTTCACATATTATTTAGTCAACTCACATGTCAGTTCAAATAGCCGACGTCGTAACTGGTCGCAGCGCTAAACCGAAGTCCAATATACTATTTTAAAGGAGAAAATGGAAGTTGTGCCTTTAACAAGTGGTTGCTCTTTTGAAGTCAGTATGTTAACGATTGAAATGAGAGTTTTTAATGGAGTACTTCTTCCGTAAAGATGATAAGTTTACATAAAATGTAAAAAAGTAAAGAAGAAATGTGAACTTTTTCCTGATTATTTCATCTGGGTTGCCGCAAAAACCTCGGCATATAAGAATAAAGCAATTGATGAACTTCAGGGAGAAGTCACCAATTACGTAAACTCAATCACCCGGGAAATACTACACAAAGTGTTCGAAAACAAGTGTAAAAGTGTCTAACTCTGGCTTCCGTAGCGAGGACATTTTCAGCATCTCTTGTAACAGTAGTAAGTAATTCTGCTCAATTTAATTTAATTTAATTTAATTTAATTTAATTTAATTTAGTACAATTCATTCCCAATAATGTATGTATTGTAGTACCCTTTGAACATGTGTTGGTGAGTTCTTGACTATACCTGTGCCGCTAACACACTCACCTAGTTCTCTCTCCTCAGGGGGGCATCGTCCGTCATATCTTCATTAGGTACAAAGGATTCCTAACAAGCTCTAATCTACAAATAGACTGGCTCATATTTGAAATAATATGAATTTACGTAGGTTAAAAATAGAATAGAACAAAATATAATATTAAGATAAGTAACTATTAATCTTCAGAGCACAAAATTTAAATTAGATGTGATTACACGAAGAGACATACAAAATATTACGTAATTTATGACTTATGAGTCACCAACAACTCTTTAAAAATAATATCTCAAAATATATACTGTAATCCAATTCTACACATAGGATCATACTCAAGATTCCACAAGAATCTGTGTATCAAAACTTTTATTTGGATTCTACATCAACCCTTACGTCGACATTTTTCATCTCGTAACAATTTTCATGGAATACTACAAAACTTTAAGACCATTCGTCTTGTTTTAACAATTCAAATAGTTTGTAGTTCGCTATCAACTGAACAGATTTACTTTTTGAAACTATTGTAATTTAATAATTAATTTGTATTTTACCAACTAAATAGTATTTATCATTATTAGAGAACCAAACAACTGAAAACTCGACATTTTGGACGTCTTAGTTGAACCAGTCTGTTCAGCGACATTGACCGTTGTTAAAGCACTGTTCATTTGACCGTTGCCTACATATAATGAAATTTAAGCTAGCTGGCATTTTAATCCTAATCAACTAAATCCCTACCAAATAAAATCATCGCATATGGTTATCTACACTGCCACATCAACAAAGCAAAGCAAAGCAAAGCAAAGTCACCTCCGTACAGGCCATGAAGGCCCTTGGAGGAGTAGAAGGTAAAGGCTTCCATCATTTTTAACCTCGGCACGTGATGGAGTTGAGTGGATAGCTCCATGCCCGGCCGCCTTTGCCCCAGGAATTAACCTGGTACTCATTTTTGGTGTAGGCTGAGTGAACCTCAGGGCCATATGCACCTCCGGAAGTGGAAATCACTGCCACATCAACGCTAATTACAAACAATGGTAAATCAGCACACCTTCAACGTACACCAAAGGAGCATTCAACAAAATAAAACGCTTCAATAAAACATGCGGTACCCACGCTGATCTGTAAAGGAAACATGTCAATTTCTACTTAAATCCCGAAGCAGAATATTCAAGTAACTACTAAGTTTCCACGTTCCTCTTAATTACCAATTATTCCTAATTAAGACATTATTATTATTATTATTATTATTATTATTATTATTATTATTATTATTATTATTATTATTATTATTATTATTATTGTAAGTCATAATTAGACATGCATTCCTAGTTTCAAGATTTCCTGGCATCATTTAATGGAAATAACTTTACACTACGCCTTAATGATCAGGTACTCATTTCACAAGGGATGACTGTGTTGACCATTCCTGTCAGTTCACTCTACAACAAGGATGAATTACTGCTCATCCCCTATTCATTTGGTATCCCTCCTTCATGCAAACAAAAATCAAGTAAGTATTTAAGATATGGCACTATGTCTCAACACATTGCCTTCGATACATCCCCAGACATCTTTATCAATCTCAGCTGCTTTTCTAGCTTTCAAATTGTGTACCTGTTTTAAAGGTCTTTATTATCACAGGTAAATTTCAGTAATTCGCCAGTATTAGTCACCTCCTTTATCTGGACATTACTCTTATATCCAGCTACCTTTACCTATTGCGGACCGAGCTCGATAGCTGCAGTCGCTTAAGTGCAGCCAGTATCCAGTATTCGGGAGATAGTAGGTTCGAACCCCACTGTCGGCAGCCCTGAAAATGGTTTTCCGTGGTTTCCCATTTTCACACCAGGCAAATGCTGGGGCTGTAACTTAATTAAGGCCACGGCTGCTTCCTTCCCATTCCTAGCCCTTTCCTGTCCCATCGTCGCCTTAAGACCTATCTGTGTCGGTGCGACATAAAGCAACTAGCAAACAAAAAACATACTGTGGACCTTTGCATACTGCTGACTCAGTACTTCTGCCTTCTGCAAGTCCTCACATATGTCCTTCCTGGAACCTGTTTTTGCCTTAAAGTATCTACACATATCCTTCCATTACTCCCTAAAATGCATATGGCTGCCAGTTATGTTGCCATCATGTTATCCTTAGTTGACTTTTTCGCTAAAGTCAATTTCCTAGTAAGTTCTTTCAATCTATCTTTACTGTCGTAACCATTCCTAACTCTCTTCGTTTCTATCTGCACCTCCTTCTTAATCTCTTCATTTTCCTGTTAAAATATAATGGGACGTTACCACTCCTTACCATTTTTAAAAGTATATATACCCGTTTTCACACTCCTCAACAATTGCTTTAGACCCATCCCATAGGCTTTTCACATTTTTATTTACGATTTTCCATTAATCATGATTGCTTTTTTTTAAGCTTCCCCCATACCTCTCTCATCAGCCATATGATATTGCCTAATAGTCCTACTTTTACGATATTCCTTTACATCACATTTATTTTTAACTACGACAAAGACAGCTACATGATCACTCATACGATCTACCACTTTAGTTTCTCAATAGAGTTCATCTGGTTTTATCAGCACCACGTCTAGAATATATTTTCTCTCTAGCTGGTTCCATCATTTTTTGATTCAGCTGTTCATACTATATTAACTCATCCGCATTTATTGGTCATGCTTTCTGTCGTTCCTATTTCTTTCCCTGTTAACATTTGGTAATATTTAGATTGATGATTTCATGGCCCGTATTTGTAGACATGATAATAACATTTTGGACTCTTTGTCGTGTCAAAGACACAAGGTGAAATTCTTTACGCTTCTGAGAAACGTTACTGAGAAAAGAAAGAATTTCATCTTGTGTCCTTGACACACCGAAAGCCCTTCCTGTGTCGTTCCCCACATAAATAATTCCGCATCACCGTTAGCGCCAACCTTGCTAATTCTGCACAACACATAAACGTAAATCTGCCTCTTATTTTTAAAGATACGTCTTATACCTCGAATTTCATTTCTCATAGATTACAAATTCTTATTTCGCCCGTGTGAATATTTCCCCTCCTATCATTCCTAACTTGTCTCTACGATAACCACTCCAGTTCCGTGAGAACTTTTCCGCATCCATGATGTCATTTCTCAGCCATGATTCAACTCCTATTACAATATCTGTTACATATGTGTCTATTAAATTACTTAATTTTATTCCTCTCTTTATAACACTTCTACAAATTTAACATTCAAAATTTTATGTTATCCTTACCGTACTTGATTTTATGCTGCCTGTATTGTTATCACTGCCCCATATTCCACCCCGTTTCCCTGAATGTACCTCCCTATAAATCTTCTAAACGAACCCCCTAACTTATATATACCATTGCGGTTCAAGTTAAGGCCATCTGAACGTAGATCCCTATCTCCTACCCACCCATTAGGATCTACAAATCTCACTCCCAGTTTCCCACATACTAATCCCATGTATGTATGTTTAGTCCTCAGCCCGAAGGCTGGTTGGATCCTCAACAGCTCCGCCATCAGCTGTCATAAATGGCCTAGGCATCACTGAAGAGGCGTACTAGGGAAATGAGGAGTGAGGTAGTTTCCCATTGCTTTCCTCACCGAGCCAGAAGTTGCTATTACATATCAGTCTGCCAAGCCCACTGAAATGCATGCACCAACTGACCCTATGAGCAACATTTTCACACCATTCATAGCAGGGACTGGCTGCATAAGGAATGGCATTACTAGCATCACTCATACCTGAGTCACTTTCATCTTGTCAAAGCCAAGGATAAAGCTGAGACAGATCAATGAAAGTAACAATATTGCTCTAGCCCATACCAGAAGACATAGTGCACTGTAAACACTACATCCTGCCAGCAAAGGCATACTCTCATTTAAATCCCGATCACCCTCCAGTCAGAATACCTCCTACACAGTATCCCGCTGATAACAATATCTGCTTCCTTAAACTTCTTCCGTGCCGCCGTTACCATATCCCACACATTCTCAACTATGTTAGTACCTATTCCTGCTTGCCTTACTTAATTGGCACTAACGTGGAAAATTACCACCTTCTCCTTACTCTCCTTCTTTCCTTCGATTTTCCTCAACATCTGCCTTCACCTAATTCCTGGATTACATTCAACCCTGGTTCCCTTTCCTCCACAAACACTTTTTCCCCACATGCCTAACAATTGAGTCACCCATGACCAGAGCCTCAACCCCGCCCTCCTCATTAGATCCCCTCCCCTCCTGGTCTACCTTAACTTACCTGACGCTTGCAGAACCTACTTCCACCTCCCTTCTCTCCTTCTCACAATTGTGTTCCACTTTCCCCTTCCTATCCTCTACTCAACGCTTCCTTTTCCTACCAGTCCCTTTCCTCTTTCCCCGCCCCTGCTCTGTAACACTTCCCTGATCTCCACCTTCCCTCTGCTAATCTACCTGCAGTGACTCAAACCAATTTCTCACTGATTCCTCTCCTGGGTCCACTCCCTGACGGAATTAGCCCTCATTTTCCTGCCCCTTAAATTAGCCCACCTGTCTTTCACAACATCTTCCTTTCCTTCCTTCCCCTCTCTTGCCTATCTATCATATCCTATACATTGATTGAGGGAGACCTATCTTTATTCCTGTCCTCCATTACAAGTCTAATATTATCTCCCTCAAACTCACTAGCCCTCATCTCCCTCAGTTCCCACTCACATCCAAATTCCTTACACCTGCCTCTCTCAGCCATTCTTTCACCTCTTCAAGGCAATGTGAAAAAATATGTACATATCAACACCAATAAAATAGCGTATTCTCTATATGCCAGAGGAAGGAAATAATGTACACTGCACAAAGATTTCACGACAATAATGCAAGGAGGAAATCAATTGACAACATCAGTACACTACAATTATTCTAATTGACGTATCCTAATTATAAAATATTAAGAATAAGAGGCTAACTATGGAAATGTGTAGATACACAAATTACGTATAGGTATAGACAGATTATTATTATTGTTATTATTATTATTATTATTATTATTATTATTATTATTATTATTATTATTATTATTATATTATTATTATTATTATTATTATTATTATTATTATTATTATTATTATTATTATTATTATTATTATTATTATTATTATTATTATTATAACTTGCAAGAAGAAAAAGCAAGATACTCTTCTAAACTGAAGTTAAGCCTATCCTAATTAAAACAATATAATTCTATTAAGAGCTAAACTTCTAGAGAGGTTTTTCCCTACGACATAAATATTTCGCAATAAATAAGAACGCTAATTTCTAATAATTCTATACGGCGTTTATACGTATCCTAATTACAATAGGTTATTACTACGTGCAAACAGAGATGAAAATTGTCATCAAAGGTTGAAATTAGGAAATACTACACAAGGATTACGCAACAGTACTACGTTGACAGGTTATTATAATTAGTATTACTATCTTACCTACTATGCTCTAATAGAAATGAAACCTGAATGTATGAATGAAAACTGAACGAAAAATCAATGTCTGCCCTTATGGTAGTACGGAGGATGTGTCACGCATTTGTGATGATTATTTCCACACCTTAAATAGCTGTGTTTGTGAGAGAGGAGGGAGGAATCAGTCAGTCCTGGTACTAGAGGGTTTGTAGCGCGAATGCGAAGACTCCGGGGAACGCCGTCCCTGGAGATGTATTGTCTGTAATTGAAGAGCAGCCTGGGCAACACTTCTCGCTCTGCCCACTGCTCTTCTCTTATCACACAAACCAGGAAGTGCATGGGTGAATATGAGAACGAATGACGCACTACTTTAGTATTTTCAAGTCACGTAGACCATCAGTCTGCTCCGAATGGTGCATGACATAGTATAAGTTAATTGTTTGTATTTATCGTTAGTATCACCATTATTACTCTCAATAATCTAAATAGTTACGTAAATAATTATGTATTAGTTTATAGGTTGCCGTATTTCGAGTTTTTCACTGCAGATTTAATGTTAAAATCTCTTCTCTATTACCACCATCATCACAATCATAATCATCACAATCATAATCATCACCTTACTTACTCAATCCAACCTGTTTATTAAGAACGTGGTTCAGCGCAAGAGAGGACCGGAACACTAACTTCGCCATTTGTAAATACGTGAATAAACATTAAAAAAATTCCCGCCAGGCGTTTAGGCGTCAAGTCTATGTGGTCTGACACCGTGGTTAGCTGGGTCGAGTCCCGTTAATGGAAAAAAATCACCATCAGAAGGTTGGCCGGAAAGGTATGAAAGGTGGTGGTAAACAAATTCTAATCACTAGATTGCGTGCCAAAAGTCATGATTCAGTCCCGAACCTCTCCACAGTGTTCATATGGAGTGAGGACACATGACGCTGTTGATAGTTATTCGTCCGTCGGATGGAGACTTTAAGCCTTGAGCAGACCATTTTGTGTTATTCGACAGGGGTAGGCTATGTGCCAACTCCCTATTTCCTCCCTAGTTCATCATCATCATCATCATCATCATCATATACACAGACACGCAGGTTGCCCATGGGCTTCAACAAGAAAGGCCTGCACCAGGCCCCTCCAGAGGCCACGTAACATCAATCAATTAAGAACACAACGAATTGTACTTTCCCTTTGATAAGGCGCGTTGGGGACAGCCACCTTGAAGAGTACTTGGGCTACCTACCGTATAACTCGACAACGTACGATGAGTACGGGGTTGACTGTACTGATCATGATTTTGCATATGCCTTTAAAGTGTGCTTTCGCAAGTACAGGTGAATGGTGGGAGTCTTGGGTATCCTTTCAATTTCCAGAAAAAATGTATCGGCTGGGAGTTTCTTTTTTTTTTGCTATGGGCTTTACGTCGCACCGACACAGATAGGTCTTATGGCGACGATGGGATAGGAAAGGCCTAGGAGTTGGAAGGAACCGGCCGTGGCCTTAATTAGGGTACAGCCCCAGCATTTGCCTGGTGTGAAAATGGGAAACCACGGAAAACCATCTTCAGGGCTGCCGATAGTGGGATTCGAACCTACTATCTCCCGGATGCAAGCTCACAGCCGCGCGCCTCTACGCGCACGGCCAACTCGCCCGGTGCTGGGAGTTTCATCGCCGATGCCAAGTATTAATGTTTTCTTTGCGGCGCATTCAAGGTCGTGTCAGCAGTGCAATCCCATGTTAGAGTTGTGTACACGACAGTAGGCCCGATAGGTGCCTAAAGGGCTCACGAGTGTTCTTACTCAGAATGAAATAGAACTGGGCCTCTGGAGGTAACTTTGTGCTGAACGTGCTTTGTGTACTGGCCAGTGGTGAGCGTCTTACCGAGGATGACTCATATATACCTGGCATTATAATATCTTTGTATGCTTTTCTTAATGTTGTTATAATAACGTTATTGGTTTTACGCCCCCATTAGCTACTTTAGGTTTCCAGAGGCATCGAGATGCCGGAAATTTGCCCCGCAAGAGTTCTTTTACCTGTCGGTAAATCTAACGACACGACGCTGGCGTATTTGGTTACCTTCAAATACCACCGCAGTAAGCCAGGGTCGAACCCGTCAACTTGAGTTCAGAAGGCTCTACAGTACGAGCTACTCTGCAAGGCTTAAGTGAGGTTGGTGGTTTGAGGTTTGTGTGTCATTCCGAGCACCTGTTCTTCCTCGTAAACACGACTGCACGTAATTTTGTTATGCACCACAAAGGTTCAGTTTATGCCGCGCTATCTGTATTCTTTTCTGAATACTCATTACTTACAAACTGAGGACCAATGGCCTCGATCTTTGTACCCTTAAATCAACGCTCATCGCCATTATTTCCCTATGGAGGCAGCCCTGTATATGGTCTTCTGTGGTTTGCTGTTTTCATATAAGGAACTGAAAGTCATCGTCAGCACGATAGAATCTCCAACACACAATATTGCCAGCTATCCTGCCAGGCTTCTTCAGATTCAAAACACTTTTTCCGTATCCTCAAGAGTGTACGTGTTAAAAATGCGTGCTACGTAGTGAGGTTTGGCGCCTGGGCTAATTGTTAAAACATTCCACCATCACAAGTAAATCACTACTAGACACAACATTACTGAGAGACTTTTCCCATAAACGAGTGAGTGGCTACACAGCTTTGGAACTTGCTTTCGGGAGATAGTGACAGCCTTGAAGATGGTTCTCTGCGGTTAGCCATTTTTACACCAGACAAATACCAGGCCATGGTCGCTTCTTCCGCAGTCTAGCTCTTTTCTATCCCATCGTCGCCATAAGACCTATCTGCGTTGGTGCGACGTAAAGTAAATTGTAAACAAACTTATCTACGAATGAGTACTGCACATAGACCATGTCATTATGCATGCATTTGTTAACTAGTTTGTTATTCTGTGCGTTGACCAGTCATATGACATGAATGTGGCCTCCAGCCACATTGAGTGACGTGTATACTTTAACTCGTAGGGTGTCAGGTCTATATGGAAGTAGATTTCAACCATTGTCAGAACCAAGTCAATCAGATCGAATCATTAAATGTATAACTATGGTACAGATTCGACCGTACGTTGTACAGTAGTTTAATATTTCAAGTACATAATGTATTATGAGTAGGTTTCCACTTCTGGAAATAGACATGGCCCTGAGCTTCACTCAGCCTACACCAGCAATTGAGTAACCGGTTAATTCCTGAGGGCAAAAGTTCCCGGGCCTAGAGCTAACTACTCTACCTCAACGAAGCCTTTACAATCACCCCTCCAAGGAACTTCATGGCCAGTGCAGAAATGACTGCTTTGCTATTACGAATTAGAGTTGATGATTTTATATAGGAATCAGAAAGGAATTAGATGTTTTTAAAGACTTCGGAACCATTGCCATTGAATGGAAGTGAAACATCAAATTGGTGAGAGGAGATCGATTTGCTTAAATATGACGAGAAGAAGAGATAGAATGATAGAACCATCTTAAGACACCCAGCACTTGTGCAGTTGATTTTGAGGGAAGTGTAGGCGGTAAGAACCGTAGGGGTAGACCAAGGTATGAATATTACAAGCAGATTAGAGCAGATGTAGGATGCAGCAGTTACGTAGAAATGGTGACATGGACAGCTGCACCAAACCAGTCTATGGACTGATGACTCAAACTACTAAAACACAGTTGATTGTTTCATTTTTTTAATGCATACACTTTATGTGTTAGTTTAAAAGAACTGAAATGCTTAAAACAAGAATAATTCCTCAGTTTATTACAGAGGCTCCCCATCCTCTACGTAAGAACATTGTTATCATATGATGATGAAAATAATCTCTAATAACGCTCACGTCTCCCTAAACGATGCTGTTTTCTTTAATCTCTCAACAGTATTTTATCACTTCTTAATAACAAACAATGTGTACCAGCCCGATGCTGCATGAGAGCACAGGAAAATCGCGTATTCATACCGAGCATGTTCCTGAAGAGCCATGTGGATTTCAGGTTAAATGTGCCGTTGACTAATATCAAGACAGAGTTTGAAATTACTGATTTAATGAGTTTATTTTATAACGTCAGCCAGAGCGAACGAGTTTCTACAGCTCTAGGTGGTCCGTATAGGTACTAGGATGACGTAACTGTGATCATGTTCTGAAATTTACAATGACATCGGTGATATATGCGTGAATACTCACCTTCATACTCATGTTTACTTAGACAAATATCTAGAGAGCAGTCCGACACCAATCTTGAACGATTTGGTGCGTGTTCATAGTGATTTATATGTCTTTCCGACGTAGTTCCTCACGGCAGTTTTTTGTCTACCTTTCCCACCCAAGGGAGTAATAGAGTTATAAATGTGTCCAAATGGTTTAAGTCATGATTAATAAAACAGGTCTACGCAGTAAATTCTGGGGATGATCGTCCGGATGTTAAAAGCCTCTAAACGGATCACCACCATCACCATAATCACCATCATCATCAAAAACAACAACAAAATACTATATTTTATTCAGTTATGTTAAATACAATAGACACTGTCAGAAAAGGAAAACCATAAACGCACACGTTACTCAGAACAATATGTAATCCTATTATAACTTGTCCTGACTGACAGATTCATCATCACCGAGCCAAAACTACTGGACAGAAAGAAGTGAAATTTTGGGGATATATTCATATTAACATGAAGGTGCTCGCTAAGGGAGTACTTTTGGATACTCCGTGGCTAAGGGGGTGAAAAGGGGGGTGAATTTTTAAAATAAGTATATCTATATCTCAAAAACTTAAAAGTTGACAGACGTAAAAATTGTATTTGAAATCTCCTTTAAAAATAAAGAACACGTATTTTTTCGGAAAATCCCATTAACGGGGGTGAGAAAGGAGGAAAAGGGGTGGAACACTTATATCTCAAAAAGTGACGATGATACAGACATGAAAATTGAAATTTGGAATCTCCTTTGAAAATAAAGAAACACGCTCAGCGACCGCTGCTCAGCTCGAAGGCCTGCAGATTACGAGGGATCGTGTGGTCAGCGCGACGCATCCTCTCGGCCGTTATTCTGGGCTTTCGAGACCGGGGCCGCCATCTCACCGTCAGATAGCTCCACAATTCTAATGACCTAGGCTGAATGGGCCTCGAACCAGCCCTCAGGTCGAGAGAAAAATCCTTGACCTGGCCGGGAATCGAAGTCGGGGCCTCCGGGCGAGAGGCAGGAACGCTACCCCTACACCGCGGGAAAATGTTAGAGGCATGAACATTTGTATTTGGAATCTTCTTTCAAACTAAAGAAACACGTGTTCTTTTGTCTGGTGAATGAAATAAAAAGTAGTTGAATTATTTGTGTGAGGATACTTATATCTCAAAAACTAAAGATGTTAAGGATGTGAAAATTGTTATTTAAAATCTCCTTTAAAAATAAAGAAACATGCACTTTTGCGAAGAAGGGGATCAACTTAACGGGTAGGAAAGGGGGGGGGGTGAAAAAAAAGTTGAATTACTTTTATGAGTATACTTATATCCCAAAGACTGAAGATGTTACTGACGCGAATATTAGCATTTGGAATCTCCTTTAAAAATAAGGAAACAAGCATTTGTTTTTCTCGGAAAATCGACGTAAGGGGTGTGGGGCTGAAAACAAGCAAATAAGGAGTTGAAATATGTCTATGGGGATACTTTATCTTAAAAACTGAAGCTGTTACAGACGTGAAAGTTGGTATTTTGAATTTCCTTTCAAAATAAAGAAACAATTTTTTGTTTTGGGAAAGTCCACTTAAGGAGGGAGAGGGGTGGAAAGAAGTGTAGAAGAAGAAGAAGAAGAAGAAGAAGAAGAAGAAGAAGAAGAAGAAGAAGAAGAAGAAGAAGAAGTTGACTTATTTTTATGAGTATACATTTATCTCCAAAACTGAACGTGTTACAAACGTACAGACATAAAAACTGGTATTTGGAATCTCTTTTAAAAATAATGAAACACGCATTTTTTTGTTTTCGGAAAATGCAATTAAGGGGCGGAAAAGAATTGGAAAAGCGGGTGTTTTTTTTAAATGAGTACCGGTATATCCACATTATATGTCAAGAACTGAACATGTTAAGACAAGAAACTCGGTATTTGGAAAGTCACTTAAAATTAAGGAACATGTATTAAACCCTTGGAAGGTCCATAAAGGGCACATACCTTCCTTACCTATCAGCAATTAGCATTAGATCTGTCTCTTGGGTCGATTATGGGCTCTTCGTCACTTGCTGAGGTAAAATATGGCTCTCAGTATGTTAATCTCTCTACTTAAATGAAAGATCGACTCTAGAAAACTTTGTGGTTTATTTAAGAAAATAGTTTAATGAGGAAAATTCAGAAATCAACATTGCAGTTCGCACTCATCTTGTCCAGTCAACGCAACACTAATTACAACGCATAGGAGAGGTATGCTGGTTTGAGAAGCTTTGACTTAACTGCCTGATGAGCATCCTTACTGGAAACCATTGTCACAAATTAAGAGTGAAGAAAAGACATTCTGGAAATCCTTAATTTCGGCTTCCATGTGAGACTACATGTACCATCATAATGATTCGTGATGGTCCAGCCCTTGTAACACGAACTCTAGACTCTTGATATAATTAAGGCAGTCCAATCGGTATGTGCCACATAGTGGTTGTACGGCATGGACCCTTAATTGAATCGATGTGACCTGCGACTATGTCATGGACCGACATCTAACCTTCTAATTTGCTTTAAAGTCATTGTGGATGACGACCACAAGGAAAGTGATGCCATAATGGCATGTGGCCTTAAACTAAGTCACTGAGGTTGATGACTCCATGATCATCCAAGTTTCTAAGCTGAAGGCTGAACACAATTAAGTTACATCGGTTGATAACCAAGGTTTTCACTTTTCTAATCCCAGCACATTTAATGCTCAATCAATCAAAGTCAAATAATACAACAACAATGCTCACAATACTTTGTGGCAGTAAAATCCATTACAATCGGACATGTCCCCTTAAGCGTTACGTTAACAATTGAACTTTCCCAGCAAAAACAAAGTTTTCCAGAATACAACTGTGACGTACCCACTCGGCACACAGATGTTTGACAAAATATAACGTGGCGGGTCACTTTAATATTAAAATAAATAAATGATTTTCATTGTTTCTCAATAAACAGTATCCCATGGGCGCCAGTCTTCAAGGTTATGGCTTGAAAACGAAAGTTGATAATTAATAATAATAATAATAATAATAATAATAATAATAATAATAATAATACGTAATGAGACTCAAGAACTCCCAGGGGTGAGGTGAACGGAACACAAATATTTAAGTACACTAACTTGGAATTTAAGGATCATTAAAAATAATTTCAGAACATACAAATTAAAACAGCTATTTATTAGGATGAAAAACGTGACGTAACGGCGTATTAACGAAATCTGAACTTACGGAAGCAAAAGAAAAATTGAATGAAATTAACTCTAAGAAAATGAACTGTTGCGCGAAAGCTTGCAGTAACTTATGCCATAAGCTCACCATATGTAGACTCTGTTGTCTTGAAGCTGATGATGGTTGAATTTCTCGTTCCGGCTGCCTCATCTGTTGTTGGATTCCAGTCCTACTTCTACATTTCCTGTCTTTAACACTTCCTACTGTACTCCTTACATAAAGTCGTAATGAGCCCTAATTTTAAATGCAAAACCACCATGGGTTATGTTCATGGAGAGAATACACTTGTATTCTTCCGTATTACGGAACAGTAGCGTAGCTAAACTCATAATAAAAGCTCTCCTCCCCTATACTAGTCAAAACCGGTCTCCCGTTGACTACCTCTCGTCATTGAGATAACAAGTCCCAATGAGAGCAACTTTTGAGTAGTATATACTGAGATGCGAAGTGAACTAAGTTAAAATCTTCTCCGATGTGCAGACGTAGAATCGTAGTAAGAGTGTCTTCCAAGAGTGAGAATCAGAATCTCAATCAGAATCAGAGTGTCAATAAGAATGTCCTCTCCAGCTCTTGTCAGCGGGTGTATATCGGTTCAAAAGTCTCCTTCCATCAGTCATATCACATGGTCCAGTAAGATTCGAGGTCCCATCCCTTCTCCTATGTATTTCTGTGAATCCATCACGTTGCTTCATTACGTTCATTCACATAGGCTGAACTTTCCCGCTGAAATAAAGCGTCAGGAAGCGCAGTATGAAAAGTGAGCGTTTATAATGTATCAACTGTCTCTTCATGAGGTGGAGAAGGTAAGATCTCTCGTAACCTAGATGACGTACTTTTCCTGGAAATGTGCTGAATTTAGCCTGCTGACTCTGGTCACCTCACAACGGCTATTGGAAAATTTACTGCAAGTTATAAATACGAATGATGTTGAAATACTTTACACAATAATTTGTTCGTTCAGAATACGTTAGAGCCGCGATACAAAGAAATGAAAGGTTGATTGAAATGGATGATAAAAACCCTATATATATACACATATTAATTTAAACATGACCTATCAGTGATTAAATATATACATCTTATCAATTAATTATATAGTTCAATAATTGAAAACATGCAGTGATGTCCCAAACATCACACAACTTCAAGTTATTCACATGCCTTTAAGTTATTTCACAAATACGGTTTCCACTGAGTTTAATAATAATTTAAGAAACTGAAATGATTTTATAATCCTAATTAACAACAAATTCTATCTCCGCGGACTAACGGTTTCTTCAACAAGTCCCTACTCAAATTTATTTACGTCTTATTTTATAATGTTTGTCGTTGCATGATATCGTGCAGCTGGAAAAAATTACATGTAATTTATTTCCAGTATTAAATATTTTTCAATGACATCACACCATAAGCCTAATCGAATACTAGTAATTATTAACACTTGGATAACCCTAATTAGTAGGTACTAAAAATCTGCATAAGTAACCCGACGTAAAATGTAAGCCAAATACATTGTCACATCCCATCATGACATTTACATCAGGCTTGGTGCACCCCTCAAAAATAAATCAATAACTACCACCAACACTCTATTTTGGACACCCTGAAAATGGGTAACTTCGCTCATTATAGTATAACTTCCGTGGTTTCAAATATACGTTCAGATCTCAGTTAAACAACTTATATTATATAAAGCTCTCTAATAACATACACGTTACTCATGGATAAACATTTCAATTAGTTTTCTAAAAAATGCAATCTACTTTTCACACGTTAAAAGACCGCACGGATGCCGTTACTCCCCCAGTGGCGAACTCCCCGATCAGCTGTTCTAGCGGAACATGCTATCTTTCGCTCTCATAGCTTTGACTGAAAACACCTGTTATATATTCGCGCTTAACTGGTCTCAAAAGAATGAAATCTACGATTTCGCTGATAAAACTTACAAATACGACATTCCTGGCCCAAACAGAGTATGCACAGAGATTTACTTTAAGATGTCATTCAATACTTACACGTCACAAACTTACACTTCCGTCGTTCTCCTCACGATTTCCATCTCAAACATTACACAAATATCTTCCTAGGGTTCACGCCGCGTCTCCCGGCATAATTACAGGCTTCCAATCACCTGATTCACAAAAATCCTATCTCAACTCACATCTAACAAGACTTAAACCTCTTGCTTCAAACACGACAAATCTCAATGGCAAAAGGAATGGAATAATAATCCTTAGAATCCACAACGCATAACTACACACAATACTCTAATAATGAAACATCTTCGCATAACGTGACCTCGTATTCCTGAACTGGACTTCACAAAAATAACTGACAAACTTTACTGTTATTTATTGTCAGTCAGACACAGTTTAATCGGATATAGAAACACCAGTCCCCTTGTGACAGATAATCACCGATCTACATTGCTCAACACGACAGCGCGCCTACATCCGATTGAAAATTGGTACCCACAGATTTCTTGCATCACTTCCGTCATAATTCAAACAGAAAATGTTTACGTCAGATAAAAAATTTTAACTTGACACCACAAATATATGAAATAAACTCGCGGAAATGACGATCTACTTTAGACGTTATATCGATTCATAATCCTCAAATTGCCTATTTACAACACATTACGACACTCGTAATAATTTATAAATATTCTCCAAGCATAAAAAATGACCTTTCGTCGTATTTTCTGGCATTTCACGAAACAAACGTGTGACCAAACTGCGTCATAAATACCCATTACAAAATATAAGTGTGACATCATAAAACAAATACATTGGCGGTTATAGTGGCATTCCACCTACCTTAACGGCACGTCAGCTTCCATATTAGCTCACCAGCAACCTTCCGGTTTTATTTTATTTAGCCATTTCAATACTTCTGGCTTCACATTTTATTTTATTCATATTTCCTTCCTGAAATAAAGGCACAAAAAATTACCCTTCACTCGATATTTTAGCGGACCGAACACGGATACTGTCGACCGCACATGGATATATTCTTTTTTCAACACAATATTATTTGAATTTCACTACTACTACTGCGGCATTGGGATGACCGTCTTTACATATAATTAACACTCTACTGAACAAAAACTATCTCCACTTGGAGACAATACTCCAGCCACATCGGCCAAAATCTAAGTTTCTGCTGAACTTAGTCTATTACTCGCCGATCAATTTACTCAACAATATGACCTTCTCTCACGCGCTCCAATGATTCAATGCAGGGTGATTTCGAGATGGCGCATCCCTTCATATATAGTTTCCATCCCTTCTCTCAGGCATTTTTTCTTGCCGCCAAGAAATTTTGCCTACATTTTCTGACCTTGTGGAAATGTATTTAAAGCAGTTTTTACTGTAACGAAGTACTTGCTAAATTGCTAGTGACATTGCTAATGAACATTTGAAATTATCTCGTACCAAATTAACTGGTTAAATGACCTCAATTGATAGGCACTATATTCTGACGACGTGGCATTGGTTGAATAGACACGCGCGTCTTTTACGAAATTCTCTCGGAAACTGCGTAGCAATCTCAAATCTGTGTTACTAAAGGCCAATTGTCTCACAGATAATTACAGGACACTCGTTACAGTACGTTCACTGCTAATTCCCTTTAATAAATATATTTATTTAACCAACACTTTATTCTGCATCCATCCACCCTCGACACGTGCGAGTGACGTCACATCTCATAGCGTGAGAAAGAAAGTGGCAACCTTCTTGCCTCGTGCCGCCTCTGCGAGATAAATATATATTCGAGCTTCTCATTACGATTAATAAGGGGCCTCATGTGGTAACTTTAAGACTCAAATTTCTTGGGACACAAAGGTCATGGGTTCATATTTCCCCCAAGGCAACGAATTCCTTTCGCGCAGTGACAAGGAATTTCATTTAATGTAGTCCAGATGGTGAAATTTCTAATTTTGACGTCTGATGAAACATGACCTTTGAACATTACAGTAATTCACCTTTCTTCCCTGTTCTGCAGTTGCTCATCTCCTGGTATACAGATATTGATTGATACGTTCAGCTTCCCTGTTGTTCTTGGTTACATGTCCATCTCCATTGAATTTTCCACTGTGAGATATATCCCTTCGTCGCTGGCAGTATTTTCCTCCTGACAACCTTCCTCAATTCCTTCCTTTTCTTTCCGGATCTTCTCTGTGAGATTCCAGTACTCCTCAAATACTCTTAATATCACAGAGTCTGGAATCTGCCTACATTCCCTACATCGTTTCAGTGGGTCATCCTGCTTCGAGCGGTTCTACATCTTGATCGTCCGCTAATTCAATTATGTTAACTTCCCGTACTACCATATCTTCAGGTTTATGGTATATCTTAAAATTAGCGGCGTTGAAAATTGCCTCAGAATGACTGGATCTTATACGAATTGTTTCGGAAACTCTGGATAATTTTAAATGAACCCATATACAACGGTGAAAACTTCGCTTAGTATTTACTCTCAGGATTTGAAAGAGCGCATTTATGGACGAGCACGTATTCGCCTTCTTTCAAGGGCCGATGATACCTCTTATTCCTGACGCGTCTCAAACGTCGGTCAGCTTGTTGACGAAGATGCTTAGCTGTGTTTTCTATACACATCGCTTGAGATGGTCGTGGGTCGCTCTTCACTACTGCGTGCCATGGTCTCTCAGGGTAGGTGTTAGAATGGACCACCGATGGTATGTGTCCTATAGATTCGTGGATAGTGTTATTCACGCAGTCTTCGATGATAGGTAATACATCAAACCAGCTCCAATTCCCTTGAGCACAGAAGATCCGACAGAACTTCGCAATAACCTGCATGATTCGTTCTGACGGATTTCTCTCAGGATGGCGAACTGAGCTGAGAATATGGCGAATTTCAAGCCGTTGTAACTCCTGCTTAAACTGAGCTAATGCAAATTGTGAGCAGTGGTCCGTCAATAAAAACATTGGCTTCCCCATAGTTGGAATAATGGTTCTGTTAATAGCTCTCAAGACTAATTTAGTGTTCGCCTTCTGTAATGGACATAGAGACGTGAACTTAGAGATTACATCCAGTCACGAAGATGTATCTATTCCCTTTACATGACTTGGGAAGGACTCCATAAATATCCATTGCGAATAATTCGAGAGGGTTAGCTGGTAGGAGAGGTATGGGTGCCTGTCGAATAAGATATGGGTTCGCCTTAACCCTCTGGCATGTGCCACAAGTAATCACAATGCTTCTAACATTCTCTCGCAGATTAATCCAAGTGAACATTTCCTGAATGGTAGCGGTGACCTTGTCAATTCCACCATGACCGGTTATCCTATGGACGTGCCATATAAATCACTTCCTTAGTGGTGGTGGTACAACGATTCTGGATTTCGTGTGTTCTTTATCTACGAATTTTAACGAGGTGTTGTCAACGAACAGATAGCTCTCAGGTAGCTTTAATTATAGTTTCCATCCCCTCTCTTAGGCATTTCTTTTTCTTGCCGCCAAGAAATTTTGCCTACATTTTCTGACCTTGTGGAAATGTATTTAAAGCAGTTTTTACTGTAACCAAGTACTTACTAAATTGCTAGTGACATTGTTCATGAGCATTTAAAATTATCTCGTACGGAATTGACTGGTTAAATGACTTCATTTGATAGGCACTATGTTCCGACGACGTGGCGTGGGTTGAATAGACACGCGCGTCTTTTTACGAAATTCTCTCGAAAACTGCTTAGCAATCTCGAATCCGTATTACTAAAGGCCAATTGTCTCACAGATAATTACAGGACACTCATTACAGTACGTTCACTGCTAATTCCCTTTAATAAATATATTTATTTAACCAACACTTTATTCTGTACCCATCCACCCATGACACGTGCGAGTGACGTCACGTCTCATAGCGTGAGAAAGAAAGTGGCAACCTTCTTGCCTCGTGCCGCCTCTGCGAGATAAATATATATTCGAGCTTCTCATTACGATTAATATGGGGCCTCGTGTGGTAACTTTAAGACTCAAATTTCTTGGGACACAAAGGTCATGGGTTCGGTATTTTGTTTTCGAAGAAGGTATTTAACGGGAGGTCAAAAGAAGTGAAAAATAGTTGAATTATTTTTATGAGAATACTTATGTTTCAAGAACTGAAGATGTTACAGACGTGAAAATTGGTATTTGGAATCCCCCTTTCAAAATAAAGAAACATGTATTTTTGTTTTAGGAAAATACACTTAGATGGGGGTGGGGGTGGGTAGAAGGACTGATCAAGGGGTTGAACACTTTTTATGGGGATACTTGTGTATATCTCAAAAACTGAAATATTACAGATGTGGGAATATGTATTTGGAATCTCCTTTAAAAATTAAGAAGCATGTATTTATTTTTTCGACTTGAGAGATGACTGTTTTTCACATGTACAGATCTATGTCGCATGGACGTCTTAGCCCCAAAAGGTAATACCACAAACGTGGTTTACAAAGAATTTCTGGGGTAAATGGAACTCAATTTTTGGGTGAGTTTTATACTTTAGGAATTTTCAGATGATGTCTTAGTAGAATGCCGAGGAACGTTTACTTTGATAAAATTACGAAATCCATGTGAGCGTAGCCGCGGGTAATTGCTAGTTTCAATGTATAACAGCACTCTAATTTCAGATATTCGTGCACTGGGCGAAAATAATTCCTGATTAACCACTTTTTAGATTATTTATGAATGTATTTAATGGTAGTTCATTTAAATCTGATAGCAATATATGAAATATTTTAATTGTACTATTGTACTATGAAGAGGCTTGCATCTGTCTTTTGTGACCCGTGACGTGGTTCATCGACTTGATTAAATGACTTGGTATTTTATTTGTAAACATCTCTTCTAAGTTGATTTTATCACTTTCTCCAAATACCTTAACACATCCATTATAAATACATCTGTTAATGAAAGTCATGACAGAGAGTTTAACAAAATAACGCCTGAAGTAGGCAGCTTTAGGGAATTTAGTTATAAGCGTAATACTCTTTTCTAAGGAAGAAAACTTCAGAAGTCCACCTAGTTTCACGAAAGGAGAATTCCATATAAGAAGAATACTGTGAAATAATGTAAAGTAGGCATTTTAAAATATATTACTTGGAACTTGATCTCTGATAGCTCTTAGGAGATACACTATTCTCCAAAGCATATTTGAAATAAATTACATGTGACCATTCCAGTTCAGTTTTGGATCTAGGTGTGTTGCTAATACTTTAATCGGTGTACTGTCATAATTTAATTATGAAAACCTACAACCTGTTTTCCAGTCAGTGACCGGATCAGGGATGGAATGAATGAAGCCCCATCTTGCGGCGAGGATAGGATGTGTGCCGGTTGCCGAAGCCTGTCGCACTCCCCTGGGGCAATGATTAATGACTGACAGCTGAAATGATAGTGGAGAGTGTTGCTGGAATGAAAGATGTCAGGGAAAACCGGAGTACCCGCAGAAAAACCTGCCCCGGCTCCGCTTTGTCCAGCACAAATTTCACATGGAGTGACCGGGATTTGAACCACGGAACCCAGCGGTGAGAGACCGACGCGCTGCCGCCTGAGCGACAGAGGCTATCATAATTTAATTATCTCTTATTTAAATTAAATACTATTGTCCGAAGACTTTTGTCATTTAATATGAAATTATTTACAGGGAATCATCAACTAGCAGATTCATTGTTTCCCCTACTTAGTATATAGTCTCTTCAATGGTATTGGCCTCACTAAAAAATGCAGTATCATCTCCACATAAAACTGAAGAGACATTAAGTACAATGTAATGAGGCAAGTCTTTTGTTTTTACAGGAAGTAGAAAAACCGAGTGAATTGGCCATGTGCTTAGGTTTGCTCAGCTGTGAGCGTGCATTCCGGAGATAGTTGGTTCGAACCCCACTGTCGGCAGCCCAGAAAATGGTTTTCCATGGTTCCCCATTCTCACACCAGGCAAATGCTAGGCCTAGGCCACGGCCAATTCCTTCCCACTCCTAACTCTTTCCTATCCCATCGTCTCCATGAGACTGTCTATGTTGGTGTCACGTAAAGCGAAGTGTAAAAATAAAATAGGAATTTCAATATAGGCCATAGAAATCCTTGGAGAAGTGGATGGTAAAGGCTTTCACTATCCTCAAACTTGGCACTAGATAGGACAGAGTGGTTAAGCTTTTGAAGCGCCACCTTTCTCCCCAGACATTCAGACATTAACCTGATTATGGAACTCAATTTTGATGCAGGCTAAGTTAACTTTCGGGTCACGTGCCTGTCCAAAAGTGGAAATCTCGTTCTTGAACGTTTCCACTTTCTGACGGGGCTCGGACCGCGTCCTTCGGGAGAACCGATCCCTCCTTTACCACCTCGCCCAAACAGCCCTAATAATAATAATAATAATAATAATAATAATAATAATAATAATAATAATAATAATAATAATAATAATAATACCTGTACAAGGAATGGAAGAAAAGCAAGTGTCAGTGCTATGAATACGGTAAATATTTTAACTGCCAAAGAAACTATGAACACATTATTCGCCATACTCTGTGTTCCACAAGAAAGTTACTCCCCAAATATTCTTGATCTGGTGCTTAGCCTGCCGGAAAGACAAAGAAGTTACGTACAATTTTTCACTGACTACCGAGTCATATTGCGATCTACTTAGGCAAATGAGAGTGTAATATCACAACTAATATTCACACAATATTAAATCTACCTACTTTACCATGCATTTTCTGTATCCTCGTGGGAAATTTATGTAATACATAGAATTGCCCTCCTAAATTAGAGTATCCTTTCAAAATGAATCAAGCAGTAGACCTAATATCATTTTGCATTATTTCATTGTGGTGTATGGGCAGAGTGCCTGTCTCTTACCCGGAGTTCCCGGGTTCAATTTCCGGCCAGGTCATGCAGTTTTACCTTGATCTGAGGGCTGGCTCGCGGTCCACTCTTCCTACGTGATTATAATTGAGGAGCTATCTGAGACAGCGGCCCTATCTTGAAAGCCAAGAAGAAACGGCTGAGGGGATTCGTCGTACCGACCACACGACACCTCGTAATCTACAGGCCTTCGGGCTGAGCAGCGTCGCTTGGCGGGTCCTGGCCCTTCGGGGCTATTGCACCATTCGGGTTTGGATCATTATTTCACTGTAAGCTTACGTGACGGCCTTGGGCGAGCTTGAAACCATTTAAGAAAAGGCAGACAACCGAGGTCGTATGGTCATAATGATGATAATAATAATAATAATAATAATAATAATAATAATAATAATAATAATAATTATAATAATAATGGCGTCTGGCATCCGGAGAGGGCTGGTGCAGGTGTTTCGAGCTGACGCCTGATAGGGAACCTGTGCACCTGTAAGAATAGGGTCCAACCTGTAATTAAAATTCTGAAGCTGAAGACTGCACACACACCCGGCATCCGAACCATTAGAATTATTCAATGAAGGTTAAAATCCACGAACAAGCCGGGAATCGAACCAGGGACCTGTTGGACCAAACGCCAACACTATAAACATTTAACCATGTAGCCGGACATGATGATATTATCGGAAAGTTAACCTGATTTGTTAATGACTCTTTTATAGTATAATTATCTGCATCAAGAAATATGAGAGGTCCCCCAAACCTTGAAATAAGGTTATAAACACTATTATTATATACATATACCGGGCGAGTTGGCCGTGCGCGTAGAGGTGCGCGGCTGTGAGCTTGCATCCGGGAGACCGTGGGTTCGAGCCCCACTGTCGGCAGCCCTGAAGATGGTTTTCCGTGGTTTCCCATTTTCACACCAGGCAAATGCTGGGGCTGTACCTTAATTAAGGCCACGGCCGCTTCCTTCCCACTCCTAGCCCTTCCTTGTCCCATCGTCGCCATAAGACCTATCTGTGTCGGTGCGACGTAAAGCAGCTAGAAAAAAAAATTATATACATATATATATCATTCGCTGGGGCCATCAAGGACCACGTTAAGTCTTGTTGCATTTGACACTGAACTTGGCCTTCTTTAGAGCCCAAATTTCCCTCATTATTTATGAGTGGGCCTGCTTACGCTCCTCTGTCCAAGGGGCACCGTGTCTTCTCTTCGGTTGCTCGTCTCGGTTTAGCCCGTTCGTCAATATTTTCTTGCGGCAGAGATCTCTGTTAAGGGCGTCTTCAGCTGAGATATGTAGCATTTGCAGGTCTTCTTTGGTATTGGGAATTGTGGTTTTGGGGTTTGAATCAAAAAAGTGAAAGATTTCTTTAGTTAACTTTCTTCCGTCCATTCTTTTCAGATGACCGTAAAATCGTGCCCGTCTCTTTCTGATTGTGCCGGTAATTTTCTCTATTTTGCTGTAGACTTCCTTGTTGGATCTCTTTTGATGGATTCCATTTCTATACATTGATCCCAAGATTCCTCTCACAATTTTGCGTTCTCTTTTCTCCAGTTCTTCAAGGAGTCCTTTGTTGGCATTTAGAGACAGGGTTTCGGCTGCATATAGAACTACTGGCTTCAGAACTGTTTCATAGTGACGTATCTTGTTGTTTTGGGAAAGGCATTTTTTGTTGTAGATTGCGCGGGATGTTTGGTAGACTATTTCCAGTTGGCGTACTCGCTCCTGAAGTGCTTCTTTGTCCAGTCCATTTTTCATGATGATCTCACGCAGGTATTTGAATTTGTCTACTCGGGTGATGTCCCCGTATTTTGTATGGAGTTTTGGTGGAGCCTCTTTGATGTTAGTCATTAATTCTGTTTTCTCAAACGATATCTGCAAACCAGTTTATTCGGCAATTTCCTTTAAAATTTCAACTTGAGCTCTAGCGGTTTCTATGTCGTTTGAGAGAACAGCAATATCATCGGCAAATGCTAAGCAGTCTGTTGCGATCCCCTTGGATTTCGTTCCTATTCTCAATGGACTGTAGTTGGTTTCCTGTAATCTCACCCGCCAGGTTCTGATGATCTTTTCAAGAACACAGTTGAAGAGTATCGAGGATAGCCCATCACCTTGTCGGACTCCTGTTTTGAAGTCAAAGGAATGCGAGAGACATCCGTGGAACTTCACCTTGGATTTTGTATCGGTCAGGGTGGCTCTAATTAATGCCAGCAGTTTCAAATCAACTCCAAATTCATTTAAGATGTTTAGCAGGACTTCCCGGTCAATGGAGTCGTACGCTTTCTTAAAGTCCACAAAGACAGACACATACTGCTTGGACCTTAGTGTACACTATTTGATGATCGTTTTGAGATTTTGGATCTGTTCAGCTGTTGAGCGACCTTTCTGAACCCTCCTTGGTATTCACCTATTTGATGTTCGACTTGTGCTTCCAAATGCTCCAGGATGGCAAGTGATAGAATTTTGTAAGTCACGGGTAGTTGTTGATGTTCTTCATGCTGCCTTTTTTGTGTAATGGATGGATCAAAGCTATTTTCCAATCTTCGGGTAGGGTCTCCTTGTTCCAAATTTCTTCTATTTGCTTTTGCAAGATATCAAGTGATTCCTCTGGGGCATATTTCCATAGTTCTGCTACTACTGAGTCTTCCCCCTGCGTTTGTTATTTTTGAGACGGGCAGTGTGGCGCTTGATTTCATCTCTGTCGGGTGGTCTGGAATCTGGGTACCTGAGTAAGGGTTCCTTGGTCTCAATGGCGCTTTGCGGTTTAGAGCAATTAAGTACATTCTTGAAGTAATCTGCCAGAATGCTGCAATTTTCTTCATTTGACGTCGCCAGTGTGCCGTCCTCTCGCTCAAAGCATAGAGATGGTGGTTTATAGCCAGTGAGTTTGCGTTTGAAGGCTCTGTAGTACTCTCTGCTTTCATTCTTCCTAAAGTTTTGTTCTATCTTTTCAATGAGAGATTTTTCGTATTTACGTTTCTCAGTTCTGAACACCCTAGCTGCTTGGGCACGTTGGGTTTTGTAGGTTTCCCAATCATTTTCTGATTTCGTAGAGTAGTACTGTTTCCACTCATTGAGTCTTTCTTGGAGGACTGATTCGCAGGTACCGTTCCACCAGGCATGCTTTTTGCTTCTCTTGATTTCTACAACGTCTTTGGCGGCCTCAACAAGGAGACTTTTGGCGTTGTTAAAGTCACAGTCATTTGGTCTAGCCTTCTCCTGGAACTCCTCGACCCTTTGCTGAAGTTTATCATTGTCGAAACGTATGATCTGTATGGTTGTCTTCCTTGTGTTTGCGGGAATTGGTTTGAATTTGATAAGAGACATATAATGATCTGAGGCCACATTGATGCCTTTCTTTACAAAAACATTCATAATCTCAGGGCTGTTTCTCCTGGAGATTGCAACATGATCAATTTGGAACTCTCCGAAAGCTTGGACGGGAGAACGCCAAGTCATTTGCTTTCTGGGTAGATGGCGAAAGTGTGTCGACATGACCTGCAGGTTGTGATTTTCGCAAATGGACACCAGTCTTTTGCCGTTGAGATTGGTTATTTTGTGAGCAGGGTAATTTCCTATAACTTTCTTGTACTTCTGTTCACGACCTAGTTGGGCATTGAAGTCACCCAAAAGAAGCTTGACATGGTGTTTGGGGATTTTGTTTAATTTTTCATCCAGTAGGTCCCAGAAATTATCAACTTCGTCTGGATCAGACTTGTTCTTATCGTTTGTAGGAGCATGTGCGTTAAGTAGGGCGTAGGTTTGTTCGCGCATTTAATTGTGATTATAGACAATCTGTCATTCACAGGTTCGAAATTTGCAACCGATTTAAGGATCTTGGTTCTAACAGTAAACGCGGTTCCAAGCATCACAGCTCCATTGAGGATTCCTCTTTGCGCTTTGCTCTTGAAAAATCGGTAGCCTTCGGATTCAAAAATCTCTTCATCTGGGTACCTTGTTTCCTGTAGGGCCATTATGGATATCTGATTTTCGTGAATTGCTTTGGTGAGGGTTTTCAGCTTGCCAGTTTGTGTAAGTGAATTTATGTTGAAAGTTGCTAGAAAGGTTTTAGATTTTGGCCTGAGTTTTTGACTCTTCGGGGTACACTGAGACGCTCCGACTCGTCTCTTGCATGATGTCGAGTCTCTTCCAGAATCCGAACGAGACTCGTGCGCCGTGGCGTTCACGACGAGGGATTTATCCGAAGATTTACCCCTGGGGTATGTTTCTTGAAATGTTGTGCCATCATGCTTTTTGACTTGACTTTGCTTTGGACGGGTACCCATCCTTTTACAACTAGGGTTGTTAGCCCTAGAGGTTGCCTCAAGATGTTTTCTGGCTTCTGGTCATTTACCAGTCTTCGCCGTAACCCTGGCAAGGAACCAGTTTTTTTTCACGGTGGTATTTTATTTCCCTACTACCCCCTGACTCTGCTGGCGGCAGAGCCAGCGAGCTTCCCCAATTCCAATGGGACGCGCCCGATGGAGGTAACCGGTAAATCCCCACACGGGTTATTATTATTATTATTATTATTATTATTATTATTATTATTATTATTATTATTATTATTATTACTGAATTAATCTACAGCCCCAATATTTGTCTGTGTGAAAATGGGAGCCCGCTTCTGTTGTGTAGTGGTTAGTATGATTAGCTTCTACCCCCGGAGGCCCCGGTTCGATTCCCGGCTCTACAACACATTTGAAAAGTGGAGGAAATCGTATTCAGTAAGGCAACTGGGAAATTAATGTCATTGGATCGAACCACTCACTTTTCTCTCCTTTGTCCTATAGTAGAATGTGTCTTAGTTCACGGGGCCAGGAAGGAATAAATTTTTCTGCAGAATATAAATCTACGTGTGGTGATTGAAAATGTTAATGAAAGTCACGTAAATACGGTAAGTATTGGGTCATGAATTGCCAACTTCGTCCAACGGACAGTAGAAATGATGATGATGATGATGAGGGTGTTTAGGGGTTGTAGTAAGGATGTAAAGGAGAGAGCTTATAAGTCTCTGGTGAGACCCCAACTAGAGTATGGTTCCAGTGTATGGGACCCTCACCAGGATTACTTGATTCAATAACTGGAAAAAATCCAAAGAAAAGCAGCTCGATTTGTTCTGGGTGATTTCCGACAAAAGAGTAGCGTTACAAAAATGTTGCAAAGTTTGGGCTGGGAAGAACTGGGAGAAAGGAGACGAGCTGCTCGACTGAATGGTATGTTCCGAGCTGTCAGCGGAGAAATGGCGTGGAATGACATTAGTAGACGAATAAGTTTGAGTGGCGTCTTTAAGAGTAGAAAAGATCACAATATGAAGATAAAGTTGTAATACAAGAGGACAAAAATCCATTTATAGGAAGGGGAGTTAGGGATTGCAATAACTTACCAAGGGAGATGTTCAATAAATTTCCAATGCCGTTGAAATCATTTAAGAAAAGGCTAAGAAAACAACAGATAGGGAATCTGCCACCTGGGTGACTGCCCTAAATGCAGATCAGTATAAATTGATTGATTGATTGATTGATTATTATTATTATTATTATTATTATTATTATTATTATTATTATTATTATTATAATTATTATTGTCCGGCTCCATGGCTAAATGGTTAGCGTGCTGGCCTTTGGCCACAGGGGTCCCGGGTTCGATTCCCGGTAGGGTCGGGAATTTTAACCATCATTGGTTAATTTCGCTGGCACGAGGGCTGGGTGTATGTGTCGTCTTCATCATCATTTCATCTTCATCACGACGCGCAGGTCGCCTACGGGTGTCAAATCGAAAGACCTGCACCTGGCGAGCCGAACATGTCCTCGGGCACTCCCGGCACTAAAAGCCATACGCAATTATTATTATTATTATTATTATTATTATTATTATTATTATTATTATTATTATTATTATTATTATTATTATTATTATTATGTCGTTTATAACGTCGCACAAACACATGGCATGTTCTGCTGACACAAGGACAAGAAAGGGCTGGGAATGGAAAGGAAGTGACCGTGACTTGAATTAATGTACAGCCCCAATATTTGTCTGGTGTGAAAATGGGAGTCCACCTCTGTGGTGTAGTGGTCAGTGTGATTAGCTGCTACCCCCCGGAGGCCCGGATTAGATTCTCGGTTCCGCCACAAATTTGAAAAGTGGTACGACGAATGGAACGGAATCCACTCAGCCTCGAGAGGTCAACTGAGTGCAGAGGGTTCGATTCTCACGTCAGCCATCCTCGAAGTGGTTTTTCCGTGGTTTCTCCTCCAGGCAAATGCCGGGATGGTACCTAACTTAATGCCACGGCCGCTTCCTTCCCTCTTCTTTCCCTATCCCTTCCAATAGTCCCATCCCCCACAAGGCCCCTGTTCAGCATAGCAGATGAGGCCGCCTGGGCGAGGTATTGATCCTCCTCCCCAGTTGTATTCTCCCTCGCTGAGTCCGAGGGAAAACCAACCCTGTACGGTAAACGGATAAATACAAATTAAAGTGAAAATGGGAAACTACGGAAAATCATCAAGCCAGCTCACTTATTATTATTTATTTATTTATTTTGCTATTTGCTTTACGTCGCACCGAGACAGATAGGTCTTACGGCGACGATGGGACAGGAAAGCCTAGGAATGAGAAGGAGGCGGCCGTGGCCTTAATTAAGGTACAACCCCAACATTTGCCTGGTGTAAAAATGGGAAACCACGGAAAACGAACTTCAGGGCTGCCGACAGTGGGATTCGAACCTACTATCTCTCGGATGCGAGCTCACAGCTGCGCGCCCCTAACCGCATGGCCAACTCGCGCGGTATATTATTATTATTATTATTATTATTATTATTATAAGAGGAAGAAGAAGAAGAAGAAGAAGAAGAATTCATTCGTATCTGCAGTTTCAGTACATACAAACTTCAGTTAATTCTGCACATTTGCGGGGGTGCACCAGTCCATTTTGAAGCCTTTGGGAATGTGGATGCCAAAGGGTTCTTTTCCCTGAATGTGGAAAATTCAGTTCGTAAAGCACATGAATGATGCCCATTTTAGCATCGCTGATTAAAACTCTCTGTTATGTTGAAGTCATTGTGGTAAACTACCCTCTGTACCCTGGCGTTGGGGGGATGGCTCTCAAGGTAATTAGAGTGGCGGCCCGGCCTACGCGCAGTCTCCGGAACGGATTGCGACATAAGGGTGGAGAGCGTTTGCACATCAATACCCGACCGGCCGGGCTACGAGCAGCACAGGCGCCCGACTGACAACAGCCAGAGGCCAATAGACGACGTACGTGGGTTACGAGGCGCCGGTACGTCAGCTGCTTCAGTGAAGTGAAGTGAAGTGGGGTGAGGTGAAGTAGTGATGTCTAGAAGGGTGAAGACAGAAAGGCAGGCATGATCACCAGTCATAGCTTACAGCCAGAACGAGGTACAGGTAGGTGTAACCATCAGTTATTGCTTACCGCCAAAGATAGTGTGCACGTTGACGCAACAGCCAGAATGAGACTCAGCAAAGCCTGGAGTATGCGGAGATTGATCTAACTACCAGCTATTGTTTCCCACCAGACCTAGTTAGTGAAGCATACAACTGTCAGTTATAGCTGGAGCCTGAAATGTTTTAGGGGCCGATGACCTAGCTGTTAGGCCCCTTTAAACAACAAACATCATCCTCTGTTTACGGGGAAGTGTAATTGTCAGTTATAGCCTACAGTCTGAAATGATTATAGGGAGTTATGACTGTCAGTTTTAGCTGAAAGCCTGAAATGTTTACAGGGAAATGTAATTGTCAGAGCTTACAGCCTGAAATATTTACAGGGAAGTTTGTCAGTTACAGCTTACAGCTGTCAGTTATAAATTACAGCCTGAAATATTTACAGGGAAGTGTAGTTGTCAGAACAGCCTGAAATGTTTACAGGGAAGTGTAACTGTCAATTACAGCTTACAATCTGAGATGTTTACAGGGAGGTGTAACAGTCACTGATAGTTTACGGTGTAAAATAATTACAGGGAAATGTAACTGTCAATTACAGCTTACAATCTGAGATGTTTACAGGGAGGTGTACCTGTCACTGATAGTTTACGGTGTAAAATAATTACAGGGAAATGTAACTGTCAATTACAGCTTACAATCTGAGATGTTTGCAAGGAGGTGTAACTGTGACTGATAGTTTACGGTGTAAAATAATTACAGGGAAATGTAACTGTCAATTATAGCTTTACAGCCTGAACAGAAAAATATAACTGACGTTCTAGCTTACGGTCTGAAGTGTTTACAGGAATGTGTAACTGTCACTAATAGTTAACAGTCTGAAGTGTTTATACAGGAATGTGTAAGTGTTAGTTACAGTTTACAGTTTGAAATGTTCACGGGGAGGTGTAACTGTCAGTTATAGAGTACAGCCTGAAAAAGAAAATGTTGACAGTTGTAGCTAACGAAGTGTTTACAGGGAAGTGTAACTGTCATTTATAGCTTACAGTCCGAAGTGTTTATAGGGATGTGTAGTTGTTAGTTATAGCTTACAGTATGAAATGTTCGCGGGGAGTTGTAACTGTCAGTTATATATTGCAGGCTGAAATATTTGGAGGGAAATATAACAGTCAGTTATAACTTGCTCTCTGAAATATTTACAGGCAAGAGTTACTCCCAGTTATAGATTACTCTCTGAAATATTCACAGGAAAGTGTAATTACCAGTTGTAGTTTACTTCCGAAGGTTGATACACGTAATTGGAACCGCTAACTCTAGCTTACGGCCTGAAATGTAGAAAGGGATAAGTCATTACTTGTTTTAGATTATTACGGAAGATAGAAGCATGTACTGCAGATGCAAGAGCGGTTATAGTTTACAGTTTAAAACAGACAGAGAGAACCGTTGTCATTAGTTATGGCTTACTGTAGAAATGACTGTATATATAATCTGGAAAAATCAGACACAAGTGGATAAAGGAAATGTCACAATCATAACTTGCAGCAATTAGAGGTAGATCTAATTCTCTGGCACAGCTATCAGCCGGAGATATTACAGATCCAGCAGGATATCTTTTCCTACTTGTATAACGTCGCACTAACACATCGAAGATTTTCGGTGACGGAGGTATGGGAGGATTGGGAAGGTAGTGGTCCTAGCCTTAATTAAGGTACAGTCCCATCATTGGCCTGGTGTGAAACTGCGGAAACCATGAAAAACCATCTTCACGGCTCCGACTGTGGGACTCGAACACACTATCTCCAGAATACAAGCTCACAGCTGCGTAACCCTCCAGGTAGGTTTAATTACTAACTTCATCATGCAGTCAAAAATAGTTAGATTCATTAAGAACTGAACAGGCTTGATACAATGACCATCCATATTCATTTCATATCCTTGTAAACAATAACATTAGGAAATCATTGAAGGCAAAACATTGCACCCTGAGGAACATGACAGATATATCTAAGATAATTCTCCTTCCAACAATTCCTAGAAGGGTTTATCTACGTTTCAGTATACTTACCTGATTAAAACCCGATATTGATTATTCCAGATCTGTAGTTGTCGCTGATTGTAGAATTAATAGAAATTAACCCAAGAAATGAAAGGGACGAAGGTGGAGTTAGCGTACGATGAGTGTAATCGTGATCCTTACATGTGTCCTGTATGTTCCTTCACTCTATAATTGTGAATAAGATATTATATATACTAAATTTTGAAGTGCTTTGAACATGATGCTATATTTTATGACGTCGTTTCTTGCAGCAAAATTTCACGTTTCTGGTGTGTATGCATCACTGTGCATAATATTTCGTGCTGCTCAGGCAGAGTTGTGAACTGAGATCCTTTGGAAGAGTAGCTGTATTGTGTTGCTCCCTAGTTAAGAAGTACAGGTGGCTGTTCGTCTAACCTCATCTTCATTGAAGGACCGAGAACCACAGCGAGCCAATAGCTCTTTTAAAATTTAGATAAGATAAAGGTTGAGGTTTTTAACTGTTGTTTATATTAGAGGTAATATAGAGACGTTGTATTTAATTGTTTAAGAGAATCAGAAACATAAGGAAGTTTATCTTCTTTTTCTCTTATTTCCTAGAGTAAACCACAATTTGTTTAAAGTTGGTTTTTATCATTTTATGACTTAAATCTGAGCGCTTTAGACATGTAAATACAATTATGTAACTAAAATACATTAACTAGACAAAATGCTGTTAGTACTGAGTTGTAAGTGGAAAACATACATAATACAGAATCTTGAAACTCCTAATCCCTTTGAGACACATTAAAGTGGACATCGTTTCTTACGTATTAAATCAGAGGAACGAGCATTGTTAGAGTAATATTTTATGACGCAGTTTTCGGTGTAGAATTCACATTTCTTGTCAGTACGTATCTTTAGAAATTCCATTCATCACTATAATTCATTACATAATTGAAATATTTTATCTATTAAGTTATATTACTGTATAAATAATATTATAAGAATTCCTGGGTCCTTGTAGTAACGAACAGGATGTGTTCGCTATAGCTAATCTCTCCAAAGCACAGCCCTCCTTGATTTATCGCGAATCACCTACTAGTAAATCCTTGTCTTTCCACCTATTTTTAATCGGACGTAGACAGATAGTACTCTTTCTCTACTAGCGACAGAATTGGACCTTCTTGCATATGACAACTTGTACAGTATATACAGTACTGTAGTTATTATCCCAAGGGCTGCGGACAGAAATACTTCCATTTCATCCTCCCCCAACGAGAAAGGAATCACTTATTAATGTGTAGATTTACGTCAAATTTACCTATACTGTATCAGTCTTCTTATTAATCTGTATGTGCCCAGGATACCCCTTATTTTGGATTTCCATTAAATCTTAAGTCATAAAATGTTAACCAGTCAAGTCAATAGAATAAATTGAAATTTGTTTGAAAAATGCCCTGCTTTGAGCATATGGACTGTCACAAGAATGGAATCTTAGGCAGTAAAAGGGGCTTGAACATATTATTGCTACAGTACTCTTTATATCTAGGCGCATGTGATTTTGAGAATTTAAAGAATAATATATCGCTATCAAACAAAACAAGAATATTTTCTGTATTTTGGGACAGTGAAATTAATCTAATTTTAGTTAACGTCGTATCGCATACGTTGACGAAGTTGATACAGATTAGATGTAATAATTTTCGATTATATAAATGGAACAAACTGTACCTCTTATCTACATACATTTTCATGCCCTTGACGGAGTAACATATTGATAATATTTTTAACCCTGACAGTAACACGTCTATAAATATCGCTTTAATTACACCACACGTTTCGAAGACGTGTCACTCAAAGCCTATTATTTAAAGTTACATTAAAGTTACCAGGTGGAATGAACAAGGGATAGAGGTGGTGGAGGGGATAACTCTCCCGTCCTTAAGAGGAATAGATGCCATTTATTCGCACAACACGTCAGAAAAACGTACGGTGTTACTGTCAGAGTTAAGCAGAAAAGTAGATTGCATGTATTAAAAGTGAAAATAGTTCAATACAATTGGCCTTTTTGCTGACTTTGTGAGTACATAATATTTTAATAAAAATGTCCTGCTCCACAAGCAAAACAAATGTTGTCAGGTTGTCACTCCTGAAGTCGGTTGGCGTATGCAATTACGAAGACTTCGTATGTGTCTTGGAGAGGAAGACAACGAAGCATTACCTCACTCGTTATTTCCCTAGGCTATCTATGACAGGTGATGGTGGTCTCAACCAGTCTTCGGCTGTGGATTCAACAAAGAAACAAACATGATTAATATTAACCTAAAAGTAGTTAATTGGTCGTAAAAACATTATTATTATTATTATTATTATTATTATTATTATTATTATTATTATTATTATTATTATTATTATTATTATTATTATTATTATTATTATTATTATTATTATTATTTCCGGCTCCAGGGCTAAATGGTTAGCGTGCTGGCCTTTGGTCACAGGGGACCCGGGTTCGATTCCCGGTAGGTTCAGGAATTTTAACCTTAATTGGTTAATTTCGCTGGCACGGGGGCTGGGTGTATGTGTAGTCTTCAACATCATTTCATCCTCATCACGACGAGCAGGTCATCTACGGGAGTCAAATCGAAAGACCTGCATCTGGCGACCCGAACTTGTCCTCGAACACTCCCGGCACTAAAAGCCATACGACATTTCATTTCATTATTATTATTATTATTATTATTATTATTATTATTATTATTATTATTATTATTATTATTAACGAGCGAGTTGGTTACGCGGTTTGGTTCACGTAGCTGTGAACTTGCATTCGGGAGATGGTAGATTCGAATCCCTCTCTCGGCAGCTTTGAAGATGGTTTTCGGATTCCCGTGGTTCCCCATTCTCACACCAGACGAATGCTGGGTATGGTCCTTGATTAAGGCCACGGTTCCACTCTTCCCAGCACTAGCTGTTCCCCCTCCTCGCGTCACCGGAAACCTTGGTGGACAATGGCTCATGTAAACATACAGCGCACTGCAGCGTTGGGGCTATTATTTAGTCTCTCTTCACATCTCAAGATTCGTAGTTATCATGTATAAAGCATATATTTGTGACCTTCTGCTAGGTGTTGTTCTCCTCGTAGTTTTCCACTCCCACTTGTATGGCATGTAACAGCAACCTACCGTATATCTCAGATGGCATGCTTCCTATCTTCAGAAATGTTTCCTATCGTCTTCCCGATGAGTAACAAGTGCCCGCATTATCAGCCAAGCATTCTCAGTAACTGAATCACTGTAAGTAAATATCATTTGTCATCGTGAAGTATTTTATTTTCCTTTCATAGCCCTAAACTCAAAAATAAGGGAACATTGGCGTTTAAAAGAATGAAGGTTTGATTCAAGCATCGTCTTTAAAAGAATGTTTGGCATTGATATGCGCAATACCTCATGGTCACCATTTACGAACGCCATTTAAAAAATGCTATTCACCGTAGATGTTACTGCGCCAGGCTGAGTGGCTCAAACGGATGAGACGCAGGCTTTCTGACTCCAACTTGGCACGTTCATTACCGGCTCAGTACGGTGGTACTTGAAGGTGCTCAAATACGTCAGCCCCGTGTCGGTAGATTTAATGGCACGTAAAAGAACTCCTGCGGGACTAAATTCCGGCATATTGCCGTCTCCGAAAACCGTAAAAGTAGTTAGTGGGACGTAAAGCCAATAACGTTAATAAGATGTTACAGCGAAATAACTTATAATCCATTGAAGATATCGGTATTCTGTTTTCATATTCTTAAATAGTGCTAAAAGCTAGTGGAACTTCATGCTGCAGTTTGCTGAAAGAATTGCCGGCCCACGCGGTGTAGGGGTAGTGTGCCTGCCTCTTACCCGGAGGCCCCGGGTTCAATTCCTGGCCAGGTCAGGGATTTTTACCTGGATCTGAGGGCTGGTTAGAGGTCCACTCAGCCTACGTGATTACAGTTGAGGAGTTAGCTGACAGTGGGATGGCGACCCCGACCAAGAATAACGGCCAAGAGTATTCGTCGGGCTGACCACACGACACCTCGTAATTTTGCAGACCTTCGGGCTGAGCAGCCGTCACTTGGTAGGCCGTGGCCCTCCGGGACAGTTGCGCCATGTATTTTTTGGGGAAGGGGATGAAACAATTATTAATAAGGGAGATACAGACACCAAATTGGTATTTTTAATGAAACTATAGTAATTTATGACACTAACAGAAAAGTTCGTGCTATTACGACTTCAGTCATGTTAATAATTGATACATAGGACAATTACATTTTGAAATATCAGTAATAGTTCAGCTTGCGGTTCTAGTGACACAGAGCGGGAGTTCATCTTAACGTATTACACGGCTTTCGCTGGCTCAAGTTGTTTCCTTGGTGTGACTCCAGCCACACGACTGGTACTGTACAGTACGTACGCGAATGCACAGAAATGGTGTCCCGACATTAACAATCAACACTGCCCCACTCCAGTAGTGAAAAGAATGGGAGGGAGTGAAGAGGTAGTGTTCAAGGTCAGTCCAGTTCCGAAAAGGAGGGGAGGGAGTGGACGGGTAGTGTTGAATGCCACTCCAGTACCGAAAAGGAGGTAAGGGAGTGAATGGGTAGTGTTGAAGGTACAGTGTGTGTATATTGCTATACACCCACCACTGTGCCCATTTCAATCACAACAGTCTTGTAGAGGGCTGTCTACGCGCAGCAATGCGTTAAGCGAGGAGGTGGAGGGACGCCATGCTTTTGTTTATATCAGGCCAGCATTTCTGTGCATGCGTGTAAAACCATACCCCGTAAATATACAAAGGGCACTAGGAAAGTTTTGCAATACGCAAAAAAGGTTGGCTGGACACCCCTATTATGGTGAGGGATGAAAAGAGGGACGCGCGACCTTCACACCAGTTGTTACCAAGCAGTTGGGATTGAAAGCAAGTTAAGATGTCGGTGTGGTCTAAAGGTGAATATTGCGCAATTATCCGCTACAATTTTGCTCGTGGATTAACTGTTGACCAGTGCCTGGAGGAAATGACTCCTGTGCTGGGGAAAGACTGTCCACATCGGGCAAAAATTTTACGCTGGTACAAAGAGTTCCAGAGGGGAAATTTTGGGGTTGAAGACGATCCTCGTTCTGAGCGACCGTCTGAATCAGTGTCTGAGGAAAACATTGAAGCTGTGAGGAAAATGTTGCAGCAAGGGAGGCGCGTAACATATCGCCAGGTAGAAGAGTCCCTCCACATCCCTGCACCAGCTATTCATTCAATTCTACACGATCATCTCCATGTTAGAAAGGTTTGTTCCCTTTGGGTGCCCCATTCACTTTCAGAGGAACAAAGGGCACATCGAGTGAAATGGTGCCGAAAAATGCTAAAACAATTTGAAAATGGGACTATGCGTAACGTCAGTAGCGTCGATACAGGTGACAAAACTTGGCTTTATTATTACGATGTCCTAACAAAATCCAACAACAAGGTGTGGCTGTTTGAAGAGGAGGGTACTCCTGTGACTGTGTGAAAGTCAAGGTCAGTGAAGAAAAGGATGATTGCAGTATTCTTCACTAAACGGGGCATCCTGACTCGGGTTGTGCTAGAAACACGAAGGACAGTTACTGCGAAGTGGTACAGTGAGATTTGTCTGCCTCAGGTCATCCAGCCTCTCAAGCAGCTGCATCCAAGGTCACTGCTCATCACTTGGTTCTTGCATCACAGCAATGCTCCAGCACAACGTGCTGATGTAACAATTGGATTCTCTTGTCAGATCAGGGTTGACTGTGTTTGATCACCCTCCATACAGTCCTGATCTTGCCCCGTGTGACTTCGCACTCTTCCCAGAAGTGAAGATGAAGCTGAAAGGGCGGCGTATTGCATCCGACGAGGAGCTTCTGACAGCATGGGATCAAGAGCGTGAAAATGTAACCGAAGAAAAGTAGCAGAGTTGGTTCAGTGACTGGTTTCGACGTATGGAGAAGTGTATTTTGTGTGGTGGAAATTATTTTGAAAAAGTCTAAAGCCTTCACTCACATTGCAAAACTTTCCTAGTGCGCTTTGTAATGTGATGTTTCCCTTGAGTTTGGAACGTGTTAATGGCAGGCTAACTAAGGATGTGATACGGAGATTTGTGTGTTTAAAAGAAATAAAATAAAATAACAAAATAAAGAACGAAGTTGGTGTCGATGTCTCAGTCATTAATAATTCCACAGGAAAACATAGAACAGTGTTTCATGAGCTCCTTAATGTTAATTAAAATATGCAAACAGAATACGGATATCTCCAATGGATTAGAAGTTACTTCCGAGTAACATCGTAGGTGAATAACCTACTCTACTGAGATTTTGTCTAGCTGTTATTGTTGCACAAAACTACAATAATAATAATAATAATAATAATAATAATAATAATAATAATGTCATTGGCTTTACGTCCCACTAACTACGTTTACGGTTTTTGGAGAAGCTGAAGTGCTGGGATTTAGTCCCGCAGGAGTTCTCTTACGTGCCAGTAAAACTATCGACAGGAGGCTGATGTATTTGAGCACCTTCAAATACCACTGTACTGAGCCAGGATCGAACCTGCCAAATTGGGGTCAGAAGATCAGCGCCTCAACCACCTGAGCCACTCAGCCCGACACTCACAAAAATATATTCTACACTATGTCCTTTGGTATGGGCTAGAGCAAATGTGTTACTTTCACTGATCTGTCTCAGTCTTATTCTTGGCTTTGAAAATGAAAATGTTATTGAGGTATGAGCGACGCTAGTAATGCCATTCCTTATGCACCCAGTCCCTGCTATGAGTGGTGTGAAAATGTTGCTCATAGGGTTGGTTGGTACATACGTTTCAGTGGACTTGACTGACTGATATGTAATAGCAAATTCTGGCTCTGAGGAAGGTAACAGGAAACTACCACACTTCTCATTTTCCTTGTACGCCCATTTGGTGATACCTAGGACATCTGTGACAGCTAATGGTGGAGTTATTGAGGATCCAATCACCCTTCGGACTGAGGACTGCCCATACACACACTTATTGGGAAAATCTGCATGTTTCAATAAAGAAATCACAAGAAGTCTTGGAAGGTAAGGTCTTGATGACTTTTTTCCATTTCCATAATAATGTGAATTATTGCGTACCACTAACTACTTTAACGGTTTTTGGAAACGCCGAGGCGCCGGAATTTAGTCCCGCAGGTGTTCTTTACGTGCTAATAAATCTACCGACACGAGGTTGACGTTTTTGAGCACCTTCAAATACTACCGGACTGAGCCAGGATCGAACCTGCCAAGATGGGTTCAGAAGGCCAGCGCCACAACCACCTGTGTCACTCAACCCGGCTGTTTCCAGTTCAGAGTGACCTTCGACATTAATGCTGTGTTTAGATTTCCTTATTTCTTACTACACTTCAGGAGGAAGCTCATCGTTCGGAGATTCGAAAATCGTCTGCAACAATGATTATCTCCCGCTATCCGGGCTTATTTCGAGAGTATCTTGACATCCTTTCTATTTCTAGCTCCTATGATCGTTCTTATTTCAAATTGTCACGTTAAGTCCGTGAAATGCTGACCCTTTTTCGTGAAGGTGTGCTCTATCTCTTCCGTTGCCATATATTTTCGCTAGACTGAATTACTGCAGCAATTGTGTAAAAACCAATCCGTGCATAATACGTATAACAGCTAGTTAATTTAAGACGTTCTCACTGGTAGAGTGTACTTCCAGTTCAAAATTGAATCCTTTTTATTTATTTATTTATTTATTTATTTATTTATTTATTTATTTATTTATTTATTTATTAACCAAAAGCTACCTCTGTAAAGCCCATGAAGACCGTGTGAAAAGTGGTATAGGCAGGGAACTGCCCACTGTATGTCAAGCCTCGCAATAGCTTACTTGGCAGGGGCGCGGTCAGAGATCTGAAAGGAAATAGTGGTGTCGAGTATAAGGATTTTCGAATCCCACGCATTTTTTTTCTTTTTGCCTCCAGCTCCCTGAGGTGTGACAAGGTTACATACTAATAGGTTCTACGGTCTGATTTGTTTATTTGGCCCTGAAAAGGGCCGTTGCTATGGTGGCATAGGGCATGCAGATGGGTTCGAAGGGGCTAGGAAACATTTGACAGGATTTCAGTTACCTGCGTCGTTTAAGGGCAGAACCTGCTCGAACTGACGACCTCGATGCTCGATATAGAGCTGCGCGTGATAATGTAAGAACCGTCTGGCACGTTGCAACATATCTGGCAAAACGGTTCGGCATGCCTCGAAGATGAGCTGTCTAAGGTGATCGGGATTGGCCGGCTGCTGTGCATAGATCAGTTGTTCTACATGGCCCCACAGGAAAAAGAATCTAGGAGCGTAAGATCGGGCAATATGGTGGGCCAGGGGCAGGTCCTCCCATTCCTATTCGTTTAGCAGGATAATTCGTATGGAGATAGTTCCAAACGACCACCACCACCACGTGCGGTGAGAATCCGTCAGAAACCGCAGATAGCGTTCTCCCTTCAGATGGCCCTCAAAAAAATGGAGGCCAATTAGGTGATCATCCCCGATACCACACCATACCTTCACGCCCCACTGTACCTGAAATGCTGACTGTCGTACCCCATGGTAAATATCCACACTCTAGTAATGGATATTATGGCGATTAACGGTCCCATCGTTATGGTACCGCACTTCGTCCGTAATACGATGGTCGCTAAAATGGCAGGATCGGTGTCCACATGCTGTAGGGCCCATTGAGAGAACGCCACGCGGGCTTCGAAATCATGAACATGGAGCTCCTGATGTAAGTGCAGATGGTACAGGTAAAACCGGTGGGTTTTCAATATTCGCATAACGGACGCCCAGTTGATGTTCGTCTCCTGTGCAATGTCCTGTGTGCTAAAGTATTGTGAAGGTTAAGCCGGATAGCGTTCAACACAACCTCTTTATTGCGAGCAGATGTTACAGGATGATCTCGAGCAGGCCGTGTCTTTCCGAGGGACGCAGTAGCCCGCAGACGTTTTTCCACGCTCCAAAATATTACGCTTTTCGGTTGTCGTCTATCTGGATAGCATTCTTGTTATAGGCGTTGTGACAGGTATGCATTCTGTCTAGCTTCACCACAGATGAGTAAAATATCCTTATACTCGTCGCTTGAATACATCACGAGGCTGTGAATAAGCTTTGTGTTGTGTTGTGACTTGCCTCGAAGGAGGAGAGTTCGCTCAGTTACATTCCTACCTGCCATCACATGCTGTTTTCGTTCCAATGAGGCACACTTTGCCTTACCTGTGGTCTACGAAGCTTGGAACATGTACGACGTATCTAACTGATTGCCTGTGTCATAGCCACAGTCCAACCCAGCTCCATAACCTATACCACGATACATACGGCCCATTGCAGGGCCATAAACAAATCAGTCTGTGGAAGCTATCAAGTATGCAACCTTACCACATCCCAGGCAATTGGCGATTTTAAAACACTTGCGTGGCATTCGAATCTTCGAGAACTAATCACTATCACATTTCCCACCGTGCTCTTGCCATGTGAGCTACTGCGAAGTTTGACATGCAGCGGGCAGTTCCCAGGCTATACAATACTCGTACATGCTCCTGGTCTGTTTGTGCACCTCCTGTAAGGTACGTGTTCTTCGTATCTGTGCTCGCTCATTCGAGGTAACCATAATGAATTAATAGTGGTGCTCACGATTCCAACCCGTAACCCTACTCTCGTTATATTACCCCAGGACCGATGTATTCCAGAACTGTAGTGAAAGCGCTGGATGCATAAAACTAGATCACAAAGGGCTGGTGGACCACTGGATATATGTAAACATTATATTAATACATCTAAAATAAAAATGTTAGTTCAGATGTTGTGAATGAATGTGAGAAATACAGAAGGAAGAAGTGACGACAAAGGCTCAACACAAAAGGTGTTGCGGCCTGGGGCATTATTTAAAGTGCAAAAACTGAGAAGAACCGTGGGAGGGCATAATAAAATACAGCGAAACCTTATTTACATATGTTTCGCCTCTACAGCCTACGATTAATGTTTAATGTACCAACTATCTTCATTAAAATTTAGCTGTGTTACACATTTTTTTAATATTCTCGTTTGGACATATAGGTTGCTTTTTTCCATTCTTCAACTATGATACTTGTTAAATTATCCGCTATACCTTTCGTTTGTTTTCGATTTTATGTAACAAGTGTTGTTAACAACTTTTAGTCAGGATTCTAAAATGAGTTAGGCGATCAATTTTTCACTATCTATTGATTTATTTTGAAGATGTCTCCTCATTTGAAATAACCATATTACTGAATATAATATAAGAAAGCATTGATCATTCTGAATTTTGTCTTAACTGGCGAGTTGGCCGTGCGGTTAGGAGCGCGCAGCTGTAAGCTTGCATCCGGGAGACAGTGGGTTCGAACCTCACTGTCGGCAGCCCTAAAGATGGTTTCCCGTGGTTTCTCACTTCCACACCAGGCCTCAAGGCGGTACCTTAATAAAGGCCACGGCCGCTTCCTTCCCATTCCTAGGCCTTTCCTATCCCCTCGTCGCCATAAGACCTCTCTGTGTCGGTGCGACGTAAAACAAATAGCACGAAAAAAAATTCTGTCTTGCCTCAGCGAATCTGTGTATAACGCTGATCATAACTCCTCTCAGATTGCTCTTTTATTTTAGACTCGTATGGCAGTTCAAAATCATCACCACTGCGGTGAGGTGACATACAGTTGCAAAGTCATGAAACGTACTTATCATCCTGTCCCCTACGTTCGTACTGAAACTCTTTCTTATTTTGACTGTTAATCGGAAATATTCCTTGGAGGCACTCTGTACTGCTGTTTTAAGTTTTATGGGGCGTTTAATCAGGCAATTAGTGAGTACTTTCTATCTAATATCGTATGTTATATATGCTTAAGTTTGTAGTCCTGGTCTGCAGAGTGAACTGTGATACTTAGGTAGCCGTCGGTTGCGGTTGATGTCCACAAATCCGTCGTAACATCTTTTATGCCCTATGCATTTCGGAGCTCATCTTCTGCTCTTGTTTATACTTAAAACGTTCAGAAAGTAAGTTCCGTTTTCATCCGTTGTCCCGGCATCGCTGCCATCGCAGTTCGGTGCATGCACCGTAGTTGCTCTAAGACAAGGAAAAGGAATTTTGAGATCGCAGTCTGTTATTTACGCTTTATTGTGCTTGGTTTGAATGGTGAAGATGATTAAAAATTCCGCCGCGTGTGAAATTAGATCTGTAATTCGTTTTCTGAACGCGAAGAACATTAAACCAGTCGACATTCACCGACAGATTTGCGAGGTGTACGGAGAAAATGCGATGAGTGTTTCAATGGTAAGGAGATGGGTATAACAGTTCAATGAAGGATACGATAAAGTGCATTTTGACGAACAAAGTGGGCGTCCACCGTAGGTTTATGAAGTGTTGGTTCGTGCAAGTGAAGAACGCATCACGGTAAACTGTAGGTTACACTATCTGTTCTTCCTACGCACTTTCCACAAATTTCAAGACCACGAACCTACTACGCTGGCGTAGTAGGGGGAGAGTTGATACTCCAACGTGGCGCGTCCCAGGTGGCGGATAAGGGGGTCCTAACCGGCTTACCGGCGGACTTGAGGGAAATAAAATACCTCTCGCGGACCAAACACACAACCCCCTGTGGGTGGGGTACGCAGACGAAGAATATACCCACGGTATCCCCTGCCTGTCTTAAGAGGCGACTAAAAGGGGCGACCAAGTGATGATCAAATTAGAACCATGAGACTACTTGTAATTAGTACCATCACGCAGGGAACACCATGGGTCGCTTTTACTTGCGCATAGTATCACTATGTTAGGTACAAAATAGGTTTGTGAAAAGTAGCAAAAGAGTGGGTTGCAGGCTTTTACGGTACCTGTGATTCGTACCCCTATATGAGCGACACGATGGGATGAGGGACACCATGGTTCTGCCTTGCCTATGATTAGTGCCCACTATGTGAGGAACACCAAGGGGTAGTGCGGAGCCCTGTCGTTAGTCCACTTATGAGGTATGCCATAGGTTTGCGTTGCCGCTATAGGGTTGCGTTGCCTTTAAATAGCGCCGCAGTGTGCGAAACACCGTAGGTCTCTGTTACATGTGCGAACTTCATTACCTGTGAGTAGTACCATAATGTGTGGAATACCGCGAGTCTACGCTACTTTTGATTAGCACCGCAACATGACAAATAGCATGGTTCTATTTTCCTAGCGATAAGTACCATTATGAGGGGCCGATGACCTGGATTTTGGATTCCTTTAGACTACAAGCATCATCGATTCAGTATTGTGTTTTAGAAGCAGTCCCTTGGTCAGTACTACTATTCTTTAACTATAGTTTCTTGGAATGTGGGGCATTGCGGGTAGGATCCACTGATTGTTTTAACTGCATATCCATCTATTCATTCTTCGTCCTCACGTTTTCGAATTCTGGTCAGTGGAGGATTATGGATTTTCAAATTGTCCCAACATTTCGTCTCCTTTTGTACTATTAGGGACCGTTGACCTAGATGTTAGGCCCCTTTAAACAGCAGGCATCATCATCACCATCATCATCAAATTTCGAGATCACCTCTTCATGAAATTGTTTCTGAAAAACTAAAGTTTCCAAGAATGTGTTCTCGTTGGGCGCCAAAATATCCTAGAGAGCAACACGAACAACAGCGTCAGAGCACTGCACTTGACTTTTTGACGCGTTATAACGAGGATGGTAGTGATTGTCTAAGCGTGATAGCGACCGGGCATGAGAATAGGGTCACGTTTGAAACCCCTGAACCGAAACGACAATCGATGGAATGGAGACACATTTCGTCACCAGTAAAAACTAAAGCCAAGTAAATCTTGGCACCTCGAAAAATCATGTCCACAAACGTTTGGGTTCGACACGGCATTCTACTGGTGCATTTTTACCGCGGGGTGAGACAATCATTGAAAATGATTACTGTGAGATGCTTAGGAAACTGCGTTGTGGAATACAATATAAGCGCCGAGGAATGCTCACAAACGGTTTTGGTTTCATTCATGACCACCCACCGTACAACCCTGACCTCACCCCTAACGACTTCCATGTTTCTTTGTACCTAAAACGTTCCTTGATGGGAAAAATTTCAACAACGATGGCGAGCTCAAAAAACATGTTACCACATGTTTGACAACACAGGCGGCAACGTTTTGTGAAGAAGGCATACAAAAACTAGAGCCACCAAACTGTTGGGAGCTATGTGGAAAGATAGTGCACGAATTGTAGTTTGTCTTGCAGTAAATAGTTTACCTGTGGATGCAGAGTGGGTCTCGGCCCATAAGTTGCCACGGCTGCTCCGTGGTCCAACAACTCTGCACTCTGACCGGCCAACTGAGCCGCTCTACCGTGGCTCTATGCCTCTGTATTCGGGAGATGGAGATGGGCTGTCCTGAGAATGGTTTTCCGTGGTTTTCCATTCTCCTGCACTAAGGCGAATGTGGGGACAGTTCCTAGTATAGGCCACGGCCGCCAACCCCATCACATTTTCCGAGCATCTCCTGCACCGTAACACCTGGTCTGAGAGACGGCGTCACCGTCTAAGAGGCCCGCCTCCCCCTTCAGGGGAGGAATGAAAACATTTTAGTAGTAGTAGTACAGTAAAACCCCGTTTATCCGAAATAAAGGGGGTGGAGCCACTTCGGTTGACGCATTTTTTCGGATGACACATGGTAAATATTTTGGGAAGTTAGATGTCGAGATAAAAACGCATAAACCCTCTTGAGCAAAGGTGCACTGTATATTAACATTAAAATGTTTACATAATGTCACTCATTGTATAAAATCAGTGATTTTCTTCTGAATTTTCTTGGTGCAGCGCTGTCGTGCAGCAATGTTGCTCCACCGTCTAATCAACAATACATCAGCTGGTGTAGATACATTGCTTTGTTCAACAACGCACAAAGCAATCTGAAATAATTAATTTTTTGTTACTACTGAACTGGATACTGTATAGGGTAATTTTATTACATTACTGTAATTAAAGCGTGAGGTACTGTATTTTAATAACAATCCGAAATCAATCTTACCTCCAATGTATTAAATAAATCATTTGCTGTAAGTCGATTCTCAGAACTGCTATTGTCAGGGTCGGAGTCTTCTACACAATCTTCATGGCGAATAATACAGTAATAACCCTAAACCCATGGCACTAGAGCCCTGAAGGGCCTTGGCCTACTAAGTGACCACTGCTCAGCCCGTAGGCCTACAGATTACGAGGTGTCGTGTGGTCAGCACGTCAGTTATTCTTGGCTTTCTAGACCGGGAATACAGTAATAATAATAATAATAATAATAATAATAATAATAATAATAATAATAATAATAATAATACAGTAATACTAATTCCTGCTTGTTCAAGAACAAATATATGATGGAACGAACCAGATGGTAAGAAACTGTTTTATGCTACACGTTCATTCTGGCATAAGTCATTATATAAAAATAGGGTTTGCCTAGTAGCTCTCAGCACATATAGCAAGAGAATTACTAATATCGATGGCTAAGAACAAGAGGCTAAAAACAAAATATAAAAACACAACTTTGCCAGAGCATTTCGGTTAAGCTAGGTTTCAGTTAAGCGAAGTTCGGTTAAGCGGGGTTCTACTGTAGTAGTAGTAGTAGTAGTAGTAGTAGTAGTAGTAGTAGTAGTAGTAGTAGTAGTAGTTGTTGTTGTTGTAATAGTAGTAGTAGTAGTAGTAGTAGCAGTAGTAGAAGCACAGTACCATCAGTATGACGGAAATTATGCAAAGTATCTATGTAACAGTAATAAGCCGTATACACTAAGTAAATCTCCTGAGTGCTAGGACTAAACAAACATATCGTCAAGCTAAAGACAGTTTAGTGAGACCCTATACTAATATTAATCCTGCGGGCATAAACATGGGAAGTAAAATACACTCCCCCAGAAACGAATTTACAGGTGAATTCAAAGTCACCACCCCAACCCCTCAGGGTGGTGAATGAAAATATTTATCATTCATTCAAAGTAACCGCAAGCAAACAGTTAGGTCTGAGCCTGCACAGCAAAACTTGGACAGAACCCAAATATATGAACAAAAACCACTGATGACGAAGAGCCTGCGAAAAGCAACGGTTTTACACAGAGAAGAGGACCAAATCGAACCCGCGTTCCTCAGAACGCAAGACGCCTTCTGGTCCCTGAAAATCCCTATCTGATGACGTGGATATAAAGGGAATGACATCATTTATCCTTATTATCTGACTTTAAAACTGGGGTAATATTACGATGACCACAAATTCCTCAATTGCTTCCTTTTAAATGATATTGCATCTGATAATAAACGAGTTCGTTTATAGCTTTACCCTGAGAGCACTTCTTACACAATCCAGGTGGACAGCATACATCCGCTCATTACCTGAATTCCTTCCTTTTGTAATCTGGCGGCACTAGGCACCACAAATCCTCACTTTCTCTTTCAGTGCTACCCTGCTGACAGACGCATCACAGCTGTCTTAAACCGTGTCGTGCCATTTTGTCCAGGTGCCATTTCGTCCAAATTCCACGAACAGAGGCAGGTAGTTAACTCTCTACCGGCCCACTAGTGCTATTTCGTCCAAACACCTATGATTGACAGTTTGACAGGTCTACAATAACTGTTTCATTTCATTGCATTCCTTGTTAGAAATAAGTAATGTTTTGATGTTTGTAATAATGGACGTTACTCGCTCCGCTCGTTTGCCACCAGTCAACTATATTTTACCATGAAATGCTTATAATATAAAACAACATAGTGAGAATAAAAACAAATATTTTCACAAATCAGGTGATAATTTAAGTATATCCAAAGTTGCATTACTGAAATCTCTGTTTAAATAAATATCATATATGAGGCAGGAATATTTGTTTATTCATTAAAATTACATGGGGACTTTGAAGGGCTTTGGGGAGAGAGCCCTAAGAGAATTTAGGGAAATCATGTCCTTTCGAAACATCTAGGGAAAGTTCCCTTTAATTTGACACCTCAATCATCAATGTCGGACTTTATAATAACAAAGTAGTTCACTGGACAAAAAATTCATAACGGAATTAAATATAAGATAATATACTCACTATTAACTGCGTTCCTCCAGACTGCTATGAAGTCACGTTCAGCCAATTTTCACATTACTACGAAGGTTTGATTAAAAACACAAACTAAATCTGACAATGCAAAAAGCGACCTTTCAGCCTTGTCATGTTTTGTGTCTATTTACAAGTATATGATGAAACGGGAATGCCCTGTGAGCATTCGCGTTCATGTATTTCTTGAGGAGAACGCGCTAACACCCGACTGTATGGATTAAAACGACCGCCGAGCGCGCAGGCACCATGGAGGACAACATGCAAGCGAGCGCTGCTACGGAGTGCCAGCCAAGGCCAAGTGACGTCACACCGAATGTTCTATTCGATTCTATGGCATTTCATCACGAACAGAAGGTCAGATCGTAATTTGGAGAACGTTACCATGTAGGCTTGGACAACAAATGTTACTGCCCAAAATTTCGTGAAAATCGGCGGAAGGATGAATTTTTTAAGAAGCTCATATTTCCAGTCTCACCGCCCGACCTTGAGCAATATAAAAGGGGTCGCCAGCCTCGAGAAGAAGAGGGTGTGAGTGAGTACTTCGTCGTGAACCAGCCGCCTCGATGTTCGGGTCCGCTGATGTGATACAGTTTGTTACTCTGTCCGGCTAAGGACCGGAGGTTGAAAGTACGTGATACGAGTGTTGAAAGCCTTCTCAGTGGACTCTTAACTTCGCGTGTAAGCGGAAACTTAATCACTAATAACATCGGTCTGTTAAGCCGAGTAACATTATTTCGTTTTGTGAATTTTGTAATTGAAGAGACTGTAGAGCAATCACTAGATATTTTAAAACTGTGCTTAAAGGACTTAGGGCACAAAGACTGTGCTTTAGTTGTTTCCTCTCAGAGAGACTGTGTTAGGTTATTTCGTGAAATTGTGCCCTCGTGAAAGTACAATTCTTTTTATGGACAGTGTCAATTTGTTTCATAAAGGACAGTGCCAATCTTTCTTTCAAAGACTGTGTCAATTCACTCCGTCGACATTTCCTTTCGTAAAAGCGTGCCAACCTTCATTTTCAAAAGACTTTGTTAATTCACTTCGCAGGACCGTGCTAACATTTTCTTTCATAAGATTGTGCCGATATTCCCTTTCAAAGACTGTGCTGATTCGTGAAATACGGTGCCTTTATTTCTTTTCAAGGGACTATGTTAATTCCCCTCACGAAGACTGTGTCTACATTTATCGCCGAAAAGTTGTATTAAATTACGTGTAAAACTGTGCCTCAGTGGAAAATTTATCTCTGAGAAACTACGTGATTTTTTGTTGAGATTGTGTCGTAATAGAACTTGGTCCTTTTTCACGAGACCGTGTCATAAACTGTTTCTTTTCTGTCTTCGCAGAAACATTTAATTTATTTCTACTCGTGCGTGTGCTAGAACATTGTATGTGCTCATTACAAACAGTACAAAGACTATGTCCGTAGGACTTAATTTCTTTTCGCACTGAGATTAAGTGAAGTGGTAAACAGTTGTATCTCAGAAAGTTCCAGATTATTTTCATTGCCTATCACTTCGAGTTCGACAGCGACTATTGCACGAACACTATTAATTATTTTCACAGAACTGTGATTTTGAATTCATCTCTTTTTCGAAAAGTAATATGCGTCCAACACCATTCACAGTGGAATTTGTGCGGCCAGTAACAGTGTCTCGCCATCATTTACAGTGCAGTGCGGTAGAGAAGTGTCGTATCAGATTCTATTGACATTCTGTGCGAAAGTTTTACATTTCTCTACTCCCTTCATGGGACTTAGTGGAATACAAAGCTAAACAACCATTCCACGCTGCACTATCATCAGACGATCGCCCCAGGTTCCGGTCTCCTTCAACATCAAGGGCTAACAACCGCCGTGGGACGACGCCGACGACGTGGGACAACGCCTTAATTTCTATGCATTTTTTGAATAAACTGCAAGTTCCACTTTAAATATGAACTCATTTCACTACCTTTCTCTCGTACTCTCTAAAAGCATGAACCGTACACGCCTTGGCGTTAATCCATGCTCTCCAGTAAGCTGAAGTAGGGCGTTCCTGTTTCAATACGGTGTGTACAATGTATGCAGCAGCTAATGCGTTGTCCGATGGTGCAAATCAGTAACATTTTTGTTCCTCTTAATCCATTTTAATTATGTAGGAGACGGTACGCAAAAAATTTTCAATGTCTCGTGATTTCTCCAATTTTTCTATGGCTCTTTCAATTTCGTTGTCCATTACAATGTACTTGTTTCTCCTCTTTAGACCTTCTAAATTTAGGTCAATCCTGATGATTTTTGTGTCAGAATATTCTTCTTCTTACTTTAGTGTCATAATTAGTTGTTTTATTTGAGGGTGTGGTTTGCCTACGATTGCATTCAAGCGATGGTTTCATCCTTCCACAGCGTTGTTGGTACGATGTCGCCTGCCGGTACAATTCCATGCATCAATTGGAAAATGAGAGTATTCTAACCACTGGTCAATGAAATAGTCAAAAAACTCATTGTGTTTCCCATGTGCTACAGCAACTCTATGGATGTGTAGCCAACCTTCCCCCACATATCTCATCTTTATAAAGGCCAGAGCAGCGCGCATTCTCACGGAGTCTAGTATTTCCTGGCGTGTGTTGTAATCTTTGGCAAGCCCAAGGTTTTGTACATTCCTCCATAGACTTTGTGAAAAATGAAAAAAGCACCCATGAAATCCTGCAGCAGGAAATACTGTGTTGATTGCCTCGATCACTCCAGTTTCGAAATCTGCGTTTACTGTCTCAGGGGACCAGTCTGGTATCACCCGGAGAATGGCGTTAAACAGGCGAATGTAAGTTGACTTTCTCTTGTCAGGAAGTAATGCGAAAACTGCGGAGGTTACGTTTGTTTCTCCCACAGTTCTTCCTAAATCTACATGGATGGTGTGCAACTGAGAAAATTGTTTGCTAACACTCTTAAAGGTGCCATCCATGAAAAAAATCTTATTTTCTTTTAATGCAGCTTTTCCTGTGGAACTGGCAAATATAAGTATCCGCTCACCATCACAGTCATCAGCTAGTAAGAAATTATTTCCATCTGCCATTTCAAACTTTCTGAATCCAACTCAAGTTCATCTCGATGATTGGGTTCGGCCTGAATTCCCCTGTGCATCCCTTCGCTGCCTATGTAGAGTAGATTTGCAGTTATATAATTGAGGAATTCTGGTAACTAGTTCAAATACGGATTGTAGAAGACGTATGAATTCGTCGTCAAAAATCTGAAACGAAAAGGAACTAAATAAAATAAGAGTTCTGTCTGTACATTACATGGAATAGTGAAATTTTGGTATTATTTAATGTATTATACATCGTAGAAGCCGAATGGAACTTTATCTCAATTTCTGTCTGTCTGTCGAGCAAGACGTCGCTTGCAGACTGTAAACTCGCTTCGCTAGTTTATTTCCTTCGGCCTTCAGCCTCAGGATTTGCAAGGAGTTCAAACTCAATTTAAATTAATATATGCCCATTTAAAAGCCAGTGGGGCGGATTCCTAGAGTCTGGGGCGTAAATATTGTCACTAATAAAAATATAAACCTACCTGTGAAATGGATTTATCAGTTTCTTCGCGGGCTCTCTTCTTTCCCTGTGCTATAGCCTTGTGGACGTCTTGTGCAGCCACATCAGGAACACACGTATTATGGATCTCTTCATTAATAATTTCACTGTTTATAGTAAACACTTTTCTACTACAAGAACAACGCCACACAACTTCACCGCATTTCTTCTCATTCTGAACCGTATACCGATACCCGTTAAGTAATAAACCAGGTTGACCATTTGTGGTGGTTGAAAACTCCATAATTAACAAGGATGTTAATTCATAGAGATCATTCGAACGAATGAAGAGTCTGTTCACAAACAAAGTTGGGGAGGGGAGGAATGGAATTTCACAGCAGGGATGGGTGGGAAATCTCACAGCCAGTTGTGGATATCCCACAACCTGTGGTTATGCACTGCCTCAATCCTTGCCAACATTTTGTCTGGACGAGATGGCACTCATTAACTTGTGTAATAATTTGTGAAACCAAGCTGGACGAAATGGCACCTGGACGAGATGGCACTAAACCTCTTAAACAACTCCAATAGCCTGCGCAATTCTAATTCACCTTCAGAATACCAGTACTCCCCAGTAATATACTTATTAAGTCTTAATTTCTTTCACTTACTTCGCCACATTCACATAAGTATAGGTCTTTATCATCTCTAATATTCATTTCCAGTGGCGTGCAGTGAACACATTCGTTAACCCAGCTATAAAAATGTTTTTAATAAGGCTTATAAGCAATCGTAGCCCCACTACACTCTCTAAAGTTAACATTACCATTTTATAAGGCTGCATTTTTCGTGAAAAGGTCTACCGGAGAAAGGTTTTTAAGAATATTTTCAACCACACACTCGCACACATTTCCAAGTTGATATTCACGGCAGTGACGACACCATCATAACGTAATCTATGGCAGATTTTAAACTATGTAGGCCTACTTACAGTTTCACCCGGTCACGCTTCGTGATAGAATTGTCAAGGTTTCCACAAAATTACACTGGGACTAACTACTTGTTTTTAACAAAAAATCCTAACCTAAACTGAATCAGCAAACTTTATCTGGTATTTTACCTTCGCCGAAGTTTTATAGTTTCATTCGCTTACTGAGTGTACGTGCATCAACGACAAACGAGAGAAAATATTCATCACGACGTATAACACACGCTATATTCATTATTAATGGCACAGAACTCACGAAAACTTCACATATAATCCAAGAGGAACACCACAAAAATTCACTATATACCACCATCACAGACAACCAAATACAAAATTATTTTACTTTGCGCTTAGCTCTGTGTTCATGCTGGGCAACCTAAATACTTTTTCTATAGCTATCGCAAAACATACTCTACACGTGTCATAAATAAATTAGTCGAAGAAATTTTACACCTGCCGAAATTCAAAAATAACATATATTCTTCTATATTACAATTGATTTCATAAACTGGCTCTATTTTTATTAGCAAGACGATGTGTAAGTGACTATAATGTCAACATGTTGATATTTTCCTTGTAGTCTCTACTGTGTAGCGCTGAACACTTCGAGTGTCAAGTATTTAAACTAACATACTTTGCCCACGGCTGGCTGGATCCCTCGCTGCGTTCCTTATACCGGCCTTAACAATCGCTTGTGAAGCCCAGCATAAAGCTGTAAGTGGAAAGTTTCACCATAATGCCGCTGGAGCTCTGGCCACCTAAGTCACTGTCAAGAAACTGTATACCGCAAATTACCACATTTCCAGTTTCGTTTATATTCTTTTGCTGTTTTAAGTGTTGGTAATGTGTTTGTAATGAGGTGTTTGTTGGTTTCTTATTGCGAGTTGATAGTTATGCGCTAATTAGTTTATTTTTTTTATTGTGTAGTGTGGTGATTTGTTCTTCTTTAAGTGTGTTTCGATATATTCGAATATGTACTACTGTGTGCCTTTTTGTACTTCGAACAGGAAAAAGAGCAAAGGTACACTATCATTTCAAGAATTTCCCGTAGACCAGGACAAAACTAAGGAGTGGCTCAAAGAAATTTTTCGCGATAACTTTCTCCCTAACACTAATTCTGCTTCTTCTGAAGTCTGTAGCCTTCATTTCAAAGAACAAGATTATTCATTTGTAAGGAAAAGTAGTAGAGTACTAAAGAGAGGTTTGTACCATCAATGCTCCCTAACTATCCTAGTTATAAGGTGGATAATACGAAGACTCCTAGAAGAAAAATGACTAGAACCGCACCACCCTCAGCCTAGAAATGCAAAAGAGTTTATGCTGCTTATCATTTTCTAAATCCTGATGTAAGCTGTTCAACAGCCAATAAAGAAGCTACAGGCAACTTTTCAAATGTCAATTTCATTGTAGAACAACTAGCTTAAAGTGAAGTTATACCTGAAGCAGAAATGACATTACAAGCACAAGGTTGACTGAAACACCTAAGTTTGTATTATAACTCCCTACAACCAACCTTAAATTAGCCCCCAGAGCCATGTGTCGAGCAATGGAAGTACTCCTATTACAGTGCGTGGACCCGATTGTCAGGTTTGGTAAGGAGCTAGCTAGAGCGACGCATCAAGTCGGCCGAGCTAGCTGGCTTGTCGCCGTAAATTGCTGTCAAGGAAGGGCCCACAGTCCCGCCCTGCTCCCAGGACAAGAAAGCTTCACGTGCATGCGTCAACAAAGCAACTTAAATTTCGCTGGGGTAGCTCTCTTTCGCGCCGGCAAGGAAACCCAGTTCGCTGGAGAAGGTGAACAACAGTTGTGCGAGCGGATTGTCGGGACAGCTGTACTTGGCTTGGCTTAGATGTTCGCAGTTCTTTAAACTTTATAAAAAGCGGTCTAAGAATAATAAGAAATTACCCCAGCAGCGCCGGGGTAGAAGGGGTTCAGTGCACGTCACTGTTCATTTTACGGGTAGCGTATGCACCATATTCAAACTTCTGATCCACTACCAAACCAAACCAAACCAAACCAAACCAAACTGAGGACTTTGCTAACCTCTGCAGTCAGAAATATACTCAAACCCCGTAAACTAATTAAGAAAAGGTCTATCAATAGGGTAAGATTAGTATGAAAAGCAACCCTGGCTAAAATGTCATGGGTTCGATTCTGTGGGATGATGGTCACATCTTCGCACTTAAATAGTATCCGAGGAACACACACACATATCTGGCAAAAACATGCACCAAGCTACATATTTATATTAATGACCGTAGTGCCTCCCTATCTCTAAAGGTTCCTGGGTTCAAAACTCAGTGGGCCTTCACGGTCTTATAAACACAAATGATACATTTTGACTAAGAAGAGAATATGTATATAGGACATTCCACTAAACCTTTCGTGGTGGTCAACTATACGATATTACCGGGCGAGTACGCTGTTGAGGTTTCCATTGTCCAAACGTTCTCTTCCTTCCTCGTACTGCTGGGTGAAAAAACTATAGAAGTGTGCAATAACTCGTTACCGATCGTTTCCCGAATGTTGTAAAAGAACTCCTGCGGGACTAAATTCCGGGACCTCGGCGTCTCCGAAGACCTTAAAAAGTAGTTAGTGGGACGTAAAGCAAATAACATTAACCTTTATATCTAACTCTACCATCTGCGTAATAAAAAGCTCTTCTACATGTATTTAAAATTATTTACATAACACTGTCAGCATAGTGTTCCAAAAATAAAACAACAGCACACAAAGGCTACTCTACAGTGACTATTATTTACATAACTTGAATTTCACGACCTTCCTATCTGAATTTAATAATCAGAATCCGTCAATCATAACATATTTTAAATAACACAAAATTTTCGCATGAAATTATGTTGACCTACGTCAATTAATTTAATCATTATTTTAATGAATGGCAAAAGTTACTGTACAAATTTTATGTCCACCAAGATCAATTACCAAATTCAATAGTTTTAATGACACGTGTTACCATGGGTAATAACATACAGATTATCGTCCCTATTTATAAAGATATTCACATATGATTTAAATATTTAATGTTGTAATTTATATAGAATCAAGCTACTATTGCTAGGAATCATTTCGCACTTGTTAAACTTTACCTATATCATCATATTCATCATACGTTTCACCATCTCTTTACTAACATTGTAACTGTTCGCTCTCCTAAGCTTAACACTTGGGGAGACGAAAGTTAATACCTAGGGACTCATGAATATAAATATAACTATATGTGGCTTGCCCGCAAATTGCCACGCAAATAGAATCAATTAACATTCCATGGTTTCCCATTTCTCTATGTAATGTTTGGGCACCAGCGTTACAGTTTTAAACAAAACTGTAAAGCAAAATTTATATTTACTAGCATAGAGACTTATACTTAAATCACAGTGGTAGGATTTTAAATAATTAACCATTAAGTATCGCTTAAGAAAGGAAATTAACGCAATGTAAAATACAAATGAATTTATTATACAAAAAATGAGATCAATCGGAAAAGTTCCTTTAAGCTTGGAGGGAAGTTAGAATTTACGTTAATGAATTTCGTGTTGCTTGCTTTATCTAATTGAAGCTCACCAATTGCAGCTTTCGTTGAGGTCATCTGTGTTCCGTGGTTACTCGCTCCCCTCTTCTCGTTGCAGAATTGGCTCCATGGACATCCTTCCTTCCTTCCTTCCTTCCTTCCTTCCTTCCTTCCATCCTTCCTTCCTCCCTTCCTTCCTTCTGTGATGTGATTTGGGCTATCTAGACTAGCACTCCCTAATTGCCTAGTCTTTATATTAGACATTGGCCCTATACTTGTGAAAATTGATCAGCGTTGATCGTAGGAGGAGAAAATTCAGAGATATGAATTTTTCCATGTTAGCAGAAATCTCATTCCAACTTAGCTAATCTACTGAGACAATACAGACTTGTACCAAATGCCATAGACTTGAACTAAACGCAGTTCTTCGTCCAGAATAATTACTGAATATCTCACAAGCCGTAAGCTTGTTTCGTATCACGCCGATCCGGCAGCATCACAGCAGCTAAGTACTGTGTCGAAGCGACAACACACTGTACGAAAAATAACTATGTCTCGAAGCGACCACTCACTGTCTCAAAATCAATAAAGTAGTTGACGTTCTGGTAGTGATGTGTGAGACGAGGATTGCTCCGCGCTAGATAATATATCACCGGGATCTCCCCACTCTTGATGAAAGCTCAATACCAATTCTCAATATAACGAAGCATTTGATTCGTAGATCGCATTATCATCTCCCTCTTCTTTCTTCTTCACAAGTAACCAGTAGGCGTGGCGATGATGTAGTATCCAAGCTTGCTAGCCTTGCACGCGGTTAGCTGTTTAGTGCCTTTTGCTCGTGAGTTTAACCCAGTGACTCATCCAACTTCCCCGCTTCAAGAATTACTTTTCCGTGTACACAAGTATGAGATGAAATGATAACAACTCTTATCTCAACATTGACCAGATTTACAATATATAATGAATTCCTATCCTACGTAATATAATAATTTAAATAATAAATGATGTTCTAATATATACAATATGATTCCAAAAACCTTATTTACATATGATTGAAGTTAAAATAAATATGTCATATAAATAATTGCCGATGGCGGATAATCTTGATGTCGAGTGATATCGCGTAAAAGTATGGCTGGGGAAGCCTGAACGGTTACATACGCCCTCCTGTTATTTACAAATATGACATATATGAAAATAACACACTACACCAATACGGCTGATATATACCTCATTACATCTTACAAACACTTAATAACAACATACATAATCAAATCGTGTATCTCACTGTAGAGTGAGTGCCTGTTTCAATGATACCATGTAACATTAGTAATAATTCCTGCCGGTTTTCTTCCGAAAGTTTGTCAGCAATACTCATAATATTTACAACATAACAACAGGTAAATAACACTATCTTTGCACCTCACCATTAAAGTGTTCTGCAGTTCCAGGTTATTATAATATATACACCACACACACACACACACACGTCATCACACGTGGCTTACCTCTCTTAGATAGCAGCAAGCAATTTCTTGCTTTCATTGCAAAAACGTTTTACTACTTAGAAAATTATTGCATTAATTTCCTTCTGCAGTTTCAATAAATAATTCCCAAGTTATTCAAGGCTTCTACAATAGTGTCAGGTCTAGGTCCACAACCTATACATGAATTCATGTTTTCTAACTCAAGAACATTTAGTGTTATCAAAACAACACCTGGAAGACATTATGCTTAATTCGCAGAAATATATCGTCTCAGAGAACGAATATTATAAGTGCCCAACATGACACGATCACCATCTTTCAATCTGTATGCACAAGGACCAACCCGACAATGAATCTGGAATGGACCCTGATGCAACAAAAAGAATTTCTTCGTCACCTTCTTTTCACTGGACGAGAGCATGGAACACGTAACAGAACAGAATCTCCTACCTGAAATTCGTCTAACACCTGACGTTTCTGCTGTTTGCTACGCTTCTCAGCCGCTTTAATCAAATTCTCTCTCGTTAATCTGACATATATCTGAAAGTCCCGCTGAGGTTCGTGTGTAATACCTAGCACTTTTGTCAGCTCATTCCTTGGATTGCTGCCAAAATGAACCTCTAATGGAGTGAATTTCGTACTTTCATGCTGTACCATGTTAATCCATTTCTCAATCAACGCTAAAGAACCAACCCACGCAGTGTGCTTGTCATGAACTAAATATCTAAACATCCTACGTAATTCCATCATCGTGCGTTCACACATATTACCTTGCGGATTCCTAATTGAGGAAAAAACATGTGTGATACCTAACTCTGTCATCACAGCCTTCCACTTCTTCGAGGTAAATTGAGATCCGCTATCCGATAATAACTTCCTAGGCGTACCTAATTCCTGAACATACGTGTCACTAATAATCTTACTACAACTAAGACCTGTCGCTTTAGGCGCGATCAATAAATGATTGACACACTGACTACTCGAAACTTCAATAATACCATCCGCTGACATGGCTTCTATTTGATTGTCTACTGCTTTAGCATATTTATGTGATATCGGATATCTCGGTCCAGCGAATATATTTTGATCCAGCACTGAAAATGAGTGTTCATACACATGTGTTTTGCCTGGTTTCAATGAAAATACTCCCTTGTGTTTTCTCAACACATACAACAATCGGTCCCTCGGACCTTCTTCCAAATTGCTACTATCTACCGCTTCTCTCAAAGCATCATCCTGGTTCTCCTATAACCACACTTCACATAACTTAAAATTTGCTCTTTCTTCTTCATCTTTTGAAACCTCATTGACACACCACATGTTACAAACCTCCACTTTTTGTCTGAACTTCGGCATCCCGCGTGACTTTAATATCCTCATTATCCCACCTTAAATATACCATCGCCTCACTGTAATCTAACCGAGCTGAGTGCAAACTTAGCCAGTCAGATCCCAAGATAACATCAAATATAAGGTTCGGAATAACAAGACATACTGAATTTTCGACTTCCCGTTAATACAAATAGGTATGGCAACTTGTTTACATATTTGCTTGGATCGTTTACCTACAGCAGTGACGATGTATTGTGCCCTTTGAAAGGCACCCAACTGCGGTGGTCTTCTTTCTTGATATGTGCGCCGGCTGCTCCTGAAAAATAACGACATTTAAAAATATACCCACCGCCGCATGTAGACTCTTCTTCCTCAAGGGTGGTGCGTCCGTAGATCCCTCGGGTTGATGGGCCACACGACGATCGGGGGATGAGGAAATGAAAGATGGGGTAAACTAAACTATTAAATAACGGTACCCAAAGGCTGAATTAAAATTTAAATAAATAAAATGGTTTATTTAACAAAATTTGCAAAGTGAAAGTTTGAAAGTAAACTGGTGTAAAATGAGATAATGTGAAATGAAACATGAAATTTAAAGCAATTGAAAGATCTGCATTACAATAAATTAATTATCTGCCTTAATAAATTCTCGACTGAATGTCGATTAAATTTTAGTGTTCTGAATCACATCGAACCACTGTCTCCATGACGATGACATGACCACATTTTAAACACTGGTCAGAAATATAGTCTCATTTGAATGAAAGATTTGTAATACCTTAAAAATGTCATCTCACAATTCAGTAATTAATTAATTGATTTATTTATCCATCCAATTGACATTGACGTTAAGGTGTCTGTCGAATATTTAACTCATGTTTAAATTCATTTGGGAAGCACCCCACTTTAAATACTAACAAAATACACCGAGCATGTGTAATAATAATAAAAGAGAAAAAAGGAAAACAACCATGAACATTGTACTTTTCTGTTACATAATCTTTGCCACCTGTTTAAACTGCTTGTGGCTGAAAACATGGAAATATTTACTGAACTGAACACCTGAGTGCTACCACCACACATTTAATTTGTTAAACCTTATTTACTGGGCTGTGATAGCGTGGACTTTTAAAATTACTTAAATTAATTAGGCCAAGTGCCTCAAGTTTACATCTCAAATGAAAGCGATCCCTTTACGTCATTAATTTTACCTAGTTTGCCGCTGTATGCATTTTCATTGTGCACGCATATTTTGTGGTACCAACTCTAGATGGAGGCAGATCCCATCTTATTTATGTCATTAATTTACGACATTTGTGATACAACTGCTTATTAAAGATCGCTTCATTTTCCTAACTGAAATGTAGTGAATTTTAAAGACTTGGTGATTACTGACTACCTTTTATATGAGCATCCCACTACTATATTTTTTGACTATGAACTAATCGATGATCTCTTACCCTAACACATGAAATCTTATTTACATAACTGAACATGTCAATGGAGAAACACTGCTTCTAAGAAATACAGAAATTAAAATAATCTGACTACGCCTACTCTATTCTATTTACAGACATTAAATCAAACACAATTAACGTATCAGATTTAAAATAGTACGGTGACAAACTATATACAAAGAAGTGATATAATAAAAATCTAGATTCCAAAAAAAAATCGCTGCCAAATAAAATTTTTAAAAAATGCGCTATGAGGAAGAATAAAATGTTACCCAGATCCAAGTAGCAAATATATGTGAATTTGAGGGCAATCTTCTAACCTCAGACTAACTGTCTGGACATGACCTTATTCAATCTTACGGACAATAATTATTCGCATTGCATGTCATCAATGATTAGACTTGACTATCAAAACACGCATTGATCATTCGCTCTGTACACAACATATCTCGGGCTCACGATTGCATATTTTCCGAGCATTTATTTTCCCTGGAAACTATTTGAAGCACTACAGACTTTCCGCCTACAACCATAACAGATGTCGTCATATATTTAACACTCTCGGTTAAATAATTCATCTCTCAATTCTATTTATTCATCAATATTCTCGACGTAGTAACACATAATACGGCCTCGCTCGTATCCGGCGGGCGAATAGCTGTGTCGTTCACATCCATTTATACGACACCATCAATTAATGGCATGGTCCAACTATCACATTTTCCATCTCTCATCACAGAACATCAGGGATAGTACTATTACTTTGCTCGTTATTTTGATCATCCACCGCTTCACATCTTATGAAATATCAGGGCTAACTTATCAATGGCTTCCTGTCACTAATTAAATAATTGAAATAACGAGATTGCCACTCAAAAACACGGCTATCGAACTGTGTAACCACGTTACATAAAAGAATTAAATCTTCGCGTATCAACCATCGTCGTGAAATACAAATTATGAGAACTACCGGAAACGGTCATCTGAATAATGATTAGAGAACATGAAATAATAAACCTAATGTGCTAATAGCAAAAATAAACATTTAAACTAGCATGGCAGCATCCACAAAATCAAAATGTCAACAAAATATTGCTCATTACCACAAATATTATCATCACTTTAAAATCTGCACTACACCGTATGAAAAATTCTTAGTAAAGTAGGATTCTCACATGTCAAAATGACTTACGTTAAAAGAAAACTGCGCAAGTAACAGACGCTAACACTTATTTATTATTATTATGATTATTATTATTATTATCGTTATTATTATAATCCTAATTTTACAATTACTATCCGATCCGTGAATTATTTACAGTCCTATCTAAAATTCTAAACTACGTTTTGATCATCGACTGTTCATAGCCTTGCTTGTTTACAAAATTACATTATGCTCATTTTACCTTGTTTGTGCTGGAGGCAGGTCAGATCATCCTCCGGACCCCGTCATGATGAATTAGTATCTCATCTTCAGGCTGATGTTATCCAAGAGATCACACACACAAACTTGATGCATTTTCACAATATCGTTGCACACGTCCATATTTATATTAACACTCGCATTTTAACACTCCTGCGAAGAATATTCAATGACACTGCATTGAACACCTGACGTGAAGTCGAAAGTCTGTAGTCCGCTACCTGCTTGCTGTCGCCTCTCTCTCCTCTCTCAGATTGTTTGTGTAAAGTATTATTGGTTATTCACCTTCTCTGACCATGACACTGGACTCAAGGTCTTACTACGGAAGTATTCCAATTATGAAAACAAAGTTTTTCTCCCTGTAACTGTCTGGACTAATTCTGCTCCCAAATATCTCACTTGCAATAAAAGTTCTATGAGAGTGTGGAAAAATTACGTGTAATGTTCCCAGTGATGTGGAGAATTTTATAATAATCGTTCTCCAACATATGACTTTTCCACGTAATATACGAGCTACACGTGAAGTAGGGAAAATGTGAATGCAGCTACGTGTTACGACGAGATTCAATGTTCATCTCGGTCCTAGCACCTTAAGTTCATTCATGGCAAGTGTTGAGAATATAACTAACATTGTCATTTGTTAATTCAATTGCCTGATTGTATCTGCATAATCTAAAGCTGAATAAAAGTTTGTAAAAGTGTTCATTTCTGCTAAGATATTGCTCTCACAAATAAATACATTACTCACTCGGATTTCGACTACTGTATAAGGCACTGAAGATTCTTATAAGACTGCGAATTCTCACGAGATTGAAGTTTACCACGAGACTACCGATCTTCTACTAGACTGCGGTTGAGACTGCGATTGAGACTGAGGTTCTCTACGAGACTGAGGTTCACCACCCTGGTGTCTTTGCTTTTGTAAACAGTCCTCCCCCACTTCGAAAATAGTCCTGTGGGAGGGATGTGGCGTAATAATCCTGCACTTGGGACCGATTTATCATGTGTCCGTAGGTTAGAATTTTAGAAAATGCGTTCAAAACCTTCCTAATTTCGGTCCGACTTATGTGTTACATTGCGTTATGAGAAACGATCACAGATTAATTTCTACGACGTCGCGCGTCACTGGATCTATTTTCTGTCAGAGCATGACGTCTTCCCGCCATGATGGTTCGCTTCCTGGTCGATTCCACTCTTCCATGTAAAGTTGAAAATTTCTTATTTAGCCACTGATTAACCACACATTTGCACTGATAAATCCTTAAATATTACTTGGAAGTCAGGACACGATATTTTACAGCTACTTCGGTCACCAGATCGCGAAATACTAGCTGTAGATTCCCGCTATGACAAGCCATTAAAATTTGCAATTTTGTGATTGGCTGAGACTTTCGCGCTCTTGGTAGTTTGGGTTCTTCCATTTTCTGCTAAGGGATGATGGGTATTATTCGTGTCTCACTCACTCTTCTGGGTCAAGTGCATTCCAATCGTGCGAATTCACGTGGGAACTGGATAGAAAGTTTTCACTTCCCGTCGGCACCATAAAACCTAATTGGACGTACCACTCAGACTAGCTACATCCTGTCCGTGCTTTAAAACTTATTCTGTGGATTTACTTTCAGTCTGTACGGCGCCTAGCAGTTGCTTTGTTAGACTGCGATCTTTTCCCAGCCTACTACTGTATTCTCATATGCGAAAATTGAACATTTAATATATGCATTAATTACGCACATTCGCTTATGGGTGCAGTATGTGGATTTCACAGGCATTTCTACAATCTCAATATTCTCCTTTTTCTGTCCTCATACCACTTCGAACTTACACAAGACCTTTGACTGCCTGAATCCAATAATGCCTGATAATGCGCCCACCATACTACGATCGTAACAAGGGGGTTATCACTTTTACTAGCAACTACGACTTGATCCACTTCCACCTCCCGTAATAACTCATCTCTGACATCGAGATCATAATTCATGTGCGTCATTACACAATTTCTCGCAACATGTACTGAAGACTGATAATCTGATCTCTCATTACCGTCTACTATCAGTTTAAATTACTTTATCTCCTTGTATCCTGATTTCGGCTTGTACCTTCATCAACATTACGTTCCCTCTGAACATTCCTATTTTGCTGGTGTGATTGATTACTTAGATTTTGTTGTCTCGGTTGAAACTGACCACGGTGATTGTCGTGTCTTCTGGGTGGCGTTTGATAGTTTGTCTGCTCTCGTGTACTACTACTACTATTTCCTAACGCATCGAAACTTGCTAGCAATCTTTCCATTCCCTGAATAGACTCTATCTGTTGCATACAGCTAGCTTCGCGGATTTTGTTGGGAAAATGTCTGAGTAATAATTTCACAATATCTCTCTCCGCTGACATCCCATCTACGTTTTTACAAATCATAACGTGGGCCAAAAACATTCTGTCATAGAAACTCCTTCGTATGGCCTAAATTTCCCAAAGACAATGCGTTCTCTTTCCCTGCTCTGTATAACTTCACTCCAGAATTTCTCCGCGAAATATTTCTGGAATTCCACCATACTGGTCATGCTGCTCTTATACACTGCAAACCATGATTTTGTTTCCCCAATACCGCGCGAGTTGGCCGTGCGCGTAGAGGCGCGCGGCTATGAGCTTGCATCCGGGAGATAATAGGTTCGAATCCCACTATCGGCAGCCCTGAAAATGGTTTCCCGTGGTTTCCCATTTTCACACCAGGCAAATGCTGGGGCTGTACCTTAATTAAGGCCACGGCCGCTTCCTTCCAACTCCTAAGCCTTTCCTATCCCATCGTCGCCATAAGACCTATCTGTGTCAGTGCGACGTAAAGCCCCTAGCAAAAAAAATGTTTCCCCAATAAAAGCATTGCCTATTATTTCTAAAGCTTCTTCCAATTCAATGACTCCTTCTTCTATTCGTTTTTCAAACCGTTTCTTCACAGTGTTTAAAAAATCTAAAGGGTTTGTCTGCCTCCCATTAAAGTTAGGTATTCTGTTTCACATATGAAATTTGTACCATGGCACTGACTTCCTACATTACCTTGTTTTTCTGTGATTTCCTTACGTATTTGTGCCTCCGACCTATCAATACGTTCATTTCTTATTTTCACTCTAGTTTCTACGTCATTCGCAATGTGTTCTTGTCTTTCTTTGTAGGCTTTAATTTCAACAGCATATTCCTCTGCTTTCTTAAACTTTTCATTACATATTTTAGCATTAATCTCTATCTTACCACACAGATCATCGTATTGTTGTTGTACTTGTTCTCTAACTTTACTAACTTCTCCTACTTGTTCCTGAATTTTACGATTAATTCCTGTGATCTGCTGGTCTACTTCGCTCCTAACTTTACAATTTTCTTTCTCTACCAACTCCAAGACTAATAAACATAATTAACTGAAATGTCCGTGGTATGGGCGCCAGAGTTCACCAGAATGGATCCCTCGAATTTAGATAGAGCATGATAATCTTTATATCCCAGGGCGTGTACATAAAAGCTGCATACGGGTACATCTGCTGCAGGCCTTACCTAACCTTCTGAAAACGATTAAATAGGTAGGAACTGCCCTAGGTTCATCAATAACTCCACTGATTCTAAAATATCTACCTATATTCTTAATAAAATCCGTGCATGAGCACCTCATCAACACACCGAAATACACTTATATTACACAAACAAAAGATTGCTGGAAGACTCCATATTTACAACAAGAACAATGAAAACAGTGGGAAAACGAAAGCGAGAACTAAGCCACCATTTGTAGTTAGTTCGTTGAACAATGTACATATATGTAGAGAAGAACCCTTCACTGCCTCTATATCAATACGACTTGCCGAGTCTCATAATCGGCACTTATAACATCACACAGTTTCTGTACCTCGTAATACTGTGTTCACAGATTTTAACACTTGTTGTAAAGATATATACATTTGAGCAACACACGCTTGTCGATCCTGAACATCAATTATGGAAAGTCTGAGATAGCTTTCACCAAATATATAATACCAGGCCGCCACAAGTGCTACAATACTTAATGCGTAAGCACTCCACAATATGTCGATCAGTCACTTTCCACGAACATAACAAGACCAAGTTCCATGAACGTTTGAAGTCCAGTCCAGTATATTGCAGCAGCATCACACGAATAACGTATATCCAGTTTCACTCCCGTGTGTTAGCACCACTTCCTTCCCGTACAGTCGGTCCGCACTACTTCCTTCTCGTACAGTGTCTCTGCAATCCTTTCCCGTACTGTGTCTCAGTTGTGGTTCCTTTCCACTGTGACGTCGAAGTATATAAAGACATCATCTCTCACATGATCCGCCGAGATTGATCCTTGCCAGCCAATCACGGTAGATCCTCTTGTCAAGACCATGCCCTGAACTACTTCTTGGTCCCAAGATATAAACAAACTATCCGGGTGTTTCAAATGAGTCATAGAACTTTCCTAGTACAACATCAACAAGCACATGTGATTCTGGGCTATTCACATGATTCATCGAACTTACCGACAACAACAAGTGCATCTCATAAGACACTGGGATGTCCGCATGAGTTATACAAATTACCAGAGTCCAATATAGCAATGTTTTCCCACTCGCTGTTCAAAACAAATTACTCATACTACATATATGGAGATCTCCCAGCTTACAAATATAAATGACAAAATATACAAATAAAATGCTGATAATAATAATAATAATAATAAATCGAATACTGACAATGATATCTCACACCTCTACATATAGTGTGAGGGTGTGATATATGTACTATCACACCATATTGTATGAACATGCGTCTAATTCGAATTGTGGTAGTGTACAGTGTTGTGTGTGAGGAAAGGAAGATTAAGGACGTCACAAACACTCAGTCCCCAGGCCAGGGATATTAATCATTACAAGTTAAAACCCCTGACCCGGCCGGGAATCGAACCCAGGGCCGCCGGGTGACAGGCGGAGACGTTTCCCCCTACACCACTGGGGCTGACCCAGCGGAATTAACCAATGATGGTTAAAATTCCCCAAACTGCTGGGAATCGAACCCGGGAACCCTGTGACTAAAGGCCAGCAGCATGGAGCCGCAGTCCTCGGTAAATACAGGCGATATAATCTTTACGGAGAACAATTTCAACGATTGCGTGAAAGGTTTATAAATAATAATTAACGAGTATATTTCTTTTTTTTTTTTTTTTTTTTGCTAGTTGCTTTACGTCGCACCGATGCAGATAGGTCTTATGGCGACGATGGGAGAGGAAAGGCCTAGAAGTTGGAAAGAAGCGGCCGTGGCCTTAATTAAGGTACAGCCCCAGCATTTGCCTGGTATGAAAATGGGAAACCACAGAAAACCATCTTCAGGGCTGCCGACAGTGGGATTCGAACCCACTATCTCCCGCATGCAAGCTCAGAGCCGCGCGCTGCTAACCGCACGGCCAACTCGCCCGGTGAGTACACTTATGTGACAAAAGTTCAAATATAAGACATGCATAAATTATATCACACACAAAAGGTAATATCTAAAACCAACACAAGAACACGTCGTTAAAAACTGAATCAGTGTAACGTATAGTTTGGAATTCCATAAATAGAGACATTCCTCCCCAAGAGAAAACATAGATGGGTTATAAATATTGCAAGAGATATTTTAAGGCCAATACCCTAAAAATGCGGGCAGAAATATGCAATCAGGTAATTCTATTCCGAATACTACAGTAACACAAGATATTTTTTCTTGCTAGTGGCTTTACATTGTACCGACACAGATAGGTCTTATGGCGACGATGGGATAGGAAAGGCCTAGGAGTTGGAAGGAAGCGGCTGTGGCCTTAATTAAGGTACAGCCCCGGTATTTGCCTGGTGTGAAAATGGGAAACCACGGCAAAACAACTTCAGGACTGCCGACAGTGGGATTCGAACCTACTATCTCGCGGATGCGAGCTCAAACCCGCGCGCTGCTAACCGCACGGCCAACTCACCCGGTAACACAAGATCAGTTGTATTTTAACGTATATTATGTTTGTACATAGTAGTAATAATAATAATAATAAAAATAATAATAATGTTATTGGCTTTACATCCTACTAACTAATTTCACGGTTTTCGGAGACGCCAAGATGCTGGAATTTAGGCCCGCATGATTATTTTACATTTCCCATTTTCACACCAGGCAAATGCTGGGGCTGTACCTTAATTAAGGCCACAGCCGCTTCCTTCGAACTCCCAGACATTTCCCATCCCATCGTCGACATAAGACCTATCTGTGTCGGTGCGACGTAAAGCTATTGGCAAAAAAAAAAGATTCTTTTACGTGCCAGTAAATCTACCGACACGAGGCTGACGTATTTGAACACCTTCAAATACCACCGGACTGAACCAAAATCGAACCCGCCAAGTTGGGGTCAGAAGGCCAGCGCTTCAACCGCCTGAGTCACTCAGCCCGGTGATTATATTTGTTTTACAGTTACTTATCTATAAACACAGTTCTTGAGGATCATGAAGTTCAGTCCCGGGATTTTCGGGAAACAAAAATGACAGAGCAGTATCTTACTAAGTTGCTTTTGAATAATTTACTGCTGGAAACTGGTAGTTTTATACACACCTAGTATGGTGATGCGTTTACGTTTTATCCTACAACATGCTCATATATGGAGATGCGTTTCCATGTCTGGGAGAAGTTACCAAACAATTTACATCTGTGCCTTACGGCACTGCCTGTTACGGCTATTTCGGGAGACGACAGGTTTTGAATCCCCCGTCGGCCATTCTCGAAAATGGTTTTTCGTGGTTCCCCATATTCATTTCCAGCCAGGATGGCACCTTTCTCATGGCCATGACCACTTCCTTTCCATTTCTAGCCCGTACAATTACAATACACCCACAGACAACACCCTCGCACAATAGTACATGTAGCTCACTCCCATGGGGGGTACCGGGAAAAGGAGCTACAGATCTGGCGAGCCGAACATGTCCTCGGACCCCCGGCACTAAAAGTCTTGCGTTAAAAAGTAAAATTTGAAAGCGTTGAAGGCAATCGTAAGAAGAAGTAACATTTATTCAGATACTTTGAAGTTTCGTGAGATCACGTTACAAAATCAAACCACATTCCAGTGTATACAGCATGGAAGGTAACTGATGCACCAAATAAACACAGTATATCTTGGAGGGAGGATCACAATGCCGTGATTTTCAGGTCTCATGCTTGCACCGTTACGCTAAGACTTGGGAGAAAGGAGACGAGCTGCTCGAATAGAATGTATGTTCCGAGCTGCCAGTGGAGAGATGGCATGGAATGACATTGGTAGACGAATAAGTTTGAGTGGTGCTTTCAAAAGTAATGAAGATCACAATATGATGAGGAAGTTGGAATTCAAGAGGACAAATTGAGGCAAATATTCGTTTATAAGAAATTGAGTTGGGTATTGGAATAATATTGGAATAATATTCGATTCATTTCTAATTCTCTGAAAAAATTTAAGAAAAGACTTGGTAAACAACCGATAGGTAATCTGTCACGTCGGCGATTCCCTAAATACAGATCAGCGGTGACTGAATGACTGATTGACAGATTGGTCGCATGGCGGCACTCGGTCGCTAGCGGTACGATATTACCGTGGTCGCTTCTGGCACGTAACCTTACGGACTAACACAGTCACCCGTTAGAGGCCCTGTCATAATGAAGAACAGTGATGAAGGCTACAACGCAAGCTGACTAATTTATGACAATGGCTCCAAACTTATTAGGACAAGGAACGAATTGTACACTGTCCAGCTCGTGTAAATAGCATTAATGACTCATGAAACATGAATAGCGGAATAAATCTAAACCACGCCATAAAGTATGAATCTGAAACATTAATATTAACGCCTTATATGTTTACGTTCGAGGAGGACAGGACGCTGACATGATTAGTTGCTGCCTGGAGGGAAACGACAGCCATTGATTAAGGAAACGTATATCCTTGGCTGAATGGTGGGCCTACTGGCCTCGGGATCATTTCTTCACGGGGTCAGGGATTTGAGTTGCTTATTGTTAATGCCACTGTCACGGGGACTGGGTGTGTGGTTCATCTTAATGCACTTCTCTTCATCTACACACAAAACATCACACTGCCAACCTCCACAGAAGCACGCAATAGTGAATACATCATTTCACATAGCGTTTGCGACAGCAAAAGCATCCGGCCGTAAATCTGAAGCATATCAACATCGAGTGCCGACACAATTTAATTAGGAAGAAGAAGAATATGATGATGATGATGATGATGATGATGATTCATTGAGAAGGTGCTGTTAGAACATCTGGTTACTTCGTAACATACTATGAAGCATTATATGAGAATAGTTTTTTGTTGCTAGTTGCTTTACGTCGCACCGACACAGATAGGCCTTATGGCGACGATGGGAGAGAAAAGGCCTAGGAATGGGAAGAAAGCGGCCGTGGCCTTAATTGAGGTACAGCCCCAGCATTTTCCTGGTGTGAAAATGGGAAACTACGGGAAACCATCTTCAGGGCTGCCGACAGTGGGGTTCGAATACTGGATACTGGCCGCACTTAAGCGACTGCAGCTATCGAGCTCAAAATATGAGAATAGTAGTAGTAAAAGTAGTAGTAGTAGTAGTAGTAGTAGTAGTAGTAGTAGTTGCAGCAGCAATACTACGAGTTGAGAGAAAGGCGTCCTACGAAGAACTACTTCTTCTTGCTCTTCTATTAAAATGGAAAAACCGAAGGGTTAGGAAAGTGCGGAAACATCCTATATTTGTTTTTCGGCTGACTAGAGGATTATATTATACATTGCTTGACGATCTAAATGAGGATGATAGTAAATTTTTCAATTACCTGCGCATGTCAAAGTCGTCATTTTGCGAACTCCTTGGCCACATAAAAGAAGAAATAGCGGGAAACGACATAGGACTAAACAAGTGTTTCCCAGTTGAGCTGTAATTCACTAATAGAGCCATATAATGGATCAATGGTACTTGTAAATGTAAACGATTATAGAATTTATATGGGCCTTACATACTGTATTTCCATATAAGAGTAGTAAACGTTTTATAATACTCACACATCGGGCGAGTTGGCTGTGCGGTTAGGAGCGCGTAGCTGTGAGCTTGCATCCGGGAGATAGTGGGTTCGAATCCCACAGTCGGCAGCCCTGAAGATGGTTTTCCGTGGTTTCCCATTTTCACATCAGGCAAGTTCTGGGACTGTACCTTAATAAAGGCCACGGCCGCTTCCTTCCAACTCTTGACCCTTTCCTATCCCCTCGTCCCCATAAGACCTATCTGCGTCGGTGCGACTTAAAGCCACTAGCAAATATATATATATAATACTCACCTAAAGTTCTTTAAAATGCTGTTCCAAGAATTCAGTGCTTTTATTTTGTCAGTGTAGGCCTAAGCTTCAGTTCTGGAATCCCAAGCGACCGGTTTTCATTCTAAGTCAAAAATGGTCTTCATTATTTATTTGACTTTCAAATTATTTTGCCATCTCCTTCATTTGCTGTTGTAGTTTTTTGATGTCTCCATGTTCAATAAATAAACTACCACAATAAGTAAAATATTCACTCTGCCACAGCACGAGACCAAACAAGGTAAAGAAGAAAGATAATGGTTAGGTGGATCGCTGATTCAATTGCGTTCCATCGTCCGCATTACGTCAAGCTGGTGTGAGAACACGAACTCGAGTGAGGTTTATGCGCGGAGAGGTACATTCGGCGACTAGCTGCGCCACTAGTCGCCCACGGCTGATAGGCTACATTTACTGCAATGCCCCGTCACGCAGTTGAGCAACTAAAAGTCGCCAGAGCAGTTGCCGGCTCAGATGACTGCCGGCAACTAGTTGCTCAGTTGCGCCACTAGTCGCCCGCGGCTAATAGGCTCCATTTGATCCAATGGTCCGTGACTCGCCAGAGCAACTAGTTGCGCCACTAGTTGCCCACGGTTAAGGCCGGGCGCACATTGGGACGCAGGCGAAGCAGCTAAAGCAGCGCAGCGCAGAGCAGATTTTTGTAATCCACATAAATCATTGCACCATCGCAAGTTGACAGACATGGCAGGTCAGAGCAGAGCAGATCGGTTCTGCACCTACTTCCGCCTACCACGCGCAGTCTTCGAAACACAGTTTCCTGCGCACGTGTCGCGTAGTTAGTTGAGTAGTTGAGACAAGGAGGGAAAAATTGTCGAAGCCGTGCGGTCGTACCCTGTTTTATACGATGTGAATCATGTGGACTGTGTGAATAATAAATTAAAACTAGATATTTGGAGCGAAATTGCCAAGGACGTGAATGTTAACGATGGTAAGTAGGCTACTATCAAAACAATTTATTCACAAATACTCTTTAGAAAATAGTTTAGGAAAAGGACAAATATGTAGAAAACGAATAATCGTAATACAATAAGTCATCTACGTAAATACGAAAATTAAAAAGAAATTAAACAATCTGAAGAATATGCCAGCACACCAGGCAATAATTCGGCTTCCCCAGGTATATTTTTGACGTTGCATAGAAGACTGAAAAGGGGAAGAATGCCAGTTACATGGAATTTCTTGTCATCGTGGTAAGTCGGTAGTTCTCACTTGAAACTTTATCCGCTTGCCACGGCACACTTCCTACCGTGTTGAAATAATTGGTAAACTTCTGCCTCACTATAAAAGCACTGGATGCACTCCTTCTCTTGTGTACCAATGGAAGCAACTGGTTCTCAGGCATTTTGACAATGTCCTCATCTACATTATTTTCAGGCAAAGTGTTGTATCTCAGAAAATTATGCAACACACAAGCCGCCTTTATGACTTTATCAACACTGTCAACTTTGATCTCGAATGGTTTTCGGAAAACACGGAACCTGGACGCCAGTAGAACATTCAACAGTTTTCCTTGCTCGCAACAGCCTGTAATTGAAAATCTCATTTTCATAGTTTCCGGTTACACTTTGTTTGGGATACGGCCTCATTAATTTTTCAGACAGTGGAAAGGCCTCATTACCAACAAAAACGTACGACAACGGTTCTACAAAATTATTCACAAATGCTGGAAGCGGGATTTTCAAATTGTATTCATTCGGAACTTAGATCATTGTTGCTAGCCATTGCTCCTTCCTTCTGAGAACTGACCCGCGACTGCGTGGCAATGTTAGGACAGCGTAGGACAGCGTAGCTCTGACGAAACTGCGAAGTGTATGTGAGCGCACATTGCCACGCAGTCTCGCGTCAGTTCTCAGAAGGATGGAGCAATGGCTAGCTACATTGATCTAAGTTCCGAATGAACAAAATTTTGATGGTGTTATGCATCAACTGACCAAGCGCCAAAATTGATTCTTTTAGATTATTGCACCATCTGGTAGCTAAAGGCGTAAACTTTATGTAGGTTATTGTTCAGACTTTTATTCTCAATATGACTTCGCGGGAAATGGATTTTGACCAAACGCCAACCTCTGAATCGTTAAATTTAAGTTTTGCATCAAGTGACCAACCACCATTTCTGAGTCTGAATTACGCATCAAATGACCACACGACAAGCGTGCAGTCGCTTGGTCGTGTGTTTAAAAATCCCGCTTCCAGCATTTGTGAATAATTTTGAACCATTGCCGTACGTTTTTGTTGGTGATGAGGCCTTTCCATTGTTGGAAAATTTAATGAGGCCGTATCCCAAACGAAGTGTAACCGGAAACTATGAAAATAAGATTTTCAATTACAGGCTGTCACGAGCATGGCGAACTGTTGAATGTTCTTTTGGCATACTGGCGTCCAGGTTCCGTGTTTTCCGAAAACCGTTCGAGATCAAAGTTGACAGTATTGAAAGGCGGCTTGTGTGTTGCATAATTTTCTGAGATACAACACTTTGCGAGAGCCTCTCACCGCTGCGTTCCGCAGTTCAAATCCCAATCACTCCATGTGAGATTTGTGCTGGACAAAGCGGAGGCGGACAGTTTTTTCTCCGGGTACTCCGGTTTTCCCTGTCGTATATCATTCCAGCAACACTCTCCATTATCATTTCATTTCATCTGTCATTTATTAATCATTGCACCAGGAGTGCGACAGACTTCGGCACAATTCCTATCCTCGCCGCTAGATGGAAGCTTCATTCACTCCATTTCTGACCCGCTAGAATAACACCCACGGTATCCCCTGCCTCAGGAGCTCTGAACTTTGGGTTGGCGACCACGGGGCCCTTAGCTGAGTCCTAGCATTGCTTCCAGTTACTTGTGCCAGACTCCTCACTTTCATCTATTCTATCCTACCTCTCTTGTTCAACTCTTGTTCTTTTCCGACCCCGACGCTATTAGGTTTGAGAGGGCTAGGGAGTCTTTCATGTTTACGCCCTTCGTGGTCCTTGTCTTCCTTTGGCCGATATCTTCATTTTTCGAAGTGTCGGACCCCTTCCATTTTTCCCTCTGATTAGTGTTATATAGAGGATGGTTGCCTAGTTGTACTTCCTCTTAAAACAATCACCACCACCACCACCACCTGACCCGGTCGAATGACTGGATACAGGTTGTGCATTTTCACAACACATTGCCTCAAAATAATGTAGATGAGGACTTTGTCAAAATGCCTGAGAACCAGTTGCTTCCATTGGCACACAACAAGAGGAGTGCATCCAGTGCTTTTGCAGTGAGACAGAACTTTACCAATTATTTCAACACGGTAGGAAGTGTGCCGTGGCAGGCGGATAGTTTCAAGAGCGAACTACTGACTTACAACGATGACAAGAAATTCCAGGTAACTGACAGTGTTCCCCTTTTTCAGTCTTATATGCATTATCAAAAATATACCTGGTGTGATGGCATATTCTTCACATTGTTTAATTTCTTTTTAATTTTCGTTTTTACGAAGATGACTTATTGTTTTATTGTATTACGATTATTCGTTTTCTACACATAAATGTCCGTTTCCTAAAAATAAATTGTTTTGATAGTACTTACTATTGTTAACATTCACGTCCTTCGCAATTTCGCTCCATATATCTAGTTTTATTTTATTATTCACATAGTCCGCATGATTCACATCGTATAAAACAGGGTACGACCGCACGGCTTCGATATTTTCTTCCTCCATGCCTCAACTACTCAACTAACTACGCGACACGTGCGCAGGAAACTGTGTTTCGAAGACTGCGCGTGGTAGGCGGAAGTAGGTGCAGAACTGATCTGCTCTGCTCTGACCTGCCCTGTCTGTCAACTTGCGGTGGCGCAATGACTTGTGTGGATTACAAAAATCTGCTCTGCGCTGCGCTGCTTTAGCTGCTTCGCCTGCGTCCCAATGTGCGCCCGGCCTAATAGTGGCCTTAGTGTGGAATGCAGTTCCAACTGTATTCGACATCCCAAATAAACCTCCACGGATTTCCTTAAAGCGAACGTTATTGATTAGAGATGATGGATACCAATATAAATGGTCCGTTATTATCTTGTAGGCAGTCAAGAGGCGTTGAGAGAACAGGAGCTGCTGTTAGGACAGGGACTGCTTCAGACATTGCACAATCTGTATCGAGTAATCCAGTGGAAGTGTCAGCGTCAGAAGAAATACATAAATTAAATGAAATTATTGATAGCCTGAAGAAGAAGTGCAAATATATGTCAACTGAAGTGGTTCCTTTGCGGCGGAAGTGTAGGGAGCTAAAGAGGTGTACTTGCAAATGTCAAAGTAGAAAGCATAAAGTAGCTAGGAAAAGTGTTATCTCGGATAGAGAAAAACTGAAATGTATAGGTTCTAAATACCTGACGAAGGAGGCGCTTAATGTATTGTTACATTTAATTAGGAAACCACCAAAAATAAGTGTGGAGTTAGATGGAATGAGGAAATTAAGTTATTCGCTCGGAACATATACTGTAGTCCGCAAGGCTACCGATTTCTGTGTCAGTACTTTGATCTCCCCTCAGTACGAACACTGCAGAAATATATGAAGGGTGTTCGGCTTTAATGTGGATTAAATTGAGGTATTTTTCAACTACTAAAAGAAAAAGTTAAATATTTTCGAGAACATGAAAGATTTTGGATATTTCAATGGATGAAATGTCGTTAATGTGCAACATGGCATATGATCCTTCTAGTGACAGTATCATAGGGTTTGAAGATTTAGGCGATGAACGTACACCAAAAGTTGAAAACAGTGCATTTGTTATGATGATAAATGGGGGTTTTAGCAAGTTCAGGCAGCCGTTATTATATTGTCTTACTCAGGATGGAATAAGTGCCAAGCATCTGAAAACTTATTTTTTAATCTTGTAGATAAACTGAAAGAAATAGAATTGACTGTTATGACTTGTGTATGCGATCAAGGCCCTAATTTTATGGAGTGGAGAGAGTGTTTGGGCATTGCTGAGTCCAAGCCATACATAACAGTTGGTGATAACAATATTTATTTCTTTTATGACACACCTCATTTGATAAAAAGTGTCAGGAACAATTTGTTTAAATATAATGGGTATACAGCTAAGAAAATGGTGAAGTAGGAACTGCATCTTGGCAATATATCAAAGACTTGTATGGAAGTGGCACTAAAAGAAAATATAAACTTGCACCAAAGCTTACAAAAAAATCTGTAGAGATGGCACCTTCTTCAAAAATGAAAGTTAGTACTGCTTGTCGTGTGCTAAGCCACTCTGTAGCAACAGCTATCGAAACACTTGTGATAGGTGGCAGTATGCGTCCAGCAGCCTTGCCTATTGCAGAGTACTACCAGAAGTTGAATAATTTATTTGATATTTTTAATTGTTGGTCCAGTTGAGAAATGCCATCACATGTCATTCTGAGCCTTTTGAAGTGCTTCCTGGTCTTTGTAGAATCTTGGAGATTTGTGGATATGTACAATAAAGCTGTAACAAATAGTATAAAGTGTATAAAGGGGTTGAGAGTGAATGTTGTTGCATTAGGGGTGTTGAAAAATGAATTGCTGGATAATGATAATAGAACCTATTAATGCGAAAAATAAACCAGGATCGCCTGGAAGATTTCTTCCCTATAATGAACCCATGACCTTAAAGGGTTCAATAATAAGGCAGAAAGGAGGGTTTTGCTCCAATCCATCTCCAAAGCAGTTCATTTCTGCATTCAACAGTGCAACATTCAATCAACTATTGCATAACACTTCAAAAGAGAGTAGCAACTGTGAGGTATTCAGTTGGGACCAATTAATGTTGGTCATAAAAAGTGCTCATAAACTTAAATTTTCAACATTATTAAATAGTGTTAATGTTCAGTCAGTTATTGATGTTCCGAATGTCGAACTGTCAAAAGATTTCGGTGGGTTAAATAGCATGAAATATGTGTTCGGTTACTTGTTAAAACATTTTTTCTCTGTTCACGATTGTAACACATGCAGACAGTTTCTAAAAGATAGGACAGATTCCCTAGATGATAGTGTTAAGATTTATTATGATTTCACCGAGCTCGATAGCTGCAGTCGCTTAAGTGCGGCCAGTATCCAGTATTCGGGAGATAGTAGGTTCGAACCCCACTGTCGCCAGCCCTGAAAATGGTTTTCCGTGGTTTCCCATTTTCACACCAGGCGAATGCTGGGGCTGTACCTTAATTAAGGCCACGGCCGCTTCCTTCCCATTCCTAGGCCTTTCCTGTCCCATCGTCGCCGTAAGACCTATCTGTGTCGGTGCGACGTAAAACAACTAGCAAAAAAAAATTATGATTTCAAAAATTATGAACATAATAGTGCTTTTGGTGGCCTGACTATGTGTAACGATGTGTTATATTCGTTTTCAGGAAAGTGTGAACATAGGTTTTCCTGTATGTTTGAGGAGGATGCTCATAAGCTTCTGTATGTACACTGTTCGTTAACTCCCTAATGGAAATACCTAATTTTCCATAGGAATGGTGTGAATGTACTAAGCTATTGCTATTGAAATTATTTGTGAAACTAATCATCAAATTTTGAAATGAAAGTTTTCACACAGAAAAAACACGAAGTACCTAAAATTCAGTCATTTAGGTTGCTGAGATCTTAACCAAATTCAGTTAAATAAAAGGTCTTTGAAAATGGCTAACATTAACAAGGCTTCATAGGTTATAAACTTCATGGTTCTGATCCTTATTGAATTGCAAGTACAATGTAATTATTAAATTAATGTAGTAATGGTCCACCTTTCAATACTATAATATGTAATATTCTAAATTACATTAATTAGGGACTAGTTTCGGCCTGGGCTGGCCATCTTCAGCCTTAATGTAAAACACCTAATAACTAAACAAATGTGCATGCACACAATTGACATAAAAACAAATGAAAACAAATATATACAAAGTGACATTAAAAACTGGGATGGAATATGAATAAATTTGAAAATGAACTAGGTTCTAACATCTTGAGTATGTTCATCATTGAGAATAATTACGTGGAGGTACAATCAGCTGTTGGGTAGAGAACAGTACTGGCTTGCTGGCCGCTGCGAGCGCTGGTGTTGTTCCGTTTGTCAATAGGGTGCCATTTCATCACTACGGAGCTTCGCGACTGTGTGTATTAGACTGCGGTATACCCTTGCGCCACTGAAATTCAGTGCGGTACTACGTCATGCACTTGCCCTACTTGCTCGCTAAGCTGCTCTCGTTCCACAAGAGCGGGGAGCAAACTGGCTCCGAAGGCATTTAATTCTCGATTGACGATGCATGTAGTAGAATACATTATTTTAATGAAATCTGGTCCCTTGTATGCTCACAAATTGAGTGTCATTCTTAAAGAAAATATTTTTCCTATTTTCATTGACATTTATGGCATATTACCGTTCACGTATAAATAAAGGCCTCTTATTGGTAGCATTGTATTTTTTAAACATTTTTATTTAAGCGCAGAATGTAAATTGTATCCATGGCATTAATTACTGTATATATACTGTACCAGGAAGGCCTAGGTCCTGGTCCATATTAATTGAAAGAAATGTTATTTCCAGCATTAAAGATCCGACCGACGTACGAACATCCATGTAAAGAATGTTCCAGTATGTGCCAGACCCTACGAGTACGCTAGGCGGAGTCAAGTGACGTCACCTGTCGCTCGAAGCTCACCTCCCCTAGAGATATTTCTCGAAAGAATTTTTCTTTTAACAGCTTTTTAACACCTTAACCAATTTCAACGGGACAAACGCTGAATTATAGCAAACATCATAAAAGTTAATCCCTGTAAATTTCAAATTAATTCATCAAACGGTTGTTGAGTTATAACAATTTAAAGTCTCAACGAAATTACGTAATTACGGTCACATGGCCGAGAGAGAGCTTCCACCCCTCCCTGCGCTGGTATCTATATATGTCAAGGCCAGATAGCCCGCAAACCAGTGCAGTACAGTACAGTACCGTACAAGGACAAGCAGACAACTGTGTGAGTGAGATAGTGAAGAGACCGGCCCGCGTACAGTATGTTCGCGCAGTCACGGTAGAAGTACTTTCGTCGTATCTCCAGAACGCGAAATTCTATCGCCGATGAAGGACGTCGCACTGCAGTTAGTATGTCGCGTCGCGATTACAATATAATCCTAAAAAGACATTTAAGACTGTAACACGAGTGAACTTATTGGAGTACAAATATTAACTATTTCATTACGTGTGGACTTAGGCAACGTCAAGTAACATTAAACTTCTACAGAGCCTAATACTTAAGAATCACCAGAACTTTTTTTTTTCTCGAGTATTGCATTATATTTCTTTATTCACGTCACATCAATATTTTGAATGAAAAAGTAAGAACTTTTCTGAGTTAATATAACAGGATTAGCAGAAAATCTAACTTAATGACTGTGTTCACAGACTGTGCTTATCGACTTGCTTTCTTTTTTTTTTTCTTCAAGTGTGAACTGTGTGATTAAGAACGTTTCAATAACGACTGTAAATAGTATTTAGTACAGAAAGGACTGTGATTCTTCATACGCCATAAATAGTGTTCAACAGTGTAAGTGATAACCAGTCGCACTAAATGAATTTTCGTGTGCGAAACTCAACAGTTCCAGCTGTCATCACCTCATCGGGAACGTCAACATCGCCGATCCTGATTCTACATGGAACATTCCAGATGTCCATCTTTCGACATTTGGTAACAACAGTTCTTGTCATAAGTGAGTAACAAACTGACTCAACTTTTTCATTTATTTTGAACAGTGAAACTTCAGTGTCGCGTGTGAACAATTTTCATAATTTCTCAAAAGTGATAAATTTAATTTCAATTTCATTTCTCGTAGAAAGACTGTAGGATTTCAAGTGTGCTGTATAACGAGATTGACGAACTGAGAACTGAAAACTTTTAATAATTTCTCATATCCATTTACCATTATAAAAGTGTGCTTAGGTTTAAAAAGACTTTAGGTGGAAATTCACACATATGAAAGACTTTGAAACCAATGATATTTATGCCATTTTTTTTTCAAGAAGATTATTTTCAACATTTAATTTCAATATAAATTTTGAGTCAACAATCATACCGCAGGGTGAGAAATTAATAAATTGTTTTGAAAAAAAATTATTTACCATCTATTATTCGCTCTGCGAGACTATCCTTCTCTGTATCGGCTCCAAAACCCAGTTCCACTCCCTGAGGTCCTACTCATGCCCTTTGCCCACAACTTTTCCTGGTACAATACATAGGCTACATTCATAAATACATGCACACATACATCTTCATTACAGACTGTTATGCCTTTCAGCATTCATTCTGCAACCCTTTGTGTATATACTAAACGCCGCCACAGTCCTCTATTTACAACTAAGTAGCCTCGTTTAGTTCTAGACCTTTTATCTTTAAATCATTAGAAACTGAGTCTAACCACTGCCGTCTTGGTTTCCCTTTACCTCTTACCATCCTTGAACTGGTTTATTATTTTCCTACAGTAGGTAACTTATCCTCCTCCATTCACCTCATATGACCCCACCACCGAAGCCTGTTTATGCGTACACCTTCATCAGTCTAGTTCATTCCTAACTTATCCTTTTATCTCCTTATTCCGAATACACTCCTGCCATTGTTCCCACCTCCTGGTACCGGAGATCATTCTCGCTACGTACATGTCTGCTACTTCTAACATATGAATAAGATACCCTGAGTCCTCCCAACTTTCAATCGCGTAAAGTTGGTCTAAAAACAGACCAGTGTAAATATAGTTTCGTCCGGGAACTGGCTTCTTTCTTATGCAATACTGTTGATCGCAACTGTGAGCTAACTGCATTAGATTTGCTGCATCTTGATTCAATCTCACTTACGATACTACCATCCTGGGAGAACACACGTCCTAAATGCTTCAAACTAACTACCAGTTCCAGCTTTGTACTCCCAACCTGACATTGTCACAGGTTCTTTACCTACTGACATCACTTTAATCTCAGAAATATTAATTTCCATATCAAACTTATGGCATCTTTTCTCAAATTCCAAGATATTAGGCTGCAAGCTTTCAGAACAATTTGTCGTAAGACCAAGTCGTCGGCATAGGCCAATCCGCAGCCCAATTGTCAACATAAAGGCTTTTTATTTATTTTAGAAATAATCAATCCTTAATCCCTTAGTCCCCCACTGCGAAGAACATACTTTCCTTCGGTACTGTGACATATGCACTCTCCAGATCTACAAAACATAAACATAACTGTCTATTCCTCTCGAAGCACTTTTCAATTACCAGGCGCATACTGAAAATATGATCCTGACAGCCCTTCTGTGGCCTGAAACCATGCTGGTTTTCATCCGAATTACTTTCAAACACCGAACGCACAACCCCTTATAAAATGCCTGTGAACACCTTGTTATCGTATACTAACTAATGAAATGTCTCGATAGTTTCGCAATCCACCCTTTCCCTTACTTATAGATAGGTGCAAATATGCTTTCGTCCAATCTGAAGGTACCTTACTAACATTGCACGCAAATCTCATACACTATGAAGATATTTCATCGCTGTCCTCACGTTATACTTCACCATTTCAGGTATAATCTATCTATATATACGAGAAAATAACATGTCCCGACTGACTGACTGACTGACTGACTGACTGACTGACTGACTGACTGACTGACTGACTGACTGACTGACTGACTGATCATCTCCGAGACAAAACTACTGGATATAAAGAAATTAAATTTTGAGGATACATTTATATTATAATGTAGGTGCTTACTAAGGGAGGATTTTTGGATATTCCGCCGTTAAGGGGGTGAAACGTGGGGTATTTTTTTGTTGCAAGTTGCTTTACGTCGCACCGACATAAAGGGGGGTATCTTTAAAATGGGTGTAACTTACCTATATCTCAAAAACTTAAGAGTTTGAAGACGTGAAAATTGGTATTTGGAATCTCCCTTAAAAATAAGAAAACACGTATTTCTCTTGTTTTCGGAATATCCTCTTAAGTGGGGTGAGAAAAAAGGTGAAAATGGGTTGAATACCTTTAATTAGGATACTTAAATGTCAAAAACTGAAGATGTTACGGTAATGAATATTGGTATTTGAAATCTCCTTTAAAATTTAAGAAACATGTACGTTTTTGTTTTTTGAAAATCTGGAGTGACAAAGGGGGTGAATTTTAAAAATGATTATATCTACAATATATCTCTAAAACGCAACATGTTACAGACGTCAGCGTTGGTATTTGGAATCTCCTGTAAAATTAAAGGAACACGCATAATTTGTTTTCTGAAAATCCCCGTAAGGAGAAGTGTTAAAGGGGTTAATTTTTAAAATGAGCATATCTACAGTGTATCTCAAAACTTAACATATTACAGACGTGAACATTTGTATTTTAATATCTTTTAAAAATAAAGTATGGCGTATTATTTTGCTTCGACAAAACGCCTAAGGGGTGGAGGTTGTAAGAAGAACTTAAAAATGGGTTGAATTATTTTTATGAGGATACTTATATCTCAAAAAGTGAAGACGTTACAGACATGAACATTTGTATTTGGAATCTCCTTTAAAAATTTACACGTATTCTTTTGTTTTTGGAAAATCCTATTAAGTTGAATTTTTTGTTTGAGGATACTTATATCTCGAATACGAAAGATGTAACGCACGGGAAAATTGGTATTTGAATCTCATTTAAAAATAAAGACATGCGTATTTTGTTTTGTGGCGGAGGAGGGGGTGGAATCAACTTAAGGGGGAGTGAAAAGGAGTTGAATTCTTTTTATGACGTTAAAAATAAAAGTGAACTTAAAACAATATACCCCTACGGGGGTTCTGACTGGGGGGGGGGGTGAGAAATGATGACAAAAATATACATTTATATGAATTATGAAGTTAAAATTTCAAATGATATCCTAGGTGTTAAATAAAAGAAAGTTTGTAACACATCTAACCACTCAGAGAGTTAAATGGGGGTTAAGATCCGAAAACAAATATATTTATTTCTTCCTCCGAAATGGTTTAACGTACGAAGACAAAATTCCAAACAGCGGTAATATTCTAAATCCTGGGTGTAAAATAGGAAATATTTTTTAACATTCCACACCTAAAGTCTTAAATAAGGTTAGCTCCGCAAACGTAATTATTCATACCTCCAAAACCGTTTGACGTACAAAGTTGTAACTTTACGAGAAGGGTCTTCTTTTATGTGGTAGGTGTAAGATATCGTATACTTCAAAGCAATTCTCCTCTAAGGTTTAGATGGCGGTTGACTCTCATAAACACAATATCCATTCTTCCGAAACCGTTTCGGGCACGAACTTATTTTTTTAATGAAGGGTGGTCTTCTATATCCTAGATGTTAATAAATATTTCAAAACATTGATCCCTTAAAAACTATTCATTCAACCATTACTGTTCGACGTAAAAGTCTGAGGGCTGATTCTAGGTTCACTAAGCCTACGTGATTAGAATTGAGGAGCTATCTGACGGCCAGATAGCGACCCCGGTCTAGAAAGCCAAGAATCACGGCTGAGTGGATTTGTTGTGTTGACCACACGATCGTAATCTGCAGGCCTTCGGGCTGAGCAACGGTCGCTTGGTAGGCCAAGGCCCTTCAGGGCTGTATTGCCATGGGGTTAGGTTAGTTAAAATGACAAGCGATATTTTCAATGTGGATGAAAAATAGTAATGAATGAAGGAAGCATGGAAGGAAAACGCGCATCATTTTTCAAAACGGTGAAAAATCCTTTCTTTTTGCCCGCCACCGAACGTGCGCCATCAGTAACGACACAGTCAAGTTTTGATACGCCATGGCTATTAGGTATTAAGGAATTTGTGTCGTAGCAGTAGATGTCCCGTAGTTGTGCCTGACAAAGATAGTCCTGTCAAAAATAAAGGTGATACTGTTCCTTAATCATCTATGCAACGCACAACACACGTAAATTCTGCTACAGCAGAAATATCAGTCGATTCATCAACTGCAAAACGGGAATAACTACACTCGGACAATTTTTAGTGCGTTTTATGTTTTATTTGAGCTGCGATGAGGTCAGCGCGTTTGGTGACCGTATCATTGTTTAATGGCACTTGTTTTGCCTCATTTATTAAAGCAGTTCGTTATTATTCTGGTAAGCATTGAACGAGAGTCGTCACAGCTGCAACAATGCACACTTTTATCACTTTTCTAGTTGGACAAGTTGGACAAGTCTGTAAGACACGACTATAGACACTTCAGTTGATAGTTTATGTTGATGTTACATGAAAAATATTTATGTCGTCCCTCTAGCTGTAATTTTAATTCGTGAACCCTTTGTGCCCTCCTGTCTCTATCAGATATTTATCGGTAAAAGTTTTGTTTTGAGTAACGTAGAATTTTTTATAGTTCGCTTTCCTAAAACCTGATGAGAAGCGTGACACAAAATATAAGTTACCCATGTACCATCACTGTTTTCCACAACTAGAAATTCTTCCTCCTTCTCACCTTGGAAAAAGTAAATTCTCCTTCTTAGCTCGCAGCTTTTACTGGAACTTTACAACGACGAAGAAGGTAACTCTCTATCGCAAATGTATCCATTTAATCTTTAAATAAACTAACACTCCACAAGCAAAGTCGATACTGACTGGCAGTGAATTATTTTCTAGCAACTAGTGGCTTTCTGCTGACAGAAAATTACCCCACCCTTCCTTTAATGATCTGTACTTCTCAGAAGGCAGTGACCGGGCCCAGCGAGTTGACATGTGTCTGCTGCTATCTTTCTGTCTCCATTCGCCGACTTTAATCTTTCCGTAAGCACCGGGACAGCTATTAACTGATATATTGAAGCTAAATTCGTGCCCATATTTCAGGAAGGTAATACCATAAATTATAGTTCATTCCATGCTTAGAAAACACTATTGCTCTTATGACAACAGGGTTGCCGTATCGAAGGGCTCTGCTCAACATCATCACGTGAAAACGGTCGCACATAAATTTGTGAAATTCAGTATTTAAGTTCAAGATAAAAAGTGGAAGAAACTAAGCTGCAAATTAATTTTATGAACTAAAGGGGACGGGGGTTTACAGGGACTACTTTTGGTTTGTACAGAATCTTTTGCTATTTGCTTTACGTCGCACCGACACAGATAGGTCTTATGGCGACGATGGGACAGGAAAGGCCTAGGAATGGGAAGGAAGTGGCCGTGGCCTTAATTAAGGTACATAAGTGCGGCCAGTATCCAGTATTCGGGAGATAGTAGGTTCGAACCCCACTGTCGGCAGCCCTGAAGATGGTTTTCCGTAGTTTCCCATTTTCACAACAGGAAAATGCTGGGGCTGTACCTTAATTAAGGCCACGGTCGCTTCCTTCCCAGTCCCATCCCTTTCCTGTCCCATCGTCGCCATAAAACATATCTCTGTCGGTGCGACGTAAAGCAACTAGCAAAAAAAAAATTAAGGTACAGCCCCAACATTTTCCTGGTGCGAAAATGGGAAACCGTGGGAAACCACCTTTAGGGCTGCCGACAGTGGGATTCGAACCCTCTATCTCCACGATGCGAGTTCACAGCTGCGCGCTCCTAACCGCACGGCCAACTCGCCCGGTTTGTAGAGAATCAGAGGTAAACTACGCCACATGTAAAACCTCAGCATTGAAGTGAAAGGCAAATTGGGAGAGAAAATTGAAAAATAATATATTTCATGGGCTCGATAGGTCAGGGATGCATTTAATTGCATTTAACAAATTTTCCCAGGAAACGCAGGGTACTACTGTGCTGTCGTATCGCTCACAAAAACAATAGAAACAATTAAATGCGGTCGTGAAAAAAGTGGTAATATTAAAATGCACTTAATAAAGAACAGCTAAATATCAAAAGCAAGCAAAAATAAAACACACAGCTATTTTTTTATCAGTACACGTTCTGCCGTAATGTATCGCTGCACACCACAACACCAAAATCTTCAGTAACAACTTCTGTCATCATCATCATCATCTGTTTACCCTCCAGGTTCGGTTTTTCCCTCGGACTTAGCGAGGGATCCCACCTCTACCGCCTCACGGGCAGTGTCCTGGAGCTTCAGACTCTTGGTCGGGGGATACAACTGTGGAGTATGACCAGTACCTCGCCCAGGCGGCCTCACCTGCTATGCTGAACAGCGGCCTTGTCGAGGGATGGGAAGATTGGAAGGGATAGGCAAGGAGGAGGGAAGGAAGCGGCCGTGGCCTTAAGTTAGGTACCATCCCGGCATTTGCCTGGAGGAGAAGTGGGAAACCACGGAAAACCACTTCCAGGATGGCTGAGGTGGGAATCGAACCCACCTCTACTCAGTTGACCTCCCGAGGCTGAGTGGACCCCGTTCCAGCCCTCGTACCACTTTTCAAATTTCGTGGCAGAGCCGGGAATCGAACCCGGGCCTCCGGGGGTAGCAGCTAATCACGCTAACCATACACCACAGAGGCGGACTAACAACTTCTGTACAGTACGAAAATAATAGAACACACACAAATACTACGCAATATACAACTAACTCTCAATCAACACAAGACAAATACGCACTGATTTAAAGTCTAACAACACACACGCAACAAATAAACACTGTAGATGACTTCACTACAGAAGTGAACTGCCGGCGGTTCACAGAGTGAGGGACTATACGAGGCTTGTACCAGAGCAACGTAGAAGAAGAAAAGTGAAAGAAGGCAACGAATCGATGGCTGTTCCTGTCATTGTGCTTCCTCCCTACGAACATAGTTATGAAAAAATAGGCAAAAATGCCGCATCCTCTTTATCTGTCTTTCATAATACATTACAAAGTACATTATAATATTCCTTAATCACGAGGAATTATGGGTGTCTCAGAGGGGGTATGTTCACTCCTTGTAGGTCCAATACTGTTTCCTTAACGTGGAATGGGCTGTAGCATCCCACCACACTGATATGAATAGAGTGAAAATGCAAATGCGAGCACCAGCAGATCTTGGTGTACATGGGGTTTTATTGACACCGAAATAAAGTACAAAAAATACCAGCAGATGGCACTTCATACGATACACGAGCAATAATTAGCATAACAATCGAGCTTTAGCAAAGACGGTTCTTTGTAACAGATGCTCAACGTGTTGGCCATCATTCATCAACAATACCTGTAGTCGAGGGACAATGTTGGCCTGTTTGTGCACTCGTTGCTGGTGTCAATAAAACCCCACGTCATGTCAAGCATGTGTGGCCATTTGTACTTGACGTGTTTCTGTCCAGTGCCATCTGTTTGTCATTTTGCGTTCTTTATTTTGGTGTCAATAAAACCCCAAATGATGCCAAACATGTGTGTCAATTATTGCCTCTCTACCTCCAATATTACCGAGCTCGGTAGCTGCAGTGGTTTAAGTGCGGCCAGTATCCAGTATTCGGGAGATAGTGGGTTTGAATCCCACTGTCGGCAGCCCTGAAGATGGTTTTCCGCGGTTAATTAAGGCCACGGACGCTTCCTTCCCACTCCTAGACCTTTCCTCTCCCATCGTCGCCATGAGACCTATCTGTGTCGATGCGACGTAAAGCAGCTTGCAAAAAACCCTCCGATATTCCGTGAAGTATTGCCTCGTCGATTGTTAACGGGATTTAATGTAACCCTGAACCTCTAAAACGTTTTAAGTTCGGTATTTCAGTCACCATGCCATATCCTTTGTTATAGAGAGACTGGAATTCTTATTTATAAACCTCCATAAACAAGCTGTCTTCTTCATGGGCACGTTTCTTTGCTACGAACACGGCCTTCGCTCCCTCTACCTTAACTAAGTTCGGTCAACAAGAGCGTTTGCCAATCTCTTAGTCCCATACCGTTATACGGGGTCGGCGATGAGGTGAGATGCATAATAGTGATTTTTTGGGGGGAGAGGGGGGAATCCATGATCTTTTGTGGCTATTTTACCTGTACACTTAAACTTCTTATCGTTAATACAAATCCATGAGTATTTCTCGTTCGTCGCCACAAGACCTATCTGTGTCGGTGCGACGTAAAGCAACTAGCAAAAAGAAAAAAAAGTATTTCTCGTGTGAGGTTTTCTCTTGAGCTTATGCTGAAAGCCATCATATGGAAGTGATGTCTTTCCAAATTTGGTCTCGATGAATTCCATAATTCTGCACTCACTATTTCCCAGCACTGAAAATGAGCAGAGAATGTTTGTAATGAGTTGGTTAGCAAGGTAATGAGCAAAACAGGGAGTGAAGGTTAATCGGCAAACAGCCAAGGTTAACTCTGGCAGCAAAGTTAAGGGCCACAAACGCAACATATCCTCCAACGGATTCTGGTAAGTAAAATAATTTCATGATTATGTCCAAAGGACTACGTATTTTCTTAGATGACTGCTGCCTAGCTAATGTCTGTGAGAAACGGCACGGTTGGTTTTTAAAGCAATTTCATGTCAGTCAGTTTATTAATCGCCCTCAGCCTAGTTTCAGTCCTCCTGTCAGTCGTAAATCTTGGCCTTAGTCTAAGTCAGTAATTGAATCCGGGACCCTGTGTCAGCAGCCAGCACTGTAAACCAGTAGGTTGCGAAGTCTGGCTTACAGAAACGTAATATTTGTACATTGCAGTCAATAACGAGGAGTAGGTGAAACTCAGACTTGATAGAACGTAATATCTCAAACTATGGACTGTATGGAACAAAGCTACACGCTGGGCTGTATCTGTCTGTCGGTCGGTCTTTCTTTCTTTCTTTCCTTCTTTCTTTTTGTTTTTCTTTTCTTGTGTACCTCTGTCAGGTTTGGTTTCCGATTCCTCTAACAGCACGAGACTTAGCACAACGTGACTAACCCTCTGGTAATAATCATTTCATATTGAATTCCGAACAACTCTCCACAAGCTGTCTGAGCTGTTGCTCGCAGTCATGAAACCGTGTAGAGCACGTAAGTCAGGGACACGCGATTGAATATCCACCAATTGGTGGTTCAAACAGCCCTCCTTCCCCGATACAGCAAGGGCTAGCAAGGGCTTGAATCAATGGTAAAACCTTTCCTGAAATGTAAATTAACGCTGACGTAGAGCAGACTGACTGACAACTGACAGCTTTGTGGCATAGTTCTCATTCCCATGTGGTGCGTTGGAAAGATACGTATATGGGTAAACAAACAAGTTCTATAGAGTTTTGTCCTTACAGAAGAAATGCTAGAACACACTGTGAAGTATTGTACTTGTCAGATCAAGAATGGTCCCCATCAGCATCAGTGGCCTTTACCCAGGGCTCTGGATGACCATGTAACGCACTGTAGTAGAACTTCACGAAGCATGAACCAATGAATTCATTGAATCTGTCGTCCAGGATTCGAAACATTCAGAACAGATGTTAACGAAAGGGTCAATGTCAGAAAATAAATGCTATTGCATTAAGATTTTCCAACGAGTGTGCCAAAATGGCATGGTCTCATGTGGCTTGTGTTTCCTGTAAGAGAATAATCTCAACTGCACAGGACCACTCTTCACAAGTTTGGTACAATTATCCCTATGTTTTGCAGAATATAACACTAAGGTAGGCCAAACCCTTCCAGACAACATTTCTCACACGTACAAGAAGAACGTATGGTATATGGAGATGGGTCCGGAAACGCTTTATTTCCATGTTAGAACTGACTTTCTTCAACTCTATGTAGTACGTTAATCGTGGAAACAGAACGTAGCAGCATACCACATGGAACTCCGTTAGCATTGATACGTGCATCAACCCGCCGGATGCGCTGATGTATCCATTGATGCACGTACGCAACATATCATTGGAGGGAAAATATCTATGGTCCTTTGTGGCTATTTCACCTGTACACTTAGACTTCTTATCGTTAAAACAAATCCACGAGTATTCCTCGTGTAAGGTTTAATCTTCAGCTTTTGCTGAAAGCCATCATATTTAGAACATGTCCTGTATGAAAGAGTTTTACGTGACATGCTAGTACGGTCTGTTCCTGTGTGTTTCCCGTGGTTAATGTACTACGAGTATCTAGTTACAGAAAATTAGTTCCAACATGGAAATAAAGCGTTTCTGGACCCCTGTCCATGTAACATATTTTCTTCTTCCACGTATGAGAAATGTGTGCTGATAGTTTTTTTTTTTTTTTGCTAGGGGCTTTACGTCGCACCGACACAGATAGGTCTTATGGCGACGATAAAGTGCTGATAAAGTGCTGATAGTTTGGCCTACATTATTGTTACACTCTGTATAGCCCGTTGTAATTAGGAGCTAGGATGATATGTATTGTGCTTTAAAAAAAATTGTTGTACGGACCGAAGAAAAAAAAAAAAAGATTTGGGGTCGAACAGTCTAGTACATTCCTCAGGGAATCCTTCTCAAACGAAATCACCGCCATGTGGAATAAGAAGCGTTAACAAATTATCCCCATACTATTCCCTCTCCAGGAGTCATTATTGGAGAATTTCCTCTCCCTGAGGAGTGTAAAACGTATTATTATTATTATTATTATTATTATTATTATTATTATTATTAGTTGCTTTACGTCGCACCGATACAGATAGGTCTTATGGCGACGATGGGATAGGAAAGGGCTAGAAGTGGGAAGGAAGCGGCCGTGGCATTAATTAAGGTACAGCCCAAACATTTGCCTAGGGTGAAAATGGGAAACCACGGAAAACCATCTTCAGGGCTGCCGATAGTGCGGTTCCAACCCACTATCTCCCGGATGCAAGCTCATAGTTGCGCGTTCCTAACCGCATGGTCAAGTTTCCCGGTATTATTATTATTATTATTATTATTATTATTATTATTATTATTATTATTATTATTATTATTATTATTATTACATTAATATTACTTTATCGGCCTCGCGGTCTAGAAATACCGTGCTTGCCTCTCACCCGGAACTTCTAGTTCGATTCCCGGCTGAGCCAGGCATTTTTTACCTTGACATGAGGGTTGGTTCGAGGTCCACTCAGTCTACTTGATTACAGTTGAGGAGCTATCTGACGGTAAGATGGCTACGCCGGTCTAGAAAACCTAGAATAACGGCCGAGAGGATTGGTCGCACTGTCCATGCATTTCCTTGTAATCTGCAGGCCTTCGGATTGAGCAGCGGTCGCTTGATAGGCCAAGGCCCATGAGAGATCTAGCACCATGAGATGTTTAATAGTGCTTTTTATAACAGTGTTATTTGTTTTACGTCCCACTAACTAAATTTTATGGATTTCGGAGACGCCGAGTGCCAGAATTTTGTCCCGCAAAAGTTCTTTTACCAGGTGTATGCATAAGTTTTTGCCGGTTTTGTGGTAAAGAAAACATGTAATATTCAAGGGAAATTCATTTTTTGTTTGCTCAAAATATTGACCATCGGCTTCTACACACTTCGCCCATCTTTCAGGTAAGTTATGGATACCATGCCAGAAAAACTGCTTGTCTTTTGCGGCAAACCATTCGTCGAGCCATTTTTCAACTTTCTCGAAATTGCTTAAGTGCTGCTCTGCGAGCGTGTGCCCCATTGATGCGAAGAGGTGATAGATGGCGCCAGGTCGGAGCAGTACGGCGTGTGCGGAATGATGTCCCATCCAAGCGATTTCAAGTTGTCTTTCACTGGTTTTGCTGTGTGAGACGGCGCATTGTTGTGTATCAAAATCACTTTCCCTTGTCTTCTGCCTCATTCCGGTCGACTTTTGATCAATGGGTGATTTAAGAATATGTTTCTACCTGCAAAGGATGACTTTCCACAGCGTTTTCCTTTTGATTAAATAAGAAAAGAAATGCGGGCCGCAAATGTTCTTTTTCAGGCACAAACGTCGACATGACCACTGAACGACACAACACAGACGCTAGTGTTTGGCGGACTCAACTTGTGTGTGTTGGTAGGTTAGTCAGACGAAAAACCTGACGTATGTGTTAAATTCATACGCTGCGTACTGTTCGTTGGCGCTATCTGTAAGTGAAAGCGGAAAATACTTTTGCGTACACCTGGTACGTGCCAGTAAATGTACCTACACGAGGCTGACGTATTTAAGCACCTGCAAATACCATCGGACTGAGCAAGGATCGAACCTCCCAAGTTGAGCTCAGAAGGCCAGCGCTCTAGCGTCTGAGTTACTCATTCAGGCTAAGTGCTTTAACGTCGCACTATCTCAGATAGGTTTCCGGTGATGTGCTATAGGAAAGGGTCAGCGCGGAGAACGAAGTAGCCGATGCTTTAACTAATGTACAGCTTCAACGTTTATTTGGTGTGGAAATGGAAATCTACAGGGAAAAAATCAGGGCTAATGATGGTGGGGTTCGAACCAACTATCTCTTGAGTGCAAGCTAACAGCTGTTATTATTATTATTATTATTATTATTATTATTATTATTATTATTATTATTATTATTTCCAGAGGTTTGTGTTTAGCATTAGTGACTTCTGACATGCCGTTGTGGAAATTAAATAATGTGCAGCTTCGGTTATTCTTTACAAAATACACAAACTAAAGGATGCCTCACGAATCTACTTGGTGCAAATACTATGTGTCAGAGAGCTTTCAAGATGTATTTTATAACATTCGGGATATACTGAAGTATGAAAATATATAGATTTATATAGATGAAGCAACAGATGCAGCAGGACAGTTCTTGTGTAGTGCTTTAGTTGCTATGAAAGCAGGCAGCAGATCATTTATTCTTAATATACATATATATTTGACAGAGTCAATCATTCCACTGATGCATTTTTTTTTCCATGACTCGTTAGCTTTCTTTTTGGTACGGTATGGCAATACATTTTTACTTCTCAGTGATGCTGCTTGTCCGCCTCTGTGGTGTAGTGGTTAGCGTGATTAGCTGCCACCCCCGGAGGCCCGGGTTCGATTCCCGGCTCTGCCACGAAATTTGAAAAGTGGTACGAGGGCTGGAACGGGATCCACTCAGCCTCGGGAGGTCAACTGAGTAGAGGTGGGTTCGATTCCCACCTCAGCTATCCTGGAAGTGGTTTTCCGTGGTTTCCCACTTCTCCTCCAGGCGAATGCCGGGATGGTACCTAACTTAAGGCCACGGCCGCTTCCTTCCCTCTTCCTTGTCTATCCCTTCCAATCTACCCATCCCTCCATAAGGCCCCTGTTCCGCATAGCAGGTGAGGCCGCCTGGGCGAGATACTGGTCATACTCCCCAGTTGTATCCCCCGACCAAGAGTCTAAAGCTCCAGGACACTGTCCTTGAGGCGGTTGAGGTGGGATCCCTCGCTGAGTCCGAGGGTAAACAGATGATGATGATGCTGCTTCATGTATTGTTAAACCGGGTGCTGGATTAAAAATTAATCGCCCTAAATTAGTTCATCCGACGAGCCTTGCTCACGGTTTATTTTTTAGGCCTATTTGCTTACAAGTTGCTTTACGTCGCACCGACGCGTATAAGTCTTATGGCGACGATGAGATAGGAAAGGGTTAGGAGTTGGAATAAAGCGGCCGTGGCCTTCATTAATTTGCCTGGTAGAAAAATGAAAAAACATGGAATACCCTCTTTAGGGTTGCCGACAGTGGGGATCGAACTCCTGTCTCCCTAATGCAAGCTGATAGCTACGTGACCCAAACCTCGCAGCCACTTTCTCGGTTTAGAATACGACAGATTATTGTTGTTATGCGTTGTGAATGTAAACTTCATTTTGCTGAACCACCTCAAACATATCATACAGTAAACTTACTTATTCGAATAATGCCATCTCCACAGACAGTAAGAGTACACACTGCAGATGCTGAATTAGGTCTTCATCCGACGAAAAATCTCCACCGTTCTTCGGAATGCTTATTATACACCATTTTATGAGGCGTTGGTCGAAAATGTTCGTAAACCTGCCATTTTAAGCTCACGCATATCAATCAGCACGTCGAATTACAATAGAACATAGTCTAATATTGACAGGAATTTAAAATGTTGGGACATTTCCTGAGTGAACTAACGACAGGGGTTTCCCAGGGTCACAGGTTTCCATCTGTGATATCCATATTGTTATGTTCCAAATGGTTACTCACCCTCACTCTGCTGAAGTGTACATGGAGCTTATTTCAGTTCAATATTCGTTCGTTCGTCCGTTCGTTATCTGTTTACCCTCCAGGGTTGGTTTTATCCTCGGACTCAGCGAGGGATCCTACCTCTACCGCCTCAAGGGCAGTGTCCTGGAGCTTCAGACTCTGCGTCGGGGGCTACAACTGGGGAGGATGACCAGTACCTCACACAGGCGGCCTCACCTGCTATGCTGAACAGGGTCCTTGCCGTGGGAGGAGAAGATTGGAAGGGATATACAAGGAAGCGGGAAGGAAGCGGCCGTGGCCTTAAGTTAGGTACCATCCCGGCATTTGCCTGGAGGAGAAGCGGGAAACCACGGAAAACCACTTTCAGGATGGCTGAGTTGGGAATCGAACCCACATCTACTCAGTTGACTTCCCGAGGCTGAGTGGACCCAGTTCCAGCCCTCGCACCACTTTTCAAATTTCGTGGCAGAGCCGGAAATCGAACCCGGGCCTCCGGGGGTGGCAGCTAATCACACTAACCACTACACCACAGAGGCGGACCAGTTCAATATTGCATACCAGAAACCGCCATGCAGCATGTCGTCATAAGCTGCTGGAAACTTAACACATGGAAAATGCAAATTGGGATCGGCAAAATGAATGACGTATTAAGGCATATACATAGTCGTGCCACTTTAGAATGTTGACACTGGAGGGTAGCAATATGCTTGCGCTCCAGAGTTCACCTAGAATTATAACAGTGCCAGCGCAGTGCGAGTGTTATGAGGTCTCGTTGTGAACGTATTGGATAATGTGCCATGCCTTGAAGAGAGAATCATGACGCCTTTGTTGAGTTAAATGGCTCTGAAAGTGGTCGCATAGAGGGTTCACGAGAAGTATGCTCGTGATAAAGACATTGGATCTAGATAGGACTCTGTATCGGTATTTCCTCAGAGAGCAAGGCCACGTGTACGTGTCCTAGACTACCTCTTGAGACCAGTGCACGTAAAGACGGGTATCAAGTGGATTGCAATATTGTGGATCGCACTGCCATAGTACGAGGTTTGTCCGGAAAATACGTATAAAAGTTGAATAACAACTTTATTTGACAATTATTCAGGTATTACAATATGGTCTCCTTCAAAGTACTCTGAGACAAGATGCACTTCTGCCAACGCCGTTTCCACTGTTGATAACATTGTTGAAAGTCTTCAGTTGTGATGCTGTTCAGTCGCCGTGTCGTTTCTCCCTTGATGGCTTCCACATCACCCAAGTGCCGCCCCCGAAGCACCATTTTGAATTTCGGGATCAGGAAGAAGTCACAAGGGGCTAAATCGGGTGAATAAGGCGGGTGGTCCGTCACGGTGATTGAGCTTCGGGTCAAAAACTCACGCACAACGAGCGACGTGTGAGCGGGCGCATTGTCGTGATGAAGGATCCACCTGCCTCCTTGTGCCAAATCCGGTCGAACTCGGGCCACACGAGCTCTGAGACTTGATGTTGATGCGCTGTTCCTCAATCAGAGAGAGCTCCATACCGACGGCAGGTGAAAACGGGTAACTTTCAACAAGCAGCCGCACACTGCTACTGACACGCAGAGCTCTCCGACTCGAACTGAGCGTTGAGAAGATTGGCGACAACAGCAGTGCCACCTGGCGGCGCCTCCACGATACGTGATACGTCACCCCGACGGATTTATACGTATTTTCCGGACAAACCTCGTACAGTACATTCGTATTGTGGATGCATCTGGAATCTGTATCCGGTCCATCAGAGGTCATATTCTGTAAGTAGGTTATCGATCACGTGTGCCTCTGGGTAGACCACCGACCATCTCACTCAATTGGAGCATACAATGGTGTCGATGGGGATCTACGGTGTGAGGAGCCATGTCATACCATAGTCGAACACGTTTCGTCATCAGCGCGATCCTCCAGCAGATCATAGGCCTACAACGCATTCTGCTTCCCTACATGCATGGCCAGAAAGGAACCAACACATTCAGCAGGACAATACCAGTACCTATCTCAGAGAGTAGTACGATGTACAACTGTTAGAAGTAAAAGTGGCCACACTCGTAAACAGTGAATATATTCTAAATTACGCTTCGAATCACGATACGTTACACGATGCATGGGTTTTCAGATGCGCGGTCGAAGCCGTTTCTGGTGTTTAAGGTGGAGTCATTCGATATTTGCTTCTCCTGAATCAACGGTTAAGTGTCGCGTAACGATTTGAAGGTTGTGAGTTCGAGCATCTTTCAAGGTATCATTTTATTGTGTGATTGTCCTTTTCTTTTTGCTATTTGCTTTACGTCGCACCGACACAGATAGGTCTTATGGCGACGATGGGAGAGGAAAGACCCAGGAATGGGAAGGAAGTGACCGTGGCCTTAATTAAGGTACAGCCCCACCATTTGCCTAGTGTGAAAATGGGAAACCACGGAAAACCATCTTCAGGGCTGCCGAGAGTGGGGTTCGAACCGACTATCTCCCGGACGCGAGCTCACACCTGCGCGCCCCTAACCGCACGGCCAACTGGCCAGTTGTGAACGTTCTTCAGCTATATAAATAACTAGCAACATACCCGTGCTTCGCTACGGTATTATACTGAAATTTATAATTGAATGCTTATTGTATTAGATATATAATCCGCCGAAATTCGCGATCTGACTCGTCTGCGAGAATCCACCAAAATTCCCGATCTGACTGGTTTTCTATGATTTTACGGCACGTTTCCTCCCACTTTTAAATCTTCCTTTCCAGCAATCGATTTCGTACTTCCCGGGCTAGGCTCAGGTATTCCTCCCGGTCAGTTGGGTCCGTAAATCTTTGCCATCTTTTCCTATAATATTTTTAATATGGATAAAATCCTTCAGGAGATCCGGCGTGGTGTCATATTGGGTGCCTCGGCGGCACTGAACCCGCGGCCGGACTGCATTCTTAGTCATTACCCGTCCAGGAGCCGTTTCCAGCGCGGTCCGCACATTTGACGACGGTCCGGAATATTATTATTATAATTATTACTATTATGTGTTGCTGGAATGGCTGATGACAGGGAAAACCGGAGTATCCGGAGAAAAACCTGTCCCACCCCCGTTTTGTCCAGCACGAATGCCACATGGAGTGACCGGGATTTGAACCACGGAACCCAGCTGTGAGAGGCCGGCGCGCTGCCGCCTGAGCAACGGAGGATCCTTATAAGTACATTAATAACAGTAAAATCAATTGGTCTCACCTCCTTCTACACCCCACCGCCGTTAAGTTTATTTACCGCCACCCACCAACCCACCAAAAAAATTAAAAGAATGCTTGTTTCTTTATGTTTAAGGGAGATTAAAAACACCAATGTTCACGTCTATTACCTTCAGTTTTGAGAAAAAAAAATAATTAATTTTTTCACTTCATTTCACAATAATCCGCCCCCCCCCCCTTTTAATTGAATTTTCCCGCAAATAATACTTGTTTCTTTAACAGTAAAGGATCTTCTAAATACCAATTATCACGACTCTAACTTCTTCAGTTTTCGATTTATGTGTCCTCATGAAAGGAATTCAACTCCTTTACACTCCCGCCCTCCAAGATGGTTTCCCCACCAAAACGCATTCTTCTTTGTTTTTAAAGGAGGTCCAAATAAGAATTTTCACGTCTGTAACAACTTTAGTTTTTATTAGATGTATGTATTCTCATACAATTCAGTCAATTAATTTTTCAATTCTTTCAACCCCCCCCCCCCCCCCTTCATTGGATTTTCCGAGAATACGTGTTTCTTTACTTTTAAAGCAGATTGCAAATATCAAATTTCACGCCTGTAACATCTTCATTTTTGAGATATCAGTAGCCTAATTAAAAGAATTCATCACCATTTTCAGTCACTTTTACCCCCCCTCCACCCAAGTGGTATTTCCGATAACTAAAAGTACACGTTTCTTTATGTTTAATAGAGATAAAAAATACCATTTTTCACTTCTGTAACATGTTAAGTTTTTTTTTAGATATACTGTAAAAATTCTCATTTTAAAATTTCACCCCTTTTGAGTTCCCCTTAAGTGAAGTTTCCAAAACAAATCACCTATATTTCTTTACATTTACAGAAGATTTACACTCACTCTTTACTCTGTAACATTTTACGTTTCCAAGATATTCTGTAGATACAGTCTTTCAAAAAATTCACCCCAATTTGTCACTCCTGTTTAACCGCCATTAATTGGCTTTTCCAAAAACTAAAAAATACGTGTTTCTTTATTTTTAAAGGAGATCCCATATGCAAATTATCAGTTCTGTAATATCTTTCGTTTCTGAGATATGTGTATCCTCAATTAAGGCATTCAACCCATTTTTCACCCTTTTACACCCCTCCTATTAGGATTTACAGGAAACAAACAATACGTGTTCCTTAATTTTTAGAGGAGATTCTAACTACCAATTTTTACATCTGTAAATTTTAAAATTTTAAGATGTAGACACAATCATTTTAAAAAATTCACCCCCCAATATTTGGATTTCCAAAAACGAAAAAATACGTGTTTCTTTACTTTTAAAGTAGATCCAAAATACCAATTTTCAGGTCTGTAATATCTTCAGGTTCTGAAATATAAGTAGCCTCATGAAAGGCATTCAACCCATTATTCACCCTTTTACACCCTTCCTATTGGGATTTTCCGAAAACAAAAGAATACATGTTTCTTTATTTTTAAAGGAGATTCTAAATACCAATTTTTACATCTATAAACTTAAAAAGTTTTGAGATATAGATACACTCATTTTAAAAAATCACCCCATTTTCACCCCCCCATTAATTGGATTTTCCACAAAAAGAAAAATACGTGTTTCTTTATTTTTTAAGGAGATCCCAAACACCAATTTTCAGGTTTGTAATATCTTCAGGTTCTGAAATATAAGTAGACTCATGAAATGCATTCGACCCGTTTTTCAACCTTTACCACCCTTCCTATTACGATTTTCCGAAAACAAAATATAAGTGTTTCTTTATTTTTAATGGAGATTCTAAATACCAATTTTTACATCTATAACCTTTAAAAGTTTTGAGATATAGATAGAGTCATTTTAAAATATTACCCCCTTTTCACCCCCCTTAATTGGGTTTTCCAGAGAAACACAAAATACGTGTTTCTTTATTTTTAAAAGAGATCCCAAACACCAATTTTCAGGTCTATAATATCTTCAGTTTCTGAGATATAAGTAGCCTCATTAAAGGCATTCAACCCATTTTTCACCCCTCTTCACTCCTCCTATTGCGATTTTCCGAAAACAAAGAAATACGTGTTTCTTTATTTTTAATGAAGATTCTAAATACCAATTTTTACATCTGCGAATTTTAAAAGTTTGGAGATATAGATTCACTCATTTTAAAAATTCACCCCCTTTTCACCCTCCCATTAATTGTATTTTACAAAAACAAAAAAATACGTGCTCCTTTATTTTCAAAAGAGATCAAAAGTACCAATTTTCAGGTCTGTAATATGTTCAGTTTCTGAGATATAAGTACCGGTATCCTCATTAAAGGCATTCAACCAATATTTCACCCTTTTTCACCCCTGCCATTGGAATTTTCCGAAAACAAAAAAATACGTGTTTCCTTATTTTTAAAGGAGATTCTAAATACCAATTTTTACATCTGTAAACCTTTAAAGTGTTGAGATATAGATACACTCATTTTAAAATTTCACCCCCTTTTTCACCCCCTTAGAGACGGAATATCCAAAAATCCTCTCTTAGCGAGCACCTACATCTTATTATGAATGTATCCGCAAAATTTCATTTCTTTATGTCAAGTAGTTTTGGCTCGGCTATGATGAATCAGTCAGTCAGTCAGGACAAGTTACTTTATATATATATATATAGATTAAAATGCTGTTTGGAACAATAGAGTTGCATAATACCAGTGCTAATTTCTTCTTCTTATATTATGACATTTTACTGTCCTGTAACGAAATAAAATTATGCATGCGCTTGTGGATGCATAGTTGAAGCAGCTTGTGAACGGTGGTGTTACCGAGCGACTTGGCCGTGCGGTAAGGGTCGCGCAGCTGTGGGCTTGCATTCGGGATATAGTGGGTTCGAATCCTACCGTCAGCAGTCCTGAAGATGGTTTTCCATGGATTCCCATTTTCACACCAGGCAAATGCTGGGTCTGTACCTTAATTAAGGCCACATCCGCTACCTTCCCAATCCTAGCACTTTCCATCCTTTGGTCGCCCAAAACCTTAGATGTGTTAGTTCGATGTTGAAAATGCAATGGCGTATGGCTCTTGGTGCCGGAGTGTCCGAGAACAGGTTCGGCTCGCCAGATACAGGTATCTTGATTTGACAGCCGTAGTCGTCCTGCGCGTCGTGATGAGAATGAAATGGTGATGAGGACGCCACATTACCCAGCCCCCGTCCCAGCGGAATTAACCAATTGTGGTTAAAGTTCAATACCCTGCTGGGAATCGTACCCGGGACCCCTGTGACCAAAAGCCATTTATCCATGGAGCCGGACAGTTCGACGTTAAACACGGAGGAAAAAAACAAACGATGGTGTTTAATAGAGTGCAATTCATTATCTGCTTCACATGCAAAAGCGGCACAGCGCTCGTTTAATGATTCGAAGGTTGTGAGCTCGAGCCTTGGTCAAGGTAGCGTATCACAGTAGTTGTGTTATCGTTCTTTAGCGATATAAATAATAAATATGTTAGGTTTGGAATAATACAGCTGCATAGTCTTAGTGCTTCTTCTTTTTATATTATTACGTTATGATATCTTATACCGAAATACAATGAAAATGCGTGACGAGGACTTGAAACTGAGACGTTGCCGACGTTCTTCCGATCAGTTACACGGCATTTACTTCGTACTGATGCATTCAACGCATCTGCAGAAACGCTCCAACTTAACATACCTTTAGGTTATACAGTATTAATAATAATGTTATTTGCTTTACGCCCCACTAACTACTTTTTAAGGTCTTCGGAGACGCCGATGTGCCGGAATTTAGTCCCGCAAGAGTTATTTTTACGTGCCAGTAAATCTACCGACACGGGGCTGTCGTATTTGAGCACCTTCAAATACCACCGGACTGAGCCAGGATCGAACCTGCCAAGTTGGGGTTAGAAGGCTAGCGCCTTAACCGTCTGAGCCACTCAGCCCGGGTTAGGTTAAATTATAATTATTTAATAATGCTATAAGAATAGGGTAAGTTTATGGCAGTAACATTTATAGTTTTAGTAGCAGCTACAGCAGCAGTGGTACTGTTAACTTATTATTATTATTTTATTATTATTTTTGTGTATACAATTACTCTCAATGCAGGTCTTCAGAAAACAAATAACGGCTGCGAGGTAAAGATTATGACTATTTTTAACTCTGTGGACGTTGTCTGCAAATAATGTAGTTATTTACGTAGTTATTATGAACTTTTTAATTTTTTAATTTTTTAATTCTTTTTAAAAAATTTAACTTTGAATTCTAAACTGTGTATATTCCCGTCATGGCTAATACTTTGCCATTAGTTTACGACCTACATCTCCGAGAAAACCAATGACGCCATTTCTGCCCGAGACTTTGAATGTTTAAAGAAAGAAAGTAAGAAAGATAGAAAGAAAGTATAACACGGGGTGTGAGTCTCCTTGGTTCCTCGGCATGCGAAACATCTAGGCGTTTTCACGTTTCAGGAAATACAGATCGGAGATAGGTAAAAAATGTTTGGCGTTCGGGATTTTTTTGCCGATGAGTTTGGAGTAGTAGAAGGAAAGTTGTAATACGCCAGGACGCCAGATTAGTCGCAGAGGCTGGAAGAAATCCCTTTCATACCTCCACTCTTTTGACCGCAGTTGTTAATTTTTTCTGGCTACTATCAGACCATGAGAAATCATTTAGGAATCGCTAATTTGAGATCTCGAAGAGCCATTCCTAGGGAAGTTCATAAGGAAAAGAATATAGAAAAGCGGTTAGTCTTTGCAGTAGGAAATGAAGATCGGAATTGGAAAATAGTGATCTTTTCTGATTTAGTCCCCTTTTCATCTGAAAAGGATAGACCAGCTTTTGTATATCGTCTTCCTGGCACCCGATTCGACCACAGATTCGCTCCTATTCGTGCTCGAATGCCTGTGTCTTGTTGGGGGTGGATTTTCTCGTCGAGGGTTTGGCAAAACCCGTCGCATTCGCTGTAAATTCAACGAGCAGAAATATCTACGGCTGCTGGGACGCTATATGGTTCTTTATGCTAGGTAGTTATATCTTCAATTTCAGTAGGATAATCATCTAGTCCACACATATTGATTGATATGAGACTGGTTTACGAGGAAATAGGTCATCACCCTGATAATTTGGCGTCACCATTCTCGGGATTTGAAACCAACTCAGAATATGTAGACCCAAGTAAAGAAGAATATACGACCGGGCGAGTTCGCGCGGCTGTGAGCTTGCATCCGGGTGATTATGGGTTCGAATCCCACTGTCGGCAGCCGTGAAGATAGTTTTCTGTGGTTTCCCATGTTCACACCAGGCAAATGCTGGGGCTGTACCTTAATTAAGGCCACGGCCTCTTCCTTCCAATTCCTAGGTCTTTCCTATCCCATCGTCGCCATAAGACCTAGCTGTGTCGGTGCGACGTAAAGCCACCAACAAAAAAAGAAGAAAATACATAGAAAATGGCCAAATTCCCCTCGAAGACGGCCTGATTATTTATGGAAGCTCGTCCAGGATGCCTGGGGTGCGTAGTTGAGAACATGTGTTTTCTGGAAAGACTATACTGAGAGTCAACTCAAGACCTTAGCGGTCCCTTTGATGTTAGCCAGACTTCTGGTCGGTGAAAAGGCTTCCGCAGCGCCAAATAGTTTCCTAGATTTTTTACTTGTTCCTGAAGTCAGGAGCTTTTTTCAGTTTGGTTAGATATTCTGGTGAACTGACTTGACGAATTAAAAATTTTTGCCCTGTATAAATATGGAAAATATATCACAGGTTGTATGTTATTCGGGTTCGTTACCAACTCTTATATTTCATATGTAGATGGCTATGAATAGTTATTGTTCTCAGTGGTGTGTGTAGCAAAATAAAAATTATTTAATATGATACTGATATCTTATTGCACTGTGTACTTAGTAAGCTTTGTTCGAGTTCATTCCATTACTAAAAAAATTCGTGTGGCTATTTCTAGCCGAGTGCAGCCCTTGTAAGGCAGACCCTCCGACGAGGGTGGGCGGCATCTGCCATGTATAGGTAACTGCGTGTTGTTGTGGTGGAGGACAGTGTTATGTGTGGTGTGTGAGTTGCAGGGATGTTGGAGACAGCACAAACACCCAGCCCCCGGGCCATTGGAATCAACCAATGAAGGTGAAAATCCTCGACCCGACCGCGAATCGAACCCGGGACCCTCTGAACCGAAGGCCAGTACGCTGACCATTCAGCCAACGAGTCGGACGTTCTATTGCTGATAAGTTCGCATAATATGTGCGACGTTGAAGATGGGTCCAAAAAACTGTTTTCAATACTGGCTGCAACAGCATTTCAGTGTTCATAATGGGTGCCAGCTGTGAGCAAGACGTGTGTGATGCTGTGACACTTGAGTCCCCTGTGAAATACCTTAAAGCTAACAAAAGTGGAGAAAAATTAAGTAGGAAATCTAAACCAAATTGCATTAAACGTTTACAGTAGCCTACGAAATTAGAATCCATTGTGGACTGTGGAAGAAGTGAAAAATACCGCGCAGCTGACCGGAGTTTCTGTGTACAGTGTTTACGCCGCTCGCTTGGAATTTAAACTCCACGGAAAATCCAAGTCTCCAGCGAAAGGTCGATGTGTCAGCTCAGTTCAAACTATGCACTCGCCGTAAATAAAACAGGAAGGGCCTTAACACGGTATGGGAATAGCATCCTTGACGTATTCGATAATAATAATAATAATAATAATAATAATAATAATAATAATAATAATAATAATAATAATAATAATAATAATAATTTGTATTTTCATTTATATTCGTAACCGCCCTCTTCCTGCAGAAATCTTGTCATGGGGGGATCATGAGTTCGTTTTTACCTTCCGAATGACGAGGCTACAATATTTACAACATTCCTGGAAACACTGTATTTTGCAATCCTACTCACGGGTGGGTTTTTCAACTTTTCGTATTGTGAGAAACTGCCACTGACAGTCGTTGCACGAGAGCGGAATCGTATACTTATGTTGTAAGTCTCCATGTGCCTCACAAAAATTGCATTATGGAATAAAAATAAACCTTGCTTCTCTTGCCTCGGTATTCGTCAGTAATCTATAGGTTTTACATGGTCAATAAAGGAATAAATAGGTATGGTACGTAATCAAAGTACAGCTATGTGAAAGGAAGTGATTTCGTTTGATGCTTCACTATTTCAGAATGAAGTACTTATCAGATAGACGCACGGCGTTAATGATAACCTGGTTGTGGCGGAGATGGAGAACGGAGACGGGAAGGGGGAACAGGGGACGTGCTCACATGCGGAAGGATACTTTTCCTAAGCTCTTGAGTTGAATTTCAGTTATAGTCGATTCCATACCCTCTCGGCTGCAGGATGTAATCGAGTTGAGAGGAAAATGAATTAAATAGATATTGAATCGTGGCTTTAATTTCTTGTTTTTGAACTAAGTGTTTGAGTTTTCTGAGGCAGACGCCAGAAAGTTTCTTTGGTATACGCCACGAAATGTACTTTTGTTGAGAACAAAATATGTTTTTCATTCTACTTGAAACCATAATGTTATGAGAAAAAGAGTTGAAGTTATGGCACAACGAATGCAAGAATCTGATGTTGGTTACTTCAACACCCATAAAAAGAGAGTAATTATTTTGTTTTGATTTTTAAAAAGCTCTAGTTTCGAACGCTCAACCTTATGAATACCAGTCCACAACTTCAGCACTACGCTACTGTAGTAACATTAAGAACTCGTCCATTGTAATTATATGCAATATATCAAGCCACATTAGACCATGGTCCAACAACATGTAACATTCGCCTGTCTCCGAATAGTAGCGAAGGCACTCGAAAGGAACTTAGGTTCTGGAAAGCAGCCACTTTTACTTTTGCCAGCTGCACTTTGGAGAGTGTTAGTGGGCTGCTGTGACCTGCTCAGTCTCCAGATCTCTATCTAATTGAGCGCATATGGGACTGTATAACAGGGTTGCCAGGGTCAACCCTATATTTAAGAAAAATGCCCCACGTCTCTTGTAAACCTTTCAAGGAACACAAATTTTCCCGTATCAAGACTTAATAAAATGTATTTTCTACGTTAAATTCTATAAAAGAAAGGATCGCGAAATTTGTCTTTTTGACATGGTTTAAGCTTTCGATGAGATAGAATTATCGTGCCGTATTATAACTTGGATTTTTATGACTTTGCAAGGCGAGATACCACGACTGGTCTACGAGCAACCTTGACCATTTCAGATAGCATTACATTTTTAGGTGATTAGTTCAAATGTCTGATAAGATGTTTACTTATTTGCAATGTTCAAATTAGGAGAAATCTCATCGTAGAAGCGTAGGCCTATTTATTCATTTTAGGATGTAGAATGAAAATAAATGAATGAATCTGTTTCGAGATTTTTACATTTCTGAGCACTGCAGATTTTTTAAACGTTAATTATTCATACACCGAAAACCAACAAAAGTTTGCGTCCTTATTCGGATATAACAAATCTCGTGTTGAATGTTTAGAACATTGATTGAAAATACAAATGAATGTACAGTTCTTCTAGTAAATCATTACATTTTCTGAACGATGCATTTTTAAATAATTTAGATTGCATATATATTAAAGGTAAAGTTAATGGTCTCCTGTTGCTATTTCTTGATGTATATATTTTTTATCCATCTCTTGGCACAGGCATGAGTAAAATGTAGCTTCCGCCGAAGTCCCAGTCCCATTTATGGCTATGCCAGTATGAAAACTGCTGATGTATTGATGGTGCTGAGTGACGGCATTCGGAACACGACCAGTACATCTAAGTACTTTGCATAGGGTCAGTCATGGTGCAATAGCACTTTCTTGCCTAGAGAGGAAAGCAATGCTTACTTTGCATAGGGTCAGTCATGGTGCAATAGCACTTTCTTGCCTAGAGAGGAAAGCAATGCTTACTTTGCATAGGGTCAGTCATGGTGCAATAGCACTTTCTTGCCTAGAGAGGAAAGCAATGCTTACTTTGCATAGGGTCAGTCATGGTGCAATAGCACTTTCTTGCCTAGAGAGGAAAGCAATGCCGAAATGCCTCACTGCTCATTCTGCCAAGTACTCCCTTTTTCTTGACGCAACCATTGGTTTCTGCCGTTTCCCTACAACAGCAAAACATTGGTGGTGCTATTTGAGGATCCGAACAGGCTTTAGTCTGATTACCTAACAGCTTACTGTACGTTATTTTAATCTGAGAAATCTGGCAACCCAGCTGGATGAGATGACACATGTCCCATCTCCAAGAATCTGCAATCTCATTCGGTCGGAGGATGCAGAGTGGGCTTCGGTCCACAAGTGACCATGGCTGGTCCGTGGCCCGACAGCTCTGTACTCCGACCGGCCAACCGAGCAGAGGAAGGGTGGGCACGACTATCGTGGCTCTATGCCTCTGTATTCGGGAGATGGAGAGGGGCTGGTCCCCAACGTCGGCTGTCCTGAGAATGGTTTTCCGTGGCATTGAGGTGAATGCCGGGACAGTTCATAGTATAGGGAGCGTGCACGGTACTAGTAACAGAGCGCTCTGGCGGAGTTCCGAGAATTAATACGGTGAGAGTGCGTTCCGCTGGAAGACTTGCTTCATAGTTACGGCAAAAAATATCGTTGCATCTTGTCGTCAAGATAAATACACTGACTGACAGAGCAAATGCAACACCAAGGAGGAGTGGTTCGAAAGGGATGAAAGTTGGGGAAAAAACAGAGACGGCACGGACGAATAATTGATGTTTATTTCAAACCGATATGCAGGTTACACAATGCGCACGGCATCGACTCAGTAGGATGTAGGACCACCGCGAGCGGCGATGCACGCAGAAACACGTCGAGGTACAGAGTCAATAAGAGTGCGGATGGTGTCCTGAGGGATGGTTCTCCATTCTCTGTCAACCATTTGCCACAGTTGGTCGTCCGTACGAGGCTGGGGCAGAGTTTGCAAACGGCGTCCAATGAGATCCCACACGTGTTCGATTGGTGAGAGATCCGGAGAGTACGCTGGCCACGGAAGCATCTGTACACCTCGTAGAGCCTGTTGGGAGATGCGAGCAGTGTGTGGGCGGGCATTATCCTGCTGAAACAGAGCATTGGGCAGCCCCTGAAGGTACGGGAGTGCCACCGGCCGCAGCACATGCTGCACGTAGCGGTGGGCATTTAACGTGCCTTGAATACGCACTAGAGGTGACGTGGAATCATACGCAATAGCGCCCCAAACCATGATGCCGCGTTGTCTAGCGGTAGGGCGCTCCACAGTTACTGCCGGATTTGACCTTTCTCCACGCCGACGCCACACTCGTCTGCGGTGACTATCACTGACAGAACAGAAGCGTGACTCATCGGAGAACACGACGTTCCGCCATTCCCTCATCCAAGTCGCTCTAGCCCGGCACCATGCCAGGCGTGCACGTCTATGCTGTGGAGTCAATGGTAGTCTTCTGAGCGGACGCCGGGAGTGCAGGCCTCCTTCAACCAATCGACGGGAAATTGTTCTGGTCGATATTGGAACAGCCAGGGTGTCTTGCACATGCTGAAGAATGGCGGTTGACGTAGCGTGCGGGGCTGCCACCGCTTGGCGGCGGATGCGCCGATCCTCGCGTGCTGACGTCACTCGGGCTGCGCCTGGACCCCTCGCACGTGCCACATGTCCCTGCGCCAACCATCTTCGCCACAGGCGCTGCACCGTGGACACATCCCTATGGGTATCGGCTGCGATTTGACGAAGCGACCAACCTGCCCTTCTCAGCCCGATCACCATACCCCTCGTAAAGTCGTCTGTCTGCTGGAAATGCCTCCGTTGACGGCGGCCTGGCATTCTTAGCTATACACGTGTCCTGTGGCACACGACAACACGTTCTACAATGACTGTCGGCTGAGAAATCACGGTACGAAGTGGGCCATTCGCCAACGCCGTGTCCCATTTATCGTTCGCTACGTGCGCAGCACAGCGGCGCATTTCACATCATGAGCATACCTCAGTGACGTCAGTCTACGCTGCAATTGGCATAAAGTTCTGACCACTCCTTCTTGGTGTTGCATTTGCTCTGTCAGTCAGTGTATGAAGTAATACTATGGAAGTTGTAATGCTGTACATATAAAAATACATAAACCTGATATAGTTGTCACAGGGCGAAATTAATAACAATATTGTAACTACCTCATATCTATGAATCTGTGTAAAACTCAAATTTTGCGAGTGAGATTTCCGGTGAAATTGACTGTGCTTTTGACAAGCTATTGACAGGCAGTATCCGGTAAGCGAATAAACAGGAATTCAGTTGGAATAAGTAGATAACACGTCAAGTTGTGATAAGATAGATTTATACCAGTGGGTTATGTTCTTTATTATTGGTGGCAAGAAATTTGCTAGCACACAAGCTAGCTGATATACAGAATATTTTTCAAGATTTTGAAAAGTTTCACCCTCTGTATGCATCTTTCAACATGAATTCCCACACTTGCTACATACTGAGTTTGTAACACTTCATCTTCTGTAAATCTCCCATTATGAAGAAAAGGCGGCATAACAAGTAAAACACGAGCTGAATATTTTAAAACCTGGGAATTATTTGTTGGCTAATATAACGTCCCCTTCACTCAAAAGATTTAGGAAGCCTGAATTGTTAACAATAAAAGTATCACTAGTTCTTCCACCATAACAAGGGGAAACAAAAACAATAGTTCCGTTTGGGGCCAGGCTAATAAAAATTTAAATGTATAACATGACTTGTACGAAGAATACATGTCACATCTCTCATCTATTCTTGCTGGCGTTTCTGATTTCATTTCTGTGCAATCTATTATAACTCGTGCGTCAGGATAAAATATTTTAAAAGCGCGAGGCAAAGTATTTTGCACAGATAGTTTGCTAGGCCAGAAAATAAAATTAGAAGTGAGTTTTTTGACTACTCCGAGAGCAGTAAAAAATATTCGCGCAGCACTAGTCCGATGTATACCAAATATGACTACCAAAGAAGCAAAGGTCCAATTTAATTTTCATTAAAAAGAGTAAACAAACATCGTTATTACTTATATTTATAGACACTTTAGAAACAAATAAAGTAAAAAACTACAAATGAAACACTTGTTAAATCCATCAACTGTGCCTCACTTTTTATGCTCTGGTATCCATGAAATCCTCTGCATATATCCGGGGGATGTTGGGTCTACAACTTTTATCCACCTTTTCCGAAATACTTGAAGGTACTGTGCTTGAGTAGCACTGTGTGCCTACATCATTCCCACTAAAAACACAAGTGAACACGAAAGTCGTTGCTTCAATCTCAAATGCTGCTTGCACCGACTTGTGTAGTTTTTCACACACTCATTTTTAACAATAAATTAATGAGTTTCCTGATTAGAAGACGTATGTTTATTTGAGCGTTTCATTCGTTTACTCTCTCTTAAAACCGGGATATATCACATTCTCTTTTCGGTTTCTTCTTATAGCTCTCATGAAAAAACACAGATGGTATATATGATGGATGATTTTCAATATTACTTGGCTTTCCTCCAACAAAATGTTCACTTCAGATAACGGAGCATTTGGTGGGTTCCGATGGAGTTCCATCTGCACTGAAAATCAGGAAAACATTATTATTATTATTATTATTATTATTATTATTATTATTATTATTATTATTATTATTATTATTCATCTCATCATCATCATCTGTTTACCCTCCAGGGTCGGCTTTTCCCTCGGACACAGCGAGGGATCCCAACTCTACCGCCTCAAGGGCAGTGTCCTGGAGCTTCAGACTCTTGGTCGGGGATACAACTGGGGAGAATGACAGTACCTCGCCCAGGCGGTCTCACCAGCTATGCTGAACAGGGGCCTTGTGGAGGGATGGGAAGATTGGAAGGGATAGGCAAGGAAGAGGGAAGGAAGCGGCCGTGGCCTTATGTTAGGTGGAGGAGAAGTGGGAAACCACGGAAAACTACTTCCAGGATGGCTGAGGTGGGAATCGAACCCCCCTCTACTCAGTTGACCTCCCGAGGCTGAGTGGACCCCGTTCCAGCCCTCATACGACTTTTCAAATTTCGTGGCAGAGACGGGAATCGATATCGGGCCTCCGGGAGTGGTAGCTAATCACGCTAACCACTACACCACAGAGGCGGACAGTATTATTATTATTATTATTATTATTATTATTATTATTATTATTATTATTATTATTATTATTATTATAAATATTCGGCGTAGTCAAGACACGTGCACATGGAAGAACATGAATGTAAACTTACGAACCTGCTGCAATGCATACTTGAAATGAAATGTACTATTTCAAAGTGTACGTAAATGAACGTGTTCTTGACTTGGCATACCTGGTATGTTTGAAATGTGTGATATGAAATGTATGATTTACGTCACAAATGAAATAAGGTAGCCTACTGTACTCACTTTATCTTTCCCACAGCCGAAATCCACTTCCTGCATCTGCCCGATTCATATGGACGACCAGAAAATGTGTGAAATGTAATACCTTTTTCCATGCGTGTTTCTTTGTGTGTTGTGGCACTTCACTGCACAACAGTTTCTATTTGATTTAGGCATTTTGATACACTACTACTACCACAATTTCACACCCACAGTTACACAGCCTGGACTGACTGCTCAAGACAAGATCACCAAAATGTTACCGATTTATTCCACTAGAGGCGCTAATAGTGGCCCTGCACGCTCCCTATAGACCACGGGCAGCCAATCGTCTCACCTTCATCGCACATCTCCTCCGATACAAATCTCCTGGCCTGAGAGACGGCGTCACCGTCTAGAAGGCCCGCCTCCCCCTTCAGGGGATGAATGAAAACATTTAGTAGTAGTACTGTAGTAGTAATCTCATTCGCTTGGCTGCCCAGGAAACGCTGTGTATACATTATATTTATCTGTATGATATTAGCCTATGCATGACAAAATCTCTACGCACCTACAGCAATGCAGCTAAATACGATACTAATGTTTTTTCTCGTTTCATAAACACAGTTATCTGTAAACACAGTTATCTGTATCGAGAGTGCAGTAACGTATTATATTCATCTTGAAATGAAGTGCATCGTTTTATTGCAGCTATCATCTCCCTAAATTACAACTGAAGTTCATTATTCCTTCAGTGTGTCACATTTTTCAACTTTCTTAAGTCTACTAAACATCAGTAGGGCACTGTTCTTTTACAGAGTCGCCATTTCAGTCTTTTCCGTGTAGCAAAGAGATAAAACATCAGCTGAAAATTTCTTAATTGCCCGCAATCAAGCATGACCGACAGGAAGAATACAATACCATTAGAGATTTCGCAGCTAATAAAAGCACGGAGGTTTATCTACATGAAATGAAATGGCGTATGGCTTTTAGTGCCGAGAATGTCCGAGGACATGTTCGGATCGCCAGTTGCAGTTCTTTTGATTTGATGTCCGTAGGCGACCTGCGCGTCGTGATGAGGATGAAATGATGATGAAGACGACACATACACCCAGCCCCCGTGCCAACGAAATTACCCAATGATGGTTAAAATTCTCGACTCTGCCGGGAATCGAACCCGGGACTCCTGTGACCAAAGGCCAGTACGCTAACAATTTAGCCAAGGAGTCGGACTTTATCTACATGTTGCCAGTAAATGAATACACAACTTAACTATAGAACGAAGTTAAATTATAACATTCGCTACATATTGCCCTTAGTATTCTTTGTAACATAGTAGAATTGCACAAGTTTATTAGCAAAGTGCGTATTGGACAAATGCGTGTAAAGGAGTAAAGCAAGAAAAAATTACAACAGAAGACCATAACACGGGATAAGTTATACAAAATTTGCAACTGATTCTTTTGTACAAGACCTATTATATCAGGAAGAGTGCATTAAATTTATTTCTATGATTTTTCGAATAAATTCCTCAAAGTTAACATTACAACTACTGCCTTAAATTTATTAACGTGATTATCTATTTAATTCAACCCATTGCTTTCACGAAAATGTTAATATATTTCAGATCAATACAATTGCAACACATTAAAGGATCAAGTAAGGGAAAGAGCGATAGATTTATTTGTTACTCCAGTGTATCTAGCTCTTAACTTGTTCTTCGTTTTTCGTCTGTCAAGCATATTCAGAGAAAAAAGTAAACTCGTGTCCTCATCCCGAGGTGGCGCAGCTCATTTCAGGCACACCCCCAAAGGAGGTGAGCTGCGTGCACCATTCCAACCATATACCAGTCTTACTGCCACTTTTAATTTCTTGCAGTACCGGAAATCGAACCCGGGCTCCCGAGGACAGCAGCTAATAGTGCTAACCGTTACGCTACGAAAGGGGACATATTCAGACCGATCTTCTTACGTTTAATTTATGATTTACTGCACCAGTATCAAACTTCATATCAAACTTTATCTATCGGAAGAGTGCCTACTAAAAGACAAGCTCTTTTTTTTTTTTTTGCTTTACGTCGCACCGACACAGATAGGTCTTATGGCGACGATGGGACAGTGAAAGGCTAAGAGTGGGAAGGAAGCGGCCGTGGCCTTAATTTAGGTACAGCCCCAGCATTTGCCTGGTGTGAAAATGGGAAACCACGGAACATCTTCGGGGCTGCCGACAGTGGGGTTCGAACCTACTATCTCCCGAATACTGGATACTGGCCGCACTTAAGCGACTGCAGCTATCGAGCTCGGTATGACGAGGTTCTAAGCGCTAAATTACTTTCCTCCCCACTTTATTCCTTGATTAAAAAAGTTATGAACGTCTAAATATTTAATCGGGTTATCCAAACGAAGGAAGACATACGCATTTAAAAGAGTCTTTCTTAAATTGGATGTGAGCTCCTTGCTTCTGATTTAGGTCTCGGCAACTCAAGCGGTATCTGTCACTGGTTTTTACCTCGCTTATCTCACAAAATTCGTCCAGCACTATACGCTACTTCCCAATGTCTCGCCTCACCACAAAATGCTTATAAAGAGCAATGCGCAAGTTCACACACCTCACAGACCTGGTAACTCTCTGAATAAGAGATTCAATCGATTTCCATGCAAATTTTCACCAATGTACAGTAGATCATATACTAAGAAATGAGCAAGAATCCCTTCTTGTCATCGCTGCAGAACCTGTGGCTCTCTGCCTATTGAGTTTCGATTGTTTACTTGCTTGTGCAGTGCCACGCGATGACGAGGGCAATAATGTGAGACTTTCAAATGACAGATATGACTGTGGCACGCTATATGAACCCGAAGAAGAAGACCTGTTGAGCAGGCATGGCTGAGAGTTTAGTCTGCGTATCGGAAGGGTCTTGACTAAAAGGGAACGTTCGAGCGGTTACAATACCTTAATCCTCAGTTTATTCCTCGTTAAGAAGTTCTGTGTGTAAAGTCTACAGCCCGGAGACTGGTTGAATCCTCGAATAACACCACTAACGGTAATGTGGCTCTAGAGAAACAGCAAAAACCGATGGTGGCACCAAAATTAGGCGAGCAAAGCATCATGAAAAGTGAGGTGGTTCGTCATTGCCTTCCTCACTGGGCCAGAAAACGCTATTGCAGCATGTCTGGTCCTATGATTAGCAACTTTCATAACATTCAGATAAACAAGTCGTGCTCCGAATGTCATTACTCAGCACCACCTCAGCAGATCCCATAGTCACAGCTATGAATGAAATTGAGACTCCGGTGGAAGCTACATTTGTCTCTGGCCTGTGCCAAGAGCCAGATGCAAAAATACTGCATCCAGCAAGAAATAGCAGAAGACATGGTACTTAAGTTATAAAAGCGTAAATATTTTTAAAAGTTGTCTCATTTAAAAGAAGACATCAAATAAACTATGTTGAAAGGGTTTATTCTGTGAGCAGTAATATCGCGACTATGTGAAACATTCAAATCACATTAAATCTTAGGAGAGTCTGCAGTTCTATGATTACCTGATTAGATGTTATTTCTTCGTATGGTCTCATTTAGCTCAGTCATACAAAACTCAAACGCCATCAGAACGTATAAATTTCAAGAGCTAACATCCAGCGCAGATGACGCAGCAACAGCAGGTTCAGTGAGTACAGACAAAGCATAGCACGGCGGCCGAAAATATGTAGATACATTTAGAAAAATGAGGAAAGCTTAGTCAGCAAAAGGCACATTGAACATTAGAAACGAGGGTCCACACTCGTGCATCATGATACCCATTAGGGTGGTTACACTCCGTCCGCAGGTAGGCTAGAAACCTAGTTGTACATATTTATTATAATTTACGAAGCCTACATTAAAATTAAGGTAAACGCGGCACACCCTAACTGTTATATGCTAGAGCGGAACGCTGGTATCTTCCTGTCGCCACACGCAAGCAAGTTCATAAAATAAAGAAAGTCTAGATGCCTACCATACATACCGCCCCAGCTCGTCCGTAGCCTCCTGTGAGGGGACCTCACTTGCCGCTGCACTCAACAAGTTCCAGATCGATCCTTAAGGTCCAAGATTACCAGTATTATACGGGCGATCTGGGCGATGATTGGTTCGTTTAATTTAAACCATCAGTAGTGGCTACTTAGAAACAGAAGCATTATGTTGTTGAGTGCCAACTCTTTAACAGATACAATTCTCTGTACTAAGCAGAATACATTCCAAGCCTGTAGGTAGCACTCCACAATCAAAAGTAGTGACGTCTGTTAATAAACTTGAAAATTAATCACTCATCATTCAGTTCTGACTGTCTCCGTGAGACTCCACTGTCCTCATGCGTTAAAGGTGTTGCCTACCACTAGAGGGAGGCCGTTACTTCCACCCGAGTTCCAGTCTCATCCATGGCTGTCACACTATGGAAGCTGGTGGGGTACGGGTGGTGCTGATTAATGACATTTGAAGCACAACTAGTGTCTGAGTGTTATGAAAGGTGTTACTCATAGGATCAGTCGTACTGCAGTAGCACCTTCTGGTGCAGTGAGGAAAGCAATGGCAAACTACCTCACTCCTCATCTTGCCTAGTACGCCTCATTTTGGTGCTGCCATTGGTTTTTGTGGTTTCCCTATAACTGCATAGCCTTTGGTGGTGCTATCTGAGGATCCACCCAGCCCCGGGCTGATAACCTAACGGACAGATATTATTATTATTATTATTATTATTATTATTATTATTATTATTATTATTATTATTATTATTATTATTATTATTATTATTATTATTATTATTATTACTAGTAGTAGTAGTAGTAGTAGTATAACGTCGCACTAACACTGATTTTGGGTGACGATGGGATAGGAAAGTTCAAGAAGAAAATTGATATGCCCTTCATTAAGGTACAACCCGGGGATTTGCCCGGTGTGAAAGTAGGAAGCTGCGGAAAAACATTTTCAGAGCTATTGACAGTTGTGTTTGAATCCACCATTTTTCTGAATGCAAACTTACAGCTACACGACCCATACAGAGATTTGGCTCCTTGCCAACTCACTCGATGATGATAATAATAATTTCGTGTGGCTATTTCTAGCCGAGTGCAGCCCTTATAAGGCAGACCCTCCGATGAGGGTGGGCGGCATCTGCCATTTGTAGGTAACTGCGTGTTATTGTGGTGGAGGATAGTGTTATGTGTGGTGTGCGAGTTGCAGGGATGTTGGGGACAGCACGAACACCCAGCCCCCGAGCCAATGGAATTAACCAATTAAGGTTAAAATCCCCGACCCGGCCGGGAATCGAACCCGGGACCCTCTGAACCGAAGGCCAGTACGCTGACCATTCAGCCAACGAGTCGGACACTCGATGATGATGATTATTATTAGTATCGACATCATCATCATCAGCTAGAGCATCACCATACCGGTACATAAAAGGAGTCGTACGGAAAGAAATTCTTGCCCGTCGGCGTTTCCGAAAGCTGTAAAATTGGTTAATGGGACGTAAAGCAATAACAAAATTGTTATCATATAGACCTACTGTTAGTCACTTAAGTCAGCCACAATAACAACTAACATGCACATGTTGCCTTCTTGTGCACTGACCCGGGTGTAAAGTACCTTATGTGTCTCATGTCTACAAACACTCGCTGACAGTAGCAGACGTGAATGAGTTATGCTGTATGAATCATATTACGTATGTGGACTTATTGCGTTGCGTTTGTCTTCTCAATGGCACCCCAGCTAGTACATAAAGTACATCACTCCACATAGAGTAGGCATCCGGCAGTAAAACAAGTCCACACGTGCTACACAGCTCACATCCACGCCCCCACCAGCATGTGGGGAAAGTGGCAGAAGACGATGTACATCCTAAACGGAAATAGGAAAATTCATCCAACGAAATTCAAGTAGCATAGTACAGTTGCCTATATGAGCACTTCTTTTCTTACCGTGAGGACTAAGACCCATGTCATTAGAGTCAAAGGGAGTTTTCACCGAACTCTGGTTTCTGAACCAGGAATTAGACAACTCAAAGTATGCTGGTCACATGAAAGAGGTGTGAAAGACGAGTGATATAGTCATGATTTCTCAAGGCAGCCACAGCTCGGGTCCCAGCCAATATTTTTGAGATATTTAAAATAAAGAGTTACATCCCCATGACTCAGATTATAAGTAAAGACAGGAGTAAAGTTGGGAGAACATGTGGCTATCAGTTAGATATCAGAAGTCACTTAAAACGCCAAGGTTTTTTCTGACATCAAACGTTAGGAAGAATAGTATTCAAATGTAAAATTAGAGATTATCTCCCCTTAAAATGGCCAAAAGTGAAATGAACTGTAAAGTAGTAGATGAAAAGAGAAAAGTTATGAAAATATTAATTAGAAGTTATTATTAACCTATTTCACATTAAATGTGGAACTTTTTGGGAATCGAACCTTAGATTCTCATGGAAAAGAAGTAGAAAAATTACCACCTGTAGGTCGAAAGTAATCCTCATTCTTCCTAACGTTTGATGTCAGAAAAAACCTTGGCGTTTTAAGTGACTTCTGATATCTAACTGATAGCCACATGTTCTCCCAACTTTACTCCTGTCTTTACTTATAATCTGAGTCATGGGGATGTAACTCTTTATTTTAAACCTCAGAAATATGCCAAAACTCCTACTGTCTATCTATAATTTACTTCAGGCGATATAAACTCAGGACACAGAGATGAAATACTTTTAAGTGACAGAAATTAGAATCACAGTTTCTCTGTCGATAACCATGTTTTGTCAATCCTGAGTCTTATTATTGCATATTGACAGTTTTAATTTCATTCTTCTTCTTCTTCTTCCTGATGGCTTTTCCCCAGTTTGCTGAGGTTGGTACTTGACGTGTATTTGGGCCAATTTTACGGCCGCATGCCCCTCCTGACGCCAACCTTATAAGGAGATATGTATTCACTATTTCTGTGATGAAATGAAATGTATGGCTTTCAGTGCCGGGATATCCCTGGAAGGGTTCGGCTCGCCAGGTGCAGGTCTTTCTATTTGACTCCCGTAGGCGACCTGCGCGTCGTGATGAGGATGAAATGATGATGAAGACAACACATACACCCAGCCCCCGTGCCATTGGAATTAATAATAATAATAATGTTATTTGTTTTACGTCCCACTAACTACTTTTTAAGGTCTTCGGAGACGCCGAGGTGCCGGAATTTAGTCCCGCAGGAGTTCTTTTACGTGCCAGTAAATCTACCGACACGGGGCTGTCGTATTTGAGCACCTTCAAATACCACCGGACTGAGCCAGGATCGAACCTGCCAAGTTGGGGTTAGAAGGCCAGCGCCTTAACCGTCTGAGCCACTCAGCCCGGCCCATTGGAATTAACCAATTAAGGTTAAAATCCCCGACCCGGCCGGGAATCGAACCCGGGACCCTCTGAACCGAAGGCCAGTACGCTGACCGTTCAGCCAACGAGTCGGACATTTCTGTGCTGCGTTATACTGTAGATGAAGAGAAGTTTATTAAGACTATCACAAACACCCAGTCCCCAAACCAGAGTAATTAACCATACGCAGTTATAATCCCCAGCCCAGCCAGGAACCGAATCTGGGACCCTCTGAACCAATGACCACTGCGCACACAATTCAACCAAGGAGCAAGGCACAGTTCGAAATTCATTCTAGTCCGAACATCATTCAGCCGTAATTGAACTGTCGATAAACTCAAACTCTCCAATACAACACAGTGTGACCTGTTCGCTGTATTTTAAAAATCCTTTCCCTCAGTCCCTTGTCTACCTCTCTTAACCTGGCTGTGTTGGCTCATTCCGGCAGGTAGCCTCTCTACTACGCGGTAGAAATCTTCACGTGGTAAAAATCAATATTCAGTCACTGATACGACGTTTATACAGGAGTCTTTTCTTTAGAGTTCATTAAACCTCCGTGCCCTACAGCTGAGTAGAGCAGACTTTATTCTCACCTCTAAACTAACAGGTTATATGCTTGTCTGGATTCTAACAAAAACATACAAAAGGATACGTCATAACAATGTTACTACAAATCGATTTAAAAGGTGTATATTACTTTCTGCATTATTGTTAACAGACAATTCAAATGTCGATTTCCAGCACTTCAAAACTGAAGTCGGTTTCGAGTTGTGCTTTCCGAGCGCCGCTAATGGTCTACCGAAAGTGTAATATACTATCGTCCTCGAAGGCCCGGGTTCGATTCCCGGTATTGTCAGAATATAAGATTGGGAGGAGGGCTGGTATGTCGTTTAAGAAAGGTACATCCAGCTCAACTCTACTGCGGGTGTGGCTGAAAAAAGCTGCACCACCTCGGAACGAAGGCAAGAATTGACCTAATTGTTTACTTTGTCTTTATTTTTACCTTCTTCCTTTATTTTAGTTTAACCTCACATTAACTCGAATAGGTTTTGGGTGGCTATGCAATGGCAAAGGGCTAGGACTGGGAATGAAGCTGCCGTGGCCATAATTAAGTTGAGTTTGTCTGGTGTATAAATGGGAAGCCATAGAGGTGCCGATGGTTACGATCAAACCCAACATCTCCCGAATGCAAGCTTGCAGCTCACTAAGATGAATCCCCAAAATCACTTGCTGAATACTTCTAGCTGACTTGTACGATGAGTGAAGTGTGAATGAGTGTATTTTCATAAAAATTAGAAATGTATTTGCTAGCTGTAGGTTTTTACTGTGTTTCCTTCTTTTATTATTACTATGGTTAGTTTTATATTATTCTTGTCATGTTGTACATTCTATAATTATTTCTTTTATTACCAACTCCATATTTGCTATTTAAAAATTTGTTCTATTTAAAAAACTCTATTTCTGTTAAACATTTTAAATGTAGTGGTTAAGTGTAAGAGAGGGCCTTGAGCCCTAACTTCACCACGAATAAAGACGAATTACTCACTTACTTACTTTTTATCTGCGTAAGTTGTAAAATATAGTATTGGTTTTCTCGCATTAGGTGACCATAATATTTAAATTTCCGACATTTGCTTGCTTTTAATCAATCTCGCCCAGTTCTTGTTCTTCGAAATATTTCAATATTTGAAATCATTCGGGTCCACAAAATACGGAGCATTCATCTATGGACCCATATTTTGAAAGCTTCAAGTCGTTTTGTAAAGGAAACCGCCATGTCGTATAACAGTACTGGCCAAAATAACTCCAGCCATACTTTGATGTGTCATGAGTCCGAGGTCAACATTGCAGATCTCTTCTTATTAAACGTTGCCCTAGATGTTTCAATGCGGAAATGAATTACAAGGAAAAATCAAGAGTCGTCTTGGAGTTGGATGCAGAAGGAAATCCTGGCTAAATGACATAGAGAAATGAAGAAACATCCGCACTGCTCAGCGGCTTCTTTCCCCTAGCTCAAGACCGAAATGAGCATGTCGCAGTGATTGCTAAAGTCTGGGGGACCAGACACGACACATAGAGAAGAAAAGAAGAAGAAACGTCGATGGACCACAAATGGCACTGGGTGCAATTTCTTTGGAAGAACAACGGATGACAATTTCAAGAAAATAAAAAAAAAACTAACCCACTTTTAGACTTATTCAGCACCGGGCGAGTTGGCCGTGCGGTTAGATGCGCCCGGCTGTGAGCTTGCATCCGGGAGATAGTGGGTTCGAATCCCACTGTCGACAGCCCTGAAGATGGTTTTCCGTGGTTTCCCATTTTCACACCAGGCAAATGCTGGGGCTGTACTTGAATTAAGGCCACGGCCGCTTCCTTCCAACTCATACGCCTTTCCTATCCCATTGTCGCCATAAGACCTATCTGTGTCGGTGTGACGTAAAGCCACTAGCAAGAGAAAAAGAAAAGAAAAGAAAAGACTTCCTCAGTAACACTAGAACAATCGCTAGATGCTTGTTTTCGAACCCCACTGTTGGCAGCCTTGAAGATGGTTTTCCGTGGTTTTACCATTTTCACACCAGGCAAATGCTGGGGTTGTACTTTAATTAAGGCCATTGCCACTTCCTCCCAACTCCTAGTCCTTTCATTCCCAACGTCGACATAAGACCTATCTGTGTCGGTACACGTAAAGCAAATTCTAAAAAAAAAAAAAAAAAAAGCTTGTTTCATAGAGTTGAAGGACTGTATGTTCGTGAAATTCTCTTCTTAGAGTCTATTTAGTCACCAAGAATCAATGTATACGAATTATTTCTGTTTTATTCGAATTTACAATTAACCTAACATCGAAGTACTTCATTTAGTACAGTAATTTCAATTATTTTTCAGATGACCGAGCGAGTTAGCCGTGCGGTTAGGGTCACGTAGCTGTGAGTTTGCATTCGGGAGGTGGTGGGAGCGAATCCCGTCCTTGGCAGACCTGAAGATGGTTTTCCGTGGTTTCCCACTTTCACAACAGTAAAATACCGGAGTGTACCTTAATTAAGGGCATGGCCGTTACCTTCACATCCTTGCGTCTCCGAAAACCTTCGATGTGTTTGTGTGACGTTAAACTACTAGCAGGAAGTTTTTTCAACTCACTTTGACCTAAGTGTTTCAATGGGATCTAAGGTATTCCAAGTCTGAGTAGGTTTACGACTTCCTCCCCTGTAATTAAGCCATCCATGGAAAACTTCAAAGAAAAATATCTTGAAGTGTCATATGTGTCAAGGTAATGACACCTCCTCAATTTGCCTTGAACATAGCACCCGTGCATTTATTGTATCCGTTTCTAGCTTTGGTAGTAGAAAGAGTCTACTTCCATTGCAAGAATACTGAACTAAAGATGCCTGAATGCTTCCTTCAACCACCAACCGTGACGAATGAGATTTCTTGCTAACGTTTGCGAGAATTTATGAATCAGAGGTTAGTGAACTCAGAAATCGTAATGTACAAACTCTTTTCAACAGTAGCGCCAACATTAATCTACTGTGTCCATTTTGTAAAATATTCCAGTTAATAGCAAAGAAGTTCATACTGGACGAGCAAAACCTCTAGCAGACACCGACCAAATCATCTGTCTGGAACATTTGATTAAAGTTGGCATGAAAAGGGGCTGCCTGGCCGAGGCGGTAAAGGCGTGCTCGGTTCGCCCGGAAGGACTTGGGTTCGAATCCCCGTCAGGAAGTCGGAAAGTTTAAGAAATGAGATTTCCACTTCTGGAGGTGCATATGGCCCTGAGGTTCACTCAGCCTACACCAAAAATGAGTACCAGGTTAATTCCTGGGGGCAAAGGCGGCCCGGCGTAGAGCAAACCACTCTACCCATCATGTGCAGAGGTTACGGATAGTGGAAGCCTTTACCTTCCACCTCTCCAAGGGCCTTCATGGCCTGTGCAGAGAAGACTTTGCTTTACTTTTTGCCATGAAAAACCATGGTAATGTTGATGGTTTTGAGGAATCTAACAACTACTATAGGTTATTGGCTTCACGTGAAGATAAATATATTTCTTCATTGCCACCTCCAATCCGCAGACTTCCCAATTCATAAAATTACAATAAACTTGCCAGTAATATCAACAGCGATGATGTTCTTTCGTTGGACTCAAAATGGAACCCATTTTGAAATCCAGGTCAAATGCAGAGCTGAGAGCCAACCTTCGTTACGCTAGTTGTTCCTCTAAGGGTACATAGTTTCTATCTCGATTGGTCTTAGCCGTTTTCTATCCCACAGTCTTCACTTCACAAAAACCAAGCAAGCTTGTGGTTTTACATGGTTGATGATATTGTGACTTCGAGTTCTACATGGAATCCGATCCAGTTTTACGTAGAATACGAACAACAGGAACGTGACATTTCATTTCATAAATCTCACATTCATCGGCTGGAATTCGAACCACAGCCGGCTTCGTGAGAAATCAGCGACTATGACTCTCGGGTATGAGGCCCCCTTAGCTTAGAAATCCGAAGAGAATTCATTTGTTGGATGAGTGACTAGTTTGTTCACCTCCCTTTCTTTAAATGCTTCAGTTGGGCTTGGGGTATTCCAAGTTCTGGTAGCCTTTTTCAACGATATTTCTCTTTTATTTTAAGTGATGGTTATCAACGAGTAAGTCCTCTGTATTATACCATTAACATTCCTTCTATAATAAGCGATTGATAGTCCTCTTGACTCATTCTTCCTATATTTCCTTATTTCATCAGGAAGAACATCACAAATACCTCAAATGAAAAATAATCTTATAATTAGTTAGTAAATTAATATAATTGAGGATACTACCTTATCTTGATAATAATTACCAGACACATACGTGAATAAATTGCAGTAAATGTATTGTACCCTTCTTACCATTACCTGCATGACTGGATAGTATGTTCTTGAAGTTCCTGGCACCATTCGAATACTCGCCTAACTTCTCTTATCCCAGCGGTTGCCTCGTTCGACATAGCTTGATGTGGTGCATAAGGCTAAGGGCTACTCTATTAAATGAATAGATAAAATGACTCTACTTTACAATGAAGTTTAATTACCCAAAAGAACAAACTAAAACATGGATTGAACTGCATTAGAATAATAAAAAGGATGAAAATATTATAAAGATGAATGACATTAAATAAAAATATGAAAAACCAAATGAAATTAAATTAATTAAATTCGAAGAAATGCAAACTAGGTTTATGAAACGTAGATTGTAACATAACATCATCGTAACACATTCATGGACTGCAGTCATCATTATCTCAACTCATCCAGTTACAATTTGAGAGTCGAACATAAGACTCTTTCTCACAGTTCTGAGGATATGTTTGCATGGCTTGGATTCCACATGGACCCCTTTTCACAGTTCAACACATTATAACAATCTCCTTAAGCGGGAATTACATTGATTAATATTTCCATAATTCGGATTCCACCAGAGTCCTCTGTTAAAAATAATCTGGTAGTAACAAAACCTCACAACCACAAACATTAAAGCCACGTGCCTTGTTTAACATTGATTAAACAATTTCTTGATCAGCTGAACAGGTCTACAATATTATTACAATTTAATTAATTATTTACTATTAATTGAACATCATTCCTTATCAATTTAATACTGAAACATTAAACATTTGAATACGATTAACACAAGAAAATAAACTATCTTTTCAGCGACATGATTCGTTATCAGGGCGTTGCTTGATTTAATCGTTAACTATATTTAAATGATTAAGCTACGAATAGTACACAAACGTCATCATGGGTGGATTTCAGACACACGTTGGTTCCCAAGATATAACAGCAAAAGTCACAAATATCAATTATAAAAAATAAAGTAAAAACACGCACATGAAAAACACTAAGAGACATGCAAACCCGCGCTGACTTTACACCGGAAAATATTCGTTGGGATTCCACGTATCTGATTTAAATATTGATTAGTCCTAATTAATGACACTCATCATGATTATTATGGTAATAAATTAAACCAAACCCCATGGCGCAATAGCCCCGAAGAGCCATGGTCTACTAAGCGACCGCTGTTCAGCCCGAAGGCCTGCAGATTACGAGGTGTCATGTGGTCAGCACGACGATTCCCCTCGGTCTTTATTCTTGGCTTTCCAAACCGGGATTATGGTTCTAGATTATTATTTTATTAATTAAGGTGACATGAAATACATCACTAAGTTTCACTGGTTCACTCTTAATTAATTTTGCAGCATGCCTCCATGACTATAGCATTATTTCGTGAGATACGGCAGTCAGCCAAGGACATGATTAACGGTTTATCCCTGGTCACTATCTCATTTGAAAACAACGTTTAAATTATCTCAGCAATAACTTTGCAATACATCTTGACAGGCACATGATCATTCGTAAACTGTACTGAAATTCCACTTGCATATAATTAAAATCAGTATGTATTATCCTATCGAAGTAAATGATAAAACGTGATACTCGTCTCTGCCTTTATTACTGTAAGCCAGCTTATAAATCAGGGCACTCAACAGCCATTTAAATAAGACGCTGTCAAAGAAGCACTTAAATTGATCCTCCCCTTTCACATTTAACTTGGGCGCTATTATTACATCATTAACCATGCCGTCTGGTTGATCATAGCTACGTTAATGGAGCTAGGCAAAGTCCTATGAGCTTGAAACGATTATTTATAGAATGCTATGGTGACGATAAGCACTTCATAAATCTGACGGAGAACTTTCGAACACCGAACCACTCTACCGTATTCCTAAATTGTCCCACACATTGCACTCATTTCGGCCAGAGACATCCCGTCTCAAATTCACATGATTCAGCTGCAGAAATACATATACTCTCACTCTTGAGTTGACCTTTCCCATACGAGACATTCTGTCTCAAATTCGCATAACTCAGCTGCAAAATAAACTTATTAGGAGTCGACATCACGACTCATTACATCTCAGACATATCGGGACTACGTTACTACATTGTTATGCTACTATGCGCACGGACAACAGCTGCCTCAAAATATTCACATAATTAAAATATGGACAAGCGTTCAATTTTGTTTCACTTACATTATATCAGCTTGGGTGGCATCGCAGGTCGACGTGTGCACCCTCCATGATGAGTTTACTCCATGATGACAGCCATATGATCAGCCATGAATCTGCAATAAATCGGTAGACACATATCCATCTTCCTTATGACACAGTGCACAATACATAAAGAAGAACAAGAACACTCGTTAAATTAACACAGGACACCTTTCATCATCTATCACATCATCAACCCATAAACATTCTTAAATATCATCTCACAGTCAAACATTTATCCTAAGGTCACATGATTCCTAAAAATTTATGCAAATTTTAACTCCTAAAATCCTCAATAAGAGTTTAATAAACCAGTTATTTAGTTATCCTGGGCTTCATTTATCACCTTACTTCGGGGAAGAACCATTATCAACTTCACAACTATTATTAAATTATTAAATCATTATTATTATTATTATTATTATTATTATTATTATTATTATTATTATTATTCCTCCAACTTTGTTACCCCAGACAAATACTACTCTGACATGCACTGAACAGTGAAACTGTTTACTGAAATCCACTGACTGAGAATTATTCATTACTTCGCGGTCTACATTAATTACTTGAAACAAAAATAATTGAAATTGAACATCGTACAACGAATGAGCTTTACTATGGCCGGACATACAGCCATTTCACACTTTATGCTACTATGCGCACGGACAACAGTTGCCTCAAAATATTCACATAATTAAAATATGGACAAGCGTTCAATTTTGTTTCACTTACATTATATCAGCTTGGGTGGCATCGCAGGTCGACGTGTGCACCCTCCATGATGAGTTTACTCCATGATGACAGCCATATGATCAGCCATGAATCTGCAATAAATTGGTATACACATATCCATCTTCCTTATGACACACAGTGCACAATACATAAAGAAGAACAAGAACACTCGTTAAATTAACACAACTGTTATTTACACACACACACACGCACACACTTGATTTCACTGATCAGATTACACTCCTTTGCCAAATGCACGTCGGTCTGAGATACGCTGCACCCTTCTCTCGAAACCACTCAGTTAAATATAAATAAATATAAAATCAACAGTTGTATGCAGGCAAAAAGCCGTTTTAATTTTAGCCTGACATTCTCATGAGCTTCAAAACAAGCCGAATTGTTTACGACTATGATCACCCAGTAATGAGCAAATGTTGTTTCACAAAACTTTTAACAACTTTTTCCACAAATATCAGATGAAATTAAAACTTGGCATACAGATCGACAATACGTTGCTTTAAGATGTTTATGGTTTGATAGCGATCAGATCAATACGTTTCAAGTTATGAATTTTCAGATTCAGCACACCATTGGAAATGGAAAAAATACCGGCACTTTTTTTGTTCAACCTGAGTTAAACTTTTAACTGGGCACGATAACAATATCTACTACACGTAATTGAACGTAGAATAAAATAAGGTAAATTTTGGTGTAGCTTGTTTATATGTGGGACAAAGGACAAACATTTTATTAACGTATAAACTCGGGTGTCTATACTTTCTTCCACGATAGTAAATACCCTGTGTTTTGTGAATGTCTGATCTGCACTCCTAGAGGTAAAGAACCTGCTACTGTTTGACGTCCGGCCATAAACTACCGGTCTTATTTATCACCAATGGGTCAAGTTTAAGCCCGTCTTTCCTCGAGCGGCTCTCTTACAGTTGTTCCCCTGCTAACACGGGTTTCCTTCCTTAAATGAAACTTAGATAAATCTATATATATAAAATAACTTGTCCTGACTGACTGACTCATCATCGCCGAGCCAAAACTACTGGACATAAAGAAATGAAATTTTGGGGATACATACATATTAACATGTAGGTGCTCGCTAAGGGAGGATTTTTGGATATTCCGTTGCTAAGGGGGTGAAAAGGGGGGTGAATATTTAAAATGAGGATATCTATATCTCAAAAACTTACAAGAGTTTACAGATGTAAAAATTGGTGTTTTGAATCTCCTTTAAGAATAAAGAAACACGTATTTTTTGTTTTAGGAAAATCCCATTAAGGGGGGTGAAAAATGGGGGAAAAGTGGTTGAACACCTTTAATGGGGAGACTTATATCTCAAAAACTGAAGATGTTACAGACATGAAAATTGAAATTTGGAATCTCCCTTGAAAATAAAGAAACACGTATGTTTGTGTTTTTGGATAATCCGATGAATAGGGGGTGAACAGGAGTGACAAACGGGGTGAATTTTTAAAAAGACTCTATCTGCAAATTATCACAGACATGTAACATATTACAGATTTAAAAACTGGTATTTGGAATTTCCTGTAAAAGTAAAGAAACATAAATACTTATTCTCGGAAAATCCACTTAAGGGGAACTGGAAAAGAGGGCGAATTTTTAAAATTAGCGTATCTACAGTATATCTCAAAAACTTAACATGTTGCAGACGTGAAAATTGGTATTTGGAATCTCCTTTAAAAATAAGGAAACACGTATACTTTGGCTATGGGAAAAGACCGTTAACGGGGCGGGGGGGTGTTGAAAGGATTGAAAAATTAGTTGAATTATTTGTATGAGAATGTATATATACATACCAAAAATGTAAAGATGTTAAAAACGTGAAAACTGGTTTTTGGAATCTGTTTTAAAAATAACGAAACACGCATTTTTGGGTGGGGAGAAACGAATTTAACGGGCGGGGCTGGAGTGATAAAGGAGTTGAATTCTTTTCATGAGGATACTTATATCTCAAAAACTGAAGATGTTACACACATGAAAATGTGCATTTGTAATTTTTCTTTCAAACTAAAGAAACACGTAGCCTTTTGTTTTTGGAAAATCCACTTAAGGTGGGTGAATTAATTGAAAAATTAGTTGAATACTTTGTATGAGGATACTTATATCCGAAAAACTAAAGATGTTACAGACGTGAAAATCAGTACTTGGAATCTCCTTTAAAAGTAAAGAAACATTTTTGGGGGGAGGGGTAGGGGAATCAACTTGGAGTTGAGGCGGTGAAAAAGGAGTTTAATTCCTTTTTATGAGGATAAATATATCTCAGAACTGAAGATGCTACAGTCGTGATAATTGGCATTTGGAAGCTCCTTTACAAACAAAGAAGCAAGTATCTTGGTTTTCGGAAAATTCACTTAAGGGGGCAGGGTGAAAGGAGGTGAAAAATTTAATTATTTTAATGGAGAAACTTATATATCAAAAACTTAAGTTGCACACGTGAACATTTTTTTTTTGGAATTACTTTAAAAAATAAAGTAACACGCAATTTGGAGTGGGGGTGGGAATCAACTTGCTGGAGCGAATATTTAGTTGAATATTTTTATGAGGATACTTATATCTCAAAAACTGAAGATGTTAGAGGCATGAACATTTATATTTGGAATCTTCTTTCAAAGTAAAGAAACACGTGCTCTTTTGTCTATGGAAAATCCACTTAAGGGGGTGAATGAATTGAAAAATTTGTTGAGTTCTTTGTGTGAGGATATTTAGATCTCAATAAATTAAAAATGTCTGGCTCCATGGCTAAATGGTTAGCGTGCTGGCCGTTAGTCACCGGGGACCCTGGTTCGATTTCAGGCAGGGTTGGGAATTTTAACCATCACTGATTAATTTCTCTGGCACGGGAGCTTGGTGTATGTGTTGTCTTCATCATCATTTCATCCTCATCACGACGTGCAGATCGCCTACGGGAGTCAAATCAAAAGACCTGCACCTGGCGAGCCGAACCCGTCCTGGGATCCCGGCACTAAATGCCATAAGCCATTTCATTTCGACTAAAAATGTTAAAGACGTGAACATTGTACTTGGAATTTCATTTAAAAATAAGAAACACGCGCTTTTGGGGAGGGTGAATCAACTTAACGGGTAGGAAGAGGGGTGAAAAAGGATTTGAATTACTTTCATGAGAATAATTATATCTCAAAAACTGAAGATGTTACAGACGTGAAAATTAGTATTTGGAATCTTCTTTAAAAATAAAGAAACACGCATTTGTTTTTGTTTTTTTCTTCGGAAAATCGACGTAAGGGGTGTGGAGTTGAAATTAAGTAAATAAAAAGTTGAAATACTTTTATGAGGATACTTTATCTTAAAAACTGAAGCTGTTGGTTGGTATTTTGAATTTCCTTTCAAATAAAGAAACACGTATTTTTTTGTTTTTTTTGTTTTTTGTTTTCGGAAAGTCCACTTAAGGTGGGAGAGGGGTGGAAAGAAGTGAGGAAGAAGAAACTGAATAATTCTTATGAGTATACATTTATCTCTACAGGCATGAAAACTGGTATTTGAATATCCTTTAAAAATAATGAAACACGTATTATTTTGTTATCGGAAAATCCCGTTAAGGGGGTGAAAAGAATTGGAAAAGCGGGTGAATTTTTAAAATGAGTATCGGTATATCTACATGATATGTCGTCCGGCTCCGTGGCTAAATGGTTAGCGTGCTGGCCTTTGGTCACAGGGGTCCCGGGTTCAATTCTCGGCAGGAGCGGGAATTTTAACCATGATTGGTTAATTTCGCTGGAACGGGGGCTGGGTGTATGCCTTTTCTTCATCATCATTCCATCCTCATCACGACGCGCAGGTCGCCTACGGGTGCCAAATCAAGAGACCTGCACCTGGCGAGCCGAACCCGCGAGCCGAACTTAACATGCTAGAGACAAGAAACTTGGTATTTGGAAAGTCCTTTATAAATACAGGAACCTGTTCCTTTTTGTTTGCGGAGAGGGCACTTAACACGGGGTGAAAAGTAGTGAAAAATAGTTGAATTATTTTTTACGATACTCATATCTCAAAAACTGAAAAAGATACAGACGTGAAAATTGATATTATTTTGAATCTCCTTTAAAAATAAGGAAACATGTATTTTTTGTTTTTGGGAAATACACTTAAATGGGGGTAGGGGAAGGACTTATCAAGGAGTTGATTTCTTTTTATGAGGATACTTCTGTACATCTAAAAAGCTGAATATGTTACAGATGTGGGAATAGGTATCTGGAATCTCCTTTAAAAAATATAAAAACATGTATTTATTCTTTGCCTTGAGAGAGGACTGTTTCTCTCATGTACAATTCTATGTCGTATGGTCGTCTTGGGCCCAAAAGGTAATACCACAAACATGGTTTACAAAGAATTTCTGACCGAGCTCGATAGTTGCAGTCGCTTAAGTGCGGCCATTACCCAGTAATCGGGAGATAGTGGGTTCGAACCCCACTGTCGGCAGCCCTGTAGATGGTTTTCCGTTGTTTCCCATTTTCACACCAGGTAATTAATTACATTAGGTACATTAATTAAGGCCACGGCCGCTTCCTTCCCATTCCTAGGCCTTTCCTATCCCATCGTCGCCATAAGACCTATCTGTGTCGGTGCGAAGTAAAGCAAATAGCAAAAAAAAAAAAATCTGTGATAAATGAAACTCAATTTTTGGGTGAGTTTTTATACTTTAAGAATTTTCAGACAGTCTCTTAGTACAATGCCGAGGAACAATTACTCTAATCAAATTACGAAATCCACGCGAGCGAAGCCACGGGTAAGAGCTAGTATTTAATAAATGCCTTTCTGCCCGCACTAATACAGTTTGTAGCGTTATATAAAGTCTAGCTATCTTCACAAGCCACGGAAGGGCATATAGCCTTCGCCCTTCATAGTTTCTGAATTGGCGAAATATAAATTAGCGTCACTGTTCGATTTCAAAATATGATCACTGAATAAAATGTTTAGTTCATGACGTATACAGGCAAAGATTACTCCGAACAAGTTCTACAAAGACTCAACTATATAGCATTCCTTTTGTTACCGCGGGCAACTTGCAGTGTGCATGGAATGACACGCGGATTAAGACCGCATAAGACGCTCAGCTCAGGCACCGATCGTATTTAAAGAACCACTGTTGTTTTAACACTCCCAACTAGGCGGTATCATTCCTCAGGCCTTCTTCTGAAAGTTCCTGGGTTCACACCCTGTCCTATGGCATTAAACAGTAGATGAATGTCGGCACTATCTTCCAAAATAACAATCACTCCTTCGCTCATTTAATTAATATTTTTAGTTGGTAGGCGTCAGGGGTGTTATAGTTTCCAGCGCAAATAGTTCCTGTAGGGCTCGTAACTTATGGTCACGTATTCTTAACACTGTTGCACACTGTTATGATATAACCAGGGCGAGAATAAAATACCTCTTGTGATTAGCCGTTATATCTGGTTAATTTGCTGCTGTCCACAAGTGAATTCGTTACAGAGCACAGCTGAATGCAATACAAATGACTGTAGAAATCCAGTAAGTGGTTGAGACCCGCCACTGACAATGACATTCTGGAGTATTAAGTCTTGCCAGTGACGTATATGCCATCTCCTTTACATCCTTACTGCAACGCCTACATACGCTCATAACAGTTACAGCCATATGAAGAGATCTGTAACCTTATTTGCAATCCTGTTTATGTGGTTACCCCAATGAAGACCATTCCTTGTATTAACACCTAGACACTCCCAGTGATCGCCATAAGGTACTTCCAACCGATCAACACAGTAATTGAAACTGAGTGGACTCTTGGTGAAACTCACAACCTGACTATGCACCCCATTTACCAACATACCAGTGTCTGCTGTCCATCTCACAATATTGTTGAGGTCTTTTTGCAGTCGCCGACAATCCGTAACTTATTTATTACTCAATACAGTATAACATCAACCGCAAAATGCCTTATATCGGATTCCAGTTCTTTACTCGTATCATATATAAATATATAAGAAAACATAAAGGACCAATAATACTGCCTTGAAGAACTCCGCTCTTAATGATAACAGGATCAGATAGTACTTCACCTAATCTAATTCTCTGAGTTCTATTTACTAGAAATGTAGCCACGCATCCAGTCACGTTTTTGCCTAGTCCAATTGACCTCATTTTTGTCAGTAGTCTCCCATGATCTACCCTATCAAAAGCCTTGAATATGTCAATAGTGACACAGATCATTTGACCTCCTGAACCTAAAATATCGGCTATATCTTTCTAGAATCCTGCCAGTTGAGTTTCAGTGGAATGCTTTCTCATAAACCCGAACTGACTTCCGTCAAACCAGTTAGTAATTTCCCAAACGCGTCCAATATAATCAGAAAGAATACTTTCCCAAAGTCAAACTCACTGGCCTGTAATTATAGGCTTTATGTTTATCACCCTTTCCTTGGTACACAGGGGCCACTATAGCAACTCTCCACTCAATTGGTATAGCTCCTTTATGCAAACAGTAATAAATTAAGTACTTCAGATATGCTACATTATCCCAACCCACTGCTTTCAGTATATTCCCAAAAATCTTAGTAATTCCAGCTGCTTTTCTAGTATTGATATTTTGTATCTTATCATAAATACCTTTATTAACATTGGTAAATGTCATTACTTCGTTAGCATCAGTCACCTCCCCTACCTGGACCTTATCGTTGCAAACAACAATATTTACATACTGCTCTCTGGATGTTTCTGCTTTCTGTAAATCCTTACGTATACACTCCCCTTGATCATTAAGGATTGCTGGGGTGTCTCTTTTGGGAACCTATTTCTGCCTGAAAGTACATATACACGCACTCCCATTTTCACTAAAATTCGTATGACTGCCAATTATGCTTGCCATCGTGTTATCCGTAGCTGACCTCTTCGCTAGATCCAATTTCCTAGTAAGTTCCTTCGGTTTCTCCTTACTTCCACAACCATTCCTATCTCTATTTCTTTCCAACCTGCACCACTTTCTTAGTCTTCTTCAAGGTTACATACCTGTTTTCACACTCCCCAACAAATGCCTTAAAACCATCCCGTAGACTGTTTAAAATGTTATTTACCCTTTTCCACTGGTCATAATTACTTTCTTTAAACTCCTTCATGCCTATCTTATCAGTATATGGCATTGCCTAACAATCCTACTTTTACAACCGTAATTGATTTTGCATTTATTTTCAACTACGACGAAAATAGCTTCGTGATGACTTATACCATGTATCGCTTCATTTTCTCTATAGAGCTCATCTGGTTTTAGCAGTACCAGTACCCTCTAGTTGGTTCCATCACTTTCCGGTTCAGCTGGCCTTCCCAGTTTAAATTATTTACCATTTGTTGGCCATGCTTCCTATTTGCATTGCCTTTCCAGCTGACCTTTGGTAAATTGATATCACCCGCTACACTCACATTCCTTTCTGTGTTCGCTTCCCACATAGCTGATTATCTTATCAAATAAGTCCGCATCATCGTCCCCACTCGTCCAGATCTGTACTCCCCGAAAACATCAATTTGCCTAATACCTTTAGATATGAGCCTTATACCTCCAATTTCATGTTTCCCATGCTCAACGTTTTCGTAGCTGATATTCTTCTATCACCAGAATGAAAACTCCCCCTCCTACCGTTCCTATCCTGTCTGCGATAAACACTTCTGTTTCGTAAAAAATTTCCGCGTACATAATATCACTTCTCAGCCATGATTCAATTCCTTTTACAATATCTGTTATATATATATATATATTGTACCAGGACATGCATGAAGAGCATGAAATAAACGCAAGCAGTGTACGGTACATTAAATTGGAGCGGGTACAGAGAGTGAGAGGGTCTTACTTCGAATGAAGTTCATGTCTACAGTATTTTAAACTGCTGATTTATTAAACCAAGTCAAGATTATATCACCTCAGTACAGTTGGAGATCAGTTAGGCACGATGTGCTTTCGTCCTGCTGCTGGCGATGTTCCGCTGTTCCTCCCGTTCTCACCATGTAACACCTCTCGGCACCATGGAACCACGTACCAATCCCTCGAGGGCTGTTCTGGACGGTCTTGAAGTTCTATATGTTCTGTAAGGTCTCGATGTTCAAGTTTCAGGGTTCGCTCACGTGGAATAATGGAGCAAGCACATGTATAAGTCGCCCGGACATGTATGATGAACAAGTAAGGAGGTGTAATTTATAATGGATGTTCACTGTTCCCATGAATGGATTAAAGAAATGCTGATATTTCGTGTTGAATGTCAATGGAATCAGACACTAGACACTTTTATTAAAGTGAACTGCACTAGTCTGTAACTTGAGACGAAAAATTAAAGAACGTAAACAAGATTTTTGCAGCCGAATGTTAATGGAATCAAATCTGCACACTACCTAATATCACTTGCACTTGTGAAATTAAGCACGCAAAAAGCAAAGGTAATTAGTGCTCTAAATGTTTGGAGAATTCAAGACGCAAACAATAGTCGGGTCCTCCAGAATTTCAAGATCACTTTGATTCTATTTACAGTAATTTGGAGAGTTTATTCACTGAAATGAACACTGCTAGGTGCCATTGGAATTATTATTCAGACTGAGTTAAATGATAATCACTTCAACTGGGTGTTAGAAGTAAAATGCCTAACGTGTGAAATTAGTCCCGTTCACACACACCTTTACATATATATACGACACTGTTAGAATGCAAACTATTGAGCGAAATTAGTCCCGTTCACTCGCAAGATTGTGTTTAAAGACGTGGAAGGGTATTGTTAACTCAATTTATGAATAGCGAAAAATCGGTTTCGTTCACACAATGTCTTCAGTTCACGAATAATGTGAAACTATTTCACACGAAGACTAGCACTGTCAAGTTAAGAAAATTACTAGTATTTCAGGATTTTATTCGCGAAAACTCTAAGTATCGATGTACAGGTTATGAACGTAAGAATTGTAAGTTCCGATACACAAGATTTTAGTCACTTGAAAATGTTCGAAGTATCGTACTCGCTAACTACACGGATAAGTCCGTAGACAGAGAAATACTAAGTACGGTATGTGTTCTCACCATTATATTTGCAGAATATCGAAGACTTCTACTCCATAACCGTAGCACTGACAATCACCAGCAGTCAACTGTACAGTTTCGACTGTGGGACTAGACTGATTTGTGTCCTTTTCTTTTTCGGGGGGTGGGGGCGCAAAGCTCGCTCCCCCCGCGTGGCAATCGACTCTATTCTACATTGCCTCCGACATGCTATTAGTTCTAAGAAGAGAAAGATAGCAGGGAGGAGTGAGAGTGTGATGCTACAGCAGTATCTGCCTGTCCCCATGCTCAGCATGTTACCAGGCCAGATGTGGTGATGGGTATCAATAGCGGTATAATCGGGTAATAAGGGTCAGGACAAAACCACATAGAAGGAAATAGAAAGATGCCTACATGTAAAACCTGAAGAACTGCACTTAAAGGAAAAAACAGCTGCATTAATTTGAAATCCATTTCAATTTAAACAACCGTGCACCATTGCAAAATATCCTCAGATACACACAAAAATATATTGTATAGTGGAAGAAGTATGTTGGTGAGAACGGTCCCAGCGGACCTGACAGATTTTGGTGTTGTTAAGGTAAACTCGTATTCCTCTTCTTTGAACCAATAACTTGACGACTCGACTCCCAGGCGCCGTCCTGATCGATTGCAAGCTATACACAATACTTAATAGCGGAGTCCGTAACGTGCGGTTGAGACAAGCTACATCCCGGACTTCCATTCGTTTTGCTGACGGAAGCACAGGCTAGTAAAATCCACTTACGTAGCAGTTTTGCTCACGGTACGTATCAGTAAAAACTGCTCGCAGATTCTGAACTCGCGTTCCCTTACCGTATCATCAGTCTGAATATCGAATAATGTATGGAACAGTTTTCTTTTCACAAAATACTTTTGATTTCAAATAAAAAATGGTGCAGTTGGCTTCGTACATCCAGATCTTATTGCACTTACTATATTTTGTGAACTTATACTTCATCTTCGTCCAGTTTTGTTCATCCTGCCAGAAATTCAGTTTTCTCATCTCTTTACCTTAGCGACATTATCCTAATCTTTGAAGTACCTTACTTCCTAAGTTTATGTTAAAGTTTCGAAATATTAGACGGAAAGTCTTCGAGTGTGTCAATAAAGAAAGGGTTATCAGAGTTAACCAGATTTCTGGTACGAATTCTTCCCTAATCCTGTCCTAATTATTTATGCTCTGGGGAAAATGTGTAGTAAACTATGCATAACTTACTTTACCATAGACTCTCACTGCTGCTCGATTTTCAGCATGAATAGCTTTGATTGCATTATATAACGCTCCCTCCATACCACATACTGTAGGCTATACTAAAAAGTTAACAAGAATTCCTTTGCCATTCGATTTTGTGCCATCTCTTGATTAGCAAAATCATAAAATAATCTATTCTCTCATAGCATTTGTCAGCTGTGCACACAGGAATCTGGTCCTGAAAACCTCTGCATGATATAAATTCACAGTGGGTTCATCAGATTCTCTAGCAATGCCGTACACATGAATAGTGTAATGGTTATAGATATTAGTTGTCGTTCCTGGAGTCCCGGTTTCGATTCCCGACTCTGTCAGAGATTGACAGAAGTTTGGCACATGGCTGAAAATGTATGTGCTGTTCTAGTTGAAGGCCTACCATCTCGGGGAATGTGAGGGCACGAATTTACTATTTACCTGAAAAAGTATGCCTTGAACACTGGTAAATAAAATACGTCCATAAATGAATGATAATTTCTTGTAGCATCGGTTTGATACTCCTACCTACTACAGTATATGTTTAATTTTAAGCTGCCTCTTACTTTAACAAATTCTCAACAGCTAATCTCATACTGGAGCAGAAAAAGTACGAGTAATTTCCTTACATCTTCTTCAAAGTGGCCATTTACCTTCACATACCTCTCTATTAGGTCTATATTTCTTAACCTCTGGACAGGTATAGGGTTTCCCCGTGAAGAATCCTTCGCTGTATCCTACAATATGTATGCCTGATGCAAACATCTTAAAACTTCTTCTTCTTTATCTCCCTTTCCACAAACGTCGCGAATTCCCAGTACTTGGAATAATTTGAATTTTCAAAACATCCATCAGCACGTCACTTTCTTTCATGTTTACCCTCATTATTATTGTGTACGACCTGTCTTATCCTAATTTTAATATCTGAAATGAAGTCATGTCCCTGCGGCTTGGTTTCCGTGTAAAACTGGACGGTTTGAGCCCCACTGCCGGCAGTCCTGAAGATGGTTTTCTGTGGTTTCCCATTTTCACACCAGGCAAATGCTGCACTTTAATTCATGCCACGGCCGCTTTCTTCCCACTTCTAGCCATTTGCTATCCTTTCGTCACAATAAGATCTTTCCGTGTCGGTGCGACGCAAAGCAACTTGTAAAAATAAAAGGACATCCCACGATTATGATTACAGTCACTTAAAATTACACTCTTCCTTCCTTTTCTTAATTTTAATATTCACATAGTGCATGCTCTAAAACAGTCCTCCCCGCCCACCTGCTTCAAAAGCCCATTTTCGTCCTTGCAACAACTAAGTGGAGCTCGATGAACTAATTATAGTAACGTTATTGGTTTTACGTCACACTAACTACTTTTTTGACTGTTTTCGGGAGACGGCGGTCTATGAACAATCTTACCCCAAAATGTTCCCTGTGATTTTTATACCTCATGGAAACAATTTTCAATTTCTTTCATCTTATTCCATATCTCCCTTTTCCTGAACGGTTAGTAATTGCTCATCACAATGCATTACATTACGTTAGCTCATTTTACCAAACCTACCTTCTTCCGGTTTAAATTCACGTCATTACAGACTATGAATCTCATGTTAGATCCGTATTGACGGTTGAACTTCTTACAAAATTGTGCAAAATTATTTTGATATTCTCATAGTCAATACTATAATATAGTTATATTATAGTATTGTATATTATATTGTATATTGTATATTATAGTATTCACTGGGAGGATATCAAAATAATTTTGTACAATTTCGTAAGTGGTTTTATGTCATTCCAGTAGTACACAAATGTCCGGCTGCATGGCTAAATGGTTAGCATGCTGGCCTTTTGGTCACAGGGGTCCCGGGTTTGATTCTCGGTAGGGTCCGGAATTTTAACCGTCATTGGTTAATTTCGCTGTCACGGGGCCTGGATGTATGTGCCGTCTTCATCATCTTTTCAGCCTCATCATGATGCGCATGTCGCCTACGGGGGTCAAATCAAAACGACCTGCATCTGGCGAGCCGAACATGTCGAACACTCCCGACACTAAAAGCCATACGCCATTTAATTTTCAGTACACAAATCTGCCATTTTGAGTTTGCTTACAAAATTATTTGTTTACCGATCAAGAGGCCGCGGGGCTTGGGTCACGTAGCTATCACATTGCATTCGGGAGATGGTGGGTTCGAACCCCACTGTCGGCAGCCCTGAAGATGGCTTTCCGTGGTTTCCCATTTTCACACGAGGCAAATGCCGGCGCTGTAACTTAATTAAGGCCACGGTCGCTTCCTTCCAACTTCTAGGCCTTTCCTATCTCATCGTCGCCAGAAGACCTATCTGTGTAAGTGTGACGCAAAGCAAATTTTAAAAATTTATAGCACTTATCGACAACTAAGCGGAATGTAAACTCTCTCTTCTGGCACAGTCACTAGCTTCTCACCATGGCGGCAATGGACCACGGTTCGAATCCCGACTATTGCATAGCCGATTTTTGAAATGAGAAATCAGGTCCCTGTGGTTCGTATTCGTAAAACTGGAGGTCCCATGACTATGATCAGTGATCACGATAACTACAGACGCCTTAAAACGGTAAGCTTGCTCACTTTCTCTTTTCAGATATTTTTCTACTGACTGAAATATAGAGAAGATTTGCTCCTACAAATGAATAAATATTCCTAGGCTGGAGACCCTGGGCCCGCGGGGACGATGTGCCAAGCCTGTAAACAATTATCACTTTCTTTTTTTGCTATTTGTTTTACGTCGCACCGACACAGATAGGTCTTACGGAGACGATGGGATAAGAAAGGCCTAGGAATGGGAAGGAAGCGGCCGTGGCCTTATTTAAGGTACAGCCCCAGCATTTGCCCGGTGTGAAACTGGAAAACCACGGAAAACCATCTTCAGGGCTGCCAGCAGTGGGATTCGAACTCACTATCTCCCGGATGCAAGCTCACAGCTGCGTGCCCCTAACCGTACGGCGAACTCGTCCGGTTAAGCAATTATCATTTACTTACCAACCGAAGCACTGGTGCCTAACAAAGATAATATGCATGTGGTAAGAATCATTTTGGCGTAATAATAATTACTGCATATCTGGATTATAATACATAGGGAAGATAAGTGAAGCAAAGCAGACGTCATCACCTAGTTGCTCTTAGGGAGCCGGTGTTCCTTTCCGCTCGGGGACGGGTGTTGGTCACGTGACAAGAGAGCAGCGGACAGGCGGGTTGCATACCGTGACCGTACTCTACTTGCCGCTCGGAAATGTTACCATGTGAACAACAGCTTTTATAATAATAATAATAATAATAATAATAATAATAATAATAATAATAATAATAATTTGCAGCATGAATCATATGAGACGAACAGGACATAGATTACAAAGTATAACAGGACAAGAAAATTATTCATTGACAAAGGATGTATAAAGCAGAGTGCAATATTTCCTGAATAAATACATTTTCCCGATTAACTGAAGCTTTGGAGAAACGTACATTTACCGAAAGAAAATACAATTTATGTGATTTGTACATTTTCTTTGCACTCTCATTAGATACATCTCAATATTTGAATGGCATTTATGACTATGACAACAAATTAAACACACGAACTGAAACATATCAGTGGTGTACTCCTTCACGGGACCTTTGGGCTCGTTCAGATAGTAGTGTGTCAATGTTTGGTACTATCGTTTGCGTACTGGCAAGTCGCGAAACACATTTCAAGTTTTCATCGGTGAGCCTACTACTGTGCCTTGATTTACAAATCTTGATAAATGAAAACATATGTTCACATAAATAAGTTGATCCGAATATACTTACAATATAAGCATTAAATATGCACACTCTATGAAATCTCTCCGTAGAAAACGAACAAAAAATTCAGTCATACTGTTTGTGTTTGCAAACCTATCTCTCATTTGAGTATCGCACTGTAAGTCAATTAGTTCTAGCTGCAGTTCTCGTCTAACATCAACTGAGAAGGAAATACCGAACACGTGCAGATCCTTTTCTAACGCCTAAATATCGTGAAGCCTACTCTCATAGTGACATTAAAACCTCTGTATATTCTTCTAATGTTTTCTTTAAATGTGATTCCATATTTTATTACATATTACACATTTTCTGTGTTATTTTCTTGAACTATTAAATACTCTTCTTCCCAAGAAGGTTTGAAATTTGTAGGCGTCGATGGCCTACGCTGAGTTGAAATATCTTCCATAGAAAATGCAACATTAACCGACTAGAGTTGAACGTCGTGTGGTGCGAGGATAAAGACACACTAGTGTCACCTCTCATGAGTTCACGCGTATCGTGTCACGATCTAACCTGTCCAGAAAGATGTGCTATACCTTTGCGCCACTGACCTGCAGTACGTACTACGTCATGCACTTCTCCTACTTCTTCCCCTACTTGCTCGCTAAGCTGCTCTCTTTATTCGAGAGCGGGGAGCAAACTGGCTCCAAATGCATTTCGCTCTCGATTGACGATGCCTGAAGCAAAGGATTCCGGTAAATATTCATTGATAAACGGGGTTAAAAGTCAGGTTGTGAGTTTCATAAACAGGAAAAGTTCTCTCAGTTTTAATTACTGCGTTGATAAGGTGAAAGTTCCTTATGGGGAACACTGTAAGTACCTAGGTGTCAATATAAGGAAAGATCTTCATTGGGGAAATCGCATAAATGGGATTGCAAATAAAGGGTACATATTTATGGGTGTATTTAAGGGTTTTAGTAAGCATGTAAAGGAGAGGACATATATGTTTCTGGTAAGATCCCAACCAGAGTATGGTTCCACTGTATGGGACCCCCACCAGGATTACCTGATTCAAGAACTGGACAAAATCCAAAGAAAAGCAGCTCGATTTGTTCTGGGTGATTTCCGACAAAAGAGTAGCGTAACAAAATTGTTGCAACGTTTGAGCTGGGAAGACTTGGAAGAAAGAAGACGAGCTGCTCGACCAAGTGGTATGTTCCGAGCTGTCAGTGGAGAGATAGCGTGGAATGGCATTAGCAGACGAATAAGTTTGAGTGGTATTGTCTTTAAAAGTAGGAAGGATCACAATATGAAGATACAGTTGGAATTCAAGAGGACCAATTGGGACAAATATTCGTTCATAGGAAGGGGAGTTAGGGATTGGAATAACTTACCAAGGGAGATGTTAAACAAATTTCCAATTTCTTTGAAATCATTCGAGAAAACGCTGGGAAAACAACAGATATTGAATCTCCCACCTGGGCGACTGCCCTAAATACAGATCATTAGCGATTGATTGATTGATTGATTGATTGATTGATTGATTGATTGATTGATTGATTGATTGATTGATTGATTGATTGATTGATTGATTGATTGATTGATTGATTGATTGATTGATTGATATGATAATGAGAATTTTCATTTAAATGCTTAAATTTGCTACATTTTACTACGGCGAAATTTTCACATTCATCAACAAGAAAAGTTCATAATCCAATGTCAGTGTGGTCAAGAGCATTTTCTCTGAAAGGCATACGATGATGTTACTCTTTTGTCTTTACTATATTGGTGGAGTTCTGAATCAATCTTACATTTCTTCACTGCTTCTGAAGACACTATTTTCATATATCTGTCGTGAGTTGCACAGCTGTAATTCCGAGGCTGGTCCAACTTCTCAACTACGGGTTACTTAGGCCTAAGAAGTTTTATTTTATCAGGTACTGTCATTGTTGTTTGTTCTGTTTATACACCTCTGACAGTGTTCATCGAACATTCAAATTTGACTTATTGGGCAACCAGCTGTTTAGAATGTCACTATACAATTTTGATTTCCTTTTTCTCTCAATGTTCGGGGTAACTCCGCAGTGCATAGTCAATTTCTTCGTTGGTGCTACCTTTCATTGTCAATAAATAATCCTTCTTCTGAAGGAATATAACTCCCGCACGGTTCTCCTACAATTCTATCGGCTTTATTTCCTACAAGTGGGGGCGTGATAGCCGAGCGGCGAAGCCACTGGCTTATCGCCAAGGTGGCCGCGGCTCAGTTTCCGACCAATTCATTTGGGACTTTCTAAATGAAAAACCACGTCCGTGTGGTTCGGATTCCACGTAAAAACAGGGATCCCGTGGCTATTAACGAGCAGAGCAAACTACAGGCTCCTTCTTGCTTATTTCCAAGCTAAGTCATTTCCTCGGCTTTTTTAGCGTATTACTTCTAGTACCGGGAACGTTCGAGGACATGTTCGAGTGCCAGTTCTGTAGCTGCTTGACCCGGTGAGCTACTGCGTCAGAGTGTTTTCTGTTAGGATTGGTGTAATTGTACCGACTCGATATCGGAAGGAAGCGGCTGCGGCTTTGAGAAAGATTCCTCCACGGCATTTCTCTGGAGTTGAAATAAGAAATAACAGAAAGTCATATCGAAGAAGGCCGATAGGGGATTCGAACCCACATGTCTCCCAAGTACAGAGTTAGCAACCATAACCGGCCCTGTCGCAACGCTCTTCAGTAAAACTCATCTTAAAATTCTTCTCCAAGCGAGTTATAAAAAGATATACTAATTAGCTGGAAAACTCTTCGTGTGGTTGTTGTCTGTAGGAGAATTTTTCACTGAGTAAGATGGCTGCATGTTATGGGTCGCGTAGCTGTAAGATTGAATGAACCCCATCATCGTTAGCCCTGAAAATGATTTTCCGTGGTTTCCCTTTCTTCACACTAGGCAAGTACTGGAACTGTACCTTAATTAAGGAAACGACCACTTCCTTCCCAGTCCTATCCCATTGCCGCCAAAATCCTTTCCGAGTTAGTGTCGTTAAACCTCTAAAAAGTGAGAACTGTTCAATTTGTCCACGCTTCACCTGTATGTACAGTACTCAAGCCTGCTGAAGTTCCATAGATGGGTGACATCTGTTATTTAAACATGTAACTCCACACAGCCGGCCCCATGGTGTAGGGGTAGCGTGCCTGCCTCTTACCCGGAGGCCTCGGGTTCGATTCCCGACCAGGTGAGGGATTTTTACCTGGACCTGCGGGCTAGTTCGAGGTCCACTCAGCCTACATGATTAGAATTGGGGAGCTATCTGACGGTGAGATAGCGGCCCCAGTCTAGAAAGCCAAGAATAACGGCCGAGAAGATTCGTCGTGCTGACCACACGACACCTCGTAATCTGCAGGCCTTCGGGCTGAGCAGCGGTCGCTTGATAGGCCAAGGCCCTTCAAGGGCTGTAGTGCCATGGGGTTTGGGGGGTCATTCCACACAGAGTTATCCATGAGCCAGAAGGTGGCTCCGTATCGTTTACCAGAGAAGAAGAACAGAGATGAGTGTAACTTCATCAGACACTTGTAACTTTACTGCGCGCTGTCCTCCACTTCACTGTCAACACAATGGCTGTCGTCCAACCGATTATTGTGCAGATTACTACTACGGTGCTGACGTCACATTCTATTACAGTGGCGGTAGTACTGTGCAGTTGAAGCTCTTTTAACGTGGTAATTGCAACAGTGTGTCATGTAACCGGGCGGAACATTAGAATGCGTTGTGCGCAGTTCAAAACGGAAGTCCCAAGACCAATTATTATCAGGCCGTTTTATTGGTTCGTTTGCGGAACAGGTTTCGATTCACCGGCTGTTGATGATCATTGCTTGCGGAGTGGTACCTCTAGGTCCACAGGAGGACATTCGTTTCGAACCTGAATTTCTAGTCCCCGAAAAAAACGTTCCTTTATTGGCTATGAAGAATGTTCACGCTTTGTTAAGGCGGAAGCACTCTGTATGTGATGCACTTCCCGGAAACGGTGAGGATCTCGCGCGATAATTTCTACGCCATGTAAACAGCTGACATGACCGTGAGTCAAAGTTTCGCCAGCGGTGGCTGATATTTTCTGTTAGTTTTGTGTAATGTTCCTGTTGAAAAATGAAATGGCGAATGGCTTTTAGTTCCGAGAGTGTCCGAGGACAAGTTCGGCTCGCCAGATGCAGGCCTTTTGATTTGATTTCCGTAGGCGACCTGCGCGTCGTAATGAGTACGAAATGATGATAAAGACGACACATACAACCAGCCCCCGTGCCTGCGAAATTAACCAATTACTGTTAACATTCCCGAAGCTGCTGGGAATCGAACCCGGGACCCCTGTGACCAAAGGCCAGCACGCTAACCAGTTAGATGGCAGTTAGATGTCCGACTCGTTGGCTGAATGGCCAGCGTACTGGCCTTCGGTTCAGAGGGTCCCGGGTTCGATTCCCGGCCGGGTCGGAGATTTTAACCTTCATTGGTTAATTCCAGTAGCCCGGGGGCTGGGTGTTTGTGCTGTCCCCAACGTCCCTGCAACTCACATACCACACCCTCCACCACAACAACACGCAGTTACCTACACATGTCAGATGCCGCCCACCCTCATCGGAGGGTCTGCCTTACGAGGGCTGCACTCGGCTAGAAATAGCCACACGATATGGAGCCGGACAATATGCTTCTAGACGGACTGTCCAGTTAAAATGTGTTTAATGCCCACACAACCTTGTATACTAAACATTTTGAATCTTAGAAAATAGAATAGGTACGCCTCTGTGGTTTAGTGGTTAGTGTGATTAGCTGCTAGCCCCGGAGGCCTGGGTTTGATTCCCGGCTCTGCCACGAAATTTGTAAACTGGTACGTGGGCTGGAACGGGGTCCACTCAGCCTCGGGAGGTCAACTGAGTAGAAGTTGGTTCGATTCCCACCTCAGCTATCCTGGAAGTAGTTTTCCGTGATTTCTCACTTCTCCTCCAGGCAAATGCCCGGATGGTACCTAACTTAAGGCCACGGCCGCTTCCTTCCCTCTTCCTTGTCTATCCCTTCCAATCTTCGCATCCCCCCACAAAGCCCCTGTTCAGCATAGCAGGTGAGGCCACCTGGGTGAGGTACTGGTCTTTTCCCCAGTTGTATCCCCCGACCCAATCTCACGCTCCAAGGCACTGCCCTTGAGGCGGTAAAGGTGGGATCCCTTGCTGAGTCCGAGGGTAAAGCCTACCCTGGAGGGTAAACCGATTAAGAAGAAGAAGAAGAAATAGAATACTCTCTCTCCCTCGTTCTGGATCACTAGAAACTAAGGGCAGTATTAGTTTATTGTAATCCATAGTGTTTTTGCATGCATATCAAATGAGCCTTAGTATAATTATTTTGTCTGTAACCACATTAAACATTATAGTGTAATTACATCTAAGAAAAGTATTATACCTGGTTTACACATTATTAGACTTATTAAGTCCGACTCTGACCTTCAGAATGGTACCATTCCGCCATTTGCCTGGAGTTGGAGCAGGAAACAGCGAAAAACCATTTCAATGATTCGAACCAACCTGTCTCCAGAGTGCAGAATTAGCAACCGTGACTGGCCGTGCCGCAACGCACTGAGCTACATTTCATTCCAAGTGATTCTACCTCCCTACAGACTCCCAAACGATGTACCTCTTCCATTGTTTCACCACACACTAAACAGAGGTTCTCGTCATATTTCGCTCTTACCGGGCGAGTTGGCCGTGCGGTTAGGAGCGCGCGGCGGGTGAGCTTGCATCCGGGAGATAGTGGGTTCGAACCCCACTGTCGGCAGCCCTGAAGATGGTTTTCCGTGGTTTCCCATTTTCACACCAGGCAAATGCTGGGGCTGTACCTTAATTAAGACAACGGCCGCTTCCTTCCCACTCCTAACCATTTCCTGTCCCATCGTCGCCATAACACCTATCTGTGTAGGTGCGACGTAAGGCAAATAGTAAAAAAAGAGCCAATTTATTACTTTTCGAATTGTCTCAGTCCTTTTATTTTTTGACTTTGATAATATGATAGTGACGGATGTATGAGCGACTCTGTAATTCCATTCTTTATGTGCAACCAGTCCCCTTGATTGGTGATCTGAAGGCCCTTTTCATTGGACCTATTGTTTAAACATTTCATTCGGCTTGATAGAACTTGGTAAATACTGGGCCTGTAACTTAATCAGGGCCACGGCACTGTCTTCCCAATTCTGGGTCTAACCAGCAAAAAATAAGGAAAGGAATGGAGAGATACATCAGCGCTCATCTTTCGATATGTTTTTCTTTGATGACTGGTCATTTCCACGAAGGATGATAGTGGAGCTGTTCAGAATTCTACTATACCGACGGTAAGGTTCGAACCCACCATCTCCCGAATGCAGGCTAACAGCTACACAACCCGTACCGAGCAACCAACTCACTCGGTCATCAAAATATTACCCGACTATTTAACAAAATTTACAGTGACTGTGTAACTCAGTCCCTTTTGTGTCTGTCACTTTCTGAAGTGTTGTGCGCTCTTCTTTCTACGGGTATTTTCCCTTTCTAGGGCACTGGGTAATATAAACGAATATATCGTCACCATAGGTAGTAGGTAGTCGTCGGCCTCGTGGTCCAGAGGCAACGAGCTTGCCTGTTACTGGTCAGCTCTAGGTTCGATTCTCGGCGTGGTCGGGGATTTTTACCTGAGTCTGATGGCTCATTCGAGGTCCACTCTGCCTACGTGAGAACAACTGAGGAGCTATTTGACAATGTGCTGACGGCCCTGGTCTAGAAAGCCAAAAATAATGGCTGAGAGGATTCATCGCACTAACCACGCGTCACCTCGTAGGCTGCAAGCCCAGGGCGGTTGGTTAGTAGGCCAACAATGATTTCTGTGATACGAAATGTTAGAACAGACCATAAGTAATTAATGATAATTGTTAGTATTTTGTCAGGAAATTAGCAATGGGCAGCAAAAGTGCAGTTTGAAAATATAGTACAACAGATAAGATCTTCATAAGTTTGCGATAACTTGTTGTAACATTAAAGTCGAGGAAAAAAGCTAAAGGGAAAACAAAACAGAACACAGTGAACAAAGAAATCTTCCAGTGGATAGTGCGGTGTTTCCTACTACGGTAATCGTCTTCTAAAGTTCCCATCTTAATGTCTGTCTATCTGGTAAACTAGTAGAATTTGTACTGAAATACGTATATAAGGTTAAATGAATATAGAATTCAACGAGGAATAAGTCCTTAAAATGGTGCACGTAATTTTACGCCCATCCTACATATTAAAACTGAATATTGCCTAATTCAAGGTTCCACTTTCCCATTATCTTTGGCCTTCCTAGCATTTAATTTCATTGTAGTTGTTGCTTCATTTGTAGAGTTGAGTTGTTGAGGTCGAAATCCTCTTGTACTTAGTGCGATTTAAGTCAGTCTGATCTCGTCTCTATACCTAGAAATGGGAGTGTTTATTATTAATCGGAGCTAGGATTTGGGAAGAAAGCGGCCGTTGTCTAAAACCTGGCTTTGTCAGCACGATAATGAATGGGCGACAGTGACATTTCAATCGTAATTCACTGGTAGAATGTGTTCCTCTCCACTCCTTCCTTACATTTGCCACAGTTTAATGTTAATGGTATCGGCTTAACTTACCTCCTTGTGGTTTCTCAGAGACGCCAATGTGCCGGAATTTTCCCACTTGGAGCACTATTACGAACCAGTAAATCTACCAGCAGAAAGTTGGTGTATTTGAGCACCATCAAATAAAACCGGACAGAGCCGGGATCGAATCCGTCGAGCTGGGCGTGGAATGCCAGCGTTTTTACTGTCCGAATCACTTAGCCCAGGGGTCAAGGATTGAATCCAGACCAACTGGAATGGAATCTACTATACTATATGATTTTTCACGAGAGTTTAATCCTGATGTAAACAAGTAGGCGGAGCACCTTGGCTTTGCACGTGGACACAGGCGTAGTTGATTGGAGAAGCAACCGTCGCACTCACTCAACTGTATGCGAGCTCGAAGAAAATTAGTACGTCGCATTAATTTAATTTTATCTTAGTTTATTTACATTTAGATAGTCTGAAAGAGTACGTAATCAAATTAAAATATGGTTGTCATATATACCGGTGTGTATCTATATATTTTTTTAATAAAACAGTGATTAAATAACGAGATATGAAGGCAGAAGGCGTGGTGTAATGCAGGAAGTCTTCTCATAGTGAGGGAAAGTCCCAAGCTGTACAGCGTGGAGATAAGGTGTTGCATTTTGCAGCAGCTGTCAGTGTCAGTATTCATAGTGAGAGAAATGGACCATCGCGTGTAGTGAAGCACAAAAAAGGAAAACCGCTCAGAAGTGACCATAGGCAGTGCGTTGTGAATGTTTTTAATAAAATAAGTGAACAGAATCCAGGTTTAGCCGTAAAAGAGGTAGAGAAACTAAGTGCAGAGTTGTGTGGTGTGTCGGCTAGTTCGGTTCATAACATGCGGACAGAGTTTAGAAAGACAGGGAAATTAACAACGCCGGGAAAGGAACGTAAACGACCTCAAAGAGTCGAGAAGTACGACGATATCGTCAAAAGTGGTATTAGAAGGAAAATTCATGAATTCTTTTTTCGGAATGAACCACCTACTTTACGCAAAGTATTGGACAGTGTGAATAAAGATAAAACTTTACCCACCTTCAGTTTAACTACACCGGGCGAGTTGGCCGTGCGTGTAGAGGCGCGCGGCTGTGAGCTTGCATCCGGGAGATCGTGGGTTCGAGCCCCACTGTCGGCAGCCCTGAAGATGGTTTTCCGTGGTTTCCCATTTTCACACCAGGCAAATGCTGGGGCTGTACCTTAATTAAGGCCACGGCCGCTTCCTTCCAACTCCTAGGCCTTTCCCATCCCATCGTCGCCATAAGACCTATCTGTGTCGGTGCGACGTAAAGCAAATAGCAAAAGTTTAACTACATTGTACAGACTCTTAAAGGACATTGGGTTCCAATTTGTTAAAAGAGAACGTAAACCTGTGTTAATGGATAGGGAGGGTATTGTATTTCCATGTAGGTAGTGACTCTGGTTTTGTGGAAGGTGGAGCTCTCGTGTTTGAATCTGAAACGACACGAGAATATCATGAAGAATTGACAGGTGACGTTTTTTTATCGTGGTTTTCGTCTATCCTACTGAAACTCGAACCCGGCAGCGTGATTGTAATGGACAATGCATCTTATCATTCTGTTAAAGTGGAACGAATCCCTACAGTGGCAATGCGGAAAGACCAGATCATTGCTTGGCTCGACAGTCACCAAGTAGAATACAAGGCTGATATGGTCAAAGCAGAACTCATTGAACGGGTGAGGTCAGTGCGAGACCAGTATGACAAATATATTTGCGACGAAAGAGCACAGAAAGCGAGCCACTGCGTGCTACGACTTCCACCCTACCATTGCACTCTGAATCCCATTGAACAGATATGGAGTCAAGTGACGGGTTACGTTGCGAGAAACAACACGACCTTCAAGCTACAAGACGTACGAGCTCTACTTTGCACAGCCCTTGAAAATGTGACAGCAGATAACTGGAAGGACTGCATTAGAAATGCAACGAAAGGAGAAGACCAGATGTGGGAGCTAGATGGCCTAACAGATGAAATTGCCGAGAGATTTATCATCACTGATAGCGGCCAGAGTAGTACCGACTCATCAGACAGTGACAGTAATGAGAATGGAGGAGATACATCGTGTGATATGGAAGGAATTGAGCCCCTGCAGGACGACTAAGCAAGGTAAGCATGTACAGTATGCATTGACTTCTTACTTTGTTAAGACCGCAACTGCCTGTGTATCTTGTCTTTTTGAGTTGTTTCTTTTCGATAGATGTTGTTACAGAATTATCAACAGTTCTGTCTGACATGTCCAATCATGCTATATGCTCTATCAGGATAGGAACTCTACAACATAAGAAATATATATTTCAACTCGAAAGTTGGTATTCTATTAGGTTACAGTCTACCGGGCGGACATTTCAAATAGCTGTCCTAAGATAAATCTTCGTACGTGTGTAATTTTGTGCTCTAGCCTACGATAGCTTTCTTTAATATTCACTAATGAATAAATAAATAACGTAGGCCCTAATCTTCAGCAATAGATCTCCCTTCAGACCCCTCTGTTTAGTTTCGCACAGCTCAAAAACTGTTCTCGTCTATTTTAGGTAATATGTGCAGCACTGTACGTCCGAACACGAGACGTTGACGGGGCGGAGGTCGATACTACACGCTCAGCGAATCACAACTCTTTCTTTGGCTGAGGCGTGGACATGCCTTGTTTACATCAGGATTAAACTCTCGTAAAAAATCATTTAGACCACTGTGGCAACCAATAATTGTTGCTAAATCTTTTGGGGGCTAAGAATATCTTCCATCATTAGTCCCGGGTGCTCGGTGACTGGAGTCTGCCTAATAATATGTGTTTTTACAATCTCTCTAGCGACATGCGAATTTTAAACATAGAGCCAATTCTTCTCCTTCTTTTCCTTACGCTTTTTTCCACGCCTGCAGGGTCGCGGGTGCGAACTGTGTCGAACATGTGGATTTGGGCCTATTTCTCGGCCGGATGCCCTTCCTGACGCCAACCCTGTTTTGCAGGGATGTAATCACTATTGCGTGTTTCTGTGGTGGTTGGTAGTGTGGTATGTTGTCTGAATATGAAGAGGAAAGTGTTGGGATGGACACAAACACCCAGTCCCCGAGCCAAAAGAATTAATCAGAAGCGATTAAAATCCCCGACCCAGCCGGGAATCGAACCCGGGACCCCTCTGAACCGAAGGCCAGTACGCTGACCATTCATCCACCGAGTCTGACTTTAAATATAGAGCCAATGATGAATGCTCTCATGGTCAGCATCACGATTATAGCAGAAAAAATTCCCCGAGTCTTTAGGCCGCGATTCCCACGTTTCAGCGATAATGCAAACGCTATTTTCAAGGCTGCGCTCACTCCGGAGGTCAGGTGCAGCATAAACCGATCTGGTTTTGTCGAGGTTGTTCGAGATGTTGAGATGAAGTACAATCCCAACAGTTACCTCGAGGGAGTATCTAAGGAAGATTATGCTCCGCCCAAGGTGGCAACAGTAACTTTAAAAAGTCCTCTTCCTCGTGGGGCGTTGCTTCGATCCCCGTCAGGAAGTCGAGAAGTTTAAAAACAGCACTACCACTGCTGGAGAACCACATAGAACCAGATTTAACACAACCTGCTGCAGGAATGAGTCCTGTATTACCTTCTGAAGTAACGAAGATTGGGCATAGGGTTAAACACTACAAGTAGAAGAAGCTTCTATCCTCCATTCCTCCAGGGACTTCATGGCCTCTACGGAGACTGATTTGTTTTGCTTTGCTTTCTTTCCTTTGAATGCGGAGAGAAGCTACTTACCGGTGGACTGATATCAGACCACTGAATATTCATTCATATCTTCCCCACTTAGTAGCAGGTCTAAGCAATGAAGACGATTGTCCTTCACCGTACCGTTGTAATCCAACATATCTATTTAATGGAACATTCAAGTCGCGAAAGAGCCAAAGTAGAACTATAAATGTATTATGTTAGTGTTCAACCTAACTGAAGTGATTGCTTCTGGACGGGAACTGCTTTTTCCTAGAGAGAAGGAAGCCAGCCTGTGGTATCTGCACTCAAAGATATGCAGCTTCCACGCACGACGGCAAGCTTATGCTGTAACACACGGTAATGTTATTTTAGACGTTTTATCTGTGCTTGGTTTGCTGCATGGCTCAACTCAGCCGTCAGTCAGAGGCAAGCCAGAGATGACAGATTCTATTTCTAGCTTCCAAGTTTAGCGGTATTGACCTACGGTAAATACAGAGTACATTATCTTCCCCTCTCTCTCACACACACATTCAGCTGCGGGTGCATTATTACTATTATTATTATTATTATTATTATTATTATTATTATTATTATTATTATTATTATTATTATTATTATTTTCGCATCGTTATGCCCAACTGAGGAGCAAGCTTGAACTTATTTAGCTGATGATTTTGCCTTCTTCTCTTCCCGAAATCTCTTCATTCTCTCACTGAAATTCTTCTTACGTTCTTCTATCCAGGTTTTATTAGTTCTAGCTTTTGGCTCAGCGAAGCAATGGTTGTTGATCAGTGTTCTGAAAGCCGATCGGTTCTTCACAGTTTTCTCGTTGATGTTGATTTCCTGAAGATCTGATTCTATTTCATTTAGCCAGTGGTTCTTGACTTTCAGTGTGAGGGCATGATTTAGAATTCTTTTGGTCAGTCTGTCATTGTTCTTTCGGTGGCGTGCCAGATGCGACCCGTGCCACTAGCGACCGCATAATCTGTAACCGTGCCGGATGCGACCGGCGTTGACAAGCAAATTGTCATTTGATAAGTTGTGTCATCACACAAGATAAGGTAAGCTAAACGAACTGCAATGCCATTTCAATAAGTCCTATAAGCAGCTACTGCTCCTACTTTACATAACACTTCTGGGGGAAACTCGTTTTACAACACGAAACATGGTGATGCGTTTACGTCTTTTCCCACCGGGCGAGTTGGCCATGCGTTAGAGACGCGCGGCCCTGAGCTTGCATCCGGTGTCAGACCTTTATTTTAGAAAAGACCAAGTTAGCTACTTATAAGCAATCTGCCACTTGGTGACAGCCCTTAATGCAGATCAATGTAAGTGATTGATGGGTCGCATCCGGCACGGTCGCATCTGGCACGTTAACCGTTCATTCTGAGAATGTGACCATAGAATTTCCACCTCATTTTATTTATAAGGTCTGGGATTATTTTCAGTATGGCAATAAATTTCATGGGATTTCCTTTTCATCCATACACCTTCTGTGCAGACTGGGCCGAAAATTTTCCGTAACATTTTTCTTACTAGCTTTTCTGTATCTTGTCTGAATGATCTGCCGCCAATGATTAAGGTGTCCGATGCGTATAATGCTTCAGGTTTTATTACTGCATTATAATGTCTTAGTTTTGTTTTCCGAGATACTGATGTTTTGTTATATGTGTTCCAAGTGATTCGATATACTTTCTGTAATTTAGCAATTCTCTCCTTATTTGCTTCACAATTTAATCCAGAATGCTGAATTATTTCTCCAAGGTATTTGAATTTATTTACTTCGGAAATTTGTCCAAATTTACTCATTATAGCTTGCCCATCTAGAAACCGAGAGGCTCCTTCCATGTACTGGGTTTTTCATATGATATTTGAAGTCCTGTTTTGGCTGCAATTTCATGTAGGTAGGTTTTCGAGGGAGTGGATTGCTTCTTGCCTATCATTAGAAAGAATTGCTAGGTCGTCTGCAAAAGCTAGACACCGCACGTGAATTCTGTTTTTCAGTTGTCTACCAAGAGTTATTCCTTTAACATTTTTCCCCCAGGTTCTGATTACTTTTTCTAGAACAAGATTGAACAACAGAGGTGACATCTCCTTGTCGAACCCCTGTGTTGACGTCAAAACGCTCAGATATTTCTTCTAAGAATTAACTTTGGAAGTAGTGTCAGATAATGTTTGCCGTATCAATTCTCTTGTTTTTCTGCGTACTTTAAATTCATCGAGTACTTTGAAAAGTGTCTGTCGCTCTATGGAGTCATATGTTTTTCTAAAGTCTACGAAGGTGATCACTAAGGCTCGAAAGTTCTTGCACTAAAATACTAAGAAATATGCATGCAAATATGCTCTTAGAACTTGAAAATATGCCAATAAATATGCACTATTAAAATAAAAATTATCAGTAGACAAGTCAGGTTAGTATTGATAATAATAAACTTACATTTATTCTTTGGAGGCTGAAGCAGAAATGATCTCGCTGTCAGTGCTGAGTGATGAATTGCAGTTCACAACCATCTCTTTGCACAAATTTTCAACTGAAAAACTTCGTCTGTTGTCTCGCAAAACACTTTTTAACGTGAAAAACGTCTTTCCGCATCACAGGATGTTATTGGGGCATATTTAAATGATAATGACTGCTCAACAGAAAGAGGCAAGTCTCTTGGTGTGACAGACGGTTTTACTTCAAGAATGTCTCGAATATCGCACAACTGTTTATAACCAGGATTTTTTGAAGTTGCATAATTTTTTCATTTTTTGTACTATACTACCAAGAACAGAATTTAGATTGGATATCGTTTTTTCGAAAACAGTAAGTAATTCCTTTAAGGGAGATCTTACAGCTTACAGTGACGTTATGGCGATTGTCAAAAAAGAAAAATGGGCATTTATAAAAACAAGATTCTCTTCTAACTCGATGCCTGACGGAATATATTGCACTGTTTCTATTGATGCAGTTTCATTCGAGTCCAATGAATTAACAACCTCTTAGAATACTTCTATATGCTGAGCATGATACAAAGCTGCATCCAACCATGTTCCCCATCGTGTTAACACTGGCGCAAGTGGAAGTGGGATATTGAGTGCTGTTGATCTAAACAACTTGACTCTTGAAGGGGATTTAACAAAAAATTTATTTGAACAGGCCACAAATTGATCTACCAATGGGAAAGAATTGCGTATTGTCTCAGTAACGCGATTAAGAGCATATGCCAAACAAGTTATATGAATTAAGTTAGGAAAAATTCCTTTCAGTGTTTGCCCTGATTTTACCATATGAGTACCCGCATCGGTAACAAATAAAAGTAGCCGGTCGTATTTGATTCCAGATGGCCATAATCATTTCAAAGAGTCCATCACACACTGCGTTACAGTTACATTGTTAGTGGTCGGCAATTCACACACATTAAGAAGATATGGTAACATCTTTTGTTCCTTATTTAAGGCGCCCACAATATTATTAGCAATAAATCGGCCCCCAGAATCAGTGGTTTCATCAGTAGACAACCACACAAACTGATCCGCTAATTCAATTTGTAAATTTGACAATACGTTATTGTAACAACGTTCTACCTAAGTCTTACGCAATGTACTTGCTTCAGGCACATGTTGTCGAATGTGTTTGGCAAGAAAATGTGTTAATGTGGGGTTATTAATTTTATACAAGGGAATATCAGCAGCTAAAAATGCTTAGCACAGGTCGTAAGAAAATTCTCTAATCCTACTTCCTAAACACTCTAATAGTTGTTTTTGAACACGTTCTTTATTTGCGAGTTGGCTAGTTAAATTCCCCGTATGTTTTGCTGTGTTTATGTGTTGAACTACTTGAAGTCTTTTCTCACTCCCTATAGTTTTCTCACACGCTCCACAGAACTGTGCCCGATTATCTGTAGATATTAAGCCACCTGAAAACTCCTGTAAATTAGTTAATCTACAACTCGAAGTTGCTCTTATTTTCGGCATTTAAAGAACCTTTTAACGGACACTTTATTCGCGAAACGTAGTTTGGTCACAACCAGTTCACAACACCGTTACACGACTCAATGGACAGCCAGTCGACAGCTAAGCACAAAACGTGAGGGTAGATGATGAAACAGGGGATTCGCTGCGTGACATCATAACTCCTCACCACATGACAAGTTGCGTGATCACGCACAACATTATTGCCAACATCAACCAGATGAAAAAGCTGATTAAAAATACTGTAAAAACCATTAAACTGATTAAAATATGCCATATAGGCGCTAAAATATTAAAATATGATGCCCTTATCAAAATCACGAAAATATGCAGTTATATGCACCATAAAAGCATGTTCAAGTGACTGAGAATTCCATAATTCGTGCACATAATGTATAAGCATACATTTTAACCTCTAAAAGAAAACATGCAAATGCATGAACTTCCGAACCCTAGTGATCACTGTCTAGTTTTGCGCATTTGTAAGATAGTTTTGAGATTGAGTATTTGTTCTGTGTATGCTCTGCCCTTTCTGAAACCTGCCTGATATTATCCAGTGAGGTGATCTATTTGTCTTTCAAGTCTTCTTGGTAGAACTTTGGAGATAATTTTGTAGGTAACTTATACCAAGGAGATACCTTTATAGTTGTTGATATCAGTTTTATAAACTTTTTGTGCAGTGGGTGAATTAGTGCACATTTCCAGTCATCAGGAATCTTTTCCGTGATCCAGATATCGCTAAGAATAGCATTAAATTTCGAGGTAAGACTTTCGCCAGCAATTTTCCACATTTCGGCAATTATATCATCCTCACCTGGAGCTTTGTTATTTTTCAGTTCACTGATAATTTGTTTGAATTCTTCTAATGTAGGTGGTTCTGAATCTGGATTTGGTGTGGGTTTTTCAAAGGCGAGTTGTTCTCCAGGAGCTTCACAGTTTAAAAGTTTCTGAAAATGGTTTGCTAACAGTTTGCAATTTTCCTGGTTAGTTGTTTGTAGAGTTCCATCCGGACGTTTGAAACAAAGGCTAGGTGCCTGATGATTTAATATTTCTTCTCTGAAAGTTCTGTAAAAGTTCCGTGTGTTGTTTTGTGTGAATTCCAGTTCAATATCTGCCAATCTTCTCTGATTATATTTGCGTTTCTCGCATCTGATGATTTTTGAGGTTTGTTTCTGGATCTTAATGAATTCCTGCCAAGTTTTTTCCAATTTTATGGGAATTCCAATCTCTCCAGGCCCTCATTCTAAGTTCTATGGCCTTGTCGGAGCTTTCATTCCACCATCTGTGGATGGATTCTGGTTGGATATATTAGCAATAAAGGAGCCCGAGTTTTCTTTAAGATGTTCCGGGTCTATTCGCAGTTTCTGTTTTTTCTGACTTTGGGTCTGTTCGGTTAAAATTTGACTTTAACTAGAGATAAATGAAATTTAGGTGATCTCCAAGTCGTTTTCTTTCATGGTAGAGCCAGGAAATTAATCTTTCTCCGTTTCTATTGGTTCTCTCGTGAGCTGGATAGAGTCCCGCGACGGTTCTGAATGTCTTTTCCTTGCCAATTTGGGCATTACAATCTCCCAAAATGATGTTGATATGATGCTTCGGAATTTTGGCTGTAGATTCCTCTAGTTGTTCCCACAAGGCGTCTACTTTCTGTGGATCGTCTTGATTGTAGTTGTGTGTAGGTATATGTGCACTGATTAGTGTATAGACTTTGTTCCCTGACTTAATTGAGAGTAATGAAATTCTTTCAGAAGGAGACGTGAAGTTCAGTACTGACTTTGTAAGATTTGTCCCCACTGCATACGCAGTACCAAACTGATCTGGCTTGTTAGGGAAGGAGACTGCTGGTTTACCTTTGTAGATTCTGTAACTGTCTGAATCGAAACGATTTTCGTCAGCATACCTGTTTCTTGGAGTGCTAGAATTTGAACGTTGAATTTATCTAGTAGGCCTATGTTTGTTAGTTGTTTTAGCTCTCCAGTCTTTAAGAAGAGTGCTGATGTTTAAGGTGCCAATGAAATGTTTGCGTCTTGGGCGAAGAGATTTGGGAAGCTCCGATCAATTCGCACATGATGTTCTCGGTCCCCCAGAATCCGATGACCGAGTAAGACTAATATGAGTACTAGGGCCTGAGTTAGTAGTGTCCTGAACTGACGTTTCCATCATGTTAGTAAGATGAAGAAAATGGAGAGATTGACCTTCGTCAACCTCCTTGGTACAACTAAGGTGTTGAGCCTTATAGGTTGCCTCATGATGTTTTCTGGCTGTGTTTAGTCCACGAGGGGTATTTGATTTCCCTCAGACCCTCCGGACAAGTCCGGCGAACCCCCCGAACCGCCACCTGGGATGCGCCCGATAGAGGAACAGGAAAACCCGCACGGTATATTATTATTATTATTATTATTATTATTATTATTATTATTATTATTATTATTATTATTATTATTATTATTATTATTATATGCCTAGATTTCTAATACCTCACATTTTTATTCTGGTCTATTTTAAAAACTAAAGTTCAGTTAAACACATGTCTAGCTTTCGTGAACACGATTATTTGGTATTTATTATTAATATACAGTAGATTAAATGCAATTTTATTTTACCATTTATCCATTATTGACCAGAAATGGTATGAAAGCATATTTCTGTTCATATAATAATTGGTTTCGCCGTTCCTCGGTAATTATTCACATGTTTCGTAGCGATAATGCCAAATTATTTTGTTTGTGTTTGGTTATTTTGAATAACTTTTCCTTGGAAAAATTTTGTGCTTAAATTAAGTTTGAGAGTACTCTAACGGGTTTCGCAAGCCATAAGTTGTCAAAATAGAAAGTAAAACAGAATTTTAAGAACGTGACAGTTTGTTGCTGGTCTGCTGTCTTAATAATAAACGTTTTGAGGTCATAAAAATCCGAAACATTATTATTATTATTATTATTATTATTATTATTATTATTATTATTATTATTATTATTATTATTATTATTATTATTAGAGCCTCCGTGGCCCATACGGCAACGCGTCGGCCACTCACCGCTGGATACAGTGGTTCAAATCCCGGTCACTCCACGTGAGATTCGTGCTGGACAAAGCGGAGGCGGGACAGGTTTTTCTTCGGGTACTCCGGTTTTCCCTGTCATCTTTCATTCCAGCAACACTCTCCATTATCATTTCATAGCATTTATCACTCATTAATAAATCACCTTGGGAGTGGCGACCCCATTGTAATAACAGCCTATATGTTTCATTCATTACATCCCTGATCCGGCCAAATGACTGGAAAACAGGTTGTAGGTTTTCATTTTTAATTTATTATTATTATTATTATTATTATTATTATTATTATTATTATTTTATGGGTGAGCGTGCTTAGCTCGTTGGCTTATCTGCTGGCTTCCCACCCCGGTCAGTCCTGAGATAAGATTTTCATCTCCACAGTCGCGTGGCGTCAGGAAGGGCATCCGGCCTTAAACCCCCAGCATAGAACCAACATGAGCCTGAGCGACTCCATCGACCTCATGAATAACTGGGATAAGCTTAAGAAAGTTTACGTATTCATATTATTATTATTATTATTATTATTATTATTATTATTATTATTATTATTAAATGCATTGCAACTGGAAGGTAATCTGGTGACAACGTAGACTATGCTTACAAATGTATGGCATTAAAATGAAATGAAAACATAAATTACAGAACAACTATAGCAAATTACAACAATAAAATTACATGAAAACCAAATATCACAAGGAATAGTATCAGAACAAGAAGTTACATGATAATCAAACAAGAATAATATGAGTTGCCAAGATGCAAAGAACCTTAAGTCCACAAAAAATGAAAATTGAGATAAGACCAACATTTCCTTCTTTATATCATTTAACATTGATTAGCACTAGCGTAGAGCTTCAAAATGCCTTCTATGTTGCTTACTTTGTAGGTTAAAAACATGGACTGCTGCAGAGACCCGTAAGCCCACTGCCAAGCTTGCTGCATAGACCCTTATGTCCAATCACTAAAGAGAGTTATAAGTACCATTATGTCCACATCCGTAAGCCTCTATATTATACCAGTGGAAATGCAGCCATCACCATTATGTCCACGAAAGTTATTTTTGCTCCGGTTCTTGAAATTAAGGACCAAATCAATAGAAAGCAAATAAAAAATGAAAAATAAATAATAGCAGATACTATGTACATAAATGAAGAACAATAATACAACCAAATTTGATAACACTGTCAGCTTCACTACACTGATTGTCAGCTGTAATGTGGTATTTTCAACTAAAGCCTAGCAAACGGATAATAATTGCAAGATGACGTACGGGAAACGTTGTGGATGGAGAAGTTATTCACAATACAGATTATTCTGTAGCTAAGTCGATTTTGAAAAGGGGGAAGAACTGGGACGTAATTCAACCTCAGATTGTCCTTGAGGGAATCAAGTTAAAAAAGAAATAGTGAAGGATCTCAAATGCCTGCTTGAAACACACTTCGTAGAAAACTGGAAAAATTGAGAAGACACTGAATAGACAGGATGAACGGCTTGGTGATAATGACACAGTTCCACATGATTGATGGTGGTGGTGATTATTGTCTTAAGAGGAAGTACAACTGGGCAACCATCCTCACACATCAAGAAGAAGATGTAGATAATGACTTATTAGGCATTCCTGAAGGAGATAAGTAATGGCCATTTAAAGCAATTGGATTATTACTTTAGTACTTTTAATGTATAATTTTTATTTGGCTATCGATGTGACATAATTGATATATTTTTCATCTTCTGTTGTTCTTTATTTAAGACAATGTTTGAGCCATAATTTTATACAGCCTGAATAATGTCAACTATTGTCGCGGCCACCAAATTAGGCGGGTCAGAGAAATTACGCTGTTGCCAAGGTTTTGTAGCAACTGGCGAAGAAATGTCTAACTGAGCACATCATTTCTGAGCGCGAGGCAGGTTGTTCTCTCTCAAGCTCCTGATATTACTTAATATAATGCTTCGAAACAAATTATACTGCAAGCTTCAGAAAAGACTGCTGATTTCAGTGGTATAACTATTTTCCATATAAACTATTTTAAATAATTATTAAAAATAAAATCTTGAACGAGTACATTTAAATCCGTAGAATCATGTATTGAAAATTCCAGTAAGCGGCCAAGTTTTTATTTCTTTAGCCAATAAAATTTTGCTTGCGGGAAAAATGTAAAAAATCGCCTGACTTACATTTTTATCTGAAACATATTTCTGTGAGTCTTGTAGTTTTCCTGGAAAATTGCCCGGAAAGTTCCTCTTCACACCAGAGGGAACATAAGATTTTAGTAGTGACATCTGTAGAGAAAAAACCAAACTTCTTGTATTAGTTGTTGCGCTTTTTATTTGCAGATGGCATTCTTCAAGGCGCTTCATTTGAATGAGCGGGGCGGGTGTACCTCCAGGTACAGAAATAATATATATTAATTAAATGATTTTTCAGTTTTCCTTCCTTCCTCCAGTCCACCTAAGTTTATGTTCCCAGTACTGTAGCATATGCCATTAATTACATTAAGCTGTTTACTGTTGCACATACTCTTATATACGATGTAATGCAGCAAAATCCCTTATGTCCAAACTAAACATTTAAAAATCTAGAGAATCATAGACATTTCATTTCTCTCGCACATGTTTAAAATCAAATATTTTTTGCACATAAAAAATGACACGTTTTTCTTTGTTTGTGAAAAAAATTATAATAGACTCAAGGCTTTTTGCATCTTGGCAACTCATATAAAACTTGAAAAGAAAAAACATAAAATAATAATACCAAACATACATAAAAATTAAAAGTTACTTACGAATAGTAACTTTAATAATAATAATAATAAAAGTAATAATAATAATAATAATAATAATAATAATATGCATAAGAATTCACACATAATTAACAAATTACAATTACGACCCCAACAGGTGCACTTCTCCTAACCCAAAATGTCGGTGAAGATTTCTTTAACGTACTTTGATGTTATCGGATATAATGTGGAAGCTTGGCGGGAACGTCGTAAGAAAACTCGGTGAATCACTCCTATTGGAGTTCAGTAACCGGTATGGATGAGCTTGTAATATTAGTGAGGAAGTAGATTACGTACGATTTGGAAATCAGGTATAACTATCATAGTCCAAGGGTTATTACAGTAGCTTCCCACCCAGGTTTGATTCCAGTATTGTCAGGGAGATTCAGATCCCGTTGCGAGGACTGGAATGAGGATGCACTGTACCTCTTTACGGAAAAAAATATGCGTTCTTATCTCCCTCTAGACCATCCAAGAAGTGCTCATTCACCTCTTTATCTCCTGATGCATCACTTCTAAACATATCTACTTCCTTCCCAACCCCAGCTAGAAATCTATATATATAAAATAGCTTGTCCTGACTGACTGACTGACTGACTGACTGATTCATCATCGCCGAGCCAAAACTACTGGACATAAAGAAATGAAATTTTGGGCATAGATTCATATTAAGATGTAGGTGCTCGCTAAGAAAGGATTTTTGGATATTCCTTCGCTAAGGGGGTGAAAAGGGGGTTGGAATTTTAAAATGAGTGTATCTATATCTCAAAACTTTGAAAGTTTACAGATGTAAAAATTGGTATTTAGAATCTCCTTTAAAAATAAGGAAATACGTATTTTTTTGTGTTCAGAAAATCCCAATAGGAGGGGTGAAAAACGGTAAAAAAGGGGGTTGGATGCTTTTAATCAGAATACCGGTACTTATATCTCAGAAACTGAAGATATTACAGACCTGAAAATTGGTACTTTAGATCTCTTTTAAAAATAAGGAAACACGTATTTTTTTGTTTTTGAAAAATCCAATTAATGGGAGGGTGAAAAGGGGGGTGAATTTTTAAAAACAGTACATCTATATCTCAAAACTTTTAAAGTTTACAGATGTAAAAATAGGTATTTAGAATCTTCATTAAAAATAAAGAAACACGTATTTTTTTGTTTTCGGAAAATCCCAATAGGAGGGGTGAAAAGGGGTGAAAATGGATCGAATGCCTTTAATGAGGATACTTATATCTCAGAAACTGAAGATATTACAGACCTGAAAATTGGAACCTTTGATCTCTTTTAAAAATAAAGAAACACGTATTTTTTTGTTTTTGGAAAATCCAAATAATGGGGGTGAAAAGGGGGGTGAATTTTTAAAATGAGTGTATCTATATCCCAAAACTTTTAAAGTTTATAGATGTAAAATATGGTATTTAGAATCTCCTTTAAAAATAAAGAAACACGTTTTTTTGTTTTCGGAAAATCCCGGTAGGAAGGGTGGAAAAGGGTGAAAAAGAGGTTGAATGCCTTTAACGAGGCTACTTATATTTCAGAACCTGAAGATATTACAGACCTGAAAATTGGTATTGGGGATCCACTTTATTAATAAGGAAACACGTATATTTTCGTATTTGAAAAATCCGGATAATGGGGGGTGAAAAGGGGGGTGAATTTTTAAAATGTTTGTGTCTATATCTTAAAACTTTAAAAGTTTACAGATGTAAAAATTGGTATTTAGAATCTCCTTTAAAAGTAAAGGAATAAGTATTTTTTCGTTTTCTGTAAATCCCAATAGGAGGGGTGTAAAAGGGTGAATAGTGGGTTGAATGCCTTTAATGAGGATACATATATCTCAGAAACTGAATATATTACAGAAATAAAAATTTGTATATGGGATCTCCTTTAAAAATAAAGAAACGCGTATTCTCGGAAAATCCAATGAAAGGGGGGGGGGGGAAGAATTCTAAAATTAATTGACTTAATTGTATGAGAATACATACATCTAATAAAAACTAAAGTTGTTATGGACGTGAAAATTGGTATTTTGATCTCCTTTAAAAACAAAGAAATACGCGTTTTGTGGGGGAAACCATCTTGGGGGGCGGGAGTGGAAAGGAGTTGAATTCCTTTCATGAGGACACATAAATCAAAAACTGAAGAAGTTAGAGTCGTGATAATTGCTATTTAGAAGATCCTTTACTATTAAAGAAACAAGTATTTTTTGCCGGAAAATTCACTTAAGGGGGGGGGGGGGGGAGAAGTGTGAAAGGAAGTAAAAAAAAAGCGAATTATTTTTATGGGGATACTTATATCTCAAAACTCAAGGTAATAGACGTGAACATTGGGGTTTGGAATCTCCTTTAAACATAAAGAAACACTCCTCCTTTTAATTTTTTTTTTGGGGGGGGTAAATAAACTTAACGGCGGTGGGGTGTAAAAGGAGGTGAGACCAATTGATTTTGCTGTTCATAATGTACTTATAAGGAGCCTCCGTTGCTCAGGCGGCAGCGCGCCGGCCTCTCACAGCTGGGTTCCGTGGTCCAAACCCCGGTCACTCCATGTGATATTCGTGCTGGACAAAACGGAGGCGGGACAGGTTTTTCTCCGGATACTTCGCTTTTCCCTGTCATCATTCATTCCAGCAACACTGTCCAATATTTCATTTCATTTGTCATTCATCGATCATTGCCCCAGAGGAGTGCTTCGGCAGCCGGCACAATTCCTACTGTCGCCGCTAGATGGGGCTTTATTCATTCCATTCCTGACCCTGTCGAATGACTGGAAACAGGCTGTATATTTCCGATGTACTTATTCTGATCATAAACCGATCTTTTTAATCTTTCCTGGGTTCGTTTTCAACAGCCAACTTTTCCTTTGGAGAACGTTCTTATATTACAGTAGATTCTCCTGGCATATGAATAAAAATTTAAACACATTTGAAATAAACGATAGGAATGAGATTGACCGTCCAATTGTTCACCTCTATAATAAGGTCAATAATGCACGGAAGTATGTCATTCGTATCGCCAGAAATCCCGTACACTTGCCTACGCGCGACATTGGTGCTGGTCACATTCTCAAAAATAACAATGGCAGCAGATGTAATTTACCGCCAAGTAGCGGTCTTGCATCTTGCTGTGGGGTCCAGAACATCTATAATAATAATAATAATAATAATAATAATAATAATAATAATAATAATAATAATAATAATAATAATAATAATAATAATAATGTTCTGGACCGTCGTCAAATGTGCGGACCGCGGTGGAAACGGGTCCTGGACGGGTAATGACTAAGAATGCAGTCTGGCCGCGGGTTCAGTACCGCCAAGGCACCCAAGACGACACCACGCCGGATCTCCTGAAGGATTTGTTCCATATTAAAAATGCTTATAAGAGAAGATGGCAAAGATTTAGGGACCCAACTGACAGGGTGGAGTACCTGGACCTAGCCTGGGAAGTACGAAATCGATTGCTGGAAATAAAGATTGAAAAATGGGAGGAAACTTGCCATAATCTATTAGAAAACGAGTCAGATCGCGAATTTTGGCGGATTCTCGCATAAAACGATTCAGATCGCGAATTTCGGCTTATTATATATCTAAAACAACATTCAATTATAAATTTCAGTATAATACCGTAGCGAAGCACGGGTATCTTGCTAGTCTATCTATCTATATATATATAAAGTAGCTTGTCCTGACTGACTGATTCATCATCGCCGAGCCAAAACTACTGGACGTAACGAAATGAAATTTTGGGGATATATTCATATTAAGATGTAGGTGCTCGCTAAGAGAGGATTTTTGGATATTCCTTCGCTAAGGGGGTGAAAAGAGGGGTGAAATTTTAAAATGAGTGTGTCTATATCTCGAAACTTTAAAAGTTTACAGATGTAAAAATTGGTATTTAGAATCTTCATTAAAAATAAGGAAACACGTATTTTTTTTGTTTTTAGAAAATCCCTATAGGAGGGGTGAAAAGGGGTGAAAATGGGGAAAATGGGTTGAATGCCCTTAATCAGGATACCAGTGCTTATATCTCAGAAACTGAAGATATTACAAACCTGAAAATTGGTACTTTTGATCTCTTTTAAAAATAAAGAAACACGTATTTTTTGTTTTTTGAAAATCGAATTAATGGGAGGGTGAAAAGGGGGTGAATTTTTAAAATGAGTAAATCTATATCTCCAAACTTTTAAAGTTTGCAGATGTAAAAATTGGTATTTATTATCTTCATTAAACATAAAGAAATACTTATTTTTTTGTTTTCGGAAAATCGCAATAGGAGGGGTGAAAAGGGGTGAAAAAGGGGTTAAATGCCTTTAATGAGGCTACTTATACTTCAGAAACTGAAAATATTACACACCTGAAAATTGGTGTTTGGGATCTCCTTTAAAAATAAAGAAACACGTATTTTTTTGTTTTTGGAAAATCCAATTAATGGGGGGGGGTGAAAAGGGGTGATTTTTTAAAATGAGTGTATGTATATCTCAAAACTGTTACAGTTTATAGATGTAAAAATTGGTATTTAGAATCTCCTTTAAAAATAAAGAAACACGTATTCTTTTGTTTCGGAAAATCCCAATAGGAAGGGTGTAAAAGGGTGAAAAATGGGTTGAATGCCTTTAATGAGGCTACTTTTATTTCAGAACCTGAAGATATTACAGACCTGAAAATTGGTATTTGGGATCTACTTTAAGTGTAAAGAAATACGTATTTTTTCGTTTTTAGAAAATCCAAATATTGGGGGTTGAAAAGGGGGGTGAATTTTTTAAAATGAATGTGTCTACATCTTAAAACTTTAAAATTTACAGATGTAAAAATTGGTAGTTAGAATCTCCTCTAAAAATAAAGGAACACGTATTTTTTGTTTCCTGTAAATCCCAATAGGAGGGGTGTAAAAGGGTGAAAAATGGGTTGAATGCCTTTAATGAGGATACTTATATTTCAGAACCTGAAGATATTACAGAACTGAAAATTTGTATATGGGACCTCCTTTAAAAATAAAGAAACACGTATTTTTTAGTTTTTGGAAAATCCAATTAATGGCTGTTAAACAGGAGTGACAAATTGGGGTGAATTTTTTGAAAGACTACATCTACAGAATATCTTGGAAACGTAAAATGTTACAGACGTAAAAAGTGGGTGTTTGGAATCTCCTGTAAATGAAAAGAAACATAGGTGATTTGTTTTTGGAAACTCCACTTAAGGGGAACCCAAAAGGGGTGAAATTTTAAAATGAGAATTTTTACAGTATACCTAAAAAACTTGACATGTTACAGAAGTGAAAAATGGTATTTTTAACTCTATTAAACATAAAGAAACATGTATTTTTAATTTGCGGAAATACCACTTGGGTGGAGGGGGGGGGGGTGAAAGTGACTGAAAATGGTGTTGAATTCTTTTGATTAGACTACTGATATCATAAAAATGAAGATGTTACAGACGTGAAATTTGATATTTGCAATCTGCTTTAAAAGTAGAAACACGTATTCTCGGAAAATCCAATGAAGGGGGGGAGGGGGTGAAAGAATTGAAAAATTAATTGACTTTAATTGTATGAGAATATACACATTAATAAAAACTAAAGTTGTTACAGACGTGAAAATTCGTACTTGGATCTCCTTTAAAAACAAAGAAAAACGCCTTTTGGGGGGAAACCATCTTGGGCGGCGGGAGTGTAAAGGAGTAAAATTCCTTTCGTGAGGACACATAAATCAAAAAGTGAAGAAGTTAGAGTCGTGATAATTGGTATTTAGAAGATCCTTTACTATTAAAGAAACAAGTATTTTTTGCGGGAAGGTTCACTTAGGGGGGGGGGGGATTAGTTTGAAATGAAGTGACAAAAGAAAATTATATTTATGGGGACACTTATATCTCAAAACTGAAGGTAATACACGTGAACATTGGTGTTTGGAATCTCCCTTAAACATAAAGAAACAGGCCCTTTTTTAATTTTTTGGGGAGTTTGGCAGTAAAAACTAACGGCGGTGGGGTGTAAAAGGAGGTGAGACCAATTGATTTTACTGTTCTTAATGTACTTATAAGGATCCTCCGTTGCTCAGGCGGCAGCGCGCCGGCCTCTCACAGATGGGTTCCGTGGTTCAAATCCCGGTCACTCCATGTGACATTCGTGCTGGACAAAACGGAGGCGGGACAGGTTTTTCTCCGGATACTCAGGTTTTCCCTGTCATCATTCATCCCAGCAACACATAGTAGTAATAATAATAATAATAATAACATTAATAATAATAATAATAATAATAATAATAATAATGTTCCGGACCGTCGTCAAATGTGCGGACCGCGCTGGAAACGGCTCCTGGACGGGTAATGACTAAGAATGCAGTCCGGCCGCGGGTTCAGTGCCGCCAAGGCACCCAATATGACACCACGCCGGATCTCCTGAAGGATTTTATCCAGATTAAAAATTATTATAGGAAAATACGGTATGGCAAAGATTTACGTACCCAACTGACCGGGAAGAATACCTGAGCCTAGCCCGGGAAGTACGAAATGGATTGCTGGAAAGGAAGATTGAAAAATGGGAGGAAACGTGCCGTAATCTAACAGAAAACGAGTCAGATCGGGAATTTTGGTGGATTCTCGCTGAAAACGAGCCAGATCGCGAATTTCGGCGGATTATATACCTAAAACAATAAGCATTAAATTATAAATTTCAGTAAAATACCGTAGCGAAGCACGGGTACCTTGCTAGTATATATATAAAGTAGCTTGTCCTGACTGACTGACTGACTGATTCATCATCGCCGAGCCAAAACTACTGGACATAAAGAAATGAAATTTTGGGGATATATTCATATTAAGATGTAAGTGCTCGCTAAGAGAGGATTTTCGGATATTCCGTCGCTAAGGGGGTGAAAAGGGGGGTGAAATTTTAAAATGAGTGTGTTTATATCTCAAAACTTTAAAAGTTTAGAGATGTGAAAATTGGTATTTAGAATCTTCTTCAAAAATAAGGAAACACGTATTTTTTTGTTTTCAGACAATCCCAATAGGAGGGGAGAAAAAGGGTGAAAAAGGGGTTGAATGCCTAATCAGGATACCGGTGCTTATATCTCAGAAACCGAAGATATTACAGACCTGAAAATTGGTACTTTTGATCTCTTTTAAAAATAAAGAAACACGTATTTTTTTTGTTTTTGGAAAATCCAATTAATGGGAGGGTGAAAAGGGGGTGAATTTTAAAAATGAGTGAATCTATATCTCCAAACTTTTAAAGTTTGCAGATGTAAAAATTGGTATTTAGAATCTTCATTAAAAATAAAGAAACACGCATTTTTTTGTTTTCGGAAAATCGCAATAGGAATCGTGAAACGGGTGAAATAGGGGTTAAATGCCTTTAATGAGGCTACTTATATCTCAGAACCTGAAGATATTACAGACCTGAAAATTGGTGTTTGGGATCTCTTTTAAAAATAAAGAAACACGTATTTTTTTGTTTTTGGAAAATCCAATTAACGGGGGGGGGGGGTGAAAAGGGGGTGATTTTTTAAAATGAGTATATCTATATCTCAAAACTTTTAAAGTGTATTGATATAAAAATTGGTATTTAGAATCTCCTTTAAATATAAAGAAACACGTATTCTTTTGTTTTCGGAAAATCCCAATAGGAAGGGTGTAAAAGGGTGAATAATGGGTTGAATGCCTTTAATGAGGCTACTTATATTTCAGAAGCTGAAGATATTACAGACCTGAAAATTGGTATTAGGGATCTACTTTAAAAGTAAAGAAACACGTATTTTTTCGTTTTTGGAAAATTCAAATATTGGGGGTGAAAAGGGGGGTGACTTTTTAAAAATGAGAGTGTCTACATCTTAAAACTTTGAAATTTACAGATGTAAAATTTGGTAGTCAGAATCTCCTCTAAAAATAAAGGAACACGTATTTCTTTGTTTCCTGTAAATCCCAATAGGAGGGGTGTAAAAGGGTGAAAAATGGGTTGAATGCCTTTAATGAGGATACTTATATTTCAGAACCTTAAGATGATACAGAACTGAAAATTTGTATATGTGACCTCCTTTAAAAATAAAGAAACACGTATTTTTTAGTTTTTGGAAAATCCAATTAATTGCGGTTAAACAGGAGTGACAAATTGGGGTGAATTTTTTGAAAGGCTATATCTACAGAATATCTTGGAAGCGTAAAATGTTACAGACGTAAAAAGTGGGTGTTTGGAATCTCCTGTAAATGTAAAGAAACATAGGTGATTTGTTTTTGGAAACTCCTCTTAAGGGGAACTCAAAAGAGGTGAAATTTTAAAATGAGAATTTTTACAGTATATCTAAAAAAACGTAACATGTTACAGAAGTGAAAGTGGTATTTTTTATCTCTATTATACATAACGAATCGTGTATTTTTAGTTTTCGGAAATACCACTTGGGTGGTGGGGGGTGGGTAAAAGTGACTGAAAATGGTGTTGAATTCTTTTAATTAGGCTACTGATATCTCAAGAATGAAGATGTTACAGACGTGAAATTTGATATTTGCAATCTGCTTTAAAAGTAAAGAAAGACGTATTCTCGGAAAATCCAATGAAGGGGGGGGGGGGGTGAAAGAATTGAAAATTTAATTGACTTAATTGTATGAGAATGCATACATCTAATAAAAACTAAAGTTGTTACTGACGTGAAAATTCGTATTTAGATCTCCTTTAAAAACAAAGATAAACGCGTTTCGGTGGGGAAACCATCTTGGAGGGTGGGAGTGTAAAGGAACTGAATTTCTTTCATGGGGACACATAAATCAAAAACTGAAGAAGTTAGAGTCGTGATAATTGGTATTTAGAAGATCTTTTACTATTAAAGAAACAAGTATTTCTTGCGGGAAAATTCACTTGGGGGGGGGGAAGAGTAGTGTGAAATGAAGTGAAAAAAATAAATTATTTTTATGGGGATACTTATATCTCAAATCTGAAGGCAATAGACGTGAACATTGGTGTTTTGAATCTCCTTTAAACATAAAGAAACAAGCCTTCTTTTAATTTTTTTTTTGGGGGGGGGGGTGGGGGCGGTAAATAAACTTAACGGCGGTGGGGTGTAGAAAGAGGTGAGACCAATTGATTTTACTGTTCTTAATGTACTTATAAGTATCCTCCGTCGCTCAGGCGGCAGCGCGCCGGCCTCTCACAGCTGGGTTCCGTGGTTCAAATCCCGGTCACTCCATGTGACATTCGTGCTGGAAAAAACGGAGGCGGGACAGGTTTTTCTCCGGATACTCCGGTTTTCCCTGTCATCAGCCATTCCAGCAACACATAATAGTAATAATAATAATAATAATAATAATAATAATAATAATAATAATAATAATAATAATGTTCCGGACCGTCGTCAAATGTGCGGACCGCGCTGGAAAAGGCTCCTGGACGGGTAATGACTAAGAATGCAGTCCGGCTGCGGGTTCAGTGGCGCCAAAGCACCCAATATGACACCACGCCGGATCTCCTGAAGGAATTTATACATATTAAAATGATTATAGGAAAAGATGGCAAAGATTTACGGACCCAACTGACCGGGAGGAATACCTGAGACTAGACCGGGAAGTACGAAATCGATTGCTGGAAAGGAAGATTGAAAAATGGGAGGAAACGTGCCGTAATCTAATAGAAAACGAGTCAGATCGGGAATTTTGGTGGATTCTCGCAGAAAACGAGTCAGATCGCGAATTTCGGCGGATTATATATCTAAAACAATAAGCATTCAATTATAAATACCGTAATACCGTAGCGAAGCACGGGTATCTTGCTAGTATATATATAAAATAGCTTGTCCTGACTGACTGACTGATTCATCATCGCCGAGCCAAAACTACTGGACATAATGAAATGAAATTTTGGGGATACATTCATATTAAGATGTAGGTGCTCGCTAAGAGAGGATTTTTGGATATTCCGTTGCCAAGGGGGTGAAAAGGGGGGGTGAAGTTTTAAAATGAGTGCACCTATATCTCAAAACTTTAAAAGTTTACAAATGTAAAAATTGGTATTTAGAATCTTCTTTGAAAATAAGGAAACACGTATTTTTTAGATTTCAGAAAATCCCAATAGGAGCGGTGAAAAGGGGTGAAAAAGGGGTTGAATGCCTTTAATCAGGATACCGGTACTTATATCTCAGAAACTGAAGAAATTACAGACCTGAAAATTGGTACTTTTGATCTCTTTTAAAAATAAAGGAACACGTATTTTTTTGTTTTTGCAAAAGCCAATTAATGGGAGGGTGAAAAGGGGGTGAATTTTTAAAATGAGTGAATCTATATCTCCAAACTTTTAAAGTTTGCAGATGTAAAAACTGGTATTTAGAATCTTCATTAAAAATAAAGAAACACGTATTTTTTTGTTTTCGGAAAATCGCAATAGGAGGAGTGAAAAGGGGTGGAAAAAAGGTTGAATGCCTTTAATGAGGCTACTTATATCTCAGAAACTGAAGATATTACAGACCTGAAAATCGGTGTTTGGGATCTCCTTTAAAAATAAAGAAACACGTATTTTTTTTGTTTCTGGAAAATCCAATTAAGGGAGGGGGGAAAAGGGGGTAATATTTTAAAATGAGTGTATCTATATCTCAAAACTTTTAAACGTTATAGATGTGAAAATTGGTATTTAGAATCTCCTTTAAAAATAAAGAAACACGTATATTTTGTTTTCGGAAAATCCTAATAGGAAGGGTGGAAAAGGTTGAAGAAGGGGTCGAATGCCTTTCATGAGTCTACTTATATTTCAGAACCTGAAGATATTACAGACATGAAAATTGGTGTTTGGGATCTCCTTTAAAAAGAAACACGTATTTTTTTGTTTTTGGAAAATCCAATTAATTGGGGGGGGTGAAAAGGGGGTGATTTTTAAAAATTTGTGTATCTATATCTCAAAACATTTAAAGTTTATAGATGTAAAAATTGGTATTTAGAATCTCCTTTAAAAATAAAGAAACACGTATTCTTTTGTTTTCGGAAAATCCCAATAAGAAGGATGTAAAAGGGTGAATAATGGGTTGAATGCCTTTAACGAGGCTACTTATATTTCAGAACCTGAAGATATTACAGACCTTGAAATTGGTATTTGTAATCTACTTTAAAAGTAAAGAAACACGTATTTTTTCGTTTTTGGAAAATCCAAGTATTGGGGGGTGAAAAGGGGGGGTGAATTTTTTAAAATGAGTGTGTCTACATCTTAAAACTTCAAAATTTACAGATGTAAAAATTGGTAGTTGGAATCTCCTCTAAAAATAAAGGAACACGTATTTTTTTGTTTCCTGTAAATCCCAATAGGAGGGGTGTAAAAGGGTGAAAAATGGGTTGAATGCCTTTAATGAGGATACATATATGTCAGAAACGAAAGATATTACAGAACTGAAAATTTGTATATGGGATCTCCTTTAAAAATAAAGAAACACGTATTTTTTAGTTTTTGGAAAATCCAATTAATGGCGGTTAAACAGGAGTGACAAATTGGGGTGAATTTTTTGAAAGACTATATCTACAGAATATCTTGGAAACGTAAAATGTTACAGACGTAAAAAGTGGGTGTTTGGAATCTCCTGTAAATGTAAAGAAACATAGGTGATTTGTTTTTGGAAACTCCACTTAAGGGGAACTCAAAAGGGGTGAAATTTTAAAATGAGAATTTTTACAGTATGTCTAAAAAAACTTAACATGTTACAGAAGTGAAAAATGGTATTTTTATCTCTATTAAACATAAAGAAACGTGTATTTTTAGTTTTCGGAAATATCACTTTGGCGGAGGGTGGGGGGGCGGTAAAAGTGACTGAAAATGGTGTTGAATTCTTTTATTTAGGCTACTGATATATCAAAAATGAAGATGTTACAGACGTGAAATTTGATATTTTCAATCTGCTTTAAAGGTAATGAAACACGTATTCTCTTAAAATCCAATGAAGCGGGGGGGGGGGATGAAAGAATTGAAAAATTAATTGGCTTAATTGTATGACAATACATACATCTAATAAAAACTAAAGTTGTTACAGACGTGAAAATTCGTATTTGGATCTCCTTTAAAAACAAAGAAAAACGCGTTTTGGGCGGGAAACCATCTTGGAGGGCGGGAGTGTAAAGGAGTCGATTTCCTTTCATGAGGACACATAAATAAAAAACTGAGGAATTTAGAGTCGTGATAATTGGTATTTAGAAGATCCTTTACTATTAAAGAAACAAGTATTTTTGCGGGAAAGTTCACTTAGGTGGGGGGGGGGAGTAGTGTGAAATGAAATGAAAAAAGTAAATTACTTTTATGGGGATACTTATACCTCAAAACTAAAGGTAATAGACGTGAACATTGGTGTTTGGAATCTTACTTAAACATAAAGAAACAAGCCTTCTTTTAATTCTTTTTGGGGGGGGGGTGCGGTAAATAAACTTAACGGCGGTGGGGTGTAGAAGGAGGTGAGACCAATTGATTTTACTGTTATTAATGTACTTATAAGGATCCTCCGTGGCTCAGGCGGCAGCGCGCCGGCCTCTCACAGCTGGGTTCCGTGGTTCAAATCCCGGTCACTCCATTTGACATTCGTGCTGGACAAAACGGAGGCGGGACAGGTTTTTCTCCGGATACTCCGGTTTTCCCTGTCATCAACCATTCCAGCTACACATAATAGTAATAATAATAATAATAATAATAATAATAATAATAATAATAATAATGTTCCGGACCGTCGTCAAATGTGCTGACCGCGCTGGAAACGGCTCCTGGACGGCTAATGACTAAGAATGCAGTCCGGCCACGTGTTCAGTGCCGCCAAGGCACCCAATATGACACCACGCCGTATCTTCTGAAGGATTTTATCCATATTAAAAATGATTATAGGAAAAGATGGCAAAGATTTACGGACCCAACTGACCGGGAGGAATACCTGAGCCTAGCCCGGGAAGTACAAAATCGATTGCTGGAAAGGAAGATTGAAAAATGGGAGGAGACACGCCGTAATCTAATAGAAAACGAGTCAGATCGGGAATTTTGGTGGATTCTCGCCGAAAACGAGTCAGATCACAAATTTCGGCGGATTATATATCTAAAACAATAAGCATTCAATTATAAATTTCAGTATAATACCGTAGCGAAGCACGGGTATCTTGCTAGTCAAGTATAAAAATACGCACCAGTGGCATTACAGGATTTAGTACGCACCAAGTACGAGGTGCTGTCGATCAGTTTCGAAACAGGCTTGTCAGAGAGTCACGTATTAATATCTTCCTCTCAGCTCGCATTAGACACTGGCACTCCTTAACTCCACTGTGCTGTAAATGGACGCTATGTTCGCTATGGTTTGACAGTCTGATCGATGCCCACTCTGAGAGTTAATTATCTATGTTGTGGATCATATTTATTTTCTTTAAACTAGGAAACCAATATCTAGGTAAGAAACTTTCGTATCTATAGAGTAACAGTGTTATACATATTAAACACACAAGTAATCACAACATATTCAGTCATGCCCGAGGCTGAACTCGGACCAGCGTCCAAAAGCGAGTTCAGTTAAAATACCACAATACCTTTCAATCTGAACTACACCTAAGTATGTCTTGTATCCTCTGCACACTCTAAATGTTCGAGGTTACATATCACTACCGCTGAATCCTGGGTACCATAATTACAGTGCCATAATTACGTAATTTATGGTGGAATCTGATTTGTCTGTTTACAACAGTATTGATTGACGACAGCTACTGGTGCATGGTATGCCTGACGACCAATTATTTATTGCCTATAGACTTGACTAGCAGCTGTCAGACTTGCATAACCATTGCCGGAAGAATTAACCATCCGGCCCGTCAGAGAATCGAACACATCCCCGAACCGCGGGCCTCTACACTGATCATTCAGCGAAGTCCGACTCGTTGGCTGAACGGTTAGCGTACTGGCCTTCGGCTCAGAGGGTCCCGGGTTCGATTCCCGGCCGGGTCGGGGACTTTAACCTTAATTGGTTAATTCCAATGGCACGGGGGCTGGGTGTATGTGTTGTCTTCATCATCATTTCATCCTCATCATGGCGCGCAGGTCGCCTACGGGAGTCAAATAGAAAGACCTGCACCTGGGGAGCCGAACCCGTTCTGGGATATCCCGGCACTAAAAGCCATATGACATTTCATTTCATTCAGCGAAGGAGGTGGACACTGATTTTGCTACATTAAATTAATTTAAATATATCTCTCTACCTGTCATAAAGACCCTTGCAGGATTAGAAGTTAAAGTCTTCTGCTATTAGTCACGTCACCACTAATTAGAATAAAGAAGTCAACACTACATCCGATCGCCTTTGCTTCTAGGAATTAACCAGGTACTCATTCCACTAGAATTTATTTTAAAATAATTTCTATTAAATTTACTAACTATCGAACAAGTTCATCCATTAAAATTCCCAGAAAAGACATAAATGTTGTGATAAAAACCTTCTTCTGTAATAAATATAGTAAATAATATGTTACTATGTGTTCGAGATTTTTCATCAACTATCGATCTAACTTTTCATCAGATCTCTCTCGTTGAGGAAAGAAATATGAGCATGTAAAATCTTCGTAATCAAATCTCGTTAACCACAAAAAGTATTTCTGCACAAAAGTGAGTACTTTATTTAAATGTATATATGGAACGGATAATGACTGCTGACTGTAACAACTATGTACTTGTGAGAGATAGAATAGTGATTTTAAGGTATAATTTCGTTGATATACACCGGGCGAGTTGGCCGTGCGGTTAGGAGCGCGCAGCTGTGAGCTTGCATCCGGGAGATAGTGGGTTCGAACTCCACTGTCGGCAGCCTGAAGATGGTTTTCCATGGTTTCCCATTTTCACACCAGTCAAATGCTGAGACTGTACCTTAATTAAGGCCACAGCCGCTTCCTTCCCACTCCTAGTCCTTTCCTATCCCATCGTCGCCATAACACCTATCTGTGTCGGTGCGACGTAAAGCAACTAGCAAAAAAATTCGTTGATATATCGACATACCTTGTTCCACTAGAGGGAAAGAATGGGCCTATAAAACAAGAACTACAACTTTTCTTTAGATGTGATTTATTACGTCCCAAAGAAAAGATCATTTAGGCACGTAGTATGGATGGAAATATTTATTATACAGTATAACTTATAACACCATATTTATATAGAAGTTATAATGTTTATATATTTATAAATGTAATATTTGGAGTAACCTATATATTTTATTTATCACATTTATAAAATTATTTCAGAAGAATTAAAATCTGACTTGTACACCAATTCTAGTCAATGATTTAAAGACGCTGTTCTTAGTAAAATTATTTTCATATATCTGAATGATTCTGTCTTCTAGAAACGTTCTGAGATTTTCGACCGTTCTTACACATGTGAATAAGTACAGTAGGAATTAATTAAGAATCATATGAACCATGGGGTAAGCATTTCATTAATCGTTCTTACCACTCCAGGCGGACAAAGGAGGACAAGTTGGCTTACTCTGTCTGGGTCAAACCAAAATCTAAATAATAGTTTCTTTATAAGATTAATAGTCTATAGCTTTCCCATCCTCAGTTTTCTAAGAATGTGGTATTCTGTTGGTTTTTCTTCTCTAAAATATTAGGTTACACTTAGGTTTATACAGGTGATACCAAACTGTAGTGTAGTTTTGATCTCTTTACGATATAAAACTCTTTCCCAAGCATGCTAGATACAACATTCACCTGTGACACGAACAATTTTTCGCAATAGATTTGAGTATTAGAAGGTAAAGGCTTCTATTATTAATAGAAAACCATTTTCAGGGCTGTCAACAGTGGGGTGCGAACCCACTATCTCCTGAATACTGGATACTGGCAGCACTTAAGCGACTGCAGCTATCGGGCTCAATTCGAACCAGAAGCTGGGCGCAAGTTCAGTTACAAACCCAACGCCTTAGTTCCTAATTTACCCAGGTGAGCCAATAGTGACTTGCAGTGTTTGAATGAAAGTTCAAATGCAGCAGAATTGGTGCGTTTTCAAAAGCGGCCGCTCGGCCGATTTTTCGCGCGTGAATCCCAGCTCACAGGACAGCCATTCTCATGTCAGATATGAATCCCGTGACTGTGTCGTGCGACGTGTAGTTGCGGAATTTTCTGCCATGGATGATTTAGATAATGGACTCTTTATTCCGGAGGCTCAGATCCCTGATATAAGACATCCCACACTGAAACATCAGATGAATAGAAAATATAATCTGCGAAATGATCTCTCAATGATTTTCATTTCTCTGTCCTCTCATACCATGTGCAGGAATACCTTCCAGTGGAAAAGAAACAACTGAGTATCATCAAAGTTATTACCATCTTGGCTCCTGACATAATTGTGAAGCATGCAATGTGCCTTAATAACATCGGCTAAGTCAACAGTGACATATAGCTAGGAGATGAAAAATACGTCATTTTTTAGCTAGAATGCCAAATCCATACTCAACATGGATCTTACATCGGGATAACCCAGCAACCTGGCAGTGTAGAAAGGGCTACGCAGCTGCCAGCTTGCACACGGGAGATGGTGGGTTCAATCCCCCACCATCGCCAGCCCAGGAGATGGTTTTCCATGGTTTCTCATTTTCACATTAAACAAATTCTTGGGCTATACATTTACTCAAGGCCACGGTCAGTTCATTCCCAGTCCTAACCCTTTCCTATCCCGTCCTCGCCGAAACCTATCTGAGTTAGTGTGACGGTAAAACTCTTGCATCCGGGAGATAGTAGCTTCGACCCCCACCGTCGGCAACCCTGAGGATGTTTTCCCGTGATTTCTCATGTTCACACCAATCTATGCTATAATTAAGGCTGCGGCCGCTACCTTCACAATCCGAGCCCTCCTCATCCTCCCGTCGCCGAAAACCTTCGATATGTTAATGTGACGTTAAACAAGTAGCAAGAAAACACTTGCAAAACATCGTGATAATGTATAATTTTTGAACACTTATTTTTACGAGCTAGGTTTTTCGCGGGAAAATCACAGAGGACAAAAGCCTCATTTGTTGCCATCAATCAATCAATCAATCAATCAATCAATCAATCAATCAATCAATCAATCAATCAATCAATCAATCAATCAATACTGATCTGCACTTAGGACATTCGCCCAGGGGGCAGATTCCCTGTCTGTTGTTTTCCTAACCTTTTCTTAAATGATTTCAAAGAAAGTGCATATTTATTTAACATTTCCCTTGGTAAGTTATTTCAATCTTTAACTCCCCTTTCTTAAACGAATATTTGCCCCAATTTATCCTCTTGAATTCCAACTTTATCTTCATATTGTGGTCTTTCCTACTTTTAAAGACACTATTCAAACGTATTCGTCTACTAATGCCATTCCACGCCATGTATCCGTTGACAGCTCGGAACATACCACTTAGTCGAGCAGCTCGTCTTCTTTCTCCCAAGTCTTTCCAGCCCAAACTTTGCAACATTTTTGTAACGCTACTCTTTTGTCGGAAATCACACAGAACAAATCGAGCTGCTTTTCTTTGGATTTTTTCCACTTCTTGAATCAGGTAATCCTGGTGAGAGTCCCATACACTGGAACCATATTCTATTTGGGGTCTTAATAGCGACTTATATACCCTCTCCTTTACATCCTTACTACAACTCCTAAACACCCTCATAACCATGTGCAGAGATCTGTACCCTTTATTTACAACCACATTTATGTGCTCACCCCAATGAAGATCTTTCCTTATATTAACAACCAGGTACTTACAGTGATCCCCATAAGAAACTTTCACCCCATCAAGGCAGTAATTAAAACTGAGAGAACGCTTCCTATTTGTGAAACTCACAACCTGACTTTTAACCCAGTTTTTCATTATACCATTGCCTGCTGTCCATATCACAACATTATCGAGGTCATTTTGCAATTGCTCACAATCTTGTAACTTATTCATTACTCTATAGAGAATAACATCATCTGCAAAAAGCCTTATCTCTGATTCCACTTATTTACTCATATCATATATGTAAGAAAACATAAAGATCCAATAATACTGCCTTGAGGAATTTCCCTCTTAATTATTACAGGGTCAAATAAAGCTTCGCCAACTCTAATTCTCTGAGATCTACTTTCTAGAAACATAGCAACCCATTCAGTTACTCTTTTGTCTAGTCCAATTGCACTCATTTTTGCTAATAGTCTCCCATGATCCACCCTATCATCGCAAAAGTAAGGTGGACCTTTTAGAAGAGGCTCAGATTGTGGTAAATATAATCTTCGTACGTAGAAATGTTGCTTTCAACACTTTCAGGATTGTGTTTGACGTTGACGATAACCGCGGTAGAGAAGTAATGAAATGAGTGCGGTAACATGGCGATTTCTTCATGACACTTCTTTATTTCTCCAGTGTCACAATGCAGGGCACCGCTCATACATAACACTAAGTATGCGAGCAGTATGGTATCCAATAGCTTCAATAAACATATTATTTTTAACACTCACCAAGTGAATGAGATCCTTGAGCTTAAATGTTACCGAGAATTTCAGTAATGTCCCGGGAGAAGTCACCTATAGCTCTATGTGAAATGTCCCACCGATGTGAATCAGTTAATCGTGACCGTCCTTTAATAATAAATAATGTTATCATTTTATGTCCCACTAACTACTTTTTGACAGTTTTCGGAGGCGCCGAGGTGCCGGAATTTTGTCCCGCACGAGTTCTTTTATATGCCGGTAAATCTAACAACACGAGGCTGACGTATTTGAGTCCTTCGGAAATTACTGAACTGAGCCAGGATCAAACCTGCCAAGTTAATGTCAGAAGGCCAGCGCCTCAGCTGTCTGAACCACTCAGCCGGGCTGATCGTAAGCGACAAAGCCTTCTAGCACAGGTAAGTGGTCCTGAACATATCCAAACATTTGAAAGAAACACTGCTCAGTATTTGGAACTTCCGGTATCTTCTTCTCCCCATATAGTTATGAATTTCTCGTTTTCGAGAAAATATTTCAGCAATAACAAGGACTGGATAACTATCAATTCAAGTTCCGCACGAGCCACTATGCAGCTATATTATTTCAATTTTGAAATATTCAAATATTCAAAAACATACAGTGATTGGTAAGATTAGACTACGAATAGCATAAACACCTTAATAAATTTAAAGTCAGTACATCCTAAAATATTATAATGGAGGGATAGCAGCACTATCAACAAAGTTTACATTGAAAATGGATATCGGAACTCTTTATGCTCGCGATCACTTCTTTTACCCACATAACGAGTCACCAAATACTATTTAAAGAGCGGCATGATGCTCGCAAACAACAGATTGAGAACTCTTGGTTTAGGGCCTTTTGCACCTGCGACCACATTCCCACTGTTTTTGCCATTTTTCCTGCAAAAATCCGGCCACTTCCATTGCAGGGTTTTCCTGCAACGCTTTTCCCCGGCACAAAACCAGTGTGAACATTCGGCTGTAGCATCATCTGGCAAGATAAGAGGGCCATCGTTCACTAGAGCTCAAACATTAAACTTTGTCATTTATTATGTGTCATACTAGCAGTGTGACAGACTGTCTTCCAAGTAGCTTGCCTACCATGTTTGGGTAACATCACGTATTGATCCGTCGAATGTTGACTGTGATTGTATTGTAAGTAAGAAGTGTCTACGCCAGCGTTCATCAGTCCCACCTGTGCTACGTCGGAGGATGAGGTTGCTAACCTCGAACTAGTGCAACGTCGGCTACTGATGGTTGCCCCTTGTCAGGTTAGTCCTTAAGTACATACTTCTCATTTGCATAATGCGCAGCTTCCATGTGTTAAGTATCCGGCTGTCACGTGGAAGATCCATGAAATCTATTTTTCAGGACGAAAGTTTATTCGAGAATTACCTGCCAGCAGAGCTCGGGAAAAAATCAGACTGGGGAGCTATACGCGTTGGAAATCTGATACGCGAATTCCACCCCTGTCGCTGGTTATGGAGACAGTGATGGTACACTCTTCAGTATAATCTCCTGATAGTACAGGAGTAGGTTAGTTTTCCATCTTATAGTTCCAAATGGACACAAGGAAAATACGCACCAATATTTACATCATCAGATATTATTCATACACACAAAGTGTATGGAGTTGAAGACTACGTTATACGTAGCCCTAAACACAGAAACCGAAGAGTAATAAACCTTCCAAAATGAAATTGTTTTAACAGCCATTATTAAGTTAACACAGGCCATGTATTAACCAAGCATCCAAACTGTTGAATGGCTAGGTATAGAAGAGAACGTTCTCCATCATTCCTGGCACACCCAGCAATCATACGGTGAATGCTTTTATACCCTTCAGCCAAACTCAATGGCAGTGTGTGGTAGGCCTTGGAACCTACAAACGAACAGCTATTGTGTGATCATCACAACAAATACCACTACCATCCAGACTGGGGCTACTACTTTCGTGAATTAAATGGCTTCTAAGATGTCTTCACGATACTAACAAGGGAACTGATTGGGTTGGACCAGACGAGTTTCAATGAAACGTCGACAAAGGATCAACCAACATATCCTAAATTTAATGGTAAGAGTCATTTTGCCATAAAATCAATGGTAGGATCATAATTAATTGCTGATGGCTCGGAGCAGGTAGCTGATGACACAGAGTGATCTTGCGTGTGCATTGTAGAAATATTCGTACAGTTCTATTTTAAAGTTACATAAAACATATTATACCGAAAATGAAAATTTGACAACATGAACATAATTTTACACTTTATAAACCAATTTTACTAAAATGTACAGCAAATGAACATATCAAAATATAAGGTTTTAATACTTCTATACCGCTGATAATGGACGCTAACCTATCATGTAGAATGAAAGCTAGGTCAAATGCACAAAAATTAATGTACATGTTGTCAATATATTTGTTTATTATTAGCGCAAACGAAGACACTGCGGATTTCTATTCGTGACAGATCGAACCCGGAGCCTATCGGACAGCTTCCTAAAACCTATTGCTAACAGGTTAACGTCCGGCTCTGGATGAATGGTCAGCGCAGCCACCTTCGGGTCAGAGGATCCCGGGTTTGATTCACGGCCGGGTCGGTGATCTTAACTTTAAATGATTAATTCCCCTAACTCGGGTACAGGATATTTGTACGATCTCCAACATCCATGTATCTTGCCACACACGACACTATTCTCCACTACAATAGCATGCAGTTTACCTTACAGATGTCGCCCACCTTCGTCGGACGATCGGCCTTACAAAGGCAGCGCCGTGCTAAAAATAGCCACATGAAATTATTATTATTATTATTATTATTATTATTATTATTATTATTATTATTATTATTATTATTATTATTATTATTATTATTATTATTATTATTATTATTAGATGAAACCCATCAAGACATGACTGTCAGTGGGCTAAATATTTACTGAAGGATTTCCTTCTTTACGACGTTCCTTGTAGGTACTTTATTCTTTTACAGTTTTCTTTACGTCGCACCGATACGGCGACGATGGCATAGGAGATGCCTGGGAAGGAAGCGACCGTGGCCTTAATGAAGGTATAGCCCCAGCATTTTCCTGGTGTGAAAACGGGAAATAACGGAAAACTGTCTTCAGGGCGGCCAACAATGGGGTTCGAACCCACTATCTCCCGAATGCAAGTTGACAGCTACGTAACTCAAACCGCGCTGCCACTTTCTTGCTGCATTCCTTGTACAATTGCCTTCTGGTACTATTGCAAATTTAAAATATCGCTGTCTTGACATTGCAACATTTAACTGTCCATGACTGAAAACTGTCTGACCGAGCTCGATAGCTGCAGTCGCTTAAGTGCGGCCAGTATCCAGTATTCGGGAGTTAGTAGGTTCGAACCCCACTGTCGGCAGCCCTGAAAATGGTTTTCCGTGGTTTCCCATTTCACACCAGGCAAATGCTGGGGCTGTACCTTAATTAAGGCCACGGCCGCTTCCTTCCCACTCCTAGCCCTTCCTGTCCCATCGTCGCCATAAGACCTATCTGTGTCGGTGCGACGTAAAGCAACTAGCAGAAAAAAAAAACAGTCTGAGGTAGAGAGAGACCTTCACGTCCCGTGAGGTTTATTGAACGTGATACAAAATGCCAAGTAAATTGGAAATTGATGCCTCTTGAAAGAAAGTGGAAGTTTCTTATCGGATATTGTTAAGTCAGTTTGAGAGATTACAGCTCTCTGTCCAGCTGTATCTCCATATCTAAACCATTTTTGTACGTTCTGCTTACAATTAGGCCGTAATCTCGTTCCGTGTATGAGCCGTTGGGAAGCGTTCGGCTCCGATTTTTAGAATAAGAATATGTGGAATCAAACCATCCATTCAAAAGAATTCAATTCACTATTAATTTGTTAATAATAATAATAATAATTGTTTTACGCCCCACTAACTACTCTTTTACGGTTTTCGGAGACGCCGATGTGCCTGAATTTAGTCCCGTAGGAGTTCTTTTACGTGCCAGTAAATCTACCGACACGAGGCTGACGTATTTGAGCACCTTCAAATACCACCGGACTGAGCCAGGATCGAACCTACCAAGTTGGGGTCAGAAGGCCAGCGCCTTAACCGTCTGAGCCACTCAGCCCGGCTATTAATTTGTTGACGCTAGTGTATGGTTTTGAACTACCGGGTAAAAACTCCTATCCCATCGTCGCCATAAGACCTATGTCGGTGCGACGTAAAACAACTTGTAAGAAAAGGCGTGTTTTTGTTCCTTTTTTTGGCCACCCAGGTAGTTTTAGGAAAATACGAACTTTTGTCCATAACTCTGAATGTAAGAATGAGAACTTAAGGAATAGGAAACCTGGCTTGCTTTTGTTACTTTTATTGTTGTTACTTCTCTACTCAGTACTTTTCTACCCTCAACACTTAGTTTGTCTTTCTCTACAATGTTTAAGAGTGGTTTAAAATCCTAGAATTCTGCACATTCCATGTCCACTACGGTAAATGATTTTTTTGACCCGGTCCCTTTTAACAATGTTTCACCATTCTTCGGGTGTGTAAACATAATCAACTTGTCGATACTGTCTTCTCTATCATTCCGAAATCACTATAACTTGTTAAAAATGTGTAGCTAAGCATCAGAAACGAATGTTTTATTTCATCAAACTTCCCAGTATGTACCGACATGTAATACAGAGTAATATTTTGGCCATTACAAGAATCTGAGAAGAACCAGAGTTTTGTTTTATTTTGTGTTGACTGGTTGTCAGCCAAACGTTTCAGAAGGATTTCACAGGATTCCCGAGATGCAATGTTTTCTGTCCGCATACACATGATACCAGATTCGTCATTGCAAACAGCAACATCCAGAGCTGCCTGAGACAGAATACTTTTCCCGTAGGTATTTTAGGTAAAGCCTGCTGTAAGTTGTATGTGATAACTAAGTATTCATAAGTAGAATCTTTAGAGTCTTTTCTGGCATCAGAGTTTTGAATCCTTGTTCTACTTTTGTTTGATGAAGCCTAACTGTATAAGCGATATCACCCTCATCCGTAGCCCTCCACTCATCGCATACTGCGCAAGTGTCATTTAAAGGTGCCTTAAATCCAACGTTAAAGTTTTGATTTAAAACATATAAGTGTTTCTCATATGAAAGGGGAGGGCCTGCGTCACACTGTTCCTCGTGTTCTTTGTGATGCAGTCTGCGTATTTCAGAAACTGATGCCACTGACCTTATGTAGCTCTGTGTGAGTTTTTCTTTCGATTAAGGTGGCTAACGTACCTAGGAAACATGTTAATATGTTTACATGCAAAATTAAATTGACGGTCAGTTATATTTTCCAGCACTTACCATGTCTTCCTCCCTTGTCCTGACATGGTACTGATGGGACGGAATGTGACCCAGAAAATGAATTCAAACTTGCATCACTAAAATCATTGTCACCTCTTCCAAACACACCGCTTCACCGATTTCATTTTTTAGGTAACAGAAGTATGTTACTTTTCTCTTAGGCTCACTTTCCTGTTTGCATAGGCTCTCCTACATGACTTCTGTTTAATCAGACCGAACAAAAAACATTTTGTAAGTTGTAATTTGCAAATTTGTAAAATCCTATTATGTTAGCTGGCACAAGTTTCTTAGTTTTATCAACAATCTTGTTAATTACATCTTTTAAATGTAACAGAGCACAGTTTTCAATCTACATACAATTAAATTAAGTACCTTTGCCACTTTTTCTCAGTGTCTTAGCTACGGACCTCTTCCAGTTGTCTTCGTTTCGTTTAGGTTTTTTACATTTACTCACAATAAAACCACTGTCTGTGCCACCACAAGACATTTTCTGATTAGAAAAGTAACTACATGTCACTCTCGACCCTCCGCTCCAGTTGACTAAGACATGTGGATTAGCCCCTTCTCTTACTAATTGTACACCTGATTCCCAAGTTCCTCAGATTTCTGTGTGTATTTGGACAGACAATGGACTATCCCACAACAACAAGTATTGCACAGGATTGCTAAGAGATTCCAGTACTATGCATAAACACGATAAAACGAATTTCTGAATTTTCGTGGATTAGCCCCTTCTCTTACTCAGTCACTCATTTGTTTGACGATAAGCTTAAGGCAAAACAGGCAAAACCTTTATGAAATATCCCTTAAGAACAATAATTTTCGTGCCAGAAAGAAAGGAATGACGTTACCTATGATATATTTTAGAAGATTATTCACACACATTAATGAATATATTTTTGCCACTGGGGCTTTATCCCATATTGAGCAATGCTAATCGAATATCGTTAGCTGCTTTGCAATTTGATTCTAATCCAGACACCGAGATCCCATTTAAATTTAGAGGAATTTTAAATGTAATGTGCACTGTTTAATCGCTGGGCAGCACGTTATTGATTTAACACGAAGACCTAAATTGAAGCGCTTTTGTATTATGTATCCTAAATAATTTTTAGTGCCCCCTGGACCATCCGAGAAAAATGGATTCTTGACATTTGTTTTCTCAGAGCATGTCAATGGTATCGTTAATAATTGGAAGTTGTTCCTCATTTGTTATGAGTAGCATGTCGGCCAAATCGAAATTGAAAATTAGCACATTAGTATGACACGAAAGATTGACTCACTTCGCTAACTACCGGAATGGAAGCAGTTCACACTTAGTGTTAAAATTACGACATGAGAAAAGTTCTGCGAAGTCACTGAAGTGAACAAACATAGGGAGAGACGACACGGAGAAGGAAACGTTAAAATTTATCCGAAATCGCTTCAAGCTAGCAAATATAGGGATAGCTGCAAAGAGCCAGTAACATTACGCCAAATAGCTTCTCCTGCCTGGACTAAGCGACTCTCTGTAATGCAGACACAGACTGGAACAGGAAGACGTCCGTCTGAGCATGCGTGCTTGCCCCCGTTCACCTCCCTTCTCGCACCATATGCTTTCTGTCACGCACATGGCCGGCAGTGGACCATCAGGTGGCCTTGAAGTACTGGCAAGCGGTTTGTCCATTCATAATGCTACATTTTTCTTTAATAATTTAAAAATATATGGAAATAAATCGTTATGCTTTTAAAGACACTCTGAAAATCTACAGGCAAAGAGCTTTCGTCAGAGTGTTTATGATGTCAATCGGTTCAGCCGTTCTTTCACTCTCACGACCACAAAAATCAGCCTATTATTATTATTATTATTATTATTATTATTATTATTATTATTATTATTATTATTAGGTTAACGCCACACTAACGATGGGACCGGAAAGGGCCACGAGTGGGTAGGAAGCGAGCGTGACCTTAATCAAGGTATACACTCAGCATTTGCCTGGTGTGAAACTAGGAAATCATGGGAAAGCATTTTCATGGCTGCCAATGGTGGAGTTCGAACTCGTCATCTCCCGAATATAAGTTTACAGCAATGCGGCCCGTACCTGTCAAGCCATATCTTTCCCCTTGAAACACTAACCACTAGACTACATAGGTATTACTTCCATCGCAAACGTGTTAACTACAACCACGGATAGGCACACATTTTTTAAAAATTTGCTTTACATCGCACCGACGCAGAGAGGTCTCATGGCGACGATAGGCTAGGAGTGGGAAGGAAGCGACCGTGACCTTAATTAAGATACAGCTCCGGCATTTGACTGGTATAAAATGGAAAACCACGGCAAACCAGCTTTAAGGCTGCCGATACTGGGATTCGAACCTACCACTTTCCGAGTACAAGCTCACAGCTACGCGACCCATACCACGCAATCAACTTACTCGTAATGTAACAACATTATCTAGCTGGTATTTGTGTGTATTCTGAGCAGGAGGGAAGGTTTCTGTCTTTTTAAGGGATTTATATTTTAATTTCAATGTAATTACTTCCCAATTCTGGTTGCTATTACGACAAAGTATTCAACACAAGAAATATCTCAGTTAATTTATCGGAAATTTGTTCCACAAGAATCCATTAATATACTGGCAGCCTCGGAGTTGTGGTATTAAAATACCTCCATGTCATCGACTCCAGCCGAGACTGAATCCACTGTCTTCACTGTCTTGAGAACAGAACACCAACATCTCGCCAATTGTGCCTCTATGGTGAATGTCATCAATCATTACATCAGTCCTTTGTACCAAAGAACAATGTTCCACAGGTAGTTTCTTCATTAAAGGCTGGCATTACAGCTCGATTCACGAGTCTATATTACGTAAAATGCTTTTGCAACAAATCGTTTGAGAAATAAGTATATCCTTAGACAATAAGTGATGTTTCCTATTATCAACAAGCATGATTCCAATTGAAAATATTGATCATAAAATTAAAGTAATGTTCTCCACGATTTAACGTTCCATGAGTTGTTAAGAATATCCTGTTGTACCGAGGTCAGAGCTATAGAAGGAAAATTTGTTACATAAATAAATATGCACTAAGCTTCTCTTCCTACCTTGCTTACTACCTAGTATATTTTACTTAAGCAGGGGCTCACAGTAGGCCTATACTATCTTCAAATTCACAATCCGGCACTATTATTACAAATTACGTAGTCTCAAATCATGATTCAATATCATTCAGTTTAAATTCTCAAATATAACTTAAGCCGACGGCTGTGAAACTCAAGTTCCATAACATTTCACTAAACGCCGACAGACTTCGAGCATGCGACGTATGGTCGTAAAAGATAGGATGTTAAATAATCTGTGTACGAAACGATAAGATTACAAACAGCTTTCAAATTATATTACAAAAAATATTGAGGTTCCTGAGCTGCCAAAACGACTCCTGCTCAGCCATTCCATTACTAGAGTGACGATATCCTCAGTCATATCGCTTGGCTTCCGTGACCGATCCGCTATCTCATATCTTTAGAATCGACAACAGATTCACCAAAGGGTTATTTTATACAATAAACTCACAGAATTCCAAGATAAACTGGACGGAAGAAACAAAGGAAGACCTACAAGAAATGAACATCTCAGGAGACTTGTAAGAAATTGTGGAGCCAGTAGAACATTAGTAACTATAGTAAGCACGAATTTACGGGGGAACCCATAAAGAAACCTAGTAAGAAATTATCAGAAGAACGCAAGAAACAACATAGCGAATTCAAGAAAAGATGTTGGAAGATTAGGGTTTTTTTTTTTTTTTTTTTTTTTTTTGTAATTTGCTTCACGTCGGTCCGACACAGTTAGGTCTTATGGTGACAATGGGACAGGAAAGAGCTAGGAACAGGAAGGAAGCGGCCATGGCCTTAATTAATGTACAGCCCCAGCATGTGCTTGGTGCGAAAATGGGAAACCACGAAAAGCCATCTTCAGGGCTGCCGACAGTTGGGTTCGAACCCGCTATCTCCCGGATGTAAGGTCACAGCTGCGCGCCCCTAACCGCACGGCCATCTCGCCCGGTAGGATAGCAAGGCGAAAGCCGTCAAGTCAACCAGCAAGTTCTTAAGTGCTCTTCGAATGGGCAAAATGAAGAAGAAGAAGAAGAAGAAGAAGAAGAAGAAGAAGAAGAATAAGAAGAAGAATCCCTTCCTATTCAAATCGTTCATATGAATTCCTTTTACTTATAAAGTATTATTTTCACTTGTTGAGGTGTATAGGACGGTGGTGACGCAAACCTTCCAGGTGAAGATAACTGACGTGAGGGTGAGCTATTGTCCTAAAGTCGCTCTGAGATAATCTGTGGAGGGAAATCCTTGTTTTAAGGACAGAAAATTTGCCAGTACGTCCGCATCAACTATTTCTGAACAGGTCCATCAGGTTGGAATGGTGAAGAAATCAGATGCATTGATTTACATGAAATAAATTTAACTCGAAGTAACTTCATCGCAACACAAATGAACTATTATTTGATTTTATTATATCAGCGATTATTGATGAGTGCTGCTGGATAATAGAGAGCGACCTCCCTCGGCATTCTTCAGTGTTACCCTGTTTCTTCTGCCTTGCACGTTCCAGAAGGATGTCGTGATAATAATTTCTGTACATTGTAATCTAATCTAATGCACACGCTATTTACAGCCAACCTGTTGCTCTCAGTGGAAATGAATAATTGATCATTTTATTTCAACGCTAAACCCATTGCAGTTGGATCTAACCTATCTTCGAAGTTAGTGATTCTACATACATATAAACATACACATGATCCAGGGACGCTCCACACCAAGGCGGTCGCAGTTCGAATCCCAGCCTATACATGTGGGATATTTGAAATGAAAAGTCACGTCCACGTGGTTCGGATTCCACGTATAACTGGAGGCCCTTTGTATATGGTCACGATATCAACAGATACGTCTTATTACGAACTTGCTTGGTTTTACGTGCCGTGATCTCTCGGAGCCTGTGATGACAAACAAACCGAGTAAAGAACTTAGGATCCCAGATGATTAGGATGCATTGTTTGGTACTTACCGTAGAAGCAAAATAATGTGCGATAAAATGGCTCATAATCCATTAATTTATTTCTTCAAACTTCCTATTTATTTGTTCATATAGGATGTCCGACAGTTCGTATTAAGATCACGTACGGTTTTTAGAGAGATCTGAGTACATAAAGCTTTGATTATACCTCTATTTCCCAAAAATTGGGCGCAAGACTGGCGCTCTGGTCGCAAAAACAAATTACCATCACCCAGCGTGGCGTGCTTGTTCCTACGGTAAGTGCGCATGTCGTTAAGAAATAAATGACGTGGTGATGACATCCAGTCTCTTGATAGACAGCCGCAGTATTTACAGTGATATGTCATTTTCTTCTTCTTCTTCTTCTTCTTCTTCTTCTTCTTCTTTTCATTCATTCATGTCGTATCGGCCAACTTTGGACCACGTCATTTCAGCTGGCTACTTCTGGCTTCGATGTCTGCCCAGTGCTTCCGCGTGCGTTCTCAGTGTCGTTCTTTCCTCTCCTGCGTCCATGCCCTTCCTCTTTTAATTTTGGCTTGTCTCGGAAACCCTGGAACGCTTTCTGTTTCTTCTTAAGCGGGACACGTTCCTGGATGTCATTATTTGTGATTCCCACTTCTTCAAGGTCTCTATCCACCTCAATGAACCAAGCCCCTTTGGTTTTCTTCTGCTGAAAGAATGTTTTTTTTTTTTTTGCTAGGGGCTTTACGTCGCACTGACACAGATAGGTCTTATGGCGACGATGGGATAGGAAAGGCCTAGGAGTTGGAAGGAAGCGGCCGTGGCCTTAATTAAGGTACAGCCCCAGTATTTGCCTGGTGTGAAAATGGGAAACCACGGAAAACCATTTTCAGGGCTGCCGATAGTGGGATTCGAACCTACTATCTCCCGGATGCAAGCTCACAGCCGCGCGCCTCTACGCGCACGTTGAAAGAATGTAATGATGCGGTTGGTCAGTCTTGTTTGGTACATTCGTGTCACACGCCCATGAAAGATAATTCTTATTTTCCGAATGGTATCGGTAATCTTCTCTTCGTGGGTGTATAGTTCGTTGTTATGCCGCCTTTCGTTGGTTACCCGTTTCTCGACCAGGACTTTTTTGTTCTTTTCATTGTAAGACATCCTGAAGCGTATAAGACCTCTGGACGGATGACACTGCAGTAATGCCTCAGCTTTGCTTTGAGAGATATGTTGCATACGCTTTTGGTTAAATGGTACGTCATTTCCATTTTGTTTATCCGTAATGTACAGGCTTCTTTCTCTGACAAGTTTGGTGATTCCCAGACACTTGAACTTATCTACTCGTATCATTTTGTCTTGTCCCATTGTGAGCTCTCTGGGTGCCAGCTTGATATTAGTTAAAAATTTTGTTTTCTCAAAATAGATCTGTAGGCCTGCCTTCTCTGCTTGTGTTTTAAGCTGTAAATCCTGTCCCATGGCTGTGTTTAAGGAATAAGAAAAGTACAAGATCATCTGCAAAGGCTAGGCAATCAGTATCAAAATTTTGGTTTTGCACCCTAGCCTGAATTCAATTTTACCTCTTTGATTATTCAGTTCTTTGCGACACTCCCGGATGACCTTTTCAAGGACACAGTTGACGAGTAGAGGTGATAGTCCATCTCCTTGCTTAACTCCTGTCATGATTTCAAATGCGTCTGAAATCTCTCCCATAAATATTTTTGAAGTGGTGTTGGCCAATGTTTGTTGGATGATTATTCTGGTTTTGTTGTCTAGGCCAAATTTCTTTAAAATTCCGATCAGGGTAGTACGACCTATCGAGTCATATGCTCTCTTGAAATCTATGAATGTTACCACCAATTCTTTATTCCTGAGTTTCAGATAAGAAAGGATGGATTTGAGGTTCAATATTTGTTGATGCAAGAACACCCGTTCCTGAAACCCCCTTATTATTATTATCATTATCATTATTATTGTTACCGAGTTTTCGTGGATCACAGAGGTGAAATATGGGCTGGAATGGGTCTATCTACGAAAGTCAAAGATTCATTTAAAACTTTAAAATAATGGTTATACAGTATTTTTTTCAGATCTCAAATTTTAACAGAATTTTTCAAAAGAACAAACTTTCAGGTACAAAAATAGAAAACCCAAGGATTGGTAATTTACAAATATTGAGCTTCAACCACCTGATTTACAAGTTTCCAAAATTACTAAAGGTGTGTTTAGATAAGGAGAGAAATCTCCCAAAACACAATTTTCAAGAGCACTTTATTCCAACAGTTACAAATTTACGACCTTCCCAAGGCACCACTCAATATTACACAAATATCAGAAAAGAGCTTACATGCTCTAAAAATTCTACCTAGGAGGTTGCGCTCCCAAAACCCTACGGCCTACTAAAGGCACTTTGCACAATACCTTACAATTTCTGGCCTCTCTAGGCACAACCTACAATACCATCTTAATGACTTTTTAGTTTACAAGGGGTATCTAGTACCCAGTTTACTGGGCCTTCTTGAAAAGGAACAGGTTAAATTACTGGCCCAAACTCAACAGGGTATGGAGGCGTACACTTGCGCTCCTTGAAAACCAAGTTTACAACCCTACTTGGGCTTGTGGCCCGATGATGCAGAGGCGAATCCCACACTACTGAAGTGACTAGAAGAACAAGTTAATTGGTCATTTACAGGAGAAAAACAGTTACAAAATCGTAGTCACCTCAAGACAAATTGAAGGGGAATTCGAGAGGGTAACGCACTCTCTGTCTCCGATTTACAGTTTAAGTCTTTATCAAATTTTACATTAGAAAGAAGAAGGTTTACATTTTAGAAAATAGACGGTTACATAGTTAGTTTGCGGAGATAACTACTTAAATGGAAAAACTGTTGGCCATTACCTTAGCTGATGTTCTGCCTGCCGAAGATAGAGGCCCCTGCCTCCTGCCTTAACACACACACTCAGCAATTCGACGATCAATAAGACAAGTTAGCTCGAAAAAGCTATGGCTTTTATACCCGAGGGGAAGCTTCGAGAAGGCTCTAGACTAAATCCGGACACACCCTCTCATTTTTATTGGCAGATGAAATAGGTACAATAAACGTTTGATTGGGTGAAAAATAAATACATGAAATTTTTGATTGGTCAAAAACCAAAGCTGGCGGGATGAGAACGAAGTGTTGCAAACCTTGAAGTATCAAAAATAATGAAAGTCAATTCAGTTGGGAAAACCTATAAACACAAAACTTCTTTTACTTTCTAATTATTCCACTTTGCACTAGAGTGCATGACCTCAGTTTTTAGTGGAGACATCTATGGAGAAATGTGCAAACTTTCTGTGATACACCAAAACAAAACAAAGAAGTCAGTTTAGGAAACCTTAAAATGACCTATTACTCTGTCATTTAGTAGTGACATCTTCTGATCAATGTCCCAACTTCATGCACTAGCTGTTTCAAGTTTTGTATGATAGATAGCGTGCCTTAAGGAGCTTCATTTAAATGCATGGTGATGAGGTGTTATTATTATTATTATTATTATTATTATTATTATTATTATTATTATTATTATTATTATTATTATTATTATTATTATTATTATTATTATTATTTTACCAACTGTTGGGCCTCTCCCTTGTGGTAGGTAACACTTTTAACGCCTGAGTATGGAGAAGTCTCGCGGAGACATGCTGAACTTTCAGAAAATCACGTAATGTCCAAGCTTGTTATCAGAAGTCACTAATTTGGTTTGGAATGCCACCTAGTGACCTGGAATGAACTCTCTTTAATGGAATATTGTTAGGGGCTGATACCCGTTCGCCACGGATACCTTGTTTTCATCTATGGTTTTCTTTATTTTTGTAAAAGATAGGTTTCTACGAGTGTAGTCTCCCGAGCGGGTGTAATGTCATAAGGAAGTACGAGTGTAGACACTCGTTTCCCTCGTTTCGCTTGTTCATATTGTATTACTGTGACTAAGCTTTTCTAAATTTATTTTATTCCTTCTTGCTTTTCGGTCATGTACTTTCCTGGTCTTAGTCGAAATGTAATATGGCTTATTCTCTAAGTCTCCGGACCTTCTGCCCCATTAGATTTTATTGTAGTCATGTCACGGGAGTGCTTGAGTGGAATCTGCATCCCATTCTATTTGTTTTTTGCCTTTTTATATTGAACATTCTATTTAAATGACTCTTGGCATTGCATTATGAGCTACAGCTACTCTTTCGTCCGGATCCTTCTAATCCAAATGTTGTGTTGTTGCTTCGCTGTGAAATAAGGGCAACGAGAGTCGAAAGGGTAAAAGCTTGTACGCTAAGATTCATTGCTTCTCTTTGGGAAAGTATTAATGAGGTACTTGGATGTGGTTAATAGGCCCTTAGATTTGGAATTCAACCTCACTTTGAAGTGTAAACTTTATTCTTGGAAGCTCACACTTCTTGTGCCATATACCAAAGACTGTCTTACCATGGCAAAGGCTAATAAGTTTTGTGAATTGGGAGCTATCTCTCCCCAGACACTAACGAAGCTCTAAATCTAGTTTTGTAATAGACTCTTACTTATCATTGTTAAAGCCCTTTTATAAGTATTTATCCATGTTATTGTTGTTTTAGTCGTTTTTTTCTTTTGGAAAAGGAAAAGAAAGAACAAAAATTCAGTTAGGAAATATATTCAAAATCTGAAGATTATTGGTGTGGTTATTTTATCCACTATCCTAGTGTCTGCCGCTTCTTCCTCTCTACTGCCCTTGTGCGCGTAACAATTATTATTATTTTTTATACATCGTTATGCCCTACTCAGGAGCACGGTTGAACTTGCTTAGCTGATGTGTTGACCTTCTTCTCCTCCCAAAATATCTTCACCCTCTCGCTGAGCTTCCTCCTTCGTTCTTCTGTCCAAGTTATATTAGCTCTGGTGTTGGGTTTGTCTTCAAAGTGGTGATTGTCGATTTTGGTTCCGAATTTACATCTGCCCTGTACAATGTCTTCTGAGATGTTAATTTCCTGGAGATCTGTTTCATTTTCACGAAGCCAGCTGTTCTTGGTTTTAGACGAAAGGGCCAGGCTGAGAATTCTTTTAGTTAGCCTGTTAGTGTTCATTCTGATAATGTGTTCATAAAATTTCAATCGTCTTTTCCGCAAAGTGTTAGAATTTTTTTTCAGAATGACAAGATATCTCCTGGGATGATTTTTTTCGCCATATTCCATCTATACAAACTGGGTCAAAAAAAATTCGTAAAATTTTCCTTTCTTGTTTCTCAATGTCTTTGGTTAAAGATCAGCCATGATTAAGGTTTCTGAGGCATATAACACTTCAGGTTTGATCACTGTATTATAGTGTCTAAGTTTTGCATTCCGAGATATTGATTTTTTTATTATACCTGTTCCAAGTGATCCTGTATGCTTTCTGTAATTTGGAAATTCTTTCTTTATTTGCTTCGCGGTTTAAACCAGAGGGCTGAATAATTTCTCCCAAATATTTAAATTGGTTCACTTGAAAAATTTTGCCGAATTTAGTTATCATAGGTTGTCCATGTAAGTATCCTAAGGTTCTTTCCATGTACTGAGTTTTCTCATACGAAATTTGAAGTCCCGTTTTGATGGCAATTTCATGTAGTTTTTCAATGGAATGAATTGCTTCATGCCTATTATTGAAAAGGATTGCTGTGTCATCAGCAAAGGCCATACATCGCACGTGAATTCTGTCTTTACATAGTCTTCCAAGGGTTATTCCTTTAGTTCCCTTTTCCCAGGTCCTGATTACTTTCTCAAGTACCAAGTTAAACAGTAACGGCGATAAACCATCCCCTTGATGGACCCCTGTGTTAACAGGAAAAGGCTCAGATATTTCGCCTAGGAATTTAACTTTTGAAGTAGTGCCAGTTAATGTTTGTTTGATTATTTCTCTTGTTTTTTTATCCACTTGAAATTATTCTAGAGTATTGAAAAATGTTTGACGGTCTATAGAGTCATATGCTTTTCTGAAATCCACAAAAGTAATGACTGTCTGGTTTTGCACATTTGGAGAATAGTTTTGAGATTAGGGATTTGTTCTGTACAAGATCTTCCTTTTCGGAAACCTGCCTGGTATTCACCAATTAGATGGTCTGTTTGTTTCTCAAGTCTAGTGAGCAGGGCTTTGGAAAAAATTTGTAAGCAACTGGCATCAAGCTAATTCCTTTATAATTATTGATGTTCGTTTTATCCTCTTTCTTGTGTAGTGGATGGATTAGCGCACATCTCCAATTTTCCGGGATTTCTTCAGTGATCCAGATGTTCTCAGGAATCGGGTGGATTTTCCGGGCTACGCTGTCACCTATCTTCAGCATTTCGGCAATTATAGCATCTTCCCCCGGGGCTTTGTTATTTTTGAGTCCATAGATTATTTCTTTGACTTCTTCCAGTGTTAGGGGTTCTGAATCTTGATTAGATAAGGGTTTCTCAAAGGTGAATTGTTCTTTAGGGGATTCATAGTTTAAAATATCCTGGAAATAAACTGCTAGAAGTTTGCAGTTCTCTTGATTATTTGTTTGCAATGCCCCATTTGGGCGTTTGGAGCAAAGACCAGGTGCGTGATAATTTGATAATTCTTCTCTGATTGCTTTGTAGAAGTTTCGTGTATTGCTTTTTGTAAAATCTTGTTCAATTTCTGCCAATCTGTAGTGTTCGTATTTGCGTTTTTCAGACCTGATAATTTTTTATGTTTATTTCTGTATTTTGGTGAATTCCTGCCAGGTTTGTTCAGTTTTATGAGAATTCCAATTCTGCCAGGCTTTAGTTCTAAAGTTTATGGCCTTGTCGCAGGTTTCATTCCACCACCTATGTTTGCGTTTCCTGGGTGGTGTGCCAACATTTCGAGAAGCCTTCAAAATTATGTCTTTGAGTTCTAACCAGTTCGAAGGATTGTGAGTAGGAATACTTTGAAGGAAAGTACTAGTGTTCTGTTTAAGAAATTCCGGATCGACACGCAGGTTTTTTGTTATTCTGCGTTTGGACCTGTTTGGTTGAAATTTGACCTTGATTAAGGATAGATGGTGGTCAGAGTCAATGATCCCTTTTAACTTTAACATTCATAATTTCTATTTGATTTTTCTTGGAAATACCCACATGATCTAGTTGAAATTCTCCCAAGTGAAAATTTGGGGATCCCCAGGTTGCTTTCTTGTGTGGAAGCGCCAGGATATGTGTTGACATTAATTTGAGATCAAAATTTTTGCAAAAAAATCAATTAATCTTTCTCCATTTTTATTAGTTCTATTGTGCGCTGGGTATAGTCCTACAATGGTCCTGAATTTCTTTTCTCTACCAATTTGGGCATTGAAATCTTCTAATAGAATCTTTATGTGATGATTTGTAATTGTGGCTGTAGTTCCTTCTAGCAGTTCCCAGAAGTCTTCCAACATTTGTGGATCTTTTTGATTTTAGTTATTGGTGGGTGCATGCGCATTAAGTAATGTATAAGCTTTGTTTCCTGATTTAATGGATAGTGTTGAAATTATTTCAGAAGGCGAAGAAAAGTACTGAGTTTACAATGTTTCTTCTTACAGTGAATCCTGTGCCAAATTGTAATGGTCTCTTATGAAGGGAGATTGCTGGCTTGCCTTTGTAAATTCTATAATTTCCTGAGTCAAAATGATTTTCATCCGTGTGTCTGGTTTCCTGAAGTGCTAAAATTTGGATGTTTAAGTTATCTAACATGTCTGTTAATTGTCTTAACTTCCCAGTTTTCCGAAATGTGTTGATGTTTAGACTACCAAAGAAAGTTTTGCATTTTGGGCGAAGAGATTTGGGAAGCTCCGATACATTCCCGCATGATGTTCTCGATCCCCCAGAATCCGATGACCGAGAAAAACTAGAATGTCTACTAGGGCCTGGGTAGTTATATTGTAAGTTGATTCCATCATGCTATCAAATTAAAAGTATTGGGGACATCGATCTATGTCGGTGTCATGGTTACAACTGAAGTAGTGAGCTTCAGAGGTTGCTGAAGATGTTGGCGAGCTGTGCCTCTTTTGGGTCCGCGAGAGGTATTTTATTTCCCTCAAACCCTCCGGACAAGTCCGGCGAGCATCCCGATCCGCCACCTGGGACGCGCCCGATAGGGGAACAGGCTGAAACCCCCACGAGAATTATTATTATTATTATTATTATTATTATTATTATTATTATTATTATTATTATTATTATGTTTCGTATTTCTTAAGGAAGCGCATACTCATTAAACTATTGAAAATTAGATCATTTAATAAATTTTGTTCCTCCAATCGATCTATAAGCCCTATCACAACGTTATTCAGTGTGCCTTGTCCTTCAATCTACAGAGAAATCTATTATCATATTCTTAAAAGTATTTTGTTGCCGTATTTTCAAAATTATCCTTGTAAAATATGCACTGAACAATCTTTTTCAGAATTACTATTGAGGAGAATTCGTTTTGTTCTAAAGTCAATAATCAGGTTAACAAACTGAACCTCATGGATAAGACATTTGAACTCTAAAATGAATGAATTTGTTTTACGGCGCGCCGACACAGATAGGTCTTACGGCGACGATGGAACAGGAAGTGGCTAGGAGTGGGAAGGAAGCGGCCGTGGTTTTAATTAAGGTACAGCCCCACCATTTGCCTGATTTGAAAATGGGAAACCACAGAAAACCATCTTCAGGACTGGTTTTGAACCCACTATCTCCCGAATACTGGGTACTGGCCGCACATAAGCGATTGCAGCTATCGAGCTCGGTAAACTTCCTGTTTAAGGAGTGAGTTTCAGACTATAGACGGCACTAGGAAGACCAATGTTGCAAACATTAATGCAGTTAACTTGAAAACTCTAGTAGAAGTCATCATCATCATCATCATCATCGGTTTACCCTCCAGGGTCGGCTTTTTCGGACCCAGCGAGGGATCCCACCTCTACCGCCTCAAGGGCAGTGTCCTGGAGCTTCAGACTCTTGGTCGGGGATACAACTGGGGAGAATGACCAGTACCTCTCCCAGGCGGCCTCACCTGCTATGCTGAACAGGGGCCTTGTGGAGGGATGGGAAGATTGGAAGGGATAGGCAAGGAAGAGGGAAGGAAGCGGCCGTGGCCTTATGTTAGGTACCATCCCGGCATTCGCCTGGAGGAGAAGTGGGAAACCACGGAAAACCACTTCGAGGATGGCTGAGGTGGGAATCGAACCCACCTGTACTCAGTTGACCTCCCGAGGCTGAGTGGATCCCGTTCCAGTCCTCATACCACTTTTCAAATTTCGTGGCAGAGCCGGGAATCGAACCCGGGCCTCCGATGTTGGCAGCTAATCACGCTAACCACTACACCACAGAGGCGGACAGTAGAAGTCATGATTTAAATGGTTTATTTAAAAGACAGTTTTGAGAAAACAAGCGATAAACTTATAGGCTGCCCACCAAGTCTTATCACATGGGAATACATTTTAATTCGTAATTGGGTCAATTTTATAAATATCTTTAAAAATTAATTGATATGAAAGTGAATGGTCATTTCGATTTAATGCAGTAGAAATGTTTTTTTTTTTTTTTTTTTTTTTTTTTTTTTTACGATTTGGTCTTAATGGCACGCAGTGCTTGAAAGCCTGCAATCTAATATCTTGGAACTTACAAATACTGTAGATGCAATGAATATGATACAAAAATTAGCCTTTCCAACACTTTCTATTTTTTTACAAGTGGTTAAACGTCGCACTAACACATCGAAGATTTTCGGCGATGCAAGGATGGAAATGGGCTAGGACTGGGAGGGTAGCGGCCTTTGCTTGAATTAAGGTATAGCCCCAGCATTTGCCTGGTGCGAAAATGGGAAATCACGGAAAACCATCTTTAAGGATATTGATATGGGATTCGAACCCACTAATTCGCGAATTCAAGCTTATAACTAAGCGACCCGAATTGTACGGCCAACTCGCTCGGTCCTTTCCAAGAATAAAGTGATGTCAGTAGGGAAAAATCCTGACAGAATTGAATGTCTGGTTGGGAATACAAAACTGGAATAAGCAGATCATTTCAAGTATTTAGGATGTATAATGTAGTATAGTGCCGGCCCCTCGGTGTAGGGGTAGCGTGCGTGCCTGTTATCCCGCGGCACCGTGTTTGATTCCCGGCCAGGTCGGGAATTTTTACCTGGATCTGAGGGCTGTTTAGAGGTCCACTCAGCCTACGCGATTAGAATTGAGGAGCTATTTGACTTTGAGATGGTGACCCCGGTCAAGAAAGCCAAGCATAACGGCCGAGAGGATTCGTCGTGCTGACCACACGTCACCTCATAATCTTCAGGCCTCTGGGCTGGGCTGCGGTCGCTTGGTAGGCCAAGACCCTGCACGGCTGTTGCGCCATGGGTTTATTTATTACTTATTTATTTTATTTATTTTAATGTAGTACAGTAAGTGAGATTGAATCAAGGTGCAGTAGGGCTAATGCATTGAACTCTCAGTGGCGATCAACAGTATTCTGGAAGAAAGAAGTCAGCACCTTCTTACCGGTCTGTTTCCAGACCAACTTTGCTTTACGGGAGTGAAAGCTCGGTAAACTCACGATATCTTATTCATGTGCGCCTCTGTGGTGTAGTGGTTAGCGTGATTAGCTGCCACCCCCGGAGGCCCGGGTTCGATTCCCGGCTCTGCCATGAAAATTTGAAAAGTGGTACGAGGGCTGGAACGGGGTCCACTCAGCCTCGGGAGGTCAAGTGAGTAGAGGTGGGTTCGATTCCCACCTCAGCCATCCTCGAAGTGGTTTTCCGTGGTTTCCCACTTCTCCTCCAGGCGAATGCCGGGATGGTACCTAACTTAAGGCCACGGCCGCTTCCTTCCCTCTTCCTTGTCTATCCCTTCCAATCTTCCCATCCCTCCACAAGGCCCCAGTTCAGCATAGCAGGTGAGGCCGCCTGGGCGAGGTACTGGTAATTCTCCCCAGTTGTATCCCCAGACCAAGAGTCTGAAGCTCCAGGACACTGCCCTTGAGGCGGTAGAGGTGGGATCCCTCGCTGAGTCCGAGGGAAAAGCCGAACCTGGAGGGTAAACAGATGATGATGATGATGATGATGTTCTTATTCATAAGTTAGAAGGTTTTTTTTTTCTAGTTGCTTTACGTTGCACCGAAAAGTTAGAAGTAACAGACATGAAGGTAGCAAGAATGGTTGCTGGTACAAACAGGCGGAAACTGTGACAGTGGGTACTCGAAATAAGGAGATAAAGGCTAAGTTAGGAATGAACATGATTGACGAAGCGGTACGCATAAACAAGCTTTGGTGGTGCATCATGTGAAGCGAGTAGAGAAGGATAGGTTATCTATAGGAATAATGGATTTGGTCATGGAGGTTAAAAGAAGTAGAGGGAGACAAATGCGACGATGGTTAAGACTCAGTTTCTAATGATCTAAGAATAAGATGTATGAGACTAAACCAGACTACACCGGGCGAGTTGGGTAGTTCGTGCGCAACCTCGGTCGAGGTAACACGGCAAGCAGCCAAGCGGTGACAGTGAGCTAGTGCGAAAGTCATTGCGACTTGTGTTCTCGTTACATCCTTGGAACTAGCCTCAGTACTAATATGACAAGTATACGGAAAAATACTATTAAATGTGTGTTTGAGGATAGGAATAATAGGCCTACTCCACTGGAAATTCATCGATGGATAGGAACAGAACTCAAACTTAACAAGGACCAAATTATAGCCATTCAACTTCATAATGGGGAAAATGCAGTGTATATTAAATTAGTCTCTGTTGTACTATATGAAAACTTATTATCCCGGCATGAAGGTGTGAAAGTTTTCCGTCTTTCTACTGGTCTTTCAACTAATGTGACAATTACTGTTGCGGACACCTCTACTAAGCGAGTGCGTGTATTCAACTTACCACCTGAAGTAAACAACGAACGGCTTGCCCGCGTGCTGTCAACTTACGGGCTGGTCAAGGACATTCGGGACGAGAAGTGGAGTGACCCCTACGAATTTTCTGACGTGAGTAACGGCATTCGTGTTGTCAATATTGAACTTAAGTACCCTATACCCACTCAACTAACTGTTAATGACTGTAGAATTCTCCTAACGTATGAGGGCCAACTGAAATCATGTTTTTACTGTAAGGAAACGACACATTTACAAGTAGATTGTCCGCACCGTAGAAGCCGACCGGCTTTGAACGTCAAGCAGCCGACATACAGCACTGTGTTGACTGCTTCTGACGGAACTGGCAATATAAATAACATTACTGAGGATGGTCGAGACGTTAGTTCACCACCACTTCCTAGCTTAGAAGGCCTTAATACTTCACATTCAGATCTCACAGACATAGACAACACCATGGAACCAGCCGCACAGCACATTAACACAGATGAACCAGCTTCACATATACAGGATATTTAAGAAGTAGTACTAGGACCTTCCGCTGAGGGACACACACATAAGATAGTGACAGGCCAGACTGTTGAACAGGGACAAGAGGATAGCAAACTTAATGTTAATGCGGCCACCGTAGTGAAATGCCCCTCATGGGCGGAACAGATGGACGTACTAGAAGACAATGAGCCCCAATTACATAAACTCCTTCCAGTGGACATTCATCATGAGCCTGCCAACCATACGATGCCGTCACACCAACACCAATTAGTGCCTGTAGATGTCACTAAAGACTCTGCAGTCGCACCTACTAATATTGACATCGTACAGCAACTTGAGTCTACACTAACACCTGACCTGAGAACGGACTTAGTAGCCGTAGAACAACGAATATTACCTACTGGAAACCTGGATAATAAAACACCCACGCCTATAGTTCCTAAAGATTCGTTCACTCTAACAACGAAAGCTGCCAGTAAAAATAGTGCTCGAGAGGGAGCTAAGCCGTATCGTACACAACCCCGCAGTACTTCCCGAAGCCGTCGCAAATCTCCAGAGGCTCGTAAATAGATTGCTAATGGGACGCACTTTTGATAGGATATTGTGTACAAGGGAGTTGGTTATATTGCTGATGGTGCAGATTCTGACTCTCGCTACTGTGAACATCAATGTCATCCAAAGCCACCTTAAATTTCAAGTGTTTGAACGATTTCTTCGTTCTAATGATATTGACATTGCTTTTTTACAAGAAGTCGCACTCCCTGTGTTACCCATATCCTCATACTTCAACCAATATATAAACATTGGCAATGCTAGTAGGGGAACAGGATTCCTTACCCGACACGACCTGGAACTGGAAGATGTGCACAGTCACCCTTCAGGAAGGATCATATCTGGACACATTAATGACACTACGCTAATAAATATTTATGCACCATCAGGGAGCCACAACCGTGTTCAACGTAAGAACTTCTTTCAGAACGATATACTCCAACACCTGCATAATATGAAAGAAAAAACAATCCTCGCCGGGGACTTTAATTGTGTTCAACGAACAGAAGATTCGACGGGGCAAACTTATGCGGCCAACCCTGCCTTAAATGATCTCATAACCTCATTAAACCTGATCGATGTTGTGGATATGTTGCATGTACCCCTTCCCCACTATACCTACATCCAGTATAACTCCTCCTCCCGCCTTGACCGTATGTATGTTTCCCGAACACTCATTCACCCTAGAACTTACGAGGTGATCCCCGTTAGCTTCACCAATCACCACGCAGTTGTATGTAAAATAAATTTCCCACACAAAGTATACTATATAGGGAGAGGGTACTGGAAACTGAACTGCTCACTGCTACATTATGATCAATGCACGGAAGCTTTTCTAAGACAATGGAACAAATGGTTACTTCAGAAATGTAAATATAGCGATAGTGCAGAATGGTGGGACCAGTTAATCAAACCGGGGATAAGAAGACTCTTCAAAAATATTGCGTATCAAAAGGCCCAAGAGAGACGCGATACAGCTGACTTCTATTACAGGGTTCTCCGACAGCTCCAGGAGAGGAATAACGCTGGCGAACGAAATTACCATGAGATTACAGATGTTAAAGATAAACTGTTGACGGTACAGCAGAGGACGCTCACAAAATTAAACGTAACCCTGAAGGATCAAACGGCACTACCTGATGAGGTTGCAAGTGTCTATTATATTGCACGTACACAGCGAGAGCAACAACGCCGGTACATTCATACAATAAGATCGTCCAATGGAAGAGAGGTGACGTCACAAGAAGACATCAGAAGAGAGATTTCCTCATGTTATCAACAATTCTATGCCAAGGAATCTATCGATGTACACGAAGTCAATACTTTGCTTCAGTCCTGCGATGCCCACCTTACTCCAGCAAGTAAAGAACTGCTTGGCATGGACATTACTGATGATGCAATTCAAGCCATCATAAAAATTCTTCCGACCAATCGCTCTCCAGGAATCGACGGGGTCCCTTATGAATTTTATAAACAGTACTGGTTTATTATTGGCAAAGAATTTTGTGACGTTATCCGCACTATCTTGAGACGTCGTTCCCTATGTAAAACCCACTATGAAGGTATCATAGTTCTCATCCCCAAAAAGAAAGGAACCCTTCAGGTGGAGGACTTCAGGCCTATTACTCTCCTATGCAGTGATTATAAAATACTAACCAGAGTGTTATCCCGTCGTATGAAGACAGTCCTCATAGATGTAATTGGACCCGAACAGTGTTGCAGCGTTCCCGGACGTACAATTTTGACCAGTTTAAGAACACTACGTGATATCCATCTGAAAACGGCCTCTCAGCCGAGTGACCACCTCAGTCTCCTGAATATAGATCTTGATAAAGCATTTGATCGTATTAGCCATCAGTACCTCTACATCGTTTTAAAGCACTTCCAATTCCCTGACACAGTGATCGATTACATTCGAATGATAAACTGCCACTCTATATCTCGAATCCTTGTTAACGGATTCCTCTCGACGCCCATACCGATAGAAAGATCAGTAAGACAGGGATGCCCCCTCTCCATGTTACTCTTTGTCATAGGGCTGGAACCATTTATTAGGACACTTCAATCAAAGTTACAAGGATACAGAGTGAATATCCATAACTTTTCAATGTGTGTTTACGCAGATGACATATCGATATTAGTCAGAGGTGAACAGGACATTCAACATATCTCTCAAGCTCTCAGCACATACAGCGCCGGTTCAGGGGCGAAAGCCAATCCAAGGAAAACTACTTTACTGAACTTAAACGATGGGCCCGACATCGTACAGAAGGACTGGTTTAACATTGTTGATGAAGTGAAGATCCTTGGTATTAAATGGACAAAGACTGTGATAGGTACTTTAGAAACCATCTGGGCTACTGTTATTGCTAATGTTAGGGGTGTGATGATGAACTTTCGTACACGAAATTTGAATATAACTCAACGGATTGTGGTGACAAACATCTATGCTCTCTCAAAGGTTTGGTACTTAGCTCAAGTGTTCCCGCTACCCAACAACTTTGAAAGCCAGCTCTCAAAATATATTGGCTGGTTCATCTGGCAAGGCTATTTATTTAGAGTACAACGGGAACAGCTGTATCTCCCATGTAAACTTGGTGGATTAGGACTCATCGCACACGGAACGAAATGCCAAGCTCTACTTCTTAAAAATGATATTTCTATATTATTACAATCGGACAATTTCTCGAAGGCACTGTACAAAGACACTTGGAGCCCAGATCCCTGTGACTCTAGTTCCTTGCCGAAAATGTTTAGAGATCACCAACTGAAACTCCAAAAGTTCGTCAGTGAACTCCCGTCTGGAACGAATGCTACTACCAAGACCATCTACACTATGTTACGACGAGCTGTGCACTTCACCCCGCGGATTGAGTCCACGGCACTCTACACCCACTGGTCAACGGTGTGGGTCAACTTTAGCCGTATGAAACTCTCGTCACACGCACGTTCCCAAATATTCCTTTTCCTAAACAATCTGGTACCAACAGCACAACGTCGCTACCAAATACATCTGGAACAATCACCCTGGTGTACGGTGTGTGGTCAGATGGACACAGTGATACATCGCTTGACAACATGCACACATGCCGTGCGCACATGGAGCTGGTGTAAACGACAGGTGTGTCGCCTCATGAACCTTCCTCTTGGAGACATCGATGACAGGAAACTGATTCGCCTGTCTGTAACGGCCTTTCCTCAGATAAAACAGCAAGCGATTGTATGGCTCCTAGATCACTACATTACATACATGTTGGACAGTGTTGATGGTGTCATACTACCGGCTCTCTTGTACCACCTAAGGAAAGAGAGATGGAAACTGAGTGAAAGTGGACAGCTAGAAGATAGATATGGCCATTACTTGAACTGTCTTGATATATAATGTGTCTTTGTGTTTTTACGTTTTAGTTTTGAATGAACACCTCGAAGGTATCAGTGATTTTTTTTTAATACCAGACAGTGCATGAACAAATGAACTATTTCAACACTATTTCACCAAAACCTGGCAAGTGCCGATTTATTTCATGTGTGAATGTAAATATTGAAGTATAGAATAAATAAAAATCGTTGGCTGAAAAAAAAAGTTGGCCGTGCGGTTAGAGGCACGCAGCTATGAGCTCGCATCCGGGAGATAGTGGGTTCGAACCCCACTGTCGGCAGTACTGAAGATGGTTTTCCGTGGTTTCCCATTTTTACACCAGGCAAATGCTGGGGCTGTACCTTAATTAAGGCCACGGCCGCTTCCTTCCCATCCCTAGGCCTTTCCTGTCCCATCAACGCCATAAGACCTATCTGTGTCGGTGTGACGTTAAGCAAATAGCGAAAAAACGAGGCCACAGAGCTGGTAAAAAATAGAGGATTGTGGATGCGTTTAATAAATTAACAAAGGCTTGCAGACTGACCGACAGTCTATAATGAATATGTATGTATGTATGTATGTATGTATGTATGTATGTATGTATGTATGTATGTATGTATGTATGTATGTATGTATGTATGTATGATTTCTTTAACCCTGGAAGATGTATGTCTTCACACATTTATAAATCTCGATTGCATATCAAGGCGCTTCTAACATGAGTGTGTGTTGCCTTTAAAACATGAGCTCAGCAATGAACTATTCGTAATGTTGTATTAAAAGCAAAATACATTATTTTATTTGTGATATCATTCCATATTTCATTCACAGCGGTATGTAATACAGTGTAAAAGAATTGACCAGGTTTTTTAGGTATTAATAAGACATTACATACCGAATAAAAGTTGCCTTATGAAAAATATTAAATTCTATGGTCTCAGTTACATTGCGTGTAATTAATATTTTAATTGGCAATTCAGATTCTGTCCCTGAAGTATCAGTAATTTTATTGTATTCCTCTTCGTTCTAGTCTCAAAATGGTCTACGTTAGTCCGAAGAAGTGTATCTCTATGTTTGTTTGTGTATTTAGTCACTATATAGACTAATGTTCTGCATTACAGGTAAGTCACGGAGCCTGGCTGGACTTAATGAGAAAATAGTCACTTAATGCACTAATTTTCTGTATTGCAGGTAAGTTGTGGAGACTGGCTGGACTGAATGAGAAAAGACTCTCGAACTTGTACAGTGGCCGATCATACAACCATTGTCCTCTGACGAAAGGAAGTGACTCAGAAGGATCCGGAGTGAGTACCAAGCCGTGTTTATAAACAGTGGAATGGATCACTATATATGTATGATTTGGGACCTTGAATCAGGACTACATTCCATACTTCGTTCAAGTCACGCTCCTTAGTATTCTGAGAACAAATTCGTTTTTCTTCATATATGATTTTTTTTTGTTAGTGGCTTCTCGTCGCACCGACACAGACAGGTCTTTATTTTTTGCTAATTGCTTTACGTCGCACCGACATAGATAAGTCTAATGGCGGCGATGGGTCAGGGAAGGGCTGGGAGTGGGAAGGAAGTGGCCGTGGCCTTAATTAAGGTACAGCCCCAGCATTTGCCTGGTGTGAAAATGGGAAACCAGGGAAAACCATTTTCAGGGCTGCCGACAGTGGGGTTCGAACCTGCTATCTCCCGAATACTGGATACTGGCCGCACTTAAGCGACTGCAGCTATCCAGCACAGACAGGTCTTATGGCGACGATGGGATAGGAAAGGTCTAGGAGTGGGAAGGAAGCGGCCGTGGCCTTTATTAAGGTACAGCCCCAGCATGTGATTTGTGAGAAAATGGGAAACCACGAAAAACATCTTCAGGGTTACCGACAGTGGGATTCGAACCCACTATGTCCCGGATGCAAGCTCACAGCTGCGCGTCCCTAACCGCATGGCCGACTCGCCCAGTATATATCATTTGTAAGATCATTACTCTTGCACCTACTTCCCCAAAATAATGGTTTTCTTTACTACTATATTCTGCACAGCAGACGATCGTGAGCGTACATATTATGCTGTACCTGATATAACATGGAACATTGAGACGTAGAATTTTACTATGTGAAGTAAAAGCACTAATTGCAATGAATAATACAATAAAACGGACGTCTCGCTTGCTCTAATTACCTTTTATAAATTGTGTAAATTTTTCTAGATCTCGTTAAAGCATGCCATTGCATACCTATATACTCATATTGACTTTTTTATGCCAAAGCCTCCAAATTTTGGTCACATATTAACAATATTCATAGCTATATGAGACTGTAGAATATTTACATTTGATAAATATTCACTTCTTTACTTATTTTAAATGAATTACAAATATATATTTTAATAACATATAATGATTTAGAAACAGAACAATTTTAAGCGATACTAAAAGTTGTAGCGTTTTAAACATACATCTATATACCAGGAGGCTCGCGAGCGCCGTTTTTCTACTTACAATTGTCCTGCATGCACTAGCGATAGATAGGATGCCTAATCATTTGTTTTTCGAGGAGTGCTACAACATGCTACAACATGCTATATTGTGGATGTTGGGAAACAAATAGCAGTCATTTTACTTCACACGTTCCATAACAGGGTGCATTTGTAAAAACGCCAAATGTGCAGACAAGAAAATGTAATAACTTATTAATTTATGCAAGTGTAGACATTCCACTCTATAAAAGAGTTGTCTGTATGAAACAAAAACTAATACTGTTCGGCAAAATACGTGTGTAGAAGCTTTGGCTGCATTCTCACCAGATTCTCCACAGATTAAAATGATATCTGTGTATTCGTCGTTGCTGAACGCTCTAGCCATCTCCAATATGAAGACAGAAAATGTAGTGCTGCTGTACACTAGTACATACATCTGCCTAGTACTATGTGGTCGTAAACAAGGTTTACTAATCCAAGGGGTTGCATTAGACGGGTAGCGCTGAGGAACATGCTGCGAGCGACCGTCCGGTTGTTATCTCTTCATATTCTGACGTAACCTGCCTGCTGATAGTACTGCCCCTGTGAAAGTAAGTTAGTAAACATCTCATTCATCATTCGCGCATGCGGGACATTTATAAGTAGAAAGTACGGCACTCAAGAGCCGCCTGGTATATAAAATAAGAGTTTTGTTTGTACATTGCTCAGAACTTAATAAAGAGTGTCTTTTCTATACCGGTCATATCCATAGCAACAAGGAAATGCACTTTTTAATTTTCCGTCATCTCTGTCTGTCTGTCTGTCTGTCTGTCTGTCTGTCTGTCTGTCTGTTTGTATTTATGTGTGCGCATCACGAGAGAATGGCTGAAGAGAATTTAATGAAAATCGGTATCTAAAGTTGGGTAAGGAAGCACTACAATCTAGGCTATAATTAATTTTATTCACGTTGAGTGAAATGGTAGTGTAGGGGAAGGCCTAATAATTAATTCTCAAATATCTACGTTATTAGTGGCCCTATCGATAAATACAATGCTGTGCAAAACTTAATGAAAAGATAGATAAAACTACATATCAACTACTCGGTTAAAATGAAAGTGCGGTAACTAGAGGTCTTACACACGTGCATACAAACCTGGCGTGAAGTCCGCGCGACTATAGCGCCAATTGGGTATGGCCCCACAAAACGAGGCGGTTGAAGGAACGGGTCAAAACAGTGTGGGTCAATCAGCGAGCTGTTACGGTGCACTGTGGTTGTGTTATTCATTACAACATGGCCCAGAGACAACATTTGGATGTCTTCACACGGGGAAGAATCATTGGGAGACTGAAAGAAGGACGAAGAGTGACGAGTGTAGCTCAGGAGTTTGGTATTGCTCACAGCATTGATTCCCGTGCATGAGAGCATTCCGAACCACAGGCACTGCTGCCCGAAGGAGAGGAATGCACCACAGGAGCAGATGACAGCTACATTGTGCTACAGGCAAGAAGAGACTCACGTCAAACAGCGGGTGCAATTGCAACCATATTTAACAGAACTGCAGGGCAACCAATTATACGCTCCGTAGTGGTATGGCGACTGCATAGGGGTGGTCCGCTTGCCCGACGACCATTACGTTGTGTTCTGTTGACACCCGAACATCGGCGGCGCCATTTGCGATGGTACCAAGAGCATCAGGTCTGAACCGACGAGGAGTGGGGTCGCGTGCTCTTCTCACATGAGAGCAGATACCTATCGTACCATACTGTAACAGTTCTTCTTACGTATGGTTCAAGTTTCATCGAGCTATGTTACTTGGCAGTGACACAGCATGCGAAAGTTACTTTCGTCCTTAAGTTTTGCGCGGCAGTAACTAAATAACTGTAAGTTATATAGAATTAAATTTCCGATCATTTATGTCTTACACATTTTTATCGTACCGGCTATGATAAGATAAATATTTATGAATTTCTATTTTTGTTGCTAAGTCCATATCAGCGCCGAACCACGAGAAAATGAGTGACCAGAATTTAATGAGAAGTGCTATGTGATGTCATGGAATAAGACACTACAATCTAGGCTACAAATAACTCACGCTGGGTGAAATGATAGTTTAGGGGAAGGAGCCTAAAAAATAACTTTAAATACCTTTAATGTTATTAGTCCTGTCCAAAAGTACTACATTAGAAAAGTTATAGAGAATACAATTTCCAATCATTAATGTCTTATACAGTTTTACCATAACGACAATGATAATATAATATTTGCTATTTGCTTTACGTCGCACCGACACAGAGAGGTTTTATGGCGACGATGGGACAGGAAAGGGGTAGGGATGGGAAGGATGCGGCCGTGGCCTTAATTAAGGTACAGCCCCGGCATTTGCCTGGTGTGAAAATGGGAAACCACGGAAAACCATATTCAGGGCCGCCGACAGTGGGATTCGAAATCACTATCTCCCGGGTGCGAGCTCACAGCTGCGCGCCCCTAACCGCACGGCCAACTCGCCCGTTGATAGTAGAATTAATGGATTTATACTTTTGTTGCTTCGTCCATATAAATTCCGAGCTTTGCTAGCATAGAAATATTGTTCATCGTATTAACTGGCGATAGTTTTTGTCATGATTGTCTTAAGGTGTAAAACTGCATGGTCATCGGTCCATATCAACAAGGAAAATTGTGAAGATGAATATAAAAAATGAGAAAAAGATCACAAAGGAACTATCGCTTGAAGAATAAGAATTCAGCCGCACATGTTTCGTTTGCCTGCTCTGAGAAAACATTCTTTCTGACTATATTACACAGGATAACAAACAGAAATTTACAATAGAAGAAACAGTAGTACATTTCGTTGTCAGGGAAGGCTTACTAGAAGATATAGTTAGTAACTTATCAAAAATACTTTCGGAACAACTAGATAAGATGGTACATGAATGCAATATACGTCGAAGGCAACCACTTAATGCAGAAAGACTTTAATCATTTTATGTACCACCAGCTACTACAGTAGAAATGGGAAACATAACTGAAGGACAAAAATAAACCAACAGACGTGGACAAATTAACAGTTAAACATCCGAAAAATAATACAGACATAATAACACCAATAATACAAATGCCAATCAATAAAACAATAGTGACAGGTATCTTCCCACAGGATCTGAAAACTGTCATAGTGAGACCTATTTACAAGGCAGGTTCATATTTACAAATACATTATGAAAACTATAGACAGATATCCATTCTTCAAACAATACGAAAAGTAATGAAAGACATATTGCTGATCACCATATCTCACATTTAGAAAATATAAAGCAGCGAGCTCGATAGCTGCAGTCGCGGCCAGTATCCAGTATTCGGGAGATAGTGGGTTCGAATCACACTGTCGGCAGTCCTGAAGATGGTTTTCCGTGGTTTCTCATTTTCACACCAGGCAAATGTACCTTAATTAAGGCTACGGCCGCTTCCTTCCCACTCCTAGCCTTTTCATGTCCCATCGTCGCCATAAGACGGTGTCTGTGTCGGTGCGACGTAAAGCCAATAGCAAAAAAAACATAAAGTTATTGATGAACAGCAGTTTACTCATAAAATACACAAGGGTACAAGTAATTTTCTCGAGGAATATTCAAAATCTAGTGAATATGAAGTTAAATCAAGGTATGCATGTTTTAACTATGATTTTAGAAGGCAAAATTGCAAATATAGTGTATAATGCCTTACTGAAAGTTTGCAAATGTACTGTAGATAAGTGAATAAATAAATAAATACTATTATTACCGTGTTTTCGTGGAACGCAGAAGTGAAAGAAGGTGCTGGTGGGAATGGGTCTATCTACGATAGTCAAAGATTAATTTAAAACTTTAAAATAAAGGTTATGTTTCTTTTCAGACATTAATTTCAACAAACAATAAGCTTTCAGGTACAGAGGTAGTTTGTACAAAATAGAAAAACCAAGAATTGGTCATTTACAGTTTTGAGTTCCAAGCTCATAATTTACAAAGGTCCCAACATCGGAAATGTTGTGTTTAGTTAGACAAGAAGAGAGATCGCCCAAAACACACTTTTCAAGAGCACTTTGCTCCAACGGTTACAAGTTACGGCCTTCCAAAGGCACCCCACAAATATCTATTACATTACCAGCAAAGAGCTTACATGCTCTATAAATTCTACCAAGGAGACTGCGCTCCCAGCCCTTACAGCCTGATTAAGGCAACCTTTAAGTTTACATTAGAGATTAGAGCGTCTTTTCTCAATAAAACTACATTTCTAGGAATCTCCAGGCACAACCTACAATTTACAACACCATATTAATTACCTTTTAGCTTACACAGGGGTATCTCGTACCCATTCTATTGGGCCTTTATGGAAATGAACAAGTTTAATCGCTGGCCCCAAAAACAAAATGTATGGAGGCGGACACCTGAGCTCCTTGAAATGAAGAGGTTAAAACCCTACTTGGGCTTGCAGCCCGATGATGCAGAGGCTAATCCCACACTACTGACGTGACTAGACGTACAAGTTAATTTACAAGTTACTAGCGGAAACGGTTACAAAATCAAAGTCACCTCAAGATTAATTGAAAGGGAAATTCGAGAGTTTAATGCACTCACTATCCCCGGATTACAGTTTAAGTACTCGACTTACTTGAACTTTTACATTAGAAGGAAGAAAGTTTATATTTTAGGAAATTGGCGGTTACATAGTTAAAAATTGGATCCTTCCCCTCGGGTCAGCTTGCGGAGATAACTACTTAGATGGAAAAACTGTTGGCCATTACCTTAGCTGATGTTCTGCCTGCCGAAGAATGAGGCCCCCGCCTTCTGTCTTAATACACACACTCAGTAACACGACGACAAGAAAGACAAGTTAACTCCAAAAAGCGACAGCTTTTATACCCGAGAGGAAGCTTCGAAAAGGCTCTGGACTAAATCCGGACACACCGTCTCACTTTTATTGGATGGACAAAAAGTTACAAGGAGCCTATGATTGGCTGAAAAATAAATGCAGAAAATTTGTGATTCGCCAGACTCCAAAGTTGGCGAGATGAGAAGGAATTGTTGCAAACCTAGAAGTATCAAAAACTAAGAAATTCCATTCAGAGCAGAAAACCCCTAAACACAAAAATTCTTTCAATTACCTGTTGGTCCACTTTGCACCAGAGTGCATGACATCAGTTTTTCAATAGAATCATCTATGGAAAAAACGTCCAAAACTTCTTGAAATAGTTGTGGCAAAACCCCCCCAAAAATTCAGTCAATTTAGGAAACCTTAAAATGTTACATTAATCTATCCCCTTAGTAGTGATATCTGTTGATCAATGTCCCAACTTCTTGTACTAGATGTTTCAATTTTTATATGTTAGATAGCGTTCTTCAAGGCGCTTCATTTAAATGTACGAGGTTGAAGAGTACCTCCAGATACAATTATTATTAGTATTATTATTATTATTATTATTATTACCGGGCGAGTTGGACGTGCGCGTAAGGCGCGCGGCTGTGAGCTTGCATCCGGGAGATAGTAGGTTCGAATCCCACTATCGGCAGCCCTGAAGATGGTTTTCCGTGGTTTCCCATTTTCACACCAGGCAAATGCTGGGGCTGTACCTTAATTAAGGCCACGGCCGCTTCCTTCCAACTCCTAGGCCTTTCCTATTCCATCGTCGCCATAAAACCTATCTGTGTCGGTGCGACGTAAAGCCCGAGCAAAAAAAAAAATTATTATTATTATTATTATTAATATTATTATTATTATTATTATTATTATTATTATTATTATTATTATTATTATTATTATTATTATTATTATTATTATTATTATTATTGCATGGATTTGTACGTAGATGAAAGAAACAGAGCGAAACAAATAGTTGTTGAATCCAAAAAGAAGTCGTGGGAAGATTTTGGTAATAACCTGGAAAGGCTAGGTCAAGCAGCAGGGAAACCTTTCTGGACAGTAATAAAGAATCTTAGGAAGGGAGGGAAAAAGGAAATGAACAGTGTTTTGAGTAATTCAGGTGAACTCATAACAAATCCCAGGGAATCACTGGAGAGGTGGAGGGAATATTTTGAACATCTTCTCAATGTAAAAGTAAATCATCCTGGTGGTGTTGCGAACAGCCAAGCTCATGGGGAGGAGGAAAAGGATGTTGGTGAAATTACGCTTGAGGAAGTGGAAAGGATGGTAAATAAACTCCATTGTCATAAAGCAGCAGGAATAGATGAAATTAGACCTGAAATGGTGAAGTATAGTGGGAAGGCAGGGATGAAATGGCTTCATAGAGTAGTAAAATTAGCATGGAATGTTGGCAAGGTACCTTCAGATTGGACAAAAGCAGTAATTACACCTATCTATAAGCAAGGGAACAGGAAGGATTGCAACAACTATCGAGGTATCTCATTGATTAGTATACCAGGCAAAGTATTCACTGACATCTTGGAAGGGAGGGTGCGATCAGTCGTTGAGAGGAAGTTGAATGAAAACCAGCGTGGTTTCAGACCACAGAGAGGTTGTCAGGATTATATTTTCAGTATGCGCCAGGTAATTGAAAAATGCTACGAGAGGAATAGGCAGTTGTGTTTTTATGTTTCGTAGATCTAGAGAAAGCATATGACAGGGTAGCGAGGGAAAAGATGTTCGCTATACTGGGGGACTATGAATTAAAGCAATCAAGGGCATTTATTATGGCAAATGGGCTTCAGTGAGAATTGATGGTAGAATGAGTTCTTGGTTCAGGGTACTTACAGGGGTTAAACAAGGCTGTAATCATTCACCTTTGTTGTTCGTAGTTTACATGGATCATCTGCTGAAGGGTATAAAATGGCAGGGAGGGATTCAGTTAGGTGGAAATGTAGTAAGCAGTCTGGCCTATGCTGACGACCTGGTCTTAATGGCAGATTGTGCCGAAAGCCTGGAGTCTAATATCTTGGAACCTGAAAATAGATGCAATGAGTATGGTATGAAAATTAGCCTCTCGAAGACTAAATTGATGTCAGTAGGTAAGAAATTCAACAGCATTGAATGTTAGATTGGTGATACAAAGCGAGAACATGTCGATACTTTCAAGTATTTAGGTTGTGTGTTCTCCCAGGATGGTAATATAGTAAGTGAGATTGAATCAAGGTGTCGCAAAGCTAATGCAGTGAGCTCGCAGTTGCGATCAACAGTATTCTGTAAGAAGGATGTCAGCTCCCAGACGAAACTATCTTTACATCGGTCTGTTTTCAGACCAACTTTGATTTACGGGAGTGAAAGCTGGGTGGACTCAGGATATCATACTCATAAGTGAGAAATAACAGACATGAAGTAGCAAGAATGATTGCTGGTACAAACAGGTGGGAACAATGGTAGGAGGGTATTCGGAATGAGGAGATAAAGGCTAATTTAGGAATGAACTCGATGGATGAAGCTGTACGCATAAACCGGCTTCGGTGGTGGGGTCATGTGAGGCGAATGGAGGAGGATAGGTTACCTAGGAGAATAATGGACTCTGTTATGGAGGGTAAGAGAAGTAGAGGTAGTCCAAGATGGCGATGGTTAGACTCGGTTTCTAACGGTTTGGAGATAAGAGCTATAGAACTAAATGAGGCCATAACACTAGTTGCAAATCGAGGATTGTGGCGACGTTTAATAAATTCACAGAGGCTTGCAGACAGAACGCTGAAAGGCATAACAGTCTATAATGATAATGCATGTATGTATGTATGTATGTATGTATGTATGTATGTATGTATGTATGTATTATTATTATTATTATTATTATTATTATTATTATTATTATTATTATTATTATTATTATTATTATTATTATTATTATTATTGGCCTTCCTCAACTACTATACATGGAGGGATTTATTCACTATTGTGTGTATTTGTGATGTGTTATGGTGCGTACTGTGACGTGTCGTATGCAAATGAAGATGTATGTTGAGGCCAACACATAAACCCAGCCTTTGAGCTGGAGGAATTAACCAAACGCGGTGAAAAACCATGGCCAGGCTGGGAATCGAACCCGGGGCTTCTGAACCGAACGCTGACCATTCAGGCAAGAAGTCGGACTATTATTATTATTATTCTTATTTTTATTATTATTATTCTTATTATTATTATTATTATTATTATTATTATTATTATTATGTCCGACTCGTTGGCTGAATGGTCAGCGTACTGGTCTTCGGTTCAGAGGGTACCGGGTTCGATTCCCGGCCGGGTCGGGGATTTTAACCTTGATTGGTTAATTCCAGTGGCCCGGGGGCTGGGTGTTTGTGCTGTCCCCAACATCCCTGCAACTCACACACAACACATAACACTATCCTCCACCACAATAACACGCAGTTACCTACACATCGCAGATGCCGCCCACCCTCATCGGAGGGTCTGCCTTACAAGGGCTGCACTCGGCCAGAAATAGCCATACGAAATTATTATTATTATTATTATTATTATTATTATTATTATTATTATTATTATTATTATTATTATTATTATTATTATTATTATTATTACATAGTAACTGGAAATATTTGTATGTTCTGGTGTGTTACTGGTTAAGTAAAGAGAAAACTCCATAACCTTTAATATACCAAGAAAAACAAGACAAAAAGTTGAAGTGTTTGGTTCGGCCAGCCTTGTAGTGTGTGGTCTGCTTACACGGAGGTCGCAGGTTCTACTTTTAGATTCGTTCAAGGATTTTAGTCCTGCACTGAGAGCAAGAACGGGGTTCACTCAGCTGTTTGAATTCACCCGGGGAGTTGTCTGATAAGGAAGAGAGCGTATCGGGTCAAGAAAACCAAGTATTATGGTTGAGGATTTAAGTTTGATATTTAAATCGCTGTTTCTCGTTACTATACTTTCTTCAAGGGGCTGCCTAGCCGAGGCGGTAAAGGCGTGCTCGGTTCGACCGGAAGGACGTGGGTTCGAATCCTCGTCAGGAAGTCGTAAAATTTATGACACGAGATTTCCACTTCCGGAGGTGCATATGGCCCTGAGGTTCACTCAGGCTACACCAAAAATGAGTACCAGGTTAATTCCTGGGGACAAAGGCGACCGGACGTAGAGCTAACCACTCCACCCCATCACGTGCCGCGGTTAACAATGGTGGAAGCCTTTACCTTCCACTCCTCCAAGGGCCTTCATGGCCTGTACGTAGGTGACTTTATCTGTGCCTCTTATATTTTCTTAAACGTAGATACATTTTTAAGTAACTGTCGGACATAGAAATCTGAAATTAACACCACGTATTTCAGAGGTACCAGTATATTCTGATAAATAAAATTATGCACACAGGTCCAATAGATTGAAAGATATGGATTTTTATTTTAAAAAGAATGACCAAAATTTTCATACGTATGATAATTATTTTCGGTATTTAAAAGAATTTCATTTAGGAAGTTGACTTTACCTACCAGGACTGAAGTAAACCTAATAATAGTAGAAGACGGTGTAAAAATCTTAAACCTATACTTTTAAATACTTCCTCTGAAACTGCACCCAAAGGTCTGAAATTTCTTGTGATTTTTATATTTTTTGACTTAGAAGCATTTTTGGTAGGAGTGATAAAACTGAAGAAAGACGAAGAACATGCTATGATACGACACCGGAAAAACTGAAAAAATCATGTTAGTACCAACATGTACATTTCTTTGTTTGGAACACTGCCAGGTTCCTTTAAACCCAGAAATTTCCGTAGTTGGTTTTGGCAAACTTAGACTCAATTATCTACAGATACTGCAATAAATCAAGCTATCGTTCTCATACGTCGTTAATACTGCTGGCCGTCTCACGATTTATTTGTAACATCGTTTGAAACCTTTTTGACCGCGCACTACTCTCCAACGGCATCCTTATTGTAACCTGTCTTCGCATGAAGCTAATCTGTACCAGGGGGTGTAATTTTGTTGATTTTGGACTGAGAATGAGAAAGAAGTTCCAAGGTATCATCTGCCACGTGTAATTCTCGTGCTGGAATTCAAACGCCTGATCCCAAATCATACAATTGTCCCAAATAGACAGTTTAAACTATGAAATTATTTCTGAGACAAGCACATGGGATTGATGATCAACTCACAATAACAACAAATCATTTCTTAACGTAACTCACTGAAGTGCTGAAAACCATGTTGTATAATAATTAACAACCATACCACTGACCACCTGACAGGAAAATACATAAGCACGTATTAAGAAAGGAAAATTACATAATTTAGTGAACTGGATCTTAGGAACTGAATCTCTCCGAGTAGCGACACCATTTCATGCCTAAAGCTGATATGCAATTTCACGCTCGGAACAATCACTTACATGTGTTGCATGGTTGGCTAAGTTTGTGTGTCAAGGCAGCCATGAAGATCGATCCTAATTGCAGTAGAGTAAGGAACGACAATATTAGACCAAAATGCAAATGTGCGCTACTTGAAAGCTATACTTAATAATACTTTCCGTCTGACCGGAAAACTGGTAGCCGCTATAATTAGCTGATTCTCCTTCCAGGTTTACTGGGAGAGGACATGAATCCTCGATTTGTTTAATGCTTCGTCGGCATATACGGTTCAACTGCTTTAACACGGAGTCAACGAGCTTTACGGTATACACATACACAGTGTGGATAGAAAATGAACATTTCCAAAGGACTTCCTCCTGAACTGGATATTAACCTTTCTGCAAGTTGACATTTCTTCCTTAAGGGGTTTTATGCTAGAAAAATGCGTCACTTTTCGATTTTTTAAGATCATCTGATAGGTCTGGTCTTCCTCTGTCTCTGCACCAACGTTCATATAAAAATGTAAAGTATTTATTTTAGTTATTTGTATTTTATTAAAGAGCTACATACTCCAGCCAGGATAGTGGGCGTGGCACATGACCAGAACACAGATTCTGAAGTCATATGACGTTTGTTCCCTTGAGTTAAATTATTTACTCTCACGGGCAATGAATGAACAAACATTCAAGATATTATCATCTCATGTACCGTAACTTAACTGGATGATTCAATTAAAATTTTCAGATTTTTTTTTAGATGTAGCTATTCTTAGAGATGAACATAAATAGTCACATTAAATTCAAAAATGATGGAGTTACTGATGAAAACCACCAAATCTTCTATATAGTGAAAATATTTGAAAATATTCTTAAACGTACATAAATATACCTTTCAACCTCATGGTGATTCGTTCTCTCGATGAAAATCTCTGCTCTCAAGAGAAGTTGAAAAATCGCCCGCTTTTTGCTTTACTTTTGCTCTTGAAGTATTATGGAACAACATGTTGTAAAGTTGCCAATGTGCAGCACATACAATCCGTCTGTGGCTATTTCTTGATAGATGCAGTATTTATATCTCTGTCTCTTGGCACAGGCCTGAGCAAAATGTGGCTTTTACTGAGGTCTCATGACTGTGGCAGTACGGAAGCTGCTGAGGTATGGGCAGTGCTAAGGAATGATATTCATAGCACGATTAGTTCGTCTCCATGTTGTGAAAGGTGCTACTCATACAATCAGTCGTGCCTGGCTCAGTGCGGAAAGCAATGGCAAATTGACTCACTCCATATCAGCCTGGTATGTTTCATTATGGCACTGCCATAGGGTTTTCTTTATAACAGCTTTTGATGTTGTTATTTGAGTATACATCCAGCCTACAGGCTAACTGGACAGACAGACAGACAGACAGACAGACAGACATCACATAAAATTAACGCCCAAAAATAATTTACAAACGACCCAAATTTCAAATAACATCCCTCTTATAGTTGCAGAGATACTGAATATTTTATTAAATGTACGTTGGTTACTTAATGACACCCGATGTCCATTCAGAACACGGCTCCTTGGCTGAGTGGTCAGCGAGCTGGCCTTTGGTTCAAAGGGCCACGAGTTTGATTCCCGGCCGGGTCGGAACGTTAGCCGCACCTAGTTTAGTCCATTAGACTGAGGACTGGATGTTTGTATTCGTCTTAATACACATACATACAGAGTGGCCCACTATATAACATGTTTTATATTAAGTATTATAAAAGCAAATGAAATGGCGTATGGCTTTTAGTGCCGGGAGTGTCCGAGGACATATTCGGCTCGCCAGGTGCAGGTCTTTAGATTTGACTCCCGTACGTGACCTGTGCATCGTGATGAGGATGAAATTATGATGAAGACGACACATACACCTAGTCCCCGTGCTAGCGAAATTAACCAATGATGGTTAAAATTCCCGACCCTACCGGGAATCGAACACTGGACCCCTGTGGCATGGAGCCGGACATTATATAAGCAATTTTCCGTCTATGACATTTCGTGCGCCACCCTGTATTTACATACTAAATACCACACTGCAAACCACCTCAGATACACGCCATAGTGAGCAGATTCCTTGACGTAGATTTGGTGTCAGGAAAGGCATCCGGCCGCAAAACTGGGCTTACCCCAAGTGATTGGGAAAAGGCCAAGAAGAAGAAGAGGAAGTTGGTGGCCATTCAGCTAGTTATTCTACAATTTAGATCACCATTCTTATATATATGAGGAGCTTACCATATATCTTGAGTACCACTTCATTTTGTGTACAAGAAGAAATTTTGTACCTAGAATATTAAACATATATTGTGTACGCAAGGGCAATACATAACCAATCCCCGAGGTCGAATTCGAACCAATAGTCAAATATGAGCTCAGCTGTAGGGCCAACGTCTTGCCATCTCAGCTACTTTTGTCTAACATCTTCTTCTCCAGCGTTGTTAGTTCTGCTTAGGATGCAGGGTGGATAATTTTTATTTTTTGGTAGATTTGACCCAGTTTTATTCCCGGACACCCTTCCTAACACTAACGTTATGTGGAGGGATGTAATAACTATTGGTCTCTGTCGTGGTTAGGAGTGTGAGATGAATATGTGTGTTGAGACGAGCACCAACATCCAGTTCCAACGCCAGAGCAATTATGCATACGCAGCAAAAAAACCCAATGTGGTGATTTGATACCTGGGGATAAATTCAAACGTGTTCTTCTTTAAACACCGGAAATGGACTTGGACGTATCCATCGTTAGATACTGAGAATGAATTCGGTCGTTAAGGAATCCGTTTAGTTCTACAATAGTCGTGACTTTTACTAAAGTGAACTATAGCAGTGACATCAATTTTATACAACCCCTGTAGCCATGACTTTGACTGCAGTGAAAGGTAGTAATAGCATCAATCTGATATAACTCTTGTAGCTGTGACTGGGACTATTTTTGCAAGTTGCTTTGCGTCGCACCGACACAGATAGGTCTTATGGCGACGATGGGCTAGGGGTGGGAAGGAATCGTCCGTGGCCTTAATATTAAGGTACAGCTCCAGCATTTTCTTGGTGTGAAAATGGGAAACCAAAGAAAACCATCTTCAGGGCTGCCGACAGTTGGATTCGAACCCACCATCTCCCGAATACTGGATACTGGCCGCACTTAAGCCACTGCAGCTATCGAGCTCGGTGTGACTTGGATTAAAGTGAACGGTAGCAGTAACATTTAGTCTGATATAACTCTTGTACCTGTGACTTGGACTAAATTGAACGATAGCATTAAAATCAATTTGATACAACCCCCGTAGCCGTGACTTTGACAGTAGTGAACGACAGTAGTAACTGATACAACTCTCGACTGTGAATTGGACTAAATTGCGATCCAGGCAGGTATTCGAGCGGCCCAGGGGTTTGTTCATTTCCCACCTCTCATGCCTCTTCCATTATCTAGTCCTCTCGTTCTTCAACAAGATGGGACACTTCCTCCTTTTCCTACGATTAATGTTAAAAATGATCGATAATGCCCTTGTTTTTCTCCTTTGGACTGCAGTTGCTGTAACCACCGGAAGAAGAGCACTTTCACGGAGTGACAGCTGTCCGCAGTGGAACTTGCACGAAGTAGTAGTTGTTCTGAGTGACATTTGCACGGAGTTACAGTTATCTGGAGTGAGTGACACTTACCCGGAGTGACACGTGACACTTGCACGGAAGGACAGCAGCCATGCATGACACTTACCAAGGCCAACTAGATATACAGGCCATAAGGCTCCCCCTCCACTTCGGGCGCTACGTCACACTAGTCGCCAGCCGCTTCACTTCTCGCCAGTGACTTATAAGCTGATCTGAACTTCGCAGCAGTGAGGCTATCGATGGTGTTGAATGATTTAAACGTGTGTGAACATTGTGAATTATGGCCACGTCGTGTTGTATACCTGGTTGTAGAATAAACTACAGTTCAAAACAGCCTAATATTTCAGTGTTTAAATTTCCTACTGGCGTGTTTCGGAAACAAAAGTGGATCATAGCTATCCATCGAACCGAATTCATCCCTTCAGCAAGCTCAGTTGTGTGCATAATACACTTCGACGAAGTTTCGTAATTAGGGACGATTCCGTTAAAAGACCTGATGAGTCTCTTTTAACTGTAAAACCTAACCATTTAAAACTCTCAAACGATGCTATTCCTAAGTTTTAAAATGTGCCTGCCTATCTGTATAAAAAATCTTCCAACAACGAGCAAAAATCCTATTCAAAGACAAGAAGAAATTGAAAAACGGGAAGAGGAAGGAAAGAAAGAAAGCTGAGGAAGAATATGACAGGATCAAGGACTTCGACGACGTTCAGGGTAATTTCAGTATTAAACGCAAATTAGATTTGGACAAAGTTTCCGTCAACTTTAACAGCCAAAGTCTGTATTTTCAAAATGTATGTGACTGAGGAAAATATTCCGAAAATTGGTACTTCCTTAACATTAACCGAGGCTCTTGATTTTAAATCCATTAAACATGATATTTTCATGAGTTATAACCCTGATATACGTGCATTAGGTGATGGGGGCAAGATATTAAAATGGTCAAATTAGAAAAGTATTTATAACTTCCTGTTTAGACCTGCTCGTAACTCAAAAGTGACTGTCCACGACAAAATAGAATCTGTACACAAAATAATCGATGAAATTGAAAGTGAAGTTAATGAGTGTATCATTACTGATAAATTATATTTTTTTAAGGAACAGTTAAATATAGCCTTTGCAAAGAAAGTATCTTACTCCTGTATTCTAATAACATGGTTCACTTCAATATTTTTCGCATTTCCTGGGGCGTAAAAGAAGATAAGACAGTCAACGTTTCTTACAATGCCCCACTTGGTTATTCACAGTCTTTTACTGCAAAACTAGGCACGGGAAATTCGGGTATTGATGATTCACATTGGAATTACTTGAAAAAAGAAACTAAAATTGTTAAAGGAGCATGAAATATTTTGTAACTTGTTGAATGGAGTCTACATAAAACGTGAGCTGAACTATAAAGGAGGAAAGGTTTTATTTTTGTTTTTGCCAGTGGCTTTACGTCGTACCGACACAGATAGGTCTTATGGCGACGATGGGATAGGAGAGGCATAACAGCTGGAGGGAAGCGGCCGTGGCCTTAATTAAGGTACAGCCCCAGCATTTGCCTGGTGTGAAAATGGGGAAACTACGGAAAACCTTCTTCAGGGCTGCCGACAGTGGGATTCGAACCCACTATCTCCCGATGCAGGTTCACAGCCGCACGCCCCTAACCGCACGGCCAGATCGCCCGCTAGGAGGAAAGGTAGAGGGAGTTGCTTTTAGTAGTAAAAGCGGAGAAAATAACACTACATTAGCTACAACTGCACAAACTTTTATGTTGTCATCCAGTCTTGAAAAAAATAAAGACGTTGTTGATTTGTTTCCATGTAAGAACCTAATATGACATTTCTTAGAAGAACTAACTTTGCAAGTCTTTAAAGTATTAACAGATAGTCCTATAGCTTATAAGGTAGAATGCATAATTTCGAATAATAGCAGGAAAATGTTTGAAAAGCTGTGCAAAAGCAATTTACAAACCACTTTTCAAAATCCATTTGACGAAACACACACACACACAAAATTGTTTGATACTGGTCATTTATTTAAAATCTTAATAAATAACTGGCTTAATCAAGCTGACAACTTATCCTGACTTTGACAACTCTGAGTCAGACAAAAAAATGTCTGAGTCTATCTAGTGCGGCCTTGGCTTGCTCCTGCCCTGTACCAAAAGGTGTTGTACCAGACTCTTTTAGAGCTACAAAATGTAAACCTGTATACTAATGTTTTTACATGAGGATTCTCAGAGAAAAATTCTGACTTCGCTTGTCAACAATGTTCTGGAAAACGAAAATGTTTAAACATGCTGTGATTAAATAAATAGTTTTAAACATTTCGTTGACAGATGTATATACATCTTTTGTAATATATTATTGAATAACAATAGAAAAGTTACCGTAGATAAACTCATCGCTGAGAAGAAGAAATCCTCAGGAAAATAAAAATGTATAAACTGAGACCTTAGGAATTCTTAGGTAAGTTTTAAGTTGCAGCTTAATTTCTAAGAAAGGTTTCAGACTTTTGTTGTGAATTGCCATCATGCATTTTCCTAGTAACATTAAAACTTTTTGTATACGTATTATGCGTTCTAATCTTTTAAAGATACCGTGTTGAGTTACAAGTGACAGATGTCATCATAATTTTACGTAAAGAAATGTACATGTACTGCCCTTCCAGTTTTCTCCCCGCATAAAACTCCTGTAGTATACAAGCCTAAGTAAAGCCACAATTGAAGGAGTGTTCAATTTTATCGTTAAGGTTGAATAAATGAACAATATCATGGTGAAAGTGAGAGCGGGCCCTACACTGCCATCCTGAACGCCAGCCACTAGCGTGACGTCACGGTCCGAGCCTTGTGGCCTGTCTATCTAGTGCGGCCTTGCACTTACCCGAAGTCATAGTTGTCTGGAATGAATCCGGACGTATTAGCTGTTTTCCGGTGTAACACTTACATGGAGCGGTAGTTGTCTGGAGTGAGAGTTGTCCGGTGTAACACTTACACGGAACGGCAGTTGTCCTGAGTGACACTTGCACAGAGCGACAGTTGTCTGGAGTGACATTTGAGGGGAGTGACCCTTATGCGGACTGGTGGTAGTGCTGGTGGTGTTTATTGTTTTAAAGGGAAAAGTAATGAAATTACCAGCACCTCTTTAAAGGTGTCTAATAGTATAAATATACGCTTAAGTTATAAAATAGTACTTTTTTACATATTTGCGAATAAAATAGAAACGAATGAGGAAATGTACAGGCTGAGTCATAAATGCAGCTCTTTGTTTGATCGATTGTATATGTTTACTTATAACTCTTACAGATAAAAGAATGACCCCGTTAGAAAGTCAAGGCCTGACACTATCAACAAACAACAATGCAACAGAAACATCAACAATACCGAGTTACATAATTGCTTCAAACTGTTCGGCGTTAACATCACATCGTACTCTACAGCGCTGTGGAAAATCATTCATTGCTTTCTGATATATGAAAACGAGTATAGCATAAATTTCTTCCTCAATTACTGTTTTCAGTATGTCGATATCTCGTGGTTTTTGAGCATAAACTTTCTCCTTCAAGTGCCCCCACAACCAATAATCAGGCTGTGAGATCGGAAGAACGAGTTGGCCATTCCGTCTGCCCTCCACTTTCCATCCACCTGTTTGGTAATTTGCGATTCAAAAAATTGCCCTCGCCGCAATAGTGTAGTGAGAGAGTGCACCGTCCTGCTCGAATACGCAATGTTGGTGATGATCACTTTCCACCACTGGCATAACGACTTCATTAAGGATTTCATAATACCGTTCACTGTTAGCTGTCTCTTCCAAAATTCGCATGCCTAGCAATCCTTCCTATCCAATCATTGTCCACACTGTTACTGATCCGCATTTCATAAGTTTCTCTTCAATAATCTTAAGATTTTCTCTTACATTATAATGACATTTGTGTCGATTAACATTCACCTGGAACACAGCTTCGTCTGAAAAATGCAATATTTTGTACCAAGATTCGTCAATTTCACATTCCCTTAACACAAATTCACGTAGTCGCAACTGCGTGTTAGGGTCATCTTCACTCAGTTCATGAACACGAATCGGCTTGAAAGTTATGTACTTCTCCACGTCTCAAAACACGAGACACACTGGACTGGCTGATGTCAAGTTCACGTGCACCTCCGTGGGTTGATTTCCGGGTGCTATTCCAGAATGCTTCCACGATCCTTTCTATCGTTGCTGCATCAGTGATGCTGCGAGGTCTTCCAGGAGTTTTTCTCTTCTGAATGTGTCCCGTTGTCAGCTGTCTATGTCTCCACTTCCCAAAAAATCACGTGTCGCGCATCTCACAGCTTCACGATCGTTGTGAAAAGCAATCGACCACGCAGCTACGGTAACTTGCTGCTGCTGAATATCCATCGCCATTTTGGCTAACAATTCAACCGATTTTGTGGGTGCATTACTGTACGACGATAGTAAGGAGCCTGACTCTCCGACAGTGTAATTCTTCCATCTGTGAGAGTTATAAACAAACATCAGCAATCGATCAAACATATAGCCGTATTTCTGACCCACCCAGTAATCACTGTATGCGCAGAGTGTAAGCAGCAAGTAGTAGCGATATTTGTTTTATGTACCACTATCTACTTTTACGTTTTTTTTAGGAAACGCCGAAATGCCAGAATTTTACCCCGAAGATTTTAAGTGCCAGTAAATCTACCAACAGGTGGTAATGAAATGTCGTATGGCTTTTAGTGCCGGGATATCCCAGGACGGGTTCGGCTCGCCAAGTGCAGGTCTTTCTATTTGACTCCCGTAGGCAACCTGCGCGTCGTGATGAGGATGAAATGATGATGAAGACAACACATACACCCAGCCCCCGTGCCATTGGAATTAACCAATTAAGGTTAAAATCCCCGACCCGGCCGGGAAGCGAACCCGGGACCCTCTGAACAGAAGGCCAGTACGCTGACCGTTCAGCCAATGAGTCGGACACTAACAGGTGGTTGACGCATTTGAACACCTTCAAATGCCACCGGACTGAGCTGGGATCGAACCCAATAACTTGGGCTCAGAAGGCCAGTGGTCCTACCATCTGAACCATTTAGCCTGGTAAATTAAATAAAATGTTACTGGTTCTACGTTTCCCTAACTACTTTTGCAATTTTCTGAGACGCCAAATTAAATAGGTAAGATGATTATGATACGCCAACTCCACTGATTTGTAGTTTATTGTACATAAGAAAGAAATTAGTTAATTCTTATTTAAAGATTTGAGGGTCTTTATGGAATTAAGACATAAAACGAGCAAACTATTAGAATACTGTTCCATATACAACTCAGTAAGAGTGGTGGTGGTGGTGGTGATTATTGTTTTAAGAGGAAGTACAACTAGGCGACCATTCTCTATAACTCAATAAGAGCTTTTTGCCTGACAGGTGCTCGATGTGATGACATCCTCCCTCTTTTGCTAGCCTTTCTAGACCTGGTCTACTGCCTCTCATCTCAGTTGGTCTCACGTAGCTGAATGAGCCCCGTTCCAGCCCACTATTACAGAACCTCGAGTTGTGTTGTCCTTCAAAACAATAATCACTACCGCTACCTGTAGCAATTTGGACCTGGGATTTGGAAACACAAACTTGGAAATTAAAGTTCCTTCCTTCTGACCAGTGAGGAAAACAAGGGAAACTACCCCATTCCTCATTTTGTTAGTACGCCTCTTCAGTGACGCCTAGCTGTTGGGTAACCAGACTGAGGTCTCGACAGGCATACATACGCTCAAAAAGGAACAAGCGCATGTTATTGTGTAAGTTCCTCGCAAGTACACTCTTCTTCAGAAACAACTTAACCTATAGATATCATGTTTGTTGTGGGTTTCCACAGCGTTTTTGTCCACGTGGAAGATGAATTATATTTTGATAATAATTAAAATGAATTCTGATAAAATATTAAGTTCTGGGAATATACAATACCGTTAACTTATTTTTAGTGACTATACGTAAATGATCGAACCCTCTCAACTCCGGCTTCCCAGAAACTTCGAAGAGCGAGCCTTATCATAACATCTTAAGAGTTTCCTCACATACTTGGTACAATGAATTTGAGACAATTTCCTTAGATTTTGGCTAACATTCCTAAATAGGTAGAGTTCGTTTCCAAGAGTTTATACAGACTATATTTGCCATGGAGATAAGCTTTGCTCCTCCGAGAGAGTAAACGGGGATTATGACTGTTAATTTAACAGTAAATTTAATCCCTATCTGGATGTAATGTTAGTACTGAGTCGTTTACTTTCCTTTATGCTGTAAGCTGTTGAGGATCATCCTTATTGTCTGTTTACTCTCGTAAGTATTTTAGTTGAAGTTGAATAAATACAAACTTTACGTTTAGTGTTTAAGCACATTATACATCAAGTTCCAGAGCAAAAAAAAACAACATCCTTCAGAAGTTCTGAACCAGGCAGGCAGATCAGTAATTGTGCAGCAGATTTGTGAGATAGTCCATGGCCTGTTACTCATTCTCGGTGTGAATATCGTATGTGGAATTTAAAACAGAGGAATGGTGGCTTAACTCTATTATGGTACCGCTGAGTAATGTGCTACGATTGGCATGGGGAACATAGGAACTCAGAACATCATTCTTGTTCCGACTCGTAGACTGAATAGTCAGCGTACTGACCTTCGGTTCGGAGGCCCCTGGGTTTGATTTCCGGCTGGGAAGAGGTTTCAAACTGCGAGTGGTTAATTCGTCTAGCTCGGAGATTGGGTTCTTGTGTTATACTCGATACACTCCTCTTCATTTATATATACCAGAATACACTATGGGAAGACTCTATAGTGAATATGTCCCTTCACAAAGAGATGACGTTAGGAAGGTTATCCGTCCGTAAAACTGGACCAAATCCAGATCACATGGCGATCGAAATAGATTGGAAAAAGTCCAGGACGAAGAAGTTACAATTATCGTGTTGATGGATGTAGTGTTTTGTCTTATGACGAAATATGTGTGATTACATTTGAGGAGCTATCTAACGGTGAGATAGCGGCCCCGGTCTAGAAAGCTGAGAATAAAGACCGAGAGGATTCGTCGTGATGACTACATATCACCTCGTAATCTGCAAGCATTCATTCAGGCTGAGCAGCAGTCGCTTAGTAGGCCAATGCGCTTTAGGGCAATAGCGCCACGACAAAAGACAAAGTCACCTCCGTACAGGCCATGGTGGCCCTTGGATGGGTGGAAGGTAAAGGCTTCCACCATTGTTAACCGCGGCATGTGATGGGGTAGAGTGGTTAGCTCTACGCCCGGCCGCCTTTGTCCCCAGGAATTAACCTGGTACTCATTTTTGGTGTAGCCTGAGTGAACCTCAGGGCCATATGCACCTCCGGAAGTGGAAATCTCGTTTCTTAAATTTTACGACTTCCTGACGGGGATTCGAACCCACGTCCTTCCGGGCGAACCAAGCACACCTTTACCGCCTCGGCCAAGCAGACCCTTATAGCGCCACGGGATTTGGTTTTTCTAATAGCGAAGTATAAAGTAAAATGTAGTTTTCACTGACGTCTAAGTTTTGCTTTAATAGTGTGGTAATATGGAAGCTGCTGAAGCGTAAGTGGCGCTCAGTAATGACATTGTTGTTGCTCTGAAAAAGTGTGCATTATGAAACTAGTGGCGCCTCTATCACACACACACACACACACACACACACACACACACACACACACACACACACACACACACACACACACCGCTTCAGTGGAGGAACCAATAGCAAAGTACCTCACTCTGCATTTAACCTCGTACGCGTGAACAAATCACCGCCCCTAGTTTTTGGTCGATTCGGTGTAATTATATCACCTACGGTGTTGCTAGATGAGGACCCGGTCAACCTCTGGACCGATCACAAAACAAAATAACAGCAAACTACTATTTGTAACTCAAAATGTCCGACGGATGGAAATACTGACCAGTATATCGTCAACCAGTTTTTCTCCCACTTCAGCTTTACTAAGCACAAATTTCACGTACAGCCATCGATATCTGAACCTGGAATGTCCTGGTAAAACGTAAAGGAGTGGAGAGGCTTCATCCGAATTTTTCGTTTTCCAGAGAGATGTTCTCATGATGAAGCAAATCGCTGTTAGTGCTTTAACTACAAAGATACGGCACGGCACTAACATAAGGAGCTGCACATTTCCTCCGTTATTATTAGTATCCCGACGCAAAAACATAGAAATGACTATCAAATCTGATATTTTATTCCTAAATACTTCTCGAATTTGATTTCTTGGCAAGGAAATTAATTTATTTAGGTTCCTAAAAACGTCATTGCGAAATAAACTTCCTTTCAATTGGAAAGTACAAGTATCAATATTGATAATACAATAATTACTCACATCTTGATTGAGAAGTACACTGTGTGATGTGAACGAAACAAATAGCAGACGTGTTAATAATAACTTTCACTTAGCATCTGGATTGCGTACGAGTTCAGGCTTTACTGTGCAAAATTACAATGTGATCTCATAAACAAACGTTACGTCGCTCGCGAAGAGACGCGATGATGTTTGAAAGGTTGAAAACGTTATAAGGTGAGGGGGTTTGCTTATCCAAGATGCTGTATAGCCCTAGGAGGCAATGACCCACAGTACAGTACAGATCAAAAGTTTAAGACCACATTCGACTACCATGAAATATCACCTACAATCTGTAAGACTACCTAGATACTCGGTACTGAACACTTACATCTAATTGCGTATACTTCAGAATTTCATTGAGTTTGGCCAGGTAGTGTAGGAGCTGTGAATTTTTAAATATTAGAAAAACCACTCCAAAATATCACCACTCTTAGGAAAATAATATATTTTGTTCTGTATGTCGTTGCAACTATTTAACACCAAGGACTTTTTTCTTTCTTTTTAAAATGGTCCGCTCTCTGGGGTGAAGAATAAAATCTTATACTGGCTTTTCTTTGTACTTTTATGTAAAGGTCACCCAAATGAAACTAAGATATTAGAACGAGCGTCATAATTCGAAGAATGAGAACATTGATTGTGCATGGGTCGATGGATGGCTACGTATGTCAGGATGGAATCTCTTGCCCTCAGAGAGTGTTGGTGCGCTGTCTGTACACTTTTGCCAAGAATTCGTCTGGAAATAACCAGCGTCGCTTACTCAGTTTATGGTGGCACATCGTCTTAGCAGAACCGACATTTACCGTCGCGTGAAGAATGTGTACGAGAATGAGTGTGATGAGAAAATTTAAAAAATAAAAATCGACGGATGCCGGTTCGCAAGCAATGATGAGTCGTTCGACACGCCGCTAAAGAAGTTCGCGTATTCAAAACATTACATTACAGAAATCACAAGTCCACGTTACATTTGGAAAAACCTTATATATTTCAAAATTTAGCTGAAATGGGCTACACCGAGCTCGATAGCTGCAGTCGCTTAAGTGCGGCCAGTATCCAGTATTCGGGAGATCGTGGGTTCGAACCCCACTGTCGGCAGCCCTGAAGATGGTTTTCCGTGGTTTCCCATTTTCACACCAGGCAAATGCTGGGGCTGTACCTTAATTAAGGCCACGGCCGCTTCCTTCCCACTCCTAGCCCCTTCCTCTCCAATCGTCGCCATAAGAACTATCTGTGTCGGTGCGACGTAAAGCAAATAACAAAAAAACAAAAAAACAAATGGGCTACTTACCCTCGTATTTCTCATATTAACCATGAGGAAAATGAACGAACTATTGGAGTTAGCTTCTTGCCCATGCTTAGTTCTAATTTTACTCTGAAAATAACACTAAAATATAATTTCTGCAATATTGGACTTAACCTTGAGACTAGTCGGTTGTAAGCAGTGTGTCACGTAAACTGTTCGTCGGATTAGTGTCAAATTGAAAATGAAAAGGCTTAAAGAGTCATGTGTGTGTGAAAACTTGCTACAAAGTTGGCAAAACAAAGATGCGGTCGTCGTAGTGGGTGGGCAGAGGGTCTCCTCATCCAAGAAAAATAGCACGCATGAGTCGGTCAAAGTTCAAGGTGATGCTCGTTGTGGCTTTTTCTGGTTGCAAAGGCATTGTCCATGAGCAATTTGTACCACGTGGTCAGAATGTGAATAAGAAAGTCTACCGAGGAATTCTAGTGCGTTTGAGGGATGCTGTGTGCATGAAGAGGCGTGAATTGTGGGAAAACGAGACTTGGATGTTGCATCATGACAACGCGCCGGCTCACGCGTCACTCCTTGTCCGCAGCTATCTATCAAAACATCACACTCCCGTTGAGCCCCATACACCGCATTCTCCTGACTTAGCCCCAGCAGAATTTTTCCTGTTTTCCAAAATTAAAACCACGTTGAAGGAGCGTCGTTTCCAAAGCAAAGAGGAGATTCAGTGCAATGCAACAGGAGACCTGCACGCCATCCCATAAATTGCGTTCCCGGAGGCTTTCCGTAAATGGACGAAACGAGGGGAACGGTGTATTGCCCGTAGAGGGGAATACTTTGAGAGGGACAGTGCATCAATTGTTGTACGATAAGCGATAAAAATGTTATTAGCAAATGTTCTGTTTCTTTTTGAACAGCCTTAGTATTAATAAAGGTCACGGTAGCTTCTTTCCCAATCCTAGCCCTTTCCTGTGCCATCGTCGCCATAAGACCTGCCTGTACCGGTGCTACGTAAATGAATACAGTAGTAAATATATATTTGTTGCCTCACGTATGGGAGCTTGGTATACCTAGCAAGCAAGCTCATAAATAGACATGACTGTTGATACCGCGGTCATAACCACAGGATCTGCCCTTTTTTCATAGAATTCGAACCGCAGAGGCGTGCTTTTCATTTCAAAAATGCCTCGTGCATTAGTCTCAATTCGAAGCCAGTGATGAAACCACACAGCTATCACTCACCATCTCGTGATCAACAGTCTCGTGTATTTATTGACTGAGAAATCTGATCAGCTGAGTGATTGTGGTGTCTGTACCTAAGTATATACTAGTATTTGGAATTGTGCTTGGAATTAGGCAGGAGGTAGCCGTGGCCATTTCGTTAGTTACCATTCCGTCGTTTTGCCTGGAAATTAAGCGAGTAACCACAGAAGACTGTTCTTTATTCTTTTGCTAGTGGCTTTACGTCGCACCGACACAGATAGGTCTTATGGCGACGATTGTATAGGAAATGCCTAGGAGTTGGAAGGAAGCGGCCGTGGTCTTAATTAAGGTACAGCCCTAGCATATGCCAGGTGTGAAAATGGGAAACCACGCAAAACCATCTTAAGGGCTGCCGACAGTGGGATTCGAACCAACTATCTCCCGGATGCAAGCTCACAGCCGCGCGCCCCTAACCGCACGGCCAACTCGCCCGGTGAAGACTGTTCTAGGATGGTTAAAAGTGAGATTTGAACAACGTCTCTCCTCAATTTTGTTACAAGGGGCTGAGTATTCCCCGTTCGAGTTCTCGGTCCAGTCTTAAATTCGTGATGACAAGGCAAGTAACCAAACGAGAATCTGTCGACTACGGTGGTGGATTTTATATCCGCAGAGCGCAAAGCTGAAATGGCCATATTATGAAACAATAACAGAAACGACAGCAAATCAAAGTTAACCCTCTTGACACAAGAGGCTTCACTGTGTAATTTGACTGCGCGTAAGCATGCATTCAGGAAATAGTGGGTTAGATCGGAAGCCTGAATAGGCTTTTTCGTGATTTTATCATTTCCACCCCAGGCACGGCCGCTTCCTTACTAGTCCTAGAACTATCCTATGTGGGAAAATCCTATCTGAGTTAATGCGACGTTAAAACATTAGCGAAAAAAGCCAACAGACCCAATCGTCCCTTTTCCAACAGGCCGACTTCTGGTTTCCATGGGGCAGGATTGTGGGTCGCGTGTCAAAGCAACATAACCCACTGCCGTTAATATCAGATTATGAGATAAGGGTCATCATCTTCCAGAATCAGCTAGGACCTCAAATATTCTCACGACACGGATCTTTAAACCAGTCTTTAGTACGTGAGAGTCGTAGGTCTAACTCAGAACCACAAAGACACAAGCCTTGATTTTTAAAAATGCATAATTCAGTGAGTCAATATTATTTTTGAGAATAAAGCCTATGTGGGGCATCTTTTGGAAACAACTAGAAACATGTATCTTGTGCCTTATCCTAGCGAACTAAAAGAACAAAAGTCTGAACCGGCAATTTTCTGAACTGGATTCCTTCCTTCAAGCTCTAAGCAATTGTCGCAAGTTGATACTGGGACCGTATGTAGAATGGCATTAAGGCCGACGAAACATGTTCCACGTTGGATAAGCCATACGGAACCGTACAGTGGAACCTATAAATGATGCCGAGAATACAAGCGTCATGTGAAACCTGATGGTTATATTATGTGGTCTGTGCGAGGTTCCATCGCACTCGTCCCCATGCCCTGCTTAATTATCCAGCTTCCTGAGGGTTGCGCTCAGCTCGTTGTAAAAATGCTAATGTCTAAGCTTACAGACTTAAGGCCAGGGGGAATATAGTTATGCACTACATTACTGCAAACGAGAACCGTTATGAATTGCCAAGACAAAATCCATTACGCTTGGTGAAAAAGAAATAAATACAAAACTGTACATTTGGTCTGATTGACCATTGCTCGGAGGTGAATCTCCAGCCAAAACCACTGAAAGGTTTCATCGAGATGATTTACCATGAGTTAAGATGAGTTGGTCCGGTCTAGAAAGCCAAGAATGACGGCCGAGAGGAATCGTCGTGCTGACCACACGACACCTCGTAATCTGCAGGCCTTCGGGCTGAGCAGCAGTCGCTTGGTAGGCCAAGGCCCTTCAAGGGCTGTAGTGCCATGGGGTTTGGTTTGGTTTGGTTTGGTTTGGTTTGGTTTGGTTTGGTTTGGTTTGGTTTGGTTTGGTTTGGGTTGGTTTGGTTTGGTTTGGTTTGGTTTGGTTTAAGACGAGTTGGTGATTCAGTGATTTCCCTTCGATACTGGGAGAAGATATTACCCAAGAAAAATGAAGCGAACTTGAGTGATTATTCTTAACTTAACACAACAAAGAAAATAAAAATGCATATCAACCAAACACAAATCAAGAAAAACAATCCTGGTTCTGGAAACGAACCCAGGACACTCTAGACAATGGCAGGACAAAACCTGCTCCAAAAACTCTATGAAAGGAATATCAAACAATGCACAAAATCCTTTAATATTTGCCCGGAAAACATAGACATGTTTTCAGGAGACACCGAGTGTGATGACGCCCTGGATCGCATTGGACTCGAAACAAGAGCTTTCTGCTGTCACAACGGGTCACTGAAACTGCTATCAATTTTTACTGGAAGAAAAGAAAGGGGTTCCTATCATTTAGCGTTCATTAATATGATACGTTACATCGCGGTAAATATAGCTTCCTGCATTTGAAATTTTTGGAAGATTTTAATCTAGCTTGTGTGAGATAGCAGAAAGTTTGTGGCTTGCAAGCCCGGTTATTCTCGCCCTACACATTTTCTCCACAGGGGCTCCACTCCTTTTCCTCAATCAGCAGCAACCGGACAACAAACACGTGACTGACAACGCCACTTAAGGCTTAGTTTGCACATTCCCAAATTTTTTCATCATTGAAAAGCCCTTTTAACATAACTATCAGTATCAGTCCCAATACGGTTGCTTCTAATATCTCATTATAATTAGGGCATTATTCCGCAAGTCATGTTGAACATAAATTCACATGCAAATTCTTCTAGCACGACCTCTTCCTGTACGTTATTATATCCTTATCAAGGCACTGTCTCATAAGTCACGCCACATCCACCAAATCTTTCAATCCCCAGTCCTGGTTTCTAATCCGATGAACAAGCATGAATAATAAATCCCTTCGAACTCCCAGAGTGGATTATTATTTTACTCCTTATTGAATATCCTGCTAAGGCAATGGGTCGAAGACATCGCTTCCTTATGGAAACGGTGGCTAATAGGGCGGACGTGCGTTCGAGTCCAGGCATGTCACACACCACACAGTAGGTAACACTACTAAGTACAAACTAACTACATACAAGCCAATTACTTTAAGACTGAGTGTATTACTATCCCTATCAACTATACACGTCTTATTTCGTGCATTAGAGAAGATCTTCTTCGTCATACAATGGTAAATTATTGACCCACTTACTAAACACTCTGGTAATACTGTATTTACAAAGCTAACTCAATCTATCCCACTCTGAAGCACTCTTAAACTTTAATATATTTCTAGCTTAATAACACGTCGTTAAATGTGCATTATTAAATTCCCAGTTAATTAACATTAATTAACAAATTACCATTAATTAACCAATTAATTGACAATCAATAGAAATAAACAATATTAAAATCCCAAGGAAAATATCTGTACTCAAAATGAACAAAATAACACACTCAAATTGGTTCTTATCCTAATGACCCTTTATCAGGTCAATACTAAATCTTACCACTAATATTTATATATTTACAGAACCCCGCATTCACTAGCTACATAATAATTACGTTTGTACTCATCTCATTCCTGCGTTGTGCTTCAATAGAACCTCAGGAGGTCCATTTGGGGTTTAGGCCACCATCATAGCGACGCTAGTCCAAGCTCCCGGGTTCGGTCACTGTCCGTTGATCCATACAGTTAAGCTGCTTCTCAATGATGATAGCCGTTGCAAAGGAACACTGCGTTAAAGTAGACGTCTCCTCCGGTCGGTCACACCACTGGTACTTATAATGATAACGCAATTACCGGCACTGGATTAATACACGGTCCATAGTTCAAAATTCCCTCGCCTTCTTGATCTACCTTTAACTGCCCTGTTGGCACTAATGCTGTTACTATTCTTCGTTTCTAAGTCACTGGCATAATTTTTACTGTGAAGATAATGCTAAACTGTTTTTCAAAAGTACATACTCTGTTCAGGATTAAGTTAATGATGTTCACGTTACCATCTTCACGGTACGCGCCTCAAGTTTGGTTCATATTATACGTCACAACACTGATTATCTTAGTGATGATGATAATAATAATATCAATTTATGACTGTATCGAAAAATTGATAAAAGTTCGTTTGCGAACGCGCAATTTCGATACGAAAATGTTGTGTCGGTTCTTAGATTAACCTAAACAATATTACTTTGATTTACTTCACAATGATTTCATTCACTGTCTATACGTATTATGACCACACAAATACAGAAGACTCACACAATACGTGACACGTACCTCTCGCTCGTACAACTGGCAGAATAGGTGGAAAGGGATACCATCCTTCAAGTAAGGTGAGTAGAAACAAGAGGACACCACTGTACTCCTCCCCACCCTAAATTCGGGTGACCCCTTTTCCCGGGGTATTATGATAAAAACAATGCAGCCAGTAGATAGCCCTTATTTCTTGATGCAAACTGATACGTGGCGAAGCAATATGTTCGCTGTATAATTAATAGAAGCGTTGGCGTCCTTCCAGCTTCGTGTACTTCCCCAGTCTCAAGTGGCTATGGAGAGCTAGCATTTATCTTTGTGGAAATTTTCCATTCGAAGTTACGCCTCATTTCTCACTAGTTCAATTATTAATGCCAAATCTAGTATACATTTTTGTGGTAAATGTAAATATTGTTGTTGTGGACTTTTTAGAATAGTGGAATATGACAGGATTGGGAAATACATTTAATACCAGATTAAAAATTGAAGTTGTAGAGGCACTTTATCTCTTCTTGGCGTGTTGATCAGCAGGATTCCTTTCTCCCTCTCTCACTCTGAAAACCGCGATATCCAGTTCAAAATGCTACACTAGCAATCCCCGCCTTGGGTTTTTCACCCACTTCCTTGAGTAACACCTTTGTCTCAATCTTGGGGTAGCGCACCAAGCTAGCCGTCGCTTCAACTCCATGCGTTGCACAAAATCTCGTAATCCATCTTAGAGTCCTCCTATTATGCTCCTTACGGTTACAATACATTGTGAATCACTGTCAGTTTAAACGCTCGTAATAAAACTCTATTTCTCCTCAACTGTTCGTGTTTAGTCTATACATCTGTGTATATCCTGTGTCCTGTATTGTAATCATCATACGAATGCGTTAGACCATTTTAAGTGATTTAGATTTCGTGGCAAGCCTCCCAGTCTAGGGGTTAATGTCTCTTCCCAGATCGGATTCCAGGCGATGATATACAGCTTTTGCATTGATACGAGGGTCTTGAGCTGAGAGAAACGATGGCACTACGGCGTAGAAACTCGACCTTCAATCTGAGTGCCACAGGTTCGAATCCCAGTGATTTGCGGTAGGATTTTCACAAGGACTAGCGGAATGCGATAAAGTCTGGAACTGCGTAAATTCAACGACACAACGACAATTGAAGAACTATCTGAAATAAATTCTGGTCATGAAAACACGATGGAATTTTTCGTGTTGACAATAATCCTCCGAGGAGGACAGGTTTTGTTCAGGAGACTTTGACCGTTTTACCACGGCTTTCAGAATATTTCTTTCTCCTTCTCTGGTTCATCACCAGCGTTAATATCTCTGGTATCAAACAGTAAATCTCATTTGGCATTCTGTGAGGAGAGACGAATCTCACCATCTGAAATCAAAACCATGAGAAGACATTTGAATAAAAACGACGTACGTTGATTTGAATTGACGCCAGTTGAGGTGGTAAAAACCGTTTCTCCACCTATGTATTTCTACCCCTTAGTCCATTTTCTTCATACTGAGTTTGGGATCAGGTAAGATAAATGTATATGCCATGTTTTACGGTCGGATGCCCTTCCTGACGCAAACCTCAGTTGAAGAGCTAATGAAGATGAAATGAATGATGGCGAAAGAAATTGGTAAGAGGTGGAAAGAATCGGCTGTGGCCTATGAATAGAATTGTCTCGGCATTTGCCTGGAAGTGAAAATGGGAAACCACAGCCTACGGTGGGATTCGAATCCAAGCGTGTTTCGAATGCAGAGGTTGGCTCCATAGCCGTAGAGCGTTAACACAGATGGCCACTCCCCTTGGTAACCGTTTCGCCATCAATCTCTCCTTACTTCACATGCAACAAACACTGTGGCGCTTTGTTTCGAGCTTATAGGTCTACTAATTTCCGTGTTACGTCACTAAATTCAAAATTGCGTATTTTAACAGCCCGTTTCCTATCACTGCTGTACAGCAAATCTTAGTGGCGGAGTTGGTTACTCGTAAGCCTTTAGTTCCCAAGTTATTAGGCTCAATCCCAATTGAGGTCGGTGGCATTTGAGGGTGTTTGAGTGGGACTACTTAGTGCCGTTCGCATTCAGCATGTTGAAGCGTTCTTGCGGGAAATGAATCCGACTCCACAGCGTCTGTTCAGGCCATCTGCAATGAAATGTACTTTAAAAATAGTTTATTATTGCTATTTGCTTTACGTCGCACCGACACAGATATGTCTTATGGCGACGATGGGACAGGAAATGCCTAGGAATTGGAAGGAAGCGGCCGTGGCCTTAATTAAGGTACAGCCCCGGCATTTGGCTGGTGTGAAAATGGGAAACCACGGAAAACCATCTTCAGGGCTGCCGACATTGGGCTCGAACCCACTATCTCCCGATTACTGGATACTGGCCGCACTTAAGCGACTGCAGCTATCGAGCTCGGTAAAAAAAAAGTTTATTATAACTAGACCTATTAATTTTGATAAAGAAGATGTACGCATAAATCGGCTGCAGTGTTAGGGTCATGTGAGGCGAATGGAAGAGGAAGGTTACCTAGGAAGGTAATTGACTCTGTCATGGAGAGCAGAGAAGTAGAGGCAGAGCAAGACTACGAAGGCGAGACTCAGCTTTTAAGTATACGATCTGTGGAACTAAACGAGGCAACATAGGTACGTACTGTAGTTTCAAATAGAGGACTGTGGAGTTAATTCACAATGGCTTGCAAACTGAACGCTGAAAGCCATAACAGTTTACAATCAAGTTGTATGTATGTATGTATGTATGTATGTATGTATGTATGTATGTATGTATGTATGTATGTATGTACGTACGTATGTATTACACCCGTCCATTGCCCGGGGATATAGAAGGTTCGTAGGTTCTTGTGATAAGCCTCAGCTAAAGTCAGTCGTGACGCATAATTCTCCACCCAGGGCATGGACATCCAACTACTGTTTATGCAGTTGGACTAGCATTTGACGCAAGACGTTCATGATTATGGTAATAATAGTATTCAATAAACTTCGTAAGGCTAAATATATTTCATTTAAACAAGGAAAACGAATGTTAGTTTCTTGGAAGGACCTTTTTCCAATTTAATGAAATCAAAACCTAACTTAATACAATAATAATACATTGTATGATGATTGGATAATAGCTAGATAGACGAACGAAAATCTCTGTTGGCTAAATACTTAAAAAACATCATTATTTAAACCTTGATTGAAAATACTAACTTGATGGAAACGAATATGGAACTTGCTGAAGGCAAATCATCATTATTTATCATTAATTGTCCGCCCGCAATATATAATAGGATCGAATAAAATTTCATTCAAAAAAATTTTTTTTATAAACTACACTTGCTTTTATCTTCACTTATCCAAGATTTCATTTCAAAGTACCCTACATTTATCCATTATCTCAGAAATTACCTAATTGCTAACCAACTTGAGTTCTCTAATGGTGACCAGTTTCAATATAAATATCCATAAAGTGCACACAGTGTAGGAAAACCCACATAATAATTGGATCTCATATCGACATAACTCAATCAACAACAGCATGTCCCAGGAATCCGCATCAGCCACCTAAATAGAACACAATATCTAGCCGCTACAAAATCATTAATGATCCCAAAGAATGATTAACAGTAACTGCTTCCACCGGCACTGCCCTCCTGAAAGAAAATCTTGAAGGCACACTATCTACGGGAAACATACTATAAGCAACTACGCAAGAATACAATCTACTACCAGGTGACAATAATTCAATAAATACGACCTTCTACTTCACACATATTATGCTTATTAAATGTTGAAGACGTCTAATTAGTGACCATTTCCCCAAATTAAATGGTATCTGCATCGTATCCCGTCGCGAAACAGTGTTTCGATGATCATATAACAATCCATACGCTCGACCTTCGGACATCTTACACCACCAAAAATAACAACGACACAATTGCTTGCCTATTCTGGGTTCTTAATTGTATGACGAGCGCTTAAATCCATCTCTAAATCTCAAATAATTATTTATCACACTCCCATTATCTATTTTTCAACGAGACACTTACCATAACAATATTAATTCATCATAAAACACTTTATGGACGACCCTGTCCTTATTATTCACCATATTCAAGCACATCATACATATTCACACATTACTTACCCAAGAGAATTCACAAGCATTCCCGAAGAATCTCTTTTATCATCACCAAAGTATCGCAATCAACGCAACACTAATTTCACGAAACATTCGCCACTACGCAATAAACACGTATTGTATTATCATGCAGAAGACCTTCTACAAATAAATATTAAAATAAAGTCACCTCACGAAGTATTCGTGCAACACAAGTATGGTTCACTAATGAAGACACCGCATTCCTCCATTCACCGTAAACGTGAAGAAGATTCCGAGTAACTCGCGGTAAGACACGTATTTACAAGCTAAATCTTGCGTATAATAGATGATCTTAATATTACAACCTCGGACATAACCGTAATCACAAGTAACCGGGCACTAAATGATAGTCGCATTAGGTCACTCAAGTTGTTTAAATTTACGTCACTTCATTATGAAAGAAAAAATACATTCTACTCTACAGCTATGCAACTACAAGAAAATAGGGTAAAGAAAATGAAATCTTGGTACTTATCAGTGAAGATTATGTGATACCGCTCTCAGTCCTTTGCTCCATTGGTCATAGTTTTGGCCCTCACTTCGGCATTATCTCCCGGGCCTGTTAGGATATCGGAATATTTAAGCACTCATATTCATTTCCATCATTACATCATTGGAAAAATCTTCATACATTTTTGAGTCCATGGACCTGAAACTTAGAAAACAAAATTAACACAGTGACACAGGCGTTTTACAATATCTCACAGTTATTTCCGAAACTTTCCTTGTTCAGTATTAAAACCTCAGATCGCTATTCGACACAGTAATATTATTTTATATATCACGTTCTCTAATATTTCTCTTAGGTTCGGCGAACGTAGAGGTTCCCTTTAAAGACGTGCTAATTACTGTCCGTTCAACCTTCAATCTCCGTTTTTATATGCCATACCATTACTCATAAAACAAAAAGTTCATTACCATTGTTATACTAATAATATCGGTCTGCATTCCATACGTTAGGCTCAACTCACTGACTTGTAACCTCTCTTCCATCTGTTTTTGACAGTTCGACTGCGAATTCCAAGATAACGTGATCCCATCTGACTGGAAAGATGTACAAAGGAACACTTCACCATTGTCTTTATGACGTATGTAATCGACCTAACCTCTTCAGCGCCGCCTTGATCCTGTAACATATGGCATCAATTCATGGCCTCCTTCATGACACCGCTGGACCTGAATATCATATAGTCGACTTACTTCTTAATACTGTTGAGAATGTAAAATTATTTTGCTAATCTCTGCTCACATATAAGATAATATTTCGTGACTGTAAGCGTGCGGTGACCACGGGGTTTTGAGCTTAGGAATTTCATTCCTCATCTTATATCCATCCAATTTCCTGTCTGAATGGGCGAGCTATTCTAGATATTTGACACAGCTGGATGTATTTCCGAGTAATTCCTGTTAACCATTCCTTTAGCATGACCTTCAATGGCTCAACAGCTGACTCACTCGCCATTGGACGGTCATAGTATGTATGTATGTATGTATGTATTGCACCCGCTCACTTCCTGAGTCCCAGTCTAGCATTAATCTCAGGGGTGATCAGTTCGAAAAAGATAAAAAATAAATTTAATAAAGAAAATCTAATTATATATCGGCGCATCAGATGAACGCAGGGATGAACGGGGCATGCAAATTAAGGTAACGGGGGACGACTCATTCATGGATACAAATTTTTGACTCCACAATAGGACTGGGAAGTGACAACTTAAATTCCATGGGTATAATTGACTAACTACAATAAAAAGATATGGAAACTGTTTCCTATTGAAATTGCAATGAGGAGCAATTTATTCACTTATTTTGCAAACTACACATGATTACAATTATTACATTGGGACACTTCCATCCTGAAAAATAAATGACATACTACTTGGATTTACCTCACTACTCTGGTAGTGTAAAACATTTGGCGAATTCGCCCCAATTGGTTACTGGGGGTCGAATTCACATCCGTATGAGTGGACGTTTCATCGCTGGAGATCTTCTTTCGGAGACGAAGGCATGACAGTAACTATTTACGGTCATCTCCTCGTTCCGTTTGGACATGAGACACTTCCGGTATGTACATTCTGGTGAGCCGGACACCCACCGTGGAAATGTTATCGTCTCGAAAAAACGGGAATTTATAGTACGGACAAACTCTAGCCTATTATTTCCAGATTCACAAACACGCCAGGTAGAGTTCATTAACTCAAAGCCTATTTCAATATTTACACTTGTCAATACGGCAAGACGTACGGAAAGGTTCATTACTACGCCCTGACAATGAAGACATGTGCCGTCCGTGGGTTATCTTCGTATCTACCGCTAACAATCTCCCCCGTGAAAACCCAACATCTGGTTCTGAGCAATTCGACACATGACGACTGTCCCTATCATATCCTCCTATGGTTATTAAATAATATAATTATCATTCTTTATCTGATCATTATCATGTTCTTTGATTACCATCAATTATTTTACTATCATTAATTTCAATTATAATCCTATATTTGATTATTATCAGTTGTCATCCGGGATGATTATATGCCAACCCTTGCCGACGTTTCAAACGAAGGGTCGTTCTTCCTCGTAATTTATCCGCACAATTTAATGATCAGTTTCCTAATAAATATTATTATTATTATTATTATTATTATTATTATTATTACAATTAATCATCGTCCAAAAATCTCTTAATTTTCCGTCATCATAATTATTATTCTCAAATACTATTGCAAGTTCTTCATCTCCTGCTTCTTCAACTTTTCATTATTATTATTATTATTTTAATGACCTTCCGTACGCAACACAAATTTTACATACTCTGGCACTTTCATCATCTGGCTGTCTGGTAGAAAATATTCCTAACTAAAATACAAATAATCACTGCAGCGATTGAAATCAAATAAATGGGTTAGCACAAAGAGGAATTTAACACTTGAAATGAACTTAAATCAAAGTATTACAAACAGCATGCATTAATTGAAAGATATATACCCCATATTTACATTATATACAACAGACAAATACTCAAATTAATTAATCTAACCCAGTATTACGATAATATAAATTAGTTCGTCCGTCTAACAAAAAAATTAAAATAATGGATTCGGGAGGCGGACCATGTTAAGTAACCATAATTAATTTACATTGAATCCCGTTTAGTCGCGATAACATCCCCAAATATTAAATTTGTGTACTCATTCCTATGTAGAATTCCATTGTCTCGTAGCGGATGAGATGCCTCCTGGCCCCATGGTAATTTACTCATCCATCATATCGCAGTTTATAAATTTAACACAATAAAACACTTTTGGGTGACTACCCATGATTAATACCTTACTTACAGAATTTACATTAATTTATACAAGAAGAAAAACACATAGGTGCCTCTAGACCCATTACATTTGCACAATTATTCTTCCTTTAGCCCGAATCACACGTCGTGACACATTACGACGAAGTGCCGTTTCATTCGAACCGGCGCGTATCGCGTTCTTCAATCCGCACTTCCTGAAGTTTACGATGCCGTCCTGCGATCGCCTCGCTCCTACAGTTCCCTGCTACAGGAATTGTTACACCGTCTATCATGAAATATTTATTTCAGGCTCTGAACACTGCCTTCAAAAAGTATTATCGGCGTTCCTGTCGATCCTTTAAAATTCCAGCACATGAAATGTTGAGAAATGTATTAATTTCACATACAGTGATACTGATAATTTACACTCGATATACTGAATAATTATCACTGTTCGTCTTCACCTTCATGAGTACTAACGTACTTTCACTCTAACAGAATCTATAATGAGTTTTCTGGTACCGAATTACAGAGTCACCGTGTCAGCGTAACAAATTATTTCAAACGACTGGTTGATGTGAAGCTCGACTGGTCACAACTGGTGACTGGTAACGACTGGGTGATGTGAGGTCCCACTTCTGGTTATTTATGGACGATATGGTATCCCGCCGAGGTCATCCGCAGTCCTCTCATGGGGAGGGGGGTTGGTTATCCTAAATCGGCATATGCAGGTGGATTTGGATCTCTTGGTTTATCCCACTTAATAAACTTGCGATGCACATTCATGTGACGTATTCTGAACTCATATCGTTCGGTGATCATGGAAATATCACTTAATTCCTGTCCTCCACTTTCGCGCGCGAAGTCGGCGTCCCTGATGGCGTGCTCTTCTTGACCAATGGCGAGATAGCGTGGGTCATTTCCAAGAATTCATTACTTTACTTTATTATAATTACTATTAATCAACATGGGAATGATATTACAAAAATCCCCTCTATTCAATTCTGTGGTTGGAATAATTTAATTATTGTTATCGGAGAAGCTAACTGGAGTTCACTCTGAGTTTCTCTTATGTTGGTTTATCTGCGGGCCTATGATAAATTTTCCCATTTGTCAACACCGCATCGGTTAGTTTAAAATTTCTTCCTTGCAACTTGACAACACAAAATGCCTCGAGGCGTTGGAAAATACTGGTACGTCATATTCTCGGTATCAGTGAGACACCTGGCTCGCCCTTGTTCCGAAATACATACTCTTTCACTTCCTTGTAGTCATTACTTCTGTTGTTGTGAGCTCTAGATTTAATCCTCTTAGCTTCTGACCAAGAAACATTCTCCCCATAATGACAAGCTTAACTGTGGCGACGGACTGTCGCGATATGTCTAACTATGATGAAATTCTTCCGTCCACACAAAACTGACACTGTATTCAATTTAAAATTCCTATATATCTGTATTTATCGTATAAAACCAAATCATGAAAACTAGGGCCTATCTCATCCGGGTACAGTATGCATGTTTGTATGTATGTATGTATGTATGTATGTATGTATGTATGTATGTATGTATGTATGTATGTATGTATGTATGTATGTATGTATGTATGTATGTATGTATGTATTGCACCCATAAGGCGACTATAAAGAGGGTACAGTATGCGTGTATGTATGCATATGTGCATTATGTATATCTTCTTTTATTCTTCTTCCGCCGCTTTTCCCACACCCTCAGTGGGGTTACGAGTGCGAACTGTGTTGTACATCTGGATTTGGTCCAGTTTTAAGGACAGATGGTCACCACACCTTCAACCCTGTATGGAAGGATATGTTTCACTATTCCATGTTTCTGTGGTGGTTGGTACGGTGGTGTGTTATGTCTATATGAAGAGGAGCGTGTTGGGACAAACGCGAACACCGAGTGGCCGTGTGAGATAAATTAACCAGACGCGATTAAAATCCCCGACCCGATTGGAAATACCACCCGGTACCCTCTGAACCGAAGGCGTTGGCGTTCACCATTCAGCCAAGTAACCGGACTTTCGCAGAACATATCATTCATTCGTTTTTAGCTGTACAGCCGGGGTATATTATATAGTCGATTATATGTTAACATATATCCGTATTTTATGCCTATAAATTAAAAGACAAAACCGGATACTTTAAAGATTAGATTAGATTTACAGACTCAAATTTGGAAAGTGAAACTCCATACTCAACTTTCCCCGAGACAGCCTGTGGGGAGGCCTCCAGAAACATCATCCTACTGATATTTCTCCCATCAGATTTCAGGTCCAGGATATCAATCCACTCATAGCTCTCTCAGTGGTAGAGTGTCTGCCTCCGTATCCAAAGATCGCGGTATCAAACTTGGCAGAGGGAGAGGGGGATTTTTGAAAAGCGAAAAAGTCTCTTTTTGGCAACTCCATGTTGTACAATGTCGGCAATTGACAGATCCCTGCTTCCACTATCAGTGTTTATTTTATCAAATTCAGCAGTATTTCACCCAACAGAGTTATAGTTTCTCTTCCGTCGAGTATTATTATTATTATTATTATTATTATTATTATTATTATTATTATTATTATTATTATTATTATTATTATTATTATTATTATCTTATGCTTATGGCTTTGTATGAGGACATAGAGTCTCAACTAGGCTGTTATGGCTTGGAGGAGTGGAAGATAAAGGATTCCACTTTTCGTAACCTCGGTTTTTCTATTGGTTTTTGCGTCGCAGCGACTCAGACAGGTCTTATGGAAACGATGGGATAGGTCAGTGCTAGGACTGGGAAGGAAGCGATTGTGGCCTTAATTAAGGTACAGCCTGGTGTGAAACCTGGAAACCATGGAAACCATATTCAAGGTCGCCGACAGTGGGGTCCCGAATACAAGCTCAAAGCTACACGGTTCAAACCGCGCAGCCAACTCGTTCGGTGGTACTAGGTAGAATGGAGTGGGTACATTTATGCCCGGCCGCCTTTGCCCACAGGTATTAAGTTATTACTCATTTTTAGTGAAGTGGAAATCTCGTTTCTAAATCGTTCGACTTCCTGGAGGGGAAACGGACCCACGTCCTTCTGAGTGAACAGAACAAACCCTTACCACTCGGCTAGGCAGCCCCTAAACTACTGTAGTACTATACATATCCATGCTGCCAAGGAATATTTATTGATTGAAACATGTTTTAAAAATTTACGTTATAGGCCTACATGACAGGAGCAATTACTTCGATCTCGCAGGCTTTGGAGAAACCAAGCAGTCAGGGAAGGGGGGAGTTTGGCACCAGTGTTATAGGCCTACTTACCTTTTTGTTCCCTTATTATCTATTGAATAAATGTATTCAAGTCAAACCAGTCCTGTATATTTGTATTTGATTCTCCGTTATGGTTTATTATTTGTGGATATACTGTGCACAGTAGCAAATAAATTATTCTCATAACTAGGTACGATATCCTTCCCATATTTTCTTTTTTATGGAAATTAAAACGCATAGTTTGTATTGCAATGTTTCTCATTATTTATTCTTTTTCTCCTAAAATCATGTCTTCATGCATGAGAGGGTTGACATTCTCCACATTTCCAGGAGACGTCACGGTACACTTCTGTGCGTTTGAACTATCACGCACATGCTTTCCGTTACACTGCACACGCTTTTGCCGGCGGGCAAACACAATGGCATACTTTGAATGTTTTGTAAAATATGTTAACGTTCAAAATTGCGATATAAGCACTGTAGGTGTAATAGGCCAATGGCTTCCCTCTTAAATTCATAACCGGACAGACAGTGTTCGAATCCTGGTGTCTGAGAGGATTTTTCACCTGATAGACTCCCAAAGTGATATATTAATGACTGATAGATGCTATGAAATGAGAATGGAGAGTGTTACTGGAATGAAAGATGACAGAGAAAACCGGAGTACCCGGAGAAAAACCTGTCCCGCCTCCGCTTTGTCCATCACAAATCTCACAAAGAGTGACCGGGATTTGAACTACGGTGTCCAGCGGTGAGAGGCCGACGCGCTGCCGTCTGAGCCACGGAGGCACTTGGACATGTGGCAAAATCTAATGACCTTTATGCGTCTCTTGTAATGTCAAAAATAATCGAGAATAATATTTCTTTCACTGTTCAGCTTTTAGAAAGTCTAGTTGGCTTTGAATGGGTTATTTGAAGATGTCACTACCTAACAGGCACAGGGAATGAATATGTGTTACTACCACAGTTAATGCAGTTTTAAGAGTAAAAGGTTCTTATTATCAGCTTGTGTGAGATCTGATTGCAACGAATGTTGTCCTTGGATGGACGAAATTCCTAAACAATATAAATATTACTAAAAGACCAAGGAAAGAGCAACATCTGCGAGTCTAGAGACTGTTGAACCTAACATGAAATGATGAACGGTAGGTAAAGTTTCTTTGCGTGTAGATTGAAGAATTTCCCTATTAGCCCGTAAACAGCGTCTTATTAGCTGGCCTTGTTCCGAAATAAATTACAAAGAAAGAATGTACTGGAGAGAGGAGAAGTGTCCGACAGCGCTATCACGAGGTAGCATTGTTTGGCAAATATATACACTTACATCAGTGCATTTAATATAAATGTATATATTAAATAAATTCTTTAATTTATTGTTGAAATTAAATAGATAATGCATATAGGATATTATACATAAATGTCAATGTTCCTATATATATTATATAAACATTTATTATTATGCAAATTTTCTTTAATATACTGTATACGCAGATTAATGTCGAGAAGACAATCAATCCATCAATTCTCCTTCACAAAACCAAACTTGAAAACTGGGATTTCAAGATAAGAAAATGTTCGTTCACATTTTACACAAGCCTCAAGTGAACTTCTACAGGGCAATGATAAGCTCGACTTACCTACCCTCTTTGGGTAAGTGTGGGACAAGGTAGAAAATCGACTAAAAATGTCCCTCAGATACCCTTTTAAATAATATTTCTTGTGCAACAGCATGGAACCGTGCGAAATGGCTCCCCTGTAAGGGTAGTTTAGCTGTAAGTTTGCAATCGAAGGTGATGGGTTCATATCTCTCCAGCCACTTGGCAGGATAGGTGTAGCGTACCTGCCTCCAAACCGCAATCCCCTGGTTCGATTTACGGCCAGTCGAAGGATTTTAATTCTCGACTACGAGCTGGAACGGGATTCACTCAGCTTCTTGAGACGAACTGAGAAGCTGTCTGATGCGACGTGGACTCGGTTGCAGAAGTCAAGGAAAGTGGCACCTAATGTCGTCACGCTGGCCTCAAGACACTTCAATATCTGCATACCACCCTGAAGGGCAGTAGCTATCTTGGACTCTATGTACCAGGTGATCTTTTTTGGAGGAATGTAAAATCTCAAATTCTGCTTCCCTGAAGGTAGTTTTTTGGGGTTTCCCATTTCTGCATCAGACAAACCAGACAGATGCCAAGATTGCCTTTTCAGACCTAGACATTCGCTATGCCAACGTCGACGAAAATCTGTCTCTGTTTGTGCGACGTTAAGCACGTCACAAAAGCACACATGGGATGAGATTCTGCAGAAATCATTCCAGAGTTAATATATCCCAATTCATAGTTGAAGCCCTAAATGGCCATTCTATGAATTATTTTGTATAGCACAGAGATTCTTTAAACTGTCATCACTGTATAGGTGGGTGAATTAATGTTCAGTCATTGGTGCCTTCGTGATGCAGTTTCCATTCAGAGCAATGTGTTATCAAAGCGAGAGAGAACAATAGGAATAGTACACATAACAACTCTGCGGTCTCAGCACAGTTGTCCTGGATACCGGCGGACGACAAACAATAAGTCTGTCACGAGCTGCTCGTTAAATATGCACGTTGCCAATCCAGAATATATTTTGACAGTTTTGATTATGATGATTGTTTTTAAAGGGGCGTAACATCTAGGTCATCGTCCCCGGATTGAGGTTTGAAAGTCGTAACCACTGAAAGAAGAACCCTTCTCTTAGCTATAATAGTCCTGCCACCGATCATGCGAGTTCCAATGCACTTGGCTTCGAATTAATGAACACAGAGTAAGTTGGCCGTACAGATAAGGCCGCGCAGCTGTGAGCTTGTGTTCGAGAGTTAGTGGGTTCGAACCACACTGTCGGCAGCCTTGAAGATGATTTTCCGTGGTTCCCATTTTCACACCAGGCAAGTGCTGGAACTGCACCTTAATTAAGACAACGTCCGCTTCCTTCCCTCACTCCTAGTCTTTTCCTATCCCATCGTCGCCATAAGATCTACCTGTGTCGGTGTGACTTAAAGAAAATTGTAAATAATTTTTAATTTATGAACAATCTTGAGCATAACATTATTTTCATGGGCGATGTTCCCAGAGACAGCACAAAGTAGGCCCTTGCAATTGTTACTCAAAGTTGGCCACGTTTTTAGGAGCTCAGTAGATACATCTGAGATAGTAAATAGCCATAGTTTTAGGAGATCAATGGATACATCTGAGATAATTAGTTTTTCACGGCTTTAGGAGATCAACAGATACATCTGGGATGATAATCTAGTCATGGTTTTAAGAAATCAATAGATACTGTACATCTGAAATGATAAGCTTGTCACGGCATTAGGAGATTAATAGATGCATTTCGGATGATAAGCTATTCAAGCCTTCAGGAGATAAGTAGATACATCTGAGATGATAAGGTAGTCAAGGTCTTGGTAGATTAACAGATACATCTGAGATGATAAGCTAGCCACGATTTAAGATGCCAATAGATAACATCTGAGATGGTAAGCTAGCCACGATGGTAAGCTAGTCACAGTTTAGGAAATCAATAGATTCATCTGGATGATAAGGTGACTACTGTTATCCAAAATGGAACTCCTCCACGAAATCGTAGGCTCGAACAGTCAAACAAATTAATATTCAAAAACTTTTCTTCTCACGTGTATTATACTTTTTACAGGCAAAGACATAATATAAGGCCATGAAGAGCCATAGAAGCACACTAACTATGTATATCTGGAAAATTATTGCACAGCATCAAGGAACTGTGTAGTGTCTGCAAGCCAGAATGCGCTCGCCTTGTCTTTGTGAAAAGGCTCGATCGGTTTACTACTATTTATATGCAAATTCGATCACAATGGGGCAATCAAGCACGTGCAGAAGGAACGTTCTAACATCTCAGAAGGAGATGTTAAGAGAGATCGAATGTTTCCTTTGGAAAGTAAAATAATTTCCTATTATACATATCGGCCGTGTCCGGTGTAATCGATCATCTTAATGATTTTCAACTTAAGGAAACTTATAGGAGCCTATCCGTGAGCTGATGACCAGTTCCTAGACATGTTTCACTCTCATATCAATTGATCTCGGGCTCATTAACACGCTGTGCTCATGACCTGACATGAAACAACAAAAAGCTGAACGCCTTGGAGAAAATTAGCTCTTGCGTAATGGCCTGCTCTTACCGCAAAGATGTGACTAGGTTGTCTTATTGTTATAAGTCCGACATGAAACTAACGCAACTTTGTGTCGTTCAGTTAAAGGTGAACAATTTCTCTCGATAACTTTACAATGTAAGAGCAACTTTCAGAATCTTCGCACTTCTAGATTTAATCTACTGTATAGTTTTTAACCATTAACGTTTGCTTTTTTAAATATATGCAATATTCTAGATAAAGGGTGGTTATTGCAGTAGTTCGAAATTAATGTAAATCAAACATATTCTCAGGGCTGCGGTGTAGAATGAAATAATAATAATAATAATAATAATAATAATAATAATAATAATAATAATAATAATAATAATAATAATAATAATAATAATAATAATAATACCAAGAACCAAGCGAGCTGACTGCGCAGTAAAGACTACGTAACTGTAATTTCGCATTCGGGAGATGGCGGATTCGAACCTAACATCGGCACTCCTGAAGATGGTTTAACCTGGTTTACCATTTTCACACCAGGCAAATGCTGGGACTGCACCTTAATCCTATCGTCACCGAAAACCTGTCTTCATTACAGCGAAGTTCAACCACCAGTAAAAAGAAAACGGTTAATAATAATAATAATAATAATAATAATAATAATAATAATAATAATAATAATAATAATAATAATAATAATAATAATACCGAGCAAATTGGCTACCTGGTGCAGATCGTGTAGATGGAATTATCAGTCCAGAGATGGCAGACTCCAGCCCCATCGAAGAAAAGGTAGTTTTCCGTGGTTTTCTATTTTTACACCAGGTAAATGTTGGAGGTATACCTTAATTGAGGCTTTATCTTCCCAGTCCAAGGCCTCTCCTCTTTTACCGTCACCGGAAATCTCAAAATGTCAGCTGACATTAAAAAGATATTAAATGTTTTTTATTTTTTATTTATTTATTTATTTATTTATTTATTTATTTATTTATTTATTTATTTATTTATTTTGTGCTTAGTGTTCATTCAACTACTATCAGAGTTCTTAAATTTTGCGATGAAAGAGGATTTATTAATGTGTTTTTAAAACTACTAATACGGATCTCTCGAACTGAAGCACTTTAGCATTCCATTCCACTGCTGTGAAATTCGAATCGCAACCTTAAGCACAGAAAGTAAGCGAGTAAGTCAAATGGGCTACTCAAATTTCTAAAGGATTTTCTTGTAATATTGTTATTGATTTTTACGTCTCACTAACTACTTGTACGATTTCCGGAGACGATGAGGTGACGGAATTTTGTCCCACGGGAGTTCTTTTACGTATCAGTAAATCTTGTTGACGTATTTGAACACTGTCAAGTACCACCGAACTGAGCGAAGAACTAGTAAAACACCTCGGCGACGCAAGGATGGGAAAGTGCTAGGCTTAGGAAGGTAGCAGCCGTAGCAGTAAATAAATACAGCCCCAGCATTTGCCGGGTGTGCAAATGCGAAACAACGGAAAGCCATCTCAAGGATGCCGACGGTGGGATTCGAACCCACTAACTCTGGAATACAAGCTCACAGCTGCGCGACCCTAACCGCACGGCCAACCCACTCGGTTATAGAGAAACAAGTGATAAATGGTGATGCGGTTTTTGTGGGAGTTAAAAATAAATGCGACAGAAAGGAAGGCTGTAAACGTAGGACTATTAGGCAATGTTATATGGCTGATAAGAGGCGATCTAGGAAGTTTAAAAAGTAATAATTATGATCAGTGGAAAATGTGAATAAGTATTTAAACAGCCTATGTGATAAGTATAAAGGATTTGTTGAGGAGTGGGGAACAGACATGTACTTTTAAAGGTGTTAAACAATGGTAAATATCCACTGTAGTATAACAAAGGGTAGAAAGATTAAGGTGGGGGTGCATGTTAGAAAGATTTTTACAATTTGTTTTACGTCGCGACACAGATACATATTATGGCGACGATGGGATAGGAAAGGCCTAGGAGTGGGAAGGAAGTGACCGTGGCCTTAATTAGAATACAGCCCCAGCATTTTCCTGGTGTAAAAATGGGAACCCACGGAAAACCATTTTCAGGGCTGCCGACAATGGGGCTTAGAAATAAATAGATTTAATGTTAAACTTTCTTTACGTCCCTCTAACTACTTTTACGCTTTTCGGAGACACCTTGGTGCCGGAATTTAGTCCCGCAGAAGTTCTTTTACGTGCCAGTAAATCTACGGACACGAGCTGACGTATTTGAGCACCTTCAAATACCACCGGACGGAGCCAGGATCGAACCTGCCAAGTTGCAGTCACAAGGCCAGCGCCTCAACCGTCTGAGCCACTCAGCCAAGCTTAAATAGATTTAAGGATGGTTTTGGAAGTAAGGAAATACTGAAGGAAATTACTAGTAGGCCTACTTTGAATTTAGCAAAAAAATGTCAGTTAAGGATAAGGCAAACATAATTGGCAATTATATGAACTTTAGGGGAAAATGGACGGGTATGCATAGGTATATTAAGGCAGAAACAGGTTCCAGGAAGAACATTACAAGAATCATTAATGAACAAGGGGAGTGTAAAGGCCTATGCGAGGACTTCTACAAGGCAGAAGTATTCAGTCAGCAGTATGTAAAAATAGTTGGATATAAGGACAATGTTCAGGTAGAGGTGACTAATACTGGCGACGTTCTGAAATGTACCTATGATAATAAAGACTTATAGAAAAGTTGAAAGCTAGAAAAGCAGCTAGGTTTGGTGAGGTTACTAAGGATTTACCCACCGGGCGAGTTGGCCGTGCAGTTAGGTGCGCGCGGCTGTGAGCTTGCATCCGGGAGATAGTGAGTTCGAATCCCACTGTCGGCAGCCCTGAAGATAGTTTTCCGTGGTTTCCCATTTTCATACCAGGCAAATGCTGAGGCTGTACCTTAATTAAGGCCACGGCCGCTTCCTTCCAACTCCTAGGCCTTTCCTCTCCCAATCTCCCAACGTCGCCATAAGACTTATCTGTGTCGGTGCGACGTAAAGCCACCAGCAAGAAAACATAAAAACAAAATGGATTTATTAAAGGCATTGGGTTGGAACATAGTGCCGTATCTGAAATACGTTTTTCATTACTGTTTGCGTTAAGACCTATACCAAATTAATGGGCGGATGCGATAGTAACCCCTGTGTACAAAGGAAAATGTGATAAACATAAAGTGGATAATGACAGGCCAGTCAACCTGACATGTCTTGCTTATACATTCTGGTTAAGCATTCTTTCTGATTATACTTGACACGTTTGAAAAATGACTAACTACTTTGATAGAAATCAGTTTGGGCTTATGAAAGGTTGTTCAATTGAGGCTCAGCTTGTTGGTTTTCAACAAGATTTAGATTCAGATAAAACGAACTGTGTTACTATTGACTTATCCAGGGCTTTTGATAAGGTAGATTATAGCAGACTGCTGACGAGAATGGGGGGCTATTGGACTAGACAGATGTGTGCTTGAACGGGTGGCTAAAATTCTAGAAAAAATAACTCGCTGAATTAGAGTAGTTGAAGCATTATCTGATCCTGTAACATTTTAGAGTGGGGTTCCGAAAACAGTAATTTGGACCTTTATGTTTTCTTATATAAATAAAGACCTGGAATCACATATAGCCAGTATCCAGTATTCTGGAGATAGTGGGTCCGAACCCCACTGTCGGCAGCCCTGAAGATGGTTTTCCGTGGTTTCCCATTTTCACACCTGGCAAATACTGGGGCTGTACCTTAATTAAGGCCACGGCCGCTTCCTTCCAACTCCTAGTCTTTTTCCTATCCCATCGTTGCCATAAGACCTATCTGAGTCGGTGCGACGTAAAGCCACTAGAAAAAAAACACTTAACTGTGTAACCTCAAGTGAACAAAGTGCTCATACTTGTCCCTCTGTAGCTTCCAAAAGGGCTGAAGACATTACTTACCTAATAGTGTATAATCTGGCCCATCGGACACATAGGCCCTACAGTATGCATTCTTCTGCGTACAGTAGGCGAAAAGCTGCGACTTAAGGAAGAAAGAAAGAAAGAAAGAAAGAAAGAAAGAAAGGAAGAAAGAAAGAAGATTTAATTTCAAAATGTCGGGGATAATCCACGTCATATATGGAGTAGGCTACTCCAAGACTAATTAGGTGGTGATCGGGTGTTTAAGGCGGGACGACCACCTTGTCGCCACGTTCTGATCCTACTTAAAATCCCCTCGAGATCACCGGAATTCGATCCCGGCACTCTAGGATTGGAAATCTAGCCGAGTATATAGACCACATCGCCAGCAACGCCCTCCCCCCCTGCCCCCCACAGCCACTCTCTCTCTCTCTCTCTCTCTCTCTCTCTCTCTCTCTCTCTCTCTCTCTCTCTCTCCACTCACTCCTAATGAAAAATGTCTTCCGCTTGTCACGGTTCTGGTGTAGCTGAAGCAATCCCGGTTGCGAACCTCAACGATCTGGATGAATAACAAGACTGTAAACCATTGCTATAATCATGACCCCCAACGCCGTATTTTCAAGAATGTCGTTAGTGTTTAATGCAAATCTCTTCATCGTTCTTCTCAAAATGTTAACTAGAAAATGAATTTAGAACATTCTGATTCAATATAATGACTGCAAATCTCACGTTTAAAAGATCACGTAGAATAATTAGAACAGTTCTGTTGAAAACTTACAGTATCTATGATTAACATCTCTGAAATATAAATATGATCGTGTATTTCGAGCTTCTGCTTTTTAGTGGCAGCTGATATCGTTTTCATAGCATACGAACTCCAGGTTTAATTTAAATCCAAACCAATAGGACGTAACTTATTTTTAAAAATCCTATATGCATTGTCTAGGATTCGAGCCGCTACCACCTTGATGATAAACCATTATCGATATCATTTGAATACCACACACCCTATATATATACCGTATATTAAGTGTAATTTGTAACCTTTTAATTGTGGTCCCTTGGTCTTGCTGCCAACTAAACATTTCTTTCTATCTGGTCTCCCAGACCTTCAGACGAATACGATGCACAGATTTATGGATCTGAGAGTTTAAATTTCATTATTTTGATTCTGCATAGTGTAGGTTAATATTAATGATAAACGTGTTACAGGAAAAGTTTAACCTACTTAAGTGCTTAGGTGGGTGTTGTTGTTATTATTATTATTATTATTATTATTATTATTATTATTATTATTATTATTATTATTATTATTATTTAGGGTGGGTGATATTATTTAATTTACGTTATTATACATACATATATTATCATTATAGACTGTTATGTCTTTCAGTGTTCAGTCTGCAAGCCTCTGTGAATTTACTAAACGTCGCCACAATCCTCGATTTACAACAAGTGTTGTGGCCTCATTTAGTTCTATACCCCTTATCTTTAAATCATTAGAAACTGAGTCTAACCATCGTCGCCTTGGTCTACCTCTACTTCTCTTACCCTCCATAGTGTACCAGGAAAAGTTCGTGGGTATTGGGCATGAGAAGGACCTCAGGTAGTGGAAGGTGATTTTGGAGCCGATACAGAGCAGGATAGAACAGCAGGGCAAATAATAGATGGTTATACTTTTGTTAATAAATTTATTTATAATGTTCAAAGATTCACCGCCCTGCAATATTAATATAGGACTCAAATCTTTCATCAAAATCAAAGGTTTAAACAGAGATCTTCTTGAAGTCAGTTCGAGAAAAAATAAATGAATATCCTTCTCCATTCTCCTCACATGACCCCACTACCGAAGCCGGCTTATGCGTACACCTTCATCCATTGAGTTCGTTCCTTCTTCTCATTCTGAGTACCCTCCTACCATTGTTCCCACCTGTGTGTACCAGCAATCATTCTTACTACTTTCATGTCTGTTCCTTCTAAACTTTTATGAAAACACTAAATATTTGTCTTGAACCTGTAGTCTTTCTAAGAATTAAATCCAAAAAAGTGAACACACACTTATTATTGAAAAATTGAAATAAAAATTTAACTTCTTGATGAATGTTTCTCAGTTCGTTTGCATTGAAATTAAGGATCATAAAACACTTGAAAACCCTAAAGTTCTTCTACGTAATGTGAACATGAATTAGTTATTAAATTTGAAAAATAAATCTATCACTAAATATGAACTTCTTGGTAATGATGAAAAGTTATGAAATATTGTTCACACGTAGCACTGAGAATATCACTGCTCAGGATTAATGAAAAGAAAGTCAGTCAGTTTGTGACTACTCACTTAGAAGATAAGATTTTGCTTACAAATGTTGAATGGGAGTCTGGAACATTCCGCGGAGTGCGGACGGATACTCGACTCGGCGATGTTCCATGAAGAGACCACGTTGACGTCCCTCGATGGGTACCATAGATGAAATGATGTCTGATGTAACTGTATCTTGAAGTATTTCACCAAGACTTCCGCTGCTCTGGGAGGTGATATTTGAACACGGAAAGTTCAAGTGGTGCGATTAGTAATCACAGATACTATCATTCACTGTCGTAAAACACAGTTTAGCTCGTATTCTAATTTTATGATGCTAAGTGAATAAATACAGTCCTTGCTGCATAAGACACTATTTAAAATCGTCACTGATAACGTCTATAAATACGCAGTTCAAACACTTGAAAATGCAACGTGCAATAATTTTCATCACAGTCTCTGATCACAGTCTCTGATCACAGTCTCTGAACCAATATCATAAACAGATAAAGCTGATTTTCTGCTCGTGATTATATTATATTAGCATGAATTATCTAATAAAAAGTTCTTAATATTCACCAAGTTTATTACTGGAGAAAGTCGTGTCCTGATATGGCACGAACACTGAGTAAATAAAGAGACACAGTTCAAGGATGTACTGTTTTAAAAGAAATGAGTCCTAGAATAATTGGGGTTATCGTAACTGATGGTTTCTGTTTATCACACACGACAGTTTGAGATATCGTAGTAGTTCACTATTATGCGAAATTAACAAAGTTCACCTGTCATGCGCTAGTCTGTGACTATCAAATACTTGACTTCTCACTTCAATAAGTTCACAAGTGTAATCTTCCGAAATGTCCTGAATTTTATCGTAGTCGCGGCACGATAGAATAAGCATGGTGCAACGTCTTTTACAAGTTCACCGGCGATCGATTATGGCCATAATTACGAACTCACGAAACGCGACAGAGTGTACTTTCTTCGCGAACGAGACTGCATTGACAGACTGTACGAGGGTCAGACTGCTCTCTCTCTCCCTCTGTCTCACACACACACACACACACTGCTTGCCGGCCTTGACATAGTGGCATATATGTCACCGCCAGGAGGGGTGGCGCTATGAATCATGTGACTGAGAGTGCACATTCTTCTCAAATTTTAAATTGCAATAGTTCAAAAACTACTTGACAGATTTACTTGAAATTTGCAGGGTTTTACTTTTATAACGTCAGCTACAATTTAGCGTTGGTCCTGTTGCAATCGGTTAGGGCATTAAAAAGTTCATGAAAGAAAAAGCTTCGAGAAACGTCTCTAGGGGAGGCAAGTTACAAGCGGCAGGTGACGTCACTTGACCTTGTCTGGCTTGCTCGTGGAGTCTGGTAGTTACTGGAATGTTCCTTCGCTCAGCTGTTCACATATCGGAAGGGAATTGTATGCTGAAATAAAGTTAATAATCCATATGTGCCAGGGCCTAGGCATTCCTGGTACAATAGCAGAGTCCATTATTCTCCTAGGTAACCTATCCTTCTCCATTCTCCTCACATGACCCCACTACCGAAGCCGGCTTATGCGTACACCTTCATCCATTGAGTTCGTTCCTTCTTCTCATTCTGAGTACCCTCCTGCCATTGTTCCCACCTGTGTGTACCAGCAATCATTCTTACTACTTTCATGTCTGTTCCTTCTAACTTATGAATACGATATCCTGAGTTCACCCAGCTCCCGTAAAACAAAGTTGGTCTGAAAACAGACCGATGTAAACATAGTATCGTCTGGGAGCTGACTTCCTTCTTACAGAATACTGTTGATCGCAACTGCGAACTCACTGCATTAGCTTTACGACACCTTGATTCAATCTCACTTACTATATTACCATCCTGGAAGAACACACAACCTAAATACTTGAAATTATCGACCTGTTCTCGCTTTGTATCACCAATCTGACACTCAATTCTGTTGAATTTCTTACCTACTGACATCAATTTAGTCTTCGAGAGGCTAATTTCCATACCATACTCATTGCAACTATTTTCAAGTTCCAAGATATTAGACTGCAAGCTTTCGGCACAATCTGCCATTAAGACCAAGTAGTCAGCATAGGCCAGACTGCTTACTACATTTCCACCTAACTGAATCCCTCCCTACCATTTTACACCTTTCAGCAGATGATCCATGTAAACTACGAACAGCAAAGGTGAAATATTACAGCCTTGTCTAACCCCTGTAAGTACCCTGAACCAAGAACTCATTCTACCATCAATTCTCACCGAAGCCCAATTGTCAACATAAATGCCTTTGATTGATTTTAACAATCAACATTTAATTCCATAGTCCCCCAGTATAGCGAACATCATTTCCCTCGGTACCCTGTCATATGCTTTCCCTAGATCTACGAAACATAAACACAACTGGCTATTCCTCTCGTAGCATTTTTCAGTTACCTGGCGCATACTGAAAATATAATCCTGACAGCCTCTCTGTGGTCTGAAACCACGTTGGTTTTCATCCAAGTTCCTCTCAACGACTGATTGCACCCTCCCTTCCAAGATGCCAGTGAATACTTTGCCTGGTATACTAATCAATGAGATACCTCGATAGTTGTTGCAATCCTTCCTGTTCCCTTGCTTATGGATAGGTGCAATTACTGCTTTTGTCCAATCTGAAGGTACCTTACCAACACTCAATGCTAATCTTACTACTCTATGAAGCCATTCCATCCCTGTCTTCCCACTATACTTCATCATTTCAGGTCTAATTTCATCTATTCCTGCTGCTTTATGACAATGGAGTTTATTTACTATCCTTTCCACTTCCTCAAGCGTAATTTCACCAACATTATTTTCCTCCTCCTCATGAGCTTGGCTGTTCGCAACACCACCAGAATGATTTCCTTTTACATTGAGAAGATGTTCAAAATATTCCCTCCACCTCTCCAGTGATTCCCTGGGATCTATTGTGAGTTCACCTGAATTACTCAAAACACGGTTCATTTCCATTTTCCCTCCCTTCCTAAGATTCTTTATTACTGTCCATAAAGATTTCCCTGCTGCTTGACCTAGCCTTTCCAGGTTATACCAAAATCTTCCCACGACTTCTTTTTGGTTATTTTGGTTATTATTATTATTATTGTACCGGACGGTACACCTCCACGCCGCTAATTTAAAAGTTGCGCCTGTTGAAACTCCTCTGCTGGAGGAAGTCTGAACTTTATTGACGGTATTAATTTTCAACTTTCTCAGAAGATGTCACTACCTGTAAATTTTGGAGTTTTAGAACTGTGTCATTTTTGATGCGTTTTTGTTTTGCTTGAAGTAAGAAGTGTGAACTTTCTCTTCTAGAGGACACTACTGAAGAACTACAATAGTGCACCCTAGTGCGTAGTGAAAGAACTGTTTTTTTTGGAGAAATTTTTATTTCAAAAGTTTGTTTCTTGTTAAATTTCCTTCTGTTATTGTTTAAGTTGGCTGTATACCCCTCTCTTTCTCCTTGTTTTGTATTCAACCAATCCCGAATTTCTTTTATTAATTTCTGACCAATCCGAGGTATCTTCCCCCAACTTGAATATGTTGCTGTATCCTACCCAATGAAGACTTTGTGGGAGGGTGTTTTCATTCCCCTAACGCCTCGAACCTTCCGCGAGAGGATATAAACTGCTGATTTTAGGGTCTCCGGGCCACTTCTGTTCCATCTTTCAGTGTGTAAAGTACATAGCAGGGGGCGGGTAGCGCCTCTTTCTCCGGCGACAGTCAACAACCAGGTAATGGCCGATTAATTACTTCTTTTCTTGCTTGCTCAGCAGTTTAACTCTCGGGGCGGGTCCCTGCCGGGAAACGAACCCGGGTCCCCTGTGACCAAAGGCCAGCACGCTAACCATTTAGACATGGAGCCGGACGGAACGTCCATTTAAGGTGGGAGAGGGGTGGAAAGAAGTGAAGAAGTTGAATTATTCCTATGAGAATACGTTTATCTCAAAAACTGAAGGTGTTACAGACGTACAGGCATAAAAATTGGTATTTGGAATCTCCTTTAAAAATAATGAAACACGTATTTTTTGTTTTCGGAAAATCCAGTTAAGGGGATGAAAAGAATTGGAAAAGCGGGTGAATTTTTAAAATGAATACCGGTATGATATCTACATTATATGTCAAAAGATTAACATGTTAGAGACAAGAAATTTAGTACTTGGAAGGTCCTTTAAAAATACAGAAACCTGTTCCTCTTTGCTTTCGGAGAAGGCACTTAACAGGGGGTGAAAAGAAGTGAAAAATAGTTTAATTACTTTTTATGAGCATACTTATATCTCATAAACTGAAGATGTTACACACGTGAAAATTGGTATTTGGAATCTCCTTTAGAAATAAAGAAACATGTATTTTTAGTTTCGGAAAATACACTGAGATGGGATGGGGGTAGGTCTGATCAAGGGGTTGAATTCTTTTTATGGGTATAGTTACGTATATCTCATAAACTGAAGGTGTTACAGACGTGGGAATAGGTATTTGGAATTTCCTTTAAAAATAAAGAAACATCTATTTATTTTTTCCACTTGAGAGAAGACTGTTTTTCACATGTACAGTTATATTTCGCATGGTCGTCTTAGACCCAAAAGGTGATATCACAAGCATTATTTACAAAGAATTTCTAGGGTAAATGAAATTCAATTTTAGGGTGAGTTTTTATACTACAGGAATTTTCAGATAATGTCTTCGTACAATGCCGAGGAACGATTACTTTGATCAAATTACGAAATCCACGCGAGCGAAGTCGCGGGTAATGGCTAGTATAGAATAAAATAGCCATCCATTACGAATGTACTGTACTTTTAACGACTTAATAGCATACGAAGCACTGGTGACATTTTTTCAGTAATCTAATCAACAGTAGAAATTTCCATCGAGCATATTTTATTCTCGGCAAGATTCGTCGTGTTTAAAGGCACGAATTTTCCTTTATCCATCACCTCGCCTCAAACCATCACACATCCCCTAGCCAGAGAGGCGTGTCACCCTCTGAGTGGCCCAGTTCGCGCAGGTGGAGTGGGGATTGAAACCTTATAGTAATAATAATAATAATAATAATAATAATAATAATAATAATAATAATAATAATAATAATAATAATAATAATAATTTTACCGGGCGGTACATCTCCACGCCGCTAGTTCAAATATTGCGCCGGTTGAAACTCCTCTACAGGAGAAAGTCTGAACTTTAACAAACTGTATTAACTCAACGGTTTCTCGGAAGATGTCACTACGGTAAATTTGGTCATTTTGAAGTGTTCTGAACTGTGTCTATTTCGATTTGTGTTTGGTTGCTCCGTATCAAGAAGTTTGGACATTATCTAACGGATGTCTCTACCAAAACTATGATAACGCACTCTGGTGTAAAGGAATGTACTTTCCTGAAGAAGCGCCTCTTTCTCCAAGCAGAAGTTCTTCCTGTGTGTGAAACGTGCCTCTAGGAGGCTTAACATGGTAATTGGGAGCAAGTGCTCCTTGGCATGATTGGGGTTTCCTGCCCCTTTGTGTGAACTGGGTACATTGGTAAAGTTGGGCTCATAGCTCAAGGATTGTAATTGTGGGGCTAGAAGCCCAGATCTTGTATTATCCCCTAATGCTTATAATTGCTTTGTACCTGATTTTGGCTTGTTGTTGACTTGTTAAGTTTTCAAATTCTATGTCACCACTGTTAAGTTTTGAAAATATAACCTTTGTTGAAATTTTAATTCATCTTTCGAACTTGTAGTTAGACCCATTCCAACCCGCACCTTCTTTTTCCTCTGCTGATCCACCAAAACTCCGTAACAACAACAACAACAATAATAATAATAATAATAATAATAATAATAATAATAATAGGGGGAGCCCGAGGCTTGTTGCAACAAGGGTAAGTTGCAACACCTACGTTTTATTCGGAAATTTTCAATCAAGTGCTGCCACACAGTGACAGTTCATGCAACTGCTCTAGACGTTCAGTTTGAGTTAGTGATGGACTAGCGACGGAATCGAGTGGAATCGAGTAATGTGCTCTTGGAATCGGTATACTCGACTCCAGACTCGAGTCCAAGCATACTAGTGTCACTATCTGTGGACATGTCTTAGAACTATAATTTATTGTACTGGAGTGCACGGCGTTCAGGGTTACCGACAGAATATTTTTGTGGTGTGGATTGCAGTACGTTTGCTGCTAATTATTGGCTTTGTTGAGTCATCGGCCGTCAATAATTTGATTGTTACGATAATTATGATCATCATAGGCATTAAAATGTATGACTTACTAACAAACTGTCAACACGTACGATGGACAAGTAGGACGAAGATGAGCGTGGGAAGGGGGCAGTTTCCCCACTGTGTCCCCCACCTTTTATAATGCCGATAACGGCAGCGTTCTATTATTATTGTTGTTATGATTATTTCTTATATTACTGTGCAGCCTGGAAGTAGCCACCAGGGAAATGTTGATAGCTATGAAATATTATCAGCGCGACGTCCTTGTAGGAAAACTTGTACAGGTAATAATATTGTGCGAAATAATGACAATATTACTGCCAGAGAAATTTATTGCAAAGATACATGTGTAGGGCGTTCATAAACATAGTCTATAGTATCACTTATTGGTATTGTATTCACGCAGTCTGCATAAATAACATGCAAATCTAATCTGATTCCTATTTGATTACATCACATTATCATTCACTGGCCAGTCACTAATACCTACCTTAATTGTATATTTCATCAGACAATTAACACACCAAGGATTGGGTTCATCTTAACCTTTAAATGACAACATTAGGGTTGTAGGTGTCGAGCATTGTTGCTCTACGTCATGTGTCCTGTCTGAGAGGGAAATGCTGTATTTACAGAACTCTGTTAAAACTGTGAGCGCTTCGATCACCCTTCACCAACAACGGAACTACAGTATACATTTTTGTTGCTGTACGAAGGAAAATATTGGTATTCCTTGACCTAGAGGAAAGCCAGGGACGTATTCCCCTTGAATGCAAGGCATTCATTGCATGCGTTACGATAACGCAAAGAACTGTCTGAAGTATGATTTTAGGTTATTTCAAGTCAAATATTAACGATTTCATCTCTCAGAAGTTCAAAAGTTCCGCGCAACTGTACCCGTTCCGTTGCTTGATTACGTACGGTGCTGGTGTAGTCTCGCCATCTATTCTACTCTAGAATGAGACAGCAAATGGAGGAGTTGAGGATGCAAGGCATTCAATCTTAAAATTGCATTCGGTGGCAGACATAGTTCTGAAACTCTCCGAATGATGTCGCTGCAATTGAAACATGGTCACACATTATCACCCCATACACGTGCTACCCTCTGCCATCTGTTAGCAACTTGGAGAAAGTCGGCATGTCGAAGTTTACTGCGAACGGGACCCACGGATTACCCCCCAGCGAGAACCCAACCTGACGAAACTGACAAATGCCACTGGGGTGACTTACCTCCAGTGCTTGAGTTGTGGCTGACTAGTGAGTTCATTCATTGTGTTTGCTGATTAGTGAGTTCATTCTGTGTGTGCTGTCCCTGTGCTATTCGTTGTTTTCGGTGTTTTTTTTATATTTTCTGCATATGTGGTATTAACGATGGATGAGCCTAAAACGGATATAATTGTAAATCTGTTAGGAAAGCCATTTAATGGCCCGTTCGTTTGATGAAAAGATTCAAATAGTTAAAGGCGGGAGACCTCTCCCATCCCTTTCAAATTTAAATAAAAAATTTAAAAACAGAAAACAATGTTCGCACGTTCAATCCAGAAACTTACAGTAAAACTGTTTGGCTCTGCGGCTCTGACACTAAACAAATTATTCTGTTGGCCTTGCTTATTGTTTTTTGCTATAAATTCCCCTTGGAATAGCAAGAAACGATTGTAATATCCACGCATGGATATCCTTAGTTACCTTTGGTAAAAGTAGGATACATTTGCAGTTGGTTAGGCAGAAGCAGGAAAATGTTCTAAGGCACAACGAACCCGTTAAGAAAAATAGGAAAATTCTGAAACGGCTGACTGCGGTGACATGCTTTTTGGGGAAGCAAGAGTTACCATTCCGTGGGCACAATGAGGCTAGTGAATTCAACAACAGAGGGAATTACATACTGTAGATCTAATTAAATTGTTAGCCGATCTTGATGAAAAATTAGTCACTTCACAACAGCGAGTGCATTTAGAGGACTCTTTCCATTCATTCAGAACAATTTAATTCAAAGCATCTGCACCGTAATGACCGCTGAAATAAAGATTCAGACTGGGGAAACTAAATTCGTAGGAATTATGATCGATGAGACTTCTGATGTTTCGAACTTTTCACAGTTATCTATTGTCCTCAGATACGTTCATAATGGCGATGTTGTTGAAAGATTTGTTGGCTTCAATAATGTAAGTTCTGATAGGACAGCGAATGCATTGGTGAGACTTGCGATTGAGTGTCTGGATAACTTTGACTGCCGTGAAAAATTAGTTGCGCAGATTTTCGATGGAGCGGCGGTTCTTGCAGGTCAGCTGGATGGTATGTAAGCTAAATTAAAAGTAGTTCCTGAGGCTGTATTCACCCACTGCTACGCTCACAAGCTTAATTTTGTCCTCTCTCAAGCCGTTTCATCCACAAAAGAATTTTTTAGCGATTCTTCTAAGAGAACTAATCTGCTGGACAGTATCCTCAAGAAATGGTTTCCTAAACTTGTCCCGACAAGGTGGAACTATTCCAGCTGTTTAGTACAGACCATCCCAGAATATCGTGCTCCTCTCCAAGAGCTTTACGAAATAATTTTGGACGACCCTTGGAACTGGGATAATAATACGATTAATGAGGCAAGCGGGTTTCTCGTGAAGTTAATAGAATATCAGTTCAATTTTCTTCTGAACGTTTTTAATGAAATATTTTCATTGACTGATGTTACATATAACATCCTTCAATCTAAGACCCTAGACATTGCATATTGCACCAGAGAAGTGATTTTTTTTTGCTAGGGGCTTTACGTCGCACCGACACAGATAGGTCTTATGGAGACGATGGGATAGGAAAGGCCTAGGAGTTGGAAGGAAGCGGCCGTGGCCTTAATTAAGGTACAGCCCCAGCATTTGCCTGGTGTGAAAATGGGAAACCACGGAAAACCATCTTCAGGGCTGCCGATAGTGGGATTCGAACCTACTATCTCCCGGATGCAAGCTCACAGCCGTGCGCCTCTACGCGCACGGCCAACTCGCCCGGTGAGAAGTGAATTCTTTAGAAAGTAACTATAATGCAAAACAGTGGATTTGATAACATCTGGGATAGAACAGAAGAGAAATTTGATCCACCAAGGCAGAGAATAAAGGATGAAACTTCATTTTCGGTTAAAGATGAGTATATGAGGGTTTACCTGGAAATACATGATATTATTCTAGCACAGTTAAAATATCGTTTCTGTTCATTAGGAGATCTGTCCTTCATTGAAATGCTTGATTGTAAGAAATTTTCATTTTTCTGGCGATTTTCCTGGAAAGCAACTCGGTAAATTGATTGAAGTTTATGGAAAATATTTTGATACAGTACGACTTAAATCCGAATTGAGAGCAATGCTGACTTCTGAACACTTCAGACTGTGGCTCAAATCCAGAAATTCCTATTGACCAGTGGTCTCCACAGCGTTCTTCCCGAGCTTTATAAGTTTGCACATTGATTACTACTATTCCCGCTACATCATCATCTGTAGCACGCTCTTTCTCGGCCCTAAAGCGAATACAATCTTTCGTCCGCAATTCTCAAAGTCGGCTCTCTGCATTAGGAATTATGTCTGTAGAGAAGGATCTTCTTGTTGAGGTGAAAACACGTGAGGACTTATACAGTGACGTCACCGAGGAATTTTGCAAAAAGAATCGCAGGGTCGAGTTCACCTACATGTAATTAGGGTGAGTAGAATTGAAATTTACTTTATACATTGTGTTACTGCATGGTTACTAATTGCATGCCTCAGTGGAGATTCGAGGATACGCCACTGAGGAAAGCAGAGCACAAAATATTTATTTTAAGTAATAGATTATTCTATGTAAGTAATACATTACAAAATTGATTTTCTGTTATGAAACTACGTTTACATTGTTTACATAACTATGTTACAGTATTTACCTGGGTATGTACGGCAGTATGATCCTCTACAATCCCACGATGGTGACGTAATTGCCCTTCAGACATTCTCGGACTGATTTCATGTGCTGCATTCAGGTGTTTTAGCATGGTGTTGTCCGACTCCATGGCGAAATGGTTAGCGTGCTGACCTTCGGTCACAAGGGTCCCGGGTTCGATTCCCAGCAAGGTCGGGAATTTTAACTAAAATTAGTTAATTTCACTGACACGGGGACAGGGTGTATGTGTCGTGTTCATCATCATTTCATCCACATCACGACGCGCAGGTCGCCTACGGGAGTCAAATCAAAAGACCTGCACCTGGCGAGCTGAACATGTCCTCGGACACTCCCGGCACTAAAAGCCATACGACATTTCATTTCAACATGGTCTTTGTACTTTTGTTGTAACGTAAAGTATTTTTACATATGTTGCACACAACTTTTTTGGGAACAGTTTCAGAGACATCAAAGTACTCCCATACAGCCGATCTCTTCCTACTTGACATTGTTGATGTTTACAGTACTGCTTAAATTCCGCAACTGTTCTTCGACCTTCGCTCAACTTCTAAAGACTGCAATGCACTCGGTTTTGTTCCTTTGCGCAGTCATGTGTTGCTAGAATAAACGTCAAAACGTTCATTGCGTTCCATACAGTCGTTCTGTCTGATGATTTGCCGCGTGTACATACATCACATTCTGGACGCCTTATCTTAATACCCTACATTATATCTGCCGAAGTATGATGTGAATATAAACTATTCACCTGTTCCACGGATGATTGTAGTCTTTGGTTACTATAAATCTGTAATACTACCGATCATGTTAGCATATCTATGGCATAATGACTACCCGAGATCTAACTTTCCAGTAGCGAAGCAATACAATGTGTGCAGAAAGACCGTGTATAAAGATAATATGTGCTTAAAATACGCTAAATACAACATATATACCGTGACAGTGATTTTAAAAAATAGTAATAATAATAATAAAAATCCACAACATGTTTCCAGTCATTCGACTGCGTCAGGAATGGAAGGAATCAAGCCCCTATCTAGCGGCGAGGATAGGAATTGTGTCGGCTGCCGAAGCCTGTCGCACTCCTCTGGGGCAATGATTAATGAATGATAGATGAAATGAAGATATTGAAGAGTGTTGCTGGAATGAAATATGACAGGGAAAACCGGAGTACCCGGAGAAAAATCTGTCCAGCCTCCGCTTTGTCCAGCACAAATCTCACATGGAGTGACCGGGATTTGAACGACGGTACCCAGCGATGAGAGGCCGGCGCGCTGCCGCCTGAGCCATGGAGGCTCACAGTAATAATAATAATAATAATAATAATAATAATAATAATAATAATAATAATAATAATAATAATGATAATAATAATTTAATAATAATCATGCTATGAGTTTTACTTCCAGCTACGTACATTTTTATGGTTTCTGGAGATGCCGAGGTGCCGGAATTTAGTCCCCAGCAGTTCTTTTACGTGCCAGTAATTCTACCGACACGAATCTGACGTATCTGAGCACCTTCAAATACCACCGAACTAAACCAGTATCGAACCTGCCAAGTTGGGCTCAGAAGTCCAGACAAGCTATGTTATCAATAGTAGAATAGGTGGCATATTCAGCGGAGTGGGCGAGAGATGTCGTGAACGGATATTTTCATATTTTATTATGCGTATATAGTTGTAGTATTATCGTTCTCAAGTCATCATCAAATCTAGATTATTTCTTTTGCTCATTCATTAAGTTTTTATATCGTACCGCGCTATCGCAATCCCATAAAATCTCAGCGACCACTTGTACGCATGCTTCATGCGTCCAAGAGCGGGCGAGAGAGCGTACGTGTGACGTCATGCTGTCATCGAGTCTTCGCAAGCGAAACGAGTCCGAGCCTGGACTCGAAAGTGTCGAGTACCGCGATTCCAGGCATCACTCGCGCATATCACTAGTTTGAGTACGAATGTCAGAATATCCGGTCGTTTTGTATTGTGTTCTGAGACCTAGTCCATTTTCCTGCCTAGCGAATAACTTTTTCTGACCTTCTTATTTTATTTAGTAGATAATACTGTTTATAGTTTTTGACCTAGTTTTATATGAATATGAAGTGAAAATTATTTTAGTTCAAACCTGCAGTAAGTGCTCTAGCCTCCGTTTTGTTATTTGTGAATGACCGGCAATTCCGTCAAGGAATGCGGAACGGGGAATTTTGCAACAGGTGTTGCAACTAACCCTAGCAGGCTTTCCAACTAACCTCCACTTCACACAACTATATGCCGCTTAAGATATAATAACAGCTCTCTTATAATCGTATTTGTGGGCGTGATAGCTGTTAGCTTCTCACCCAGGGGGGGCACGGTTCGAACCCCAGCCAATGAATGTGGGATTTTTGAAATGAAAAGTCTTGTCCCTGTTGTTCGGATTCCACGTAAAACTGGAGGCACCGTAACAATGATCACGGTATCACCAGTCACGTAAAACTAAAAGCTTAGCTTAATCGCAGTTTTTGATAGCTAGGTAATACAAAATTTAAAAGCTATTTATATAGTTATGTACCGTATATGCGGAAAACAGTAGTAAAAAGTTTGACACCATTGGACGTGATGGAAAGAACTGCAAAACTCGTTCTTGATAATAAAGGAGACGGTAATATTTCAATTAGAATAAATCACCATAAAATAACCACGTGGCAAAATCCGGCTTAACGAAAAGAAAAACTGTGTTTACCGGTAAAAGGAAGATTTGTGTACTCCTGTTCAGAAGAAGACAACTGTTATTTTCTGAAGTGCGGGTGCGTGTATAAATAGGGGAGGAATGCATCCAGTGTGTGAAGTGTAAACAGTAGTCGCTTGGGTGTGTGCTAAAAACAATCCATACTATATCTGTGTAGACTGTTCTAACAATCATGGAAACTCGGATTGAGTGTTTCGCCATCTTACATAAACTGTTGCCCCTTACCTCTCAAGCGGTGTACATTGCAACAGGTGACACTTATTTTTCATTTGTCATTTTGAGACATATTACTATTTTCAAACTGTGTTTAAAGTGACGTTTTTGATAGATAAAAATAGGAAGTATCCCTCGATTGCTTTTAATTTCAATGTGAATAAATAGTATATTAGTAAAAAATAAATTCAAAATATTCTTGCAACATGCTCCTGCTTCCCCTAATAATAATAATAATAATAATAATAATAATAATAATAATAATAATAATAATTTGGTTGAGAGTGGGCAAACTATTCAAAAGCTACAACTGAGAAACGTACTGACCACAAAACCAAATTATATTATTTAAATTAATTTAGGCTGTAGATTAACTGAGGTCAGATGGTGAAACATACGCAGGTTCCTTTTAGTTCCTGTACTTTTCCTTCGAATGCTGATGCAAGTTCATAATTATTACAAATACATTGGAGTCTATGGTTAAACATCGATTAATGTTCTCAAACCTAATAATCATTTTTTTTTCTATTGGCTTTACGTCGCACCGACACAGATAGGTCTTATGATGACGATGGGACAGGAAAGGGCTAGGACTGGGAAGGACGCGCCCGTGGCCTTAATTAAGGTACAGCCCCAGCATTTGCCTGGTGTAAAAATGGGAAACCACGGAAAACCATCTTCAGGGCTGCTGACAGTGGGGTTCGAACCCACTATCTCCCGAATACTGGATACTGGCCGCACTTAAGCGACTGCAACTATCGAGCTCGGTCCTAATAATCTACAGATTATGATGCTCACCTTGAAAGTCACTCGTAAAATATTCACTACTAGTTGATGTAGCCGTGCTTCGCTACGGAATTTTACATTGTTTACAGAATTGTAGGTTAGGTAGTGTACACGATGTGAGTAAGATTGTATTAATTGCATAGCTCTTAACGTTACCCTAGAAACGCGACGGGAAAGTCACCAAACATGTTTATGTGAAGACTGGGTTCGGGAATTTTCATTGTAATGGTAGGCCCTCTTGGTTATCATCAGTCACAATCAAGTTGGGGCATTTTCATTATAATGGCAGACTCTCACTCTCTACCTGCTTCCTTATATCCTCAGAAAGACTGCCTTAGTGCTTTTCCCAAATGAAATCAACATAGTTCATTACAATGACACCAGTAGGAATGTTACCATATGAAATGCTCGATCAAATGAAAAACCGCACATTTTCTCACTTTTAACGAACTGTAGTACGCTGCCGATCTAACAGTCCAAAGTTCCAGAGCTGGAATGACCAGGCCGCAGACCACCTGTACACTCCTCTGCTATTATTCCGTTAAATGTGCACACTTCTCATTCCGATCAGTGCCTCAAAATAGGGATTGAATAGCTGGAATGCCCTGATGGAGCAGTGTGTTACGTACCAGCAGTATCAGAAAATGTATGAATCAGTGGAATCGTATGCTAGAGAAGAAAGTTATCTAACTCCCCTGATATTTCCCGCCAATATTCAGACAGACTGTTATACTCGGTACACAGCAGTAATCCCGTCTATCGGAAATGAGTGGCAGCATAAGAGTCAAAGAACATCACAACAAACAATGGTCAACGTAATGTTATTGTTGATCGATTTTATGAACTTTCGATATTGCAGGCCTTCACATTCAGTTTTCTTCCGACTCTGAAATACCACTCTTATCATAGTCGGTACGGTAAAACTGAATAAAACATACATGATCGGAAATTGTATTCTCTATAAATTCTGTTACGTAGTACTTTTCGATAGGACTAATAAAACAGATACTGAAAAATTAAATTTTAGGCGCCTTCCCCTAAACTACCATTTCATTCAGGGTGAATAAAATTGTTTATAGCTTAGACTTTAGTTTCTTATTCCCAGACTCTATATACCGATTTTCATTAAATTCTGTTTACCCATGTTCTCGTGGCTCGGCGTTGATATGGACTTACCAAGAAAAATACAAATTCGTTAATATCTCTGTTATCATAGCCAGTAAGGTAAAAATGTATAAGACATAAATGATCGGAAATTTAATTCTATATAACTTTAGTTAGGCAATATGTATCGATAGAACCGCTAATAACATAAATATTTGAGAATTAAATTTTAGGCCTTCCCCTAAACTACCATTTTGCTCAGCGTGAATAAAATGATTTAGAGCCTAGATTGTAGTGGCCCATTCTCCGACTTTTCATACCGATTTTCATTAAATTATCTTCAGCCGTTTTCTCGTGATGCGTGTACATACATACATATAGACAGACAGAAATTACGGAAAAGTAAAAAGTGTATTTCCTTGTTACTGTGGACACGCCCGGTACAGAAATACCATTCTGTTTAAGAACTGAGCAATGTACAGACAAAACGCTTATTATATACAGTTGAACCTGCTTTATACTTAACTCTGTTCTGCGTAATTCGTATTTGTACGTAATTTCCTTTAGGTCCCGGCAAAATGTAATCTAAAAGCGTGTTAATTAAACCTTATTTATGCGTAATTCGCAGTTATACGTAATGAGTTTCGGTGAAATATACTGTAAATGAGTTTTGCGTAATTGTAATGAGCACGTGCTTTTTTAAAAGAAACTACTGTATTTACGAAGTTTCCTCTTTGTCGGCGTAGGCGGAAGTAGAGCAGTCGGGTTTTGGTGCTGAAACAGAACACAAAGAGTTTCTCCGAGTGACATTGTTGATCCCTATGGGCTAGAATAAATTTGTTGCTCTCATTGCCCTGTCTCAGTCTCATCCTTCGCTTTGACAATATGAAAGTGACTGAGGTATGAGCGATGCTAGTAATACAATTCCTTATGCAGCCAGTCCCTGTTATGAATGGTGTGAAAATATCACTCATAGGGTCGGTTGGTGCATGTATTTCAGTGGGCTTGGCAGACTGATATATAAATAGCAACTTCTGGTTCGGTGAGGAAAGCAACGGGAAACTACCTCACTCCTCATTTCCCTAGCATGCCTCTTCAGTGACGCCTAGGCTAACTATGACAGCTGTTGGTGGAACTGTGGAGGATCAAACCAGGCTTCTCGGTGAATACCCAACGCACATATTTACTGGCGTTTTAACAAAGGCCAACCGAGCGAGTCCCCTTCGCTCTCTATCTCGCTACTCCTCTACCTTCATCGTTTTTTACCTTCACAATGCCGCCAAAGATGAAGATATATTACAAGCAAAGTGGGCGATTTCGGTGCGGAAACAAAAGAAAATACAGTAAATTTGTTTGAATATCAGAATTTCTTTCGTGGGAACAACGGAGACGTAAAATGTCCACGGTGCCGTTATCTGGTGTTTACTGTTGAACAGTAGTTTTGCCATTCATTTGCTTTCTATTAGCCATGGAGAACAGAAAAAGGAAAAGTTATACCCTAGATGAAAAAGTAAAATTTATACGAGAAGTGGACGCTAATCCACACAAAACAAAAACGGAAATTGCTTCAGACTTAGGGATTGCTTATACCATGCTATGTACAGTCACCAGCAAAAGAATAGTTATTTTGGACGAGTTTTTAAAACTGGGTTCAAAATCAGCAAAGCGCAGCCGTCAGCAAGAAGGAAGACGGGCCGAGTTGGCCGTGCGGTTAGAAGCGCACAGCTATGGGCTCGCATCCGGGAGATAGTGGGTTCGAACCCCACTGTCGGCAGCCCTGAAGATGGTTTTCCGTGGTTTCCCATTTTCACACCAGGCAAATGCTGGGGTTGTACCTTAAATTAAGACCACGGCCGATTCCTTCCCATTCCTAGGCCTTTCCTGTCCCATCGTCGCCTAAAGACCTGTCTGTGTCGGTGCGACGTAAAGCAACTAACAACAAGAAGGAAGGTACGTAGATTTGGAGAAAGCACTTTTCACATGGTTCCAGCAAAAGCGGGCTGCAGCTCTACCAATTAGTGGCGTCATGCTGAAAGCAAAGGCGATAGATTTAGCTAAAATGGTGAGTATCACTGCTCATTTCAAGGCTTCATCAGGATGGTTGCAAGGATTTAAAGATCGTCATGGAATTACAGGGAGAACAATTTGCGGTGACTCAAAAGCTGTGGACGATTGTGTTGGCTACTGAATGCATGATTCGAAGCAGTGTATCGATTCATTCAAGTGTCCGAGTGAATCGATTCACAGGAACGGCGATCTCCCGGCACACGATTCAGCTTTCTCCCAGCGGACAGTGCTGAGTGGCGCACTCACTGGACATTGACGGGGAGCCGAGCTTCCGCTGCAGCGAGACAGTGAATCATGATTCGTGGCACATCGAAAGAATCGTGAACGAGCACGGCTCAGTGAAACACAAGATACACACGGCTCCTTATCGGCACACTGGACACTGGCGGAGAGTAGAGCTTCCATTGCAGCGAGACATACAGTGAGCCATGGTACACTTAAAGAATCCTATGCTATAATGCACTGTCGAGCTCAGCTCATTTGAAAATAATACCCACTTGCATTCACTGTCCTCTTCTTACAGGGAGGTTTAAATAATAGATGGATTTATTTGCAGAGTTAAAAAGGTAGTCAAAACATAATTCTGAAGTAGCTAGTAATTAGGTAGGCTATTAGGTTATACTATTTATTAGTTTAATGAATCTTAGTATTATAACTTAGTTGACATTTGACAATTAAACTCGACTCTAGCCTGCTCTATGACTATGAGTCATGCTCATAACCACTCAAAAGTACCTGTTTTATAATGGGAAGAACGGCTCAGTATTCCCTCAGTTCATATGTCACATCGTTGCACAAGACTTCAATCATACTGTATGTGGAGAGTAAGTGAGCCGACTGACGCAATAACTTAACCAACAGTATCTTGAATAAGAAAACCAGCGGGCTGTTATACATCTCGGGTAGCCTATACAAAATATGACGATTTAAAAAATCCTCGTCTGATAGAAAAATACATATTTTCAAAATGACTGAGCGAGTTGGACGTGCGATTAGTATCGCTTGCATTCGGGGGATGATGGGTTCGAATCCCACCGTCATTAGCCGTTAAGATGGTTTTCCGTAGTTTCCACCTTAATTAAGGCTATGGCTGCTACCTTCCTAATCCTAGACCTTTCCCATCCTGCGTCGCCGGAAACCTTCGATGTATTGGAGTGACTAGCATTTTTTTCTAAGAAAGGAATTCATAGTATGAAGACCAGATGGCAGCTGCGAGCACTGAGTGCTGTTGCTGCTGTCTTACCAGTATATACTACACAGATGCAGTAGGAGCGGTGACTAATGTGCTGTGAATCGGATCACTGTATCGATTCAATAACGTGAACGGAATCAAATGAATCGATTCAGTAAAATGAATCGAATGTCCCATCACTAGTGGACGACGTCACGGTGCAACACTGGAAAGAAGGGGTTCTGCCGAGTATTGTAAGCGATTATCTACAACATCTACAATTGTGATGAGACCGGTCTATTCTACAATCTCCTTCCTAATAAAACATTAGCTGAAAAATGTGACTCATGACATGGAGGGAAGAAAAGTAAAATTCGTGTAACAGTACTTCTCGCCACCAATGCAGATGGATCTGACTAACTTCCTCTACTTGTGATAGGAAAATCCAAGAATCCGAGGTGTTTCAAAGGTGCGAAACCAAACCTACGGAATATGAATCCAACAGAGATTCTTGGATGATTATGCTTCTAATGGAACAGTGGTTGAAAAAACTGGACATTAAAATGAAGAAGAAACAAAGAAGATCCTCCTTTTTATTGATCGATGTGCAGCACATCCACCTCAAATCGTTGTGGAGAATGCCTGAGTGGACTTTTTCCCCCCTAAATGTACCAGTGTTCTACAACCGCTTGATATGGGCATCATTGCAAATTTCAAAGTGCATTATAGAAAAATGCTGGTTCAACATTTAGTAACAGTGAGTGATGCAGGAAATGAACCTCCCTCCATTAATTTGCTACAAGCCATGGACTTTATTTCGGCTACCTGGAAGTAGGTGTCATCCTCCACAATCAGCAACTGTTTCCGCGAATCTGGTGTCTTACTAGCAGACGCTGCCTCCAATGATGATTATGGGGACGCAGTTTTGTCTGGCAATGAGCTAACGCTACCGGAGGGTGCAGAATTCGATACTTTTGTGCATTTCGATGATAAAATGGCTGTATGTGGAGAACTACCGGATGAAGGGATTATTGCTGATGTATGCCAACAACGCGGTGGTGATGGACCAGCCACAAGCGATAGTAACAGTGATGGAGATAACGACTTGAATCTTGAAAAGCCTGAACTGAGTGAAGTGTTTGGTACTAATAAAGCTTAAAAAGAAATTAATTGAAGCTCTCGTAATGCCACATTTTGACTATTGTGATGTTGTTTTTAATGACGTGAGGCCGCAATTTTCCCTAAGGCTACAGTGCGCTCAAAATGCATGTGTGAGCTATATATGCAATTTAAGAAAATATGACCACGTGTCACCATATTTCCTGAAATTAGAGTGGCCGCGACTCCATGTTCGTCGTAACCATCATACTTTGTCTCTCCTCCATCGAGTTCTTACTACATCTTCCCCATCTTACCTTTTATCGCGTTTCCATTAGTTCTCAAATATTCATGACAGACATACAAGGGCTCAAACATCCAATCTGCTCATCATCCCTCACCATCGAACTGCCGCATATAACAGCTCATTCTCGGTGTTTGCCGCACGAGAATGGAATCATTTACCGGACGACGTCAGAGGAATAACAACTACAGTGTCATTTAAAAGAGCGTTAAGAGGTACAGCAGGATGCCAGTGACTTGTGCATTTCTGGTAGCGCTATTAACGGAGCGGTTGTTTACGGAACGGAGGCTCCGGCCGCTTTCAATCGTTTGCCTCCGGAGAACCTCCGATTGAATTGCAAGCGCGTAGTTTGAACTTGGCACGGGAGCAATGAACGAGCATTTGTACAGGAATTTATAACTTGTCGCTATTAATGTGAAAAACTACGCCCCTCCGTTAATACTTCAGTTATTTGGCGATATTACAAATAGGCCTAGCATTCTTACGTGCAGACATAATAATTATGTAATAGAACCTCCGACTGAATGACAAGCGCGTAGTGTGAACTTGGTACGGGAGAAATGGAAGAGCATTTTCTCAGGAATTTAAAACTTGTCGCTACTATTGTGCGAAACTAGGCCCCTCAGTTAATGCCTTAACTATTTATCGATATTACACATAGCATTCTTACGTACAAACCAGTGGCGGTTTCTGGTATAGCGCAATGGAGCAATGAACCTCCAGTTTATATCCAATTGTACTCAACTACGTAATTTTCACAACTCCCTTGTCAATCTCGAAGCTCTTGCTAAATCCCTCTATCCGTAATATACTCGTACTGGCTTTCAATTCATGTGAGCTGCGCAAGGTCTGTGGCTGGATACTTGTCTGGAATGAACCCCTTTGCAAAGACGATCTCTCCGTCCGTACATAGGCGAAGGGAGTGGCGAGGTGCGGGGGGTCGAAAGCCAGCACTAAGGTAAGACCAGGATATCGCAGAAACGGATCTCTGTTCTTTACGCATGCGCAATAGGCCACTGTCTCAAGACTAGCTAGTCGTGTTGTTGGGGTTGGGGTATGTGCCTGCCATCTGTTGGCCTTACGGGAATTTGACTAGGCAACAGAGAGAATAGAACACGTAACTAGCGCTAGTGTTGAAAAGCATCGTTACTACCAAAAGTCACATTAAACTGTCAAATTCCAATTAATATCTTGTCCCAAATATATCATTACTTACTAAACACCAATTAATTTGCCTTCTTTGGAATAATTACCTTTTGGAGAGAAACTTAACTCAAAAATCATTGAGGCAAAGAATAGCGGCAAGGTAATACCAATGAAAACTTTTAAATATAGTTGTTACTATTCCCATGACATCGAAAGCAGAAAGGTGTTTCTCTAGCCTGAAGAGAATAAAGACTTTCTAGCGCAGCACAATGACCCAGGATAGACTTATTGCTCTTGCTATGTTGTCAATTGAAAGGAACTTTGTTCGAGACTCTGCGGACTTCAATGAAGCAGTTATTTCTTATTTTGCATGTGGTAAAACTCGGCATGTAGGCCTACCGTATTTTCTGCTCCTCTTGTATTTGATCACTTTCTAGAACTTATGTCATCTTAGTTTAGGAGGTTACGGCCCACGATGGAAGAGAAGCTGGCGGAGATGGGAAGAGGAGAGGTTGGGGGGAGGCAATTTTTTCTTCTTTTGAACCCCCAGTGATGAAAGTCACGCGCCGCCACTGGTACAAACATAATTATGTATTTTCTTAAATATAAACATATTATAATTTAGGCTTTGTCCGTGACTGTAAATTACTTCGTTATTAAATAATTAATAGACTACTATTATCATTGCATGCCGGGCTGAGTGGCTCGGACGTTTGAGGCATTGGCTTTCTGACCCCAACTTCGCAGGTTCGATTCTGGCTCAGTCCGGTGATATTTGAAGATGCTCAAATTCGTCTGCCTCGTGTTGGTAGATCTAATTACACGTAAAAGAACTCCTGCGTAACCAAATTCTGGCATCATGGCGTCCCCGAAAACCTTATAAGTAATTAGTGGGACGTAAAGCCAATATTATTATTATTATTATTATTATTATTATTATTATTATTATTATTATTATTATTACTAGCTGATGTACCTGTGCTTCGCTACGGGATTCTCAGAAAGACTGACTTGGTGGTTTTCCTAACTGAATTCAACATAGGTCATTAAAAAAACGTCAGTAGGAATGTAGCGATTGAAAGCAATGTTATCATATAAAATACTCGATCAAATGAAAAACCGGACACTTTCTCACTTTCAACGAACAGTACTACGGTGCCGATCTAACAGTCCAAAGTTCCAGAACTGGAATAACCAGGTCGCAGACTGCCGTGACCACTCCTCTGTCATTATTTCGTTAAATATGCACACTACTCATTCCAATCAGTGGCTCAGAGTAGGGATTTTATAGCTCGAATACAATGATGAACCAGTGTGTCACGTACCAGGTATATCAGAAAATGTATGAACCAGAGGAATGGCATGCTAAAGAAGAAAGTTATCTTACACCCCAGCTACTTCCCACCAATATACAGGCAGGCTGTTACAGTCGGTACGACCAAGCGAGTTGGCCGTGTGGTTAGGGGCGCGCAGCTGTGAGATTGCATCCGGGAGATAGTGGATTCGAACCCCACTGCCGGCAACCCTGAAGATGGTATTCGGGAGATGATGGGTTCGAGCCCCACTGTCGGCAGCCCTGACGATGGTTCTCCGTGGTTTCCCATTTTCACTCCAGGCAAATGCCGCGACTGTACCTTAATTAAAGCCACGGCCGCTTCCTTCCACTTCCTAGACCTTTCCTATCCCATCGTCGCATAAGACCTATCTGTGTCGGTGCGACGTAAAACAACTAGCAAAGAAAAAAAAACATTGAATGACAAGCGCGTAGTGTGAACTTCATACGGGAGGAATGAACGAGCATTTTCACAGGAATTCATGACGTCGCTGTTTTTGCGCGAAACTACACTCCTTCTTTAACTTTTTTTAATGCTGTTTGTTCGGGGCGTCGACCTATGAAGATCCTTTGCCCCTATTTGCACCATATATGAGGAAACCTGCGTGTATTATGTAAATGGCGGTAGGGTAAAGTGTTGAATGCGAGGAAAAGAACGTTAAAGATGACACAAACACCCAGTCCCCAGGCCAGGGATACTAATAATTTACAATTAAAAATACTGACCTGGCCGGGAATCGAACCCGGGGCCGCCGGGTGACAGGCGGACGCGTTGCCACCTACACCGCAAGACCAAAGTTTAGGAGTCCTTTGTGCCATGTTTTACACAGCAGCATTTACAGATTTGAACCACTTGAACTCCTTCCTCCGCTCGTAAATAATCATCCCTTACTTCTGCCACGTCTTTCACGCGTTTTACATATGTCCAGAAATTAAAAACGAATTCAAATTTAACTTGAAATTACTGTATTCTAGCGCCAATATAATGGGAATATTTCCATAATAATGATAATAATAATGAACGAACCACTGTGTAAGTTCTGCACAGGTAGGGCCTGTACTTTTCTGAGGAACAACTGAACCTATTAAGATATACAGGGTGTTAGGTGTATACGTGCAGATATTTCTTGAATGTCCAGAAATTAAAAACGAATTCAAATTTAACTTGAAATTACTGTATTCTAGCGCCAATATAATGGGAATATTTCCATAATAATGATAATAATAATGAACGAACCACTGTGTAAGTTCTGCACAGGTAGGGCCTGTACTTTTCTGAGGAACAACTGAACCTATTAAGATATACAGGGTGTTAGGTGTATACGTGCAGATATTTCTTGTAGCAATACAGAACGATGTGACGAACTACTATATATCAAACTTTTAGTAATCCGCGGAAGTTATTTTCGAGAGCAAAGTGATATGATGTTTTTATAATAGGTAGTATGCCTCGTTCTGCGAATGAATAGCTTTCCGTTGACAACAGGCAAGTCACACGCCATCCGTACCAAACTGGTTCTACTCTAACAGCTGAACGCTACCTTTGTAATGCCACGAGATGTTACGTAATATACTTGCCAAACTGGTTTTATGTTTACGAGCAACTGAACTACGATAACAGCAGAAGGCTGCTACCGGTGTTCACCATGTTACGTTACATTCTCGCCAGACTGGTTTTGTTGTTAGTATTTAGTTTCCGTCAGACAACCCTAGTTATCGGTTTCGGACCCTGGAGCTGTATCGAATTGTCAGCGTTAATACTGGTTCATTTGCTGTTACGTCACGTAGGGGATTGGGATATCTGTGGTCGTCAGCCCCGTGGTCTAGTGAGTATGGAAATGACCTGAAAACCTATGTCTTTACGCCAACGAAAGCAAGCATGGGATTGAATTGAATTAGGCAAGCACAGCCAACGTTTTACTTCAAACGAATAATGGACATGTTATACAAATAAATAAATTAAACGTACCTACATTTCGTGCCTCCTGTCGGGCTGTGTGGCTCAGAAGGTTGAGGTGCTGGCCTTTTGACTCCAACCTCGCAGGTTCGAACTTGGCCCAGTCCGGTAGTTTTTGAATGTGCTCAAATACGTCACACTCGTGCCGGTAGATTTAGTGGCACGTAAATAGAACCCCTGCGGGACTAAATTCCGGCACCTCATCGTCTCCGAAAACCGTAAACGTAACGCAAATACCATTATTATTATTATTATTATTATTATTATTATTATTATTATTATTATTATTATTATTATTATTATTATTATTATTATTATTATTATTATTATTGACTACTCGCCAATAATGTCTGCCTAGAAAATACTTCTCATCGTTTATAACTATGGATCTCGACAGTTGTATAATGTCCTAATTATGATGATTTTCAAAATTGGCTTTAAGTCGCACCGACACAGATAGGTCTTATGGCGACGATGGGACAGAAAAGGGGTAGAAGTGAGAAGGAAGCGTTCGTGACCTAAATGAGGTTCAGCTCCAGCATTTTCCTGATGTGAAAATGGGAAACCACGGAGAACCATCTTCAGGGCTGTCGACAGTGGAGTTCGAACCCAGTATCTTCCCAATGAAAGTTCACAATTTCGCGCCCCTAACCGCACGACCAACGTATTCCAAGCTCTAATGCCGGGATGAGTACCTCGGATGATAGACCGCTGGTATTCTGATCCCATCTTGGCAGGGTCGATGGAGGCTCAATTCGGGGGTATTTGAAGGTGCTGAAATACGCCAGTTTCGTGTCTGTAGATTTACTTGCATTAAAAAAAAGTCCTGCGGTACAACATTCCAGCACCTCGGCATCTCCAAAAAACCCAAAGTAGTTATTGGGACGTAAAAATTACATTATTATTTCGTGCTTGCAAACGAAAAGCATATGTGTAATGGTAAAATAAAGCAAAATAAAAGTGGCCAGTCTGACTTGCTCAGACGTTTAAAGCACTGGTTTCTTGTTTCCAACTTAGCAGGCTCGATCTTGGGTCCGTCCGGTGGCATTCGAAGGAGCTCGTCAGCCTCGTGTCGGTAGATTTACTGGCACGTAAAAATAACTCCTGCGGGACTAAATTACAGCGCCTCCAGAAACAGTATGAGTAGTTAGTGGGACGTAAAGCAAATAACATTACCGGTATTATTATTATTATTATTATTATTATTATTCAGTCTTATTATTATTGCTACTACTCATATTGAACTTCTTCTTATTACTCTTTTTTCTCGTTTGGTTATTATTATTATTATTATTATTATTATTATTATTATTATTATTATTATTATTATTATTATTATTATTATTATTATTCACCTGTTCATACTTTCGTCTTATTTCTCTTTTTACTCTCCCTTTAAGTCGTATACTTGTTATTCATATTTGATGTTTTGTTATTAATATTATTGTTATTTTTTATTATTATTTTTATTATTTAGTTTAGCTTCATGTGACACAATACTTCTTCCGTCTTTAATTCAACTTTTGTGTCGTGTGCCGGTATACCCAGCCCGGATGTGTTTCGTTTCTCATGTGACAGAGTTACATCTTACGTTCTGTTACATGTTTAAGTTTGGCCTTGTGATAGATCGCCTTTAATCTGCTCTGTAGCCTTTAAAAGTGTAGCATGGTCAATGACCTCAGTGCTTGTTTTGTTCACATATCTGGACTAAGAACTCGTCTCACTCGGCATAGCAAGTTCAAGGCCAACTACTTCTATCTGTTTGTTTGTTTATTTATTTACCCAGGTATGTATGTCAACATTGTACTATGTCAACATCGTACCACGAACATTTACTTAATAAACGGGGTGTTTGGGGGGTCTCTGTCCTGGGTGGTGTGTTCTGCGGGCCTACTCTGGGGTCCGTGTTGTTGCTGCGGTTATCTCTCTGTGCGTTCAGGTATTTACTAACATGTTCAATTCAAATTATTGTATGTACAAGACATACGTCCAACGAATTATTTCATCCTCACAACTCTACTTCCTTCCTCCATGGCCCAAGAGCTACACGTATAGCTGACGGCCCACCCACCCCTCTACGAGTGTGGGAATGAAATAACTAATTTGATTGAATTTTTTTTCATATTTCAGTAGTGATGAATATAAAACAAGCATTTTTTTGAATTTTTATACGTGTTAATGATGATGATGATGATTGCTGTTTTAAGGTCATCGGCCCTTAAAAACGCAAAGTGTCTTCTGTTTTAACTCGAGCTCGATAGCCGCAGTCACTTAAATGCGGCCAGTATCCAGTATTCGGGAGATAGTAGGTTCGAACCCCACTGTCGGCAGCCCTGAAAATGGTTTTCCGTGGTTTCCCATTTTCACACCAGGCAAATGGTGGGGCTGTACCTTAATTAAGGCCACGGCCGCTTCCTTCCCACTCCTAGCCCTTTCCTGTCCCATCGTCGCCATAAGACGTATCTGTGTCGGTGCGACGTAAAGCAAGTAGCAAAAAAAAAAAAAAAAAGAAAACAACATGCAGTGTAGGATTGAGCAACTGCCGAAATGCGTTCAAGGTCAATGTCTAGCGTTTTAACAAGCACGTCTTCCGCACTCGCGCACTGAAACTCTCGATTATAATTTTTGTTACCGGTACATAAGTTTCCCTGCTCGGATTTATGAGAATATCGACCTATCGAGACTCAAAATACTATAACGATACTGTACTGTACTCCCAAGCCATTACGTTGCACAAATGGCGTAACATCTGACATACCAAAGTAAAACTCGTAGCAATTGTTCAAAGTGATCACCCTGGGCTTCCCTGCAGGCTTCACTTCTCCGAATCCAGTTGCGACGCATTCGAGCCAAGACACCAGGGTTGTGTCCGACTCGTTGGCTGAACGGTCAGCGTACTGGCCTTCCGTTCAGAGGGTCCCGGGTTCGATTCCCGGCCGGGTCGGGGATTTTAACCTTAACTGGTTAATTCCAATGGCACGGGGGCTGAGTGTATGTGTTGTCTTCATCATTTCATCCTCATCACGACGCGCAGGTCGCCTACGAGAGTCAAATGGAAAGACCTGCACCTGGCGAGCCGAACTCGTCCTGTGATATCGCGGCACTAAAAGCCATACGACATTTCATTTCATTTTATTTCATTTCACCAGGGTTGTTCAGAATATCCCCTCCTGCTTAAACAATACGTTCACGGAAGTCGTCCGAAGTGGGTACTTCAGTTCGATATAGTTTGTGTTTCATGTTCCCCCAGACATTAAAGTCAATTGGAATAAGGTCTGGAGATCTGGCTGGCCAATTGATAGTTCCACATCGTCCTGTCCACCGTTGAGGAAATGTCTGCACCATCGTGTAAAATCCACGTGGTTCTGCGTAGTCGAAGCGACACGTCCTCTGAAAGCTCAAGTAACGTATTGTATCTACAGGAGCAAGGTAACATTAATAAAAAGATGATTAGTCCACGTAACCGACTTCCTACTACACCCATCCAGGTATTAATTCATAACCGGTGCTGGAAATTGCCTTCTCCTACTGAATGGGGATGTTCCACAGCCCATGAGTGGGATATAGTGGGTTCGAACTCCTCTGTCGGCAGCCCTAAAGACGGTTTTCCGTGGTTTGCCATGTTCACATCAGGCAAATGCTGGTGCTGTTCCTTAATTAAGGTTGCTTCTTCACCATCCTAGCCCTTTCCTGTCCCGTCGTCGCCGTAAGATCTATCTGTGTCGTGGCGACGTACATCAACTCGTAAGAAAATGGTAATCAGCTGTCAAAGACACTGCACCCGTTGAATATGGTCAGGATGCACTAGTTCTTCATGCAGTGTCCTACGTATGGTCCAAGTTGGTACACCAACGGCACGTGTTATACTACGCGTACGGTGCCCGGGATCATCGTTTACTATTGTTAGGATGCCCGGCTCCATGGCAAAACGGTTAGCGTGCTGGCCTTTGGTTACAGGGGTCCCGGGTTCGATTCCCGGCAGGGTCGGTATTTGAACCATCATGGTTATTTTCCCTGGCATGGGGCTGGGTGTATGTGTTGTCTTCATCCTCATTTGATTATCATCAAGGTGCGCAGGTCACCTACGGGAGTCAAACCAAAAGACATGCACCTAGCGAGCCGAACCCGTCCTGGGATCTCCCGGCACTAATATCCATACGCCATTTCATTTCCATTGTCAGGATGTCTTCTTCCGCGTCTAGAATTACTCGTGGCCGTTTAGGCCATCGCTTCTGAAAGCGTGATGTAACACAACTTGCATCGCGAATACGCTGCAGTACAGCTAGTATCGTTGCTGGATTCGGCACCCGTCTGTTGGGAAGCCTTTTCCGATAGATTCATGGAGGGCGACCCGTGTCCTGTTCTGCCACACGATACACTAGCAGCGTATCATGGTATTCGTGGTATTCATACACTAGAATTATTCAAATACAACGACGTTGCGCTACACATCTGCGCAGCGGTTCATCATATATTCGCGGGCGTTTGACTGTCGCGACCGATCGGACCTTGAAAAAAATAGCCCTCGTACTACTACGAAGTAACTCGCGTACAAGTACGGACGATAATTCGCCTCTCTGACAGCTGTTATTCAGGTCAAGGTCAGACAGACAGCTCATACCTCTAGGGGCGGGAACCCGTCCCACCACACCCCCGTCGCTAGGAACAGCACACGACCAAACCGGCACGTGACAGGTCTAGTGAATTTGTCAAACTGCTTACGTGAAATATTCTCCCACAGTGTGATTTCAATACCATGGATTCTTGGGAGACCAACTCGCCGTATACAGAAACACCCCGTGTTGACGTGTACGTAAATAAAGTTTCTTACGTAAACGAAAGAATGCGTGGGATAGGATTACCAAGTGAGTAGTATCAGAATTGAATTGTCAAAGCACATCGAACGTTTTGCTTCATATCAATAAGGGACATGTTATAAAAATAAATTAATTAAACGTACCTCCTCTTCGTGCTTCCAAACGAAAAGAACTTGTTTATTGGTAAATTAAAGCATTCTGCTTTTGCAGTGCCTATTGAACGTATCAAAATAAACGTTGCCAGGCTGAGTGGCTCAGACGGTTCAAGCTCTGGTTTCATGAACTTAGCAGGCTCGATCCTGGCTCAGTCCGCTGGTATTTGAAGGTGCTCAAATACGTCCGCTTCTGATCGGTAGAATTACAGGCTCGTTAAAGAATACCCGTGGCCAAAATTCCGAAACCGCGCGTCTCCATTGGCACGTAAACATTTATTATTATTATTATTATTATTATTATTATTATTATTATTATTATTATTATTATTATTATTATTATTACTGAGCGAGTTGGCCGTGTGATTAGGAGCGCGCGGCTGTCAGCTTGCATTCGTCGTAAAGCCACCTACCAATATTATAATAAAAACTGTGTTAGTCCATTATTACTATTACTAAAATAAAATTAAACGCCCCACTCAAACTCCGTAGCTGGTAATCTGTCAGAAAACACTACAGAAAACACTGAACTTTTAACAAGTCCGAATTATTACTAATCTTATAATGGCGGACATGTCTCCGGAATTACCGAAACATGTACTTACAAATTGTTTTACGTCGCACCGACACAAGTAGGTCTTACGGCGACGATGGGAGAGAAAAGGGATACAAGTGGGAAGGAAGCGTTCGAGGCCTTAATAAAGGTACAGTCCCAGTATTTCCCTGATGTGAAAATGGGAAATTACGGAAAACCATCTTCCCGGCTGCCGACAGCGGAGTTCGAATCCACTATCACCAAAATGCAAACTCACAGCTGCGCGCCCCTAACCACACGACCAACTTATTCTAACCTCTAATGCCGGACTGAGTAGCTCGGACGATAGAGCGCTGGTCTTCTGATCCCACCTTGGCAGGTTCGATGGCGGCTCAGTTCGGTGGTATTTGAAGGTGCTCAAATAAGCCAGTCTCGTGTCTGTAGATTTACTTGCACTAAAAAACACTGCGGTAAAAAATTCTGGCATTTCAGCGTCTCCGAAAACCGTGAAAATTAGACAGTGGAACGTAAAGACATTATTATTATTATTATTATTATTATTATTATTATTATTATTATTATTATTATTAGTAGTAGTAGTAGTAGTAGTAGTAGTAGTAGTAGTAGTAGTAGTAGTAGTAGTAGTAATATTATTATGATTACGGAAGTTCTGATTAAGCGGGTCCATTACAGTCATCACTTTACCTATCGGCACTTACTGTCTAGTAATAAGCCTTCTGTCCTCCTGTGTGGTATAGTGGTTAGTGTGATTAGCTGCCACCCCCCGAAGGCCCGGGTTCGATTTCGAGCTCCGACACGAAATTTGAAAAGTGGTACGAAAGTTGGAACTGGGCCCATTATGCCTCGGGAGGTCAAATGAGTAGAGGTGGTTTGATTCGCACCTCAGCCATCCTGAAAGTGGTTTCCCGTAGTTTTCAACTTCTCCAGGCAAATGCCGCGATAGTACCTAGCTTAAGGCCACGGCCGCTTCCTTCCCTCTTCCTTTTCTATCCCTTCCCATCCCCCGCAAGGCCCCTGTTCATCCTAGCAGGTGGGGCCGTTTGGGCGAGGTACTGGTCATTCTCCCCAGTTGTATCCCCGACCCAATGTCTCACGCTCCAGGACACTGCCCTTGAGGCGGTAGAGGTGGGATCCCTTGCTGAGTCCCAGCGAAAACCAACCCTGGAGGGTAAACATATTAGGAAAATGCAGAATAAGCCTTCTATTACAAATGCCCGGTGGCAATTCCACAGTAGCTCTTTTTCCTTCGAGCAATGTTCACGATGGATGAAACTACGGTTTTTGAAATTTGTCTCATTAATAACAATTTCACTGAATACTTATAGTCTTTTCTTTCAGTGCCCACCGTCCTTTCATTGACCTGAAAAGTTTATGAATAAGCATAGTCAACTCGCATTGTCTATTGTCAGAAGTTCATCGTAGAGTGTCGCAATAACAGCACAGAAATTTTGCGCCCATTTTTCATTACTTATTAACTATTTCCTGTAATTTTGTCAGCTTGGATCACTGAGTAATGCCAATGACGTCTTATAAATCACACACAACTACACAACACTTGATTCGCATGCATGTGGTGGTACGGATCTTCGACGTCACTGTAAGAATTCTGTGTACTTTTCACACAGACTACCCTAGACCGGTTTTCGAGTACAGCAAGTGGCCAGGCACGTGAGTCAACCTCTCCTACTTGCCAAGCCTTTAGGGGAAGTGCACAACAACATGTGTTGGCCTGCGATAAGAAACAGGTTCAACAAGCCCTATACTCTGCTACTGTACTTCCACTACGCGTGGACAGAATGACGTAACCGGCGTATCCTACTACGGCCGTTCAAAACACATTAGCTCCTGAAATATTTGGCTCAGTTATGGGCAAACTAATAGGACAAGGTAAAAAGTACATAGCATATATTGTGAGATGTATTTTTCTTTGCCGACTAGCTTAATATCTGCACGTATACCCCTAACACCCTGTATTGTTTGTTGTATCTACAGGGTTTATACCTACAGGTATATGGGGTATGTATTATATGTCGATATAATTGCATTTTCTTGATAACAAATGAGAGGATGCATTAATTATTCTGAATGACTATACGTTCTTTGTTAAGGGGTATTGTATGAAATATCGGTGATATAGATCAATTTTTGTTTATGTAGGTAACGATTTTTATAGGGCGCCTACATTCATGGACGTAAGTTTGAAATTACAGCCCACTAAGTCCTTACACTCGGAGCTACTGTTGCGAATAGAGCTGGGAACGGAGCAGTTGCTCCTATGATTGCAATCGGTAGTGCGAGTGAGCGCTCCCTCCGGTATTCTCCGGTAGTAAACTGTTGCTGGGAAACCAATCGGTGCTTCGGCACGCGAGCGGAGGGCGAGCGGAGGACGGAGCAACAGTACTGAATGTGTGCCTCGCTTGCCGTTCCATCCGTGGTGCGCAACGGATGTGCTGGCGACATAGTAAATACTGCTTTATAAGTATGACGAAGGAGAATATAGGAAATATATACATTCTCATTTATCGTTCGTGTTTCATTTGTCGATTACTTTTGTAAAAATTTGCTTTACGTCATGCCGTCTTATGACGACGATGTGATAGGAACGGCTAAGGAGAGTAATTTCTAGGCGTGAAAATGGAAAACGACGTAAAACTATCTTCAGAGCTGCCGACAGTGGGGTTCGAACCCATTTTCATCCGGAAGATAGTGGGATCGAATCCCACTGTCAGCAGCCTTGAAGATGGTTTTCCGTGGTTTCCCACTTCCCCTCCAGGAAAATGCCGGGATGGTACCTAACTGAAGGCCACGGCCGCTTCGTTCCCACTCCCAAACCTTCCCTATCCCATCGTCGCCATAAGACTTATCTGTGTCGGTGCGACATAAAACAAAACCCAAAGTCTCACGCTCCAGGACACTGTCCTTGAGGCGGTATAGGTCCGAGGGAACACCCAACCCGGGAGGGTAAATTGATGGAAGGATTATTATTATTATTATTATTATTATTATTATTATTATTATTATTATTATTATTATTATTATTATTATTATTATTGTTGTACTCCCATAACCACTTCTGTGGTTTTCTGTGACGTTAAGGTGCCGACATTTTGTCCTACAGGAGTTCTTTCATGTGCCGGTACAGTAGCGGCGATTAGGGGGGGGGGCGAGAGGGGACAGTCGCCCCCTACTTTGTGGAGAAAACTTTGCATTTGTATTCCATTTTAGCTGGATGAAACAAGGTATTATAGGAATTATTAAAACAAGCAATTTGTACAAGCCCTGTTGTCTTATCAGCTAATTATTTGCTTTAATTAATAACGAAATTATTAGCGGAAATACGCAACAAAGTCGTTCATGCGGTTAACCGATTTCTATAGCGCCACAGCGAGTACTGTAGTGGAGACTTTGTATGTGCTGTGAGGAAGGGTACGCGTGCATTCGTTAGTCTGGCAGTCTATTTAGTGTCAGTTTTTTTTTTTTTTAGTTTGTAGTCAAATACTAAATGGTTTTAATTATATAATCACGCCGTACGTCTATTTAATTGTAATACATGTGTAATATTGTTCCTCTCGTGAAAGTTTTATTGTATAGTATTGAATCAAAATCTCAAATAAATATTATCAACACAGGTAAGTTGGTAGTCTGAGAATCTTTACCTCTCTGTCGAAATTCCATTTAGTAGCTTTTTTTCAGTTTTAATGTATAACGTATATACCCCCCCCCCCACTATATCCCACAAACTGGGGTACTTTGTTGTCTTTACCTTTCCCCCCCTACTTCTAATTCCCAATCGCCGCTACTGCCGGTACACCTGACCACCTTCAGGTACCGCCGAGCAAAGTCGGAATTGAAACCGCAAGCTTGAGCTCAGAAGGCCATCGCTTTACCGTCTGAACTACTCAGCCCGGTACAGCATATAACCAGTTTCAATCAGTTCGTACTCTTCAGTAAAAACTGAAATGGCGTATGACTTTTAGTGCCGAGAGTGTCTGAGGACAAGTTCGGCTCACTAGATGCAGGTCCTTTGATTTGACGTCTTTAGGCGATCTGCGCATTGTGATGTGGATGAAATGATGATGAAGACGACACATACACCCAGTACCAGCGCCAGCGAAATTAGCCAATTAAGGTCAAAATTCCCGAACCTGCCGGGAATCGAACCCGGGGCCCCTGTGACCAAAGGCCAGCACGCTAACCATTTAGCCATGGAGCCGGATGTACTGTTCCGTAATAAATGAGCTACGAGTATAATTAATGTAAGAACATCGTATATAATACATGTTTACATGCAATGGAATATAATTACCACTTAAACTATTTTACTACCAGTATTAACAATAATATTGTTAACGCATTTGCAACAGTATAATATATGCCAATATTCAATCTACAGTATTCCATCCACCTGCACCTATTGCAAACTGAACGTCAGCAGATCAAAATCTGTTATTCATAACGTAACAAATAATGCGGCGATCTTGAAACGACTACATCATTTGAATGACAAACGTAGGGGAACACATGCATCTGTGGAATTAGTACTAAAATCTAAATTGTAATTCCTCCTAAGATCACCGTTGCAACATTGCCCACATCAAAGCATTTGAATTTTCCGCCAGTGAATTCAATCGGAGGACTACCGGAGGCCTCCGGAGGAGCGCTGTAATCGTATTATCCGATTCAATCAACAGGAGGTCCGCCTCCTCTTCACAGCGCTAATTTCTGGCCCTTCAGTGATCATGCTACTACAATATTATTATTATTATTATTATTATTATTATTATTATTATTATTATTATTATTATTATTATTGCTGCTGTTGTATGTACGTCTCACTGTGGTGGTATTTTATTTCAGTTATATTTTGATTGTGTTTAAATTGTGTCTTCTAGTATTAATTACGGTAGTATTACTTATGACTTTAATGTATACTAATTGGTTTAGTGTAAGAGAAGGCCCAATGGCCTTAACTACGCCAATAAAGACATTTATCTATCTATCCATGTGTGTAGGCGTTACATCATTGCGAAAAGTCGTAGTGAAAATGCTTTGAATTCATTACTAAGTTTGCAAAAGGAGGTTTATACTCTTAATGCAAGAAAAGTAAAACAAGCCAAACTATCTGATTTCTTTAAGACTGGACCAAGTTCAAAATAATATTTTCTGTCCGAATGTATTTATTATTTGCAATTATTTACACATGTAGGTCTATTCCATTGGTTTTTCCAGTAAATATGTGATGTATTGTGTACGTGTGATTACTAAGTAATTCTGAGTTACAAGTAGTTTTTTTTCTTTTTCCCTTGATATACGTATAAGTTAGATTCAACTGTATATAAATAGATGAATACTTTCCTATTGGAATCCGGCTTCCCCGCTGAACGATCAACTTTTTAAAAGAAAAATGCTGTTTGTTCGTGGCGTCGACCCGTGTGGATCTTTTGCCACTACTTGCACCATATGATATGAACCTGCGTGTAATTGGAATTGCGGAAGTGTAGTGTGTTGAATGTGAGGACGACACAAACACCCAATCCCCAGGCCAGGAATATTAATCATTTACAATTAAAAACCCCTGACCCGGCGGGGAAACGCACCCGGGGCCGCCGGGTGACAGGCAGACGCGTTGCCCCCTACACCGTAATAGAGAACCCTGGATTTGATTCCCAGCTGGACCGGGACTTTTAAATGCGCATATTAATTCCTTTAGTTCAGGGACTGGATGTTTGTATTCGTCTTATTACACTTCTCTCAACCTACACACAACACATCACACTACCTACGTTGACAGAAACAAGCAATATTAAAAACGTCCCTCCACATGGGGTTGGCGTCAGGAAAGGCAGTCGGCCGTAAAACTGACCAAAATGTATCAACACCAGTAAACTGGAAAGAAAGGACAGGAAGTAGGCTACTTTCCTCTTGATGACATGAATTTGATGTACAACTGGAAGTTTCTTCATTCATTTTCGAAGTTTTTATAATGCACTGCGGCAAATGAGGAAAATCTGGATTTTAGACTTTAAAGTGCACGCATGATAATTATTTTAAAACACCTCGATTTGATATTATCACAGAGGCTGAAGAACCTTCTCGCTATCTGGAAATGATTGTAGAGCCGTAACATGAGAATTAGCAACAGATGCTGTATCCTAGAGTTGAGTAAAGAGCACTGTTCTCAAGGAAACACAAGAAGCGAGGTTCTGTCTGAACCAATACAGCATGGTAAACCAGTTTCGACACGAGACCTCGTAGCTCTGGCGGGGAAAGTGAGCAAGCCCAGGACTTGAGACTGTGCAGCGCCTCCCACTTCCCCGCTGGGATTTCCATCCCGCTTTCAGTCTGCTAGTGCAGGAATTGTGTTAGTGACGTGTTGGTCATTATTGAGTGCTGTCTAGAAGGTAGCAAATGCTACGCGATCATGCCACGCACCAGACGTGCGCGCAAGAAACAAACGTTTCTGCTTGTATATGGCTCCCTTTGCAGGTAAGTTCCACTGTTTTCACCCTTAGTATATCGCCTGACACATTATAGTAATATTCCGCTGAGTCATGCGGGGATTTATTATCAGTCAAAAACTCGTTTAAATAACATAGTGTGTATACAACAACTCGTGGAAATATCAACAGCAAATTCTTTCATTTATGCTTTCATAGCCTCAAACACAAGACATGATAGTCTCTTCTGTGCTTTCAGTGTAAAACAAGACAAAGTGCTGAAAAAATCGACGTTTCGCGAAGACCTTGCTTCGCATCCTCATAAGTATGAAGTGGATGTTGATGACCTGTAAAATCACTGAAAATGATCAATAGAATGCCTTTTAATTTATGGGAAAATGCTATAAAATAAGTAAAAAATGACTTCAAAATATATGACGGAACTGAATTCTGGTGTCCGTGTATAACAATGGTTTTACAAGTAATATATCCCTGTTCTATTCACTGCTCAGCTCTTATTTTTACAGAAATAATTATCTCTTAATTCACTTGGAAACGTATATAAATATGGACATAATGATCTGCTAGATGTAGTTCAAGCACTTTGCCCCCGAAAAACCTAGTTGTCCTTCGCACACGTTACAGCTTTCAGATGTTTTTCTCATTTAATGCTATGTTGTATAAAGAACTTCCTTTCCGCACTCAGTGCAACAATGCAACATTTAAAACACGTATTTTCCAAATTCATTCACTAGCTGAATTAAAAGTACACTTTGTAGTGGTTTCACGTTCGGCATTTTTCTCGCACAGAGTTACTTGGGGGGATAGTTCTCTACTGAAGCGGAAAGTTATATAAAAGTGTTTTGCGATCCTTTCTTATTTCCATTTGTGCTTGGCCTTAATGTTCGCGGGGGCGAATGCCTGGCTGTAGTGGCGGATGCGAAGTCTGGTGCATTCCTTGTGCTTCAGACACGTTACGAAATACTTTCTCCTAATTATCAGAGTTCTGTATCGTGTTCCTGCATTTACACTAAAATTTGCTCAAAGAGAAATTGTAAAGGGACCAAAAGTAATTTCCGAATTAGACAAGTTTCCCCATTACACAAAATTTCGGGTGTTTTGTCTTAAAAGAGTAATTTTAAACATTATTTAAAGCTTACCTGCATCTGCCTACGCATGACGCTCGGTTATCCAGTTTGATGTACGTAGTACTGTAATACACCGACTTGTTAATTATTATTAGGGCTCGGATGTTTAAGACCTAAAAATAGCCCAAATAAGCAAGCAAATATGACCTCAAAATTGACGAAATATGACGTAAAAATTACAAAATATGACCCAAAAATGATTAATCTAAATATGGTAATTTTAAAATACGTTATAAATCGAAACGGCAAATCCTTTGATACGCATTTGTTAACTTAATTCTTTGTTCTTTCATATTAATTTTCTGAATATACATGTTAAGCAGTTATTCACAGTCTATTGTACTCGATTCACTTATCAAACATTTGTGAATACATACCTATAAAGTAGGCCCTACAAACTTCGCTAAGATTATCAGGTCACACAACATTTTAAATGTCAAGACATGTTTGCACCCTTCATTAGTGGTTTGAAATACGAGAAAACTAGAAATCAATCTATTTAAAAAAATATATTTTGGAACGTTTAAGCTCAGATTATATTAATATTATTCAAATGCCTTAAAGTTTAAACTGAGCACTTCGAAACAAATTAAGTAGATGTCTTTCGATAGATTATGGTAGGGCGGCAGGGCAAATAGTGCAAATTCACATAACTTTTTCATTCTTCTCCGCGGGTGGTATTGAAGTGTACAAGATTCATCTTCAAAGCATCAGGCGAGAAAAACCTCCCATTATCACTTAACACATTCTTGTAAGAAGGGAAGCTCCTTCCTACGTCACAAGAAGTTATTGGTGGATATTTAAATAATATTAAATCTTTACTATCGAGTATGCACTCATCTTGAAATGCACTGGTACCTTCTCCTCGACTAACATCAGTTTCTCTTGCACACACAGCGAAAACCGTCACTTCGATTAAGCACATTTTGAAGTTCCTTTTTTACACTGACGCCAACTATTCCATGTGATTGTTGAGCTGAAAGTTCAACACTTCTCATAATTTCAATACTTGCATGAATTTCTAAGCTAGCAGCTTCTAAACGGGTAATTGCACTCGATATAATTCCAACGTTCGACTTAATATATGCCAGACTTTCTGACAAACTGTTGGAAAACAATTCCTGCGCAATCTTGATAGAAGAGGCAGAGTATTCCACTTGTATTAACTACAGATATGATACGGAAAAGCAGCTTTGTGAATACTGGTTCTCATTCGGAAAGTTGACGCTGATTTTGCACAGCTACAGCTGTCGCCAAACCGCCGAAATATGACGTTTCTACGAATATAGGTCAAAATATGCATTTATATGAGAAATAATCACTTAATTGCGTCGATAATCACCTGATTTGCACCAAAAACCAATCAGGCAAGAAAATAGACACAAAGAAAAAATATGACTTTTCCTAAACATCCGAGCCCTAATTATTATCATTATTACTGCACTTTATTATTACATACAGAATTGTACACAGTAAATCATTTTCACTTTATCACAACCCTATTTCAGAACGCTGGATATGTGCTCCTTAAACTTATTTTGCATCATAAAACTCTATACAGTACTTCTCAAAATCTCAACACTAAGCTTTTTTCCACAGTTCAAACAAAGAAACTTGTTTTCTCGTCTTTCTAATCGTATCTTTCTGAATGCAGTCCTGAGCTGAGTGCGTTAGTTCAAGAAGAGTGGAAGCGTTAGATGTAATGGTAAATTGCTTTACGTCACAACAGCACTGTGGGTCTGTTCATGCGTTCTGATCTTGTTTTCTTCTTCTTCAGTCTCCCTCCTCTTCTTTCTCGGCCTTTCTTACTGCTAGGAGGGCTGTAGCCGATTCGAAAATGTGGTGCTCGTCATTTCGAATGAAGTTCTCTGCCCCACAGGGAACGTTTCTTGCTTAACACAAGCTGGATATTGGCGATGCGTTTTCAAGCACTTCGTTCGTTCCACAAGTACTGTACGTGGGACTACATCATTTCCTAATATTTTCCGCATTGTACAAGTAGATTTGTTTCCACTTCCGCGTTGAAGAGATTCTGCATTATACAAAAGTAAGAACATTACAGCGCCGTAAGCTTCGCCGGGACCGAGAAAATATTCCGTAGTGGACAAGTTTCCGCTTTGAGCACCTTTTATTGTACATCTCGGAAACACAAGACCCACAGGTATAAATCCATCCCTTACCCTTTCTTAATCACCAACAACTGCTGATCAGTTTGCTTGGTCATGACAGATATTTTACAAATGTAACCATATGTAAGAATAAATACAATCCTTCATATTGTCACTTGCGGAATTTTATCAGTCTGACAATAAAGAATACAGGCATAAATTTAAAAACATTTCAAAATGATCTGAAAATTATTCAAAATGCTATATATTTACGTAAAATATTCTCGAAAGATGAAATAATGACTGATCCTCACAAATCGGCAAAAAATGCAAAAGAATGCAAACTAAAAACGTGCCATAATCGTTTGTTATATCGCAGTATGAATTTCTATACTATTGAGCAACTTCCTAATGCAAAGGAAGAAAAGATTACATTTCACGAATTTCTATACTACTGAGCAACGTCCTAATGTAACGACGAAAAATGATAACTTTTTAACAACATCCGGTCCCTACAAGCACACCGTCAAGGCGTAGACGAAGAAACGTTAAGTTTGTCAGCATACAACCAAAAGAAAACAAGTCTGTTGACACCCAATAGATTCGCCAGTTTCATCACACAGCATCTATCGAATGTTTGTAATCGATAGTTCATAAAATTATTATTATTATTATTATTATTATTATTATTATTATTATTATTTTTATTATTATTATTATTATTATTATTATTATTATTATTATTATTATTATTATTATTATTATCGGGCGAGTTGGGTATGTGATACGGATCGTGTAGCTGTAAGCTTACATTGGAGGGACAGTCGGCTCGAAACTCAGCCTTGGCAGCCTTGAAGTTAGTTGGGGTGCTTTTTAATGTGTAAAAATAAATTTTAAGCAGGAATAATTTCCACGACCGGGATCCGATTCCAGGACAGCAAAACCCCACGTCGTCAAGCAAGAACGCTACCACTAGACTACCGCTGATGAGCTTGCTATAGGAGTATGATAAGTGATAAGAATAAAATATTGTCTCATATCATTTAGGAAAAAAAGCGAGGCAAGTCCGTCTACCTTCCTATATTTTGTTTTATACCATGATTGAACCATGCTGGGGCTGTACCTTAAGTAAGGATACGGTCGCTTCTTTCCCAGTGCTAGCCCTGTCCTGTCCCATCGTCGTCATAAGACCTGTCTGTGTCGGTGCGACGTAAAACAAGTAGAAAAGGTCCAGGAATTTTAAATTCTGGACAAAGGGCTGGAACGGGGATCGCTCAGCTTCGCGAGACCAGCTTAGGAGCTGTCTGGCACGAAAGGCAGTGGCTCGGTCACTGAAGCCAAGCAATTCGGCTGAGGATGTAGTTATGCTGACCATGTAAATGTCGAAAATACGCAAGATATCTGGCTGGGCAGCAGTCGTCTTGGCAGACCAAGACCCTAATGGGATGTTGTTTCAGAAGTTTGTATGTTTATACAGTTTCTTAAGTTGCGTAACAAAATGCCATGCGCATGAATGGTACGCCTACCAATTGTGAGCAACGCGGGCTTGAATTATTTGTAGTAAAATGGTTATAACTGTAATCGATTTTTCTCAAAGACTACGATGTCTAGTTTTACTTAATACTTCATGTTAGCCTCTTACCGCGATGGTAAAAAGGGTGCTCGATTCACTGGGAAGACCATTGATTCTATTCTCTGTCGGTAAGTCGAAAATTGTACGAACAAGACTCTCACTTCTAGAGAGGCACATAATCCTAGGATTCACTCAGTCTACACCGGAAATGAGTAGCTTATTCCTGGGGCAGACTTGGCCAGGCATAGAGCTAAGCCCGTTCTCTCACCAAGTGCTGAGGTTACGAATAATGAATGTCTATAGCCTCCACTCCTTCAGAGGCCGTCATAGCCCGTGCACGGATGGATTTAGATTACTTTTTACTTCATACTAGTGGGGAAGTCCGTATATTAAATTCTGCGAAGCGTGCAATTGAATGTATATCGGTAACGAAGAGCAACTCTCCAATTCACCCATTAATCGACATGAAATCTGAGGTTACTAAATTACATAGTACTGGACACTTACTCCAAGAAGATAACAGTAATACTAACTTTTAACATCAAGCATCGAATGTTCCACAGACAACTTGCTTAAGCCATTATATTGATCAACATTCGGTACGCAAAGACAGTACAGGTATGCTAATACAAGTCGCGCAGCGTACTTCTGAGCGCTACCTAGTGCAGACAGATAGATGGATAGATAGGCTAGATTATTTATTTTACCTGGCTAAGTTGGGGACACTTGTCTCTATCTTACACTTAACCAGTGTTGTAAATACACAAATAACACGTAAAATAAACCTAATTCCTACCCTACTATACAAAATGAACAGTCCTATAAGTTACATAGAATATCAAATTTAATATGCCTATGTGCAAATCCACAACCTGTTTCCAGTCATTTGACCGGGTCAGGAATGGAATTAACTAAACCCCCATTTAACGGCGAGGACAGGAATTGTGCCGGCTGCCGAAGCCTGTCGCACTCCTCTGGGGCAATGATTAATGACTGACAAACGAAATGGAATGATATTGGAGAGTGTTGCTGGAATAAAAGATGACAGGGAAAACCAGAGTACTTGGAGTAAAAACTGTCCCGCCTCCGTCTTGTTCAGCACAAATCTCACATGGAGTGACCGGGATTTGAACCATGTAACCCAGAGGTGAGATGCCGGCGAGCTGCCGCCTGAGCGGAGACTCTAATATGTATAATAAGTATATATAAAAATAGCAATTACCCGCGGCTTCGCATGCGTGGATTTCGTAATTTGATCTACGTAATCGTTCCTCGGCATTGTACCAAGACATGGTCTTAAAATTCCAAAAGTATAAAAACTCACCCAAAAATTGAGTTTCATTTACACCAGAAATTCTTTGTAAACTACGGTATTACCTTTTGGGGCTAAGACTACCATGCGATATAGAACTGTACATGTAAGAAACAGTCTTCTCTCAAGTCGAAAAAAATAAATACATGTTTTTTAAATTTCCACATCTGCAACATTTTCACTTTTTGAGATATACATAAGTATCCCCATAAAAAGAATTCAACCCCTTGAGCAGTCCTCCCCCCACCCCCATCTAAGTTTATTTTCCAAAAAAACAATGCGCGTTTCTTCATTTTTAAAGGAGATTCAAGATACTAATTTTCACGTCAGTAACATCTTCAGTAATTCAACTCCTTTTTCACCCCCTTTCCTACCCGTTAAGTTGATTCCCCCCTCCCCAAAAGGAGAATCCAAATACCAATTTTTACGTCTTTAACATATTTAGTTTTTGAGATATATGTATCCTCACACAAATAATTCAATTAATTTCTCAATTCATTCACCCCTTAAGTCGATTATCCGAAGACAAAAGAACACGTGTTTCTTTACTTTTAAAGAAGATTCCAAATACAAATATTCATGCCTCAAACATCCTCAGTTTTTGATATATAAGTATCCTCACAAAATAATTCAACTCCTTTCTCACCCCATCCCGTTAGGTTGATTCCCCCCTCCAAAAAAAGCGTGTTTCTTTATTCATCTCCGTTTTCGTCCCCCCCACAAATGCGTGTTTCTTTATTTTTAAAGGAGATTCCAAATACCACTTCTCATGTTTGTAACATCTTTAGATTTTTTGGTATATATACATATACATTCTCATACAAATAATCCAACTTTTTCAATTCTTTCACCACGCCCGTTAAGGTTTTTTCCGAAAACCAAAAAATACGTTTTCCTTATCCTTGAGGGAGATTTCAAATACCAACTTTCACGTCTGCAACATGTTAAGTTTTTGAGATATACGGTAGATAGGCTAATTTTAAAAATTCACCCCCTTTTTCAGTTCCCTTTAAGTGGATTTTCCGAAAATATTATTTATGTTTCTTTACATTTACAGGAAAAACCCAAATACCAGTTTTAAATCTGTAATATGTTACGTGTGTTGAGATAATTTGCAGATATAGTCTTATTTAAAATTCACCCCGTTTGTCAGTCCTGTTCACCCCCTATTAATGGGATTATCCAAAAACGCAAAAATAAGTATTTCTTTATTTTCAAAGAGATTCCAAATTTCAATTTTCATGTCTGTAACATCTTCCGTTTTTGAGATATGTCTTCTCATAAAAGGTGTTCAATCCGTTTTCCCCATTTTCACCCCCGTTAATGGTACCTTACATGGAGTGACCGGGATTTGAACCACGGAATCCAGCAGTGAGAGGGCGGCGATCTGCCGCCTGAGCCACGGAGGCTCCTTATAAGTCCATTATGAACAGTAAAATCAATTGGTCTCACCTCCTTTTTTACCGTTTTTATTTATTTTACCTGGCTAAGTTGGGGACACTTGTCTCTATCTTACACTTAACCAGTGTTGTAAATACACAAATAACACGTAAAATAAACCTAATTCCTACCCTACTATACAAATTTAACAGTCCTATAAGTTACATAGAATATCACAAAAAGGAAGACGTCTTTCTTTATGTTTAAAGGAGATTCCGAATACCAATGTTAACATCTGTTACCTTCAGTTTTGAGGTATAAGTGAAAATGAAATAAAAACACAACCTGTTTTCCAGTCATTGACCGGGTCAGGAATGGAATGAATGAAGCAGATATAGGCTATTAGTACGATGGGGTCGCCACTCCCAAAGTGATTTATTAATGACTGATAGATGCTATGAAATGAGAATGGAGAGTATTGCTGGAATGAAATATGACAGGGAAAACCGGAGTACCCGGAGAAAAACCTGTCCCGCCTCCGCTTTGTCCAGCACAAATGTCACATGGAGTGACCTGGATTTGAACCACGGTATCCAATGGTGAGAGGCCGTCTGAGCCACGGAGGTTGAGGTATAAGTATCCCCATAAAAATAATTCACTTTAAGTGAATATTCCAGCCAAACATACTTGTTTCTTTATTATTAAAGGGTCTTCTAAATACCAATTATCACTACTCTAACATCTTCAGTTTTTGAGATATGTGTCCTCATGAAAGGAATTCAACTCCTTTTCACTCCCGCTCCCCAAGATGATTCCTGTCTCCCAAACGCGTTTTTCTTAGTTTTTAAAGGAGATCTAAATACCAATTTTCACGTCTGTAATAACTTTACTTTTTATTATATGTAATTATCCTCATACAATTAATTCTATTAATTTTTCAATTATTTCACTCCCTCCCCCATTCATTGGATTTTCCGAGAATACGTGTTTCTTTACTTTTAAAGCAGATTCCAAATACCAAATTTCACGTCTTTAACATATTCAGTTTTGAGATATCAGTATCCTAAATAAAAGAATTCAACCCCGTTTTCAGCCACTTTTACCCCCTAACATAAGTGGTTTATCCGAAAACTAAAAGAACACGTTTCTTTATTTTTAATAGAGTTAAAAAATTCCATTCTTCATTTCTGTAACATGTAAAGTTTTTGATATATACTGTAGAAATTCTCATTTTAAAATTTCACTCCGTTTTTAGTTCCCCTTATGTGGAGTTTCCGAAAACACGTCACCTATGTTTCTTTATTTTAATAGGAGATTCCAAATACCAGTTTTTATGTCTGTAACATTTTACGTTTATGAGATACATTGTAGATTTAGTCTTTCTAAAGAATCACCCCAATTTGTCACTCCTGTTCAACCCCCATTAATTGGATTTTCCAAAAACAAAAAATACGTTTCTTTATTTTTAAAGGAGATTCCATATACCAATTTTCTGGTCTGTAATATCTTCAGTTTCTGAGATATAAGTATCCTCATTAAAGGCATTCTACCCCGCATTCACACTTTTTCACCACTCCAATTGGGATTTAGAGAAAACAAAAAATACGTGTTCCTTTATTTTTAAAGGAGATTCTAAATATCAATTTTTACATCTGTAAACTTTTAAAGTTTTGAGATTCCATTTTACATTACACTCATTTTAAAAATCCGCCCCCCTAGCCCCCAATATTTGGATTTTCCAAAAACAAAAAAATCGTGTTTCTTTATTTTTAAAGGAGATCCCAAACACCAATTTCCAGGTAGTAATATCTTCATTTTCTGAGTTATATGTATCCTCACTAAAGGCATTCAACCAATTTTTCACCCCCTTTCACCCCTCTTATTGGGATGCTCCGAAAAAAAATATGCGTGTTTCTTTATTATTAAAGAAGATACTAAATACCAATTTTTACATCTGTAAACTTTTTAAGTTTTGAGATATAGATACATTCATTTTAAAAATTCACCCGCCCCCCCCCCCCCCATTCTTCAGATTTTCCAAAAACAAAAAGTACGTGTTTATTTTTAAAGGAGATCCTAAAAAACAATTTTCAGGTCTGTAATATCTTCAATTTCTGAAATATAAGTAGCCTCATTAAAGGCATTGAACCCATTTTTCACCCTTTTTCACCCCTACTATTGGGATATCGAAAACAAAATAATACGTGTTTCTTTATTTTTAACAGAGATTTCAAATGTCAATTTTTACATCTGCAAACTTTTAAAGTTTTGAGATATAGATATATATTCATTTTAAAAATCCCTCCCCCTTTTAACCCCCTTAGCGACGGAATATCTAAAAGTCTACCCTTAGCGAGCACCCACGTTGTAATATAAATTGTATCCTCAAAATTTAATTTCCTTATGTCCAGTAGTTTTGGATCGGCGAAGATCAGTCAGTCAGTCAGTCAGTCAGTCAGTCACGTTCTTTTATACAGCCTAGCAAGATATCTGTGCTTCGCTACGGTATTATACTGACATTTATATTCACATATATATAATCCGCCAAAATTCGCGATCTGATGGCAAAGTTCAACCCATTTTTCAATCCTTCTTTCCAGCAATCGATTTCGTACTTCCCGGGATAGCTTCAGGTATTCCGCCAGGTCAGTTGGATCCCTAAATCTTCGCCATCTTTTCTTATGAGCATTTTTAATATTGGTCAAATCCTTGAGGAGATCCAGCGTGGTGGCGCCTTGAGTACCTTGGCGGTAATGAACCTGTGACCGGACTGCATTCGTAGTCATTATCCGTCCAGGATCCGTTTCCAGCGCGGTCCGCATATTTTGACGACGGTCCAGAACATTATTATTATTATTATTATTATTATGCAGGACCGCTACATGGCGGTAAATTACATCTGCTGCCATTGTCCTTGCTGACAATGTGACCAGCACCATTGTCGCACCTAGGCAAGTGCGCGGAATTTCTGGCGATACGAATGATATAATTCCGTGCATTAATGCCCGTTATAGAGGTGAACAATTGCATGGTCAATATCATTCCTATCGTTTATTTGAAATGAATTAAATTTTTATTTATATGCCAGGAGAATCTACTGTAATCTAACTATAAGGTCTCCAAAGGAAAAGATGGCCCTTGAAAACTAACCCAGGAACGATTAAAAATGATCGGTTTATGATCAGAATCAAGTACATTATGAACAGTAAAATCAATTGGTCTCAACTTCTTTTTCACCCCACCGCCGTTTAGTTGACCCCCACCCCAAAACCGAAAAAAGAAGGCGTGTTTATTTATGTTTAAATTAGATCCAAATACCAATTTTCACTCCTGTTACCTTCAATTTTGAGATATAAGTATCCCCATAAAATAATTTCCTTTTTTCACTTCCTTTCACATTACCCCCTTAAGTGAATTTTCCGGGGAAAATACTTGTTTCTTTATTAGCAAAGGATCTTCAAAATACCAATTGTCACGACTGTAACATCTTCAGTTTTTGAGATAAGTGTCTTCTTAAAAGGAATTCAACTCCTTTTCACCCCCACCCCCAAGATGATTCACCCCTCAAAATGTTTTTTCTTTGTTTTTAAGGGGATCCAAATACCAATTTTCACGGCTATAGCAACTTTAGTTTTTATTATATATAATTATCCTCATACAATTAATTTTTCAATTCTTTTACCCCCACCCCTCCTTTCATTGGATTTTCCGAAATCAAAGGAATACGTGTTTCTTTACTTTTAAAGCAGATTCCAAATACTTATTTTCACTTCTGCAACATCTTTCGTTTTGTAGGTAATAGTATCTTCATACAAATAATTCAACTAATTTTTCAATTCTCCCTCCCCCCCTTAAGTGGATTCCCGAAAACAAAAATACGTATTTCTTCATTTTTAAAGGAGATTCCAATTACCAAATTTCACGTTTGTAACATCTTCCGTTTTGGAGATATCAGTATCCTAATAAAAATAATTCAACCCCATTTTCAGTCATTTTACCCCCCTCCCAAGTGTTTTTTCCGAAAACCAAAAATACATGATTCTTTTTAATAGAGATGAAAAATACCATTTTTCACTTCTGTAACATGTTAAGTTTCTGAGATATACTCTAGACATACTCATTTTAAAATTTTACCCCCTTTTTAGTTCCCCTTACGTGGAGGTTCCGAACACAAATCACCTATGTTTCTTTACTTTTACAGGAGATTCCAAATACCAATTTTTACGTCTGTAACATTTTACATTTCTGAGATGTACTGTAGATATAGTCTTTCTAAAAATTCACCCCATTTGTCACTGCTGTTTAACACCATGAATTGGATTTTCCAAAAACAAAAAAAACATGTCTTTTTATTTTTAAAGGAGATTCCAAATACCAATTTTCAGGTAAAGTAAAGAAAATGTATTTATTGCTTTCCGAAAATTCACTTAATGGGGGAGTGTGAAAGGGAGTGAAATACATTGAATTTTTTATATGGCGATATTTATGTCTCAAATACTGAAGAGGGGCCGATGACCTCGATGTTAGGCCCCTTTAAACAACAAGCATCTTCATCATCAACAAATACTGAAGGTTACGAACGTGAAAATGGTACTTAGAATCTACTTTAAAAGAAAGGAACACTCATTTTGAGGGGAAAAAATCAACTTGGCGGTGGGGGGGGGGGGGGGTTGAAAAAGAGATGAATTCATTTTATGAGGATGCATATATCTCAAAAACTGAAGATGTTACAGTCGTGATAATTGATATTTGGAAGCTCCTTTATAAATAAAGACACACACATTTTTGTTTTCGGAAAATTCACGTAAGGGAAGGGAAGTGAAAGAAATTGAATTCTTTTTATGGCGATGCTTATATCTCAAACACGGAGGAATTTACAGATGAGAAAACTGTTTTTTGATTCTCCTTTTGAACAAAGAAGCATATACATTTTGTTTTCGGAAAATCCATTTATTCAGGTGAAAAGAATTGAAAAAGCAGGTGAATTTTTAAAATGAGTACCGGTATATCTACAGTATATGTCAGAAACTTAAAATGTTACAGACGTGAACATTTGTATTTGGATTCTCCTTTAAAAATAAAAAACATGTATTTTTTCATTTCGGAAATCCTACTTAGGTGGGGTGGGGGTTGAATTATTTTTATGGGGATACTCATATCCCAAAAACTGACGATGTTACTGACGTGGAAATAGGTATTTGAAATATTTTTAAGAATAAAGAATTTTTTTTGTTTATTTCGACTTGTGAGAAAACTGTTTCTCACATGTACAGTTCTATGTCGCATGGTCATCTTAGCCTCAAAACACAACACCACAAACGTGGTTTACAAAGAGTTTCTGCAGTAAGTAAAACTCAATTGTTTGGTGAGTTTTTATACTTTATGGATTTTCAGATAATGTTTTCGTAAAGTACTGAGCAACGATTATTTTTAATAATAATAATGTTATTGGCTTTACGTCCCACTAACTACTTGGACAGTTTTTCGGAGACGCCGAGGTGCCGGAATTTAGTCCTGCAGGAGTTATTTTACGTGCCAGTAAATCTACCGACACGAGGCTGACGTATTTGAGCACCTTCAAATACCACCGTACTGAGTCGGGATCGATCCTGCCAAGTTGGGGTCAGAAAGCCAGCGTCTCAACCGTCTGAGCCACTCAGCCCGGCGCGATTATTTTTAACAAATTACGAAATCCACGCGAGCGAAGCCGTGGGTAACTGGTAGTATTGTATATAAAAATGGACAAATTGTAAAAATAATAATAATAATAATAATAATAATAATAATAATAATAATAATAATAATAATAATAATAATCTGAAATGTCCGTAATATGGGTGCCAGTGTTCGCCAAAATGGATCCCCCGAATTTAGATAGAGCATGATTTTTTTCTGTTCTCACCCAGGGCGTGTACATGAGGCTGTGCACTGGTACATCCACCAGGGCCTATGGGCCTTACCTAACCATCTGAAAACAATTATTAAACAGGTTTCAGCATACAATAAATAGAAAATAGAAACGCTCTCAATAAACATAAATGCAGGAAGATTCTCCCTATTTATAATAAAATGGTCATGTAAGAAACACATTTTGGAAATACGCCGGAAAATGAATTACCATTTACAGCATGACCAACTAAAAATGAAATTACATATATATGGTGCCCTTGACTTGTGTGTATGAACACTTGCTTCACAATTTCACCAACACATGGTATCCTGAGTTCAATTCACTCACTTAATACTTTTATTTTAATAATTGCACTTATTTATTTATTTATTTATTTATTTATTTATTTATTACAATTTGCTTTACATTGCACCGACACAGAAAGGTTTTATGGCGACGAAGGGCTAAGAATAGGAAGGAAGCGACTGTTACCTTAATTAAGGCACAGCCTCAGCAATTTTACCGGTATGAAATTGAGAAATCATGGAAAATTATCTTCAGGGTTTCCGAGACTGGGTTCGAACCCACTATCTCCCGAAGGCAACTTGACAGTTACGTGACCCGAACCAAGCAGCCACTCGCTCGGTCAGACGCTTTCATTTGCGCTCGTTATCTTAATGTCAGCTTTATACAACTTTGTATTTCTTTCCTGCAGTTCTGTTTTACTTCTTGCAGCGTACTTCTATGTATGTTGAAAAATGACAAACTAATGCGCGGTAAAGTTGCCACACTGCATGGACTGTTCGGAAGCTTGATTCTACCCATCGTATACTCAAGACCCTTCCTACGTATTTTCAGGAGCTGCAAATCTAATGTTGCCGCACACTCCTGCAGTTGCCTTGCATATTGGGAGGGGGGGGGGGAAGCGTGGTATGTTACACGTAGTTTGTCCATAAAATTCTTACATCTATTTACTGCAGCCATACTACCTATTGTATCAATAACGGATAATTGCAAACGATGATTGGCACAGCGCCACACAATAACATTCGCGAATATGTATTGCAATAATTTTTAAAACCACTACGTGCACCAAACATCTCTGCAGCTCCATCACAACTGACAGACAGAAGGCAATATTTTAAATCTTCTTCTGACATTCCAAGGCTTTCAAGTCGACTCATTAATGGGGAGAAAATCCCTTTGGCAGTTACAATAAAATTAAGAAAAAGGTTCACCGGAGCAGGCAACGAACATCAACTAATTAAAGCACTTTTGATAATAAGAGTGGTTTTGCTTCTGCAGTTGACTGCAGTTTTCCTTATTCCATTGCCAATATGGCAAATTATATTAATGCAGGCAGTGATGGAATGAAGAATTCACACCATTAAGTTCCCGAAGGTTTATATCATCGTCAACGTTGTTGAATAATTGGTTCTTTTTCTGCCACTTTATAAGCCGTTCCTCACAGCTTAGCAGTAACATCTTTTTCGTGAGAGAAGGCATTCGCATACACTTTTCCCAAAGCTTCGTGTTTAGCGTGTCGTTTAAATTTCAAAACTGTTCTGTGGGCTGTACTCTCCTTGTGGTCGTAAATCCTTTTCATCAAAGATATGAAATGCTTTTTACGACCTTCTCCAAAGGTACTGATTTTGCCCACTCTGAAGAAAAAAGTTCACACTCATCTATTTCCCTGGTCCTTAATTTGTACTATCTTGGCACACCATACAACCTAGCAATTTAATGTTCGCATAAAGCCGCTCATTTCCCTGAAAAAGTCATTCTTCTGGAAGAACAAGAAAAATCAAGATGATGACTATCTCTTTTCTTAACTCCGAAGTGAGGACACAAAATGGTTAATCGGACAAGAATGAGAATTCTGGAACTGCATTTTACAGAAACTTCAATCCTGTGCTCGTACAATATACATTATATGTATCAACCAATTCATGTTTCTATTTTTAAGGTGCCGCTACTGCGTACCGTTATGTACCGCCACAAAACAGCATTGAAATAATAATAATAATAATAATAATAATAATAATTTATTAAGTACTTTAGTTAGTAATAGCATCTACTCTTCATCTTTCATTTTCCCCACACTCTGGTGAGGTTGTGGGTGTAAACTATGTAGCACATTTGAACGTTCCCCTGTTTTACGGCCAGATGCCCTTCCTGACGGAGGAATGTACCCACTATTGCGTGTTTCTTTGGTGGTTGTTAGCTTGCTTTGTGTTTGTGTGTATGTAGAGGAGAATGTTGGGACAAACACAACCACCAGTCCCCGAGTCAGAGGAATTAACCAGGCATTATTAAATTTTCCGTATCGTCGCCATAAGACCTATCTGTGTCGGTGCGACGTAAAGCCCCTAGCAAAAAAAAAAAAAAATTCCGAGGCGGCCGGGAATCGTGCCTAGGACCCTCTAAACCGAAGGTCACTAAGCTGACTATTCAGTCGAGGATTCCAGACAACTAAAAGCCGATTATCGGAAATGAAATATTCACATGTCACAGACACATTGTACCAGAGGCACGCCACATTCTATTGAACTGCAGCTGCAATAGACACATGAGTGTGGTCACATATCACGAAGAAGTGAACTGGGAATATTTTTGCTTCATGCATTTAATCTGGGGGTGTAACGCGACAAAAGTGTAACGTAATGTGATTGAGATTCGGGACGAGGAAGCAACATCTGGCCAAACTGTTCGCCGTTAATACGTGAAATTTTCTTCAGGCATACATGGAAGCAAATCCTAACGTCACTATCAGAAAACTTGCCAAAAAAGGATCTCCGAGCATTGTTACTGAACGTAATGAGGTGAAGTTAGATAAATTGGTAGAGCATCGGGAACATCAGATCGTGATTTACAGGAATATTGTTTTTCGCTGCGATAAAGAGCTCCAGAATATTCAGGATAAAATGACACATTCAGATTCAGGTGAGTGTTGAGTCTTCTCCCTCCCGCCTGAGATCTGTAGTAGTAGACTCTCGATACTAATATGTCTTGTTTCAATAATAATAATAATAATAATAATAATAATAATGGTTTTACGTCCCACTAACTACTTTAACAGTTCTTTGCAGACGCGAAGGTACCGGAATTTTGTCATGCAGGAGTTATTTAACGTGCCTGTAAATCTACCGACGCAAGGCGGGCTTATTTGAGTACTTTTAAATACCACCAGACTGAGCCAGGATGGAACCTGCCAAACTGGGCTCAGTGGGCCAGCGCTCTACCGTCTGAGCTACTCTACCCGGAACGTCTTGTTTCGCGTTCTATGTCATATGTAACAAAGGAAAATAAATAAACATAAACATAACATAAGCACTAATGTGAATAATGAAGGACATGATACATGTTTGTCGTAGGGTATGTAACACAGTTTCATATCTAGAAACCGGGCAAGTTGGCCGTGCGCTTAGGGTGCGTAGCTGTGAGTTTGCATCCGGGCGATACTTGGTTCGAACTAGGGAATTCGATCCCGACCCTTATTTCTAATCCCGGGATTTCGGGGCTTCACTTGGTCAGTCCTGGGATCCCGGGATTGAAGGTTACAAATACAAAAATCTTACAGAAATCAGCTGTTTAATCAGCAAATCGAAATTTAGACAAAATCAACATATTTTACGGTATACACCTAGCTAATCTAATCTCTCTAACTAATCAGATTTAGAGTCAGACTAACCAGATTTAAAATCACTCAGTCTCTATGTTAAAATTAGTCTTTTCAAGAATCAGTGAGATCTCTTTAAACTTGCATCAATTTAAAAAAAAACCCTTATGTAACAAACTACGCAAATAAACTTTGGAAATTAACAACAATCTCTCTGAACACAGACTAAATAGACGACTTTCATGTAACAATATAATAAGTAGGTAGAAAGTTTCTTAGCAATTAAGTATTTAGAAATAACATTAATCAGTCACATTTCACATTTCTCGTAAATATAAAGAAAACTAATTTAATAGGAACATTCTAATTTCAATTGCGAAAATATGATCTGAGAAATAACAACGCATCCAGTGTCTCATCACCAAGCCTGCTTCTCACTTTGTTGCACATATATGCAGCTGCTGAGAAAGCGCGTTCAGGTTCGATGGAAGTTGGAGGAATCGTTAGTAAATATTTATAAGCCTGCTCTACGGTATAGCTTCGAGTAGAATTTGAAGACTCGTATAGGTTCATTTCCTTCTTAAAAATTCTGGAAAATTCATTTTCTTTTAATGCTTCAGGAGATATATTTTTGATTCTGTTTTCTATTTCTAGCTGAAGCTTTTCTTTGAGGGTCAAATAATTTTTTTCTGTATTTCTAGGCTCCACTTGCATATTTTGTTCTTTCTCTTTGATATTTTTTACCATTTCATCTCTCAATTAAAAACAATCTGTTTTTTTTATCAGGACTTTGCTCGGACATAAAAATGTACGCTTTATTTCATCATCGAACGCCAACGCCACATTGTCACTACGAGGATTTTGTAGGTAGCATAATACGCCACTCAACGCATTTCTTCGGCGATCTTTCATGCACTCTTGTAAATGTATCTTCAATTTAGAAGAAAACTCGGGCCTACCTATTGTACCTATTGTTAGAAGTCGATGTCCATTCTTCAAGGCTCGAACTAAAGCGTTGGCCTTCAGTTTTTAAAACAGTTGGTTCAGCTTTGATATGCTTTTTAATTCTTTAGCTGTAATTGACGACGCGCTTATGAACTGTTGAAGCAGCTTTCGGTAGATGTGAATATCCTTTTGATAATAATAACGCTCTCAGCTGCCTGCTGTCATTTCTTGATGGATACAGTACTTTTGCATCCATCTCTTGGCACAGGCCAGAGTAAAGTGTAGCTTCCTCCGAAGTCCCAGTCAACATTCATGGCTGTGACAATATGGAAGTTGCTGGGGTATGGGCAGTGCTGAGTAATGACATTCAGAGCACGACTAGTGCATCTGAGTGTTATGAAAGGTGCTGCTCATAGGGTCGGTCGTGCTGCAATAGTACTTTCTGACCCAGTGAGGAAAGCAATGGCAAACTACCTCACTCCTCATATTGCCTAGTACGCCTCATTTTGGTGCTGCCATTGGTTTTTGGGGTTTACTTATAACCGCATAACCTTTGGTGGTGCTATTTGAGGATCCAACCAGCTTCTGGGCTGTTAACCTAACAGACAACGTTCTCAAATCTTTTGAGGTTACAAAGACACTGAAAGGAAAGCTATGTAAGGCCGTCATTCGCGCTAAAACGTCGTCTAAATAACAGTTTTAACAAAAAGAGTCCTAAAGTGAACTATGTTTTCTCTTCAATGCCGGTGGTTCTTCGCCACTTCGGCTAGTTGATGAGGACGGCCTTGCAGTAATAACTTTTTTGCCATGTTTGGTTGAAAGATGAAGGTGTAGTCCTTTGGTAGACCATCCTAAGGTTTTTAATATAGCAAGGCAGTATTTACACTGCGCTGTTTTGCTATCTTTTGCGACCAGAAAATGGCTCCACACTGACGTTGCATCTTCGTCTTTTTCATGTTTGACGTAAACACTTTCTTTAGATAGAGACATAATCACTATAGTCGGTCATAAATAAAGAGAAAAACTGCATTAGTGCAATATAAACATAACTTCTCAGAACTGCAGGAATTATATTCGTTTGTTATTGATATCCATAAATTTAAGTACCTACTAATTACAAGTTAACTAAAAACAATAAATTCACGTAATAAGAATCGCAGGTTTTTACAAACAACCTCTCAGTCTGCTGGCGCAAACGCTACTAAAATCAGCTGGCAAAACAAACCTCAGTAAGGTACGTAGCGCTAGAGTTATATGCCGGCCTGTAGAACAGTGAAGCAACTTGACTGTAACACTACCAGCGCATCCAGCAGGAAGTTGCACATAGAAAGAAACCCTTGCCTAAGTGCGGTAAGGCATTCACTCATCTCACTCACACGGGAGAGGCAATGTACTAATGCCCGCATTGTGGTCAGACTTTCATGCACATAGGGGATGAACAATACAGTCATGCGCTAAACGTGAACAGGCATTTACACACCGAAAAGACGCATAAATAACGCACTGGGAGTTTCGCTTCATGCAGTCTATTTTGCAAATTTTTAAAAATGATGTCAATCCCGAAAATCGCGGGGTCCGGAAAACTTAATCCCGAAAACTACGGGATTGAAAAGTGGTCGGGATCCCGGGATCGAATCCTCTAGTTCGAACCCCACTGTCGGCAGCCCTGAGGATGGTTTTCCGTGGTTTCCCATTTTCACATCAGACAAATGCTGGAGCTGTACCTTAATTAAGGCCACGGCCGATTCCTTCCCACTCCTAGGCCTTTCCTATCCCACCGTCGCCATAAGACCTATCTGTGTCATATCTAGAACTTTAAAAATTCTGAAAAGATGAGTATAAAACACTGCTTAAAACTAATTATAATGTGTAATGTACTAACAGACACAAATAATAAGGATTATTATAAAGTTCATCTATCAACAAACTTTGAGTGGGGATGGCTGTATTGTATTCTATTCAATGTCCAGGAGTTAATGTGGGAACCCCAGGTATTGTGAACTGACCACCGTACTTCGATGTCACTGAGCAAGGGACTACGGGATACAAGTCGAGTAGTAAGCTAGCATTTGGGAGATGGTGGGTTTGAGCCATGCGGCTTTCTTGTTTCCCATTTCATACCATCCAAAATGACTGGACTGTACCACGGTCACCTTCCTACTCCAGTGTCACCAAGAACGTACGTACTGTATGACAGTGCGACGTTAAAATAGCTTGCAACTGATGAACGGAGGACTATTGACAGATTTTTCACTTGCACGTTCATATTTGACCACATTCACCTGAATGACTTATGCTCCCTTTCCTGTTGAAAATGGACGAACAGATAGAGCATAAACTTTAAACCTTAAAGTATTAGTCTTCTTCCTCTTCTACTACTTTTCCCACATCCCGGTGATGTCGTGGGTGCGAACTGCTCAGGAATGTGTACTTTACCCCGTTTTACGGCTGGATGCTCTTCCTGACGCTAACGCTGTGTGTTTTCGCTATTGCGTGTCTCCATGGTGGTTGGTAGTATAGTGTGTCGTGTTTATAGGAAGAGAAGTGTATTGGGAAAAACGCCAGCAAACAGACCCCTATTCAGAGAGATTAACCTCACGGCCCGGCCGGGAATCGAACCCGTGTCTCCTCTGAATCGAAGACCTTGTCGCTGAGCGTTCACCTCAGGAACCAGACTCTTAAAGTATCAATACTTTGTGTATAATCCTTTCACTTTCTGTGATTCAGATGACCGTTGCACAACATCCTCCATCGTTGCCTAACTCCTTTCTGCTGTTCTGCTTCCAAATTTCCTGCTCTGAAGAATAAAACGAAGATGGTCATCCTAGGAAGACTTTCAGGGATAAACAACCATATCGTTATTGCCTTTCGTCAAATTATTTTCATGGTCCTTTAATGTTGAACTTCACTTCTAAACCTACAATTATTTTCATAATCTATAAAATGTATCTTCTGATCTTTTCTGTTTCACTGTGCTGATTATGACGTTTGTAATTTTCAACTGACCAAGCAGTTTCATTACCGAAACAAGACTATCATAATACGTGGATCGTTATTTGAGCCTGTGGTGTAATTGCTGGAATTGCTTTTACCTCAAGCTTGCTGCGTGCGGCCACAACACTAATTACATGGAATCAATTGTTCATCAAGAGAAATTTGATGCAAGCATGCGAGCGGGCGGACGAGGAAGGTAGTGAGCCTGACAGCCTTGATCCTGGCGCCGGCTTACGACACGCACATTAAGCTTGCCAATCTCTCAGACAATAGAGCCTGGTTGAAATACTGATATCCACCAGAAGGATGCTGCAGTTTGTGATGGACTCATCCACTAGGTAAACATGGATGCAGACTGCACCAAGAAGGTAAGTTCAGTACGGAAACTTTAATGCACGGCGATCAGTTCTGAGCTTTTAGTCGAGGATTGTGAATTCAAACATCGTTCAGCCCATTTTCTTCTTTAATTTTCAGGAATGTATTGGCATATTGGACGACATGATTTTTAGTAATACTAATAATTGTTACAGGTAATGTAGTGGACCGCAGAGGGATAAGAATCGTGGGGTGAAGGGCTGGACAAGCACAAACTAGAGTTCAAGAAAATCTGCTAAAATTTGAGATTACTGTATTTTCTTTCTTTTCACAATGGAATACGAAGTAAAACAGCAATGGTAAGGGAGAAGGAGGCTTCGGCAACAACATCAAAGCCCAAGGCTCATTAATATTACAGAGAAAACCCAAGGGTGGGATCCTGATAGCTCTTAATTAATTTTACGCAGGAGCTCGAATGCTCGGATGTCACCACCAGGAGAGAGCACAACGGCTCAAAGTACTTCAACCTACACGAGCACCGAAGCCCAAACCTATTTCACAATTATACAAAGCAAATTTTAATTCCTACACTTCGTTGTACAAGTAATTGGCTCAGACTGAACAATCAGACAAGGTATGTAAAATACCATTCAAGAAAGAAGCCGTAACTTCTGATACAGTTATACAATTCGACAACGGGACTTGAACCCAGTAGTTCGTCTTACACAATGTCTTTCTAGGTCTTAGACCCAGGAGAAAAAATTATTAGATAAGGGGATTGAAACCCGGAATCCATTTAACCAGATTTACAACCTGTCCATAATTAGGCCGCAGATTTGAATTACATTTTAGGAAAGCAACAACAGTTGCTCTAAAATTGGTTCGTACACTCGTTATTTACGTAAATGGGATCAACCTACTGCCAAAATACTGGGACGGAAGGTCCAAACTATACGGCCATAAGGTAATGAAAACATGGTTTTCGATTTGGACAGTTGTTATTAGTAGGCTGTGTACCTGATCTGGTTATATTTTGTTGTGTTTGTTATATTTTATTATGAAAGTTTACGTTTGTTAAATAGTCTGTTGACAGTGCAAGTGAAAATTGCTCAGTGTAGCTGTATCTTGTGCTTCGTGAATAAATAAATAAATAAATAAATAAATAAATAAATAAATAAATAAATAAATAAATAAATAAATAAATAAATAAGAGAAAGAAGGTTAAAATTACAAGGCCGAAAAACGAGATGAATGGAGGTGAAACCAACAAGGCCCCTTTCCAGCATAGCAGATGAGGCCGCCTGGGCGTGGTACTGGTCCTCCTCCACAGCTCTATCCCCGACTAAATATTTCACGCTCCAAATACTGCCCTTGAGGCATAATAATAAATGGTAATAAATGATAAATAATAAATGATGTTATATGCTTAATGTTTCTTCCATTGTTGTGGCTATTGAGATATACGAAGGTATTTAGTATAGACCTAATATATAGGAAGCCAACGACACGTTGTTTTCGCGTTTTAACACATTCATATGTCACGGACTTGAGTAGGGAACGAACCCAACATCTTGGGAAGAGAAGAACAACGGCCAGGATATAATGATGAGCTCTGTGCCTCCGTCCCCAGGAATTAACCTGGTTCTTATTAACCCTCTACTGCATGAATTATTTTTCGTTTCCGTTTGGTGAAGAAAATTTCAAGCTTTAATGTTCAACATACGCTCAGTGGTTTAGATATACCAGCAATTCTTAACTGGGCCTAATAGCTTAACACTCGTATGTGATGTGGATTGCCATATTGGAATATATGATGGGGAGGGCCCACGTAAAATAAACGGTGGTTGGTTCGCTTGGATGTTGACGCGGTGGAAGGAGTACCTTTGGCTGTAGGGCTGTTTTGTCTTATGTTATGTAAAAAAAACAAGGCATCACTGGGATATGTGTTTAATTGACTGTACAGTTGAAGTAGTGCCGTAAAGCTACCTCTGTCTATAATATTTATCCATTTACAAAGGTGAAAAGTTATTTGTTGCCTAATGGCAACAGTATGCAGTAGAGGGTTAATGTTGTAGGCTGAGGGAAGTCTCGGTTCATGGGCCTCTCAGAAGCGGCAGTTCCGTTTCTAAATTTCTCGACTTCCTGATATGCAATACAATCCACGTCTCTACAAGTCAATCGAACAATCATGTATCGTCACTGGGGTGAGTGGCTCAGACGGCAGAAGCGCTGACCTTCTGAGTTCAAGTTGATAAGTTCGATCACGGCTCAGTCCGGTGATATTTGGAGGTGTTCAGATAAGCCAGCCTCGTGTCGGTAAACGTAAAAACTCCTGAGGGACAAAATTCTTGTATCTTGATGTCTCCAAAAACCATGCAAGTAGTTAAGGGGACGTAAAACCAATAACATTATTATTACGTCGCCATAATTACATTTAGGGATTTCGGAGACGCTGAGATCCCCAAAATTTTGTCCTGTCGAAATAATAATGTTATTGGTTTTACGTCTCACTAACAACTATTACGGTTTTCGGTGACGCCCAGGTGCCAAAGTGTTGTCCCACAAGAGTCCTTTAACGTACCAGTAAATCTACCGACACGAGCCTGACGTATTTGAGAACCTTCAAATACCACCGCACTGGGCCGGGATCGAATCCGCCAACTTGAGCTCAGAAGGCCAGTGCTCTACCGCCTGAGCTATCCTGCCCGGCGATGATATTATTATTATTACTATTATTATTATTATTATTATTATTATCATTTGTCATCTCGGCTACGTAGCCTCCAACTGATACTGTACAATGGGCACTGGTAATTCAATTCCTGTCGCTACTTATAATTCTCTTTAGAGGCTACAATTATGGTTTGAAAGTGTAGAATCCATCTGATATCTTGGGTTATTTTAGGTATTATTTATTGACCTTACGCCACTTTTATCACTTTAAGGGATTTCGGAGACTCTGAGGTCGTTGAAATTTTGTCCTCCCGGAATATATTTACGTCCTGGTAGAACTACTCACAAGAATGTATAGTAACAAAGCACCTCGGCTCAGCCTGAATCTAACTCGCCACTTGGGCTCAGGAAGCCAGTATTCTACCACCTGAGACATTTAGCCAGGCTTTCAGGAATAATGTATTGTACCCTTCTGGTTCATAGGAGTAAAGTGAACAAAAACTTAATATGAAATAGAAACTGAATAGGTACGCCGAGATTTGAAATACAATTATATCGGAAATTTTGCCCAAATTGAGTAAGAAAAACACGGACAAAATCACTCTAATGATAGCCACGAGTCAGGATCGAACTATACTATTCTGAGTATCCAGTTTTATCATGGAGAAACTGCTCACAGGAATTCTTCCTTCCTGTAATATATGTTTTCTCAGTCGGAACTTTAGTTTCAGTTCCAAATATTCGAACGACTATATTTTCAATTATATATAATGCGATTATTTTCATGCCCTTCCGTAACTACAGAAGTACATTCCGTTATACATAGAGGCCTATTGTATGTAGAGTCACTTAAAAAAAAGGAATGAGCACATGGTATTGTGTAAGTTCCTCACAGGTTCACTTTCCTCAGAAACAACACAATATTTGTTGTGGGTATCCACAGTGTCTGTATATAAAGTGCATGTATGTATGTACGTATGTATGTACGAATGTACGCTGAACAGTCAGTCCAAAGACGGTTTAGATCCTCAACAGCTCCGCCATCAGCTCCCACAGATGGTCAAGGCGTCACTGAAGAGGCGTACATTAATAACAGAAACTGACTAGTATTACTAGCATCGTTCATACATCAGTCACTCTCGTGTTGCCAAAACCAAGGGTGAGCCTGGAGACAGGAAAATGGAAGTAACAACCAAGCAAGTGGCCGCACGGCTTGGGTCACGTAGCTATCAGCTTGCATTCACAAGATAGTGGGTTCAAACCGTATTGTCGGAAGCCCTGAAGATGGTTATCCGTGGTTTCCCATGTACATACCAGTCAAATACTGGGGCTGCACCTTAATTAAGGCTACGATCGCTTCCTTCCCACTCCTAGCCATGCCCTATCCCATCGTCGCCATAAGACGTATCTGTGTCGGTGTGCAAATTGTAAAGAAAAAAGGATGGAAGTAACAAATTTGGTCTAGTCTATACCAGAAGACACAATGTACTGTAAACACAAGGTCTCGCCAGTGGGAGGTCAATTGTGTGTGTATCGAGCAAGAGATTGCGTGGTTTGGGTCACGAAACTGTCAGCTTGCATTCGGGAGAGAGTGGGTTCGAACCGCACTGTCAACAGCCCTGAAGATGGTTTTCCGTGGTTTCCCATTTCCACACCTTAATTAAGGCCATTGCCACTTCCTTCCCACTCCTATCCTTTCCTATCCCATCGTCGCCGTAAGATCTATTTCCACCGGTGCGAGGTAAAGCAAATTTCTAAAGAATGTGTATGTCTACCCCGTAGTCCCGTTTCCTGATACGGGGTCGGCGATGAGCTGAGATGAAGTTATTTGACATGATTTTTATGGATAAAAGTTCTTATCAATAACTTATTGTCGACCTGTTCGATATAAGAACATAAACCACTTAAATTAAATGGCCTGTTCAGTCGCTATGTCTAAAGGAAATCTTTCGACCTATGCTGAGGTGATCTTCAGCTTTTAATACAAATGATAAGACATACAAAGGAAAAACATATCATCTATATAAATAAAATTGTAGGGGGTCCGCTGTCTGTAATTTCTTTTGTTTTGCGAATTTATCAGATATTTATCCATTTTAGGTCAACTCAAGACCGAATCGGTGGTTTTTACGTTTCGTGTGTCTGTCTGTTTGTCTGTCTGTTTGTCTGTTCCACCATCACGTCGAAACGGCTGGATAGATCTCAACCAAACTTCATATTTAGAGTGTACTCATCCCGGCTAAGGGCTCGATATGCATGTCGTTTTAAAATCTTCGAATACTCGGGGGGTTTATAGGAAAACCAGAATGGTTTTTCCACCATCACGTCGAAACGGCTGGATAGATCACAACCAAACTTCATATTTAGAGTATACTCGTCCCGGGGAAGGTTTCGATATGCATATCATTTTAAAATCTTTGAATAGAGGGGGGTTTATAGGAAAACCTGAATGGTTTTTCCACCATCACGTCGATACAGCTGGATAGATCTCAACCAAACTTCATATTTGGAGTATACTCATTCCGGGGAAGGTTTCGATATGCGTATTATATTAAAATCTTTGAATAGACCTGGGGTTTATAGGAAAACCAGAATGGTTTTTCCACCATCACGTCGAAACGGCTGAATAGATCTCAACCAAACTTCATATTTAGAGTATACTCATCCCGGGGAAGGTTTCGATATGCATATCATTTTAAAATCTTTGAATAGACGGGGGGTTTATAGGAAAACCAGAATGGTTTTCCTCCATTTTCTCTTATACTATTGATTTTCTGTAAACTTCGTTTACCGTACGTGAAACGTCTCTTCATTATAAACAACTTTCGTTACGTTCATAATTTACTTTACTCTTCACATGACGGAGAAATTTACAATTTTCCGCTGGTATCATGCTCTGCATTGAGTGACCGCCAGACCGACAACGAACCTACAGGTTACCATGGCAACGTCTCTGACTGCATGCCAGCAGGGAAGTAACGTATTGCCATTTTCCTCATCATGCTTTTAAATTCGTGGTTGTTCCTTGGGTAGAAGGCAAGAGAGGCGTCAATCGGCCTATCTGCGGGATATTGGCGGAATATCGTTGGATGTTATAACCGCCCTCGAATAGATTAAGTAATAACACCGTTAGTCATCTTATTATTATTTGTTTACCTAGGAATCAATGGACCTAAATTTCTCCTCTGTTACCGCTTTATTATATCCATAACTCACACTAGCATAATTTATTGAGGGGCATTTGATTTTCCAATACATTAACTTGGCATTTACATATTTGTCGTTATCCGGCTGTCCTCAGTTATAATCCATTTTCTATTACTTTCAACTTTCTTAACTGTATTATTTTCTTCCTTAATTACGCCGTATGTACGCGAGTGCTACAAACTACTGGATGTATTTCCACCAAGACTCATATTTAGAATACACCTGTCCTTGATAGGTTTTAGGGCAAAGATTGTTTCTAAATCCCTGAACTGACCGGGGGTTTATACGAAACCGAAACAGTGATTTTGCACTTCCACAAAATATACACAACCAAACTTAATGGAAATCTACCTACCTTGGTAGAAATTAATTTCTAAACCTTTTTTCTCATGTGCATCATTTCGATACGAGGATTAATAAGGGAGATATCATTAACGGACCGTTTTTCTGTACAAGTCCCATCGGACTTGACTCACGAGCGGGTGCGTGTAAAGCGTATTCCCTACAACTTGAAAACTACTGAAGACATTCGAACCAAAATTTATATTTAGCATCCACCTGTCCAAAGGCAGGTTTTAAACGTAAATAACATTTCATGTTCCGGAATGGACTGGCGGTTTATAGGGAACCGAAATGGTGATTTTACTCTTCCACAATATATACAGAACAAGACCAACCTGATTGGAAATCGACCAAACGTGACGGAATTCTACCTCTAAACTTTTTTTTCATGTGCATTTTTTCGTCAGGAGGATTAATAAGGGAGATATCAAGAATGGTCAGTTTTGCAGGTTAAGGCCAGCGGACATAGCCACAAAGGTGTTTTACATGGAGCAGATTCCTTATCTGTATAAATCAAATCGTAACGACTGTGTGCCTCTACACTGACTATTTTGGCGAAATTTTCGTACAGCTTTCCGTTTAAGGGGTAATAATGACCATCTGCATAATTTTTGGTTTAGTTTCCTGAAAGTCCTAATTTTTACCCGCCTCGCCCAAAATCCAGATTGCGGCATAATCTGCCAGAAGAAAATTGAAATTTGACAAAATTATACGTTTTAGCCTGTAACGAATGGAAAACATCCTAGATCATTAAATTTTTCACTTTTTATCCCCGAAGAATATCGAAATATGCAGGCAATTTTGATGATGGTGCAGGCCTTCGGAAATTCCTATCACATAACGGATTGCACAATCTCCGTTCAATTTGGAATGATCTACAACCTTGGTCTTATGACTTTTTGCCGTATCTGTATCCCTTTTACGTTTGATTTTTCTCTATTAATCGATGTTAAGTCAATTTGGAATTTTCACATGCATAATTCATACTTTCAATCACTTATATGAAATACGGAATCATCATACTCTTCACGTAAATTGGCCCACCCAGTAGGCATATGTGAGCCAAATGCTATGTATGTAGCTGTCACATAATTATCCGAAAAGTAATGTAATGTGAGATAATCTTACAAAACCTTTACCCTGTTCCACGTTTCTAACTCAATCTGACCCAAGAATAGATGACATATCATAGGACCAGCCATTTAGGCTACTAAATCCGGCGTGTCTTATGGTATAATCCTTTGTCGATATGACGTACGTTTAGTAGCAGTTAATCTGTAAATGAAGGTCTTCAATATTGTAAACACGCATATACTTTCGTATGTCGATCTATATATATTCACTGATGTCGATTTTTAGCGATCGAGAAAGGGTGGGTCTGATATTGTAATCAGTACTCCCCACACCGACTTTGACTGGCAGTAGGAAAGGGTTCCTTCTCCAACTCCTGTGTAACTGTCATTAGTAAGGAAGGCCTACAATTGTAATGAATAGTTCCCTTCTCGATTTGACTTGCAGGAGGCAAGTGAGCATGCAGTTTTGTTTAAAACTCCCCTACCCGATTGTGTTTGGCAGTAGGCAAGGGTGCCCGCCATTATAAAGAAATGTCCTCATCTAAAATGTGACTGGCATTAGGCATAGTGGCCTGCTATTTTGTTGAAAACTCACCAACTTGGTGTGACTGGCAGTAAGCTGGCTGGCAGTAGGAAAATGGGCCTGGCATTATAATGATAACTGCACAAATCAATTTCGAGTGATAGTAGGGTAATTGCCTACCATTATAATAGAAACTCCTCAACTGTAAACTGTCTGGAAGTAGGAAAGGGGCTGCCATTTTAATGAAAACTCCCCAAATCGATTCTGTCCGCGTAGTAGGCAATGGGGCCTGCAATTATAATGTAAACTTCCCAACTCGATTGTGAATGCCAGTAGGCAAGTGAGCCTGCCGTTATATCACAAATCCGTAACAAACACTTCACATTGGAAACAACGTACGGGGACCTCCCCATGCTCTTTCTCGGATAACGCTAAGAAACATGCAATTTTAAAACAATTTTATTTACTGCATGTACACTATTTACTTCGATATTCGAATACAATGTAGAATACCGTAGCGAAGCACGGGTACATTCGCTAGTTTGTATTAAAAGTTGAAGATGACGCTAACCTACAGTAGGTCGAAACATGTCCCTTATATATAATGTCTGTGCAGGCCATTTAATTTAAGTGGCGTATATTTTTGTATTGAATAGGTGGACGATATATGTAAATTCTTGCTGAGAACTTGGGTATATTAAGTCAAATAGGAGCGGAAGATGAAGTTTATCACATGTAATGACTTTTAGGGTCGGATGCACTTCCTGGCGCCAACCTCAGTTGAGAAGCTAATGAAGATGAAATGAATAATGGTGAATGAAATTGGGTAAGAGGTGGAAGAAATCGGCTGTAGCCAATGAATATTAACTGTCCCGGCATTTGTCTGGAAGTGAAAATGGGAAACCACAGGTAGCCATTCTCAGGACAGCCGATGGTGGGTTTCGAACCCACGTGTCTCCTCAATGCAGAGCTTGGCTCCATAGCCGTAGCGCGTAATCACGCGCGGCCACTCCACTCTGCTTGGGAGGTCATAAATTTTTATAATAGTTAAAATATAAGTTTGATAAAATATTAAGCGCAGGGAACATATAATACTATGCATTCATTCTTTCCTTGAGTCACTGTACATGATATCATTTATACTATACTGAAGGGAGCGCAAGTAAATTACATACTGTAAAGAAATAAAGTAAATCTTGAAGAAGACATTTACTTAAACCTATCTTACGTACAGATTTACGATACATGCCTGGTGAGTCAGCCGCGCCTGATGTTTCTGCTTTTAGGCATCCCAACGAACGCCAGTGGGGTGATGGTCGATTTTACTTTGCCGTATACCAAGTTACAGTCGCTTTTAAAGCACTTACTGCGTCATCACTGCACGACGTTTGCAAAAACATGTATGCGACAGGTATTTACATAGTACATCAAACTGTCATACGGTTATGTAAAGTGTACGTGCCAATTATAAGCTTTCGATTGGTTATGAAATTATCGTTAAAAGCGATGGCATACTGATAGAAAACGCGTGTGAGTTTGTGAAGTGGGATGCAGTTTTACACTAAGCAAGCTTTCTGATAAACTGGGGGCAACAGACACCGTGGGGTACTGGACTAACCACAGACGGGTTGACGCATGTTGCGATGGTAGGCGGGTTGGAATCACACGAGCGATAAATATTTTTATTCACATTTTAAACTTTAGGATCCAATAAGAGGCCATTCGTGCCACATTCGACCAATATAATGCATGTTAAATGTGTAGTAGGCTGACACTTGGTGTAGCCTAGCAGTCCTGGTAATTTCTTCACTATGTATTCAACAAATGAGTATGTTGACGTGCTCCCCATCTATGGCGAAACACGACAGAACGCACAGGAAGCACAGCACCTGTACCAGGAAAGATTTCCACACAGAAAACTACCAAACGCAAATACGTTTAGGAGGGTGGAGCGACATTTGCGTATAACTTCGTCACTTTAACGAACAGGTCCTGTTTGGAATGGACCCTATTGGCTTCAGCGAAACATTGGTGAATGAACAAGTAGCATATCTTAAATTGAATGTTAAAAAACATTTTACAGTAAAATTAACGGTAGTGTTACAATTAATTGCTGAAAAGTAGGTAGACGTTTCGGCGATAACGTAGAATGAACCTAACAACTACAGTATATGGATATATCAAAATATAAGGGTTTTAATATTTCTGTATCCTTCATAATGGATGCTAAAATATCATGTAGTATGAAATTTTGGTCATTTGTGCTTGCTGTTAATATGAACTTTCATTTGAACAAACAAGGAATGTGCCGGATTCCTGTTCCGAATCACTCATTTTGTTATGCTGTGGACAACCTCTGTAACTACGGCAGGCGTGCAGCGATGTTCTGATGTCTCAATTTAAGGGCTTATTTCCAAAGTGACGCATCTCCAAGAAACACTGTTTTTCAGGAAACACTATGTTTAATTACTAGACTTCCTAATAAGAGAGAGACTTCACTTTTTCTACGTAGCATCACCACTTCGAATAAAATCTGCTTGCCATGGTGACTAAAATCTTAGTGCACAGAATACCACAAAAATGGATGAGGGATCTTGGGTTTACGTCGCTTTGGAACTGAATACTGGCTCGAAATACTAATTACACAAAACGGTGTAGGTTAGGTTTCTTCGTACGTGCTCACACATTCAAAATATAATGCTTAATACTTCAGAAATGCTATATTTATTCACAATTTAAGAACTTCAAACTGCATATAATATGAATAGAAGTTAAAAATTCCTACAATGTAACAAACATAAATTTAAGTTAGCAAAGCCTAACATATGACTGAAAACAAACATAAAGATGATTGTCTCGTGTTTTTGAACACATAAGGGAAAACGTTTAGAAGGACATATTGGTCAATACACTTCACATGTTCAGCTCACAAAATAAATTTAAAAATCTTTATTACATTCGACTTGTGGGACGTAATGTTTTTTCTTGTGGGTTTCAATATTCAACGGTTCAAGTAGAAGAGGGCATTCTATCATAAAATGCCATGTCCTTCACATACATCCAGTTTATAGAAAAGGCTCTTAATATCCTTGACTTTGTCTGCTGTCAATAAATTGTCCAATGGTCCTTGTTCTCCTTCAAGAAACAACCATTTGCCACCTGTATTCACACTGCAAAACCACGAGCGAAAGATCAGAGCCCCACCACAAGAAGTAAGCGGTCACGTGATATGTGCGCGCCCAATTATTGGTCATGTGGAGTAGCGGCACTTTGGAAATAAAAACATCGAGGACTAGCGTCAGTTTGAAAATAAGTACAACTTTTGGATGTCATTTTAATCAAGATCTACTCCACTTTGAAAATAAATACGTTCCCACATGATAAAGTACTATTGTGGGAATACATTTTCACGTTCAGCTTGAAATCCGAAAAAAGAGGAGTTGCGTCACTTTGGAAATAAGCCCTTTAATTGGTCATCCTGTTAGGTGGCATTGCAATCGACCCCTTCCATGCATCGCCGTCCATTTAAAACTACAGAAAAATTTCCTACTTTTTAACTATGTAAATGCTGATTTATGACAGAATGACTGTCACCTTTATGTTTATGATGTCATAATTGATCTTTCTACCCAGTTTCATTGTCATCAGTCTGGTCCAACCCAAACATTTCCCTTGTTAGTTTCTCAGTGTTCACACTAGTATACGGAGCTAATAGATATTGATGTCCATAGCCACTAAAATGATTCAATATTATCAACAATTTTTGTCATCCTCTGTCTCTGTAGATATCTGGAACAGCCCTCATCCGTGACACTGAAACATTCTCCAGCTTATAAAGTCCATAATCTTAACAGAGCTGATTCATGAGTCTATCTGCAGTTTCCTGAGCTCGTCTACACTATACCATCCCATCTACTATGGTCTAGTCTTCAGCAGTAATCGGTTAATTGCCATGGTCTTCCGTGTCGACTTCTAAACAGTGAGTATGTGAAACATTTGAAGTCCGTCGAATGCAATGTATAAAAATTAAAGTTAAGGCATACGGGCTGAAAAACTACTGCAAAGCATACAATGACATGTTTCGACCAGTCAAGAGGACATCCTCAGGATCGTAACGGAAAATCAAAATCAGGATCATATCTCGAAGTATATACCCATACTACGTCACACATTTTATATGCTCATACCTCCATGATATGCAAATACTGTACACTGAAATGAAAACAGATACGGAACGAAAACAAACTTTCTTCTTTGCAACAATTAAAGATTGAAATGAAAAGCGTCCTTCAGACGTCCAGTGCACGACGACATGCCAGAACGTGTCATAAACAAAGTGGTCCACGGTCATATACCAAAATTGCTACGTGGTAATTAACTGTCCTTTTAAGGAGTACTGCCAACCCTTGCGTGGATAACAGCTCCATAGCGCTTTTATATACTACTGACAAGGCGCCGAACGTTCAGTCGGAGCAGGCGTCCTTACTCTTGCGGCGTCTTCAAGGGCTTGTACTATTTGGGATGGTAGATTTCTCGCTCGGATTCATTGCGCCCGATGATCCCAGACTTGTTCGATCGGATTCAAGTTGGAACATCTGGACGGTCATTTCATTCGTTGCACCTGTTGCTCTTTCAGGAATCTCCGAACAATGTTGGCATCATGAGCTCTAGTACGTATTTTAATGCAGGAATACTCCATTTTCTCCGAGTTGCCTCGCGCGAGGAATATATGTGGCACGGAGATATCGTCAATGTACCGTCGAGCAGTTAAGGGTTCATTGGAAATGATCAGGAGATCAGTTTTCGTGTCAACACTTCTGTCTGACGACACTATAACAGATCTACTTCCATAAGCAACGGTACAGTTTACAGTTGTGAGATGAAATCGCGTCCCACGTATTCTCCAACTCTCAGATGACCATCTGAACGATATAACACGAAAAATGATTCATCCAACAACAGTACAGGACGTTTGTGTCTTAGCTACTAGTCAAAATGATCTCTAGCAAATTGCACTCTCCTGTCACGATGTCGTCTGTCCAGGTACTTGAGTGGGTCGTCGGAATCTTAAATTGGCCTTCCGAAACTTGTTCCTGAGTGTTTGGTCACTAATTGGCACTACAGAAGCCTGCTGTAAATCCACCTGCACTGTAGTACTTGTGCTGTAAATTGGTGGTGTCGGAGAGCTTGTAGACGCACAAATCTATCGCACCCTGGAGTTGCTTTCCTTTGGCGGCCCATGCCAGACCGCTTGGCATTACTTCCACTTTCCAGGAAACTTCTCCACATATACCTCATCGTAGAGAAACCTCTACAATTCTAACAATGTACCTCAGCAAGTAGCCTTCTTGAAGCTGTGCAAGTACGCGAGTGGCTTAATTCGAAGACTGCTTCCTCGCTTGCCTATCTTGGTCCGCATGATCATCCACGTCTTGAAAGCACTGCATTCTACACAGACCAACCTTTGCACACACTTTGAATTGAGACACTCGTAACTTTCAACTGACACTGACACCTCCCAAATATCTGTCGGGCCGATGATCTTCGATGTTAGGCCCCTTAAAACAACAAGCAAATATCTGGATGTCAGTGGAGGCATCTCTCATGTAAACATGCCATGTTATTGCCATAATTGTCCAATACCCATCCCACTATGCACTCGTAAAACTTAGTTAGGAACATCTAAGGACGTAACTAAATTTCCTTCCTGAGCAATGTATTATGTGCTGCGTGGTGTGTACGTTTACTCAGCAGTTCTTGCAGTATGCCTTCTCGCTGTGTCCCACCTAGCTATTTAGTTTGACACTATTTAATCGGCCTTGTTTCCTAGCAAAAAGAGGAAGCAAAGTCATCTCCTTACAGGTCGTGAAGGCCCCTAGAGGGGTTAGCTCTACGCCGTTGTCCCCGGAAATTAACCTGGTGCTTATTTTTGGTATAGGCTGCTTGAACCTCAGGGCCATGTGCATCTCCGGAAGTGGAAATATCGTTTCTTAAATTTTTCGGCTTCCTGAGGGGGAATCGACCCTACGTTCTTCCGGGTTAACCGAGCACGCCTTTACCGCCTCAGCCAGGCAGTCCCTATTATTTTCTAGCACAGCAACCAATCTACAATATAATCGCATCGGTGTATAGTTACTGTTTGCAATTTCAAGGTTTTTTTGACTTTGTGCAGTTTGGGGAAGCTAAAAAATAAATCGCTTTTTTACGTCAATGTTGATATTGTGATCATAGCCGTGGGACCTCCAGTTTTACACGAAACCCAAACCACATGGATGTAACATTTTTTTTCTTTCTTAATCTGTTTACCGTCCAGGGTTAGTTTTTATCTCGGACTGAGCGAGGGTTCCCACCTCTACCGCCTCAAAGGCAGTGTCCTGGAGCGTGAGACATTGGGTCGGGGGATACAACTGAGGATAATGACCAGTACCTCGCCCAGGCGGCCTCACCTCTTATGGTGAACAGGGACCCTGTGGGGGGATGGGAAGATTGGAAGGGATAGACAAGGAAGAGGGAAGGAAGTGACCGTGGCCTTAAGTTAGGTACCATCCCGGCATTTGCCTAGAGGAGAAGTGGGAAACCACGGAAAACCACTTCCAGGATGGTTGAGGTGGAAATCGAACCCACCCCTACTCATTTGACCTCCAGAGGCTGAGTGGACCCCGTTCCAGCCCTCGTACCACTTTTCAAAATTTCGTGGCAGAGCCGGGAATCGAACCCGGGCCTCTGGGGGTGGCAGCTAATCATACTAACCACAACACCGCAGAGGCGGACATGGATGTAATATTCCATTTCAAAAATCCCACATATACTGTATTGGCCGAAATTCGAACCACAGCCGCCTTATTGAGAACCTAGTGAAGATACCACTCGGTTGTCACACCCCTTTCTCTTGGTCAACAGTCCCATGTATATATAGTGTGAGGTCTGATAACCCGAGTGGTTGTAGTGTCTGTACAGGACCTACAACCAAAGACCTAGAATGATGACGGAGTTCATGTCTTATCCTACAACATAACTCCCTGAATGTTTCTTTTTTTTTTTTTTTTTGCTAGTTGCTTTACGTCGCACCGACACAGATAGGTCTTATGGCGACGATGGGACAGGGAAGGGCTAGGAGTGGGAAGGAAGCGGCCGTGGCCTTAATTAAGGTACAACCCCAGCATTTGCCTGGTGTGAAAATGGGAAACCACGGAAAACCATTTTCAGGGCTGCCGACACTGGGGTTCGAACCTACTATCTCCCGAATACTGGATACTGGCCGCACCCTGAATGTTTCAGACTTGAACCCTCCCAGATAGATCTTCATATTATCATAGCTGACTGTTGCTGATTATTAAAGTTCGAATCGCCGGGCTGAGTGGCTCAGACGGTTAAGGCGCTGGCCTTCTGGCCCCAACTTGGCAGGTTCGATCCTGGCTCAGTCCGGTGGTATTTGAAGGTGCTCAAATACGTCAGCCTCGTGTCGGTAGATTTACTGGCACGTAAAAGAACTCCTGTGGGACTAAATTCCGGCACCTCGGCGTCTCCGAAAACCGTAAAAGAGTAGTTAGTGTGACGTAAAACGAATAACATTATTATTATTAAAGTTCGAATCCTATAAGTGAGGGATAGAATGTTCGTTTAGAAATCGTGTTATGTTAGGTAGGGCATTCGCATTGAATGCTGGGGCTAAATCAACATTAACCGCCGAGGTGAAAGTCGACTGCGCCATCTATCTCCAGTTTCACTCGCAAAGGGTCTCATTACGTGGTTGGTAACATTAATGTTAGAACCATTGTAACTTTCATATACTTCTCAAGTACATATAACAGTACTTTCGTAATTATTGCGTGAAGGTAAAACTAGTTCGGTTTCCATTTTGTAGTAGACCTTTTTTATGACCCTCAAGTACTTCGCGTGCACCGTAATTACTCCTCTGTTCTAAGACTACTCCCATTGCAAGCTCTTAAGAACCGCAACAAAGTTTACTGCTGTCGCAAACATAACTCGTAGGTATATCAACTTCTTGTTCTAAGATGACGGATTTGATAACGGGACAATTTAATGGTAGGTTTCACTACTACTACTACTACTACTACTACTACTACTAAAATATTTTCAGTCCTCCCCTGAAAGGGGAGACGGGCCTCTTAGACGGTGACGCCGTCTCTCAGGCAGGGAGACTTGTTACGATGAAGGAGATGCTCGGAGAAGGTTAAGGGTTTGGCGGCCGTGGCCTATACTAGGGACTGTCCCGGTATTCGCCTTAGTGCCGGAGAATGTTAAACCACGGGAAACCATTCTCAGGATAGCCGACGGTTGGGGCCAGCCGTGAGGTCCCAGCCCTGTCCCGTCTCACGAATGCAGAGGCGTAGCGCCACGGTAGATCCGTGGCCACCCCTCCTCTGCTCGGTTGGCCGGTCGGAGTGCAGAGCTGTTGGACCATGGCCCTGCCGTGACCACTTGTGGGCCGAGACCCACTCTGCATCTACCGACCTCGGTTTCACTCCGTCCTCTTCCCTATAGATGAGCTCTTTGTAAACAAAGTCGGTGCAGCGTTTCATTTTCAATTGATATATAGAGACTTTTCTCTCGTCGGCAGTTTGATAATGTTTCTGTCCAAAATCTACAACAATTAAACAGCTAACGTGACTATTATTAGTGCCCCTGCGACCTAAACTGAATGAGGTGTTCGATTGCTTCCATAATTAACACCTGTAGAAAGACAAGGTTTGTATAACAAATGCACAGCACACTACGTTCCTTTACTCACATGAGGTTCCTTCATCAGCTACACACCTCTTTGAAGTGGTTACAGGGATATCCAGAAGAAATACGACTGTCTGGAAGCAAGAAATCCTAAAATGCAATTTCTCATCTTCCCGATCTGTAAAGATAGAATTAACCTTAAGATATCAGATACGATCTAATCTAATCTAATAGCCACCGGGCGAGTTGGCCGTGCGCGTTGAGGCACGTGGCTGTGAGCTTGCATCCGGGAGATAGTAGGTTCGAATCCCACTATCGGCAGCCCTGAAGATGGTTTTCCGTGGTTTCCCATTTTCACACCAGGCAAATGCTGGGGCTGTACCTTAATTCAGGCCACGGCCGCTTCCTTCCAACTCCTAGGCCATTCCTATCCCATCGTCGCCATAAGACCTATCTGTGTCGGAGCGACGTAAAGCCCCTAGCAAAAAAAAAAAAAATCTAATAGCCAAAGTTGACAGATCTAATCGTATAATTTGTCTCTTAACATAGCTGTATTGTTACAAGTTAGAGAATATTTAATTATGCTATGACCAACTAGGATGATCTTGGCCGTAAAGGTTGTTCGGAAGACCATGGAATTAAGCAAAGTAATATTCATTGAACTACTATCGATAGCAAACGTAAACAGCAAAGGCATCCTCCTGTAAGTTACTTGAGGAAATACTGAGTTATTTTGTGGAATCTGATCAGGTTATAAGTTAGTAATTTCCAAATCGCCTGCTGCTGCCTAGGTAGCCAAGCACTACAGAGCAGATCGTGCCGCGATAGCGTCACAGCAATGGTGCAAGTAAAAGAAGAACCTAGAGTAGGAATAATATCGTATGCATTACGAATAAGGTACATGCTGTCATAATTAAGTAATTCAAGTATCATTTTAATACAATCAATGCATATTAAATTCCTTGCGATGTGTAAGCTGATTTCCTATCTTTTTTCTTTTTTACTATTTGCTGTACGTCGCATCGACACAGGCAAGTTTTATGGCGAAGATGGAATAGGACAATGCTAGGACTGGGAAGGAAGCGTCCATGGCCTTATGTGAGGTATAGCCACAGCACTTGCCTGGTGTGTAAATAGGAATTTATCTTCAGGGCTTCTAACAGTGGGGTTCGAACCTACCATCTCCCGAATGCAAACCACTGCTACGTGGCGCAAACTGCTTAGCAAGCTCACTCTGTCTCTTGTAGCTTAATCAAACAAGAGATTCACTACCTGAGTGGTCTTACTCTTCCTTTGCGTCCCTTGGCATTTTTCAGTTTCTTGATTAGTCTATATGAGCATGTTCGTCCTCTTAACATTCATCGTATTCAGCAGCATGACTAGGTCTCCGCAGATAATTTCTTCACATACGGAATCTTTTAAACACTAAATACCAAACATTCTGCCATTGTTCCAGAGTCCATAAACATGAATACCTCTTCCCAAACAGAAAGAAATGTAGTCGGATTCGATTTTCAACATGTGGAAGCCACGAATAAACAGGGCCGCTCTGAGTAAGTCAGGTGGGTGAGCGCAGGCCTTCTGAGCTCAAGTTGGCAGTTTCGATCCTGGGTCAGTCTGCTGGCTCAAATACGTTGGCCTCTTGTCAGTAGATATACCGTTACATTAAAGAAATCTTGCAGGACAATATTCCGGCAACTCGGCGCCGTCGAAAACCGTAAAAGTAGTTAGTGGGACGTAAAATCAGTGACAGAATTATTATTCTTTATTCTTTCTTAATACCTTTAACCTCCAGGGTTGGTTTTTCTCTCGGACTCAGCGATGGTTTCCACCTCTACCGCCCCAAGGGCAGTATTCTTCAACGTGAGAAATTGGGTCGGGAGCTGAAACTGGGGAGTAAGACCAGTACCTCGCCCAGGCGGCCTCACATAGGCCTTGTAGCGGGATGGGAAGTTTGGAAGGAATAGACAAGGAATAGGAAGGATGCGGCCGTGGCCTTATGTTAGGTACCATCCCGGCATTTGTCTGGAAGAGAAGTGGGAACCCACAGAAAACCACTTCGAGGATGTCTGAGGTGGAAATCGAACCCCCTCTACTGAGTTGACTTTCTGAGGCTGACTGGACCCAGTTCCAGCCCTAGTACCACTTTTCAAATTTCGTGGCAGAGCCGGGAATAGAACCCGACCCTCCAGGGGGGGGGGGGGCAGCTAATCACACTAACCACAACACCACAGAGGCGGCACAACAGTATTATTGTTGTTGTTATTATTATTGTCTTTCTTTTTTGATCTGTTTATTAGGGGCCGATGACCTTAGATGTTAGGCCCCTTTAACCAACAATCATCATCATCATCATCATCATCATCATCATCATCATCATCAATCTGTTTACCCTCCAGGGTTGGTTTTACCCTCGGACTCAGCGAGGGATCCCAAATCTACCGCCTCAAGGGCAGTGTCCTGGAGCGTGAGACTTCGGGTCGGGGATACAACTGAGAAGGATGACCAGTACTTCGCCCAGGCGGCCTCACCTGCTATGCTGAACAGGGGCCTTGTGGGGGGATGGGAATACTGGAAGAGACAGACAAGGAAGAGGGAAGGAAACGGCCCTGGTCTTAAGTAAGGTACCCTTCCGTATATTGCCTGGAGGAAAAGTGAGAAACCACGGAAACCCATTTCGAGGATGGCTGAGGTGGAAGTCGAACACCCTCTACTCAGCTGACCTCCCGAGGCTGAGTGGACCCCGTTCCAGCCCTCATCGCACTTTTCAAGTTTCGAAGCAGAGCCGGAAATCGAACAAGGCCCTCCAGGGGTGGCAGCTGATCACACTAACCACTACACCACAAAGAAGGATGTTATTATTATTATTATTATTATTATTATTATTATTATTATTATTATTATTATTATTATTTGCTTTACGTCGCACCGATACAGATAGGTCTTATGGAGACGATGGGATAGGAAAGGCCTAGGAGTCGGAAGGAAAAGGCCGTGGCCTTAATTAAGGTACAGCCCGCATTTGCCTGGCGTGAAAATGGGAAACCACGGAAAACTATCTTCTGGCCTGCCGACAATAGGGTTCGAACCCAATTTTTCCCGTATGTAAGCTCACAGCGACATCATCATCATTATTAGCATGATTATTATGAATATTATTGGCTTTACGTCCCACTAACTACTTCTTACGGTTTTCGGAGACGCCGAGGTGCCGGAATTTTGTCCCGCAGAAGTTCCTTTACGTGCCAGTAAACCTACAGACACGAAGCCGACGTACTTGAGCATCTTCAAATACCACCGGACTGAGCCAGGATTAAACCTGCCAAGCTGGGGTCAGAAGGCCAACGCCTCAACCGTTTGAGCCACTCAGCCCGGCATTATTGTTACTGTCATTATTATTATTATTATTATTATTATTATTATTATTATTATTATTATTATTATTATTATTATTATTACGGTTGTTGTACCGGAGGTACGCCCACTCCGTACGTTTAAAACTAGCGCCTTGTATAAGGCGCTCTGTAAGGTATTCTTGGAAACCTCTAGTACAAGAAGTTTGGACATTTTTCGACAGATGTCTACTATCAACTTACGTTGTGCCCTCTGGGGTGAAGATGAACTATTAAAATTCAAGAGTAATTTTGTATGTTAAGATTTCCGATACTGGAATATTTAGTGTTTGTTTTTGATTTTCAAGAGTTATCAACACTTCTCTCTTTTCCCTCCAACTTAAGGCGTTGGCCAATCAAAAATTTTGTACATATATTTATTCACCAATGGTAAAATTTTGATATTTATTCGATTATCCAATTATCCAGAGTTTTCTGGAACCTACCCCTCTGTTATAAAGGCTGGGACATTTTCGGACCAGGTTGTCTTAGTGATCGCCGCAGTCTAGAGTGTGTTCGTAACGGAGGCGGAGGCAGCCTCATCCACCTTTTGGACGTCCACCAGCTCAAGGTAATGGCAGATCTTAGTTAGTCCTTCAATGCTAGCTCGAGGGGAGGTTTCAAATCTTTAAAATGTAAATTTCAGCCTCTAAATGTAAATTTCAAACAAAGCCGAAAGAACTTAACCGAAATCAGGGAATAGAGAGTGAGCTACCCTCTCGTATTCCCTCTTAATTTGATTTTGAGGTGACTATGATTTTTTAACCTTCAATATCTATCTTGTAATTTCTGTAACTTAAATAATTTTCTTCGTCTAGTCACCTCCGTAGTAGAGCCTTAGCCTCTGTAACGTCTGGCCATAAACCCAAATAAAGTTTTATGCATTTAATGTAAATTTTAAGGAGCGCAAGTGTTCACCTCCTTACCATTTTGGTTTTTTGGCCAGTAACGTTAACCTTTTGTTTATACCAAAGGCCTTGTAGAATGGGTACTTGTTACCTCTGTTAAACTCTATTTCATTTATTTCATGTTAAAGGTATCAGACTGTTGAGCAGTGAAGACAGTGAATACTGTTTAATTTTGTTAAACGTAGGTTGTGCCATTGACAGGCCTGGAAAGTGTGTATTTTCGAAAATAGATTCCTAAGTGTAAATTTATAGAGCAAAGACGCTCTTCCTATTATTGTAAACGTTGATTGGTGCCTTTGGAAGGCTGGAATGGTACAATGTTTGGAGAGTCGTCTCCTAGATAATTTTTTGGATACTCTGTCTCCTTGTGGTATTATAGAATGAAGCAGTGGTTGCTCAACTTCAAGCTCGTATTGTTAATTAATGGTGTTTTATTGTTCTAGGAATGCATATTATTACTTTTCGAGATCATTGTTGTACCTGAAATTTTGTTGTTCGCTTAGCGAATTGTTTTGTTAAAAATTAAGATCTGAAAAAAAAAGGGAAACGGTTCAGAAAGGAAGTAAAACGGCCAATTTTAAAAGTTTTAAATTAAACTTTCGACTTCAGTATATCCACCCACTCATGCCCGAACTGTCTTTCACCTCTGTGATCTGCAATATCTCCGTAACAATTGCTATTATTATTATTATTATTATTATTATTATTATTATTATTATTAATGCTTGTTGTTTAAAGGGGCCTAACATCTAGGTTCATCGGCCTGATGATGATGATGATGATGATGATGATTATTATTATTATTATTATTATTATTATTATTATTATTATTATTATTATTATTATTATTATTATTATTGTAAACTACAGACTAAAGTGCGTACTATCCTCACTTTCCTCTCTCTGTTTCCCCGTACTCTCACGTCACACCATGACCGTCTGGAAATCATTGTTATACGTAATGCATGGTTACCGTGCTGTAGGGGTATAAAAACCTTACGATTGTTCCTACTCCTATAGCATTTAAAAGCTAACAAGTACATGTAGAAGTTTACTGAAATCATTATATTTCTTACTAGCTATAGTACCCGTCGTTGACGGGACAATCACATATCGTGTGGATGATTACATTTTTATCCACTCTTCACATTTTTCCCCAGGTGCTGTGGTACGTAAGGGGGAACACTATTGAACAATATTTCCATGTTAGCAATGGTTGGCGTTGATGTGGACTAAGCCACAAAAGTCTAAATTCATTAATTATATTATTGTAGTCTCGGTACGGTAAAACTGTATAAACCGGGCTAGTTGGACGTGCGGTCAGGGGTGCGCGGCTGTGAGCTTGCATGCGGGAGATAGTGGGCTCGAATCCCACTGTCGACAGCCCTGAAAATGGTTTTCCATGGTTTCACATTTTCACACCAGGAAGTGCTGGGGTTGTACCTTAATTAAGGCCACGACCGCTTCCTTCCAACTCCTAGGCATTTCTTCTCTCATCGTCACCACAAGACCTATCTGTGTCGGTGCGACGTAAAGCCACTGGAAAAAAAAGACTTATAAGGCATAAAAGTTAACCTTTGTTAAGTAATATTTCTCGATATAACCAATAACATACAGTAGGTATTTAAAAGTTAAATTTTAGGCACCTTCCCATAAAGTATCATTTCATCCAGAGTGTATAAAATTATTTATAGCCTAGACCGTAGAACATTTTTCTCCGATTTTAGATACTGGTTTTCATTCAATTCTGCCCACCCATTTTTTCGTGGCTCGGCATTGATAATGGACTTAGCAACAAAAGTCGAAATTCGTTAATATCTCTTATCCTAGCAGGTGCGGTAAAACTGTATAAGACGTGAATTATCAGAAATTTAATTCCCTATAACTTTAGTTGTGTAGTACTTACCAATAGAACCATTAATAAGATTTTTGAACATTCAGTTTTAGGTCTTGCCCTAAACTACCATTTCATCCAGCGTGAATACAATTTTTTTTTGCTAGGGGCTTTACGTCGCACCGACACAGATATGTCTTATGGCGACGATGGGATAGGAAAGGCCTAGGAGTTGGAAGGAAGCGGCCGTGGCCTTAATTAAGGTACAGCCCCAGCATTTGCCTGGTGTGAAAATAGGAAACCACGGAAAACCATCTTCAGGGCTGCCGATAGTGGGATTCGATCCTACTATCTCCCGGATGCAAGCTCACAGCCGCGCGCCTCTACGCGCACGGCCAACGCGCCCGGTAATACAATTCTTTATAACTTAAAGTGTAGTGCCTTATTTCCCGAATTTATATATACCGATCTTCATTAAATTCTCTGCAGCCATTTTCTCGGGACGCGCGTACATACATACATACATACATACATACATACATACATACATACATACATACAGAGATGACGGAAAATTAAAAAGTGCATTTCCTCGTTACTGTAGACACGACCAATACATGAATACCATTCCTTTTTAATTCTGAGCCATATGCGGACAAATCACGTATTTCATGTATACAGATAAGTTGTTATTTGCCACATTTTCAATCAACTGATAGGAAGTAGCAGAATAGTTTTGCTGCAAGCAGAATTATGTGTTGATGATAGTAGAAATTTGCTCCACTGGGCTGGCAACGCTGCTGCTATTCAGGTTTATAGGATGCAGAAATATCGAAATATTATCTTTAGCCTCCACTGTACAATCGATATGTTTTGTTTGTCCTCGATGGTGCAGCGAGAAGAATGAACTACCTAGGTCTGTACAGTATCTGAGTGAGGCCGATCACCTGGGAACAGCTGAAAGCCCTCGTTAATCTCTCGTCACACCAGCTGTCCAATACATACATAGCAATACACTTGGCAAGTAACCAACCAAATCCTATACTAGTACAGTAACTAATTTTAGGCCTTCAATAATGAAACGCATGTGGCAAACAAATGGATTGCAATACATGAATGCTTTCTCCCCGGTTTCAGGCGATCCAGGAGTAGTAGAGAGGAGCGTTCTATTGTCTATTAGTCCTTTAAACAAAATGTCACTTTGGGTATCTCTTTAATGTTGCCCTAGCACACGTACGTAGAGCCATGATTAATTCATGTCAATGAAAAATATGACAAACATATTTTTCAAGCTATTTTCAGACATCATAACGAATCATATGATTCTGGTTAAGAAAATAGTAATATCGGTTTTGCAACCTACAGTGATAAGGTAAATTTATAGCGAAATGTACTTTTTATTTTATAAGCGCCAAATTTCAAGGGGCTGCCTAGCCGAGACAGTGAAGACGTGCTTGATTCATATGGAAGGACGTAGGTTCGATTACCGGCAGGAAGTAAAAATACACTGACTGACAGAGCAAATGCAACACCAAGAAGGAGTGGTTGGAAAGGGATGAAAGTTGGGGGAAAAAACAGAGACGGCACGGACGAATAATTGATGTTTATTTCAAACCGATATGCAGGTTACATAATGCGCACGGCATCGACTCAGTAGGATGTAGGACCACCGCGAGCGGCGATGCACGCAGAAACACGTCGAGGTACAGAGTCAATAAGAGTGCGGATGGTGCCCTGAGGGATGGTTCTCCATTATCTGTCAACCATTTGCCACAGTTGGTCGTCCGTACGAGGCTGGGGCAGAGTTTGCAAACGGCGTCCAATGAGATCCCACACGTGTTCGATTGGTGAGAGATCCGGAGAGTACGCTGGCCACGGAAGCATCTGTACACCTCGTAGAGCCTGTTGGCAGATGCGAGCAGTGTGTGGGCGGGCATTATCCTGCTGAAACAGAGCATTGGGCAGCCCCTGAAGGTACGGGAGTGCCACCGGCCGCAGCACATGCTGCACGTAGCGGTGGGCATTTAACGTGCCTTGAATACGCACTAGAGGTGACGTGGAATCATACGCAATAGCGCCCCAAACCATGATGCCGCGTTGTCTAGCGGTAGGGCGCTCCACAGTTACTGCCGGATTTGACCTTTCTCCACGCCGACGCCACACTCGTCTGCGGTCACTATCACTGACAGAACAGAAGCGTGACTCATCGGAGAACACGACGTTCCGCCATTCCCTCATCCAAGTCGCTCTAGCCCGGTACCATGCCAGGCGTGCACGTCTATGCTGTGGAGTCAATGGTAGTCTTCTGAGCGGACGCCGGGAGTGCAGGCCTCCTTCAACCAATCGACGGGAAATTGTTCTGGTCGATATTGGAACAGCCAGGGTGTCTTGCACATGCTGAAGAATGGCGGTTGACGTGGCGTGCGGGGCTGTCACCGCTTGGCGGCGGATGCGCCGATCCTCGCGTGCTGACGTCACTCGGGCTGCGCCTGGACCCCTCGCACGTGCCACATGTCCCTGCGCCAACCATCTTCGCCACAGGCGCTGCACCGTGGACACATCCCTATGGGTATCGGCTGCGATTTGACGAAGCGACCAACCTGCCCTTCTCAGCCCGATCACCATACCCCTCGTAAAGTCGTCTGTCTGCTGGAAATGCCTCCGTTGACGGCGGCCTGGCATTCTTAGCTATACACGTGTCCTGTGGCACACGACAACACGTTCTACAATGACTGTCGGCTGAGAAATCACGATACGAAGTGGGCCATTCGCCAACGCCGTGTCCCATTTATCGTTCGCTACGTGCGCAGCACAGCGGCGCATTTCACATCATGAGTATACCTCAGTGACGTCAGTCTACCCTGCAATTGGCATAAAGTTCCGACCACTCCTTCTTGGTGTTGCATTTGCTCTGTCAGTCAGTGTATTAAGAAACGAGATTTCCACTTTTGAAGTAGCACATGGCATAAACAGGTTAATTCGTGAGGGCAAAGGCGGCCGGGCATAGGGGTAACCACTATATCCCACTTACTGCCAAAACTACGAATAGTGAAATCTTCTACCTTTCATTCCTCCAAGGGCCTTCAGGACCCATGCAGAGATTAATATATACTGTGTGATTCAGCCGCCCCCTCCAATGTAGTTTTATGCAACCCAACTAACGTGCACCGGGCGAGTTGGCCGTGCGCGTAGAGGCGCGCGGCTGTGAGCTTGCATACGGGAGATAGTAGGTTCGAATCCCACTATCGGCAGCCCTGAAAATGGTTTTCCGTGGTTTCCCATTTTCACACCAGGCAAATGCTGGGGCTGTACCTTAATTAAGGCCACGGCCTCTTCCTTCCAACTCCTAGGCCTTTCCTATCCCATCGTCGCCATAAGACCTATCTGTGTCGGCGCGATGTAAAGCCCCTAGCAACTAACGTGCGACATGGTTATAAAGTGGCTATTCCCCTGCAGGCGTACTGTATGGTACTTCTGTCCAGTGAGCACGTTTTTCACACGATTCTGAACAATACCGACAGGTTGTATCGTCCGTTCACAAAACAAGACACCTTGAAATCATGTAGCGGCGTCCTTCCATGTAACTATGTTACTGTGTCGTGCCTCGTGACCGGGTGTAACGAAGAGGGGAATCAATGCATAAAACTAGGTAACAGTGCAGTAATTAATGTCTTAAACACCGAACCGGATATCGATGTACTCTGCTCTCGTCGTACTGGCACCGTAACACCAGCTGTGTAGCGTTGTAACTGTTCCACCTCGTCAAAACACTTGGAGAGGTGAAAGTTATTATCTTGGGACACATGAATATTAAATCAACTATTTGTGGCTTGCCCGCAAATTGCCACGCAAATAGAAACAATTAACATTCCATGGTTCCCCATTTCTCTATGTAATGTTTGGGCGCCATGGTTACAGTTTTAAACAAAACTGTAAACCAAAATTTATATTTACTAGCATAGAGACTTATACTTAAATCACAGGGGTAGGATTTTAAATAATTAACCATTAAGTATCGCTTAAGAAAGAAAATTAACGCAATATTAAATACAAATGAATTTATTATACAAAAAAAAAATGAGATGAATCGGAAAAGTTTCCTTAAAGCGTGGAGGAATTTAGAATTTAATTTACTGAATTTACTTATTGCTTGCTTTATCTAATTGAAGCTCACCAATTGCAGCTTTCGTTGACGTCATCTGGTTTCCGTGGTTACTCGTTCTTTTTTTCTCGATGAAGACTTTGCTCCATGGACATCCTTCCTTCCTTCTCTGATATGGTACGGGCTATCTGGACTAACACTCCCTACTTGCCTAGTCTTTAAATTAGACATTGGCCCTATACTTGTAAAAACTGATCAGCGTTGATCGTATGAAGAGAAAATTCAGAGATATGAATTTTTCCATATTAGTAGAAATCTCATTCCAACTGAGCTATACTATTTATACGGTACAGACTTGTACCAAAATTCCGTAGACTTGAACTAAACATAGTTCTTCGTCCACAATATTTACTGAATATCACACAAGCCATAAGCTTGTTTCGTTTCTCGTAGATCCGATAACATAACCGAAAGTAAGTACTGTATCGAAGTGATAACACATTGTACAAAAATAACTATGTCGCAGAGCGACCACACACTGTTTCAAAAATCACATCACGTCGTTCAAAGTAGATGTTCACAGTAGAAGTACTAGTGATGGAGTATCTCGTTAGGATGTTAGCTTCACAGCAGAAGTTGTACTTAGTTAGGTTCTAAGGTAAGGTCCCGTTCTCGTGTAGAGAAACAGTATATATCCGGGCTCACCCCCACTCTTGGTAACAGTTCAATCTCAAAACTCATATACAACGAAGTATCTGATTCGATAGATCGAAGCATCAACTCCCCTTCTCTTCCTCCTCGACAAGTCCAGAAGGCGTGGGTAAGATATAGCTGACCAGCTTTGCAAGCCTCGCGCACGGGTCGCTGTTTACTAGCCTTGGTCATAAAATAAACCCATGACTAACGCAAAATCCCAAGCTTCAAGAATAACCCTCCGTATACACAAACATGAGATGAAATGAAAACAACTATGTCTCAACATATTGACCGTATTTACAACATAATGAATTCTTATCCTACATAATATAATAATTTAAATAATAAAACGATGTTATTATATATACAATATGATTCCAAAATGCCATGATTACAAATGATTGACGTTGAATAAATATGTTATTACAAATAATTGCCGATGGCGGATAAACTTGATATCAAATGATATCGCGTAAAATGATATTATATTAAATTAGTAAGGCTGGAGAAGCCTGGACGGTTACAGCGTAGTGGATGTGATTAGGTGTTAGCCTAGCAATCGACGGAACATGCCCGCGGCGCTTCGAATCATGCCTCGTTCAACTATATTTGCATCGGTATGATGTTTGAATACCTAAACACAGGCCCATGTCTCCCACATTCATACAGTAGACGCTGGTTATCGCCTGAATGTAATCATTTGGCATGTTTTCCACGGAGGAATACATTGACATGCTCCTCATTTGTGGGGAAGCAAGACAAAACGCGTGCGAGGCACTATGTCTGTACCAGAAACGGTATCCCGATAGGCGACACCCGGCTGCTTCTACATTCTGCCGTGTTGAAAGACGCCTAAGGACAACAGACGTGATTTCCAACCAGCCACCAGTCCGCGATAGGCCCGTTACATCGGGTGAAACAGAAGAGGCCGTTCTGGAGGCAGCACGTAATAATCCACACATCAGTACAAGGGCGATTGCACGACAAGTGAACACCAGCCAGCCACCGTCTGGCGAATACTGCATGAACATAAATTTCACGCATACCATCTTGAGCTACATCAAGAGCTCCATGGGCGGGATTTCGAAGCTCGAATGGAGTTCTGTCGGTGGCTATTAGGCAGGCTGGACAATGATTCAGCATTCATATCGCATACGTTGTTCTCGGACGAATCGCGCTTCCACAATATTGGGAACGTCAGTCACCACAACATGCACTATTGGAGTCCGGACAATCCTCACTGGGTGCGACAGGCGCCCCATCAAGTACGATGGGGAGTGAATGTTTCGTGTGGAATCTTGGGGGATTGCCTGTTTGGACCTTATTTCTTTGAGGGCCATTTGACGGACCCATGCTACCTACACTTTCTGCATTAGGAACTCGCACTGCTGCTGGAGGATATGACCTTGCACGATCGTTTGACGATGTGATTGCGACAGGATGGAGCTCCACCACATTCGACTTTGCCGGTTCGTAACCATCTGAACGAGGAACTGCCAGGGAAATGGATAGAACGAGGAGGCCCTGTTCTTGGCCCATCAGATCACCGGTTTTAACGCCGTTAGACTTCTTATTTGGGGACCTTTAAAGAACGTCTTTTACACTCAAGCGCCAGGAAACTCCGACTAGCTCCGGCAACTCATCACGGACGCCTGCCGAGCAATTACACCTGGAATGCTTCCGCGCGCAAGACGATCTATTGGACACCGGTCCCAAGTGTGCATAAACCAAAACGGATATAACATCCAGCATTTGCTGCGATAAAACATACTCAGGACAGCTGTGTTTCTATTATTTCGGATCTGTATGTGTCTGGCTTGCTAACTAATCGGCCCTTCTTAGGGTCACAAACACATTCATTTATACACAATTTGCATGAAAGCGAGTATTGAACTTACATTACGTGCGACACGTATTAAGCAAATATTTCACCGAGCTCGATAGCTGCAGTCGCTTAAGTGCGGCCAGTATCCAGTAATCGGGAGATAGTGGGTTCGAACCCCACTGTCGGCAGCCCTGAAAATGGTTTTCCGTGGTTTCCCATTTTCACACCAGGCAAATGCTGGTGCTGTACCTTAATTAAGGCCACGGCCGCTTCGTTCCCATTCCTAGCCCTTTCCTATCCTATCGTCGCCATAAGACCTATCTGTGTCGGTGCGACGTAAAGCAAATAGCAAAGAAAAAACACAAATATTTCAAAAATAATAAATCTTCGCTCGGAACTCAAACCTCCCACCTAAGCCCTCTCTGCTGCGCCTTTACTAACTATGTTACGGTTCCACACGGCATATTATGTAGTTTATAGCATGTAATAGGTTTACTGCGGTTACAATATCAATTTAGTGTTTCGCTGGCGTGTCAGGTTCATATGATCTAGAAAGCACACGCATGCCTTCCACTGTTTAATACGAGTATAATATTACGCCGTCCTATCATGGTGAGGCAGAAAATATTAAGATATCCGGTTGTGTTGTCTGAGCATACCGGCGGGGTCGATGATTTCAGGACGGAATTAATACTTTGGGTTGTATAAAACTACATAATAATAATAATAATAATAATAATAATAATAATAATAATAATAATAATTGCTTTACGTCCCTCTAACTACTTTTACGGTTTTCGGAGATGTCTAGGTGCCGGAATTTAGTCCCGCAGGAGTTCGTTTACGTGCCAGTAAATCTACCTACACGAGGCTGACGTATTTGAGCACCTTCAAATACCACTGGACTGAGCCAGGACCGAACCTGCCAAGTTGAACTACATTAGAAGGGGCGGCTGAATTACACGGTATATATAGGGCCTAAATGCCAAATTACAGCGATTTTCGCAGAACATAACGAGGTTGAAATTTTGCTCCAATATTACGTTTGTTGTCGCCTCTGTGGTGTAGTGGTTAGCGTGATTAGCTGCCACCCCCGGAGGCCCGCGTTCGATTCGCGGCCCTGCCACAAAATTTGGAAAACTGGTATGAGGGCTGGAACGGAGTCAACTCAGCCTCTGGAGGTCAATTGAGTAGAGGTCGGTTCGATTTCCACCTCAGCCATCCTTGAAGTGGTTTTCCACTTCTCCTCCAGGCAAATGCCGGGACGGTACCTAACTTAAGGCGACGGCCTCCTTCCCTCTTCCTTGCCTGTCCCTTCCAATCTTCCCTTCCCTCCACAAGGCCCCTGCTCAGCAAATGAGGCCGTCTGGACGAGGTACTGGTCCTCCAGCTCAGTTGTATCCGCAGACCCAGTGTCTCGCGCTCCAGGGCACTGATCTTGAGGCGGTAGAGGTGGGATCCCTCGCAGAGTCCGTGGGAAAAGCCGACCCTGGACGGTAAACAGATTAAAAAAGAAGGAAAGAAAGAAGAATTACGTTTGTTACGAGAAAGGGTGGGGCTGCCTGACCGAGGCGGTAAAGGCGCGCTCGATTCGCCCGGAAGGACGTGGGTTCGAATCCCCGTCAGGAAGCCGTAAAAATGTAAGAAACGAGATTTCCACTTCCGGAGGTGCATATGGCCCTGAGGTTCACACAGCCTACACCAAAACTGAGTACCGGGTTAATTCCTGGGGGCAAAGTTGGCCGGCCGTAGAGCTAACCACCCTACCCCATCACGTGCCGCGGTTAACAATGGTGGAAGCCTTTACCTTCCACTCCTCCAAGGTCGTTCATGGCCTGTACGGAGGTGTCTTTGTCTCTTTATCTTTTGTTTGACGAGAAAGGGAAGAGAGACGAAGGATTTTTCAACAGGACAGATATACCTGCTCGGGTTAATATTCCCGGAAATCTCTTGCAGTCGTAATCACATAGGGCGAAAGGGATTGATGTGGGCACTTTCTAAGTAACGTTGAGTCTATAGCTCTTGGCCTTTTAGGGAAGTGTAGGTAGCATTTGGAATGCTGTCCTCTAAAAACTCAGATATTTGGAAATCACTAATAACATCAAGTATCGGCTGTATTCCCATATTTTGTTACGTCCTTGTCTATTGACCTGAATTTTGCAATGTTCACTCATTTAAGCAGAAATATAATTACTTTTCGAAGTATTACTTGACTATCTTTTCCTTTTTTTTTTTTACAATTTGCTTTACGTCGCACCGACACAGATAGGTCTTACGGCGACGATGGGGCAGGAAAGGGCTAGGAGGGGGAAGGAAGCGACCGTGGCCTTAAGTGAGGTACAGCCCCAGCATTTGCCTGGTGTGAAAATGGGAAACCACGGAAAACCATCTCCAGGGCTGCTGACAGTGGGATTGGAACAGAGGTCCATTTTAACGTGTACTATGTTAATTTCACATGACATATTATGTAACCGTATTACGTAATCTTATTTCTTTGTTTGCTATTAGCTTTACGTCGCACCGACACAGACAGGTTTTTTTTGGCGACGATGGGATAGAAAAGGGCTAGGAGTGGGAAGGAAGCGGCCGTGGCCTTAATTAAGGTACGGCCCCAGCATTTGCCTGGTGTGAAAATGGGAAACCACGGAAAACCATCTTCAGGGCTGCCGACATTGGGATTCGAACCCACTATCTCCCGGATGCAAGCTCACAACTGCGCGCCCCTAACCGCACGGCCACCTCGCCCGGTTTACCGTAATTAGGACTACAATAAAATAACAATGATTAATTATCAATATTGTATCTACTTATACAAGATAAATCATTCACAAATCACAATGATGAGGTATTTCATAAATGACTAGGGAACTGTCCAGACTTCGCACGGTAACAATTTGGAATTTATTTATTTATTTATTTATTTATTTATTTATTTATTTATTTATTTATTTATTTATTTATTTATTTATTTATTTATTTATTTATAAAATTTCCTTGTAGAGGACATTAGCTCTTTTTCCTCCTGAGGTATGTAGTAAAACCGTACAATACGACGTGTTGATTGGCTCAAACTCATTTACAAGAAATGGGTCGCGTTCAGTCTACACTAGTTCAGAGCTTCTTGCTCGAGCACTTAGTTCAGTGAGTGTTTGGAAGGACCAAACTCGAAAAGGCGCTCAACTTCCCTGCACAAATGAGTATACCGAACTGTCCATGATGTCTGATCACAATAAACAGAAACAAGTCTGGGCAGATCGAGCAGCTTGGAAACTCCGAAGTTCAAGTGACTCACGTATAGGCTCACTGCTGCAAACGCATTGGTTCCCCGAGGATCTTTCTCATACAGCGTCCGGCTCCGTGGCTATATGGTTAGCTTGCTGGCCTTTGGTCACAGGGGGTTTGACTCCCGACAGGGTCGGGAATTTGAACCATCATTGGTTAATTTCGCTGGAGGGGTGTATGTGCTGTCTCCATCATAATTTTATCCTCAACCGACACGCAGGTCGCCTACACGAGTCAAATCAAAAGACCAGCACCTGGCGAGCCGAACACGCCCTCGGACACTCCCGGTACTGAAAGTCATACGCCATTTCATTTTTTCTAGTACAGCCACCGCATGTAACTCGTAACGCACACACGTGAAGCAGAAACATGGCAACAACACGCAGTTTGATCACCCACCAAATGACTGAGCTAGTGAGTGGACTGGTATACCGAGTTTCGAGTTTAGGCTGACTCTCACGGCTGACTATTTAAATATCGCCCATTTCGACTAAGCAGGAATGAGTTTGGTTCGAGTCTATCCTGAGTCGTTCATTTATGATTCCATTTCTGTTCGATCTAACAGCAGACTCGTTCTCAGACCAAATGAGCTGGGTAGTAGGAGTGGAGACGGAATGAGCTTAGGCCAACGAGCACAGAATAATATAGAGATGGCGACGCGTACTGCAATGCGTTCCGTCGCTGGAGCCAAGTATTGCGCACGTCGCCATATTGACAGGATCACTAGTGCTAGATAATTCCTTTGAGAATCAGTAATTTCAAAATCATTTCATCGCTTTCGGGGCCTCAGGTTTGATTCCCGGCCAGTTCGAGAGATTTTGATCGGAAACAGTTAATTTCTTTGGATCGGGGACGGGGTTGTTGTGTTCTAGCCAACAATCCTGCAAGCCATACACGACACACAACACTATCCTCCACCACAATGACACACAGTTTTCTATAGTCTTACTGGAGGGCTAATTTGTAACATAATGAAAATTAGTTGTCGAAAGTGTTTTTCACAAATGAATACTGGTACCTGTATGCTTTTGGAGAAGGAAAATGAATGGTAATTGCAAATAATTTTAATTGGTTGACATACAGCTTTTCCAATTTGTTACTCGAAGCCTTATCTTGTTGCCTTTTATACCGACATAATACTGCAGGCCTATCCGACAATCTACTTAACATTAGGTAGCCTTAATAATCTATAATAGTGCTTAGTTCAGCCACTGTATTCTTCATTTGCCTCCTTTCCTGGAGCGATAATTTTATGTTCTAACTATTGATCTATTTGGACGTTAACATAAGTTCCTTAACTTTTATTAAAAATAGAACGTTCCACATCAGGTATTTCCTGGACTACCGTAGAGGAGTCTAATGGAGTAACTTCCACAGTTTTTTTTATGTAATTTAAAGGTTTCTCTTCTCCTATAAAAATTAGTGTAACAAATAAATATGTACTTCGACGTATTTTTACATCAAATTTTTTAAATGAAGAGAAACTAATCTTTAAATTTTCTTGCAGATACTTGGGGAAAGCAATAAAAGACAGAATACACACAGCCCATTTCTTCGGCTGCACAATACACAGAAAATTTACACTAAATACGATGTACATATTGTGTTGGTTTACAATAACTAGTCCCTAATATTTTGGTACAACCAATATGGCAGCCGCGCCTGTCCATTGGGTTGAGCTCTCTATATTACTGTGTGCTCGTTGGCTCAGGCTCGCTCTTTGCACGGCTCTTGGTACAGTACGCAGCTCAGTGCGACGTTTTTTTCCAGGCCGTTCCCGCTATCTGCTTGTTAGCTCGCTCCTATCCCCCTATCCGATATTTAGACCATTCCTGAGCTTTAACTAAAACGACAATAACAATAACATCTTGAATGCTGGGAGTCAGGAACCATTTCTGCCAGGACTGTAAGGAGGTAACTGCACCGCATAGGCTTCAGCAGCCGACGACCAACTCGTGTCCCTTTGCTGACACCTTGACACGGAGCATGGGCCCGCGAACATCGGCAATGGACCATAGAACAATGGCAGCGTGTTGTATGATCCGATGAATTCCGGTTCCAGTTGTACTGAGCTGATGGACACGTGAGAGTGTGGCTTATGCCACATGCAACTATGGATCCAGTCGTGGGAGGCAGTGCAAGATGCGTGAGTCCAGATCACTCCTGAACGATTCCAACACCTTGTAGAGTTGATACCTCGCCGTATTGCTGCCGTTTTGAGGGCAACTCGTTATAAACATAACATTCAATGCCTTCCCACGACTTTTCGCTACTCAGTGTATTCTTATTGATAAATCACATAATATTTCTCCAGTATTCTAGCCTTCATCCGTTATCCGATATCATTTAACAGTGTTGTAAAATATTCATTTTATGTTCTGATTTTAAATTTACACAACCACCAACAAAGCGTACGTCATCACAGTCGACACTATGTAGTTCAACCAGCGATTTTTTAACGAGTTATCTGACTCCAGCATAGTCTTAAAAGATTCTTCCTAAGTCGAAAATTAGCTTTTGATTATTATAATTCAATTTCTATAAGCAACTTGCTTGTTCTCCGATATATAACATGGGTTAACTTGAATTTAGACTGTCAATTTATTACGTCAATTCATACACGTCAGCTGTGGTGTATTGTGTTTGTACCTTGCTCCTTCCACTCAGATCTTGTGCTCTTAATAATATAGTGGTTCTCCATTCCCTTTTCTAATGACATAATTATGATGCTGCAGTACTTCTACCATAAATTCTACCAATCCTATCATCCAAAATCCTTATAGATAGGTAGAAAGGACACAGTTATAATACTTCTTTCAGTATTTCCTCAGAAACTTTACAAGTAAGGAGGCAGTAAATTAATACATTCCACTTTATTTCAGAATCGTCCTACGTCGATTAGCACTCATTTACAGAAAATATCAGAACTATACCGAGAAAAATTCAGTAATGCTCTTCGTGTTACGTTGCTGGGCTGAGAGGAGGCTCAGACGGTTGAGGCGCTGGCCTTCTGACTCCAACTTGGCAGATTCGATCCTGGCTTAGTCTGATGGTATTTGAAGGTGCTCAAATACGTCAGCCTTGTGTCGGTTGATTTACTGGCACGTAAAAGAACTCCTGAGGGACATAATTCCGGCATCTCCAAAAACCGCCAAAGTAGTTAGTGTGACGTAAAGCCAATAACATTGTTATTATTAGCAGTAGCAGTAGTATTATAGGCCTACGTGCTATATTAAGAACGATGGTGCATTCGAATTGGCGGAGAATGTTTTTCTTTTCGAGAAAATGAGGTTACATTGTTACTTCTGGGGAAGCGATTCAAGTTGATGAAGTCACAATATTTGCTATGCATTTACTTTGGCATTTTAACACTTGAAGTGAATCACACACGAATAAATAAAACTCGCACTCGCATAATATAAAACGAAACTAACAAGCACGTGTATCGACGCTGCTGGGCCAATGTGATAATGCTCTTCCTATCCATCAATTCCCTTCAGACTGGTCACGCCTCCCAGCGACATATTGATATGCAGCCCGTCAGAAAAATTTTCGTTGAGTTCGTTTTCCTATCAGCATGTGTAAAGGAAAATGAACCTTAAATACATCATACTCTAGGAATGGGTGATATATGTCATGCAAACATACATTTCTCCACTACGGAAGGGCCTACAGTAAGGTTCCTTTTCCTTCACACACGCGCATAGGAGAATGAACTTAACAAAACTTGTTCTGATGGACTATGTGGCCGGGAGGCCTGACAAAACTTAAGGGAAATAATTGATGGAAAGAGCAATGTCACATTCGCGGCTTTTATGTTTGTACTGGGGCACATCAACAACCTGATTTAAATGTGAGTTTGTACCTACCTACGGTACAAGAGTGATGATAATACTTCCCCATCTCATCGCAAGCCCATTCAGAGTAGAAGGAATGTCCCATCGCTCTCTAGGGATGCTTATTTTCAAAGAGTTCGGATAAGGGTTGTATAGATGGTTGCTTTAGTTCACATTTTCCGAACTGTATACTGAAGATGTTGATGTTCGCGTACTCTAGGAAATTGAAAGCTCGGACGATATTCAGTTGTATTCATTACCCAACGCAAATGCACGAAAATGCCTAAATAATAACGCAAAATAAAGAAATATTAATTTAAAATAATAATGTAACGAATAGCTGAAAATAACAAAATGATAAGACAGAATTGCAAAAAGACCTAAGAGTGAAAATTGGAAATATTTAAAAAAGAATTAATAAATAGGCAATTCTGTAATGAGGGGGCCATGATCAGGATTTATGTATGGTGCACCAGTTAAAAGATGACATGTCATCAAAATCCTGGACCTGGTCATAACTATACTGAAGATGTTTAGGCCATACGCGCAAGGAGGCTGTTTGGATGAAACTGATAGGACCAACTGCCCTTCATGCTGCCTTGGATATTCTAGCCACAGTAAATTATGCTTGTTTGGCAATTTGGAAGGTGTTCTCATATGGACCATATTGACCATGGTATTTTTGTTCAAAAGTGTGTTACATCAGTGTCTTGAGAGGTATTTGCAATCACCAGTGCATACATATTAAACTGAGATGACAGAATACATAGCGTTGGAATGACTAAGATTCATCTCTAGATTCATTGGGGAAAGAAACCGTATTCGTAGATCTTAGTTTCTCTCTCCAAGCCATTTTCTTTTGGAATGAAGCGTGATCATCTGCCACATCCCTTCCAGCCCACTGTAAGAATAGTACGGAGTGATTAAAGCGTCGCTCTGGTTGGGAATCAAAATAATGTTAATAGAATCCATCAGGTAGCTATCGTATCTCTAAAGAACATTCCGAACTAACCAAGGAGATTTCACGGCGCTAAAAATATTAAAAAAACACGTCAGCTTGAATCGTTCTCCATGTAAGCTTTGGGAAAGTATTTTTTCCTTGTTATATTAGAGATGTTTGCGAAATTACTAACTGGTTTGACAGAAGACAGTTCCAGTTTAGGAACTGTTATTCCACTTAAGCTCAACTTGTAGCATTCTAGCAAGATTTAGATTAAGATAAAACGAATTGTATCGCGATTGATCTATCCAAAGCTTTTGATAGGACAGAACTCAGAGAATTAAAGTAGGTGAAGCATTATCTGATCCTGTAATCATCATCATCATCATTATCATCATCTGTTTACCCTCCAGGTTCGGTTTTTCCCTCGGACTTAGCGAGGGATCCCACCTCTACCGCCTCTAGGGCAGTGTCCTGGAGCTTCAGACTCTTGGTCGGGGGATACAACTGGGGAGTATGACCAGTACCTCGCCCAGGCGGCCTCACCTGCTATGCTGAACAGGGGCCTTGTGGAGGAATGGGAAGATTGGAAGGGATAGGCAAGGAAGAGGGAAGGAAGCGGCCGTGGCCTTAAGTTAGGTACCATCCCGGCATTCGCCTGGAGGAGAAGTGGGAAACCACGGAAAACCACTTCCAGGATGGCTGAGGTGGGAATCGAACCCACCTCTACTCAGTTGACCTCCCGAGGCTGAGTGGACCCCGTTCCAGCCCTCGTACCACTTTTCAAATTTCGTGGCAGAGCCGGGAATCGAACCCGGACCTCCGGGGGTGGTAGCTAATCACGCTAACCACTACACCACAGAGGCGGACTCCTGTAATCATTAAGAGGTGAATTCCTGAAGGCAGTATTATTGGACCTTTATATTTTCTAACATAAATGATAGAGTAAAGAACTGGAATCAGAGGAAAGGCTTTTTGCGGATGATAAGCCGCTCAGCCCGGCCGTGGTATGGTGGTAAACGGGATGAAAAATCAGGTTGTGAGTTTCAAAAATAGGAAATCACTGTGTTGATGGGGTGAAAGTTCCTCATGGGGATCACTGTAAGTACCTAGGTGTTAATGTAAGGAAAGATCTTCATTGGAGTAATCACATAAACGGGATTGTAATTAAGGTTACAAATCTCTTCATATGGTTAATAGGGTATTTAGGGGGCGTAGTAAGGATGTAAAGGAGAGTGCATATAACTCTCCGGTAAGATCACTATTAGAGTATGGTTCCAGCGTATGGGACCCCCACCAGTATTATTTGATTAGAAAATTGGAAAAAAATCCAAAGGAAAACAGCTTGATTTGTTCTGGGTGATTCCGACAAAAGAGTAGCGTTACCAGAATGTTAAAAATTTTGAGGTGGGAAGACTTGACAGAAAGGAGGCAAGCTGCTCGAATAAGCGGTATGTTCCGAGCTATCAGTGGAGTGATGGCGTTGAATGACATCTGTAGATTAATAAGTTTGAGTTGTGTTTTTAAAAGTAGGAAAGCTCACAATATGAATATGCATTTAGGATTTAAGAGGACAAATTGTTGCAAATACCCATTTATGGGAACAGGAGTCCTTGTCCTGATGCATACTAACCTCTCTATAAATATTGGAACCTATTGCCAGAACACCCACTATATGGATAACCGTATAATATGTTAAAATGAAATTGCTCTAATTATATTTTTCCAAGGTCATCCCCATACAGGCCATGGAAGCCCTTGGAAGAGTGAAGGTAAAGGCTTGTACTGTCCATAGATTTGACATTAACACCTATGGAGTCGACTATTTCGTTCGTAATTTGGGAGATTGCTCTACCTCAAAAACAAAAAGACACGCGTCCGATGGTGTGTGACTTTGGCCCTTTTTAAATCAGAATATGACCCTTTAAATGTAACAGCCTGGAAGTGTGGGTGTCAGATCTCTAGCACTGCTTGTCTAGCTGTTAGCGTTCCTGACTTCCCCGAGGGCGACTGGGGTTCGAGGGACAGCAGCACCTTGTCTTTCTTTTCTTCTCCCTCTTGTCAATACGTACGATATCAGTATCGTAGACTGAGATCAGTTTTATCTGATTATTAGCTATATTACCCGGCACTGCCCGGGCTTTTCATTAGTGTCAGTATTCACCTAAGAGACCCCGAAAACTATGGATTCGACAGTAATATTCGTCTTTTTCGATTATATCTAATGTATCCCCTCCGCTAGGTGTGCAAAGGGTGTCTTACCCCACATAATTATTTTCCAAATAGTATAGAAAGTCTTGTATTCACTCAGTTTACTTGACAGTGATGCTGAAATATAACACATACATTCATAATTTCGGCCAGTGTGGACATTCCTTCTTACCCCTTCTGAACTTCCATTCCGACTGGGACTGACCTATGACTTAAAAGTCTATCAGAGTCACGGTATTAGGGGAATCATGCCCCCACAGTCATTTTTCAGATAGTAAGCCATATGAGGACTGTGTTTTGTTGAGAGATATTCTGGAACACACACACATTCGTCCGTAATCTCGGTTATTTTGGATATTTTCTTTTTTTTCCCCTTCTCACTCCACGTGACGATGCGACTGAACAAGGACTTCAACGACTTGCGGAATGTCACTGTTCATCTCAGCGACCCCGAAACCTATGGATTCGACACTATTTTCGATTATTTTTATGCCACCCCCTCCCCACCACCACCCCATGGGGTGGCTTAACCCCACAGTGCTTTTTCCAGACAGTCATAGGTGTAGAAAAATCTCTCCTTGGCCTAGCCTACATTTACCACGCACGTGCCTACTTCGAACACCAGGCCTGTATTCCACTGTAGAATCATTGAGCTGACGTTGCTATGGTTTCGGCTGGTCATTTCTTCATCCGATTACTAGAACGGTGTAGTGTGATGCCAATATCTCCATAGCGGTTGGTTTCAGGCCCTTAAAACACGGTTTCCTGGGCCCGTTTGGCCTGACCGAGACATGTTCTTTGCGTCGTACCTCGTCCTTGTACGACAAATTCATATATTTCGCCTATTTTAATCTATGTTAATGTGCCAAAGGGCCTAAATCTAGAGAATGGAGAGGTCTGTTAACATTTCTTGCAGATGGGGTTACCCGCAGTGTCCTGAAAGGTAAGTATACAAAATTTGGTTCCGATTGGCAGAATAGTATGGATTTTTATAAGGAACAGAGGGACGGACGGACATTCCACTTTATATATACCGTGTGATACACCAGCCCCTTGCGATCCAGTTATATGCATCCCTTCACATTTATACAATCTGAAAGATATCGGTCCCTCTGCCTAAACCGGGTTAATATAACGAGATGTGTGTTTACGGGCTAGAAGACAGCAGGAATCTTGAGCGCCACCATTAGTTCATTATGGGTACCTCGAATGAACCTGTAAAACGAGTACAGATACGTAGAACACGTACTTTAAAACAGACCGGGATCACGGTACTATACAAGCTGGGAAGTGGGCGCCGTAGGTCAAGTGTCGCAGTAGCTCACATGGCAAGCGAGCGGGCAGATATGTGATAGTGACAGTGCTCGCGGTACGAGGTTCGAATCCCACATAAGGATTTTGTAAACAGCCAGTGGCCTGGGATGTGGTTTAAGGTTGCCTGCTTGGTAGCTTCCAAGAACTGATTTGTTTATTTGACCCTGTAAAAGACCGTATGTATCACTGCATTGCGTATGGTGCTGTGTTGGACGAGGATGTGGAGACGATGATCTGTGGTCAGTTTAGGCTGGGAAGTGGGCGCCATAGATCAAGTGTCGCAATAGCTCACATGACTAGCGCGCGATATGATGTTTGATAGTTGACATTACTCGAGGGTTAGAAGGTTCAAGTCCCAAGAAAATATTTTTTAAGCCAGTTGCCTGTTATGTAACAAGGTTGTATACATAATACCGGTATTTTTCACAGACTGATTTATTTGGCCCTGAAAAGGGCCGTTGGTATGGAGCTGGGTTGATAGAGGCTAGGAAACATGTGACAGGATTTCAGTCATCCACGTGTCCGACTCGTTGGCTGAATTGTCAGCGTACTGGCCTTCGGTTCAGAGGGTCCCGGGTTCGATTCCCGGCCGGGTCGGGGATTTTAACCTCCCTTGGTTAATTCCAATGGCCCGGGGGATGGGTGTTTGTGCTGTCCCTAACATCCCTGCAACTCACACACCACACATAACACTATCCTCCACCACAATAACACGCAGTTACCTACACATGGCAGATGCCGCCCACCCTCATCGGAGGGTCTGCCTTACAAGGGCTGCACTCGGCTAGTAATAGCCACACGAAATTAAAAGTCATCCACGTCATCTAACGCAGCACCTGCTCGAACTGACGACCACCGTGGTCGATACAGAGCTGCGCGCGATGTTGTAAGGACCGTCTGACCCGTTGCAACATCTGTGGCGAAACGGATCGGCATACCTCGGTGATGAGCTGTCTAAGGTGACAAGGACTGGTCGGCTGCTGTGCATACACCACTTTCTTTACATGGCCCCACAGAAAAAAATCCAGGGGCGTAAGATCGGGCGATCTGGCGGGCCAGGGGACGTGTCCTCCCCTTCCTATCCATTTTTCAGGATATGTCGCATCGAGATGGTTCCGGACGACCACCGCCGCGTGCGGTGGAGCTTCGTCATGTTGAAACCACATCCTGCAGCAGTCAAGGAGTGGCACACGTTCCAAAAACGGTGGTAGTTCATCTTGGAGAAACCGCAGATAGCGTTGGCCCTCAAAGGAATGGGGACCGATGAGGTGATCATCCACTGTACCCAAAAAGCTGTCTGTCGCACCCAGTGGGGATTAACCACACTCTATTAATGCATATTACGGAGATTAACGGTTCCATTGTTGTTGAATCGTGCTTCTTCGGTTAATAAGTGAGTCGCTGGAAAAGCAGGATCAGTGTCCACATGCTGTAGGATCCATTCACAGAACGCCAATCGGGCATCAAAATCATGACCATGGAGCTCGTGGTGTAAGTGCAGATGGTACAGGTGAAACCGTTGGGTATGCAATAGCCGCATAACAGACGCTCAGCTGATGTTCATCTCTCTTTTCGTCGCCGTAAGACCTATCAGTGTCGGTGCGACGTAAAGCAACTAGCAAAGAAGAAGAAGATGTTCGTCTCCTGTGCAATGGCCCGTGTGCTAGTATGAGGGTTACTCAGGATAGCGTCAAACACGACGTCTTCATTGTCTCGCTTAAGTGCGGCCAGTATCCAGTATTCGGGAGATAGTGGGTTCGAATCCCACTGTCGGCAGCCCTGAAGATGGTTTTCCGTGGTTTACCATTTTCACACCAGGCAAATGCTGGGGCTGTACCTTAATTAAGGCCACGGCGCTTCCTTCCCAGTCCTAGCCCTTTCCTGTCCCATCGTCGCCATAAGACCTATTTGTGTCGGTGCGACGTAAAGCCAATAGCTATATCTTTATTGTCAGTAGACATCACGGGATGATATGGAACAGGCCGTGTCCTTCCCAGGGATGCAGTATCGCGCAGGCGTCATTCCACACTCCGAAAGGTTCGTGTCCTTTACAGTGGAAGACATCACTGGAATCACTGCTACACATCGGTCACTAAGCACCGTCTTTATATATTGAAAGTAAACTCTGCTAAAATATTTACTCAAGAACAGTAAAATCTTCCAACTGCACAATTTAAAATATTGAGAACCAGATACTGTTACTGGAATCACGATCACCAATTCAGAGTTTGTGCTTCCGCACTATCCAAGCATTTAACACAGAGTGACGCTCTCCAGAGCTAGGGTTACTGAGGAGGCTTCGGGCATGACATTGCGGAGTGTGGAATGACGCTATCCCGATAGACGACAACCGATGAGCATGATATTTCGGAGTGTGGAATGACGCCTGCGCGATACTGCATCCCTGGGAAGGACACGGCCTGTTCCATATCATCTATCATATTGATAAATATCCCCGATCATATTACGAGAAAACAATAAAATCAAGAAAAAAATATGTCAAAATGAACTCAAAAATGTAGAAAATAAATGGAAATCAAAACGTTACTTGAATGATAAGACAAATTTTTAAATCAAAAATCAAGTTCAGCAAAGAACATTATATACATCAAGACTGAGCTGCATCTTATAGTCCAATGTTTGTATTGTCTGGCTACAGGTGTACGCAAACACTGACATGTGGTATTTCCGTATGGAGTTACACACTATCGCATCACAACGATACGGTTTCCAAATTTAAGTTAAATCCGAGAGTCGTCGAAATACTACCGTTAAATAAGAGTTACATTATAAAGAAAAGTTACGACGAAAAGGAAAATAATTAAGACGTAATGGACGCTATGTAAGTTATGCAAAATACTAGGGGCATATCCTACACTATATTTACAACAATTCAAATAATCAAACTAAACACATCTATATACATCGGATATCGAGTAAAGTCTTAAATGCTACACAGATTCTAATGTGAAACCCGATTCACTGCAAAAGATCTAGACAGAACTAGATAAACCACCAATACTTCAGCACTCGGGCTGTTCCCTTTTAAAACGAGACAAGTATACAACCACAAATAACAATGTAAAACATCAACCTGTAACGGAAAGACATATAAATAACCCTTGATATCATGAAGAAAGCAATGGGCAACATTGCCTCCTTCTGCTGCATTTGAGCGCTCAACTGCGCGGTCATCCGTCATCTACTTCCGGGTGGATTACGAGCTGAAAATAAATGTTGAACTCAACACTATGCTAAAGTTTGGATTCTGTCTCCCGGGGCGGTCATAAGGAAGTTTCGTCCCCTTCACACCTACAGATAAACACAGGACAGAAATCAGCTTGCCATGAGATAACGCCTTTCGCCGACTACACGGAAACTCACGTATACAGTATTCATACCTTCTTAGCATGCTTTTGCCATTGAATATCATCAGACTCAATAGTCTGGAATTAATACTGTCCATTCTGATCACAATATACACTCAGAAGACACTTAGCAGGCACACACATCTGCACAATATTCTTTCTCTTGTCAGGCATACAATCAGCCTGCATCAATACATTATAATTCGGCATGCAATCTTTATCTCATTATTTCTCATAAATCCATTGGCCTTCCACCTTATGAGACTCAGTTCGTGTCCTTTACAGATCATCAGGCAAACAGAATCCAACTCAACTCAAAGATCTTATTTTAACAACGACGTTCTGCAACTCCTTCAGTCAGCTTCCGTAAAATCATGCGTCATGCAGAATATCTATACCTGTCTCTCTGAATAACCGAAATGAAATGAACTAATACGTATGGAACGTTGTATAAAGATGAACCTGTCAATCTAGTCCTTCTAGCATATAAATATAAGGAAAACTTGGAATACTCTATACTAAGTAACATGCGTAAATAAACAACAACTAATCCTATCAATCCCTCATTTTCCCAATCATCTAATCATAAAGCAAAATGAAAATAAAATAAACATGCATTATTCTCGTATCCGAATCTATCATATTAAAAAAATCAAACAAACACATGCCTTCAGGCATACTTTACATGAAAATTAAACATTCTATCTACACTGCCCTAGTACCTTAACATAATTTACATATCATGCCACAAATAACACTTGCGTCTTAACTGAATTCCATCCGACGACTCTCGAGATACCAGGATAGCAGCTTACATCCCCGCTGATTGAGGGATTTACTTCATGTTAATCACAGCATTAACATGTGAGAATACACTTCTTTCTTCTGCATGCATCGCCATCATCTTGCTGGAAAATACTCCACTGGAACACAGAAGACTATGGTTGACAATATCTTCGCTGCTTAATGCTACGAGCCGAAATACCTTTTCTCTTTACAAGATCAGCTAAACACACTGATATAATTATAATACACTTCACTTAAAGGGTGAGAATACAGTTTTGAAAGCAGCACACGGTTCGCTACGGAAGTTCCCCGCGAAACGCGCCCGTCACGAAGTAGTGAAACAATAGCACGTCTCCACTACACTTGCTACACATCGGTCACTAAGCACCGTCTTTATATATTGAAAGTAAACTCTGCTAAAATATTTTCTCAAGAACAGTAAAATCTTCCAACTGCACAATTTAAAATATCATTGAGAACCAGATACTGTTACTGGAATCACGATCACCAATTCAGAGTTTGTGCTTCCGCACTATCCAAGCATTTAACACAGAGTGACGCTCTCCAGAGCTAGGGTTACTGAGGAGGCTTCGGTGACGCCATATTAATACTGGGGTTCCCGGGTGTCTAAACCAACCACCAATCAGAAAATTCGTTGTATATGATGACACAATATTTATTGTGATATATTTACAAAACACAGCTCAAACACTAGCAAATCTCTTCCACCAATTTGTATATTACATTTCCAAATATATCTGACTTCAGAAACTGTGGAAAACCGATTAACGACAGAAACTGACTTTAGGAACTGAGCACGTTGGTCATTCTGGAATTAAGATTTGGCGCGGTGTGGCCTCCATGTTTCCCAAGTCCTTAATTTCCATTGGCTGAAATATATTGCTTGGTCAGCATCTAATACACGTGTCGATCCTAGCCAACGCTTAGTTACACCACCCTTTCTCACGGTCATACGGAAATATGAAGCAATGTCCAGCGACTCACTGTCTTGCTCAACATCCGGTATCAACTATCTTGGGATACGATGCTTTAACATGTTAGACTGTAACTTTTATGAATAAAGTTTACATATTGGGTCAAATAATACTTATTATTATTATTATTATTATTATTATAATTATTATTATGGGCCGGCAGGATACGGCTCAGTACCATCCCGGCATTTGCCTGCAAGAGAAGTGGAAAACCACGGAAAACCTCTTCCAGGATGGCTGAGGTGGGAATCGACCCACCTCTACTCAGTTGACCTCTCGAGGCTTGTGTACCCCGTTCCAGCCCTCGTACCACTTTTCATATTTCGTGGCAGAGCCGGGAATCGACCCCAGGCCTCCGGGAGTGGCAGCTAATCACACTAACCACTACACCACAGAGGCGGACCATACGGTCTTTTGCAGGGTCAAATAAACAAATCAGTCCTTGAAAGCTATCAAGTATGCAACCTTACCATATACCAGGCAAGTGGCAGTTAAAAAATTCGGATGTGCGACTCTAACCTCCTACCTTGAGCACGGCCCACTATCACACATCTCCCCGGCCGTTTGCCATGTGAGCTACTGCGACATCTGTCCTACGATGCCCACTTCCCAGCCTATACAGTACCGTGATCCCGGTCTGTGCGTCCACCACCTGCTTTAAAGTACGTGTTCTGCGTATCTGTACTCGTTTTACGGGTTCGTTAGATGTACCCATAATGAATTAATTGTGGCGCTCACGATTCCTGCTGTCTTCTAGCCAGTAAACACACATCTCGTTGTATTACCCCGGTTTAGACAGAGGGACCGATGTCTTTCAGAATTGTAGTAAATGTGAAGGGATGCATGAAACTGGATCACAAGGGGCTGGTGGATCACCCGGTATATATATTAAGTATAAATCATCATCATCATCATCATCATCTGTTTACCCAGGTTCGGCTTTTCCCTCGGACTCGGCGAGGGATCCCACCTCTACCGCCTCAAGGGCAGTGTCCTGGAGCTTCAGACTCTTGGTCGGGGGATACAACTGGGGAGTATGACCAGTACCTCGCCCAGGCGGCCTCACCTGCTATGCTGAACAGGGGCCTTGTGGGGGGATGGGAAGATTGGAAGGGATAGGCAAGGAAGAGGGAAGGAAGCGGCCGTGGCCTTAAGTTAGGTACCATCCCGGCATTCGCCTGGAGGAGAAGTGGGAAACCACGGAAAACCACTTCCAGGATGGCTGAGGTGGGAATCGAACCCACCTCCACTCAGTTGACCTCCCCAGGCTGAGTGGACCCCGTTCCAGCCCTCATACGACTTTTCAAATTTCGTGGCAGAGCCGGGAATCGAACCCGGGCCTCCGGGGGTGGCAGCTAATCACACTAACCACTACACCACAGAGGCGGACAAGTATAAATCACTTCAATTATTTTCTTAATTGCGGCAGATGTTTAATGAAAAGTTAATTGTTGTTGTTGTTTAGCTGACTTATTGTCTGGCTCCGTGGGTGAATGCTCAGCGTAGTGGCCCGGCCGGGTTGGAGATTTTAACTGCGAACAGCCAAAGACTCTGGGACTAATTGATTGTGTCCGTCTTACCTCTTCATTTACGTACAACACATCACCTTCCAAAATCGTGAAAGTAGTTAGAGACTCGTAATTTAACAACCCATCACAATACACACCACAGAAACACACAATAGTGAATGCATAACCCCAAGTGTCCGGCTCCATGGCTAAATGGTTAGCGTGCTGGCCTTTGGTCACAGGGGTCCCGGGTTAATTTCGCTGGCACGGGGGCTGGGTGTATGTGTCGTCTTCAATCATCATTTCATCCTCGTCACGACGCGCAGGTCGCCTACGGGTGTCAAATCAAAAGACCTGCACCTGGCGAGTCGAACATGTCCTCGGACACTCCCGGCACTAAAAGCCATACGCCATTTCATTTCATTTCATAACCCCAAGTAAGGCTGGCGTCAGAAAGGGTATCCAGACGTAAAAGGGTAAGACCAAGAAGGAGAAGAAGAAGAAGAAGAAGAATTACTGACTGATTAAAAACATAGAACGAAATGTCTCCACTATCGTTGATAATTTAATTTCGCCTAATACCAATGTACTGAACAAGCAAGTACCGAGCGAGTTGGCCTTGCGGTTAGGAGCGCGCAGCTATGAACTCGTATTCGGGAGTGGGTTCGAGCCCCATTGTCGGCAAGTAAGTGCTGGGGCTGTACCTTAATGAAGGCCACGGCCGCTTCCTTCCCACTCCTAGCCCTTTCCTATCCCTATGCCATAGGACATATGTGTCGGTGTGACGTAAAGCAGCTTGTAAGAAAATGTTGAACAAGCAAGTAACAAAAATATAATGAGAAACCTCAGTAAAGTAAAGCAAATTATTACAATTTATCATTCAGACAGCTACACGATGTACTGAAAAGTTCTTAGGGCATACAAAGCAAAGCAAAGAAGTAAAGTCATCTCCGTACAGGGCCATGAAGGCCCTGTGAAGAGTGGAAGGTAAAAGCTTCCACTATCCGTACCTCGACACTTGGTGGGGTAGAGTGGTTAGCTCTACTCCCGGCAGCCATTGCCCCCAGGAACTAACCTGGTACTCATTTTTGGTGTAGGCTGAGTGAACCTCACGGCCATATGCATCTCCAAAAGTGGAAATCTCGTTTCTTAAATTTTTCCGACTCCCTGACGGGGAATCGAACCCACGTCCTTCCGGATGACCCGAGCACGCCTTTACCGCCTCGGCCACATTAGAGCACCCGAAGACGGAGATTAATACGCTAGTAAGCTGTTTCTCGAGTACAAAGTACGTAGCGTTAACCGTCCACAATTACGTAGATTATACTATAAAATGTATGCATGTGGTGCACTACAAATGTAAGACTTCATCGTGCAATGGTGAGATGTCTGAGTGGTGTCACGTACGTATTCTTTACACCAGTTGTGGTCGTTTTTCATCCAAACAAATTCAATATAGATACGTTCGATTATTCATCATCATCATCATCATCTGTTTACCCTACAGGTTCGGTTTTTCCCTCGGACTGAGCGAGGGATCCCACCTCTACCGCCTCAAGGGCAGTGTCCTGGAGCTTCAGACTCTTGGTCGGGGGATACAACTGGGGAGTGTGACCAGTACCTCGCCCAGGCGGCCTCACCTGCTATGCTGAACAGGGGCCTTGTGGAGGGATGGGAAGATTGGAAGGAATAGGCAAGGAAGAGGGAAGGAAGCGGCCGTGGCCTTAAGTTAGGTACCATCCCGGCATTCGCCTGGAGGAGAAGTGGAAAACCACGGAAAACCACTTCCAGGATGGCTGAGGTGGGAATCGAACCCACCTCTACTCAGTTGACCTCCCGAGGCTGAGTGGACCCCGTTCCAGCCCTCGTACCACTTTTCAAATTTCGTGGCAGAGCCGGGAATCGAACCCGGACCTCCGGGGGTGGCAGCTAATCACGCTAACCACTACACCACAGAGGCGGACTCGATTATTATTATTATTATTATTATTATTATTATTATTATTATTATTATTATTATTATTATTATTATCATCATCATCATCATCATCATCATCATCATCTGTTTACCCTCCAGGTTCGGTTCTTCCCTCGGACTCAGCGAGGGATACCACCTCTACCGCCTCAAGTGCAGTGTCCTGGAGCTTCAGACTCTTGGTCGTGGATACAACTGGGGAGAATGACCAGTACCTCGCCCAGGCGGCCTCACCTGCTATGCTGAACAGGGGCCTGGTGGATTATTATTATTATTATTATTATTATTATTATTATTATTATTATTATTAATGTACAGCTCTTTGGCTGAATGTTCATCGTCATAGCCTTCGGTTCAGAGGGTCCCAGATACTATTCCTAGCTGATCCGTGCATTTTAGCCACCCCTGATTAATTCCTTTGGCTCGTGGACTGCATGTTTGTGTTCAGATCAATCAATCAATCAATCAAACAAACAGTCATCACCCAGGTGGCATATTTCCTATCAGTTGTTTACCTAGATCCGCCCCTGTGGTGTAGTGGTTAGCGTGATTAGCTGCCACCCCCGGAGGTCCGGGTTCGATTCCCGGCTCTGCCACGAAATTTGAAAAGTGGTACGAGGGCTGGAACGGGGTCCACTCAGCCTGGGGAGGTCAACTGAGTAGAGGTGGGTTCGATTCCCACCTCAGCCATCCTGGAAGTGGTTTTCCGTGGTTTCCCACTTCTCCTCCACGCGAATGCCGGGATGGTACCTAACGTAAGGCCACGGCCGCTTCCTTCCCTCTTCCTTGCCTATCCCTTCCAATCTTCCCATCCCTCCACAAGGCCCCTGTTCAGCATAGCAGGTGAGGCCGCCTGGGCGAGGTACTGGCCATACTCCTCAGTTGTATCCCCGACCAAGAGTCTGAAGCTCCAGGACACTGCCCGTGAGGCGGTAGAGGTGGGATCCCTCGCTAAGTCCGAGGGAAAAACCGAAACTGGAGGGTAAACGGATGATGATGATGATGATGTTTACCGAGACTTCTCTTAAATAATGTCAAGAAACTTAGAGATTTGTGGAACATTTCCCTTTATAAATTATTCTAAAACCTAATTCCTCTTCCTATAACAGTCAATTTGTCCTCGTGAATTCCAACTTTATCTTATATGATTTTTCCTGATATTAAAACCTCCAATCCAGGTCGTGCGCTACCTTTCCATTCCTGTCCTTTCCCATTCCTCCGTCGCCTAAATCCTTCGAACGTTAAATAAATCGAAAAAATTAGTCGAACAGCTCGTTTCCTTACTCCCAAGTCTTCCCAGCCCAACGTCTGCAGATTTTCGTAACACTGCACTTTTGCCGGAAATCACGCAGAACAAATCGTGCTGCCTTCCTTTGGATCTTTTCCAGTTCTCGTATCAAGTAATCTTAGTGATGTTCCCATACACTCAAACCATTCGCTTATTGGGATCTTACCCATGACTTAGGGCCGAATTCATAGTCAGCAATTATACATTAGTGGAACCCTTAAGTAATAAGGGATCACTTATAATAAGTATTCACTTATATGAGTTTACATTTCATAGCGACGTAAAGCCCCTAGCAAAAAAAAATATTCATAGACAGCACTTAAAGAGCACACTCATTGATACGTAAGTATCGCTGGAGATGTGGCAATGCTGTATATTATGCCCATGCTTCCTGGTTCGTATAGTTTTGGCTACCGAATAGCGGGATTGTATTTTGTTTATCGAAGGACATCGTACGACCGCGCGCGACATTTTTTAGGTTAAGAGATCGTCTACCGGTATATTGTATTTGGTTATCAGAATGGATAACAAAACAGCTTGCTGAGACGGCACCTGCAAGAACATGCGCATAGAACAAGCAGACCGACACAGTTTCTCATCAGAATATGAATGACACGGGAAAATCTTGTTGTGGACATTGCAAACTACGAAAATGCCCAGAGTAATTTTCTTTTTATAGTATGTTTATAGCTGTCCAGGTATTCGAACCTATACAAATATTCGTCCAAATGTAGAATATCAAGCCTTACAACGGTTTTAATGATTTGACAAATATATCCGTAGCCGTTACGTTGTAATAGGCCTAGTTACTTCCCCAATAAAATGTAAACAGTATGTTTTGATGTGCGATGCCATAATTTCAGAAACTTCTCATATAATCCGGCAAACGATTGGTTGACTCACCTGATATAATTAGCACAAATCAACCTTAAAATAAATGGTTGTAGCGCAACACGTTCATTTTTCTTATAATTCAGTACAGTATAGTTCTTTACTATTCCATAGGCCTACAGTTTTTTGATAACTGATCAATTTGTAACACGTTTCCAATTAATTAAGCGAAATGCCGGTAATGACGATGGTGGTAATAATAATAATGATAATAATAATAATAATAATAATAATAATAATAATAATAATAATAATAATAATAATAATAATAATAACCTGAAATTAAGAGGTGGCATAATATCTCAAAACAATATTATCATTAATGGTGAGATAGTGAGTCCTCTAGAGGTTATGTCCACTCTCTCACACAAAGGAACAAGACTATTCATAACTCTCACTTTACTAAAACGAAACCTTCCTTAAATTGTTGGTCACATTATATTTCGATAGGTTTTTCCATCTCTACCGTGCGCACGGAAAGCATTCTGTGAAAGAAATGCAACATATTCAGCAAAATCATTATTCTTCGTCTTGCTGCAACATAAGTGAGTCACTTAAGTGTGTGTGTGAGGTCCACATATAGCAATAAGTGGGACACTTAAGTAGGTAATATGAAATGAAACCTGGCTTATAAGGGGCACTTATCTATAAGTGCTGTCTATGAATTCGGCCCTTATACGTCCTCTCCTTTACGTCCTTACCAGATCCCCTAATTACTCTCATAACCTTATGAAGAGATCTCTAACCTCTTATTTAAAATTCCGTTGATTATCCCAATGAACATCTTTCTTTGGTAACTATTGGGCAGTAATTGAAACTTCATAATAATATACTTGCTCCACGATTGAGTGCCTATTTTAGCATTAAGGAAATTGGTATTAACAATAATACTTGCACCAAAACTAAATATAATAATGAAATAAAATATAAAATAAATAATTAAATAAATGAATAATAATAATTTGGCCGCCTCTGTGATGTAGTGGTTAGTGTGATTAGCTGCCCCCCCCCGGGAGGCTCGGGTTCGATTCCCGGCTCTGTCACGAAATTTGAAAAGTGGTACGAGGGCTGGGACGGGGTCCACTCAGCCGCGGGAGGTCAACTGAGTAGAGGTGGATTCGATTCCCACCTCAGCCATCCTGGAAGTGGTTTTCCGTGGTTTCCCACTTCTCCAGGCAAATGGTGGTTGTATCCCCCGACCCAACGTCTCACGCTCCAGGACACTGCCCTTTAGGCGGTAGAGGTGGGATCCCTCTCTGAGTCCTAGGGAGAAACCAACCCTGGAGGGTAAGCAGATTAAGAAAGAAAGAAAGAAAGAAAGAAAGAAAGAAAGAAAGAAAGAAAAAAGATGTTACGCGGAAAAGTATGAGTTAAAACTTCTGGAACAAATAACAGAATTTTCCTGAGAACACGCCTCAATTTGGGAGTTTATTGCTCCCTTTTATACTATCGTTAAAACTAAAATTTTATAAACATATTAATTTACATACCGTCAATATTGACATTCATTACATTTCTGTTATTATTATCACTCTTTGGCAGTGTATAAGGTATATATTCTTTACAATGTCTCTGAAATACCGCTAGAACAGATTAACTCAAAAAACTTTAAAGAATAAATAAAACTGCTTCCGTAAATAAACACTACAGCATACGATCGCAGCGTAATAACATATAAACATATTTGGGCTCAACAGGCCTCTCATAACCTGGTATCGGATGGATACTCAAATAAAATATCATCAAATGTATACATTACATAATGGACATGAGTTGAAAATGAGCTGAATACGCGCTAGCTATAGCCTGTATGATTTGTTTACTGGCAAGTTATGAGCACTTATGACCACTGTGCTATACACATGGATTTCTGTAGGTCATTTACTTTTAATTATCCATTCAGATCAGCTGAACAGACCTGCCTAACATTTACATACTAACATTTTATACACACAATTTTAATCCGATCGAATGTGCAAAATTCGCAGATATCGTATCCCAGTTCTTAAGGAAATTGCTTAAAGTTTAAGGATATGCATCTGCAGTTTATCTTTTGTATTTACAGATATTTACAGATGTCTGTTCAGCGATTTAATTATTTAGTTGCAATTTACTTGGACACTGTAAGCGAAATGTTGTTTTAAAAGTAGTAACCAAGCTGCCTTCTCTCCATAAGGTTACTAATCCGACAATTATTATTACAGTGTGGATGTATCCTCCCACGTTTATTACAAAACAAACTAATGATACGCGAAGGAATCAGCTAAGCACATGTGTGATAGTACATATATCACACCCCCGAATTATATGTAGAAGTTTGAGATATTATTGTCAGTATTCGATTTATTATTATTATTATTATTATTATTATTATTATTATTATTATTATTATTATTATTATCAGTATTCCATTTGTATATTTTGCCATTTATATTGGTAAGCTGGAAGATATCCACATATGTAGGTATGAGTAATTTGTTTTGCACGAGTGGGAAAACATTGCTTTAATAACTCTGGTAATTTGAATGAGTCATATGGCTACCCCAGTGTCTGTTGTGATGTACTTGTGTCAGGAAATTCCATTACTCATGTATATATCCCAGCCTGATGAGATGAGCTTGTTGTTGTACCAGGAACGTTTGGTGATTCATGGAATATACCCCAGAGATTGTTATTGTCTTGGGAGGAAGAAGTAGTTCAGGGCTTGGTCTTGACAAGAGGTCCACTCATGATTGGTGGGCAAGCACCAATCCAGACGTATCATCTGAGAGGAGGGGGATGTTGATGTCTATAAAGGTTGATGATACGGCGTCAACCGGGAACATTGTATAGAGATTGTAAGAAACATTGTGAGAGTGATTGTAAAGGAACGAGAAGGAACTACTACAACTACAACTACAACTACAACTGACGCACTGTACGGGAAGGAAGTAGTGCTGATACACGGTACTGGTGTGACACGGCTGCAATGGACTGGACTTCAAACGTTCGTGGAGCGTAGTCTTGTTATGTTTGTGGAAAGTGGCTGATTGTGGAGAGTGCTTGCGCATTAAGTATTGTAGCACTTGTGGCGGCCTAGCATTATATGTTGGTGAAAGCTATCTCAGACTTTCCATAAATTTATATGTTGAGGATCGACAGACGTGTGTATATATCTTTACAACAAGTATTAAAATATGTGAACACAGTAGTACAAGGTACAGTATCTGTGTGATGTGATAACTGCCGATTATGAGAATCGGTAAATCGAATTGATATAGAGACAGTGAAGGGTATTTATCTTCATACATGTTCATCGGACCATCTACAAATGGTAACTTAGTTCTCGCTTTCGTTTTCCCACGATTTTCATTATTGTTGTTGTTGTAAATATGGAGTCTTCCAGCAATATTTTATGTGTGTATTATATGTATAATGTTGTATGTTGATGAGGTGCTCATGCACGGAATTTGTTCAGAATATAGTTAGCTATTTTAGAATCAGTGTTATTGATGAACCTAGGTGCAGTTCCTACCTAATTAGTCGTTTTCAGGAGGTTAGGTAAGGCCTGCAGCAGATGTACCAGTACGCAGCATTATGTACACGCCCTGGGATATAAAGTTTATCATGCTCTTATCTAAATTCGAGGGATCCATTCTGGTGAACTCTGGCGCCCATACTACGGACATTTCGGTTAATTATGCTTATTAATTTTATTAAGTTTTTGAGTAATTTTATTTATATATTTTTATTCATGATAATTATTATTATCATCAAAATGTTACAATTGGCTTCCCAACGTGTGGCTGAATGATTGGTACATCTGTTAGGCTTATAAGCGTAGGTGCACTTGTCAGGTGTGGATGGAATTCTACAAACTATGTCAGTGAAGTGTTTTATATGTACGTGATATGTATGTTGGAGTATGAAGAAATGTTGTAGCGAGTCCAGTATTATAAAATTGAGAAGTAGAGAGGTTTTGAAAGTTGCTGGTACTAAGAATCAGGAGAAGAGAAGGCAAAAGAATTCCACCACATTGAGTTTATCTAATTTAAGCGAGAATAGCGAAATTGCTGATAGTAGGAAAGATCAATTGACAACGATAGGTGAGGAACCGAGTAACCCGTCTCAAACTCAGAATGTAGGGGATCAAGGGGCGACCTTAACTCTTAGTATGCTTCAATCACTATTTAATCAGTTCAGTAAAGAGTTGAAATGTGAATTTAACAGTAAGAGTGATGTATTGTCCAGTAAGAGTGATGAATTATCCAGTAAAATTGATAATAATAATGTTGAATTGTCTAGCAAGATTGATAGTCAGAGTAAAGAGTTGAAGAGTGAACTGAGTTTTTTAAGTAATGAAATATACAGTATTAATAGTGAATTAAATTCAGTTAGTACGGAATTGTCCAGTAAGATTGAGAATCAAAGTAAGGAGTTAAATTTAGTGAGTGTTGAATTGTCTAGTAAAATTGATAGTTTAAGTAGTGCTGTGAATGGTAGAATAGATGAATTGAACCAGAAGTTTGACCATCAAAGCAGGGAAATTCAGGAAGTCAACAATAAGATAGAAGCTCAACGCTTGGAATTGACTGAGAAAATTGAAGGCCGATTTAATGTAGTTAGGAAAGAATTTGTTGAAAACAGCAAGGAATGTGATAAGAGAATAAAAATAGTGGAAGATAAAGTCGAAGAAATAGATAGAATTAAAACCAATCAGAATGTTTTAGCGAAGCGAATAGATGAGAAGAATGAGAAATTGGAGAAAGACCTTAAGTCGGTAAAAGATGACCTCAAGTCAATAGAAGGAAATGCCAGAATGGTAGTGGAAGAAGGAATTAAATCATGTCATGTGAAATTAAGGCAGGAGATCAGTCAAATCCAAGCAGGTAGCAGTATATGTAATAGGTACGTATCTTGTACGAAGGACTCTGAATTACCAAAGTTTAATGGTCGGCAGTTTAATCCGATGGAATTCTTGAAAACGGTGGAGAAACGGTTTTCCAAGAATCTTGACGATGGTTTGATTGATTGGAGTATGGTTGATGAGATGTTGGATATTGCATTTGTTGGAGAAGCGAGATCCTGGTTTCAAGTTTATAGACAGGGTATTTCGAGTTTGGAGGAATTTAGGGAGAAATTTAGTTCTAAATTTTGGAGTGAAGCTATTCAGGGAAGGGAAAGAGATCGCGTGCTATTTGGCAAGTATAAACCTCAGGAAGGTGTATCTATGACGGAATATTTCTTGGCGCATGTTCTGATCAGCCAGAATATTGAAGGTCTAGCATCGGAGAGAGATACAGTCCGCCAGATGTTGAGGCATTTTCCTGAGAAGGTCGGATTAGCTGCATGTATGCAGAATATTGTTACGATCAAGGAATTAGAGCAGATGTTAGAGAGGTTTGATGCTTTGGAAGGGCAGGGGAGGACTAGGCAAAGTGAAGGTAGAAATTACGGGGATAATGGGAGACAAGGTAATCAGCTAGGGGGAGATAGGAATAATCAGAATTTCAGTCATTCTAGGCAAGGGAATCAGGGTGGTAATTCCGGAAGGGGAAACAGACAGTCTAATCAGGGAGTTAATCACCAGGAATATTTTGGCAGAAGACCTAATCAAGGGGAATCAGAAAGTAGGGGGCGTACGGATCAAAGACCTCCAGATCAAGTGCAGAGACATGATAATAGTGAACAGTCCACGTCAAGTAATTTAAACCGGAATCGGACTACTTAGTTGGGTCAGATAGGCAGTCCGATACCGAAATTCCTATTCACGCGATGAAACAGGTAAGTTACGAGGTAGACGTGAAAGAGGAATTATTGTATGACCACGTGTTTTGTGTTCAGGGAGATTTTGAGAATAGGGGGCGTGATGAAGGTAAGAAAGATGTGTCGGATGTCTTACTTTGTGCTAGTGGTGATGGTAATAGCGGTGTTGCGATCGATAATCTTGTGGAAGTTTCTGAAATTGAAAGTGAAGTTTTTTGTGTAGTTGATGAAGGTTGTTTTGTGAGTGAAGAGTATTCACGGAGTATACATCATGAGGATGTTTTTGTTGATTTAAGTGTAAGTGAGGAGAGTAAAGTTAGGTCCATTATGTGTGAAAATGGTGACTTTGAGATTAATGAAACTTCTGATAAGAGAGTCGAAAGTAGCAGTGTTGTTGGCATGAAAGTGGTGCAAGTAGTAGCTGATATGAAAAGTGGTGAAGATGGTTTAATTGTTGGGTCATTAAGTGGTAATGATAGCAACATTATAGTGAATTATGATAAGAATTACAATTATAGAGTGAGCGTGTGTGAGAATGGAAGTGTGCGTGAGATGAAAGAAAGTCTATCCAAGCGTATGTGTAATGTTTTATTTAATGCTGAGAGATGTGTGAATGATGTGAACGACGTGCTGAGTGATATCGATGTGGAATGTGTGAAGAAGTATGTGATCTGTTTACTTGTATTTATTATGGTTTGATGGAAGAGTAAACATTGTGAGATTCCCGCGCATTTGAGAAAGAGGGATTTCCTTTTTATGAATGTTCCGAATGAAAGTTTGTATGATTCTTGTGTGACTGGATGGTATGAATGTTTGTGTGTGAGATAGAGTGGATTCTAGACGTAGTTAGTTTTTATTGCGGCACGCATTCCTCGTCTATCGATGCCAATGTTAAGTTCATGTATAGTTTTTTCATTAATATCAGGGTCCGTATACTGTGGACAGTAGTATAGGCAAGTGTGCTTATAGGCTCCTAACCACTGACAACAAGGTCCTTGTGACATTTAATATCTATAACCTTCGCAGATATAAGAGATAGGATCTGCACCTTGGATGTATATATTATCAATTATGAGTTATGTGTACAGTAGCAAGAAGGGATTGTGTTCAATAGTATATGAAACAATCGGAGTTGTGTGTATATAGCCATATTATTATTATTATTATTATTATTATTATTATTATTATTATTATTATTATTATTATTATTATTATTATTATTATTATTGTTTGGACAAATTGTATTTCGTGTGTGCGAATACAATGCAGTAGACGCAATGTATATATCATTATTACAGTAAATTATGTGTTCAGTTATGTCATTATAAGGTTATGTATGAAGTTCTGTTTTATGGTGAATCATAATATGTGATATCATCGATTCACCAAGGGGGCGTTATGTGATAGTACATATATCACACCCCCGAATTATATGTAGAAGTTTGAGATATTATTGTCAGTATTCGATTTATTATTATTATTATTATTATTATCAGTATTCCATTTGTATATTTTGCCATTTATATTGGTAAGCTGGAAGATATCCACATATGTAGGTATGAGTAATTTGTTTTGCACGAGTGGGAAAACATTGCTTTAATAACTCTGGTAATTTGAATGAGTCATATGGCTACCCCAGTGTCTGTTGTGATGTACTTGTGTCAGGAAATTCCATTACTCATGTATATATCCCAGCCTGATGAGATGAGCTTGTTGTTGTACCAGGAACGTTTGGTGATTCATGGAATATACCCCAGAGATTGTTATTGTCTTGGGAGGAAGAAGTAGTTCAGGGCTTGGTCTTGACAAGAGGTCCACTCATGATTGGTGGGCAAGCACCAATCCAGACGTATCATCTGAGAGGAGGGGGATGTTGATGTCTATAAAGGTTGATGATACGGCGTCAACCGGGAACATTGTATAGAGATTGTAAGAAACATTGTGAGAGTGATTGTAAAGGAACGAGAAGGAACTACTACAACTACAACTACAACTACAACTGACGCACTGTACGGGAAGGAAGTAGTGCTGATACACGGTACTGGTGTGACACGGCTGCAATGGACTGGACTTCAAACGTTCGTGGAGCGTAGTCTTGTTATGTTTGTGGAAAGTGGCTGATTGTGGAGAGTGCTTGCGCATTAAGTATTGTAGCACTTGTGGCGGCCTAGCATTATATGTTGGTGAAAGCTATCTCAGACTTTCCATAAATTTATATGTTGAGGATCGACAGACGTGTGTATATATCTTTACAACAAGTATTAAAATATGTGAACACAGTAGTACAAGGTACAGTATCTGTGTGATGTGATAACTGCCGATTATGAGAATCGGTAAATCGAATTGATATAGAGACAGTGAAGGGTATTTATCTTCATACATGTTCATCGGACCATCTACAAATGGTAACTTAGTTCTCGCTTTCGTTTTCCCACGATTTTCATTATTGTTGTTGTTGTAAATATGGAGTCTTCCAGCAATATTTTATGTGTGTATTATATGTATAATGTTGTATGTTGATGAGGTGCTCATGCACGGAATTTGTTCAGAATATAGTTAGCTATTTTAGAATCAGTGTTATTGATGAACCTAGGTGCAGTTCCTACCTAATTAGTCGTTTTCAGGAGGTTAGGTAAGGCCTGCAGCAGATGTACCAGTACGCAGCATTATGTACACGCCCTGGGATATAAAGTTTATCATGCTCTTATCTAAATTCGAGGGATCCATTCTGGTGAACTCTGGCGCCCATACTACGGACATTTCGGTTAATTATGCTTATTAATTTTATTAAGTTTTTGAGTAATTTTATTTATATATTTTTATTCATGATAATTATTATTATCATCAAAATGTTACACATGTTACCCTAATTCTAACAACTAAATATACTCCTGAAAGAAAATACATCGTATCATTATCTAACCTATGCTATTTATACAAAGCAATACAATCACTTACAAGTCTGACTGTCAAAGTAAGAGGCTGACAGCACCTGCCATTCAAGTGACTGAAAATTATAAAACTTTATGATGAGTTCACTCGTCCCAGTGGCTACGAGTATTGTCTCACTTTGGACACTGTGTGGCCAAGTCTAATTAGCTCATATCATGGTCAGCATAACAATTTGCACTAGTCTGAAATTTCAATCAAATTTATCATCAAAAACGTTACATCGAAATGAGAGGTTTGTAACTTACTTCACGAAAATGCATCAGACTGTAAAATCCTCACAAAATATCATATAATTGTACTTCCCAGATAAAATTACAAATAAAAGATCCACGCAAATTCATTGTTATTAGTATGATTATTTAACATCAGTAGATAAACGTTACCGTGTCAGATATTTATCATATTACTTTTTTTATTATTATTATTATTCACATGTATAATTTAAAGCACAAATTCATTGGGTATCAATTTATCTCTGCCTCGTATAAGAGGACACAACCTGGAATCAAATTAATATTACTCTTATTCAGTGACCTGTACTCCCAGGGCGTCTGGATGTTGTAAATTTTCGATCCTCATAACCTGTGTCCGAGCATTTATAAGTGGGCGTATGCCTTTCTTGATCACAAGGGTCTTGTCCCTATTTATTTTACTTCTTCGTACTTTTGCCGTAGATTATTATTTCTATTTCTCTCCCATTATTTCCTCATAGCTCCATTTATATCCTTTCCATCATTACTCGCAGATATCTGCTCTCATTTACGCCTCTTACTAGCCCAGGATTCCTCCCTGGTGTTGCGACGTAACATTTCTCACTGTAGACAAAATTTCATTACGGCTCGGTATTTCTCACTTATTTCAGAACTCAGTTCTCTTTTATGCTTCCTGTCGACACTACATCAATTAATTAATTGCTTACGTAAACAACACGAAACATTTGCCATTACATATCTTAGAAGTTCCCAATTTTTTATTACTGTAACGATATCAATAACAGGTCCCTCTAATGATATAAATCTCCCCTAGTCCTGACGTTATGTGAAAACATCATGAACACCATAATTTAGAGTTAGTTAATGACTCATTCAAATTGCAACATTATTATTATTATTATTATTATTATTATTATTATTATTATTATTATTATTATTATTATTATTATTATCACAATATGACTTTGAAATTATGGACACGGTAAATGTAATTTATGCTATTAAACGACACGGTAAATATCCCAAAACAGGAATATAACGAAATCATACTCGTAAAGCAGAAAATGATTTAATGCCGGGCCCTTAACGTTAAGTCACGACTTTCCCGTAATTTATAGTACGTGACATTACATTTATTATTAAGGTGACTTTACCTGTCCTTCCTAAAACACAAGATTAAAAGTTGGCATAATTATATCTATCGGATGGCAGCGTGGTCACGGATATAGTTAATTATTTACAGATTAATTAAAACAAAATTTCAATAATCTAGTACTCACATCATCCAAGCTGCGTTTTCAGGGGGTATCCTATGCTTTCCTGTTGGCACCTCCTAGGGTTTTAGGCCAAGGTAAAATAAGAGCGTTGTCATGGTGATGACTGGTGTATAGCCAAGTTGGGACATATAACTTATACACTGCTAACACACGATTTCACTTATTGTCGCACACGTATAACACTCTACTTCAAATTAATTATATGTTCTAATACTAACTGTTACCCTAACACATTCCAGGTTATCGTCTCATTCTATTATTGTGGTGTGAAGTTCTCCTGCAGTTAGGTAACTTCCTACCAGCTGGTCAACTCTGCGGGAAAAGAAGTGGTCCCTTTTAAAATCTTGGTAATCGGGATACCTGTCCTAGGTGGTCGGCAAGCTATTGTTTAGAAACTTCCCCTCCGTTAATTTTCCTCTACTTGTCGTGTTAACGGAATGTTCTTAATGAGCTCAAGGACAGACTAGCGATATTGGAAACTGGTTATCACACAGAGAGGTTGTTATACACCAAAATGTCCCTTTGCTACATGCTAAGACTGTTTCACTGCTGAATCTTATTTCTCTTTTGCCTTGCTAACTGAGCTGTGTTTAAAGCAAACTGGCTAGAGAAGATGTCGTCCTCATATTAGCACAATGCGTCATAAAATTTTGCATTGTTGATGGCAAGCGTGCAATTGTCCGACTCGTTGGCTGAATGGTCAGCGTACTGGCCTTCGGTTCAGAGGGTCCCGGGTTCGATTCCCGGCCGGGTCGGGGATTTTAATCGCTTCTGATTAATTCTTCTGGCTCGGGGACTGGGAGTATATGTCCGTCCCAACACTCTCCTCATCATATTCAGACAACACACTACACTACCAACCACCACAGAAACACGCAATAGTGCTTACATCCCTCCATAGAGGGTTGGCGTCAGGAAGGGCATCCGGCCGTAAAAACAGGGCCAAATCCACATGTGCGACGCAGTTCGCACCCGCGACCCCACAGGTGTGGGAAAAAGCGGCAGGAAAAGAAGAAGAAGAAGATGGCAAGCGTGCAATTGTAAATCCATAGTTATTTAACTCCTATCTATATTTCCCCAAAGTTAGTGAATATAACAGTTTGTTGAGTGTTCAGTTATATATTCTGATTTATTTGATGTAAGCCTAGAATAACTGGCCGCACCGCTTTCACACAAAGTCGGACGGACATAGCGATATACTCTACGCGTCCCACCTGAGGTTGTCAATACCACCGTAGACTTTCTGAACTTGGAGTAGACTTCCAGACTGAGATGACGCTGAGGTGGCGGTTCGGATCACCTCACGGTAATAAACCTTCGGTCGGACTACGTGATTCTATTCCAAACTTCCTGTGTTTTATGGAGCGTCACTATTTAATTCAGGGGCTTCGACATGTCATTTGTGGGTCTCCATTGCTCCTACTTGAGCTAGTATCACGATACGGAGCTGAAAATTGGTGTACGACCGTACATTTTTTCATAATTCACTTGGCGTGGGCAACATTAAATCAAGCGTCGGCAATTCGGTCGATGGCGGTATTTCCTCAACTTCCGCTTGTACTCGCGCCGTCAACGCGTGATCAGTCGCACACAATGATAGTATTTCAATTAAGTTGTAATTAATTTAATAATGTTCAACAAAAATTATATACACTCTAATACAGTAATTAGCACCCCAGTTGACGTGTAGCATTACTCAAGCTCCCGAGATAGACTAAATATTCTTAGCGGGAAATTTCGGCGGTTAAGAATGGAGCAATTGGGAACATGCATCATTTTCAAAAATATATTTTTTGAAAAGTACACCAATGAAATAGTACGTAAACGTATTACATTGTGGTATGTTGCCTTGTTTTCTACCATTAAAAAAATATTTAATAGTGCCTTTCCGCAAGGCGAGTGAAACGGCCTCTGACGTAAGCGGCGCGCTGTGACGTCACGATCCAGTACCGCATGGAGCTCTACCAGCCGTTGTGCATCAGCCGTTGCTAAAAGCCGATTGTTTATTATTCATGATCGCGAATAACTTCAAAATGACAGAAGAAAGGTTCAAAACAGCACAATCAGACAATCTATCATGTGTAAATGTCATCATTCTTGAAAAATAGTGACTTTTGTGGCCGCAGAAATTCGCGGATAACAAGCAAGTTTGTAAGTGGCGTCTTTTATATACATGCAATGTACTATAACACATAGTATTAGGATAACAACGAACCTGGATAGATATCACATCACTTTCAACATTTCCTTCTAGACTGATTCCCCTATTAAAGAATAACATTACATTTTCGGGATTTCAGCATTAGTAAAGTAAGAAATCGGATTTCAGCACTAACATAAACATATAGGTAGCATCATAGTACTAGTCCGCTTCTGTGGTGTAGTGGTTAATGTGTGTCACTCCCGGAGGCCCGGTTTCGATTCCCGGCTCTGCCATGAAAGTTGAAAACAAATAGTACGAGGGCTGGAACGGGGTCTACTCAGCCTCGGGAGGTCAACTGAGTAGAAGGGTTTCGAATCCCACCTCAGCCATCCTCGAAGTGGTTTTTCGTATTTTCCTACTTCTCCTCCAGGCACCTAAGGCCACGGCCGTTTCCTTCCCTCTTCCTTGTCTATCCCTTCCGATCCTCCCATCCTCCAACAAGGCCCCTGTTGAGCATAACAGGTGAGGCCGCCTGGGCGAGGTAATGGCCCTCCTCACCAGTTTCATCACCATTCTCAAAGTGGTAGAGGTGAAATCCCTCGCTGAGTCCGAGAGAAAACCAACCCTGAAGGATAAACTGATTAAGAAAGAAAGAAAGAAGGAAAGAAAGAAAGATCATAGTACTATAGGGCTATAATCTATCATTCCCAAAAAAAATATATATATATTTATGGTTGGGAAAACTGGCCTACCCACTTCCGGGGCCCATGAAAGAGAATTAAATATCTTTGTGGAGGGAAAAAGTTAAACATGATAAAGATAAATATGACCATCTAGTTTTCACAAGTCGGGGTGAGTGGTTCAGACTGTTGAGGACCGGGCGAGTTGGCCGTGCGTGTAGAGGCGCGCGGCTGTGAGCTTGCATCCGGGAGATAGTAGGTTCGAATCCCACTATCGGCAGCCCTGAAGATGGTTTTCCGTGGTTTCCCATTTTCACACCAGGCAAATGCTGGGGCTGTACCTTAATTAAGGCCACGGCCGCTTCCTTCCAACTCCTAGGCCTTTCCTATCCCATCGTCGCCATAAGACCTATCTGTGTCGGTGCGACGTAAAGCCCCTAGCAAAAAAAAAAGACTGTTGAGGTGCTGGCCTTCTGACCCCAACTTGGCAGGTTCGATCCTGGTTCAGTCCGGTGGTAGTTGAAGGTGCTCAAATACGTCAGCCTCGTGTCGGTAGATTTACTGGCACGTAAAATAACTCCTGAAGGACTAAATTCCTGCACAGCGGCGTCTCCGAAAATCGTAGAAGTAGTTAGCGGGGCGTGAAGCCAGTAACATTAATTACATTTGGCTTTTAACAAGTTGAGCATATCAGGAAAGAAAAGTGTCCTGGTGACATTTTAGTCGCTCAATACAGGAATGTCATGACTGTCCCATGCCAAGATATATTGGTAGAATTAGAGCTGTCAAAATGGTTCATAACCCCTTTGATTTATTATCTTGACATGGATCACCCAAAACATAGGTTAGGTTTGGAGAATACTTTAATAATCAGCATTATTTAATGCACCATTTATTACTTTCATGTTCCAAGATGTAATTGAAGCATTTAAATAAAGCATCATACATTAAAATTTAAAGTTTTACCACTAGAACAGCTGACATGGAAAAGTTATTTGAAAATTCAAACAAATTCATCTTACGTTAAAATCTTCAAAAAAATAAACTGTAGACTTTTCCGATATATCACCAGCATTTCTCCAGGTCGCCAAAATCCATTTCTCCCTAGTTTTAGCGTCTTTGGAACGTTTATAAACAATTTGTTTGGGATGGTATGCGATGTGCTATTGCACATCGGAACTCTACACCATTTATAAGTTTTCTGCCTCACTGTCTGCGCAGGATTCATTTTAAGTCTAAAATATACCACTCAGATTATTATCCAATGTATAGACCTCGAATTTAACCATACTAGACACTAACGTAAAGTAGAAATACGCGAAGTGTATCCTGCTTCTCACAGCACACTACGTGTTATTTCGTCTGCTAATTCAGTCAACCTGTACGATGACGTCAGGCCAATGAGATCGCGTACTTGCGTGACGTGACACTTTCGTAGATTTTTATCATGTTTGGAGTTATTATTTGTACATTATGATCACATTTTTTAATTCTGCATGCAATTTTGAATCAGATTAGCATATTTTTAATTAAAACCCCGGATCATGCATGTTCCCTATTGGATTGGTTGTGCCATTTTTCTACGGGGTTTACGCATCTAAGTCAAAGGAATTCGGCAATCTTCTTTCCTGTTAGCTCATCTCAGCTTTCTTTGACTAACAAAGACACGTGGAAGGTTATAGAAAGTTCCGATTCCCAGGGTGTAGAGATGAGTGGCAGTTTCTTGCTAAGTGCATGTATGATATAATTGGTTAACAACCCCAATAGAACGTGCTCCAACACTGCTCTGGTGGCTTATCTCAACGACTCCGGTGGATCTCTATGAGAAGTTCTGCAGTCTTTGCTGGAAATGTCGAACCCTGCTGCAATTCTGATATAAAATTAGATGAATGAAATATTCCACCAAATCGCCTAAGGCAATTTGGGTGGAATAATGTAGTTTTACATATTAATACACGAAATGTCCGCATCTGTGATGTAGTGGTTAGTGTGATTAGCCGCCACCACCCGGAGGCCCGGGTTCGATTCCCGGCTCTGCCACGAAAGTTGAAAACTGGTACGAGGGCTGGAATGGGGTCCACTCAGCCTCGGGACGTCAACTGAGTTGAGGGGGGTTCAATCCCCTCCGCAGCCATCGTGGAAGTGGTTTTCCGGGTTTCCCCACTTCTCCTCCAGGAAAATGCTGGGATGGTACCTAACTTAACGCCACGGCCGCTTCCTTCCCCTTCCATGTATGTCCCTTCCAATCTTCCCATCCCCCCACAAGACCCTTGTTCAGCATAGCAGGTGAGGCCGCCTGGGCGAGGTACTTGTCATTCTCCCTAGTTTCATCCCCGACCTAGAGTCTGAAGCTCCAGGACACTGCCCTCGAGGCGGTAGACGTGGGAACCCTCGCTGAGTCCGAGGGAAAAACCGAACCTGGAGGGTAAACAGATTATGAAGAAGAAGAAGAATACACGAAATCCTTACTTAATTACTATAACTCAGAAATGTACATTACGATGCTAGAAATTAATTATAGAATAATAATAATAATAATAATAATAATAATAATAATAATAATAATAATAATAATAATAATGCCTCGATATTCTCTCACATACTGGAATACACTGTTACAAATTAATAATGTGAAACATACCTAAATTGGTGAGGTGTTTTCACTCCATCAACACAGTAATTAAAACCTGAGAGAACTTTTCCTATTGGTGAAGCTTACAACATGACTTTTCACTCTGTTTATCATCATACCATTTTCTTCTGTCCACCTCACAACATCGTCGACGTGATTTTGCAGTCGCCCACAATCCTGTAACTTATATATTACTCTATATAGTACGACATCACCTGCAGAACTTAGCTACGGTTCCAGTTCTTTACTCTTACCATTTAGACCTATAAATATGACAAAATGAAGTTAAAATTGACGCTTTCACGACCCGTACTTGTAGATATGATATGGGCTTTTGGGCTTATGGCGCGTCAAGAAAACAAGGTGGAACTCTTTACGTTTGTCTGCCAAAATATGAAGTTCACATAATACAGCCTTGCGGAGCCCCACTCAGTAGCTCATTAACGACAGGATTGTTCCTCTCATTTCTCTCTTTGTTATTGTTTCTCGTCTGCTTCCTCTTAATATCCAGCCACTATTAAACCGAACCCCCTTTTATATCTCATTTCAACAGCAAGTTCAGTCAACCTGAAGTAAATAGGAAGGTGGAGGGCAAGGTGGAATTCCTAGACATTTCATGGCAGAAATCCATGTTTTCTCTTTCTTTAGTTTAATAGGAGGATAATCCACCTCCTTGGCTGAGTTGTAGTGCGCCAGCTTTCAGTCCGAGATGACCCGGGTGCGATTGCCAGCTGAGCTGTGGATATTTAACCACAGATGGTTAATTCCTAATGCTTGAGGCTGATTGTTCGTTCTGTCCCTACACATATCTACAACTCACACACAACACGTTCCTCCACTATCTACACGCGGTAGGCCTACCTCTCGCGGCAGACGTTGCCCGCCTTCCACGAAGGGTCTGCCCAAGAAGGGCTGCACCCAGACTACAGTAGCCACAAACAAAACAAGCAAACCCCATGGCACTACAGTCGTGATGGACCTTGGCCTACCAAGCGACCACTGCTCAACCCGAAAGCCTGCATATTACGAGGTGACGCATGGTCAGTGTAACGAATCCTCTCGGCCGTTATTCTAGGCTGTCTAGACCTGGGTCGCTATCTCACCGCCAGATAGCTTCTCAATTGCAATCACGCAGGCTGAGTGGACCTCGATTCAGCCCACAGATCCAAGTTAAAACACCTTACCTGGCCGAGAAGCGAACCCGAGACCCCCGGGTGAGGGGCGGGCACACTCTCCCTAGACCGGCACAATAACCACACGATATTATTATTATTATTATTATTATTATTATTATTATCTGAGAATCCAGACATACATCAGGTATTGTTTGTTAGGTTCTTGGCAATCAGACATATTGAAGTCGGCATTTGTGGCATGTGTGTTTCGGAAGCACTTGTTCAAATATAAGTCATGTATCACATCTGGAAGCTTGACTTTTTATTTTATTTACATTCCTTAGAACAGTAATTCATTTACCATTCAACTTTGACAAACTTTACAAGAGTTGTAGAACTGTGTTACTACTAACGAACGTTTCCTGTGTTTCAGCTGCAGCCACTGCGGTAGATCTGCAGACAGACGAAAGGGATGGCGTTGGGACTTGGATCATATGCCCATTCGTGCCTGCGTTATGTCTTGATTATTGCTGTAGGCAGTATGATTGTGCTTTTCTATGCACAAGGCAATGTAAACCCAGAACATATGATTCACAGTCTGGTGACGCTGGCGGAACAGAAAAATGACACTCAACAATTCGGTGAGTTTTAAGCTATGTTTCGGTAAATATATGGTATCTAATGTTTAAAATGGCACACCGTCTCTAAACAATACTTGTTATAACTAGAAACCTCCCTCCGTATGAATAACTGGAGGAAGGTAAATTAATTTCGTCTTGGTTACAAACAATTAAAATGCTCAAACCCTGCACAAAGTAAAGGAACGAAGTCAAGTACTTCTTATTAATCGAGGAATGGATAATTACTTGCAGCAATCCAAGGGCCTTCCCCCAAACCCGTAGGTATGTTCAACAGAAGATTACAAGATGGTATCAATTTTGTATCATTGCAGTTAATTGTAGGCTATGTAAAAGTGTTGTAACTACACAATATAATTGCAAAATGTTCTGTCGTAGTGTTTTAAGATAGTTATAATTAATATTAATTTCTGTATTTCACTTTGAACTGTGCAGATGCAATTAATGCTCGATTACTGTATCCTTTTAAACCAGTTTTAAATTATTGCATTCCTATGTCATAAATTAATACAACCTGTGACACCGGACGAGTTGTCCGTGCGGTTAGGAGCGCGCAGCTGTAAGCTCGCATCCGGGAGATAGTGGGTTGGAATCCCACTGTCGGCAGCCCTGAAGATGGTTTTCTGTGGTTTCCCATTTTCACACCAGGCAAATGCTGGCCACGGCCGCTTCCTTCCCATTCCTAGGCCTTTCCCGCCCCATCGTCGCCATAAGACCTATTTGTGTCGGTGCGACGTAAAGAAAAATAGCAAAAAACCCTGTGACAATAAAGTTCGGTTAATGAAGTCAGAAAGGTCGATCCGGTAACACTCGCGACACGCAACGCTGCACCTGCGTAGCAGCAGGGTTTGACCACCTGCTCCCAAGGTTGTTCAGTTGAGCATCGTGTGTGTGACGTGTAAGACCTGTTTGACACAGTGCGTGTTTAGTGCGTTGGTTCGTAACTGCGAACAAGAACATGAACGGCCAAAAGATCAATGTACAGTTTTGTTTTAAGCTTGGCAAGACACCGAATCGCCGACGATCAGAAGCAGGCACATTTAGAGGCTTCACAGGATTTTGTCGAAACGGCGGATGCGACACCAAATTTCTTGAACTGTATCGTCATTGAGGATGAAACCTGGTGTCTCAGGCACGACCCTGAAACGAAACGACAAAGCATGGAATGGCGTTCTCCGGGAGCCCCTCGTTGGAAAAATGTCAGAGCCGAAAAGTCACGCATAAAAATGATGCTCATCACCTTTTTCGACAGTCAAGGAATTTCTACCTGAGGGAACGACGTTGAATGCTGCACGGTACATTGAAATTTTGACCCGTTTCATGAAACGTCTATGCAGGGTACGACCCCAGTACGCAAAACAAGGTTCATGGTTTTTTGTCCGTGACAACGCTCGCCCACACACAGCCAATATCGTCAAACAGTTCGTGGCAAAAAGGGGCTGTTGCAACTTGAACACCCCGCATACTCGCCAGATCTCAATCCTCCAGACTTCTTCCTATTCACATGACTCAAACTCGCTTTGAAAGGAAAGCGATTTGACGATATTCCTGACATCGAACGAATCTTGACGAGGCTTTTGAACATCGTCCCAAAGGAAGCCTGTTTGCGAAGTTTCCAGGACATGTATCGCCGATCTCAGCAGTGCATAGTTATGGGAGGGGACTATTTCGAAGGACAGTAAGGTCACTATCGTGCATTGTTCATCTATGTTGAAAGTGCAGGACTATTCACCGAACTTTATTGTCACAGGTTGAAATTTCCCAATATATTCATATTAAAATATAATATTTGGAAATAAATGCTTTTTACAGAATTACTATTTCGGATCTTTGTTTTCGAAACTCCAATACGTCGTAGGTTCCGTGCATTGTTGTAAATATTGTTCATTTTAAGTTATATTTTGCATTAGCTATAGTTTTGCTTAAACCAGCGGCCGTCTGAGCAATTTCGACGTAACAACAAGCTAGACAGAAAGAACGTGGCACAGCGAGCTGTGGAACTTATTGTTTTATTTATATTGCAAATGTGTTTGCAAATATGAACGGGGTAACGGTGTACAGTTTAGTTTGTAGTGTGTGTAGAAGAATCCAAGGAAAATACGGTGTCTGTTTTCAAGTTTCCAAGTATAAAAAGTGCCGCAGTACTGCTTGAAGTATGCTCAAAGCTGTTCTGCTGCCTCATTTACATATAAGCACGATTCTGCGATTACCTGTATTATGTAATCAGTGCTACTGTGCGTCCATTACGTGTAACTCTGTCTGTTAGATGGGGTCGTAGAATACATCCACGGTATCCCGCGCCAGTCGAAAGAGACGACTGAGAAGGGATCCGGGTTAGCGGTCACTTACAAGTAAAGCTGTGGACCACCGACGCTGTGAGCGCTGATTCCACCGCATGTGAGAGGGAGTGCTACGACTTCGGAGGAGGACAGCAGGACAGTTCATTGTTGCCAGACTGCCGCAAGAGCGCACAGCAGACAAGCCAGAAGGCTCGCCTTATGGAACTTTACTCCACGAACGCTTGTTGCTGAATGCGCATAGCGCAATATCTGGCACCAATGTCTGAAACTAACTCCTATTGGTTTGTGCTGAGCAGTGGTGTGGAAGAAGAAACCCAATGCGGGAACAAATAACAGAGGACCTTGTAACCTGTAAGGCTGACGAGCGAGGAGAGGCTATTTCACGGGTCCTCAGTTATAGTTGCCGGTCTGTACTTATGCCACATTTCCTATCCGCCCTTCTTTGGTCAACTGCTGTTCTCTTCCGACCCTGATGGTATTAAGTTTGCGAAGCCTGGAGTCTTTCATTTTCTTGCCCTCCGTGTCCCTTCCCCTTCTTTTGCCGATACCATCGTTCTTCGACATGTCGGATCTCTTCCTTCTGATTAGTGCTAATAGAGGACGGTTGTCTACTTATATTTCCTCTTAAAGCAATAATTACCACCACTACCTGTCTGTTAGGCCATCAGACCAGAGTCAGGTTGGATTCTCAGAGCCAAACGTTATGAGGTTACAAAAAAACCGATGGTGGCGTCAAAATGAGGCATACTAATCAACATGAGGAGTGGGGTAATTGCCACAACTTTCCTCGCTGGACCAGAAAATGCTACTTCTGCACGACCTAGTGTATGCCTTCTTATCTGCATAAGTTACGTCACACCGACACATACAGGTAGACTATTATGCGACGATGGAATGGGAAATGGGCAGGACCTGAGAAGGGAGCTACCGTGGCCTTAATTCAGGTACAGCCCCAGCATCTGCCTGCTGCAGAAATGAGGAAATTACAGAAAATCTTCAGGGCTTGCCGGAGTACGAACCCACTACCTCCCGAATGAAAGTTCACGGGTACGTGATCCGAACCGCGTAGCCAACTCTCTAGCATATGAGTAAAACCTTTCGTAACACTCACATGGACTAGTCGCGCTCAGGATGGCATTACTCAGCACCATACATACTTCAGTATTTTCCATAATGTCCCTGCCATGACGAGACTGGAAGCTACATTTTGCCCTGGTCTGTGCCAAGACACGGATTTGAAAGTACAACATCCATCAAGAAATGGCAACACGCGGATTAAATTTTAATTACAGAGTAACGTTTTGTTGCACTGATTTCCCATGGTTGTTCAGTTTTGTTGTCATACAAAAGTATTAGTATTCTCACTGTGATCGACAGAGAATATTGAGTACTGCCACCATACCATCTCGGAATCAAATTCACTGTGTTAGTGTATGGACGCCGTGCCGCCACTCTTCTCTTGAGCTTATCCCAGACGTCGCTCTCAGTACACAGAGATTGCCGAGCGAGGATTGCGGCTGTTCGGAAGTATCGCCTCTCGCAAGGAATATTCACGAAATTGAAAGCTGTAGAGTGCGAATAGCGCCACTTCATCCATATTGTGGTGCGAGGCCAACGTCACAATCAACTGACTAGGTGGGTAATTCGAAATAGATATAAGTTAAGGAGAATCGTCATACCGTAGCATACAAATAGGTCGCAAAATAGGAACAAGAGGGTTTCCCTGCTGGACTGTTGTGGTTAAGCGTAAATTACAATAAAAATTACGAAAATTACGAAAAATTGGTATTTATGACGGAAATCCTTAGAACGGAAGGGGCCTACGATAGGGTGCAACCTCAGTCTGATTATATTTTTTAAACGTATTGCATCCCCATGAGTACCACTATCAATATTGAACCCTTTGGTCCATACTGAAGGATACCTAACTTTCTTACCTATCAGCAAAAGTTCATGAGATCTGTCTCTTGGGTCATATCGGGTTCTTCGTCACTTGCTGAGGTAAAGGTAGGGTTCAGTAATTCTAATCTATCTACTCAAATGAAAGGTTTGTTTTAAAAAATGTTCCTATTTATTCAAGTAATTCCTGAAGCATTTATGATTTATCAACGGTATCATTGAACTCAATCGTGTCCACTGGACACCGCAATCGTTTTACATAGAAGGTCAGAACACTGGTGTGAGCCTTTGACGTAACTGCCTGATGGGCAACCTTACAAGAAACCATTGTCTCAGTCATTAATTAAAGAAAGGAAAGTCTGGAAATCCTTCAATTCGGTTTCCATGTGAGACTACATGTACCATCATAGTGATTCTTTATGGTCAAGCCCTCGTAACACGAACTATGGACTCTGGGTATAATTAAGGCAGTCAAATCGGTGTGTGCCACACAGTGGTTATACGGCATGGACCCTTAATTGAATCGATGTGACCTGCGACTATGTCATGGACCGACATCTAAACTTCTAAGTTACTTTAAAGTCATTGTGGATGATGACCGCGAGGAAAATGATGCTACAGTGGCATATGGCCCCAATCTAAGTCAATGAGGTTGATGACCCCCTGACCATCCAAGTTTCTAAGCTGAAGGCTAAACACAATTAAGTTACATCGGTTCATGACCAAAGTTTCCACTTTACTAACCCCAGCACATTTTTGCTCAATCAATCAAAGTCAAATAATGCAACAACAACAATTCTCATAATACTTTGTGGCAGTAAAATCCATTACCTTCGGATATGTTCCCTTAATCGTTACGTTAACATTTACATATACCTCAGAAAATAGACTACGATTTCCAGAATGCATCTTCAAGTTATTCGCTTGATTTTAAAGTTATTTCAAAATACGGTTTTCACTGAATTTAATAATTAAGTAAATTTAAATGATTTAATGAAATCTTAAAGAACAACAAATTTCAATTCCACGGACGAATGGTTTCTTCACAAGTTCCTACACAATTTTTGACGTATTCGTTTAATCATGTTTGATGTTTATCTGTTGATTCCTGTAGCTGAAAAAGAACTATTACATCATTCATGTCCAGTTTTATATCTTGTTTCATGACCTCACACTTTAAATCTATTCTAACCCTAGCCATTATTAACACTTGGATAACCCTAATAATTACGTACAAACCAAAAGCAACTCGCTGTATAATTACGATGTCATATTTCGTCATAACATTTTATAAAGTTTGCGCAACCCTCACAGACAAAACAATCATCACTACCACCGCTCTATATTTTGGACAACCCTGAAATTGGCTAACCTTGCTCGTTATACTCTAAGTTCGCGGTCTGAAATGTACATTACCATCTCAATTAAACAAATTTACAGTATCCAACTACTCGCACGTTATTCCCGGATGGAAATTTCAACTAGATTCCGTAATTATTTATCTCCGTCGCCACGAATGCAATCTCAATCCTACACGTAAACCACTACACGTTCCGTTATACAAACTGTCCCCCCTCGATCAGCTGCCGGTCTCTGCACACACGACCCTTCCCTGTCTGTCAGTCTCGATATGAAACATCTGTTCATCATGCCTGACTGACCTCAAAGAATGAAACATTTAACTTCGCAAAAGACTAATTACAAAATACGATATATTCTGACCAACCAAATATCCACATAGATTTATTTTTAAAAGTCCCACAATAATTGTACACATCGCAAATTAATGCCGGCGCGAATTCTTGTATTCTGCTTTCCATTCCCAGCATTATAAAATCTTCCTCGGGCTTCCACAAGTCCCGGCTTCATTGACAGGTCTCCAACATCTGATTCACAAATCTCATCTCGACTCACACGACAAAACTAACCTCTGTTTCCCAAACTCACGACTACCACTGACAAAAGAACTGGAATAAAAATCCTTACTAGAATCCACGACGTCTAATAACACACAGTGCTTTAATAATGAATAACTTCGCATAAAATGATATCGTATTTTAATAACTGGATTTTCACGAAAATGACTGACAAAATTTCTGATTTATTGTCACTCAGACACAGTTTAAACGGACATAGAATACATTACACTCATGACAAATTCACCGACATGCGTTACTCAACACTACGTACAGCGCTTCCATCCGATTGAAAATGGGTAACCACGGATCCCTTTTGCACCAACTCCATCAAAATTCCAACTGAAAATTTTACATCGAATGAACATCTTAATTTGACATCACAAAATATAGGCAATAAACACACGGAAATGACGATCTACATTGAACGTGATATCACTTCGAAACCCCATTTAATAACTTTTTAGAACATCATACGCCACTCGCAAGACTTCAAAAATGTATCCAAGAAAAAAATAAAAACAAAGTACCCTTTTTCGTCGTATAGTGACATTTACAAAAACCGCATAAGGGCGACCAACTGCGTCGTATGTACCCCCTACAAATACATATGATTTAGACATCATGAAACAAGATATAGTAGGTAGTAAGATGGTAAGTCACATAACTTAAGTCACGCCAGCATTCATCTTAGGGCTCACCCGTGACCCTGGCATTTTTTTATTTAGCCATTTTTACATTTCTGGCTGTACAGATCATCATATTCTTCCGGTTTCCTGGAAATAAAGCATATAAAAATGCCCTTCACTTGTCGTTCTTGTCGATCGCACACAACGGATTGTAATTATTTCCCGCACACGAATTACTTTCTTTACCACACACAATTAAGACAAACTTCTTCGGTACCTTGACCGTCCTTTTTGTACAATTATTTCCACTCAAGGAAAACTATCTCCACATGGAGTCAAGACCCCAGCCACATCGGCTAAAATCTGTTGGTTGGACTTAGTCTACTTTTGTCGTTCGATTTTACTGAGCAGTTCAACCCTCCGTCTTCATCCTCGTGATACAAAGTGCAGGGCTTCATCATGGCGTCCCTTCTTATTTATAGAAACTATCCCCTCTTTCCGGGCATTTTACTTTGCCGCCAAGAAAATTTTCGTAACTTTCTGACTTAACTGAACTGTAATTACAAGAGTTTTGAAGGTAACCACATACTTGCTACATTGCCGGCGGTAGTGTTCATGGACATTTAAAATTTATACATATTCAATTAGCTGGATAAATGACCTCATTTGATAGGCACTATATTTTGTCGATATGGCGTGGGTAAGCGAGACACGCGCGTCCTTCTGAAATAATCCACCGAAATGACTTAGATTCTTCCGCTGTCGACACGTGCGAATGACGTCACGTATCCCAGAGCGTGGGACAGAAGTTAGCCACCCCCATGCCACGTGTCACTCCCGTGATATCGAGAAATCGAACTTCTTATTCCAATTGAAAATTTGATACATAATATTCTTAGGGCACAAAGGTCATGGGTTCAATATTTTATGTAATTATTTATTATAATATTGGGGACATATATTTTTCTCCATTACCGTATCATACTGGAATTACTAGCTGTAAGGTAATCTTGAAAGTTGTCCCTTATGAAATGTAGTCTAATTTAAATATTACTGTAATGCGACTGACATCCACAATAAACACTTCGAAAATTTCACGAACAGCACTAAAATACTGTATTTACCATGCTTGGTGTGTACGTTTGACTGAAATAGGCCTACATCAAACAACTACCCTAGCACAAGACACAGTATGTGACATATAGCCTTCTGGACAGAGACAAACAGAAAGACCAGAATATCAAACTGCAATGCATCACACACCACCGACAAGAGATGGCAACAAAAAAGAACTCTCAAGAGCAAAAGATAAACAGGTACCAAGAAACCAGCACTTATAAGTCGGAAAAAGGGAGCAATATCAATCACCATTCATACGCAACACCATATTCCGATAATAATAATTTCGTGTGGCTATTTCTAGCCGAGTGCAGCCCTTGTAAGGCAGACCCTCCGATGAGGGTGGGCGGCATCTGCCATGTGTAGGTAACTGCGTGTTATTGTGGTGGAGGATAGTGTTATGTGTGGTGTGTGAGTTGCAGGGATGTTGGAGACAGAACAAACACCCAGCCCTCGGGCCATTGGAATTAACCAATGGAGGTTAAAATCCCCGACCCGGCCGGGAATCGAACCCGGGACCCTGTGAACCGAAGGCCAGTACGCTGACCATTCAGCCAACGAGTCGGGCACCATATTCCGATTAGAGCAGCTGTACGCTGAACATACGGCTGGCATTCTTGAGGGCAAGTATCCAACTTTTCACTTCTGAAAACTTACGATCTAGGTGATGTATTTCAGCCACGAGTATGTGGATATGTTACTCATCTATGGAAAAACTAGACAGAATGCGTACCAGGTACAACGCCTGTAGCAAGAGCACTATCCGGATAGACGACAACAGACAGGCATGGCATTTCGGAGTGTGGAAAGGCGTCTGGGAGCTACTGCGTCCCTGGAAGGACACGGCATGTTCGAGATCATCCTGTGACGTCTGCTCACAATGCAGAGGTTGTGTTATACACTGTCCAACATAAACTTTACACTAGCACACGGGTCATTGCATAGGAGACAAACATCTGCTGGTCGTCTGTTATGCGCATGTGCATAACCAGCTCTTTCATCCGTACAATCTGCACCTACACCAGGAGCTCCATGGTCATGATTTCGAAGCACGGGTGGTGTTCTGTCAATGGACCCTGCAGCGTGTGGACACTGATCCTGCCCTTTACCGGGCAAGTTGGCCGTGCGGTTAGGGGTGCGCAGCTGTGAGCTTGCATCCGGAAGATAGTGGGTTCGAACCCTACTGTCGGCAGCCCTGAAGATGGTTTTCCGTGGTTTCCCATTTTCACACCAGGCTGTAGGTTAACTAAGGCTACGGCTGTTTCCTTCTCACTCCTAGCCCTTTGCTAATCTATCGTCGCCATAAGACGTATCTATGTCGGTTCGACGTAAATCAAGTTGTAAAGATCCTGCCTTTTTAGCGTCAATGATATTTAGGGTCGAAGTGCGGTTCCACAACAATTAAAGCGTTAATCGACAGAACATGCATTACTCGAGTGTGGATAATCGCCATTGGGAATGGTAGTTATCCTCCCTGCATTCTTTACTGTTGTATAATATTCTTCTTATTCTACCGCTTTCCTCGCATCTGTAGGGTCGCGGCTACGAACTGTGTCGAACAAGTAGATTTGGCCGTTTTATGGCAGGATGTCCTTCCTGACGCCAACCCTGTATGGAGGGATGTAATCACTATTGCGTGTTTCTGTGGTGGTTGGTAGTGTGGTATGTTGTCTGATGAAGAGGAGAGTGTTGTTACAAACAAAAACGCCCAGCCCCCGGGTCAGAAGAATAAATCAGACGCGATTAAAATCCCCGACCCAGCCTATAATCGAACCTAGGACCCTTTGAACCGAAGGCCTCAACGCTGACCATTCAGCCAATGAGTCGGACCTTTACCGTTGTATAATATTCTTGTATATTCCTTTCGAAATTAAGTAGTGTAATTAACGGCAGTTTTCATTTATATTAGAGCATAGTAGGGTGAAATAGTAATGCGTTTGAGTCATCAATCCATAGGCCGGTTTGATGCAGCTCTCCATGCAACCACATCCTGTGCTAAAATTTTCATTTCTACGTAACTGCTGCATCCTACATCTGCTCTAATCTGCTTGTCATATTCACACCTTGGTCTACCCCTAACGTTCATACCACTTACACTTCCATCAAAAACCAACTGCACAAGTCCTGGGAGTCTTATGATGTGTCCTATAATTCTATCTCTTCTTCTGGTCAAATTTAGCTAAATCGATCTCCTCTCACCAATTCGATTCAGTATCTGTACATTCGTGATTCGATCTATCCATCTCACCTTCAGCATTCTTCTGTAATACCACATTTCAAAAGCTTCTATTCTCCTTCTTTCTGAGCTAGTTATCGTCCATGTTTCACCTTCATAGAATACCACGCTCCAGGCGAAAGTCTTCAAAAACATCTTTCTAATTCCTATATCAATGTTCGAAGAGAGCAAATATCTTTTCCTATGAAAGGTTTTCTTTGCTTGTGCTAGTCTGCATTTTATGTCCTCCTTACTTCTGCCATCGTTAGTTATCTTACTACCCAAGTAACAATATTCATCTACTTCCTTTAATACTTCATTTCTTTATCTAATATTTCCTGCATCACCTGACTTCGTTCGACTGCACCCCATTACTTTTGTTTCGGACGTATTTATTTTCATCTTGTACTCCTTACCTATGGCTCTGTCCATACCATTCAGCAATGTCTCCAGATCTTCTGCAGTCTCAGATAAAATAACAATATCATCAGCAAATTTCAGGGTTTTGAATTCCTCTCCTTGGATTGTGATTCCCTACCCAAATTCCTCTTTGATTTCCTTTACTGTCTGTTCTATATAAGCACCGAAAAGGAGGGGAGCAAACTGCAACCTTGCCTCACTCCTTTATGGATTGCTGCTTCTTTTTCAAAGCCCTCGATTCTTATTACTGCACACTGACTTTTATACAGACTGTAGATAATTTTTCGTTCTCGGTATCTAATCCCGATCACCTTCACAATCTCAAATAGTTTGGTCCAATCAATATTATCAAATGCTTTTTCAAGATCTGCGAACGCCATGTATATGAGTTTGTCCTTATTAATTCGATCTTCTAAGATCAGACGTAAAGTCAGGATTGCTTCACGTGTTGATCTTCTCCCAACTGAGTCTCAACTTGTCTTTCCATTCTTCTGTAAATAATCCGTGTTAAAATTTAGCAGGCGTGATATACTAAACTAACGGTGCAGTAGTTTTCACATTTGTTAACACCGGCTTTCTTGGGAACAGGTATAACGACATTCTGCCGAAAATTTGATGGCACTTCTCCCGACTTATACATTTTAAGTACTAAATGGAATAACCTCGCCATGCTGGTTTCTCCTAATTCAGAGGGAATGTCATCAATTCCAGTTCTCTTAATGCTCTGTCAAATTCTGACTTCAAAATTGGGCCTACCATTTTATCAGCATCAACAGCCTCAGAAAAATATCACCTACTTCTTTACCTTGATACAACTGTTGGATATGTTCTTGCCATCTTTCGGCCTTGTCTTCTCTCCCTAGAAGCGGTTTTCCGTCTGTGCTCTTAATATTCATACATCGTCGCCATAAGACCTATCTGTGTCGGTGCGACGTAAAGCCTATAGCAAAAAAAAAAAAAAAAAAAAATATTCATACACCAAGTTTTCCTTATTCCAAACGTTTCACTGACTTTCCTGTATCCAGCATCTACCTTTCGTATAACCATACCCCCTTCAACATCAATGCACTTCTCCTTCAACCATTCTTCCATAGCTGTACTGCACTTTCTATCCACTTCATTCTTTTAATCGCCTGTATTCCTTTCTGCACTCTTCATTTCTTGCATTCTTGTACTTTCGGCGTTCATCAATCAGGTCTAGTATCTCCTGAGTTATCCATTGATTCTTATGTGATCTTTCCTTTCTTCCTAACATTTCTTCAGCTGCCCTTAGTTGCTCGCTAACACTTCAGGACAGATAGCAGCACCGTTCAGTGTGTGTTTATTTTTAAGACCCCCAGACGGAAATGGTGTGGATGGAAGGGGGATGAGCGGTGGTTATGCTTGGGTGCCTCGAGCGAGAGGAGAGAGGAGGATGTGACTGACTGTTATCGAGGGTATCTGCCCACCAATAGCCAGTATTCTGTATTTATAATGTATTATATAAGTGTATATAATTGTTATTAAATCAAGTGAGTGATTTACGTTCAAAACATGGTCCAAAATACCGTGCCGGATTACCTACACCACGAGGACATCGTGAAAGCAGCGTGGCGTGTAGTAAGGACGGCTAGTTTCAACAGTCACATGGAAATACTTGGAAGTTCACTTTAATGACATAATCTGGCAGTCCCAGGTTCGAAGTTCCAGCACCAAAGGTAAACTAAGCTGAGAAGGTAGGTCAGTACTATTCATTAAAGGCTCTCCTTTTCTCCTTGTCTTTGTGTTATCCCCTCCATCATGGAATCCTCAACGAGGCAAACGCTTCTTAAGCGGAGGTCGCGATTTAAAGCGCAACTTACTCGCACGGAAACCTTCGTTGAGAATTTCATCGCTCAACAACATTCGAATTCGCATGAAATTAAACTACGATACGAAGACATGAGTACATGAATGTCGAAGTTTGATGACGTGCAGTCAGAATTACAATACGTTGAAAGCCAACAAGCTCATGATCAGGCGCGTGCCGAATTCGAAACAAAATACTACAAAGCAAAGGACGAAATGAGTAAAATAATAGCGAACTTTGAAGAGGCATCACGCGAGACGGTAGATTCAGGAAGAACTAAGGTCAGCAGCGTCGCGAGTTTAAAGTTGCCGGCTATTTACATTTCACATTTCGATGGAAAATATGAAAACTGGCTCTCATTCGCGGACAGTTTTCAAGTTATGAACCATAACAACAATAATCTGCCAGGTGTCCAGAAATTTCACTACTTAGCATCTGTACTCAAGGGCCCAGTCAGCGTGGAAAATGTTGAAGAACAGATTTGAGAACAAGAACCTAATAGCAGCTACTCATGTTAAGGCACTCTTAACTTTAAAATCAGTCTCCAGTGAAACAGCTACAGAACTGTTAACGTACTCGAACACTTTTAATAGTCATTGGAATGCACTCAAGGCCCTAGAACGTAACATTCCACTGCATGAAGTTATTTTGACTCAACTGTATGCTCAAGGACTTGATGCTTGTACTAGACGAGACTGGGAATTATCATAGGCAGACACTCAGGTTCCATCACTTGATCACTTGCTGTCATTTGTTGAGCACAAACGGCAAGCTCTGGAGAACATTCCTATCTCACAGCACGCTGAACCATTGCACAGACATTAAGCTGATAGGAATAAGCCTAAACCTCAAGGGGGTACTCAAACACGCTACACTTACACCACTACCACTCACATCAAGTGCCCTGTTGTCATGGTAACTCGGTATTTAAATGTGAAGGGTTTACAGCTTTCAATGTGGGAAAGAGACAAAGAAGGATTACGGAAATGGACTTATGTTTTAACTGTTTGCGTACAGAGCATTCTGCCAAACAATGTAAATCGCGTGGCTGCAAATTATGTAGGAGGAAGCATCACACCTCATTACATAATCCATCAGGTAGAGAGGGAGGTACAGCCCATCAAACCGTATCCAACTCCTCTCACACATACTGCAATACAAGAGACCCTGTAGGGGTTCTGCTGTCCACTTCCATGGTCAAGGTATTAGATTCTAGGGGATAAATGCATGTCTGCCGGGCACTTCTTGACAGTGGCAGTCAGGTTAATCTTTGCACTGAAAGTCTAGCACAGCGATTAGGCTTTAAGGAAATGAAGAATCCCATACCAATCAACAGCATAAATTATTCCACTTCTCAGTCAAAATACAGTGTTCAGTTAGAGTTGCAATCCACCGTATGTAATTTCACTGTGAGGATGACTTGCTCTGTCTTTCCATGTATCACAGGTAACATGCTCAGTAGTTACATTCAGCATGAGCACTGGAACTTGCCCACTGACTTGAAGCTCGCTGACCCCAAGTTCTTCCAGTCAGGTGGCACTGAATTGTTAATAGGCGCAGAACATTTCTTTTCACTACTGAAACCTAGTCAGAGAACTCGATCACCATTATACTATTCTTCAAGACACTGAGCTAGGATGGATTATTGCTGGACACAACCATCGTAGGGAAGAGAAATGTCTTACTGGGATTGATTATTGCTGGACACTACTATCGTAGGTAAGACAGTCATCGAGGGCATCTGCCCACCAATAGCCAGTATTCTGTATTTATAATATGTTATACAAATGTCGTAAGTGTAATAAATATTGTTATTTAATCAAGTGAGTAATTTACGTTCAAAACACCCACAGAATTCATTCTTAACGACTGTCCACTCTTTCTCTATTGTGTTTCCTTCAGCCTTTTCATTTAGTCCTTGTGCAACATGTTCTTTGAAACAATCTCCCATACTCTTTCCTTTCAACTAGTCTAGATCCCATCTCCATTCATTCCTTTGTTTCTTCAATTTCTTCGACTTCATATGGCATTTCATGATCAACAAGTTGTGGTCAGAGTCCACGTCTGCTTCTAGAAAAGTTTTGCAATCCAGCACCTGGTTTCTGAAGCTCTGCCTAATCATAATGAAGACTATTTGATACCTTACAGTATCTCTAGGTCTCGTCCACGTATACGGCCGTCGTTTGTGGTGTTAGAACCAAGTATTAGCAAGACCTAAATTATGATCGGTGCAGAATTCAACCAGCCGACTTCCTCTTTCATTCCTTTGTCCCAATCCGAATTCTCCTACTGTATTACCTTTTCCTCCTTGGCCCACCACTTCATTGCAGTCTCCCATCATAATCTGGTTCTTGTCACCTTTTACATATTGTATTAAATCATCTATCTTTTCATAGATTCTTTCGATTTCTTCATCATTTGCTGAACTAGTAGGCATATAGACCTGCACTATTGTGGTGGGCATTGGTTTGGTGTCTGTCTTGACAAAATAATCCGTTCACTGACTTGAAGCTCGCTGACCCCACGTTCTTCCAGTCAGGTGGCACTGAATTGTTAATAGGCGCAGAACATTTATTTTCACTACTGAAACCTGGTCAGAGAACTCGATCACCATTATACTATTCTTCAAGACACTGAACTAGGATGGATTATTGCTGGACACTTACCATCGTAGGGAAGAGAAATGTCTTACTGGGATTGATTATTGCTGGCTTATTCATTATTAAACCAACCCCTTAATTTCCCCTGTTTGATTTTGTGTTGATAATTCTGTAGTCGCCTGACCAAAAATCCTGATCTTCCTGGCACTTACTTCACTTATACCAACTACATCTAACTTTAGTCTATCCGTCTCCTTTATCGATTCTCTAACCTTCACAACTATTCAAACTTCGAACATTCCACGCTCCGACTCGCGGAACGTTAGTATCCATCTCCTGTAGTCCCCAGCCGGAGATCAAAATGGGGGACTATTTTACCTCCGGAATATTTTACCCGCGAGGAAGTCATCATCAGTTCATCATTCATACAGAGAGAGCTGCATGTCCTCGGGAGTTAGTTACGGTTGTAATTTTCCGTTGCTTTCAGCCGTGTAGCAGTACCAACACAGCTAATCCATCCATATCAGTCAATCATCCAGACTGCCGCCCCTACAACTTCCGAAAGGCTGTTGCCCCCCTTTCGATGATAGTCTGGTCTTTCGACAGATACCCATCCGATATGGTTGCACCTGCGGCTCGGCTATCTGCTTCAATGGGACACGCAAGCCTTCCCACCGCGGCAAGGTCACATGGTTCGCACGGGAGGAAAAAATAGTAATGATCATTACAATAATCTGTCTACGTATTTAGCTTTGTTGTGTTATTCTTCCGAATTTCAACTTTTAACGGCAATTTTCATTTCTGTTCGGGCGTAATAATAACCCTTTGTAATTAGGATACCTCTGAACGCTGCTTGCAATTATTGTAGTGATGTTATTTTTATTAGGAATTAACACGTATATTTTATTAGGGTGAAATATTTGTGCAGCAAGGAAAATATATCTGTAGACATTTAGCTTTTACTAGAACTGTATTGTTGTAATTAGGATAAGCTTAACTGCAGTTTAGAATTGTAGCATAACTATTCTTATTAGACAATAACTTACTTGCTTTTTCTGTCTGCAAGTATTTGTAATAATAATCTGTCTATAACTGTACGTTTTTCGTGTAACTATACATTTCTATAGTTAGCCTCTTATTCCAAGAATTTTATAATTCAGGATGCGTTTTACTAGGATAATTGTAGTGTAGTTATTCTATCAGTTTGTTTCATGATTACATTATTTTCGTGAAATCCTTCTGAAGTGTAGTGTAGTATACGTTATTTCCTCCCGCTGACATATATACAAACGTCTATTCATAGGATACGCAATTTACTTCTGTTGACATTTCCATATTACTTCACGTTTATTTGAAGAGATAAAAGAATGGCTGAGAGAGTCAGGTGTAAGGACTGTGGGTGTGAGTGGGAACTGACGAAGATAAGGGAAGGGATAGCGAGTCCAAGGGAAATACTTAGACTTTAAGGGAGGACAGGAATGAAAACACGTCTCCCTCAGCCAATGTACATGATACGGTAGGTAGGCAAGAGGGAGGGAAAAGAAGGCGAGAGAAGTTGTGAAAGACAGGTCAGGTAATGTTTTTTGGTCAAGGTAAACGAGGACAAAGAGTCTTCCTCAGGGTGTGGGCCCAGGAGAAGTATAGATGAGGAATCGGTATGAGTTACTGCAGGTAGATCAGCAGAGGGAAGATGGTGATCAGAGAAGTGTTTCAGAGGGGGCAGGGGTAAGATGAAAGGGGCCAGTAGGAAAGGGAAATGTAGAGTAGAAGATATGAAGAAGGAGGTGGAACAGGGTAGTGAGAGTGAGTAAAAGGAGAAGGAAGTGGGTTCTCCAGGCATCAAAAAAATGAACGATGACAAGGAGAGGAGGGGATCTAATGCAGAGTGTGAAGTTGAGGCTCTGGTCATGGATGACTCAATTGTCAGGCATGTGGGGACACCATCTTATCGGGAAGCATGCGCATGAGCAAGTCTCAGTCTGTCAAGTGCTCTATCAAAATTCAAGAACTCACGATCCTCTCTTGACATATAAATAGAGAAGGGCATCTGACTATAAAACTGTGCCTCATTCGTCAACTCAAATATAGAAGAACAGTTCACCCATGAACACAAAGTAAGAAGGGCATCTACATGTAAAACTGGTAGACTTCACCCATAAATGCAAACAGTGAAGAGCATTTAGCCGTAAAATACCGGGAAATTTCATCTGCGAATGCAAAACAGAGACAAGCGGTGAGCCATGGAACAGTGCCTCCTTCATAAACCCTGCAACAGAGAGGGACGTCGGCTGTAAAACTAGAGGTGTAGTTCACAAACTCCAGTAGGAAAGGGCAGCTCCCATAAAAACTTCGTATCATAGTTCCTCAACTGAACCAACTATACCTCAGTAATAAACTCAAACAGAGAAAGGCAACTAAGTGTAAAACAGGGCCACAATAATCCACTCAATTAGGAGAGAGTAGCTGACTGTAAAACCTGAACCTCAACCCATATACACAAATAGAGAAAGGCATCTAGGCATAAAACTGTGAACTTCATCTATGATTCCAAACAGAGAAAGGTAGTTGGCCGTAAAACTATAGCTCAAACAGAGGAAAGGAACCAACTTTAAAACTAGCAAAATATGCATATGACATTGTAAACAGAGAAGGACAACTAACTCCAAAACTGAGCCTAATTCATCAACTCAAATAGGGAAGGGCAGTTGACTGTAAAACCTAGACTTCACCCATGAACACAAAGAGAGAAGGGCATTTAGCCATAAAACTGGGAACTTCATCTATGGTTCGAAACATAGAAAGATAGCTGGCCAAGAAACAATACCTCCTTCATAAACCCTCAACAGAGAAAGGCATCCACCCTAAAATATAGCAGTTTAATTCACAAACTAGCAGATTCAAAAAACCAATGTATCATCTCCAAGACTCTAGATCTTCTTATTGATCCATTAGTCAGGTCAGTGAACAGCTATGCTTTATTGTTTTGAGGAGAGGGATAACCTCTTTCTTCAAAAAAATTGCCAACCGCCGGCCAGTGAGCGTTCAGTGGTTCTCCCCAGCAGTCTCTGATTCCTCCCACACATGGAAGTAGAACCGCTGGGAATCCATCAAATAACAATCTGTGACTGCCACGAACTATTTTTGTTTACTTCGGACAGGGGACCCGAAGACGACTTCACCCGCGTGGCGATCATCAAAAGTTACATCACCTCCGACATGTTGCTAATTCTAAGAGAAAGAGACAGCAGAGAGGTTTTCGAAGTAGCTATACTAGGGATGGCCATGTGGTTAGGGTTGCGCAACAGTGAGCTAGCATTCAGGAGATAGTGGATTCAAACTCCATTGTTGGCAGCCCTGAAGATGGTTTTCCGTGGATTCACAGCAGGCAAATGCTGGGGCTGTACCTTAATTAAAGCCATGGCCACTTCATTCTCACTCCTGGCCTTTTCCTATCCCATCGTCAAAATAAGACATATCTGTGTTGGAGCAACGTAAAAAAGAAGATATTAGAAAAAGATACTATCGAAGTATCGGCCTGTTATCATGTCAAACATGCTACCAGGCATATTTTTTTTGCTAGTTGCTTTACGTCGCACCGACGCAGATAGGTCTTATGGCGGCGATGGGAGAGGGAAGGGCTAGGAGTGGGAAGGAAGCGGCCGTGGCCTTAATTAAGGTACAGCCCCAGCATTTGCCTGGTGTGAAAATGGAAAACCACGGAAAACCATTTTCAGGGATGCCGACAGTGGGGTTCGAACCTACTATCTCCCGAATACTGGATACTGGCCGCACTTAAGCGACTGCAGCTATCGAGCTCGGTAACCAGGCATATTAGGTACTAAGTTCATGGTACTGGAGGTTAGTAGCAAGGACCAGGGAAATAATCCCATAGGAAGAAATAGAAGGATGCCTACAGGTAAAACCTAGTATGTTATACAAAGTAAATGCAAAGGATGATGTCTGGAAAAGTCCTGATAATGTTGTTTGGGAACCGGTATCATGCAAAAGTCATTAGCCCACTCCATGCCACTTCAGTTATTCCGGGGATCAGTCCTTCTAGGCACTGCTGCGAATAGCAAGGACGTTGCCAGTTATCAAGCCATGTGGCAAGAAATCCTGCGATCTGTTGCACAGCCTGGTCCCCATGGGGTCTCCAGTGCCTAGCCTCTGATCCTGGAGAACATGGCCACGCCCACCGAGGCGGGGACGTGTAGGACGTGGCGAGGGGGGCTTAGCACCCGGTCTCCTTCCTCTCCACCCGGACCATGGCCCTATACACTGGGCAACTGCGGTGAGAGGCCCAGATGGCTCCCACGTAGTTGTTGCACACCAGCACCTCTCTGGACGCAAAGCAAGCTGCATGGTGGTGGTCATCAGCACAGCATTTGCAACACACTTAGAACCCACAAATGAACTGAGAGTGCCCCCACTTCATACAGCAGAAAGGTTGCCTACCGGCGTCAAATAGAAAGACCTGCACCTGGCGAGCCGAACCCGTCCAGGGATATCCCGGCACTAAAAGCCATACGACATTTCATACAGCAGAAACACTGAAAGAGCTGCTGAGGGGTACGTTTGGATCTCACCCAATTTCTGCATCCTGCTGATGGCCTCTCCTGGTTGATCTACGGATTGGCTGCTTTCCTGCGTGCAGTCACAGATGGCGACTGGGTGGCCCTCCCTTGGTGCGGGGGTGGAGTTTTATTCCCCCTGGCAGCGGTCCCTTCTCTGCTGAGGAGGAGGCCTCGTCCTAGAAGCTTCTCTCCTTCCAGCCAGGGTACCATGAGAGCACGGGCTGCCCCGCTGTTGCTCTGACTTTTCCTTCTTAGCAGGCGTTAGCAATATGTGCAAGTGTCTTAGCGTGGCCCCTGTCCTATAGGGCACATTCAGACGTCTGCATAGTGAAAGAGGTGTTGACGGGCTGGCAGGCCTGGGTAGCAGACACGGAATGCCAGGGTGCATCCGCCTCCACCTCCATTCTGCCGCCCTTAGTCCTTGGCGCCGTCCTGAATTGTACCCAGGTGGTGGGCTCTTCCTCGTTGGCTCGTGCAGTTGTAGATCATTCCTGATTGGTGGCCTGAGACACCTGCGTCCAATTCGAGGCTTCGTGGCAGCAGAGGGACACGAATCCATGCCCACTTCCTTGTGCCTCGTCGTCCTGATGGTATGTGTGGTTGCGGTTTTCTCTTCCTTTAGAATCTGGGTAGTAACCGCCTTGTCTGCTGCAGACTTCTGGCCTTTCTCTGGCACCTGTATCCGAACTACCTGAAAATATCGAGAAAGCTGCCTCTCATAGAATTCTGAAGTTGCCCGGGTTCTTTAGGGCGAATAATAATCACCCATTTTAGGACCGCCTCGACGAGTTAATGTGGTTCACTTCTTATCTCTAGTGCTGCATTAAAGCAGCCGGGAAATTGATCTTTACAATCGTCTCCTTGTCGTTGCACATGCCCGAACGCTTGTACAACAACAGCACCAGAAGGAGCAGGTACATCATATTGGTCTTGGAATTTTCCTTCTGGATGAAGTCCTCCACTGCAGCCTTGTGATCGAAATCTGCATGTCTCTGGTTATCTGCCATCTTTCCTGGACACTTGTAATGAAACCTAAGAGAGAAGATCACTTAAAAGTGCTGGACAGTCTCTCTGTATGTGTACTTAAAAATACATTTTGACAGACAATGCTCTTGGTTGTATTTATAAGTACAAGCGCCCCGACTGTACTGGTAAGTCCTGGTGGGGAGAGGGAGGGGAGAGGGACTAAGTGAGGAATGTGCGTCCATCCGCTATCATAGCCAGCTTGCTTCTTGCCATGAACTGAAAGCAAGTTGAAGTGGTAGCAGAGTGCTAAGAGCACAATCTTCCCTTTCCACCTCATTTTCCCACTACCTACTAGGGATGGGACAAATGGTTACTTTCCACTATCATGTTCCTGTGTATCCGTTACAGTGCAGTATTGGGTTGGAGTATTAGGATATAAAAGTAACATTCTACAAGTTGCAGGTCAATTTTTGGGAGGAACATCCACTATACCTGCTGCCTCTTGCAGCCCCTACCCGCACCTTAGTAAGTACTTATACACAGCAATACTACATCTTCATCTCGCTTTCTTCCCTCCCACTCGCCCTTTCGCCAGGTCGTTACTCACATTATTGACTATTCCTGGCAAATGTTTGTGATGACCCATATCCCCTCCGAAAACTAATACCACTTCGAAACCTTAATTTGTAAAAACCACCGTGTTTGCCAGATATCGCTGTGTATTCCTATATGTCCAAGGATCTGTATTTAAACAGACACTCGGACCCGACATTATAAAATATTTTGATGAACGAGTGTCATATACTGTACACTTCAGATGCTGCAGGAATAAGAGATAAGGAAACAGTCCTGTCAGGCAAGACATAAGCAGAGTTTAATCAGGAACCCCCTTTTTTGTCTTTTTACGTCGCACCGACACATACTGCTCTGATGTTGACGATGGGATAGCATAGGACAGGACTAGGACGGAAGCGACCGTGCCCTCAACTGAGGAACATTTGCTTGGTGTGAACATGAGAAACCACCGAAAACCAGCTTTAAGGCTGCCGACAGTGGGGTTAAAACCAACCACCTCCCGAATACAAACTAACAGCTATGTGACACAAACTGTGTAGCCAACTCGCTCTGGAAATCCAGTATAAAAATCTCCAGAATCTTCTTCCGCCATAGGATGAAGGTTGGGAATATGCAGTAAACAACTGTGTAAGTGGCTTGACCAGTGTCTTATTCTGTATGTCACTCTTTTCCCTTTGTACTGCTAAAAATTATGATAACAGCTGTTGCTGCACTGCCTTGCAGGTTGCAGTCGATGTCGAAGTTCCAGGAGGGACAGATACACGTGATGGCACTTACGATGGCTTTTCAGGACCGTACCATGTGCATTAATGAGAACTATATTAACCCGTTGAACGTTTAAAATTATTATTATTATTATTATTATTATTATTATTATTATTATTATTATTATTATTATTCTGTGCCTTCTTACAACGCGTTTCTAAGAAACCGTTTCCCTGTAATTGAGTTTTTGTCCACATCAATTGCATCGGGTCTTTAGCTCTCTGTCCACAATACGGCATGAAACACGAGATGCAAAGTGGGAAGACTGCGCGTAACAGTTTCGAGGAACTACGCTTCTGTATGTATCACCACCTGTAAGCCTAATACAAAGCACTTCGAATAACCAAAGAATATCTCTAACTGGCCGGCAAGTAACAGGGAAGAAATATCAGTACTGTCTCTAAACTGTTACAAAATATTCGCTCGCGTCTGCACAGGAGTGCGCCCATAAAGCGAGCTGCTATGCTTCTAAATATCCGTTAGCTAATCAGAAACTCCTACCCTCCTCTTGGTTTCGCTCATACAGTTACTTTTGTATTAGAGTCTCCGGTGGAACATAATGCTTCTGGAACAGCTTACACTGATGGATACAGTATCATGTTACGATATGTAACTCCCACCTCTACTACCTACTCTGCTAACGTATAAAACTCAGCTGCTCGTGCTACATCGTGCCCACCCAGTAGATGAAATGGCGTATGGCTTTTAGTGCCGGGAATATCCGAGGACAAGTTCGGCTTGCCAGGTGCAGGTCTTATAAACTGACTCCCGTAGGCGACCTGCACGTCGTGATGAGGATGAAGTGATGATTAAGACGACACATACACGCAGCCCCTGTGCCAGCGAACCAATGATGGTTAATATTCCCGACCCTGACAGGAAACGAACCCGGGTTCCCTGTGACCGAAGGCCAGCACGCTAACCATTTAGCCATGGAACTAGACGCCCATCCAGTGATTTTATTATATATGAGTATGTATATTTTACCTTTCAATGAGATACAGTTGTAGAGACGTGTGTGTGTCACCACCACAAGAAAGGACATCGACAGGCAAAAGAATATAGCCCCTTACATCGCGTAAGGTTTGGCACCTAAGCCTCCTCCTCCGCGAACCGAGGCTTGGCACCAGGGACCACTGGCTGCTGGAACATGGGACCATCCTGTAGCCCCAAAGCCCGGGCCGCTAGTTGACCTGAGCTTGAACTCGGCAGTGGCAAGACTGACTGAACCTCTTAATAACTGATAAATGCTAAGAAAATGGTTATGATACGCATGATACATATTCCTAACTAACGTCACCTCTGGAATTTTTCAGCCCATATCCTTGAATGTGCTATGTAAAACTTGCCAGGTGTTACCTGTAGGCATTTTTCTCTTCCGTCTATGGAGTTTCTCCTGGTCCTTTCTGCCAACCTCCAGTACCAGGAAACCCAATGCCCAATCTGCTGGTAGCATGTTTGACATGGGGACAGGCACGATACCTCCTAAGTATGGCTCCTTCCCAAACCTCTATGCTGTCTCTTCCTCTTAGAATTAACAGCATGTTGGAGGCAATGTAGTTTGTGTTGATTGCCACACACGGAAGTGTGGGCTTCGCCCCATCGAAGAAGGAAAAATGTACACCGTGCCACTTCCGACCGGAGCGACAACCATCGCTGGTCTCTCTTCAGCTGGTCCACTTGCCCTTGGGCTTCAAGCCTGAGGAGGAGGAGCACAGCTGAGGAGACCACATCAATATCGGGCAATGGTCCAGGAGAGGAGAGTCTTAATATCACTTCTCAGCCGTGATTCAGTTCCTGGTAAATCTGTTAAATATTTTAATTCTATTTCCTTCTTTACAATATTTCTACAGCTTAACACCAACAATTTTATGTCATCTGCTTTTTATACCGTCAAAATACTAAATTGACTTGAAGGCATATCGATTAACTTTGCACATTTGAGCCATTAGAATATAAATAAGATTGACTAAATACAAATTAATTTTCCAATACAAGAAAGCATTATTAAAAATATACATTACGTATGTGCTGCCATGTATGATTCAGTCTTAAAACTAAAGTTTGCATTTTCATTATAAAACAAGGATAAATTAGACTGAAGTATAATTGCGTGATATAGATGATTTATCCATTTGAAAATATAATCGACCATCAAATGAACAGTTTGTTTTCATCCGATATTTACCACTACTATTCAGACACACAGAACTACTGTATATTACATGCAAGTAAAAGATGTCAAAATATGATAAGAACGTTAAATATCATGATAATGTTTGAAAGTACTGTGGTGTCGATTGCGAACAAATAGAAGTAGAAGGAGAAGTCATACTTCCTTGACTTGAAACAATCGTGCTTGTGTTGCTACTAGCAGGGTCAACTTCTTATTTATTCTTTATGCTACAAAATTATTTTTGCACAGTATGTTTCATTTTAAAGTCCGACTTATTTGCTGAATTGTCAGCGTTGAGGCCTTCGGTTCAGATGGTCTCGGGTTCGATTCCCGGGCGGGTTGGGGATTTTAACCCTGCTTGATTAATTCTTCTTGCTCGAGGACTGGGTATTTGTATTTGTTCCAACACTTTCCTCTTCATATTCAGACAACACACTACAGTACCAACCACCACAGAAACACGCAATAGTGATTACAACCTTTCATTTAAGGTTCGCGTCAGGAAGGTCATCCGGCCTTAAAACAGGGCCAAATCCACGTGTGCGACACAGTTCGTACCCGCAACCCCACTGGTATGGGAAAAGCGGTAGAAAAAGAAGAAAATGCTTCATTTTAAAGCTAAAAAGCACCACTAAGAAGGTAAATGATCACCAAAATAGACATTAATTTCAATTGCGTGGAGAGAACTGATTATAAACGGACACAGACGATTCTCTAAATTTCCGATTGTTTGCTGGTTCATCGATACACAGCAAGGGACGTCTAGAACGTTCCATATTGGTCTATAAGTTTGGAAGGTGGTGCCTTCAAGATGAGGTATCTGTGATATGTTTGATCACATTCCAAATTATTCTGCTATTATTCGTTTATGGTGTGATGGAGAATAACAGCAAATGCTCTAGTAAGTTCTGGATGCTATGTGAATATCACAGTTTAATTAATCAATATACCTACTATTGATATATTGAAGTCTTGCTGATCATTTTTCATTTTTTTTCTGATCATCCACGAAATTCAAAATTTCACATGTTTTCTATTGATTTCATTATAGTAATTGGGTTAGAAATAGTAATTTACTTTCATTTTTGTTACTTGACCTCCTTAACTTTGGGCATTATATTAAATGTTCCATGTATAATGGGAGGGATTTGTACCTACTGAACCCACCCCTTACCTTCGTGCCTGGTTATGGACGTAATCTGATCAGAGCTTGTAGGCATTTAAGGGCACTTAGATGAATGAGATGCCTTTGCTGGCCGTATGTAGTGTTTACAATGCACTATGTCTTCTGGTATGGGCTAGAATAAATTTGTTACTTTCATTGGCCTGTCTCAGTCTCATCCTTGGCTTTGACAATATGAATGTGACCGAGGTATGAGCGAAGCTAGTAATACCATTCCTTATGAACCCAGTCCCTGTTATGAATGGTGTGAAAATATCGCTCATGGGGTCAGTTGGTGCATGCATTTCAGTGGACCGGGCAGACTGATATATAATAGCAACTTCTGGCCCGGGGAGGAAAGCAACGGGAAACTACCTCACTCCTGTCCTTGGTATGCCTCTTCATTGACACCTTGGCCATCTATAACATCTGTTGGCGGAGCTGTAGAGGATCAACCCAGCCTTAGGGCTGAGTACCGAACAACAACAACAACAACAACAAAAACAAGAGATGAAAAATAACCATGTCATTATATTTACTGGCATGCTGAATTCTTACAGGTTGAATTCAAGGCATTCTGGTGTCTCTTGGTAGTAGTAGTAGTAGTAGTAGTAGTAGTAGTACCGGGCAAGTTGGCCGTGCGATTAGGAGCCGCGGCTGTGAGTTTGCTTCCGGGTTTAGTGGGTTCGAATCCCACTGTCGGCAGCCCTGAAGATGGTTTTCCATTTTTACACCAGGCTGTACCTTAATTAAGGCCACGGCTGCTTCCTTCCCACTCCTAGCCCTTTCCTGCCCCATCGTCGCCATAAGACCTACCTGTGTCGGTGCGACGTAAAGCCACTAGCAAAAAGTAGTAGTAGTAGTAGTTGCTGTTGTTGTTGTTCCTTTGCTGGCAAGATCTAATGCTTACAGTGCACCGTGTCTTCTGGAATGAGCTAGAATAAATTTGTTACTTCAATTTTTCTGTCACAGTCTCACCCGTGACTTTGACACTTTAAAAGTGACTGAGTTATCAGCAATGCTAGTATTGCCATTCCTTATGCAGCCAGTCCCTGTTATCAGTGGTGTAAAAAGGTTGCTCATAGGTCGGTTGGCGTATGCATTTCAGTGGTCTTGGCAGACTTGTATACAATTGCAACTTCTGGTTCAGCGAGGAAGGAAACAGGAAACTACATCACTCCTCAGTTCCCTTGTATGCCTATTCAGTGATTCCTAGGCCATCTATGGTGGCTGATGGCAGAGCTGTTGAGAATTCAACCAGTCTTCGGGCTGACTACTCAACATACATTATTATTCATGCAGTAATATCTCAGAGTAGATTATTTTTATGTTGTTGGTAGAAAAACAGACACCTTCTCATGAATTTATGCAACATTCCTAGTATTCATGTTATAAAAGAAGAATGTATTCTTCTACAGTTTATTTCATGTTACTGCTTGTTTGTAGGGCTAACTGATGCAATATTATAAGCACTGTAATGAGGTATAGGCCTAGATGTACTGTATCCCATACAGAAATATTAAATATTATACTATGCCTTTTTCCTGCCAGTGTAAAAGCCAAACAGGACAAGTTTACGATTAAAATGCGTTTTTGCATGATTTTGCTTAAATTTAAAAAAAAATTAACCATTTGTAACTATGAGAATGAAAAGCATGGCTTCTAACCAATCAGATGTTAGTAATTGACAATCAGGAAAATAAATTGTTGTTAAGTTTTCCAGACTGCCTACAACATGCTAAGGCATTATACTTTTCTCCTAAAATAATACCGTTATTGTCTTGATTGTTTGCAGGAAAGGAGGGCTATTTAGTCTGGAGCCCAAGCTGCCAGATTCCAGATGTAGAGCCATATCACGAGTCTATCCGCAGCATGCTGCAGCCAGCTGAACCTATTGTGTGCACACGGGACCCACCATTAACCTACACGTCCATGGACAATGCCAGTAACCATGTGTTGCGAGTTGATTCTGCAATGATCGGACGTTACATACCAAAGGGCCGGCGACTCACGTGCTGCTACTCGGTTATTACCCGCTATGACACTCCTGCTGGCCACAACTACACAAAAGAAGCTGATAATCTTTATAAGTAAGTATAATTCTTTAAAGGTGAGTTCATGAGTCCTAACAGCACCCACTTAACTGCAAGGAATTCCGTTTCTTATATTGTACTGTGCTCGCAAAACGTTTTGCATATTCTGGTTTAGTGCACTTTTGATTTTGCTATGTGTGTGTACATATATTATGAAGGATATATACAAAGAAACACAGCATGCAGTAAGCTATGCAAAAAAGAACACAAAGTAGGTAATTTCGGATTTTGAACTCAAAATTATAATTCACTGTGAGGAGATCAGTACCATGTGCCTTGGGCCCTGAGGCATGCTTCAACATGGTGGAGCATAGTGAGTACCAAGGAATCCAACTTGTTTGGTATATATTATCCCACTCCTAGATAACACCTTCAGTCAGTTGATGAATGTTAGCAGGAGGATTAGGCAAGTGCTCTCTTCATTTCACACCATGGACAGTCAACACAGTTCATATCTGCAAAATATTGCCAGCCACACCATTTGTTGTATGTCAAATTTCTCAAGGAACTGACTGACCACTCTAGCTTGAAGAGCAGGAGTATTATTATCCACTACAGAATAGCCCTCAAAAATCTTGTAACTACAAGTTGCATGATGTGGTTTCGTATACCAGACCAGTCACCTTACCCTGGAGGCATACGTCAACCGAATATGATCCCACCCTAAAACATGATGGAGCCCTCTTGCTGTTTATGGTGCTCCAGAAATAAGGTCGTTCCATTTCTCATCAGATCATCTTTAGAATCTAATGCTCCTGGTGTATGGATGAAAGTTTATGGTGACTTAATCAGGAAAGATAGTACGCTCCCACTGTTCCCGATACCATGGGTTGTGAGTTGATGCCCACCTCACGTGAGAAGCCCTGTGGTGGGGTTTAAGCGGAGCTTTTGGTATAGACCTCCTTGATATCAGCTCTCCGTCATGCAGCTGATTTTGCACTGTCCAATATGACACATTAGTTCCGGTGAATCTCCGAAGATCTTGCCGAAACGAGGTGGCAGTAGCAGTGGGCCTACAAGGTGCTGAAAGCAACAAATACCGATTCTCCCTGAGAGTTGTTGAGTGGGCGTCCCATCCATTGTCAATCAGCAACCGCTCATGTGTTCCTGAACTTTATCCAAACTCTAGAGACATCATTCTGAATCATTTCAGCATGATCAGTGGCATCCATTTGTGGCCATTCTTCTTACAGCAATGTCACAATTCAAAAGCAGTCAGTAGCAAAAATGGGTACTGTTGTACAAGTGCTGTTTACACTGAAAACCATACGTGTGATGTTGTTAAACTGACTGACATAGCAAATGCTTTCTATTGGACAAATATCCAATCTGATCTGCATTTAGCATCACTACGTGTCACGGATATTGGCCTAAAGTGCAAACTGTAAACATGTTTAATGAACCGTGACATACACTGTGTGAAATCTTAATGTGCAAAAGGTTTTTGGAGCACTGTAGTATGAGAGGGTCGCGGTAATCCTTGTTGAATAACCTTGGGAAAGAATTACACCATACGAAAAGTATCTTCTATTATGGGATACATTTTGTTTAGTTATCCAAACATCTACGAGAATATGAGTGACATATATTAATTTACTTTACGCCGGGCTGAGTGGCTCAGATGGTTGAGGTGCTGGCCTTTTGACCCCAGAGTGACAGGTTCGAACCTGACTCATTTCGGTGGTATTTGAAGGTACTCAAATACATCAGCTTCGTGTCGGTAGATTTAGTGGCACGTAAAATAACTCCTGCAGGACTAAATTCCGGCACCTCGGCGTCTCCGTAAACCGAAAAAAGTGGTTAGTGGGACGTAAAGCCAGTAACATTATTATTAATTTATTTTAAAACTATTTTGTTCTATTGTACAGTGTAATCTATGTATATAAAATAACTTGTCCTGACTGACTGACTGACTGACTGACTGACTGACTGACTGACTGACTGACTGACTGACTGACTGACTGACTGACTGACTGACTGACGGATTCATCATCGCCGAGCCAAAACTACTGGACATAAGGAAATGAAATTTTGGGGATACATTCATATTAACATGTAAATGCTCGCTAAGAGAGGATTTTTGTACATTCCGTCGCTAAGGGGGTGAAAAGGGAGGGTGAAGTTTTAAAATGAGTGTATCTATATCTCAAAACTTTACAAGTTTACAGATTTAAAAATTGGTATTTAGAATATTCTTTAAAAATAAGAAAACACGTATTCTTTGTTTTCGGAAAATCCCAATAGGAGGGGTGAAAAAGGGGTTGAATATCTTTAATGAGGATACTTATATCTCAGAAACTGAAGATATTACAGACCTAAAAATTGGTATTTGGGATCTCCTTTAAAAATAAAGAAACGCGTATTTTTTTGTTTTTGGAAAATCCAATCAATGGGAGGGTGAAAAGGGGGGTGAATTTTTAAAATGAGTGTACCTATATCTCAAAACCTTGAAAGTTTACAGATCTAAAAATTAGTATTTAGAATCTCCTTTAAAAATAAAGAAACACGTACGTTTTTGTTTTCGGAAAATCCCAATAGAAGGGGTAAAAAGGGGTGAAAAAGGGGTTGAATGCCTTTAATGAGGATACTTATATCTCAGAAACTGGAGATATTACAGACCTGAAAATTGGTATCCCTTGGGATCTCTTTTAGAAACAAAGAAAAACGCATTTTGGGGGGAAGGAAATCATCTTGGGGGCGGGAGTGGAAAGGAGTTGAATTCCTTTTATGAGGACACATATCTCAAAAATTGAAGATGCTAGAGTTGTGATAATTGGTATTTAGTAGATCCTTTACTATTAAAGAAACAAGAATTAATTGCCGAAAAAATTCACTTGGGGGGTGGGGGATTGTGAAAAGAAGTGAAAAAAGTGAATTATTTTTAAGGGGTACTTACATCTCAAAACTGAAGGTAACAGACGTGAACATTGGTATTTGGAATCTCCTTTAAACATAAAGAAACACGCCTTCCTTTTCGGGGGGGGGGGGGGTAAATCAACTTAACGGTTGTGGAGTGGAAAAGGAGTTGAGACCACCAATTGATTTTACTGTTCGTAACGTACTTAATAGGAGCCTCTGTGGCTCAGGCGGCAGCGCACCGGCCTCTCGCCGCTGGGTTCCGTGGTTCAAATCCCGGTCTCTCCTTGTGAGATTTGTGCTGGACAAAGCGGAGGCGGGACAGGTTTTTCTCCCCTGGTACTCCGGTTTTCCCTGTCATCATTCATTCCAGCAACACTTTCCAATATCATTTCATTTCATTTGTCATTTATTTATCATTGCCCCAGAGGAGTGCGATAGGCTTCGGCAGCCGACACAATTCCTCTCCTCCCCGCTAGATGGGGGCTTCATTCATTCCATTCCTGACGCGGTCGAATGACTGGAAACAGGCTGCGGATTTTCAATGTACTTATTCTGATCATAAACCGAACATTTTTAATCTTTCCTGGGTTCGTTTTCAAGAGCCATATTTTCCTTTGGAGAACGTTCCTAGATAACAGTAGATTCTCCTGGCATATAAATAAAAATTTAAACACATTTGAAATAAACCACAGGAATAATATTGACGGTGCAATTGTTCACCTCTAGAAAAAGGTCAATAATGCTCGAAAGTATATCATTCGTATCGCCAGAAATCCCGCGCACTTGCATACGCGCGACGATGGTGCTGGTCACATAGTCAGCAATGACAATGGCAGCAGATGTACTGAAATTTTCCCCCAAGTAGCGGTCTTGCATCTTGCTGTGGGGTCCTGAACATCAATAATAATAATAATAATAATAATAATAATAATAATAATAATAATAATAATAATAATAATAATAATGTTCTGGACCGTCGTCAAAATGTGCGGACCGCGCTGGAAACGGGTCCTGGCCGGGTAATGACTACGAATACAGTCCGGCCGCGGGTTTACTACCGCCAAGGCACCCAAGACTACACCACGCCGGATCTCCCCAAGGATTTGATCCATATTAAAAATGCTTATAGGAAAAGATGGCAAAGATTTAGGGGCCCAACTGACCGGGGGGAATACTTGGACCTTGGCCGGGAAGTACGAAATCGACTGCTGGAAAGAAAGATTGAAAAATGGGAGGAACTTTGTCATAATCTCTCAGAGAACGAGTCAGATGGCGAATTTCGGCGGATTATACATAAAACGTTAAGCATTCAATCATAAATTTCAGTATAATACCGTAGCGAAGTACGGGTATCTTGCAAGTATTATATATAATAACCTGTCCTGACTGACTGACTGACTGACTGACTGACTGACTGACTGACTGACTGACTGACTGATTCATCATCGCCGAGCCAGAACTACTGAACATAAAGAAATGAAATTTTGGGGATACATTCATATTAACGTGTAGGTGCTCGCTAAGGGAGGATTTTTGGATATTCCGTCGCTAATGGGGTGAAAAGGGGGCTGAATATTTAAAATGAGGATGTCTATATCTCAAAAACATAAAAGTTTACAGATATAAAAATTGGTATTTGGAATCTCCTTTAAAAATGAAGAAACATGTTTGTTTGTTTGTTTTTTTTGTTTTTGTTTTTTTGTTTTCGGAAAATCCCATTAAGGGGGTGAAAAATGGGGGAAAACGGGTTAATAACCTTTTATGAGGAGACTTACATCTCAAAAACTGAAGATGTTACAGACATGAAAATTGAAATTTGGAATCTCCTTTGTAAATTAGGACACACGTATTTTTGTGTTTTTGGATTATCCGATGAATAGGGGGTGAAAAGGAGTGACAAGCGGGGTGAATTTTTAAAAAGACTTTATCTGCAAATTATCTCAGACACGTAATATTTTACAGATTTGAAAACTGGTATTTGGAATTTCCTGTAAAAGTAAAGAAACATAAATATTTTTTTCGGAAAATCCACTAAAGGGGAACTGAAAAAGAGGGTGAATGTTTAAAATCAGCGTATCTGCAGTATATCTCAAAAACTGAACATGTTGCAGACGTGAAGATTGGTATTTGGAACCTCCTTTAAAAATAAGAAAACACGTATCCTTTGGTCTTCGGAAGAGGCCCTTAACGGGGGGGGGGGGGGGGGTGTTTCGGGCTGAAATGATAGAAATAATGTTATTTGCTTTACGTCCCACTAACTACTTTTTTAAGGTCTTCGGAGACGCCAAGGTGCCGGAATTTAGTCCCGCAGGAGTTCTTTTACGTGCCAGTAAATCTACCGACACGGGGTTGTCGTATTTAAGCACCTTCAAATACCACCGGACTGAGCCAGGATCGAACCTGCCAAGTTGGGGTTAGAAGGCCAAAGCCTTAACCGTCTGAGCCACTCAGCCCGGCCTGAAAGGATTGAAAAATTACTTGGATCATTTGTATGGGAATGTATATGTACATACCAAAACATCTAAATGTGTTAGGAACGTGAAAACTGGTATTTGGAATCTGCTTTAAAAATAAGGAAACACGCATTTACGGGGGGGTGGGGGGTGGAAGTCAACTTGGTAGAGGGGGATGAAAACGAAGATGCATTCCTTTTACGATGATACATATATCTCAAAAACTGATGATGTTACAGAAGTGATAATTGGTATTTGGAAGCTCTTTTAAAGAAACGAGTACTGTTTGTTTTTGGAAAATTCACTTGTGGGGAGTGTGAAAGGAAGTAAAAAAATTGAATACTTTTTCTGGAGAAACTTATATCTCAAAACTGAAGGTTAGAGACGCGAAAATAGGTATTTGGAATCTCCTTTAAAAATAAAGAAACACGTACTTTTTGGGTGGGGGAAACCAACTTAACGGGAGTTGAATTCTTTTCATGAGGATACTTATATTTCAAAAGCTGAAGATGTTACTGACAAGAAAATTTGCATTTGGAATTTTCTTTCAAAGTAAAGAAACACGTAATACTTTGTGTTTAGAAAATCCACATAAGGGGGTGAAATAATTGAAAAATTAGTTGAATATTGTATGAGGATACTTATATCTCAAAAACTAAAGATGTTGCAGACGTGAAAATTAGTATTTGGAATCTCCTTTAAAAATAAAGGAACACGCATTTTGGGGTGGGGGGATCAACTTGGGGTGGAGGCGGTGAAAAAGGGGTTTCATTCCTTTTTATGAGGTTACATATATCTCAAATCTGAAGATGTTACATTCGTGATAATTGGCATATGGAAGCTCCTTTATAAACAAAGAAACAAGTTTTTCTGGTTTTCGGAAAAGTCACTTAATGGGGGGAGGGTGAAAGGAAGTGAAAAAATTAATTCTTTTTATGGAGGAACTTATATCTCAAAAACTTAAGGTTGCATACGTGAAAATTTTTACTTGGAATCACCTTAAAAATAAAGTAACACGCATTTTGGAGGGGGGGGGCGATCAACTTAACGGGCTGGGGTGAAAAAGGAGTTGAATTCTTTTACGAGGATACTTATATCTCAAAAACTGAAGATATTAGAGACATGAACATATTACTTTCATGAGTATACTTATGTCTCAAAAACTGAAGATTTTGCAAACGTGAAAATTAGTATTTGGAATATCCTTTAAAAATAAAGAAATACGCATTTGTTTTTTTTTTCGGAAAATCGACGTAAGGGGTGGGGGGTTGAAAATAAGTACCGGTAAATAAAGAGTTTAAATACGTTTAGGCTATGAGGATACTTTATTTTAAAAACTGAAGCTGTTACAGACGTGAAAGTTGGTATTTTGAATTTCCTTTCAAAATTAAGAAACACGTATTTATGTTTTCGGAAAGTCCACTTAAGGCGGGAGAGGCGTGGAAAGAAGTGAGGAAGAAGAAGTTGAATAATTCTTACGGGTATACATTTATCTCAAAAAACTGAAGGTGTTACAGACTTACAGGCATGCAAACTGGTATTTGAATATCCTTTAAAAATAATGAGCCGGGCTGAGTGGCTCAGACGGTTAAGGCGCTGGCCTTCTAACCCCAATTTGGCAGGTTCGATCCTGGCTCAGTCCGGTGGTATTTGAAGGTGCTCAAATACGACAGCCTCGTGTCGGTAGATTTACTGGCACGTAAAAGAACTCCTGCGGGACTAAATTCCGGCACCTCGGCGTCTCCGAAGACCGTAAAAGTAGTTAGTGGGACGTAAAGCAAATAACATTATTATTATTAAAAATAATGAAACACGTATTTTTATTTTTATTTTTTGCTTTCGGAAAATCCAAATGAGGGGCTGAAAACAACTGAAAAAGCGGGTGAATTTTTAAAACGAGTACCGGTATATCTACATTATATGTCGTCCGGCTCCATGGCTAAATGGTTAGCGTGCTGGCCTTTGGTCACAGGGGTCCCGGGTTCGATTCCCGGCAGGGTCGGGAATTTTAACCATCATTGGTTAATTTCCCTGGCACGGGGGCTGGGTGTATGTGTATGTGTTGTCTTCATCATCATTTCATCCTCATCACGTCGCGCAGGTCGCCTACGGGAGCTAAATCAAGAGACCTGCACCTCGCGAGCCGAACCCGTCCTGGAATCTCCCGGCACTAAAAGCCATACGCCATTTCATTTTACATGATATGTCATAAACTTAATATGCTAGAGACAAGAAACTTGATATTTGGAAAGTCCTTTAAAAATACAGGAACCTGTACCTTTTTTGTTTTTGGAGAGGGCATTTAACAGTGGGTAAAAAATAGTGAAATGTAGTTGAATGATTTTTATGAGGATACTCTTATCTTAAAACTGAAAATGTTACAGACGTGAAAACTGATATTTGGAATCTCCTTTAAAAATAAGGAAACATGTATTTTTGTTTTCGGAAAATACATTTAGATGGGGGTAGGGGAAGGACTGATCAAGGCGTTGAATTCTTTTTATGGGAATACTTATGTATATCTCAAAAACTGAATATGTTACAGATGTGGGAATAGGTATTTGGAATCCCCTTTAATAATACAGAAACATGTATTTATTTTTTGACTTGAGAGAAGACTGTTTCTCGCATGTACAGTTCTATGTCGCATGGTCGTCTTAGCCCTAAAAGGTAATACCACAAACATGGTTTACAAGGAATATCTGGGGTAAATGAAACTCAATTTTTGGGTGAGTTTTATACTTTAGGAATTTTCAGATATTGTCTTAGTACAATTCCGAGGAGCGGTTACTCTGATCAAATTACAAAATCCACGCGAGCGAAGCCGCGGGTAATTGCTGGTGAGTATATAAACACACTCATCCAAGTATTTAATTTAATTAAAATGAATTATTGAAATTTCCTTCCCATGTATTTTTAAATTCACAGAACACATTAATTTAATTTGGTTGATTTTTTATAATATTTCATATTCCCATGAAAGAGATCAAAGGATGGCCAAGAAATGCAGGTGTAGGGACTGTGAGTGTTAGTAGGTATTAAGGAGTATGAGGGAAGTGTTCGAAAGTTTGAGGGAGATAATTAGGCTTCTATCACAGGAGTAGATCTCCCTCAAACAATGTACAGTATATGGTAGTTATACAAGTGGGAGTGGAAAGAAGGGGAGAATCTGGGGAAGACAGTTGGGTTAATGATTTAAGGGGAAAAAAATGAGGGCCAACGGGTCTACTCAGGGGCAGTGTTCAGGAAAGGTATCAGTGAGGAATCGATATGAGCCACAGCAGGCAGAACAGCAGAGGGAAGATGAGAAACAGGGAAGTGTTACAGAGGAGGGGTAGGAAAGAGGAAAGGGAAAATCAGGAAAGGGAAACGTAGAGTAGAGGATAGAAAAGAGAAGTGGAATAAGATCATCAGAGGGAGAAAAGGTAGAGAAAGTTGGTTCTACATCTGTCAGGAAAGATAAGGGAGACCAGGAAGGGAAGGGATCTAATGAGTCTCAGGTCATGGTGAAATGAAATGGCGTATGACTTTTAGTGCCGGGAGTGTCCGAAGACAAGTTCGGCTCGCCAGGTGCAGGTCTTTCTATTCGACACCCGCAGGTGACCTGCGCGTCGTGATGAGGATGAAATGATGATGAAGACAGCACATACACCCAGTCCCCGTGCCATTGGAATTAACCAATTAAGGTTAAAATCCCCGACTCGGCCGGGAATCGAACCCGGGACCCTCTGAACCGAAGGCCAGTACGCTGACCGTTCAGCCAACGAGTCGGACTCAGGTCATGGTGAACTCCTCTGATAACCACGTGGGGAAATTGTGTGGAGGAAAATAAAATAAAGTAGAGTGTTATACAGAAATTGGGTTAAGGTAGATGTTGAAGAAAGTTGAAGAGAAGAAGGAGGATACGTTTAACGAGGTATTTTTTCACATTGGTACCAACAACGTAAGGAAAGCAGGATAGGTACCAGCATAGGTGAGGATCTGTGGGATATGGTTAATGCAGCGCAGGAGAAGTTGAAGGGAGCTGAAATTGTAATCAGTGGGATACTGTGTGGAAGATATGCTGACTGGAGGGTGATCGTGGATTTTAAATGAGACAATGGAGTGGATCTCTGGGAAATTGGGAGTGGGATTTGTAGGTCATAAAGGGCGGGTGGGAGATAGGGTTCTGCTCTCAGACGCCCTTCACTTGAGCCACAGTGCCATGTGTAAGTTAGGAGGTTTGTTTAGAATGATTATAGAGAAGTACATTCGGGGAAACAGGGATGGACTAGGAAATGGCGATGAGAGTACAGGGAGCTGAAAGTCAAGTAAAGATAACAAATTTGTTAGTGTTAAACTGCAGAAGTATTGTAAACAAAAGGACCAAAATAAGTAATTTAATGGATATGTAAATCTATCAGATATTGTAATTCGAATGCAACCGTGGCTGAAAAGTGCTATTATGAATGCAGAAAGTTTTTCTTCAAACTGGAGTGTTTATCGTAGAGACAGGATAGATTCAATAAGAGAGAAACTATTCATACCGGTGAAAGAAAATTGTGTAAGCCATAAGAAAGTTAAACGCGGCCCCGTGGTGAAGGGGTAGCGTGCCTATCTCTCGCCCAGGGGCCCTGGTTCGATTCTCGGCCAGGTCAGGGATTTTTCTTTTGACCTGAGGGCTGGTTCGAGGTCCACTCAGCCTACATGATTAGAATTGAGGAGCTATCTGACGGTGAGATGGCGGCCCCGGTCTCGAAAGCCCAGGATAACGGCCGAGAGGATGCGTCGTGCTGACCACACGTCCCCTCGTAATCTGCAGGCCTTCGGGCTGAGCATCGGTCGCTGGGCAGGCCAAGGCCCTTTCAAGGGCGTTAAGTGCCGTGGGTTATTTTAGTAAGAAAGTTAAGGACGAGAAATAAGAAATCCTAGGTGTAAGGCTCATTTCTAAAGAGAATAGACAATTTGATATTTTTACAGTTGTCAGACCTGGAAAAGGTGGTGTTGACGCTGATGCGGAATTATTTGATACAGTACGATAATCAATTATGTGGGGAACAACAGAGAAAGGAACGTTCTTGTAATGGGCGATCTCAGTTTGCCAAATGTTAACTGGGAAAGTAATGTGAATGACATAAATCATGAACAAAAAATTGACAAATAAGTTAATATGGATCAGAAAGTGATGGAACCAACTAGAGGGAAGAATATGATATGGATTTTGATTCCACAGGGAACTTGAAATATTTGTCCTGAATGAGTAACTTCAGAATTCCAATATAATTGGTCTATGATTGGAAATTATAAATTATACATTTTCCAACCATGGACCAATTATATAATAATAATGCTATTTGCTTTACGTCCCACTAACTAATTTTACGGTCTTCGGAGACGCCGAGGGGCCGGAATTTAGTCCCGCAGGAGTTCTTTTACGTGCCAGTAAATCTACCGACACGAGGCTGTCGTATTTGAGCACCTTCAAATACCACCGGACTGAGCCAGGATCGAACCTGCCAAGTTGGGGTTAGAAGGCCAGCGCCTTAACCGTCTGAGCCACTCAGCGCCAATTACATCGGAGAGAGAAGAATATTCTGGATGTGGTGCTGATAAAACCACATGATGTCTGTAAAGAAACTGAAGTGAGATATGGTGTATGTGACCACAAAACTGTGTTTGTTGTAGATAAAAATAAATGTGATACAAAAGAAGGTTGTAAATGTGGAATTATTAGGCAGTACCATATGATTTCCGGCTATTGGTGAACACATGAATGATTATAATCACTCATTCACTTCCATCGAAAAGGATTTAGATATCCTACACATAGCCAAAAAGGGAACCTTAATAAACATTCTAGAAAATATTCGTAAAAACTTAGATCAGACATTCAATCCCATTCATAATCTTAATGAAATTCAAGAAAAAAAACCGTTCTGCTTGATTTAATAACTGAAATAGATCTGAATCGACAAAGAAACAAGCGCTCCGCAACACGCAATACAGGTTCGGTTTCCTCCATCAACTCACTACCCCTCCACTCATCTGCTGCTTCCCCTAGCGATCGCAATCTCTGAGCTGTCCCCAGTCAGTACGTAGGCCAATATCAACCCGTCTTGAACCATACACGCAGTCCGGCTCCATGGCTAAATGGTTAGCGTGCTGGCCTTTGGTCACAGGGGTCCCGGGTTCGATTCCCAGCAGAGTCGGGAATTTTAACCATAATTGGTTAATTTCGCTGGCACGGGGACTGGGTGTATGTGTCGTCTTCATCATCATTTCATCCTCATCACGACACGCAGATCGCCTACGGGCGTCAAATCGAAAGACCTGCATCAGGCGAGCCGAACTTGTCCTCGGACACTCCCGGCACTGAAAGCCATACCCCATTTCATTTCATTTACCATACACACAGGGGGCTGGAAGAAAGACGGAGTGAGTAATGTTATTTCATCATTTTCATCCACTAAACTTATTCATGAAAACGTTTTCGTTCTCACACTTGACTTCCTGATTTTTACTTCAGATTCCTGGTTAACATTGTCATGCTTTGCTCTGGAATTGAAAACAACAGGAAAACTTTATGATTTTTTGAATACAGACCCACAGTGTTCCAAGGAACTCTTCCAGTTAACCCATTTTTCTTCGTAACATGCACCCACTTCGTTCAAACAAGTTTTTCATCTCAAGACAACAAGACTGAAGAACGACAAACGTTTTAAAATATCGAGTTTTATAATATCTGTGTAATTTTTGTCTTGTTATTTCTATACCACTGTTCTATATGTATATCTTGTTTCTCAGTAATCATTAAGCTGAAGATGACTTCTAGTAAGTGCGAAACACGTCCTTCTATAATGTCCTTTAGATAAACCATTTGAATGGTAACAGCTTTGTACTGAATAGACGGAAAAAAAATTCGTAATCCATTCTAAGAATTATCCTTACGGTAAGCGGCAAAAATTATCGCATATTAACAGAAGAGAAGAAGAGGGAAAATGAATTGTTGTCTTAAACACCAAAATTAGACTCGTTTTTTCCACAGGATGCAAACTATAACTCAAACGACTTCCTCAGACGCAATTAACGAAAATAAAAATAAAAGTAACGGTACAGAAAACCTTGATGAGTGTATGCCCAGTTTTAGTTGAATTTCCATTTGTTCTGCTGTGAAAACTGTAAGTGAAAATTGTGAAGTCAATCTGTTACCAAGTCAAATCAAGCAATTGCCCTTATTTTTGGGTTATGAAAGATGTTAAGGACTACTATGCTAAGAAATGTGCAATGAAACAGGGTCAGGACCATTTCTATAATTTTATGCGGATATACCCAGACAGTTTGCGATTCCTGACAAAAGCGCTGTTTCAATGAAAGCTTTTAAATGGAGGCATTATGAAACATGAATATTTGGTTTATTCCTACAGCCAAGGATCTGTTTAGAGGGACATTCCAATTTGTAAGAACTGGTCTCAATGAGTGAAAGCACGGATATCAGCAGGTACTGGAACATGAGGATTTCCACTCTCATCGTGACTGTGTGCTAAGACAGGGTAGTGAATTATGCAGAGTTGACACCCATCAGCTCTCTGAGTTGTTCGAAGAATAACGTTGTTGCACCTCGAGACGCAATTATGTGACAATGTTGAGGGGAGAAATACTGACCCACAGTGCAAGTATCAATTAGAACGAAAATTTGTTGATATAGTTTATGCAATATTGAATTTTATAAGACAGAACGTTTCTGGTGAGAGTTCTAAGCTGAAATATTATCACATAGCGGTTTTTCTAGATGCAATGACAAGAAGTTAGATATTGGAAATATTGTACTCCAGAGAGTAAATCCTGTATCAAAAAGCTGTCCTCTCGTGGGTTAGTATTCCAGAGTGTAGATGTAGGAATGGAAACTTTCTAATGGATCTAGAACTTATAGGTGAATTTGATGCATTCTTAAAAGGTCACACAGCCGAATGTAGAAAACCCAGAAAAGGGCAGAATTGATATTTATCATTTGGGACCTTTGAGGAACCCATTCAGATTATGACAAAAACTGTAATCACCGAAATAGTAAGAGCAGTGAAGGAATCCAAATATTATTAAATTTTTGTGCATTCTACATCTGACATCACACACAATGAACAATTAGGCTTTATTCTCAGAAATGGGAATAAACAGGGGTCTCCCAAAGAATGTTTTTTAAAGTTCATGAAAATTCCCAGACATACCAGAGGATAGCTGGCTAATTCTGTAATTACTTTTCTCTCATTTCACGGTCTAGACATAAGCAACTGCATGGGGCCAAACCGATGATAATGCCACCAGTATATCTGGCACATATTCCGGCCTGCAAGCAAGAACCTAAGAGGGCCAATCCATTAGCATTTTTCATACCGTTTCCAACTCACTTCCTCAATTTAGAGGGAACAAGTGCTGCAACATTGCAAATTGACTATGTTCTTTTTTGAATTACCAATACTGAAAAAACTGTATAAACTCTTTTCAACTGGAAAGTGTTAAAGCCCTTGCATCTAAGAAATGCATGTAAGAGTTTAAACAGTAATTTTGAAGCTATTATTAAAGCTCCAAAATGTATAAAATGATAAAAATTAGAAATCAGTCACTCAAGATGATGTAAAATGAATTTTGGACAAAACAACCTGAACTCTTCGTAGATACTTATGTCTGCAGAGTAGGGTAATGTTCTGGAAAGATTCAATGCTGTCAGTGAAAAATTACTGTCAGAGGAAATGGATGTCGGTACAGTGGTGAACGTGATTTCCTGAATAAAATGAAATTATCATTTATTATCAATAGAAGTGTTGGTGAGAAAAATATTCAAAACATTCGACAAGTGGCAGAAGCAGAGGAATATAGCCTCAAACAAATTGAGAAGCACACGAGATTCTTAGATGAAAAGTCTAAATCAGAAACTGAACCAGGAAATGAAAATAATAATGATCTAAATTGTATCCTAGAGAGCAGTTAAATAGAAATATTTGAAAAACTGTCAACAGAGAAAAACATGAATAACCGAATACAATGAATTTTTATCAAACCACACAGGAATTGATCGTGATGAAATTCACAAATCAGCTGAAAAACTACAACAGATTTACCAGTCAGATATCGAAGAAGCATGTGGTACATAATGCAATCATCTGAAATCCTTTCTCTTAGAATGAAGAAAAAAATAGTCATTGCCATTTCTATTTATTTAATTTTTACGTTGCACCGACACAGATAGGTCTTATAGCGACGAAGGGATAGGAAAGGGCTAGGAGTGGGAAGAAAGCGGCCGTGGCCTTAATGAAGGTACAGCCGCATCATTTGCCTGGTGTGAAAATGATTGTGATTCCCAAACAAACTTCAGATAGCAAATAAACCTTCAGGACTTATAGTGAATGTGTAGGCTATATAGCTTTGAAGATCTACTTATCAGCTGAAAGGTCCTTCTCAGCACTTATAAGGGTTACAAACTATTTACGTTCATCTCAAACCCAAAACCGCTTGTTGTTAATAATAATAATAATAATAATAATAGTATATTATAATATATTATTATTATTATCATCATCATCATCATCATCATCATCTGTTTACCCTCCAGGTTCGGTTTTTCCCTCGGACACAGCGAGGGATCCCACCTCTACCGCCCCAAGGGCAGTGTCCTGGAGCTTCAGACTCTTGGTCGGGGGATACAACTGGGGAGAATGACCAGTACCTCGCCCAGGCGGCCTCACCTGCTATGCTGAACAGGGGCCTTGTGGAGGGATGGGAAGATTGGAAGGGATAGGCAAGGAAGAGGGAAGGAAGCGGCCGTGGCCTTAAGTTAGGTACCATCCCGGCATTCGCCTGGAGGAGAAGTGGGAAACCACGGAAAACCACTTCTAGGATGGCTGAGGTGGGAATCGAACCCACCTCTACTCAGTTGACCTCCCGAGGCTGAGTGGACCCCGTTCCAGCCCTCGTACCACTTTTCAAATTTCGTGGCAGAGCCGGGAATCGAACCCGGACCTCCGGGGGTGGCAGCTAATCACGCTAACCACTACACCACAGAGGCGGCTATTATTATTATTATTATTATTATTATTATTATTATTATTATTATTATTATTATTATTATTATTATTATTATTATTATTATTATTATTATTCGGCATCAGATATGTGTGGTCTGCCATGGTGGTTAACCAGTTGAGTCCCATTGGTCGAAACAATTTTTCACAATCAGAATATTTTTTGCTAGTGGCTTTACGTCGCACCGACACAGATAGGTCTTATGGCGACGATTGGATAGGAAAAGCTTAGGAGTTGGAAGGAAGCGGCCGTGGCCTTAATTAAGGTACAGTCCCAGCATTTTCCTGGTGTGAAAAGGGGGAAACCACGGAAAACCATCTTCAGAGCTGCCGACAGTGGGATTCGAACCCACTATCTCCCGGGTGCAAGCTCACAGCCGCGCGTTCCTAACCGCACGGCCAACTCGCCCGGTAATCAGAATATTGGCCGACATGTTAGGAGAGGTGGTGGTATACATTTCTTAATCACTAGATTGGGTGCCAAAAGCCTGGATTCAATTCCAAACCTCTCCACCGTGCTCATATGGAGTGAGGGCACATGACGCTGTTGATGGCGATTCGTCCGTCGATTGGGAACGTTCGTATGCCTTGAGCAGACCCCTTGGTGTTATTCAACAGGATTAGGCTATGTGCCGGCACCGGGTTTCATCCTCTCCCTTCCTAATATCATATATCACGTGTTTCATTTCATTTTATTAACTCCTCTGATGAGGCTGCCGTCAGGAAGGGCATCCGGACGTAAACATTTGCTACAAAGGTTCATATCACTTCATAGCCCACCTCATAGAGCAACGGGGCAAAGGTTGGACATAAATACAATATTTGATACTTTCCGTTGGAGGCATTCTTCTGTCTTACTTTATTCATTAGTCCGGCTCCATGGCTAAATTGTTAGCGTGCTGGCCTTTGGTCACAGGGGTCCCAGGTTCGATTCCCGACAGAGTCGGGAATTTTAACCATCATTGGTTAATTTCACTGGCACGGGGACTGGGTGTATGTGTCGTCTTCTTCATCATTTCATCCTCATTGCAACGCGTAGGTCGCCTACGGGAGTCAAATCAAAAGACCTGCAGCTGGCGAGCCAAACATGTCCTCGGACACTCCCGGCACTAAAAGCCATACGCCATTTCATTTTTATTTTACTTTATTTATTACATAAAAATAATAGTAATTGTGTCCGGCTCCATGGATAAATGGTTATCGTGCTGGCCTTTGGCCACAGGAGTCCCGGGTTCGATTCCCGGCGGGGTCGGGAATTTCAACCATAACTGGTTAATTTCGCTGACACGGGGGCTGGGTGTATGTGTCGTCTTCATCATCATTTCATCCTCATCACGACGTGCAGGTCGCCTACGGGAGTCAAATCAAAAGACTTGCATCTGATGAGCCGAACTTGTCCTTGGACACTCCCGGCACTAAAAGCCATACGCCATTTCAATAGTAATTGCAATTTTGGCTCATAAACTTTAAGGAAAGCGGGGCGTGCAAAATTATGAAGGTAAGAAGCCTTTTGTTGTAACTATTTTATTTGTCAAAATTACGTACGTTTTACATTGCTCTTACTTTTCGACATAAGTCCCCATCCTATCTTCACACTTTTGCCACCGGATGGGCAATTTCTTTATCCCATCTTCAAAGAAGGTAGCCGGGTGTATCTGAAGCCAATTGTGCATAAACTGTTTCACCACCTCGTTGGTCGTGAAACGCTCTCCACCAAAAGCGCCCTTCAGCGCCCCATACATGTGGAAATCACACGATGAAAAGTCCGGACTATAGGGTGGACGTGGCAGGACAGTCCAGTGCATTTGTGCGCATATTTGCTGGATTAGTCTTGCGGTGTGGGGTCTGGCGTTGGCATGAAGGTGCAGTACAGATCTGATTGGGATGCCGCGCCTTTTTGACTTGTAGGGAACGCGAACCTGACGAAGAAGATTGAAATATTTGGCCGCAGTAATGGTACGACGTGCCTCGAGGAAATGAACCAGCAGTACACCTCTGTAGTCGCAGAAGACCGTGGCCAAGACCTTGCCTGCAGACAACCGTGTCTTGGCCTCTCGCCGCGCCTCTGCCACTCTGTACTGGCCCTCTTTGACGTGGGAGTGAAATGGTGAACCCAAGTCTGATCACAAGTGACAATTCGTCTCAAAAAGGCGTCACCTTCCTCCTCGTGCTCTGTCAGAAGCTTGCGAGAAATTGCAAGCCGTGCGTGCAGCCTTCTGCTATTCATTCAGCAGCCTCGGGACCCAACGAGCTGACACTTTTCGGAATCTCAGGTTCTTCTGGATGATTGTCAGAACATGTCCATGGCTGATCTGAAGCATAGTTGTTCTCATATCAACTTCAATAAGCTCTCGAACAGCCGCAATATTCTGCGTTGTAATGCTGAGCGGGGGGGTTTGTTTTCAACTTTCTCACGTTCGTCCTAGAGTTCATTACACCAGTATTTTACCCGGGCCCATGAGAGGGTTCTGGCCCTGAACTGTGCATATAACCAGTGACGAATTTCAGCAGCTTTTACATTTTTTTCCGACGACAAATTTGATGATGATGCATTGCGCAACATCCGGGTATAACTCTCACTCATCGTGAGAGCAACTGAATACAGCATGGACGAGACCTCCAGAGCTATGATGCACAGCCCAGAGACCCCTCCTTGCGTGCGCTAACGGCCTCGAACCCCATGCAGCCAAAGAGGCGCCAAAATAAAATAAAAGGCTCGTTTATATTTGACTTACCCATGTCTTTGGGCGCAGAGATGTTGTAGTAGTTAAATTCGGCCCTGTGAGTGACTGAAAACAGACTTCGACAATGTTGTGAGATGGGCAGCAGACAATGGTGTGAAAATCATATTTTATGTTTCACCAAGAGGAAAAGGCCTCTCAGTTTTAATTATTGTATAGACGGGGTGATATTACCTCATGAGGATCACTTAAGTATCTAGGTGTTAATATAAAGAAAGATCTTCATTTGATAAGCAAGTAACGGGATTACAAATAAAGGTTAAAGATCTCTTCATATGTTTATGGGAGTATTTAGGAGTATGTAGTAAGGTTATAAAAGAGAGGGCATATAAGTCACGAGTAGGACCACAATAAGAGTATGGTTCCAGTGTATTGGACCTTCACCAGCATTAATTGATTCGAGAACTGTAAGAGATCCAAAGGAAAGTAGCATGATTTGTTCTGGGTGATTTCTGACAAAAGAGTAGAGTTACAAAAATGTTACAAACCTTGGGCCTGGAAGACTTGGGAATAAAGAGACCAGCTGTTTGACTTAGGGCCGGTTCTACCATCTGCTGGTAAAGTGGCTGGCAGCTGCCCGGGAGGTAAACTACCTGGAGGTGTAAATCGGCTGGTACTTTGGCTTGCGTCCAACCACATCCGCGCAAGCGCTAGGTAGCTACCCGGAGCTAGACACCGATATACAAAGTTGGCTAGACTGTTTTTCAGCGATTTCTCGCTTTCGAGTGTGGTGCTATCTATCGTCAGATGCATGAAACCCATTTCGATTGTCTTATTTCCCTGTGCTTGCGTCTGCTGATTATCACCAAAAAGCCTAATAAGGGGAGTCTTAAGAGTTATGGACAACGATTCATGTCAAGCTTTCGTGATTTTAATCTATGATCTTCAATATCAATAGCTAATTGGGATTAAAATCTCGAGATTGCATTTTCTTACGCCAGTTATAACCTGCCATGCAAGGCAGCGTTTTTGAAAAGTATTCTCGTAGTAGATTGGTCAAGTCGCTCGCTCCGTAATAGAAGGTACGCAGGTTTTCATCGTATTTCTAATTTACATTTTAAAGTGTATTTTCGTTCCCTGCCGTTGTTCTTAACTCTCTTTTATGCGCTTCCATATACGTATACACACACACATCTTCTTTACGGATTTATTGCCTTTGAGTATTCTATATATGCAGGCTTCTGTGAATTGATTAAGGTATCTCCGCGATGCTCTATTTGCAACTAGTTCTGTGACCTCGTTTATTTCCAGATGCTTCCACTTATTGATAAAGCATTTCATTTTAATTTTTAACTTTATGAGGATAAAGTTGGAAGGTACTGTAAATGTAAAGAACTAATCGGGATAAATATCCATTCATAGGAAGAGGAATTCGGGAATGGAATAGTTTCTAATTTCTTCGAAATAATTTACAAGCCTATGTAAACAACTAATAGGGAATCTGCTACCTGGGCGACAGTCCTATATGCTATTAATCATAACATCACTTGCTATAGGTAGCATACATATGAAGCAATTTTCCTAGTAGACATAATATTGTGATAAGAACGTATGAAAAGAGGCACACAGATTAACACAACGCTAATAATGGAAATAAAAAAGATTCGTCATAATAAAGACTCGAACCTCCACACTTCGTATTATGAAGCGCACGTGGTAACCACTACGCCACGAAAACGCTTGGGTTAGGTAGGATACATACAGTAATATATATCCCGTGTCCGAAAACTGAAAAAGTAGAAAATTAAAGCCCATTTGAAATGATTTCCAAATAGATTTTGATTTTACATCCTTTTAGAGTTTCTTTACGAAAGCTTGACGTATAAAAAGTGTTCCCTGCGCTACCGATGCGAGAGGCTGGTGTGACCGTTGCAACTAAAGGGAAGCATTAATGTTCAAAATCCTGCAATACAATATCGATCACTGTTACAGTATACTGTTTTTTTCAGTATACTAAGCTATTTTGAGTTGCATATCACCAGAAATACAGCTAATAATGTTCAGCTCTCAGAACTTGCCCGGCAGGTAAAGTCTTATCGGGCCCTCGAAGTGGCCGAGAAATTACGCGCCGGGTAACGACGATTTATGCTGCCGATAGCGCTACCTGGGAGTGGTCGGACGGAAACATCCTTTTACGCGGAGGGCAAATTACGCGCTACTTTACCAATAGGTGGTAGAACCGGCCCTAAGCGGGATGTTCTGAGCTGTCAGTGGCGAGATGGCATGGAATGACATTAATAGTTGAATAACGTTGAGTGGTGTTTTTGAAAGCAGAAAAGATCATAATATGAAGATAATATTGGAATTCAAGAGGGCAAATTGGCGCAAATATTTGCTTGATTCGAGAAGGGGTTGAAATAATTTACCTAAAGAGATGTTTGATAAATGTCCAATACCTTTGATATTATTTAAGAAAGAAGGCAGCCGTTAATGCAATTCAATGATGATTGATTGATTGATTGATTGATTGATTGATTGATTGATTGATTGATTGATTGATTGATTGATTGATTGATTGATTGATTGATTGATTGATTGATTGATTGATTGATTGATTGATTGATTGATTGATTGATTGATTGATTGATTGATTGATTGATTGATTGATTGATTGATTGATTGATTGATTGATTGAGTTAACACGAGTTAAACTAAGTTAATGATACATGTATGCTGTGTTTAAAAGGGATGAAATATGAATAATGTATTTTGAGTTCAAAAAGGAGGATAATTTATTTTTCCTCATTTTGCAACATTCCAAGTTCATCCACTGGTTACAAACTCATCATGAATTTCCAAAAATGATAAGTTGGAGATACCTGGTGCAGACAGTAGGGGAACTGGAATTGCACAATATTTGTTTGCAATGCAAAGGCACACTGGCTTTAGCCTTCTGGCCTTCATGCTTAGAAGCCATACTTTTCATTTTGACAAAGACATACATCTTCTTCCTCCTCCCCACCATCACTCAGTTTTGTTATGCTAGCCATCGCTGGTTGTAAATTTTAATTCAATTTTATCGCAGTAAAATTTGTAACTGATCAGAGTGGAAGTATCAGAGCATAATGCGGAGTTACTTCGGCCTTGAACTATTAAATAAACAACTCAAGCAATAAGGCTGAGGATATCTTCATGATGTGACACTACATGTGGCTAGGCAGTAGTTGTCTTGGCAACCCAAAGTTTGAAATGAGCTTCATGTGCCATACATGTTTCAAATTACTAAATAAATGATACGAAATCCTACTCTTATCAGTTATATGTATACTATTTCATAATTATGTATAGTTTTAAATTAAATAATGCAGTATAATAACTGCCAAGTAAAGTGGTTCTAATAAATGTATGTATTCTTTTAAATTTCAGTATCAGCAAATGCCAGGATTTTGAGCATGAAGTGTTCTTGAGTCCAGAAGAAGAATTTACTCTCGTTCGCTGTGGTTACTATAAGAATCAAAAAAATAGAACGAAGAAGGAAGTTTATGCAAATACTCATGCAGTAGTTCCCATCAAACCAAGTGTGAAGTTCAAATTAAGAGCAACGAAACCAGGTGAAGATGATCAACATCTTAATGTGTTGTTGGTGGGGATAGACTCCATGTCCCGACTGAATTTATTTCGCACCATGCCACGAACAGTGGCTCATTTGAGACACACTGGCTGGGTAGATTTAAAAGGCTACAACAAAATGGGCGATAATACATTTCCAAATTTAAATTCAATTTTGACAGGACTCAGTGTAGAACAGTTGACAAAGATCTGTTGGCCAACTAAATCAAGCAAATTGGATGATTGTCCATTTATTTGGAAAGAGTTTCATAATAGAAGTTATGTTACTGCATATGCTGAGGATGAGCCTACGATGAGTACATTTAATTATCATAAGACAGGATTTGTACAGCCCCCAACTGATTATTATCTTAGGCCATACATGCTCGCTGCCATAAACAAATTACCAACAAAGAAGAGGAATAACCTTGATATTTGTTTAGGCCCCAGTTCGACAACAGATCATTTACTACGTTACGCAACAGATTTTGTGACAACCTTCAGGAATACTTTATATTTTGCTTTAATCTGGCTCAATAATTTTAGCCACAATAATCATAATACTCCTGCAGCAATGGACTTAAGAGTTCTTCAGTTCCTTAATGAACTAATTGATACAGGCGCTCTAAATACAACATTTATAGTGTTCTTCAGTGATCATGGAATGCGCTTTGGAAAGATCAGAGAAACATTTGTAGGGTGGCTTGAAGAACGACTTCCTTTCATTTATTTTTGGATTCCAGAATGGTTCAGGAAAAGATACCCTGAGTCATTCCAAAACTTGATAATGAACAGTGATAGACTTACGTCCCCTTATGACTTGCACGATACTTTAAGAGATGTCCTTGAAAAGTCTGAAAATTCTATTGTCAGTCTGTATCATAATGTAACCCCTGAATGTCCAAAGTGCAAAAGTCTATTTTCAGAAGTAATAGAAGACAGATCATGTGAGGATGCTGGTATAGCTCCCCATTGGTGTACGTGCACTCAATATGAGACGTTATCTGTGAAAAGTGAAACAGTTCAGGCCGCTGCCAGATATGTGCTGACAGAGATTCAGATGAAGCTAAAGAAGGCAGGAAATTCTAGTGATGAAGCAAAGTTATGTGCTGAATTACAAATGAGTCGTGTTATAAAAGCCCGTAGTAAAATTCATGGAGACAAGAAGGCAGCAGATCATGATGACTATGTTATCATGTTCGAAACTCTTCCAGGTGAAGGGCTATTTGAAGCTACAGTGAGGCACTGGCACGAAAGTAGCATAGAATTCAATATAATGGGCATAGTGAGTAGAATTAATTCATATGCTAGTCACAGTACTTGTGTAAAAGACGCAGAACTTAAGCTCTACTGTTACTGCTCGCCTACGTGATCTATATTTTCGTTTGTGTAATTATCAATTATTTCAAGTGGTTCTTACCAACAAACAGACAATATTATTCTGTAAACTACTTATCAACTGTGAAATTGTGGGTTAAATAGCCTATGTGTGTCATATGCAAATTGTTGATTTTGATGTTATAAATCGTAGATTGATAATGTGTAAATCAGAACCATGTGAAGTGATCCAACCATGAATGGTTGTTATCTATTCTTCTGTTCCTAGTTACATGTAGATACTATGAATGTATATATTTCAGTCTAAAGAACAATGAAAAAGATGGAAGTATTTCTATTTTCATTAACACATGAATTTTACCAAGATCTTTTTTCACTGTTCTTTACTGCAGAAGTTACCAAGGGTTTTTTCTTTCCCAAACAGTGTAATACTGTACTGACCATGTTGTAAATACAATATGTTGGACAAAATGTGGGCTGTAAAAAAGAAAATCATTTATTTATAAACACATGGAATTCCTTCCGTCATCAAGAATAAGTCGTTCCTTACTTCTGTAGTACAGGTATTAAGAACATTCCCAATAACCACTTCTAAAGCACGTGAAATAATAATTATAACAGTAATATTAAAGTTCAATATACTCTTTTTATGTAGTTGTATTTCATATACAGCATAATGAAACATGTTGTTAAATACATTGAAATTACCTCGCTAGAGCATTTTTCCCCGTATACTCACCATTGACATCATTTGACATAACATACCATACATATACCAACATACATGTTGCAGAAACATTAGACATACTGAAAGACGCGTTAGAAAACATTCGAATCCTTTATATCTAGAACTCCACAAGTGACATAAACAGAAGTTTCGGGAAATTAATAAACGCTGTTCAGTTCATTATCTTTGTTTTAATTGCTAAATTGCATCTAACGAGTTATATTAGTTCCTACATGTTACATTTATTCACCATTAGTTGTGTTTCATAAACTTTATTAAGTCCCTCCAAAAAATAAAATTAGTTAGGATATTATGGGGTTCTTCCAGCAAACAAACTGATATTAAGCAAACCGCTCCTGTTTTTCTAAGTATTAGAGTGAGTTTAATAAAAAACTATAATATAAAATCACAAAAATGGCATTTTTTTCTACTGCTACAGACATTTTTATCAGGACTTATTTTCAATTATTGCTACCACCGTCATTAGATTCTTCTTTGGCCGTAGGCCATGTGTACAGTTCTGTGTAGAAACCTCTCACTTCATCCGTTATGTAATGCAAAATCTTCTTACAGTCCTAATTTTTTTTTAATTTTGATTGGTAGTCTCAAGTTATAAGCTAGGTATGCTGACAGTTGGAATGGTAAATGTACATCAAAAACAATTACCTCGGGAATTTGTATGGTGAATTCTTCTACCATGAACTCCTTACAAAGAACCGTACTTTTCTGTATTGCTGTGAAGAAACTAATTCACCTTTGGAATTTTAAAATACACCTTTTAATCCTTTGGTACACCACGGCCATAAGATGGATCAAACATGCAAGACAGCTTACACAATTTTGCCACCAAGCTTTAAAAGATATCCACATCATTAGCTGTGACTCGTTTTACCTCAAGCATAGATGATGAGTTCTCAATAATCTGTTATTTATTCAATGATGCAAATATGATACATTTTCTTCTTAGCACGTTTGATAGTGACAAATGCCCGATAACATGGCAGAAAAAAATGGCTACGATTCAGGTAAAACTCCCAAATGCTTCCAAACAGGCCCTTCTCAACTTTAGAAATCTTACTAGCCTATGAATTTACTCTGCCCACCAAAGTTGTCACTAAACAAATGAAATATTTTAATGGATTCACCTAATTTATTTTGAATATAATCTCTGATGAAAGAAGTAATCTTGTTGGGTGATTTGAAGCGTTTCCTTCGTGGTAGATGTACATTTTGGAGATATTGTCTCTGAGACTGTTACCGGTAATGCAAAAGAACACTAAGAGTAAGTTGCCGGAAGTAAAAGATATTCTGTACCAGTATGTCAGATAATAAAAGATCCATCATAAAATCAAAGCCCAAACGTGCTAGTGAATCATCTTCTTCACATTTCCGCCTGATTTCTTTGAGTTTAGTGTGACATTTCATTTTTTTTGCTTTACGTCGCACCGACACACAGAGGTCTTATGGCGACGATGGGACAGGAAAGGTCTAGGAGTGGGAAGGAAGCGCCCGTGGCCTTAATTAAGGTAAAGCCCCAGCATTTGCCTGGTGTGAAAATGGGAAACCACGGAAAAACATTTTCAGGGCTGCTGACAGTGGGGTTCGAACCCACTATCTCCCGGATGCAAGCTCACAGCTGCGCGCCCCTAACCGTACGGCCAACTCGTCCGGTTGTGAAATTTCTAGCTGCGCTTTTTGTTTAGAAGTAATTTAGCAACAGTAGCATGTTTTGCCGCCTCGTTTAGTGACAGACTTTTAATTAATCTTAGACTTTTAATTAATCTTAACCTTGTGCACGTCACACACAGGTTAATCTGAGCACTACCAACAGTAAGTTAAATCTCTTAATTTTTGAAAAAATAGTAAAAACCAATAACTAACGTTGGTTTCAAAGTGCTTGATTTTAAACAACCTGTGCATTTCTTCAACTGTTAATTCCGCACTTAAGTAGGTTATGCACTTTTTCGAGTAACGAGCAGTTCTTTTAAGGAAAGCTTGCAATGTGGTCCTCAATGAATTCGCACACTTTTCCTAGTATAGCGTGCTTAGCTGGAACCTTCCCTCTCATGTCTTCGGTCACCTTGCCCGTAAGTAGTATTGGGCCAATTCAAACTTCATGTTTAGTAGTTCCTGATGAGGATGTATAAGATTTTCCTTTTAACTTAAGTGTTCTGACTTGATCAGTGGTTACACCAAAAGTATTACAAAAAGCAAGTTTACATACCTGCAATGTATCATCCTCTAATTTTACATACCGTAATCACTGCGATCGCTTGATTTGGTTCCTTCATTTTGCTTTGTGCGACGCTTAACATCTTCTTTACCTATGAGGCTTCGGAAATATAGGACTTGGTCATTTCTGGAGTCAATATTGATTATGTTTCTTTGTGATACTGTTCATTCTACATAATTATTTCATTAGTTAAAAGACGGTAGCACTATATGATATTTCATAGCACTAAAAACAACCTTACTACTTATTTACTTGCAATCTGAGCCAATTCAAACTCCATGTTTAATCATTCCTGATGAGGATGTATAAGATTTTCCTTTTAACTTAGCCTTCCTTTCTTTTATATATTTCAATATTCCTAACGTCTCTTTTTCTTCTCTAACGCACGCCATTATCCCCGTCAGCAACATTTTCATCTTTTTAACTAACCACTTTCAAAGTTGTAACAGAATTTATGTATTTGTTTGTCCTGTGCATGTATATAGCTGGTGAGTTCAGTTTTGTTTAGTTTCTACAAGCGTAATCATACCGCTTCTTTGAGATGACTACGTCCGTTCACCATTGCGGGTACCGCGCTCGCTGTCACCACTTCTCTACGCTCCTATGCCTCCGTACTTCGCTATGAAGTCTTAAACTACACTCCCTGTATTATTAACCCGGCATTAGTCGCACTTCTGAAGCAGGCCAGGTTTTGTCCCTGCAATATTTCAGATCGCCCTGTTTTAAAATGACTTTAGGCGCACGTGCGGTTGTTATTTATAATTGAAATACATAGGAAAGGTAGAGAAATAAATCAGGAACCAGGCAGGAAAGCTTTCATGACGAAAACAGATATTATAAATTCAACTTCACCTATAACCTCACATCTTACATCTAAGAAGATACACTTAGGAACAAACTTCTTAGGAACTGCCTAAGCTATCTTTGGAAAGAAAATTTACATGTATGGAATACTGTCAAGAAATCAGTATTCGACGTCACTGTTCAGCTGACCACAATCTGACTGACATCACTCTGCAGTGCTGCAGACACAAGTGGGCTTCTCCTCTTCTTTTTCCGAATGACAGGTCACACATTGTAGTCTCTTCTTAGTGGCAGTAGTGTGAGGAGTAGAGATGGTATCTCCTTCCGAAGACATTTTTCTCTGCAGTCCTGCAAAAATTGACATCGAAAGGCCAGTATAATTCATGTTTCGCCTCCGAATCTGCTCAGAGATCAATTTCAAAGACAACCTACGTAAAAATTTTCTCCTGCTTCTGTATAAATGAAATGTATGGCTTTTAGTGCCGGGATATCCCAGGACGGGTTCGGCTCGCCAGGTGCAGGTCTTTCTATTTGACACCTGTAGGCGACCTGCGCGTCGTGATAAGGATGAAATGATGAAGACAACACATACACCCAGCCAATTAAGGTTAAAATCCCCGACCCGGCCGGGAATCGAACCCGGCACTCTCTGAACCGAAGGCCAGTACGCTGACCGTTCAGCCAACGAAAATGATCTGACTAGTATAGTATGAGATCATGTGACATAGGATCTTTTTTGTTGTTGTTTTGTTTTTAAATGATATTTGTCCGTGGCGTCGACCTCTATAGATCTTTTGCCACTACTTACACCATATGATAGGAACATGCGAGTAGGTGGAATTGCGGAAGTGTAGAGTGTTGAATGTGAGGAAAGGAACGTCAAGGACGACACAAACACCCAGTTCCCAGGCCAGGGATATTAATAATTTATAATTAAAACCCCTGACCCGGCCGGGAATCTAACCCGGGGCCACCGGCTGACAGGCAGTCGCGGGCCCGGACAACATAGGATCTCACTTTACGAGTAGTTCGATGACTGTTAATCAGTTTCCATTTTTTCCCATGTCCCCGAAAATGTAGATTATTGGATGACAGTGTTACTATCACATTCACAAAACGCTCAAGGACCTGTTTCCATATGTTCCATACTTGCGTTAACTGTGTTCTTTCGGGTGCCACAAATTAAAAACAATGCATGCGTAGCTGATGTCGCACTGTGCTTTTGGTTAACAATCCCCATTCTTGAATACCTTCCCTCCAAGCTGCAGAAGATTTCTGTCGACAAAAGCGCCATATCGGTTATCCTGTTAAGAATCTTTAGGGAAAGGACCCGCAGGCTGATTCAGATCTTGTCTAGCAAAGACATTTTTCATTTTATTGCCTACATCTAACTCACAATCTACATGATCATTTGAATATTCCCTGATATTGACAGGCCTAATTATGATTTTGTCGCAATCTTCTTTTTCAAATTCACAATTGCTGTCACTATTACTATCTATTTCTATATCACTTTCCTCTTTAGAAGTGCACTTATCTGTGACATTGCAAGAAGGAGTATCGTCCATAACTGTTTCGCTAACACTAGAGCTAGGAAGAGGAAAAAATTACTTATTTTCATTAATTTGTTCATTGCTATTTCATTTTTGTGCACCACTTAGAGGTTCGTACTTAATTTTATTTGGTTTCATTTTTCAGCACCCGCAGAACTATACTTTTAACCGACACCGATGACTGTTATAATAATGTATTTGATTAAAATACAGAAAAGTATACAAAGAAAATTAAATCAAATGATTTTAAAATAAAGTACGAAAAATATCAAAACTCAAAACTACTGCTTCAGAACTAGTACCACCAACCAGTGTTAGCCAAAAGTCGCCAAATTCTGAATTAAAAGTTCCTAAACAATCACTAAAGCGAATTAACTACCACAATCCAGTTAAAATTCAGTCAAATTCTCGTACCCGAAAAACCCATGATGCAACGGCTCTGAAATACCATCGCCTACCAAGCGACAGCTGCTCACCTCCAAGGCCTGCAGTTTTTGAGGTGGTGTTTGGTCAGCACGACGAATCTCCTCGGCTGTTATACTTGGCTTCCTAGACCGGGGCCGCCATCTCACCGGCGGGCAACTCCTCAATTGTAATCATGGACTTCAAACCAGCCCACAGAACCAGGTAAAAATGCCCGACCTGGCCAGAAATCAAACCCAGAGCCTCCAGCTATGAGGCAGGTATGCTACCCCTACAACGCGGGGCCAGAAAGTTCTCGTACCCAATCAGAAGAAAAATCCTTCATTTGCCAGCTCCTCAGACTCACTTTCGGCAGACGACGAAGGTTGCACAAGATCGGTGCCAGAACTTTTTTGAAAGTCCGTACGAGTAACATGTTTTTCCAAAAATTATTAGAGAATTCCTTCAATGTACAATCGCTGCAACAGTTGGACACTCAAGCCAATTCCTTACTTTTATGCATATGATGGCTTTAGGTCTTCTCCATAATAAGCACATTTAATTTAGTAACATTTCTAATAAAAATTAACAACACTGTCGCTACTATTCAGATTATAACTGTAATGGTTTTTGAGGGCTCCGGCAGCATCCACTTTCACATGCGCCTGGGACACCTGATCCTCTGAGGATCATCTGCTTCTGGCCGCTTCTACTAAGGAGGGCTCAGCTATGGGTGCGACCTTAACCTCACACCCTAGCTAAGAGTGAGGGCATAACGTCACATCCCGGTTAAGAGTGGGGGCTTAACCTCACACCCCGTCAAACCTAACCTAACCTGACCTAACCTAAACGAACCTAACTTAATGTTAGCTAAGAGTGCAGGCTTAACCTCATGTTGATCATGCGTTAACCTAAACAGCTGCCCTTCCCTACACCAGCTTGGGTCACTAGCCAAGATGGCTACTGCTCTTCCCTACACCAGGTTGCAGGCTTGGAGGTGCCTTGGCTATGTGCGCGGGCATAACCTAAACATAGGTAAGAGTATAGGCTTAACCTTTCACTGACCATGCGTCTGACCTAATCGACTGCCCTTTCCTACACAAGCTTGTTGGCTTCTGATGGAGCTTTGTAACATCGCGGTCATTAGCCCAGAGTGTGTTTGATAACCTTTGCTAGTGTAGTAGTGTGTTAAAATGTACTCGTGTTAAGGAGAGGGTGAAAACAATCATTAACTTACAAATCCTATATCTCCTAACCCGTTAGTTGCAGAAAACTGATTCTTAGCTTAAAATTCATCAAAAATTATTCTCTAACAGGTGATGTAAAACAACTCACCCCTAACTGTTTCTTTTCAAAGTTTTGGGGCAAAGGTTACTTTTACCGATAAAATAGTCTCGGCTGATACTTTAAATTATTTTTAGATTTAAAACTAGGTTGGGGGTTAGAAACAACCCTTAAAAATTTAACTCCTAAACCGATGGTCCTAGAAAACTGATTTTTACCTTCAAATTTATCAAAATTATCCTTTAACAGATAATATAGGAAAACGTCATCCCCGACTGTTTATTTTCAAAGTTTTCGGGTAAAAATTAATTTCGAAGTCAAAAAAGTCTCGGAGGATACTTTAAATGACTTTTAAAGTTTTAAAACAGTTTGAGGATGAAAACAACCCTTAATTTTAAAATTCAATATCTCCTACACGGTGTTAGTTGCAGAAAACTGATTTATAGCTTAAAATTTATCGAAAATGATCTTATAACCGGTTATACATCAACTTACCAACTTATCAACTCATAAAGATAAAATTTTGGGGGTGAAACTTACTTTCGACGCTAAAAAGTGTTGGAGGATACTTTACATGACGTTTAGGGTAAAACATCCCTTAAACTAAAAATGGATTATCTCCTCAACCGGTTATTGTAGAAAGCTTTTTGTAAGCTTAAAATTCTCCGTTTTACCTCCACATAACTTTTCTGCACTTTATCCGTATATTTCCAAAACATATGGGGGAGGAGTGTTTAGAAAACAACTTTGACCATTTTCATTACTTGTTGTACTGTTGAATGTTCATTAGGGAATCCAAAATGCTGTTGGGGTAGTGAGTCGTTTAGTGTAGTATTTTTGATGAGGCGTCGATACAGAAGTCGCTCCATGTTTGGGATCACTTTTGTTTTTCCCCAGCTTAAGTAGGGTGATGATTTTTGCGAGTTTCCATTTTGCAGGAAAATATCCTATGGTGCTGTAGATTGCAGTTAGCTGTTCAAGAGCAGTTCAGTATGATGTTTCCTATCCCATCTGGGCCTGAGGCTTACTTTTTAGTAGTTTTTTATTAAGTTTTTGACTTCTTCGACCGTAATTATAGGGTATTACTCGGTGGTATTTGTGTAATTTTGCCGCTTGTCGTTGAGAATGTCTTCAATGAATTTGGTGAAGTTTGTGTATTGTGGTTAGTTGTTGGGTTGGAATTTCTCTTCTAGAGGGCAGGCTTATAGCTCCGCTCTCTCGATGTCTTTTATTATGTTTGAGTATGGGGATGATTTTAGGTTTTCTTTTAAGGGCTTTTATCATTCTCCAGATGCTATTATCATTAATGGATAAGTTGCGAAGGGTGTTGTTCCGCTGGTTGTTGCGGTGTTCTAGTATTTCGGCAGCGCGTTTATGGCGACGGATGTTGTAAGTCCGCTTGTGCTGATTGTCCCTTGTCTTCTGCAATCTTCTTCTGGCAATGCACTTAAGCTGTACTAGGAATATTAACGTTTCTGGTAATTTGTAGTTTGGGTTGTGAATAGTTGGTGTGTTGGCTACTTTGGTTTTAATGAACCTGTAGCACTTAAATATCGGAGAATTACAAAAATATCCCAAAAATGCACATAAATCGTTCTGATAAACAAAACCAGTAATATTGTTCAATACATCTTATAAGGTATTATACATTACATTTTTCACTGCAGATGTTCCTACTGGCGGGAACTAACACAGCGCGTTGCCAGAGCTGGATGCGATCCATTGGAAAATGACATGCAGTGGAATATGTGACCTTCTCGAATGGAATGACAAATTTATCAGATTCCGTGCTCCATACGTAGAAATCTTAGACGTGTCTTTTTCGCGTGGATCAATGCGTCTACATTTCAACTACAGTTATATGAGAAAACATGCATTTGGAAAAAAGTGGACATGTGCCATTTACCAAATGACCTATTCAACTGGTCTAAGCCAGGATCAAACCAGTCAAGTTGGGCTCAGAAAACCAGCGCTCTACCGCCTGAGCTATTCAATCCGGCTACAAGTTGCACACATACGTTGTATGTTAGATATGTTGTTTTCTTTCGTTGTAAATGTTACAGTCTAATTTACAGAATATTCAGTACATCTTCAGTAATTAAACCAGTACAGGGAAGTGATTATATCCCTGTAAATATTGTTCAACAAAGCGCAGATTCGTTTTTATGCAGCTGGATATGTGCAGAATTGCCTCCTGATGAATGTAGAAATAGATTGGTAGACTTTGATTGATTTATTTATTTATCGTACGGCTTTTAGTGGCGGGATTATCTGAGGACAAGTTCTGCTGGCTTGGCGCAGACGCTCCAACGAGAGTGGGCGGTATCTTCCGTGTATAGGAACTGCGTGATTTTGTAGTGGAGGATTGTATCGTGTGTCAGTTGAAAGAATATGGGGGACAGTACAAATATCCATTCCTCGAGCCAGGGGAAATAACCATTTATGGTTATATCTCCGACCCGGTCGGGGATCGATCCCGGTGCCCTCTGAACGAAAGGCGACTACGCTCAACATTCAGCCAAGGAGCCGGAAAGAGTGGTAAATTGAATGCTGTGTATGTTGCTCTGAAGCGGTATGAAAATACTGCATTCTTTTTTTAATAATGAATCTGTTCATATGATGTATAACAGAACTAATACTTTGTTTATTTACTATAGGCCTATTTCTGAGAGTAGACTCAGTGTGAAGTTAAGACTAAATATTTCTTTCTGTAAATTGTGGTTTGTTACTCTTTCGCGTACGTGAAAACAATAAATATGTGTTTATCGGCAAATAATTCACTGATTTAATAAAATGTTATTTGAATGAAGAAAATGAAAAAGAAAGGAACGGGAATCGAGGAAGAACATTAAAACAAACAACTGCTCGATGCAAACAACTGCTCGGCGATGATGACTAAGTCAGGGCATGCTATTTTACAAATCGAGAGATAGATTGTTAAGGATGTCATCACTGACAAAGCATGTTTTAATATATTGGTATTTGATGAATTAAGTAAGAAAACAACAATACATATCACAGAAACCGTTATTGAGTTTCATTATTTCTATCAATATTAACGTGCAACTTTCGTAGTTACCGGAGGACTTCCGAAATGCAGATGGCTCAGAATGACATCAGAGATATCACAATCAATGTATCAGTAGCGGTGGTTGTGGATTATTCATTATTATTAATCTATTATTATTATTATTATTATTATTATTATTATTATTATTATTATTATTATTATTATTATTATTATTATTATTATTATTATTCAACCGCGTTTCTTCCAGACCATAGTGGGATAGCCGGTGCGAACTATATCGCACAAGTGGACTTGGTTCTGTTTTACGGCAAGATGTCCTTCCTGACGCCGACCCTATGTGGAGGGATGTGCTCATAAGTGGACTTGGTCCTGTTTTACGGCAAGATGCCCTTCCTGACGCTGACCCTATGTGGAGGGATTTGCTCACTGCTGCATGCTTTTCTGTGGTGGTTCGTAGTGTTCGTAGTGTTGTGTGAGTGTATGAAGAGGAGAGTATTGGAACGAACACAAACACCCTGCCATATACGATTAAAATCACCAACCCTACCGGGAATTGAACCCAGGACCCTCTGAACCGAAGGAAACGACGCTGACCATGTAGCCAAGGAGCCGGACTTGTGAATCATCCATTATTATCTTGATTTCTTTGAGAAGAGCAATTTTACACCAGAGATCTGGTAGGGGATTATGGCTTGGGTAATAAGAGTTAGCCATTGTATGGGTGCAGATATTATCGTGACGGCAATTAGGCGCATCATAGTGTTGACCTGCCTATTTACACTGACTGACAGAGCAAATGCAACAGCAAGGAGGAGTGGTTCGAAAGGGATGAAAGTTGGGGAAAAAACAGAGTCGGCACGGAAGAATAATTGATCTTTATTTCAAACCGATATGCAGGGTACACAATGCGCACGGCATCGACTCAGTAGGATGTAGGACCACCGCAAGCGGCGATGCACGCAGAAACACGTCGAGGTACAGAGTCAATAAGAGTGCGGATGGTGTCCTGAGGGATGGTTCTCCATTCTCTGTCAACCATTTGCCACAGTTGGTCGTCCGTACGAGGCTGGGGCAGAGTTTGCAAACGGCGTCCAATGAGATCCCACACGTGTTCGATTGGTGAGAGATCCGGAGAGTACGCTGGCCACGGAAGCATCTGTACACCTCGTAGAGCCTGTTGGGAGATGCGAGCAGTGTGTGGGCGGGCATTATCCTGCTGAAACAGAGCATTGGGCAGCCCCTGAAGGTACGGGAGTGCCACCGGCCGCAGCACATGCTGCACGTAGCGGTGGGCATTTAACGTGCCTTGAATACGCACTAGAGGTGACGTGGAATCATACGCAATAGCGCCCCAAACCATGATGCCGCGTTGTCTAGCGGTAGGGCGCTCCACAGTTACTGCCGGATTTGACCTTTCTCCACGCCGACGCCACACTCGTCTGCGGTGACTATCACTGACAGAACAGAAGCGTGACTCATCGGAGAACACGACGTTCCGCCATTCCCTCATCCAAGTCGCTCTAGCCCGGCACCATGCCAGGCGTGCACGTCTATGCTGTGGAGTCAATGGTAGTCTTCTGAGCGGACGCCGGGAGTGCAGGCCTCCTTCAACCAATCGACGGGAAATTGTTCTGGTCGATATTGGAACAGCCAGGGTGTCTTGCACATGCTGAAGAATGGCGGTTGTCGTGGCGTGCGGGGCTGCCACCGCTTGGTGGCGGATGCGCCGATCCCCGCGTGCTGACGTCACTCGGGCTGCGCCTGGACCCCTCGCACGTGCCACATGTCCCTGCGCCAACCATCTTCGCCACAGGCGCTGCACCGTGGACACATCCCTATGGGTATCGGCTGCGATTTGACGAAGCGACCAACCTGCCCTTTTCAGCCCGATCACCATACCCCTCGTAAAGTCGTCTGTCTGCTGGGAATGCCTCCGTTGACGGCGGCCTGGCATTCTTAGCTATACACGTGTCCTGTGGCACACGACAACACGTTCTACAATGACTGTCGGCTGAGAAATCACGGTACGAAGTGGGCCATTCGCCAACGCCGTGTCCCATTTATCGTTCGCTACGTGCGCAGCACAGCGGCGCATTTCACATCATGAACATACCTCAGTGACGTCAGTCTACCCTGCAATTGGCATAAAGTTCTGACCACTCCTTCTTGGTGTTGCATTTGCTCTGTCAGTCAGTGTATAAGTTTTACATGAGGGCTATTTAGCCAGGCATGGGCACAGTGCTCAGCAGTCAAGAGTACAAGTCGTAACGCCGTGCACCGAAGGGTGGTTGCCACTGAACAGGAAGTTTTTCATACAATTGAATAGCTCGTTGTTGAAAGGCACTATGTCCAATTTTTAAAGTTTTGAGATAAACACAAAAAACTATTTTTCCGCTCTTGTATTGTAATATGAGACATAATTGTTTGTACAATGTAAAGTGCACACACACGCCGTTATAATAAAGTAAAAATTGTATTGTTCCGTATGCTACTAACACTTTTACAGACAAAATACGTAACTGGACTTAGTTCCTTTCAACATGGAACGAACAGAACCTGTAAACGAGCAATAACTTTTACGTTCTTGGTGTATTTCCTTTATTTCTAAATGAATATATGCATATGCAAGCATGAAAATAATAGGTAACTTAAATGGAATAACTGTTACTTTCTTCAAACAACACACGGAATTATTTATTATTTTGTTATGCGGTATGTTTAAATAAACCCATTATTAATAAAACAGCTGCACTGTAGTCACATATATCGAGGAACAAAAGCATATTAGCAAAACGAGTAATACTGTTAGAAAAAGACAGGTAAACCTTTTTCACTGACACGGCCATTCTAGTAATTCATCAAAGCATACTTTACTCGCCTCAGAAGTCGTTACATAACGATGAACCTTCTTGAGATCATCCTTTTTTGCTGTTTTGACTGGTAATCGTCCTTTCTCATAGGCCTTCATCAACTGATTCATAAGAGGACCATTTCTTGGCCCAGGCTGAGACAAATGGAATGTGTGATGGACTATACTCCCAATGAAGGAACGAACAATCACTCTGCCAGGATGATCTGCAGAATACTGGAACTCGGAAAACGATGCAGGAGCAAACACCACCTTCGCACTTCTAGGAACGTCCTTCGCTGTTGATTCATCACTTAGAGTTGTTTTCCTATAATGCTTAGGCCACCACGCATCCACATCAATGATGTCAGTTCCTTCGACCATTTTTATCGTAACATCCTTTTTTGCGTCAGCAATGATTGTACAGTAATCTTTTGGTGTGTAGATTCTGTCGCAGTGCTTTATTTGTTTCTTGAAAACACCAAAATCCCTATCGCAAGGCAGGAAGGAATGACCTCTAATAGGGAAGTGGTGAATAATTTCCTCGAATCATTTATCTTCGACCAAGCCCATGCAGAAACGAATAAATGAATGATTCCTATTTTGGCCTGGACACGCATCCGAGTGCAAGTGAAGTTTCTTCGTGCCTGGTTTAATCTCGTTGGTGAGATAGTCCAATATGAATGTGCACACTTCATTGGCCCCTTTCTTGGCCTGCCCCTCATGATACATGTATACTTTGGAACTATTGTCTTGGAGGTTGTGTATTGTAAATACATGTACCCATAGCTGCCTTAGGTAGAATATTTCCTGAACAGGTATATGTGGTACAGGTAAATTTTGCATGTAGTCAAAGGCAACACAGGCTGTATTATCAGACTGGCATGATTCTGAGCATGGTTTCATAGAAGAATAAAATTTGTGACTTCTGCGCTTGTGAATATTTAGCTCACTTGCTGCTGCTAATTTAACATTTTGTGATAAGTGCGGAGACTTCATTTTGACATGAAGTTCTTCGCAGATACTGCACACATCTATCTGGGGTCTACCGAATTTGTAGCCAAAGTTCTTATTGAAATAATTAACATAAAATGTATAGTTTGCTTCAAGATTAGGATGTTCCTCACAAAATAAATCATGCATTTTTTAAGGTTCAGCCTTGCATCCAAATAGTTTACTTCGTTACCCCCATAATGAGAAGTTTTGACTAGAAACTTGAGAATGTGGTCCCGAATTTCAGCGCAGATTTCACGTGATATAGCATTGTTCTTATTACTGAATCCCCTCTTGTCCACTGGGCTTTCGCCTTTCGCCAACAGCTTAGCAATCCTGAATACACGCTTCTGTGTTACTCCGTGTAAACTAATGCATGCATTCCTACAGACCTGCAGACGTTCCTGATTTCTAAGAACAAAATATTGTACCGAGAAATGATTAGGGATCTGGGCATGAGAATCTTCACGTAGGGGTGGACGGCTCTTATGGAGCAGGTACAGAGAGGCGTACGCCGAGCAAAAATAATAGTTGGGCTTAAAGCTCAATTTATTCACCATCATGTATTTATGGGCAATGTTTCCTACTGTATTATTCCTGCTCCTTTTCACGAAATATTTGTTTCGTTGGCAAATTATTTAAACATTAAAGCAAGTTATTTTACAAAATTTTCGTAATGCAATGTTTACCTGATTTAAAAACATGATATCCACAAAAGATTGCCTTTATCTTGAGGTTTTTGAAAATAATTTGAGTCACCATAAACTAACTGAAATGAATGTCTTTCACCAGAAGATCAAATTCAAAATTCCAAATACTGAATTGTTTCCCTACAGTCTTTTTTAAATAATAACTTTCACTTGTTTCCTAAAGTCTTTTTAAATAATAAATATCACTTGTTTCCTACAGTCTTTTTAAATAATAAATTTCACTTTAAAGTAAATACTCTTTCACTTTCAAAGTTTGTGAAGTTCTCCCTAAACGTTTTTATACGTATGAAAATTTTTACACTTCGAAAATAACTTAAACTAGAATTTAGTAAAAGTCTAGTTTCCAATGAGCGTTGTAATAATTGTTCGTAAAGCTGTTAAACGATGTCACTGATTTTACTATTCCACTTGGCAAGAAGAAAGTTTGTTCTGTGGAATTTTATGCACTCGTTTTGAAAGTGGTTTAAAATACACTTCATATGACCTGTTTTTACTGGAACTCAGGACTGGAATGTAGACAGCTGCTGGTCAGCGAACAGCAAGTTGTCACCATAGGCAGCCGGTGTCGTGAAGTCATCACCATAGCACACGCTCCATATCCCATGTTGATACCGCAGTTCCATTCCCTTGTTGACACGTCCCACTTCGACTCGAGATTCAGCTTGTGTAGCGGCAGGCAGATATGATAATTACAAAAAATAGGCACTCGTCAGGATTTCGCGCGTCACTGTGTAATGTAGCGAACACGAGAAAGTTCAACTGACTGTGATTGCTTGGTAGTGTCCCATTCGAAATAAGTCGTATTTGCACTTCATAAATGTATGCACGGTATTTTGTTATGTGCACTTGTTCACTGTTCTTAACACTAGCAGCAAAATTACGAAAGCTCATTTATCGGAACAACCGTTCAGAGAAAAAACACAGTTCTAATATGATCATTGGTATGACGCACGAAGAAAAGGTACATTTACAACAGTAGAAATATTCTAAACACATGCATGTTTGTATGTTAAAATAGCTACAGTGTTTTGAAGAAGTCGTCGTCTAATGCAGCACTTACTTGTTCACCCGAGACGAATGCTGTAATGTTGTTTAGAGTTAATCACACTTGTATTAAATACCAATCTTTAAATACTTTCATTGCGTTACTTGCTTTAAAAGACTAAGTATTTATGTATTTCACTGGAAAATTGCGTTAATATGCACCCGCTTTTAAATTACAAATGTTCCAAGTTAAAGATAAATCTGGTGTGAGTACAAGTTCTACACACTCGCTTTCGACTGAGTTGAAGTTTAAATATATTATACCACAGTTTAAGTTACTGTTACACATTCTCGAAATAGTACTAGTATTTCGTGAAAACTAAGTTCGTATTTTTAATTTTCGAAAAATTTGTAAGTCAAAAAGTAGCACTTTGAATACAAGTCTTTTGACGACAATGACGGCAGAGTTCCTACCGGCGAACCTCACTCGTGGCGGCTATGTTCGAACCTCGGCGTAGTCACTCGCGTACAACGTCGTGTTGTTCCTTCAGCTGCGAGTTATGAACTGACTTTTACTTGGCGAATCCCTGTCCTTTTATACCATTCCTTTCCATGCAATCACGCGCTGTACACGTGATCGGCGCATCATAGCAATGTCACTTCCTTGCGTGAAGCTCGTGACGTAGTTACTCGCTCTCACTCGAAAGTTCCAGCTGTGACTTTGTTTACTTCGCAGTACCTCACGCTGAAATAAATTATGTTCCAGACCGCTGGCGGTTCCTTGTACAACATGTATATGCTGATTCACGTTCCACTTTTGATCGTTCTCCGTCTTGATTAACAGCCCTAAGTCTTGGCCGTTTAATGGAATGCCATTCAATCAGTCTGTAAGTGGACATCCTGTTCATTTTTTGTTTCATATTCGTAAAAAGCATTAAATATCTGCAGCCTCTCTTCTTCTTGCAATATATTGAAGCAGTGACGCTTGCACCTAAAACAAACAAGTTACCTAGGTAAATTCTTTGTCCGACACCCATTTAGTAATCATAACTTCAGTATCAATAATCGTTCAAATCCCTTTTATGGAAGTGAAATGGTTGAACAGATACTATGTAGGTAAAAATTATAATTTCTAACATACCTGCAGGGAGGTCCAATACTTTTCTGAGGAACTGCCTTTCCTGCATAGCTTGTATATGCACTACACTTTACCCTTGATCGCTTTATTTTATTCCTGGCATAATTTTCGTTGCGTTTACGTTTCTTTCCTGCCATAACTTCGTTGTCCATGATGAAAATATCTTTAAGAACACAGCAAGAAGAAGATTAATAATATGCAGAGCACAACAACCACGTAGGATATATTGTCAGTGACAACACTCAACATCTATGTAAACAAATGAAACAAGCGCGCCAATCTTGACATCCGAGACACAGCAGCGCTCTCTGCATAGGTTGGTTGGCGCTGGTAGACATTCCGTGTTGAAACGCACTAACTGCAGGACTAAGTTCCTTTCAACATCAAAACATGCATCTTGCTTCTTAGAACGCAAAATCGCTGTAAAACGAATTTTCAAAAATGTGGACTTAGTGCCTTTCAACAACGAACAATTCAATTCTTGTATTATATTTTTGCAGGTTCTTACTTTGGAAGCTATATTTTGAAGGTGCTCTTTACAGCAGAGTACACGTTCATTATTTGCAATTGTTTAGATAGAAGCAACATACTTTTGCTTGTTGGCATTAGATTAATTATTTAATTATTTAATTAATTAGTTAATAATAGTAAGTTTAATAATAATATTGATTCTACGTCCCAGTAACTACTTTTACGGTTTTCGGAGACGCCCAGGTGCCAGGATGTTGTCCCTCAGGAGTTCTTTTACTTACCGGTAAATCTACCGAGACGGGGCTGACGTAATTGAGCAACTTCAAATATCACCGGATTAAGCCAGGATCGAACCTGCCAGCTTGGGCTCAAAAAGGGGCATTAGGTTTAAGTTGATACAACTTAAAGATTTCTTTTCCAACCTAAGGCCGTCCATTAGGATCTGCACAGTTCTTTTTAGTGATCTCTTGGTGCATACAGAATTCCCTATATACACTCGTAATAGCCTCTGACTCAGCGTCAGTATGTTATTCAGGATTCCTGAATCAGGAAGTAGGTAATTGTCTTTCAGGAGACTCGTTTAAGCAACGTTCACCATCTTTCCAGACTGTGCCATGTGTCACTATCAAGTCAATGAATGCTACCAATGTGTTCACATTCCTCTGATAATCTGCTTCTATGTATGTTAAAAGAACATTACTTCATCTGAGTGTCGGAGCTGGAGTTCAAGTCGAAGGCATGCACAATTCAATTACCAAAAACCAAAACCAAACCCCATGGCACTACAGCCCTTGAAGGGCCTTGGCCTACCAAGGGACCGCTGCTCAACCCGAAGGCCTGCAGATTACGAGGTGTCGTGTGGTCAGCACGACGAATCCTCTCGGCCGTTATTCTTGGCTTTCTAGACCGACAATTCAATTACAGTACACAAATTTATATTCAATTTATAAGATTGTAATTGATGACGATGATGATTGCCGTTTACGTCATTGGCCCCTAATATTGCAATTAATGTAATATAATGTTAATATTGTAATTTTAACATTATAATTAATTTCATATAATTTTAATATTGTAATTATTTATTAATAGAAAAAATAAGTTTATTTTTTTTAATTTTAAGGCATAATCTTCAAAAATTAAGGAATTATTTATAACTGAAATCCAGCCACGGCTACTTCATGGCTACATTTAAAGCAAGGTCTACACGAGCACTACCAACCTCCTTGTAAGTTGCATACATATTAAAGTGACTTGCAGACTTCTTGGGTCTGCGGATGGTAGAATACAAGTTATTGAGATCACTATAGCCAGTACCTACCAGTCCATAGCAACAACATTTAAGAGCTCCATGACCAGCAGAATAGTTTGTTTAGTTCTTCACACCCATTTAACCACTTATGTTCTTCATACAGCTTTGTATTTAAATGACGATTGAACCCTTTCGTTGTGTTCACCCATTGTCGCAATGCTACATAAAATTAATAAATTAATGTTCTCACTGAAAACACTGCGCAATTCACATAGCAATCAGCAAAAACACGTTGAAGACTGCATTGCAAGATTGTGAAGAGAGAGGGAGAAGTATTTGTTCTCGACTGGAGAATATTGGTGTCTTGTAAGACAGTCAGTCCACTGCACCCAGTGAGAGTCGAAGCTTTTAAGAGGACAGAACAGTGCGTTTCCCCACTCCATCACGTCTCTTTCGTTATGGCTTGTTGCCGAGACTTATTTTTAGCAAGGTGCCGCCAGGATTCCAGAGGCACTTCCGTGGTGAAGTGCATGTGGTCCATATACCATACAAACTTGTAGACTACGGTATCTTCCCTGACGTAAGTGTGTATGCTTGCTTGCAGCCTAGCCCGGAGAACTCTCGATATAATTATAAAATGATGTGAACAGTATGTAACAAATATATTCATTACATAGGACACCTTAGAGCAGTGGTTCTCAAACTATTTCATCACACGGAACCCCACACAAGGTACGTTTTCCAGAGGGACTCATTCTTTGGACGACCTTTCTGCTCCAGACTTGTTTTAGGTCGTCCCAGCTGAAGGTATGTCAGAAGCCAACGTAGAAGCCCTCGCCACCACCATCCAGGAGCTCCTGCTTCGCCAGAAGAATATGGAACAGCGCTTCGACAACTTTTAGGGCCAGACGGCGTCCGGGACGACACCGGACAGGAGCACTCCATCACCGATGACGACGAATGGTGGCACCTGTTCCCAGCAACTTACGACAAGGGCATAGCAAAACCGACCGACCAGAAGGTTGTTCAGATCGCCAGGGCCCTCAAGGATCTTCTCGCTCTGACTCCTCAGGGCCAGGATCATCACGATGCAACAATAGTTCTCTGGAGCCTCAGTGCCTGGCCGGCCTTGGGCGAGGCACATCAAAAGTACTTCTTCAACAGGGCAAACCTGCTCTACTTAGCCATGTCCCAGGGATGGGACGTGGTCGTCCAGGTCGACAGAACAACGGGGGACAGCGCGGCAGTTCTCCCGGAAGGCTTCCAGTTTCAACCCACTCCACGCTCGGCTGCGGTCTCCCGCGGTGCGCGCGGTCGAGGACGCGGGACACGCGGAGCACGGGGTTTGACTCGCAAGAAGTAAGTGCCACCAGCCAGCGAGCCGCGACACGGACCTCGCCTCGTCGCCGGCGGCTCCAGCAAACTCGTTTAGAGCCCTATCAGAGGTCTCTCACTGGCCTGTTAGAATCCATGAAGAAGTTTTTTTTTTATTTTTTTTTTTCTAGGGGCTTTACGTCGCGCCGACACAGATAGGTCTTATGGCGACGATGGGATAGGAAAGGCCTAGGAGTTGGAAGGAAGCGGCCGTGGCCTTAATTAAGGTACATCCCCAGCATTTGCCTGGTGTGAAAATGGGAAACCACGGAAAACCATTTTCAGGGCTGCCGATAGTGGGATTCGAACCTACTATCTCCCGGATGCAAGCTCACAGCCGAACGCCTCTACGCGCACGGCCAACTCGCCCGGTCCATGAAGAAGTGATGTGTGGTGTTTGTGTTTCAGTGTTCCGAGATCAAGTATTCTTTCTTTGACCAAGACTGCCATCTGGGCCAAGAAGAGGACCCCCCGGGTGGACATAGTCTTCGTTATTTATTCTTTTCTATGTTACATGTCTTATCATGGTAGTATGCCCATTCTTTTATGTATTTTGTATATATTTACTTGATTTCTTTCTGTATTTACTTCACTTGAAATATTAAAACACCAGAGCTTGGTACCTTCGGGACCCCGCTCGCTGCCTCCTCCTGCGGCTAACGCCCGTGCTGTCAACTGTACACGCAGTCGCCCCGTGCCTATATAAGGCCGGGGTAACGGCAGCTCGGGGTCTGTTAGTCGCTTGGTATAATCAACTTTATTGAATGCCTTTTCTAGATCTACGAACGCCATGTCCATGAGCTTGTTCTTTTTAATTCGGTCCTCTAAGACCAGACGTAAAGTCAGGACTGCTTCACGAGTTCCTACATTTCTTTTGAAGCCAGATTGATCTTCTCCCAACTCAGTTTAAACTTTCATTTCCATTCTTATGTAAATAATACGAGTTAAAATTTTGCAGGAGTGAGATACTAAACGAATGGTGCATTAGTGTACACACCAGTGGCGGTTCGTGACATTTTACTCTGGCAGGGCTGTGCCGCCATCTCTTTCCCCTTCCCAATCGGTCGAGTTTTCACTGACCAACACCACGATACTTTTAGACAAATAAGCTATATATATGATTGGGTGTTGGTATATTTGACATTAATAGGCTCAAGAACTACTGGAAATTTTCACAGTTTGTTCTTATTACATCTGAGAGAGATTATGAAGTGGTTTGAACGAAATCTGATTGGTAGTTCGGCACTGGGGATGAGAAGGGGTGAAAAAGAAAATAGGGGAAGATAAGCAAACCGCAAGACAAGTCTGATCAGCGGGTTGCCTACCCAACAGTATGTGAAGATTATAATGTGTTTCTTAAAACTTATTTCTGCTTTTATCTTCTATATAACTATATAAAAATGAAAAGTCCAAGGTCTGTCCCCATGGCACAGGGAGTGAGAAGGTGAGAAAATGTCGCAAATTACAGAGATTACGGGTGAATGTGTGCATGTTCCAGCATACCTCTCAACCAAATTTAATACTCATATAACTTACTATCTGGAAAAATTACTGTAGGGATAAGAAACCTCTAGCACCCCTAAAGGAAGAGGGTAAAACTTAAAAATATGAAAATGACGATATTAGTGACGAATTCATAGTCTTTGGGGTAGCTGAGATGAACTGTGACACACTGAATGCCGTTTAAGTCAAAGTTCGTTCCCAATCGGTATAGTAAACATATGATGACTTACTCTTCGGGAAAGAAAACTGTAGGGTAAGACACAAATACGGGCGGGATCGGAAATGGGGTGAAATATTAAAATCTATATAATTATATATAAAACTGGATGTTGGTATATTTGAGATTAGTAGACTCAAAAACTACTTTACCGAATTCGCTGAAATTTTCACAGTTTGTTCTTATTATATCTGGAGGGATTATAAGATGGTTTGAACGAAATCTGATGGGTAGTTTTCTTATGATGAGTAATTTGAGGTAATTTTATGTAATTGCAAAGCCGCACCAAGATTGACCAAGATTGAATCGACTTGATGGACAGTTTGTCGCTAGGCGACAGCATCTTACGCTATATCATGTAGTCCGATAATAAATACTGTATCGAGGAGGATGGGAACACGCTGCCATGTTTTATAAAGTACCTTTCTTGATAAGAGATTCATCCTTATCACTGTTATTTGGAAATAGCAATCCAACATGCTGTGATCGAGATGTACTTTCAAGTCATAGGACCAACTTTGATTGGTCTGCCCAGTTTGAAGAATGTAGCTGTGTATTAGATGTGTAAAATATTTAAGAAACTGGGAAAATATAGAATATCAACAGTAGAACGACACGAGTTATCACCTACTCCTAACGAATAGCAACTGGGGGTTCCCAGCGAGCAAAGGCGAGTCTATGTAATCCATCTGCCCTACATGTAAATGTCATTGTACGTGGCTATGTATCGGGGAAGGGGGAGATATAAAAATAATCGAATATAGTGTCGAATCCGTACTTTCCGGGTTGCTCAGATGAATGGTTACACTCCTGCTATTTTATCACTTATTGGTGGGGTTCAAGGAGGGAAGAGATACAAAATTAATCAAAAATAGTGTCGAGTCCATAGTTTTCGAGGTCACTGAGATGAATAGTAACACTCCGGATTTTTAAAATCAAAGTTAAGCCCTATTCGGGGGAGTTAGATATAAATGTAATCGAAAACAATGTCGAATCCACAGATATTGACGTCACTGAGATGAATAGTGACACTCCGGAATTTTTATAAGTCCAAGTTCAGCCCCCTTAGTGGTAGGAGTGAGTGAAATACAAAACTAATGGAAAATAGTGTCGAATCCATAGTTTTCGGCGTCGCTGAGATGAACAGTGACACTCCAGATGTTTTATCCCTTAGTGGTGGGGGGCAAGGGGGGATGAGATACAAAAATAATCGAAAATAGTGTCGAATCCATAGTTTTCGGGGTCACTAAGATGAATAGTGACACTCTGGATTTTTTTATGTCCAAGTCCAGCGCCCTTCGGGATGTGGGGTTAGGGGGAGTGAAATACAAGAATAATCGAAAATAGTGTCGAATCAATAGTTTGCAGGGTCGCTGAGATGAATAGTGACACTCCGGGTTTTTTATAAGTCCAAGTTCATCTCTCTGTGTGGTGGGGTGTGAGAGGCGAGGGAGATACAAAAATAATCGAAAAGTGTGTCAAATCCAAAGTTTTAGAGGTCACTGAGATGAACAGTGACACTTCGGATTTTTTAAGTCCAAGTTTCAGCCCCCTTTGGTATAGGGGTGAGAAAGGGTGAAAAACAAAATTAGCAAATTACCGAGATTATGGATGTATGTATGCATTTTCCAGCTTAGCTGTCAACTAAATTTGGTACAAATATTTCTTACTATCTGTGAAAAATGCTGTTGGGGCAATACTCCCCTAGAAACCCCCAGGGAATGGGGTGAAATATAAATATAAATAAAACTACCGATATTAGTCTCGAACCATACTTTTCAGGACTACTGGAGTGATTTCTACCAAACTTGGTACACATATGACTTACTATCAGGAGAGGCATAAGAAATCTCTAGCACCCTAAGGGGGTGAGATATAAAAATCGGAAATTGTGTCGAATTCCACATTTTTCGGGGTCGCTGCGATTAATAGAGACACTCAGAAATTTTTTACAGTCCAAGTTCAGCCCCTTTGGCATAGGGGTTCAGAAAGGTTAAAAAGATTTGCCCAAAATAACCGAGATAATGGACGTAGTGTAGGTATCAACCAAAACTGGTATAAGTTACTATCTGAAAAAGTACTATTTGGAGTAAGACACTCCTAGCGCCACTAGAGGAGGGCTGAAATATACATACATTTGTGTCGAATCCGTAGTTTTGGGGGACACTGAGATGAACTGTGACACTCTGGATGCCATTTAAGACAATGTTCAGCAGCAGGAGGGTAGAATGAGAGCGGGTGAAGGAAAGATAATGTCCAAAGTGACCGATTTTTTTTTTTTTTTTGCTATTTGCTTTACGTCGCACCGACACAGGTAGGTCTTATGACGACGATGGGATAGGAAAGGCCTAGGAATGGGAAGGAAACGGCTGTGGCCTAAATTAAGGTACAGCCCCAGCACTTCCCTGTTGTGAAAATGGGGAAACCACGGAAAGCCATCCTCAGGACTGCCTACAGTGGAATTCGAACCCGCTATCTCCCGGATGGAAGCTCACAGCTGTGCGCCCCTAACAGCATGGCCAATTCGCCCGGTATGGCCGAATTTAAGGATGTAGGCGTGTATGTTATGGCATACCTCTCAACCATACTTGGTACTCATGTCACTTAGGGGAATGTCGGGAGGTATTGGACAGTTTAACTTTTTTGCCATAATATTTTTATTGAATAGGAAACAAAACCATGTAATGCATTTTATAGGCATATATATTCTTATATTAACGTACTCACTTGAATATATTGAATCATAATGGAAAACACGGACAATATTAACAAATTATGTTGTCATTACACTCTCGCATGTTTGAAAACTGGAGGGTGGTATCGGGCAGTCAATATTTTTAGCAAAAAGAGATTCTTCACATTCATAATACAAGCAATTTAACGTTTAGCCATTCTGCAAATATCACACTTGTAATGGTCATTACACTCTCGCATGTTTGAAAACTGGAGGGTGGTATCGGGCAGTCAATATTTTTAGCAAAAAGAGATTCTTCACATTCATAATACAAGCAATTTAACGTTTAGCCATTCTGCAAATATCACACTTGTAAAATAATGCTTCTCCTTCAAGATTTGCACAGTTTTCATGAGCCCAACCTCTACAAACACTACACTGAATCCAATCTTCATTGAAGCCCTCTCTACAAATGATGCAGTCAGTTTTCCCATAATTTCCTGCATTGTCTTCAGTGATTGCAAGGGTTATTTTCGCAGTTTTGAAGGATTTCTTGGTGACTTTGACATTTCCCTTCTCTTTATCAGACAAACGAGCTCGTTTCTCCTCCAGTTGGTGTTTATATCGGGTGGAAGTCAAGACTTCGCTCTGCTCACGACGTCGTTTCCTTGCATCTAATTTCTCCTTTGCAATGCTGGGAAGGGGTGAGAATTTTTCCAGTAGCACCTGGGATGTAGAAGGCCTGCTGTTGATCTCTTCAGCTTCAAGTGGTGGGGATGGCCGTGTAGCTGATGATACTACTCGTCTTTAGATTGATGGGAAATCTTGATTTAAGGGTACAAGAGAAGTTTAAGGCAGAAGAGAAGAAGGTTCTTCAATAGAAGCCAGTGGAGGTTCAGAGAAGGATGACTGAAAATCCAGGTCCGTGAAAATATTACGGTTGAAGGGGTAGATTCCTGTACAGGCAAAAGCAGACTGAGCAAGCTCCATTTGGCAGACTCTGGTCAACGCAAAATTTACAAGTCCAGCAATATCCCTAAGACCCATTTTCATTTTGGAATACCTTCCCATCCATAATGAGCATGCCTCGTTGTAGGCATTTTTGAAGGGCTTCATCACCACCCTGTCAAGTGGCTGCAGTTTGTGTGTCGTGTGGGGCGGTAGGCTCAGCATATGGATATGATTCTTCTTTGCATACATAATAAGATCCAAATTCTTGTGGCTAGCATACCCATCTACAACCAATAGAACAGGATTTTGTCCTGAAGGATTTGTCCTCTCAACCAAAGTCTGCATCCATTTCAGGAAGCCTTCTTTGGTAATCCACCCGCTTGGCTGTCCATCAAAAGTGCTACCTACTGGCGCATCTTTCTTCAAATCATTGTCTACTCTTACCCTTGGGAAGACCAATAGTGGAGGAATGAACTGATCACCAGAGGCATTGATTGAAAGTAAAACAGTGAAGTTCTTTCCCCTTTCTCCAGACGTAAGTTTTCCTACCTGTTTCTCATCACCGATTGACAAAACCTTTAATTGATGTGTATGCACACAAGACACTCCATTTTCATCAGCGTTGAAGATTCTCGATGGAATAAAGAAATATGTTGTCATATGATCATTTAATTTATCAAAACATTTGTCCGTTTGCTCCTTGTAGAAGCATACTGCTCGCTGCAAGCTGGTAGACTCGGACGTTCTCAAACTGTGGTCGTGGTGTCTCTTCATAAAATCGTAATAAAAGTCCTTTCCTGCCATCATTTTAGTTTTATTAAATGTATGTTCAACTATCAATTCCTCAGCAAATTGATACACAAGTTTTGAAAATTCGGTTTTGTTGAGTGGCATGAGTTGGTTGTCTCTGATACGTCCCACTGTTCGCCGTACACACTTTCATTGGAATCTCTTTACCAGCACCAAGAGCTTTAATTATATCACCTAACGTGCTTTTTGCAACAGAGAAATGTTGACTGGGCCCTCTAATACTAATGTTATTATCCCTGACACTATTCACGGCTAATATAATATTGCCTTCTTCCCACTGCCCTCGTATCTTCCCCATATTTACCTAAAACAAAGGATAGTACCATCAGTAACCTGGACGGAACTGCAACCTATGATGTCCGATACCGCACGCCAGTTTCGTGTCCGATACGTCCCGAATGACTCCCATAAGAAAAAACAGGAACTTAACGACAACGTTCGAAAAGAAACTAATTCTAAACCCACGATATTACAGAGCAAGGAATACTGTTTCTGCTAAGGTACTTAAAATCCAATGCAACTTATCCTTGTTGCTGCTACGTATTGGTAAAAATAAATCCGTGCAGGCCGAAAATAGCACAAAGAATAGAAATACACCACCACTCATAAACGACCCTGCCTCTCGACTGAATAGGATGTACCCACACTTCAAACATGTAGGCGGACCTGTGAGTAAATAAACAAGTTCTAATCATTATAAAATATCAAAGCCATTTCTTATTAACAGTGCTGATGTAGTTATTTTATTATTATTAATTATATACAGTCGTATCAGCACACACTTTTTTAAAACATAACCGGTTTTCGGACACTAAGGTCCATCATCAGTGTTAAAATTTAAATTTAATTCCACATGAGTGTGTCGTCAAAATTGGTTAAAATGAGTTTAAAATGTAGCCCTGTTGACATCAGCTGTAAAATAAGAAAAAGAAAAACAAGTGTAAAAGTAAGAAAATAATACATATAAACTTACAATGTTGTTGTAGAAAGTATGGACATACCATAGGAAGGCCTGGCTTTTCCTCGTGCTCAGGCTGTTGGTCGAGTACTGACAAACGTTCAGCTTTAAGTACGGAACCGCGCTGCAAGCACATGATTTTACGTCACCTCAAGGTTGCGTTGGAAGCACCTGATTTGCTTGAGTTGACGTAACAAGATGGCAAGATGGCTGCTATACGTAGGCTCTTATGAGACGGCCAAGGGCGCTTGCGCAAGATGGCGGCTATCCAATTGCACAAGATGGCTGCTATAAATGTGCTCTTATCAGACGGCCAAGGGCGCTTGCGCAAGATGCAGGCTATGGGTGATTGCACACGATGGCGGCTATAGTTGGGCTCTTATGAGACGGCTATGAGCGATTGTGCAAGAGAGCTGCTACACATAGGGTCTTATGGAGAAAGATGCCGGCCATGGGCGATTGCACAAGATGGCAGCTATACATGGGCCTTTATGGAAAAAGATGACGGCCAAAGGCGCTAGCGCAAGATGGCGGCTATACACAAGCTTATATGGAGAAAGCTAGCTTATAGGCTACTGCGCAAATGGCGGCTGCTCATATGAGGCGGCTTAAGAACGCTTGCGCAAGATAGCGGCTATACATAGGCTCTTATGAGACGGCCTTAGGTGATTGCACAAGATGGCGACTATACATGGGCTCTTATGAACAAAAATGATGGCCATGGAAGCTTGCGCAAGATGGCGGCTATACACAGGCTTATATGGAGAAAGCTAGCTTAGAGGCTACTGTGCAAGATTGCGGCTATACACAGGTTCTTATGAGGCTAACTCCTACAACATGGGTCGGAGGTTACTGCGCAAGATGGCGGTTGCTCTTAGGAGACGGCTTAATGGTGCAAGCGCAAGATGGCAGCTATACACAGGCTCTTATGGAGAAAGCTAGTCCAAGGGGGCCAGTGCACAAGATGACAGCTATACATAGGCTCATATGGCCTCTTCCTGCTCCGAAGGGACACAGCCGCCCTCCTTCTCCTCCTTATCCGTATAGCAAAAGGGTAAAAGGGCACCTCTTCCTAGCAAAAGGTCAAATGGGCAAAAAGAACACCTCATCCTCATCTGTAGGGCAAAAGGGCAAAAGGGCAAAAGGGCTACTCTTCCTGGCAAAAGGGCAAAAGGGCTCCTCCTCGTAGCACAAGGGCAAAAGGCCTCTTCCTTATCAATATGGCAAAGGAGCTCTTCCTCCTGGCAAAAAGGCTAAATGGCTCCTCTTCCTCGCAAAAGGGCTCCTCCTCCTGGCAAAAGGACAAAGGACACCTCCTTACAATTACTGAAGTTATCTCCATCCCTCCTCTTACAGACAGATGCTTTCCTGAATTGAACGTTACATTACAAACAAATATACTTACGTTATGTAGCGTTGTCTTCGTCTCATAAGTTTTTCGATTGAGGAGAAAGCGGTTAGGATGAGGAGGCGGTAAGGAGAAGGTAATACTTTTTCCGCATGCAAATATATTGTAGGATAAGCAAATGCTGTATCCGACAAGACAAAACAGGTTCTATCTAGTTACAGAATGCAATTGTAAAAATATAGAATTGACATGTTGTATGTCATCATCCGACAAGACAAAACATGTTGACTATTAAACAGAAAACTTTTATCGCTACTCTGCTATATGTTTCTATTCGTCAAGACAAGTCACTATTAGTACACACTAAAAATGATTGTAGAACAAGACGAAACATGTTGGCTATCAGTGTTCAGAACAGAAAGCTTATAACGGAAAACATTATAAAATTAATCTCTCTGTTGATACAATCGCACTCGTATGCAATCAGCACGCACACATAGAATTGCAAATGTTGTATATCTCCATCAGACATACTTCTTCTTAATCACTGCAGAAAAAATGATTCTACTACATTGCAGGGGATACCTTTGTCCTAGGGAGGTAAATTTTGCGGGATTCCAACATATGCAAATAAAACTGTATAGATTTAGAACACTGATTTAGTTACAATAGAAAAAGGATAGATTCAAACCCTGTTTTCTTATCGGAAACACGGAAAGTGAAATTAAACAGAACGCTAGTGCTATAAGAAATACACTGCTTACATTTCAGCCCCTAGCAGTCGAACAAGTTATAGCATAAACATGTAACATGAAATATCGGTTCGGAAACATATTGTTTCAATCTGTACGCATAGGTTATAAGCATGTAGCTCATGTGGAAAGTGGAATTAAACAGAACGCTGGTGCTATAAGAAATACACTGCTTTCATATAAGTCCCTAGCAGTCGAACAAATTATCGGATAAACATGTAACTTGAAATTTCAGTATGGAAATATACTATTTGAATCTGTTGGCATGGGATACAAGCATGTAGCTCATGCGGAAAGTGAAATTAAACAGAACGCCTAGTGCTATAAAAATACATTGGTTATATTTAAGCACCTAGCAGTCGAATAAATTATCGGGTGAACATGTAACTTGAAATTTCGGTTCGGATAACATATTATTTCAATCTGCTGGCATAGGTTACAAGCATGTAGCTTCTGCAGGAGAGGGCTACTGTGCAAGATGATTGCAAAATGCTGAACCGAAAAATAATCTTGCTACACACATGATAGGCAATGGAACCCAGGGGTCACGTCTTACCAGAAGAGCAAAAGAAGGAAAGGACTCTTCCTCCTCATCCTCCTCCTCCTGACCGCGTCCTTCTCCACGTCCCAGGGATAAAGGGCTAATGGGCTAAAGGGCAAAAGGACTAATGGGCTTAAGGGCTCCTCCTCTTGTTACCGCACCGTCTTCCTCCTCCTAGAGCTAAGTAGCTAAAGGGCTAATGGGCTAAAGGGCTAAAGTGCAAAATGGCTCCTCCTCCTCTACCTTACCGCGAACTCCTCCTCCCAGAAGGAGTTAGCTGAAGTTGGTACGTTTTTGACAGCAGCTACACCCTCATCGGTTGTTATCTGCAAGAACGCTTCTACTTTGTTAGATGTAGCAAATTAATCTCTGTTGGTAAATGGTTTACCTATTCTAACTTCGTACTCGTAACGATGTGTATGTTCTATTGTTCATGAACAATGACTGTTTACAATGTATCTTACAGTAAGGTAATATATTCGTGTTGTGTATATCTGTGGTTATTCTTCAATAAACAACTGCATTGAATGATCTACCAGACTTTTGGTTTTGTTATAGACTTTCTACTATGAGTAGTTAAAACCTAAAATGCTTAACATTTGTATTATTCTTACTAAAAGTATGCGGAAAAACTGATAACTGTCTCGTCCTAAAAACGAAAAGGTTACCGTGCTAATAATCAAGTGTTAAAACTTTGCGTTCAGAACCGAAGAAATTTATGCCGCACGTAACAGGGAATGGAACCCACGGGTCACGTCTTATTAGAATTACCTAATAAAGAATAAAATCCCCGACCAATTAGTGGCACACTGAGTTGCGTTTTTCTAACAGAAATCAGTATCTGCTTGATAGTTTTTAGTGTTTGGAACTCTGAACTTTTCAAGATGGCAGCAGTGAGGTTAACGATGATCTGTTGTTGGATTCTAAATTCCGCGCTACGACGTGAATATGATGTTCACCGCATTGAAGATGGCAGCAGTTAGGTTAGCGATGCTCTATTGTCCTTAAAAGTGAGGTTAGGGTCCGTCAAGATGACAGCTGTCAAAAAAGCACGTGGCTTTGTTTACAAACAAGGGCACGTGGTCATGACGTCACGGTCACGTGGTATGCTGCATCAGCACCCGAAGTTCAAAATCCACGCCCACGTGGTTAGAACTTGTCAAATGCACGTAGATTTTAAATTCCGCGCTCTACGTCGTTATGAGCAGAACTAAGAATAGGCATGTTTAAAAATCTTATGAACATAGCAGCAGTAAGAATAGCGATGTTTAAAAATCCCACGAACATAGCAGCAGTAAGAATAGCGATGTTTAAAAGCGTGTACACATCACATATCGATTATGCATGCATCGACTATCGTACTGAACTTCTTCCGCTATAGTGTACAATGATCACATGTGTGTGTGCTGCTATCTTAGCGAGACCTATATGCACTAACTTAACGACGTAAGCACGGGATTTAAAATCTAGATAATAATAATGAAGTATATTTGATACCTTCCAGTGTCTTCAGGACTTATCAACGTATACAGCCGTCGTTTGTGGTGTTTGAACCAAGTACTTACCGAGGACTAAATTATGATCGGTGCAAGCAGCCGGCGTCCTCTTTCATTCCTTTGTCCCAGTCCGCATTATCTTACTGCGTTACGTTCTCTTCCTTAGCCTAGTACTACATTGCAGTCTCCCATCACAATTAAATCTTCGTCGCCTTTTATATATTTTACTAAATCATCTCTCGATTTCTTCACCAGCTGGTGAACTAGAAGGCGTGCAGACCTGCACTATTCTCACAGGTATTGGTTATGTGTCTATCTTGACAACAATAATCCTTTCACTATGCTGGTTGTATTAGCGTATCGGCTCCTCTATTTCGTCCCCCTCCATTCCCTCTGTTTGATTTGGTGTTGATAATTGTGTAGTCACCTGACCAAAAATCCTGCTCTTCCTGTCAAAGTACTTCACTAGGGCCATCTGGTCCCAAAAGGTAAAACTTTTGCAGTATGATAGTTCAGTCATTAGATCATAGAAAACTTCATAGTAGTGTATCAACGGCAAATTTAAACAGACGAGGAGGATTAACTCATGGCTCAGTTAATCTAATCATGAGTAAGCCCATTCCAGTGTTCATGAATCCACATACGCATTGTAATCGTTTGAAAACTCGCTCAGTTTGCTAAATATGTAGTTTACTGAAATTAAATTTTGCACCTGAATTTCCTATCACCAACTTTTAATATATTTTATAGTTTCATGTATTAAGAGTATTATCAATCAATCAATACTGACCTGCATTTAGGACAGTCGCCCAGGTGGCAGATTCCTTATCTGTTGTCTTCCTAGCATTTTCTTAAATGATTTCAAAGAAATCGGAAATTTGTTGAACATCTCCCTTTGTAAGTTATTCCAATCCCTAACTCCCCTTCCTATAAACGAATGTTTGCCTCAATTTAACCTCTTAAATTCCCACTTTATATTCATATTGTGAACTTTCCTACTTTTAAAGACACCACTCAAACTTATTCGTCTACTTACATTATTCCACGCCATCTCTACGCTGACAGCTCGGATCAAACCACTTAGTCGAGCAGCTCGTCTTATTTCTCCCAAATATCTCCAGCCCATACTTTTCAATATTTTGTTACGCTATTCTTTTGTCGGAAATCACACAGAACAAATCGAGCTATATGACCCTTATACGAAACTTACACCTTTCCTTATATTAACACCTACGTACCTACAGTGATCCCTATAGGAAACTTACACCCCATCAACCCAGTAGTTAAAACAGAGAGGACGTTTCCTATTTGTGAAACTGACAACCTGACTTTTAACCCCGTTTATCATCACACCACTCCTTGAATCAAGTAATCCTGGTGAAGGTCCCATACACTGGAACCATACTCTAGTTGGGGTCTTACCAGAGACTTATATGCCCTCTCCTTTGGATCTTTACTACAACCCCTAAACACCCTCATAATCATGTGCAGAGATCTGTATCCTTTATTTACAATCACTTTTATGTGATTACCCCAGTGAAGATATTTCCTTATATTAACACCTACGTACCTACAGTGACCCCTATACGAAACTTACACCTTTCCTTATATTAACACCTACGTACCTACAGTGATCCCTATAGGAAACATACACCCCATCAACCCAGTAGTTAAAACAGAGAGGACGTTTCCTATTTGTGAAACTGACAACCTGACTTTTAACCCCGTTTATCATCACACCATTTGACTGCTGTCCATCTCACATCATTATCGAGTTCATTTTTCAGTTGATGACATTATTGTAACTTATTTATTACTCCATACAGAATAACATCATCTGCAAAAAGCCTTATCAATGATTCCACTTCTTTACTCATATCATATGTATATAAGAAGACATAAAGATCCAATAATGCTGCCTGGAGGAATTCCCCTCTTAATTATTATAGGGTCAGATAAAGCTTCGTCTACTCTAATTCTCTGAGATCTATTTTCTGGAAATATAGCGGTCCATCCAGTCACTCCTTTGTCTAGTCCAATTGCACCCATTTTTCCAGTAGTATCCAATGATCCACCGTATCAAATGCCTTAGATAGGTCAATCACGATACAGTCCATTTGACCTCCTGAATCTAAAATATCTGCTATACCTTGCTGGAATCCTACAAGTTTAGCTTCAGTGGAATAACCTTTCCTAAACCCGAACTGCCTTCTATCGAACCAGTTTTTAATTTCACAAACATGTCTAATATAGTCCCAAAGCTTACATGCAACGCATGTCAAACTTACTGGCCTGTAATTTTCAGCTTTATGTCTATCAACCTTTCTTTTATACACAGGGGCCACTATAGCAACCCTCCATTAATTTGCTATATCTCCTTCATGCAAACAATAATCAAATAAGTACTTAGATACGGTACTATATCCTAACCCATTGTCTTTAGTATATCCCCAGAAATCTTATCAATTCCACTCGCCTTTCTAGATTTTAACTTTTGTATCTTGTAAATGTCATAGTTATCGTATGTTAAATTTTAATACTTCGTTATCATTAGTCACCTCCTGTATCTGGACATTATCCTTGTAACCAATAATCTGTACATACTGCTGACTGAATACTTCTGCCTTTTTCAGATCGTCACATACACTCCTCAAGTTCATTAATGATTCCTGGAATGGCCTTCTTAGAGCCTGTTTCTGCCTTTAAGTACCTATACATTTTCACTAAAATTTGTATGACTGCCAATTATGCTTGCCATCGTGTTATCCCTAGCTAACTTCTTTGCTAGATTCAGTTTCCTAGAAAGTTCCTTCAATTTCTCCTTACTTCCACAGCCATTTCTAACTCTCTTTCTTTCCAATCTGCACCTCCTTCTTAGCCTCTTTATTTCTCGATTATAAGAAGGTGGGTCTGTACCATTCCTTACCACATTTAAAGGTACAAACCTGTCTTAACATTCCTCAACAATTGCTTCAAATCCATCCCAGAGTCACTTTACATTTTTATTTACCGTTCTCCACCCATCATAGTTACATTTTAAAACTCCCTTATGTCTGCTTTATCAGCCATATGGTACTGCCTAATAGTCCTACTTTTAAGACCTTCCTTTCTATCACATTTATTTTTAACTATGACAAAAACAGCTTCATGATCACTAATACCATCTATTACTTTCGTTTCTCTATAGAGCTCATCTTGTTTTACCAGCACCACGTCCAGGATATTCTTCCCTCTAGTTCATCCCATCACTTTCTGAATCAGCTGTCCTTCGCATATTAACTTATTTGCCGTTTGTTGGTGGAAAGTTTGCTGTACGGTACGTACAATGTTACCAAATTTTACAGTGTAACGAGAGAAGTTGTAATATCTGCGTTCGAACTTCCTATCATGTATGTCTTATACAGTTTTACCGTACCGGTTATGATAACGGAGTTATTCATGAATTTAGACTTTTATTGCTTAGTTCATGTCGACGCCAAGCCACGAGAAATGGGGGAACAGATTTTAATGTAAATTTGTATGTAAATTCTGGGAATAAGGCACTACAATCCCCAATTCAGTTTTCTATTAACGAGAATTTTCCCCAACTTGTTCTCAAATTCAAAGTTTATCTTCATTTTATGATCCTTCCTACTTTTTAAAACTGTTCTGAAGCTTATTCATCTACTAATGTCATTCTAAGCCATCTCTCCACTAACAGCACAAAACATCCTGCTTAGTCGAGCTGTTCATTTCCTTGCTTCCAAGTCTTCCCAGCCCAAAGTTTGTGAGATTTTCGTAATATAACTCTTTTGTCGAAATGGAAGCATTCGCCCTTATTTACGCTTAAAAGTGCCTCTGAGAATTAATAGTCCGGCCGATTGTGATGTACGCGCTGTGATTCATTTCCTAAATGCAAGAGACATGAATGTTGTTGAAATTCATCGGCAGATTAGTGAAATGTATGGAGAACACACTATGAGCGCAGGAATGGTAAGAAAATGGGTTAGAGCATTTAAAGAAGGCTGTTCTAATGTCCACGACGAGAAGCGTAGTGCGCGACCGTCTGTCATTACTGAAGACCTGATGCAAAAAATTGATGCAAAGGTTAGAGAAAACACACGCTTTACGATTGCGTCATTGAGTTATGAGTTGCCTGAAATTTCAAGGCGTGTTACTTATGAAATTGTGTCAGGACACTTAGATTATCGGAAGTTGTGCTTATGCTTGGTACCAAGTGTGCTGACAGAGGTGCACAAAACCAAGCACGTAGGAAGTGCTTTCTCTTCCCTTGAGCGGTACACAAATGAAGGTGATGCGCTCCTAAGCCGAGTATTGTCACCGGCGACGAAACATGGGTGGCTTACGTTACGTCGGATTCAAAACAGCAAGCCATGGAATAGAGACACTCAACATCACCAAAGAAAGTGAAATGCAAGCAAACAATGTCAGCTTGCAAACTCATGTGCACTGTGTTTTGGGATAGCCGGGGAGTGTTGCTTGCGGACATTTTGCACCAGGGTGACACAATAAATATCGAGATTTATTGTGAGGCCCTATGTAAACTACATCGTGCAATCCAAAACAAAAGAGTGGCATGCTCGCAAGCGGGGATTCCTTTGTTTCATGGCAATGTGCGACCTCAAACGGCTAATCGAATCCGATACCTCATCGCCTCATTTGGTTGGGAACAATTTGAACATCCTCTGTGTAGTCCTGACCTAGCACCTAGTAACTACCACTTGTCCCTGCACTTGTAAAAGCATTTAGCAGGTCAGCGCCACGATGACCTAAAACAACCGTGCTGCAGTGGCTGGCGTATCAGGCGGCAGATTTATATGAGGATGGAGTTCAGAAGCTGGTTTCGCGATATGACAGTTGTCTTAATATCCTTTGAACTTCTCTTGAACTGTAGTTTAAAGTACAGGCTTACGTGTAACAAAAGAAATGTTTAAAAATTTGCATTACTTTTATTTTCTAGTTCAAAACGGTACTTACTTAAAAACACGCCTCAAGGGAAAGCTTCATTTCTGTAGGGAAGTTGGCAGAGATCAGATGGTAAGTAAATAGTTGCTTTTAATTGTTGTGATACTAAGTAAATATTTTTATAGTAAAGACGTTATTTCTCACCTTTTAATAATCGGTTTTGAGTGTAAATATTGCAGAGAGTCACCTAACAGGGTAACATCAATTGCGGTTAGAACTTACAAGAACTTGCTAAGCCCACTTGGAGAGAACAATGAATGAATGAATGAATTAATTAAGCAGTCAATCAATGAATCAGTCACCAACTCTGTGTATATGGAAAAATGCTTGGAGTGTGGACCAGCAAAACTTCCATATAAAGAGCATCAGAGACACATGACGCCGCATACTCTGCACCAATTATAAGCTTAAACACAAATATAAAATAAAACCTGGCAGATCCACAGTTCTTAATGAGAAGCACAAAATGGATCTTAAAGAATGTCTCTTACAATGCACAAAATGTGATTTTCCTCATGGTGCATTACAGTAAGTCGCTGGACACAGAGATTATCGGGCAATAGTAGGCATGTCAAGACTGAAGAATCTATTCGCAGTGATAGACCGCAAACCGCATGAACACCTGACAATGTGCCTTAACATGAGGACTGGCTTTGCTGAAATTGATTTGAAGGTAACGACTCCATCATAATGGCTGTTGCACAGTGGCTTAAACATGGAGGGTGACTTCTTTTCGTCAGGAGGCGATGTTTCAGAGGGTGGTTATTCATTGCTCGATGCTTCTTCTAATGTTTGGATCTCTCTTATTGCTGGGCCTGAAACCACCAACCACAATTCCCTTTCCCCTTCCAGGTGAAGGATCGAGCCATTTTCCTCGTTTAGCTTTTCCCTTGGTGTTTGGCGTCCCAACTCATGCTTCTTTCAGAATATGAACAAGTGTTCCAGTCCATGATATTTCATCACTCATGGAACCTGTGTTATCCATGTTTGGAAACAGTGATAGCATCATTTCTGTTGAGAAGGACTGAAATCCAATATTATTAAAGCCAGGTATGACATCCGTTGCACTGCTGATTTTTATTTTCTCAATACGTTTCTTTCAGCTACCGACAAAATTCATATTTGGGAAGAACGCCTCTGTTAGCTTTCTTCCACTCGTTCAAAGTGCTTCCCCACGCAAGGTTTGAAGAGCAAAATAGTCAATAATAATGTTATAGCTTTTACGTCCATCTAACTAACTTTCACAGTTTTTGGATATGCCGAGTTGCCACAATTTAGTCCGCAGGAGTTCGTTTACGTGCCACTGAATCTACCAACACGAGTCTGACGTATTTGAGCACCTTCAAATACCATCGGACTGAGCGAGAATCGAGCCTGCCAAGTTGGGGTCAGAAGGCCAGCACCTCAACAGTCTGAGCCACTCAGCCCGCCCAAAAAATGTTATATGTTTAATGGTTGAGACGTCCATGGAATTAGGTGACAGTAGCACAAACATTAGGTCATATATTTTACATATTTATATTGCATGAAAAGAAAGATGGCTTGACACTATCGGTATTTTGGTACCATTCAGTTATCGTACATGGGCATTAGTATACCTGAAAACGAATCTCAAACATGGTAATATCAAACCAGCCACAAGAATTTCTATTCTAAGCAGCTCCTTCAATTCCCCCCACCACAAATGACATATACTGTAGGTGTTTTGACAACACCTCACCTTCATGTGGGTTATTTGTGAAGTTGGTCCCATTGCAGTTTGTGATATTCAAGGGCAGCACGCCCTCTAGTCTTATTTAGGTTGTCAAAATACTCCTGGACCACACCTCTTGTCACTGCCGCTCGAGTTTTATTTGTATTCTCACTGCACCTAACAATTATTTCCGTATTACTGTTCAAAAATTCACAAAACCATTCCATTCCTGGTCTATTGTCCTTGAATCCTTGTGCTTCCTGTATGGTTTGGAAACACATGTAATAAATCTGATATTTCTCTTGGTGTTAAGGGAAAACTAGGATTGCCATACTTTGATCAGTAAAAAAAGAGGACACATTTGCCGACATCTACTTCTAACGACAGATCGCAGTGACAACTCTTGTTCTTAATATCCCTGCTATATGCACAGTTAAAAAAATAGGGGAGCATGTTTTGTAACGTCTGGTATGTGATCGTTAATTTGGTAGATGGGGTTCAAATGGTCGTACAGCATACCTTGAGTCCTTAGCTACTAAGGGTATGTCAAATTAAGTTATACTCTACCTGTAGGCGTAGCCATGCATTAAACTGTCAGGTGACCCCTCAAAACAAAGTGAATAGCGGAGCGTCCGTGTGTCGTTGTGAGGTACACGGACTACTGCGGTCATTTGAGCACGTTGTACGTCAACCAGCACATCCCATGAGTCATCATAACGAGGTTCAAGTCGCAAGGGCCGTCACTTTGATCCAGGAAGGATGGACGTTTCGTCGTGTTGCTGTGGATTTCAATGTCTCTCCGTCAGTTATTCAATGCTTGTGGAATCGCTACAATGAAACCGGCCAGTTCACAAGGTCGTGGACGCATGACAACCCCACAGGATGACCGATATGTGACCATCTGCGCTTTGCGGCGTCATTCAGCAACTGCCAGAGAACTGCAAAAAGACCTCAGGAGAGTCACTGGAGTCAAGTCAAGTCAAAGATACCCGTCTCCCCTAATCTCGAGAATCGTAGGTTAGGGAGAGGGTATTGTTTATTGTAATCGTTTCATAATTCGTGATACATGTAGTATACAAAATTAGAAAGAGTAACCTGAAATGACTATTGAAGTTGTGTTAATAAATGGAACTCTCAATGAATATTAATATAAACACAGATGATTATAAATTGAACAGAGAATGAATAAGCAGAACTGAATGATGGAATTGTGTTGATAGATGGAACTTTAAAAAGAAAAACCGAAACATCAATGAATATTAATATATAAAACGCAAACCAAACCTCAAAGAATTTCAATATTATCTTTTTCGACTACTGAGAAAAAAAGAAAAATGCAAATTAGTAATGTATATTCAGACTATAAGCAAAACTTAAACGAATCTCAATATTGTCTTTTCAGACTATTGAGAAAAAGGAAAAAGGAAAATTTGTATTGTCTTTTCAGACTATTGACAGTACGGCAGATTAATAGTATTAATACCACAAAGTAGTTCCATACTATACCTTAAGTCTACGTACCTAATGGCTCTAGACTTCAACGGAGTTATGTTGTCTAGATTACCTTAGGCACAGTTCAGTTCCTGGCTGACATGTATCACGTCATTTCTTTCCCTCAGTTTCCTACTCCACATTCCCGTAATATGTTAAATAATTTTGCGATTCTTCCCGGGTGCATCCATTCCCTGTTCAATAACATTACAATTGTATACAGATCCTTTTCGTTATCAATTTTTCTTACATCCTCCTCATCTATAAATTTCTCTCGTATTTGCTTTATCTCTGAACAATCTTTTATAAGGTGTGCCCATCCCATTTCTTCAGAACATAGCAAACATTTATTTTAATCTGTGTTTTGTCTGTATGCTTTATTTTTATGTATCCCCATTAACCACCATATTATACCCCTCATCCCCTTTTTTGTTATAATCTCTACATTTATCCTCATTCTCCCACTTACATTATATAATTCTTCTAATGACCTATTACTTCCACATTGTGCAGCAATACGTTGCTTTGCAGTATCCTTAACCCTTAGGACTATTTTTTTACATAGTGTCATCTTCTCTATACATTCTCTTTTCCAGTAATATCCCATTTCTATCGTTTCCAAAATGTTCCGTACCCCATCCACCCAGTATCCTTGGTTCTGATGTTTCATTTGGTGTTGATATGCTATCTGTAATACTTCGCCACCTTCTCGCAGCTTCAGTCTCAACCAATACTTTATTATCTTTTAATAATATCCGCTTGCAGACTTACATCGTTGCACATCATTCTCCCTCCACAGTTGGCTGTACAACTGGGTAGACCCATAATTATTTTACCAAATCTGCTCGTAATTGTATCGAATGAATCAACCCTTCCTTCAACTTCCCAGATTTCCACTCCGTACAACACTCTAGATTTAACTAATGTATTTAAAAAATTTATACACTCTTTAATCTGTGTTGGGCATCTTTTCCTCCAGTATGTTAATAGCTGACAGTGCACCCATACCCTTTAGTTTATCTCTTTTTATTTGCTCTGCCCATTTTCCATTTCCACTTAATATCAAACTCAAATATTCTACTTTTTGACAACTTCTAAGCTCGTCTCGCCCATCAACCATTTTTCGTTCTTTGATAATTTATATCCTTTTTACACACCATTACCTTGGTTTTCTGTGCATTAATATTTAAATTCCACTCTTTACAGTAGCTTACCACTATGTCAAAGTGAGCAGAAGGATGTCATCAGCAAAAATGAGACCCGGAATATCCTGGTGCTAAAGACTTGGGTAAACCTCTGCCTCAAAACCTTTCGTTTGAAAGATATCATTTATAAACAATAAGAACAGTACAAGTGTCAACTTACAGCCCTGTTTCAACCATACTTTAGAGAATATTTCCCCAAATACTACTCCGTCCTTAAATTTAATTGAGCACTTCACTTCTGAGTATACGTTCTCAACCGCTCTTATCATCTTCTGAGACAACCCTACCATTCTCATCTTGGCTATGACTGCCCGTCTGCTCACAAAATCAAATGCTTTCTCCAAGTCAATAGAAGTAATGTACAATTTTCCACCTTTCTTTTTTACATATTTATCAATTATTGTTTTCACTACAAAAATATTATCAGTTGTCCTCACCCTTTCTCTGAAGCCTGACTGAAGTCTCTCCAGAATCAATCCCCCCTCCGTCCACTTCATAATCCTTTTTGCTAACACACCTGTGTATATTTTACTTACTGTATCCAACAACGTTATGCCCCTGTAGTTATTCGAGTTAGCTTTTTATCTCCGTTCTTCTTATAGATAGCAGATCACTCCCTCTTGCCAAGATTTGGGAAACTCCCCCCCCCCCCTTCAAATATTCTGTTAAATAATTTCACCATACTTTCTAGGATATCCTCATTATGCGCCACCTGATTCCAAAATTCGTTAGTGATACCCGAAATCGCTCCTATTTGGCTTTCTTGGTAAGACCTCTCTTACTTCTTCTATCGATATTTCCTTGTCTAATGCAGGCACAGTACACCCCAGCCTTACCGATATTCCGTTTTCTTCTATTTTCGGTCTCCACCTATCCTCAACCCCTAATAATTTCTTATAGTGCTCCACCCAGATAGCCTAGCCTATTTCAGCTTCCTGTTTCAACTTCAGTTTCTGCATTCCACAGATCCTCTTAGTTGTACTCCATACTTTTCTACTTTCATTATGTTTTGCATTCCTATTCAACTCAACAACTCTCTGCTCCTGCCATTCGGACTTAGTTGTATGCAGTATTTCTCTAGATTTTTTCTCAAGTTACAGAATTCAATCCTATGATTTTCTCCCCCGTGTTTTCTATACACCTTCAATGCTTTCAGTACTTCATACTTTTTATACCTGAATTCATCATTGTACCAACCCTTTCCTATTATGTTCTTCCCCTCCCTTACAGTGTTTTCTATAATTTTGCTCCTGCATTCGTTAGGTTATTCTCGATCATTGCGTCTATTCCAGCTTTCACTATCTGGCCTATTTCTCCCTCATAATAGTTCATAAACTCTTTCTTTACATCCTCTCTCCACCTGTATTTAGTAACTAACTTCTCTTTGAATTTTATCGTGTTGCTTGTTAGTGCCCTACCCTCTCTATAATTCATACATACATACATACATACATACATACATTATCATTATAGACTGTTATGCCTTTCAGCGTTCAGTCTCCAAGCCTCTGAGAATTTACTAAACGTCGTCACAATCCTCGATTTGCAACTAGTGTTGTGGCTTCATTTAGTTCTATACCTTTTGTCTTTAAATCGTTAGAAACCGAGTCTAACCATCGTCGTCCTGGTCTCCCTCTACTTCTCTTACCCTCCATAACAGAGTCCATTATTCTCCTAGGTAACCTATCCTCCTCCATTCGCCTCACATGACCCCACCACCGAAGCCGGTTTATGCGTACAGCTTCATCCATCGAGTTCATTCCTAAATTAGCCTTTATCTCCTCATTCCGAGTTCCCTCCTGCCATTGTTCCCACCTGTTTGTACCAGCAATCATTCTTGCTACTTTCATGTCTGTTACTTCTAACTTATGAATAAGATATCCTGAGTCCACCCAGCTTTCGCTCCCATAAAGCAAAGTTGGTCTGAAAACAGACCGATGCAAAGATAGTTTCGTCTGGGAGCTGACTTCCTTCTTACAGAATACTGCTGATCGCAACTGCGAGCTCACTGCATTAGCTTTACTACACCTTGATTCAATCTCACTTACTATATTACCATCCCGGGAAAACACACAACCTAAATACTTGAAATTATCGACCTGTTCTAGCTTTGTATCACCAATCTGACATTCAATTCTGTTGGATTTCTTACCTACTGACATCAATTTAGTCTTCGAGAGGCTAATTTTCATACCATACTCATTGCACCTATTTTCAAGTTCCAAGATGTTAGACTGCAGGCTTTCGGCACAGTCTGCCATTAAGACCAAGTCGTCAGCATAGGCCAGGCTGCTTACTACATTTCCACCTAACTGAATCCCTCCCTGCCATTTTATACCTTTCAGCATATGATCCATGTAAACTACAAACAGCAAAGGTGAAAGATTACAGCCTTGTCTAACTCCTGTAAGTACCCTGAACCAAGAACTCATTCTACCATCAATTCTCACTGAAGCCCAATTGTCAACATAAATGCCTTTGATTGATTTTAATAATCTACCTTTAATTCCATAGTCCCCCAGTATAGCGAACATCTTTTCCCTCGGTACCCTGTCATATGCTTTCTCTAGATCTACGAAACATAAACACAACTGCCTATTCCTCTCGTAGCATTTTTCAATTACCTGGCGCATACTGAAAATCTGATCCTGACAGCCTCTCTGTGGTCTGAAACCACACTGGTTTTCATCCAACTTCCTCTCAACGACTGATCGCACCCTCCCTTCCAAGATGCCTGTGAATACTTTGCCTGGTATACTAATCAATGAGATACCTCGATAGTTGTTGCAATCCTTCATGTTCCCTTGCTTATAGATAGGTGCAATTACTGCTTTTGTCCAATCTGAAGGTACCTTACCAATACTCCACGCTAATTTGACTACTCTATGAAGCCATTTCATCCCTGCCTTCCCACTATACTTCACCATTTCAGGTCTAATTTCATCTATTCCTGCTGCCTTATGACAATGGAGTTTATTTACTATCCTTTCCACTTCCTCAAGCATAATTTCACAAACATCATTTTCCTCCTCCCCATGAGCTTGACTGTTTGCAACACCACCATGATGATTTCCTTTTACATTGAGAAGATGTTCAAAATATTCCCTCCACCTCTCCTGTGATTCCCGGGGATCTGTTATGAGTTCACCTGAATTACTCAAAACACTGTTCATTTCTTTTTTCCCTCCCTTCCTAAGATTCTTTATTACTGTCCAGAAAGGTTTCCCTGCTGCTTGACCTAGCCTTTCCAGGTTATTACCAAAATCTTCCCATGACTTCTTTTTGGATTCAACAACTATTTGTTTCGCTCTGTTTCTTTCATCTACGTACAAATCCCTGTCTGCCTCGGCCCTTGTTTGGAGCCATTTCTGATAAGCCTTCTTTTTACGTTTACAGGCTGCTCTCACTTCATCATTCCACCAAGATGTTCGCCTTTTCCCATCTTTACACACAGTTGTTCCTAGGCATTCCCTTGCTGTTTCTACTACAGCATCCCTGTATGCCACCCATTCACTTTCTATATCCTGAACCTGCTTACTGTCTACTGTTCGAAACTTCTCACTAATCATATCCATGTACTTCTGTCTAATTTCCTCGTCCTGGAGATTTTCTACCCTTATTCGTTTGCAGACAGATTTCACTTTCTCTACCCTAGGCCTAGAGATACTTAGTTCACTACAGATCAGATAATGGTCTGTATCATCGAAAAATCCCCGAAAAACTCGTACATTCCTAAAAGATTTCCTGAATTCAAAGTCTGTTAAGATATAGTCTATTATGGATCTGGTACCCCTAGCCTCCCATGTGTAGCGGTGAATAGCCTTATGCTTGAAGAATGTATTCGTAACAGCTAAACCCATACTAGCACAGAAGTCCAGCAAACGCTTCCCATTCCCATTAGCTTCCATATCTTCCCCACATTTACCAATCACCCTTTCGTATCCTTCAGTTCTATTCCCAACTCTCGCATTGAAATCGCCCATTAGCACTATTCTATCCTTGCTGTTGACCCTGACCACGATGTCACTCAATGCTTCATAAAACTTGTCAACTTCATCCTCATCTGCACCCTCACATGGTGAATACACGGACACAATTCTTGTCCTAATTCCTCCCACTGACAAATCTACCCACATCATTCGCTCACTTACGTGCCTAACAGGAACTATGTTGCGTGCAATGGTATTCCTGATAAAGAGCCCTACCCCAGACTCTGCCCTTCCCTTTCTAACACCCGTCAAGTACACTTTATAATCTCCTATCTCTTCCTCCTTATCTCCCCTTACCCGAATATCACTTACTCCTAGCACATCCAGATGCATCCTCTTTGCTGACTCAGCCAGTTCTACCTTCTTTATTCCATAAGCCCCATTGATATTGATAGCTCCCCATCGAATTCCATTTCGTTCGCCAAGTTGTTTCCAAGGAGTCCCTCGCCTGTCAAATGGGAGTGGGACTCCATTACTCCCATAGGTCCGAGGCTTACTTAAAGTGTTCTGAGCTCGGTAAATTCATGAAGCAGGATGCTGCCCTACTTGCACATAGTTTAAGTGAGGATCTCTCCTCTAACGGGTTATGGACCACCGGTGAATTGTATAGTCCTAGCCGCCTGAGCACAAGGAGGGCCACGACTCAGAATATGTCCGAGATGCCCACTCCCATTCCATAGCAACTGGTATCCCGACTCTCAGGACCACTTACTAGGCCACTCAGCCGTTGCCCATGGTTCACGAACTAGGACGTGACTACAGTAACCCACAAACATGAACCATCTCTATAATTCATTCTGGCAATAATTGATAGGTGATATGACTCTCCCCATTCCTTAACCTTCATCTTTTTAATCACAGGCAACGCATTTCTAGAGCATACCGCCAAATCCATGATGCTACCCCCTGTCGCCGTTATGTATGTCAGGTTCCCTAATTCGTCGCCATGCCACCATCCATTCAAAATATATATTTCTACCGTCCCACACAGCTCTAACACACAACACTAACAACTTTTCTCCATTTTATTACAGCTCTTTTCCTGACTCACTCTCTTTTGTACATAAACTTCTTCTGCCCCTTTATCGTACAACGGCTTCTGATCCGCAACCCTCGCATTAAAGTCCCCCATTATTAGAATACCTTCATCCTCAAAAATGTTTTGAATTCTATTAATTTCGAATGCCAACTCATCAAAGAAATCCTTTTTCGCAAATGGAGAGGCCTCAGGAGGGGTGTAGACAAAATCGATACATAAATCTCGTTCACTCTCATCGTACATCTTTATTTTAACCCAAATCATCTCCTCCATTTCTGATTCAATATGGTCTATTCTAGCTTGCAAATCCTCCCTAGCCATAACCATTATCCCACCCGTGTATCTGCCGGTTCGTCTTTCCTTAGCCTTATAGTAAACCGTGAACTCTTTTATTTCTACCTTACTTTTCGGTGGAATCCATATTTACACACACGCGAGGATATGCAAGCTTCGTAACAACCCTTTAAAATATTCAATCTGTAACTTACATCTAAGGCCTACAATATTGATGCACCCTACTGTTATCTCTAGTTATTTATTCCTCCCCTGTCCCTCACTCTGGCTGCCCGTCTTGGACCTCGTAATCCATGTAACACTCAGTTCGTCAGAGTTCTCATCTAATGTATTAACACATTCCCTATCGAGGCCACCCTCATTTAAATTACCTTTTCTGTGCCGGAAGTCCTTCAGACTCACACGTCTGCGTTTTGTGGTTGCGTCTCTCGCGGAGTCACCACTCAGCTGTCGCTGTAGGTCACCAGGGTTGCACTCACTACTGGTTGTCTCCGCGTCAGCTTCTTCCTCTCTCTGTCCTTTTCGGTTCACTTCCTGGTCACCACTCGCTGCTCCGCATTCTGCTGATCTCAGCTGCTTCGTGCGTTCACCTTTCTCATCGGCCATTGTACTCTCTGTGTTGTTCATATTATTTATTTAAACGTTCCACCACTCATGTTCTAGTCCACTTGCCGTAAGCTACCAATAATTTGTTGCCCCTTATGTAGGCAGTTAGTCCTGCACCCCTAGCTTTTCCCAGATGAAACTGTAGCATTCTCTGGTTCCTAAAGGCTTCTTTCTCCAACTCCTGTTTGATCCATAATGTTTCACCTTTCAGTAGGCTTGTATTATACGAAATCTTCTTCACTAATAGTGTTCATAAGAACCCTGCCACCTCAGTTCTTTTATCTCTTCCTCTATTCTTCTCACCTTATCACTCAAACTTTATATTTCATTATTATTTCGGACCACCAGTTCAGTCACCTTGACTATCTCCTCTTTCATTATTTCTCTTAGTTCACTGGCTTGCTCTCGTAGTAACTCTCTCGTTTGCTCTGCTTGACCCTTAATAATTTCCCTTATCTTCTCCATCTTTTCCCATCCAACCTTACTAACGAGGTCGGGCCCCGCGTTCACCTCGACTCCTCCAATGACCAACAGCACTGCCATCACTGATGCAGCCACCAAAATTGAAGTTAAATTCACCTGCTGTCCGGCTCTGCAATCCATGTTGTGCCTCGTGGGCCTTCCTCTGCCGTGCCAACGACCTATCGTCGCAGGTTAAGATAAGTGTCCTTACGAACCAGACGTCCTGTTCGACTAGCCCGTTTAACGCAGCAACATCTGTTTGCACGTACCCATGTCAACTGGCAACTTCGCCAATGGAGACCTATGTTGTTCACAGACGAGTCCAGATTATCCCTGACACAGCGTGATAGACGTTAACGTGTATGGAGACGCCGTGCTGAGCAGTACATGCCAAATGTTGTCCAGGAAGGCAAACGATTCGGACAAGGTTCTGTAATGGCGTGGGGTGGCATCAGTATTTTCGGTCTCGAAAGCCAAGAATAACGGCCGAGGGGATTCGTCGTGCTAACCACACGACTCCTCGCAATCTGCAGGCCTTAGGGCTGAGCAGCGGTCGCTTGATTAGCCAAGGCCCTTCAAGGGCTGTAGTGCCATGGGGTTTGGTTTGGTTTTTGGCATCAGTATTGATGGCCGCACGGATCTTGTCGTCGTCCGTGGTAATCTTACCGCAGCGGGGTACATCGAGCAGATAGTGGTACAGCATGTGTTGGTTGCTACATACGGTGTTGGCTCTGAATTCGTACGGCAATGCCAGGGCTCATGTAGAGCGCATCACCAGAGGTGTCTTGCAAGAACTGGGCATTCAAGACATTGAATGGCCAGCAGTGAGTCCCGACCTTAACCCCATCGAGTATGTTTGGTATAGGCTTGACAGAAGTGTTCGTGGGCGTCCTGTTCCACCACAGACTCTCCTAGACCTCGAACAGGCTCTCATTGAAGAATGGGACCTGATACCGCAACGTGACCTCCGTCGACTTATACGGAACGTGGTACGTAGATGCCAAGCTGTCATAAATGCTCATGGAGGACAAACTCCATATTGAGGCTCTCCAACTGTGATAAAAATCCACCCTGGAGGATTGTTCTCACTTTGTTTTGGCCCCTATTTGGTTTGTGTTCTGAAAATGAATGCGAATCCATCGACGTTCCTTTGTATACATCAACGGTAAAGAATAAAGGTTTAGTTGGTAACATACCTGGGAGTGAGGTATTGTTTTGTGAAGCATGGCATACGTTCAAAAACATGTTCCCCTAATTTTTTTGAACTGTGTATTACAGCCTACAGAGACGGTGATATATTCCTAATAACAAAGTTTTTAATTTCAACTACAGAATAATAACATAAATTGCAAACAACAGAACTGTTTATGATAACATTTATAACTAATTGTAAACTCAAATAAAGTTAATATTACAAAAATGAGTCATGTTTTAATACAAATATAGAAACTCCTGTATATATATTTGAATGAACCCGTATTAACAGTATTCCTTGGAATTATAACACGAATCTTTTGTCCCTTTCCTCGCTCCACTGACTTTTCATCAAAGAGAACCAAGTTTCATATTTGCACTTTGTGATGAAACTGCACGTGATTACAGAAAGAGTCCTCCATTATTTGACACAGAAGTATACCTTGTTTACATATCATGCATTCGCGTTCAAAATTCTCTACCTCTTCTAAAACAGGCATACTACTTCTGTAACTCAACAGTTTTGGCATTTCGTCATGTACAAACAGAGAAGATGCAGAAACTGAATATGGAAGGCAGCGAAAGACTAAATGGAATTCAAAATCAGAAGTTAACACACTCCAGTGCCACCTAGCAAGTTTTAGATACAGTTTGGAAATAGAAGAAGCTTGTTAGGCACATAAAGAAGTGTTAACATACATACAAAACTGAAACTTCATAAACATTGCGGGAGCATTTAATTTGTACTTAACAATGATAAAATTCATCATAATTTATTGAAGTTAAATGAACATTAATTAACTTTATAGGATAGAAATCACATATTTAACCATTTTTTGAAAACCCGTCCGAACAGGAATTTTAACCCTGAAAAAGCGGAAACGTTTGTGGAAAACTTAATGACGAAATCGTAAAGTGCCTGTTTTCTTGAACCTTTGAATCAATCTTTTTCACCAAGTCTTTAGTAATGATAAACGGTCCCACACTACCTTAGTACAGCTTTCTTTAAACGCTCCAACCCATTTTCTTGCCATTCCGCAGCTCATAGTGTGTTCTCCATACACTTCACGAATCTGCTGATGAATTTCAACAGCTTTCACGTCTTTTGCATTTAGACACGAATCGCAGCGCGTACTTCACACTCGGCGGGACCTTTAATTTTCAGAGACATTTTAATACGCGCAAACAAACGTAAATACGGGCTAATGCTTCCAAAATGGCTTTTATGGCTAGCCTACAGATGTACGTACAGAGCGCGAATGCTCTGAAGGACGACCGAACCGCTGCAGTGGCCATATTTAAAATGGTACTTACTTAAAAATCATACTTCTTAATCCGTACTCACGGTTGTTTCATTTTCTCTACAGTTAATGACAATAAATATTTAGTTCACTGTTGCAAAAATAACCTCTTCTTTAAGCATGTCATATGTTTATATACATTATTTTGTAACTGGGACCGAGGTTTCGTTTTTTAAAGCATAAATGATTGGTGTTATCTCAGTATATCCGCGTTGCCCCAAATTACAGTATGATGTAACAAAGATGTGTTACAGTGAAACCTACCCAAAAGGCTACCTTCACTATGCGGTCATCTCAATAAACGGCCACTTTTCCGTAGAACCAATATATTTTACCTTAAACACTGTTTTAATATTCCCTCCTTTAAGCTGACCTGGCAATCAGTGGCCAGGGAAATTTCACCAACAGACCTGAATGAAGACATAAATGAAACTTTGAAACTTGAATAGAGATCAATATATTATCTTATAAGAGATTAAAATTAAATCCCTAACAGTATACGTTTCGTCCTGGTATACGACACCATCAGCTTTATGCAGATTAGGTACAATTTCCAAAACATGTAATGATATACATTAAAAATAAGTAAATAGAAGCATGTGAGTCTACACTACATAATTTACAAAAAATGCTGGTATTCATTGGAAGTCCAGTAATTGTGTTGGAGGACTAGTTAGCTTCATGTTAGAAGTCCTATGAAAACTTACGGTAGTCTTGATGTCGAAGGTAATACATAACGATTTTTAACATAAAATGCAGAAGTACCGATACCGCTAAGTTGTGACCACAGTTACAATTGATCAGTATTACATGAAAAGCATTGTGTCCTTACATTCATTTGTTATTTGTTAACATATATCACTATATCAGGAAGCCCCTTCAACATTTACGTGTTGTATTTCTTATATAGCCCCTCTCAAGCTCGTCATCCCCTGAAGTTTTTACGTAGACACTCGCGTCCCCGAAAGTCGGCTTTGCTCCAAGCTTTCGTAAATCTTGATCCAAACGCTGGTAACAACATCACCCAGCCTATTTCAATCAGTGTTGCGCTTTCTTCATACGGCATACTCTGTTTCCTCTAAGTAGTTTGGATAACATCTTCCTGTTCTTTTTGATTAAATCTTCAGTGCCGTACTTCCTTTCAATTATGAATTCAATACTCTTTCAACGTACTCTGGAACTTCCATCCATATTTCTTAATCAAAAAAGTCATTAAAGAATGCCGTGGTGACGTCGAACTGTTGCACGTGCATCCCACGTTGTGCTGCGTGAGCTATACCAAGGAAAATAGAAATGAGTCGTGCCACGGGAGCATGGGTCTCGCCGTAATCCATCCCAGGACGTTGAGAAAATCTCTTTGCGATAACCCTTGCTTTCCGTTTAGTTATAGAACCATCAGCGCCATATTTGTCTCTCAATATTCTTCGACTCCCGACCAGTGGCGAAGCTATTAGTTAAGTAATGGGTAGGCAGGAAATCTTACCTTAAAGTTTCTTATAGAGTAGTTCCAAACGTCGAGTTGTCTTGGTTTAAAAATGGTCAATCACACAGTCCTTCAATACTTGATCACTCATCAATTTCTTCACAAGCATGTTCTCGATAGAAATGGTACTAAGACTGCCGAGTCTTTCATTGTTCATTGAATTACGCAGGTATGTTTTTATCCTCTTCAGAGTGCTCATACTTCCTTCAGTGGTCACAGGAAATGTTAATATTAAAGGAATCAGTTTCGATATTTCCACATACACTGGTTCGAGGTCATTGAGGACAATATAATGTAAAAGTTTTAGGGGACAAATGTTTTTCTATATCGGAATAAATGTTAATCAATTCATTTTCTAACCTTTTCCTATTAAAAAGGCGGTAAATGCTCATAAGTCTGTTCAGTTTAACAGCAGTGAAGTTCTCTTTGTAAACTATGAACTGAGTTGGATCCAACAACTCAAACTGCATGCTTTCGAAATCTCCAAACCGTACTACCATTTGCATAATTAATGTGTCAAGAACTTCATATGTTAACATTTTGAGCTTTTGGAATGTCCTGTCGTCTACATTTATCTCCGTTATTTATTTTGTGACATTTTACAACGCAAGATGATACTGTATTTTCTGATCGCATATCCTTGAGGATACCAGTGGTTTTTCTAATTTCAGTATTGCACAGAATTACGTGAGATGTGCTTTTATGTTGCAGTAGAGCAACGAGATGGTCTCTATAAACAAAAATTTATCTATTAGAGACAGAGCAAATAAATGAATTGGGCCTTCTTGAGTAGGTTAAGCAACCCTACAGAAGAATTTTACGACCCACTGTCCTAACCCTCATCATTCCCTACAATGTCTTCAAAAACCTGTCTTAGATCATCATAGTGTGAAAATATTGTGTGGACTGCTCTCGAATGAAAGCTCCAACGGGTAGCGCATGCTTGTGGAAGCCTGAATCCTTTGGATTCCAGAAGATGAGCTCTTTTTGAGGATCTACTAAATATGAATGAAACGCTCTCAGATTATGAATGAACAGCCTGACTGATATTATTGTCTCGTTTTACACAACTAACAGTCCATGTCTGAATTGCCACAAATACAACCAATAATGCGTGGATTGTCTACTAATTCAAAATAAAAACACACACTTAACAATAGGGCACTTCATTGTCACCTTCGCGCGAGGAGTTACTACGCTCTCAAATAGCAAGGAGGCTTGCCTCTCTGGGGTCTAGACCTAGCGGAGAGAGGAGTGCGGGCGGTAAACGTACCCTTCCTCCACCACCCCGCGCCATTCACAAGCTGACGGAAGGGAAATAAAACAAAAAGTCCTGGGTGAGACAATTTACAGACTGCCTCCCGATCAGAACAAGTACTCTGCTGTCGCCATCTAGCGGGGCGATCAGCGAAGCACATCATCTGCTGTCATCATGTAGCACATATTAAAAAGAGAGTATTGCTGATTTAACACAATAACATCAGCAGATACATTTGTTGCGATATTTATGTTTAATCGTATTTCTTAGGGTAGGCATTGCCTCAAATGACTCCAAGTAGTTTCGCCACTGCTTCCGACAGTAGAACAATTCTTCGGACGCTGCACGAAGCCCAAGGCATCATTCTTCCGACAGTCGAACAATTCTTAGGACGTTGCACGAAGCCCAAGGCATCATTATTCAGTATTAAGGAAAACTCGTCAGCCATCGTCTGCATCCACTCTTCTTCATCGGGACCAGAAATTGGGGACGTAAAGCATGCACGCGACATCTGGATGATCTCCAACTTTCTCTTCAGTAACCTGGTGCTTCCTTGGTCTGCCTGGTTTTCCTGTCAACCTTCTTAGGCCTACCCGGCCTGCGCTTTGTCGACGTTGTGACTTGAAATAGAATTTGATCCACATCGATGCTCAAGCTCAAGAAGTTCGGTTCATCTTCTGAATCTGTCAAATTCTGATGTATATATTCTTGTAGAACAGGAACGTTGATCGAGTCATCCCTGTTTACCATGACGTCAAATGTTTCCATTGTCAACACATGTTTCTCTGCTCTCTCGTAAACAGTCTCATCGATATCGGTCACCTGTTTTGGGTGGAAATAACGACGACCATCGACTTTTGGAAGTTTTTTCAGAAACTGGATGTTGAGCGAAATTTCCACTCAACGTTCCTCACGGATCCATATTCTTAAGGCCTTGAAATCTGCAGCAAAGCCCAGGAACACGCCCTTTCGCGACCATGGTTCAAACTTGCCTCTGCTCTCGGTTCGATTTAAACAGTAGGCCAATGAACCAAATTCCTGTAAGTTCCCCACATCTGGTATTTCTCCTATCCATGCTTAAAAACGGGGTATTTCCATCCAACGAAGCCGTTAGTTGGGCAGTGATTCCTCATGCGATTCTCAGTTGACACTGCTTCTTCCCAGAACGAAGTTGGAAGACCAGGCTGGATCAATAGACATCGAGCCATTTCAACTAAGGTGCGGTTTTTTCACTCGGCTACCACATTCTGCTCAGGGTTGTTCTATTTTTGTCGAACTGCGTCTGAATCGTGGTTTTAAAAGCCTGGAATTTATTAAATATTTCGTTTTTCTTTCACAGGAAACTAACTTCACTCCAACGTGTAGAGTCATCGATGAATGTAACGGAATATCTGGCATGATAATTTGATTCGACTTTCATGGAACCATACTCATCCGTGTGTAGCTGAATTTACCAGGAGCAGATTTCCTTTGAAACGATTTTGGAAATGGCTAACGAATCAATTTCCTCTGAAAACAAACCTCACATTCATTGTCCAAATTAATGTCACTAATTTCAATTCCTTGTACTGTGTGGTTTCTCACTGCTTTTGGAAGATCTTTGACTCAGATGTCCCATCATCCTGTGCCAGTCCATCAAAGATGTCCTGTCTTCACAACTTGCCAGAGCAGCCTTTTCCGGGTCGATCACGCGCGAATCACTCACGAAGTACAGTCCGCTGAGCAGATCTGCGTGCAAAACTACACTTTCATTGATAACCTCAGCCCTGTGTTTATCGAATATCATGCGATAACCCTTGTCAACAATCCTCCCGACCGACAGACTGGTTCGTAAATCCAGCAGGTGCAGAACTTCACACGTCAACTGTCTTATCGCGTTTGTTCACTCGTGTCACCAACAGTGCAATACCTTTGGCAGTGATTTTCATAAAGCTGGAGTTTGCCAAGTTCAGCGTTTCACTCACGAAGTACAGTCCGCTGAGCAGATCTGCGTGCAAAACTACACTTTCGTTGATAACCCCAGCCCTGTGTTTATCGAATATCGAATATCATGCGATAACCCTTGTCAACAATCCTCCCAACCGACAGACTGGTTCGTAAATCCAGCAGGTGCAGAACTTCACACGTCAACTATCTTATCGCGTTTGTTCACTCGTGTCACCAACAGTGCAATACCTTTGGCAGTGATTTTCATAAAGCTGGAGTTTGCCAAGTTCAGCGTTTCACAAATGTTCGATTCGATTAACTTAAAACTGTCAATACCTTTGGCCATGTCACTACCACCGTTTATTGGCTTTCAAATGAGCCAGCGGAACGTTTGCTTTGTGACACACACTCGAAACTGGTACAGTTCCCCGTCTTGTTTTTTTTTTTTATGACTTTTCACATTCAATCAACAAGTCACTGCTTTTTGACCCAGATTTTTGAACTTGAAACACCTGAATGAGTCACCGTCATGCTTATTCCATTTACCTGATTTTTCATAGTTCCAAATGTTGTTGTTCTGCATTAACATCGCATTCTGCATATGGGTTTGTCGGTTCCTCGCTCACTCATCACTTTCATCAACTATGTTTACGCGCAATATTACGGGCTCGGGTGTTCGTCACGTGACTCGATTGCGTTACGAAAACTTTCAAAACTCACCGGTAAACTGTAAAGCAACAATATCAACAGAAGGTCGCCGTTTATCGGCACTTCCATATCGCTGAGTCGTTCAGCAGCATGGAAGAAACTTCGCAGATAATCATGAACGTCGTCGCCCTCCTTCATACGTTGAAGCACTTTTTGCTTCAGCAGGTTAGCTTTTCTTGCATGTTCTTTGGACTGGTACACATTTTCCAACTTTTGCCAAAGTTCTCCAGCCACCACACAACACTTCACCAGTTTCAACTCCGTTCCCGGAAGTATGTCTGACATGGCCTTACTATCTCCTGATTCCCACGCCGTCACGCTGATAGCATTTGCCCCGGGCTTCGTTTTCGCGCCATTTGCGTAGGTGCACGCATCAATTTTTTATTAGTAATGCCTTCATATGGATTTTCCTCTTATCAAAATTGTCTTTTGAAAGCATTTCGATGCGCATTATCGCGGACGACGCCATTTCATGTTCTTTCTCGCCATGTTAAGGAATGTTCCACATAACATTAATAGTTATTTTTTGAGAGTTCTGCTACCACCACCACCCCCGGCCCGTGGACGAGGCCTGATCCGGTGAGTAACGACACAGGGCGGTGCGGGCTCCTAGCTAAGAGCGCGCTCGTAACCTCATATGACCTTACGCTGGATACTTTTCCAGGCTTAACATTACAGACCCCGAGTTCGACCGCAGGCCTAAGGACGTTGACCGTAGAGATCCTAGTTAATAGCATGTGTCCAAGCTTAACCTTACAGACCACCGGGTTAGACTCCAGGCCTAAAGGTGTTAACCGTAGAGACCCTAGTTCGAATCACGTATCCAAACTTAACCTCACAGATCCCGGGTTCGATCCTAGACCTAAGAGCGCTAACCGTACAGACCTAAGTTCGATGCCTAGGTTAACAGCATATCAGTGCAGGCTTAAACTTACATGATATTAATGGCTAAAAGTGTAGGCCTAACCTTTCGCTGACCACGCGTAACCTAACCTAACTTCTCAGGACTTGGAGCTGAACTTGGAACAAGATGGCTGCTATAGTTCATTCATAGGGGCGTATTGTCGGAAGGTGGCTTCGGGGCTTAGAGATGAACTAGGAACAAGAAGGCGACTGCGCATATGACTAGGGAGAAGATGTAATGCTTAATACAGGCACTTTATTCATAGGGGGGCGTAATATTGGGAAGCATCCTTGAGGCTCAAAGCTGAGCGGCTTCAGAGTTATTCCTCCTCCTCCTCCTTCGGAATGACAAAACGTTTACAGTCTTCATTCTTAAGTGCTACTTTATTAATTAAATGAGTGTACAACTGATACTTTTTACTTCTAATAACAGCCATTTGCTCATGTAAAATAGGTGGATTATTGTGTATACAATTTTCATAATATTGTAAACTTAACTCATTCTGAACTACATTCCTTTTAATACCTTTTAATCTCCATTTTTATTGTTTATTTAAGGGCATTATGCAATATGATTTAGAATTAGTACCTACAAATGGATCTATGATATTTCCAGCATACCGGTACTCGACTTTCATTATACCTAGTTTTTGTTGACCAGTGGTAGATTATAGACATTATTTAGAGGATAGTTACTTGTATCAAACCTACCCAAGAATGGCTTTATATCATTGTAATAGTGCTCAGGTTTGATTTGGTAAATAAATGAATCGGTATCTGTGCAGAGTAATTTTTTATCAGCATACTTCCTCAATCAGTCACTACAGATCTCCATTTAGGGCAGTCGCCCAGGTGGCATTATTGTTGTTTTCCTAGCGTTTTCTTAAATGATTGAAAAGAAATTGGAAATTTATTGAACATCTCCCTTGGTAAGTTACCACAATCCCTAACTCCCCTTCCTATAAACGAATATTTGCCCCAATTTGTCCTCTTGAATTCCAACTTTATCTTCATATTGTGATCCTTCCTACTTTTAAAGACACCAGTCAAACTTATTCGTCTACTGAATGTCCTCCCATGCCATCTCTCCACTGACAGCTCGGAACATACCACTTAGTCGAGCAGATGGTCTCCTTTCTCCCAAGTCTTCCCAGCCCAAACTTTGCAACATTTTTGTAACGCTACTCTTTTGTCGGAAATCGCCCAGAACAAATCGAGCTGCTTTTCTTTGGATTTTTCCCAGTTCCTGAATCAAATAATCCTGGTGAGGGTCCCATACACTGGAACCATACTCTAGTGGGGGTCTCACCAGAGACAAATTTGCTCTCTCCTTTACATCCTTACTACAACCCCTAAATACCCTCATAACCATGTGCAGATATCTGTACCCTTTATTAACAATCATATTTATGTGATTACCCCAATGAAGATCTTTCCTTATATTAACACCTAGATACTTACAATGATCCCCAAAAGGAACTTTCACCCCATAAACGCAGTAATTAAAAGTGAGAGGACTTTTCCTATTTGTGAAACTCACAACCTGACTTTTATCCCCGTTTATCATCATACCATTGCCTACTGTCCATCTCACAATATTATCGAGGTCATTTTGCATTTGCTCACAATCTTGTAACTTGTTTATTACTCTGTACAGAATAACATCATCTGCAAAAATCCTTATCTCTGATTCCACGTCTTTACACATATCATTGATATATACACTGACTGACAGAGCAAATGCAACACCAAGAAGGATTGGTCAGAACTTTATGCCAATTGCAGGGTAGACTGACGTCACTGAGGTATGCTCATGATGTGAAATGCGCCGCTGTGCTGCGCACGTAGCGAACGATAAATGGGACACGGCGATGGCGAATGGACCACTTCGTACCGTGATTTCTCAGCCGACAGTCATTGTAGAACGTGTTGTCGTGTGCCACAGGACACGTGTATAGCTAAGAATGCCAGGCCGCCGTCAACGGAGGCATTTCCAGCAGACAGACGACTTTACGAGGGGTATGGTGATCGGGCTGAGAAGGGCAGGTTGGTCGCTTCGTCAAATCGCAGCCGATACCCATAGGGATGTGTCCACGGTGCAGCGCCTGTGGCGAAGATGGTTGGCGCAGGGACATGTGGCACGTGCGAGGGGTCCAGGCACAGCCCGAGTGACGTCAGCACGCGAGGATCGGCGCATCCGCCGCCAAGCGGTGGCAGCCCCGCACGCCACGTCAACCGCCATTCTTCAGCATGTGCAAGACACCCTGGCTGTTCCAATATCGACCAGAACAATTTCCCGTCGATTGGTTGAAGGAGGCCTGCACTCCCGGCGCCCGCTCAGAAGACTGCCATTGACTCCACAGCATAGACGTGCACGCCTGGCATGGTGCCGGGCTAGAGCGACTTGGATGAGGGAATGGCGGAACGTCTTGTTCTCCGATGAGTCACGCTTCTGTTCTGTCAGTGATAGTCACCGCAGACGAGTGTGGCGTCGGCGTGAAGAAAGGTCAAATCCGGCAGTAACTGTGGAGCGCCCTACCGCTAGACAACGCGGCATCATGGTTTGGGGCGCTATTGCGTATGATTCCACGTCACCTCTAGTGCGTATTCAAGGCACGTTAAATGCCCACCGCTACGTGCAGCATGTGCTGCGGCCGGTGGCACTCCCGTACCTTCAGGGGCTGCCCAATGCTCTGTTTTAGCAGGATAATGCCCGCCCACACACTGCTCGCATCTCCCAACAGGCTCTACGAGGTGTACAGATGCTTCCGTGGCCAACGTACTCTCCGGATCTCTCACCAATCGAACACGTGTGGGATCTCATTGGACGCCGTTTGCAAACTCTGCCACAGCCTCGTACGGACGACCAACTGTGGCAAATGGTTGACAGAGAATGGAGAACCATCCCTCAGGACACCATCCGCACTCTTATTGACTCTGTACCTCGACGTGTTTCTGCGCGCATCGCTGCTCGCGGTGGTCCTACATCCTACTGAGTCGATGCCGTGCGCATTGTGTAACCTGCATATCGGTTTGAAATAAACATCAATTATTCATCCGTGCCGTCTCTGTTTCTTCCCCAACTTTCATCCCTTTCGAACCACTCCTTCTTGGTGTTGCATTTGCTCTGTCAGTCAGTGTATATGAAAACTTAAAGGTCCAATAATACTGCCTTGAGGAATTCCCCTTTTAATTATAACAGGGACAGATAAAGCTTCACCTACTCTAATTCACTGAGCTCTGTTTTCTAGAAACAGAGCCAGCCATTCAGTCACTCTTTTGTCAAGTCCAATTGCACTCATTTTTGCCAGTAGTCTCCCGTGATCTACGCTATCAAATGCCTTAGACGGGTCAATCGCGATACAGTCCAATTAACCTCCTGAATCCAGAATATCTGCTATATCTTGCTGGAATCCTACAAGTTGGGCTTCAGTGGAATAACCTTTCCTAAACCCAAACTACCTTCTATCAAACCAGTTATTAATTTCGCAAACATGTCTTATATAATCAGAAAGAATGCTTTTCCAAAGCTTACATGCATTGCATGTCAAACTGACTGGCCTGTAATTTTCTGCTTTATGTCTATCACCCTTTCCTTTACATACAGGGGCTACAATAGCAACCCTCCATTCATTTGGTAATGTTCCTTCTTGCAAACAATAATCAAAAAAGTGATTCAGATATGGTACTATATCCCAAAAAATAGAGTACGACTAAGTAGCATTGTACTGTAGTCGTATATAAATTACCTTATTGTTGTGTGATCTTTGAGTACTATCTCAGACAATATATCGCTCCGTTCATTTATTTTTTGAAAATAAGTTATTTTTATTTTCATTTTTTCCATAAAGAATGGCTAAGGAGCGCGAGTGTACGAACTGTGGGTGTGACGAGGCATTGAGGGGTATGAGGGAGGAGTTGGAGAGTTTGAGAGAGATAATTAGGATTCTCACAGAAGACAGGAAGGAAGACAGGACTCCCTCAAACAATGTACAGGTTACAGTAGGTGTGCAAGAGGGAGGGGAAGGAAAGGGGGCAGTTGTAGAAGACAGGTGGTCTAATGTTCTAAGGGGAAGGAGATTGCAGGCTAAGGGCTCTATTCAGGATCAGAATTCAGGACAGGTGTCTGTGCGAAATCGGTACGAGTCACTCGAGGTAGAACAACAGAGGGAAGATGAGGGACAGGGGACTTTTGCTGAGATGTGTGGAAGTAGGAGGAAGGGAAAAGGTAGGAAAGGGAAATGTAGAGTAGAAGATAGGAAAAGACAGGTGGAAGAGGGACATGGGAAGGAGAAAAGGGAGGAGGAAGTAGCTTCTGCAGCTATCAGGAAAGATAGGGCTGACCGGGAGGGGAGGGGATCAAATGAGGTGGGTTGGGTTGAGGCTCTGGTCATGGGGAATTCCATCGTTAGATACGTGGGAAAAGTGTGTGGAGGAAAGGGAACCAGGGTAGAATGTTATCCAGGAATTAGGTTGAGGCAGATGTTGAGGAAAGTAGAAGAGAGGGAGGAGGGGAAGGAGAAGGTGGTAGTGTTTCACGTTGGTACCAACAACGTAAGGCAAGCTGATATAAGTACCAACGTAGTTGGAGACGTGTGGGATCTGGTAAATGCAGCACGGGTGAAGTTTAAGAAAGCGGAGATTGTTATTAGTGGAATACTGTGTAGGAGGGATACCGATTGGAGGGTGATTGGGGATTTAAATGAGAATATGGAGTGGGTATGTGGGAAACTGGGAGTGAAATTTCTAGATCCTAATGGGTGGGTAGGAGATAGGGATCTGCGCTCAGATGCCCTTCACTTAAACCGCAGTGGTACGTATAAGTTAAGAAATTTGTTTGGAAGGGGAATAGGGAGGTACATTCAGGGAAACGGGGTGGCCTAGGGAGCGGTGATAAGGGAACAGGGAACTGGAAATTTAACAACTTCAGCTCACTCATTAACTCACGCTCTTCAGTTTGAATGTCCTTCTGTCGAGTCGCAAGGTTAAAAATTAGAAGAAACGAAAATTCGATCAATAAAGTTCAGATGCGGTAAACAGTTAAAAGTTAGAAGAGAACAACAATTTATCAATAGAGATTAGGCGTAAGCGTAAGGAGTCAAACATACTTGCATGGTTAAGATTAGAAAACCAGATATTGGCCAACAGAAGTCAGACAGAGTTGCGAGTTTGAAGTTAGAAAAGAACAACTATTCATGAATAGAGATAAGACGTAAGAGTAAAGAGCAAACATAGTTGCACGGTTAACATAGGAAGAAACCACGAGTTGATCAGTAAAGGTCAGACATAGTTGCGAGTTTGAAGTTATAAAAGAACAACAATTCATTAATAGAGATTAGATGTAAGAATAAAGAGTCCAACATAGTTGCATGCTTAAAAATAGGAAGAAACCAAGAGTTGATCAGTAAAGGTCAGACATTGTGGCGAGTTTGAAGTTACAAAGAACAATTCTTCAACAGAGATTAAACGTAAGAGTAAACTTTACATATAGTTGCAAAGTTATAATAGGAAGGAACCAACTGTTGACCTGTAGAGGTCAGAAATAGTCGCGAGGTTGAAGTTAGAAGAGACCAAGAATTTATCAATAGAGATGAAATGATTGAGGAAAGGGTCACACATAGTTGCAAAATTAAAATCGGAAGAAACCAAGTGTTGACCAATAGAGATCAGACATAGTCGCGAGTTTGAATTTAGAAGAGCCCTACAATTTATCAATAAAGGTTAAATGTAAGAGTAAAGGGTCACATATAGTTGCAAATTTTAAATCGGAAGAAACTAAGTGTTGACCAATAGAGGTCAGACATAGTCGCGAGTTTGAAGTTAGAAGAGACCAACAATTTATCAATAGAAATTAAATGTAAGGGTAAAGGGTCACATATAGTTGCCAAATTAAAATCGGAAGAAACCAAGTGTTGACCAATAGAGGTCAGACATAGTTGCAAGGTTAAAGTCACAATGAGAAGTACAATTCTTTAATAGAGGTTAGTGGTAAGAGTAAAGAGTAAGTCGTGGCCGTAATGTTAAGAAAAACGTAAAACATGATTCAGTAATAATAACAAATACTTTAATACACCAATACCGGACAGCTGTATCCCAACAGCATTGAGTGGAGTGCGAACGGCGACGGTGGTGACATCTAGCGTGTTGGTGTGAACTGCATACTTGTCTGTGCTACAGCTGAGAGGAATGCACCACACACATTGGAAATATTTTTGTTAAAATAATTGAATAATCACAATAATTAAGAATGAAATTTTAAAATATGAAATTCCTCCCTCATAAACCTCCAAACGGACATTATGTTAGGCGTGCCTTTCGCTATGTCTTAAAAATTATAAAGCAGAATCTGTTTGAGGATCCACCCAGCCCCTGGGGAAATACTTAATAACTACACTCTCCTCTTCTTTCTAACCTTTTCTCAATTACCTAGCGCAGGATTTTGTATGGACTTAGCCTAGTTTTCCGGCCGGATGCCTTTCACAACAGCAATCATATTTGGAGGGATATATACCGTACTCACTAGTGTTTTTGTGGTTGTTTTTTGCATGGTGTGTTGTATATACTTGAAGATGCGTATGAATACGAACACAAACACGTAGCCCTCGATCTATAGGAATTAACAGACGCGATTAAAATCTCCGACTTAGCCGGGAATCGTACCAAGGCCCTCTGAACCGAAGGTCATTACACTGACCATTCCGTGGTGGTGATTATTTTAAAAGGAAGTACAACTGGCCAGCCATCCTCTATTAACACTAATCAGAAGGGAAATGGGCCGGCCCCGTGGTGTAGGGGTAGCGTGCCTGCCTCTTACCCGGAGGCCCCGAGTTCGATTCCCGGCCAGGTCAGGGTTTTTTGCCTGGACCTGAGGGCTGGTTCGAAGTCCACTCAGCCTACGTGATTAGAACTGAGGAACTATCTGACGGTGAGATAGCGGCCCCGGTCTAGAAAGCCAAGAATAACGGCCGAGAGGATTCGTCGTGCTGACCACACGACACCTCGTAATATGCAGACCTTCGGGCTGAGCAACGGTCGTTTGGTAGGCCAAGGCCCTTCAAGGGCTGTAGTGCCAAGGGGTTTGATTTTAGAAGGAAGTGGAAGAAGTCCAACACTCCAAAGAATGAAGGTATCATGAATGGGGGGGGGGGGCACGAAGAGCTAACCAATCAGCCAAAGAGCCAACGGGGACAGATAACCTAACAACATCCATGATTTATTAAGGTTTTGGGAAAGAGAAGAAGCTGTAATTAAGAAACCGTAGTTTGGTCCATTATGTTGACTTCTTTCTTCTTCTTCTTCTTCGGTACGGCCGATCTTCCCGAACTCTACAGAGCAACTCAACCTCACGCTGCTATCTCGCTTTTGCCGTTCTTTGAATTTTCTGTTTTACCTCTGAAAACAAAGATACATAATATATAACACATATTGGGGTTACGTGAGTGAACTACGATGTTCCTGACAAAGATGAAGGGTCCAGAATTTCTTAAAGTCTCTTTCACAAATTAATGCATGAAGAATTACCATACACACGTTTTAAATTAATTGGACTGGTGCTCAAGCCTATGCCAATAATGCACTGAAATAATTTTCTTACGCCGGGCTGAGTGGCTCAGACGGTTGATGCGATGGCCTTCTGATCCAATTTGGCAGGTTCGATCCTGGCTCAATCCGGTGGTATTTGAAGGTGCTCGAATACGTCAGCCTCGTGCAGGTAGATTTACTGGCATGTAAAAGAATTCCTGCGGGATTATATTCCGGCACCTCGGCGTCTCCGAAAACCGTAAAAGTACATAGTGGGACGTAAAGAAAATTATGATTATTTTCTTAAGTAAAAGAAAAGGTGACTGGATTCGAAACTCATGGCTTTGAATTTTCAATTTCAAGACTACCACGATAACCATTACGCTACAGACCCACAAGTTTTCGATTGTGAAATTTATGGCACTGTTTAACAATATGGACCCTCAAGCTTCAGTATACTAGATTTGCATGTTTGTTAATATTATTGGTTTTACGTCCTACTAACATTTCAGTAGGGTATTTGATTGAATTTCTTAATATAAGGGGTATAGAATGTAACCTCAACACAGATGCGAGGTCATTACTTTTTGTAATAGGCTACTTGCGGTCCTTATCATTTCTCACGCCCATTATCTTGCTGGGTAATTTTTTCAGCGCATAACACTTTTCTTGGAATATAACTGCAATGTAAGATTATTTAGTGAGCAAACACTGATACATTATTAACAACACGCAGTGCGCCAAGAATCATGCAGATGGCAATATGTTTTTGAAGAGTTGGTCACACGAAGCCATGTAGGTAGCAGCACTATCGGCTTTCTCGCTGAAAACAGCAAGCTGTCCGGTATTATCATATTAAAGTATTTGATAATAATAATAAGAAGAAGAAGGACGTACCGTATCAACTATTCATGACGAGCTTCCTGATGAGTAATAACAGACACGCTGTTAATAGCTCCCGACTTTAGCCTAAATAGCAATCCAAAGTTCAAACGTATGCATACTCTTCCACGCGCAGACCGGACAGTGACATGTATGAATACCTGCACAAAAAGCTACATTTGCTTATTTTTTCTAACTGTTCTGATAATTCCTGCATGTATCTAGCTTGCAAGGTCCGAAGAATGCAGTAACATGAAACGTCCTGTTTGCTTGTCAGCATAATTGCCAGCCTTGTAGTTGGAAACAGTAACTACTTTAGTCTCTAACAAGGTAAGTAATAAACACTACCTTGGCTCATGTCAGCAGTCTGCTTGGTTGAATATTACGGAAATAATGTGCGTGTAAGTGTAAGGTTAATCCAGGCTGATTTAAATATTCTGGATTTTGTGATTCCCGACTGTCGGGGATTTTATTCTTGATTGGGTAATTCTGATAGGACGCGAACTCCCGCGGGGCATTACATTCCGACACCAGACTATTTTTATGTACTATCTGCGCACTTTTTAGTGATAGATTTACACCCTAGTGCTGAAGTGGTCGACTTCGGTTATCTTCGAGATTCGTATTGGCAACCTTTGAAACACAAACTAAGAATCGCTTATCATCGCTGTGCGACATCTGGCGTACAGTTTAAGTACTCGTACTGTTGTTGTTTACACAGCAAAGCCAAACTATAGAATTCATGCTAGGAACACGTTTCGCAACGGGAAATGTTCTATAGTATTATATATTGTGTGTGTGACACAGCTGTTTGCTTAAAATAATAAAGGTTTATAAAATTCATATCGATCGATCATATTATCGATTCAATTCAGATTTCATTTCCAATCAGTTGGCAGTATTAACGGAACCCTTCTTACTTCTCCAACGAGTACAAAAATCTATCACTAAAAAGTGCGCATACAGCCATTCGGTGTTCGGCTGTTGTGCAGTGCACACGTCTCGCTCCGGTCACTGGTGCAGCGGCTTTTTCCCGTCTGTAGATAAGTAGAGTGTTTTATGTTTGTGTTTGTATACTAGTACTTTTCTTTTGTGTTTGTTCCGGTGCTAGTATAGTGTAATCCCCTTTTGGAATACTATGTCTGTAGATAGTGGCGGTGGCCCTTTAGGCCGACCTCCTGAGATTGGTAAAGGTGCCGTGCGTGAGGATTTACACATGGACGCTAGTAATACTGATACCCAACGAGACAGTTCTCAAGATACAATACGTGACATGGATCGGCGTCCGCCCGTTCCTGTACCTACCTATTCTAACACTCATCTTGGCCCTTACATAGTATTTGTCGAATCGACTGCATCTCAAAATAAAATAGGACATACTCACCCTATGACTCTGGGTCGGATTTTCTATGAGAGGCAAATTGGTGACGTCAAGGCCATCCATAGGAAGGGTAGAAAGAGAATTCAAGTTACTTTCATGTCTAGCAAGGCTGCCAACGTCTTTCTTTCTCATCCCATTCTTACAGAAAATAAATTGACAGCTTTTATTCCGTCTTCGAACATTCAGCGAGTAGGGGTAATACGGGGAGTAGACACTACTATTTCCGAATCCGACATTCTCACCTATTTATTCTCACCATATCCTGTAGTGAAAGTACAACGTCTAAATAGACGTTCATCCAAAGACGGACAAACTGAATATATCCCTACAGGTACTGTGAAGGTTGTATTCGAAAGTCAACAACTTCCGAAAAGTGTGTCCATTTTTAAAGTCATTTTAGAGGTTCAGGCCTTTATATTCTCTCCTTTATTATGCAAACGATGTCAGCGGTATGGACATACCGCTACTAATTGTCGTTCCAGGGAACCGAGATGTGGAAAATGCTCCCTTACTCATTCTACTGAAGATTGCACTCACCAAGTAGTTAAATGCGCTAACTGTGGCGGAAATCATCCTGCGGGAGCAGAACATTGTGAAATCCACAAACAACAAAAAGAAATTAAACGCATTATGAGTGTTGAAAACAAATCATATTTAGAAGTGAAAAACTATTTTGCCCCATTACAGTCCCTATCCAACCCCCTTCTGATGCCCCAACATTTTCCTCCTTTACCCACTAGAACATCTCAATCGGACGAAACTCTCCCTCGAAAGCGTAAATTTACTATGGTGGTTAGTAACCCTTCCCGCCCACCCGTTAAACCGGGTTATGACAGGGCATCATATCTCAATTTGATAAGTAATCCGAAGACGGTTCCAGAACATTCTGGCACTCCAGTCGTGCGTTTGATACCTGCTACTTCTAACGAGCCTGCATCTACATCACGGAAGTCAAGTCCCCTCGGGCAACCTTCGGATTCCCACGCACCACTTTCAGCATCTCCCTCTGTCCCGGCTTTACACGGTACTTCCAATGTTAATTTTATCGACCAATGTCGCACCTTTGCTAAGAAACTTGACGATGTAATAGCCGACGTGGGACAACATGTCCACTTGAAGCATTTGTTAAAGTCATTACAGGAAGATATTCTTTCATATGTACCCTCTCCTCCTTCCAAGTAAAACATACGGCTATTGTAATAGAATTGTAGGAGCACTTTCCACACATCCGCCTCCGCCTCAATCGTGTCTGTCAGCTTACACATCTTACTTTTCTTGACAGTACCTTCTGTCCATGTGGCCGAGTAGTCGGTACTGTAACTCCCATCTTTTTTTTACTGTTAGACATATGAACATCACCGTCGCGAATGCATAGGTACGCTTTTTCATGAGGATTACCAACTGTCGTTAAATGTTTCGTGTTTCGTGTCCTAACCGACTTTTCACGTTGTGGACTTAATCATCAATGTTTTTTGTTGTATGTAACATTCATTTGTAACCTTTTCCTTTCCTCTGGGTACGGACTTGCACATAATCACCCTTATATGTGGTCCGGTTTTTGTTTGTTTGTAGTAAGACGTCGTGGCAGACCACACAGACGTGAAGAATTAGAACCTTGTGTCCCAGTGTTTTTGTGTTCTTCCCTGATCATTTAGCCTATATATCATTGGTATTTTCCTAAGTTTCATCATTAACCGTTGTCATTCGCTTTTTTACATAGCTCTCCCTCCTCTTTCGTAGTGTACTACTTTCTTTTACTGTTGGCACCTCTCCCCGACATTCATTAACCCGCAAACCAGTGACTGGACGTAGCGTCTTACGACGATGTCCAACAACTAACCAAGAAGAAGAAGAAGAAGAAGAAGAAAAGTGCGCATACTATACTAGGCACCGGTATGCATGTTGAGTATTCAGTACGAAGGTGGGTTGGATCCTCTGAATTATTATTATTATTATTATTATTATTATTATTATTATTATTATTATTATTATTATTATTATTATTATTATTATTATTATTATTATTATTTTATGTGTGTGTGTACGTGTGTGTGTGATCGGCACTTAACAGTTGAATTGTCAGGCTGAGTAGCTCAGACGGTTAAGGTGCTAGCCTTCTGACCCTTACTTAGCAGGTATTGACTAACTTTTTGACACTAGGGAAATAGGGAAAACTACATTGAGGTTAGCTGCGCAGCCCATCATAGTAGATTTTACGTCGGTACCAGACTATTTTTACGTATTAGGTACCGGTATGCATGTTGAATATTCAGTACGAAGATAAGTTGTATCCTCTAAATTGTTATCAGGGTGCGTGATTGTACATAAGTCGCGAACTTGTGGAAACAATGAACTTTGTAATCCCTGTCTCAGTAAATACTTCCAAATCTAAGCATCTTGCTCGTGCAGTCAATTTTTGCTACAATGCATATCCTGCCACTTCACTTTAACAGCATTCTTACTCCGTTCACACTTAGTCTTCAGGGAAAGAAAAGCTCACCATAGATTTTTTCCTCTTATACACTTAAGCTATATAGTTCTGAGTCCAAGTAGGCTCCAGGTTCAAATTCTAGTCAGGTAGGGATTTCCCGCAAGTGTTCCAAACACTAAAAACCAATAGCCATCTTTTACGGAATTCCAAATTCAGCTCCAAACCCTTGAGGGTGTCATTCAACATTACGCCTTTCCCCCCGCCTATGAATAAAATACACGTATTAAGCCTTACACCATCTTCCTAGTCCCATGTGTAACTGCCATCTTGTTTCAAGTTTAACTTCCACCATTAATAATGATATGAGCTTTATGTCCTACTAAATACATTTGAGTGTCGCTGAAGTGCCAGAAGTTAGTTCCGCAGTAGTTCTTTTTTAGTTCAAGGGAGTGCCAAACTCGATCTCTGTTTTGCGCCAATGTCCAAGTTCCAGACACTAAAAATGTGAATAAAGTACATGTATTAAGCCTTACAGCATCTCCCTAGTCCTATGTGCAGTCGTCATCTTGTTCCTAGGTCAGCTCTAAGACCCCGAAGTCACCTTCCAGCAATATACCCCTATGAATAAACTTAAGCCTTATAGCCGCTATCTTGTTCCAAGTTCAGCTCCAAGTCCTGGGAGGTTAAGTTAGGTTAACGCATGGTCAGCGTAATGTTTGCCCTGCACTTTTAGCTATTAACATCATGTAAGGTTAAGACTGTACTGTTATGCTGTTAGCCTGAGCATCGAACTTAGGTCTGTAAGATTAGCGCTCTTAGGTCTAGGATTGAACCCGGGATCTGCGAGGTTAAGCTTGGACACGTGATTCAAACTAGGGTCTCTACAGTTAACGCCCTTAGGCCTGGAGTCTAACCCGGGGGTCTGTAAGGTTAAGCTTGGACACGTGCTTTGAACTAGGGTCTCTACAGTTAACGCCCTTAGGCCTGCAGTCAAACTCGAAGTCTGTAAGGTTAAGCCTGGACACATAGCCAGCGTAAGATCATGTGAGGTTACAAGTGCGCTCTTAGTTAGGAGCCTGCACCGCCTGCGACGTTACTCACTGGATCAGGCCTCGTCCAGGGGCCGGGTGATGGTGGTGGTAGCAGAACTCTCAAAAAATAACTATTTACATAATCACACTTTCGTGTATTTCTACAACTTCACTTCCTCACACACGACTCTGGGCTATAACCTATTAGTAAGGTGGTTGGAGTTACTGGTTCTGTCATAGGAGTATGTGTATTTGTTTGTGAAATTTTTGTTGTTATTTATGCATTTGCAGTAAGTTAACATAAGTAAATAGTAGCATGTGTCATTCCTTTATAACTCCTCTCAACATGAGTGGAAAGATATATGCTGTGTTTGGCTGCAGTTAACTATGAAGTGCAGAAGGATTCGCGGTCTTTCTCCCATTTCCCTTGTGACAAGAAAATGTAAGTAAATATTGTGTTCGCATATATATTCTTCCAGTGACAAAGAAATTTTTATAGTACTTCCTAAACTTATGACCTGGGCAAACCATATTCTAACTGGTTTAAAATATAATAAGCTTATTTTATTGTATAGTGCAGCAGTTAACCTTCAATTCCAATGTGTTGGTGTAGGTGTGAACTGTGGGTTTTGAAATGTCAGAGAAGTGACTTCGATAAGGTATATGTGAAAGAAGGATGTTATGCTTGAATAATAATTATACAATCTGTTCAGATTATTTTCAGGTGAGCGACTTTACAAATCTCCAACTATACAGCGAAGGGTACTGTGTGTTAAATTATTACTCTAATTCTATGTATATATTCCTCAAAACATAATTATTGATGGCATTTTCATGCTTTTCTTTATTTTATCCCTCTCCTCAGATCAAAGGCCGTGATCTGTACCAACACAGAATCTCCCAGAAAATGAAACATCAAATGCTACCAACCCTTCCAAAAGGGGTAGTCCTTACAAGAGAAAAAGACAGGAATGTGCTGATCTGCTTATTGACAAGTTATTATTTATTTATCGTATGGTTTACAATCACATCACAATAAAAGTATTTTAAAATTATTTTCACGTCTGAACACATTAAGTCAAAATGTCAGATTGGTATCTCTAATATAATTAACACCGTTTTGAGTAGCCATCAGGAACTCGGCTGAATCTCCTGAGAAGGCTGATAGAAAGCATTCTTGGATAATATGCTGAACAGTTTGTCTTTCAGCACCACAGCTACACTCGGGAGATGGAATTTTCTTCCATTTATAAAGGGAGTCTGCACATCTACCACAATTAGTTCTGATTCGGTTTAGAGTACACCAAATTTTTCTGGCAAGTTCAAAACCTGGTGGCTTAGATGTGATGCATGGCATAGCTTTCTGTTCTGGTGTTGCAGAGGTCTTCCATAATTGCTTCCAGCTGTCAATCATGTTGAAATTACTTTCAGCAAGCTTCCTTGCAGTATTCAATGGAGAGTGGCGAGAGCGAAGTATCTTCCTGTTAATAACAGGGAGGTCAAGATGTACAAGAAGAGAAGAATTGTTGCACATATTATTGTACACCTTGATAAGTGCTTGTTCTCTTCTCACGGATGGAGGTGGTATGTGACTTAATGATGGCAGCCAGTATGTTGGAGTACATCTGATTGTCCCTGATATTAAACGCATGGTTTGGTTGAGCTGAGTATCAACAAGCTTAACATGAGCGCTGTTTATCCAGATTGGAGCACAATATTCAGCCACGGGATAAATTAGTCCAAGGGCAGAAGTCCGAAGCGTAGAAGCTGTTGACCCCCACGTAGTGCCGCACAGTTTCTGCAGGATATTATTTCTGGTTCTGAGTTTGGCGGCAGTTCTGCTAAGATGTTCTTTGAAACTAAGAGTCCTATCTAGAATGACTCCTAGAAATTTTGGATACTTGGTATGTGAGAGTAATCTGCCATCAAAGTGAACTTTCAGTTCTCTATTCGCTTGTTTATTGTTGAGATGGAACGAAGCAACTACTGTCTTAATGTGATGATACAATGTTTCTTAAATGAGAGAATAGACAAATGTAACCTAAAATATTCAGGCAGGAATGCCAAAGCAAGAAAAGTAATGCATAAATGAAAGATCAAGCCCTTTCACAGCAGTACATTTCACATCTTGATTATATGTCTAATTTCAGTCTTTAAATAATAACTGTGTAATAGTTCTTATTTAATTTATCTAGAATTGCTTTAGCAACTTTGAAGTTAATATCTTAATCACACTTTTTTCTAGACATAATTTATTTATCCATTTCCATATATGAATTTCCATTGATATTTGAAATTAGTGTGAATTTCCAGGTCACACCACTAGGAGCGCCATGTCTCTATTATGTTTCCCCTATAATTGTTTTGTCACTGGGCGAGTTGGCCGTGCGGTTAGAGGTGCGCAGCTGTGAGCTTGCACCCAGGAGATAGTGGGTTGGAATCCCAGTCGGCAGCCCTGAAGATGGTTTACCGTCGTTTCCCATTTTCACACCAGGCAAATGCTGGGGCTGTACCTTATTAAGGCCACAGCTGCTTCCTTCCAACTCTAGGCCTTTCCCATCCCATCGTCGCCATAAGATCTACCTGTGTCAGTGTGACGTAAAAGCCACTAGCAAAAAAAATTAATTGTTTTGTCAACTGCATTCTTGAGCAAATGTTCTAAATATTTAAAGATATTTACAGGGGTAACATTAATTTATAAGTGAAATCTCATAGTTTAGGGGCATTCAAGAATTAGGCAGTATGATGTCTGCCACATAGCTGTGCAACTATCAATACTTTGATGTTAGTTAAACTTCCATCACTTGACCCAATCAGGTGAAGTATAATAACATTATTATTATTCAGTCTGCTTACTACCAGCAGTCACCAAAAAAATACCAAATTCTTGATTTCTCCTTATTTTTCACTGAAAAGCCTCAGTTTTAATAAATCACATATTAGTGGAAATAGTTTCACAACTGTAAATGAAAAATACCATTGTCTCTAATATGGAACTATGATGTAGTCCAAAGTCAGTTCTGGGATGCTGCAGGAGTCTATTAGATTTTGGAATCAGCTGGTACTGCCAAGTGTGTGGATTACCTGAGTACACACATGCTTCTGCAAGAAAGCTTACACTAGTGTCTGGCATATTTCCTAATCTGGCTCTACAATAATTTATAAATATTGCACACTTGATACATACTCCAATCACTACAAAGGAATTAAAGAACGAGTAAACATGTTTCAATATTTTAAAATGTTGTGTTCCAGTTATCAAGAGGCTTTTAGGAAGAAAAGAGAATAAATTATTTTAGGGTGACAAAAATCCATCCCTATAATCCTTTGACCACTGACAGACTAGGATTTTCTCAGATCGTGCAGAAAGAAAAGCTGAAATCTGGCTTTCACGAGGAAGTTTAAGAGGCAAGTCTGCATTGCATAATTAATATACAGAGCCTAGAGGAATGATGTTTCATGAAAATGAGCTCAAGAGGAAAAACAAAAGTCAAGAAAATGGAAGGGGGATATCATTATCCTTCAAAAATGCTCTATACAACAAAAATAAAGGAATTAGATTTTAAGGAATTTATTACATCAAATAACAAAAATCGGAGTCAATTAGAAATTCCTCCAACTACAGAATTTGAGAACAAACAGGTATTTCAAAACAAAAGACTAATAATAATGTTACTGGCTTTATGTCCCATTAACCACTTTTATAGTTTTTGGAGAAACGAAAGACTGGATTAAGTGGTAGAAGTATGAAGAATGGTGACATGAGGTATGTAGTTACTTTGAAGGCATGAGTGAATTTGTTCACAACATTTGTAGTGCACTATCTTCTAGTCTGCACATTCCTGAGTATGCAATGATTTTCATATACTATCATTTAAAAAAAAAAAACATAACTTCTTGCCAAAATTTGTTTTATAGTCAGTTAATAAATAAAATCTCAAAGTTTCTCTAATACAAGAGTTCTTTGCCTGTACTGTCAAATGTAATTTTGATAAGCATCTTAATTATGTCAAACACTCCTTTCAGAATTCTTCTACAGACAGGGTGGGGTGAGTGAATTCCTTATGTTTAAGCAGTAAATGGGATGTTGTACACCCATCCGCATATACCAGACCAATGTTCATTCCTTGCTTGGTTGATGAGGCACTACTGGTCCAGTTTATAAGGTTATAAATAAGACCACTCTACCTACTCTAATTTGGCCCAGGAAAGTTTTTGTGTTCACAGGACCTAAAAGCCAAGAGGGGCATAATCTTTGGTGATCGCTTGAAAATAATTATACTGCTGAATTTCCATTGTTCACAACTCAAATACTAGGTGTAGGAAGGAGTAGTTCCATTTAAAGGAACAAAGTTAGTACCGTGATTTTGGCAGTCATTGAGACCCAGGAGAAATACTGCAAGTTTGATTATCAGAACTTTGCTAATATTACTGAGAGTGGAAATTGGTTTTTGATTGGTTTGCGAGTTACTTTAGGTTAACATTTTAGCTGACTCGCCCTGTATTTAGGTATGAGATACATTGCTTGTGAAAACTGGGATAATACTTAAATGCAAACTTTTTTCAATTAGTTGAAATGCAAATGATTAATAACTGATATATGCTAACAAGTAGACACTACGCACATGTCATCTGGGATTCAGCTCATTTTTGGTGGGGTTATACAGCATGGTCATCTCCCAAAAGTCCAACCCCTCGTCCACGTCGTGGGAGATGGGCATCGTCATAAAATAAGGTA